>NC_143549.1:1493125-2986250 GCF_054136105.1 Typopeltis vanoorti | reverse complement strand
TCTACTTACATAAGGACTACCATCATCATGTACTTTCCTATCATTCATTTATCTTATAATGACTGTTTGACATAGTTTGCAATAATGGAATTCTCATCTACCAAGACAGTGTGAAATTATGACATCAAAGATTTGTCTACTACTACATTAAATACTGTTTTAATTTTAAAACAGTATCAATCAACCAAGTCATAATTTATATTCTCAATATATTTAAAAAGTTTATGCTGATTTGTATTTTGAATATAACTTTCAATTTTATCTACAATATTTTTTCATCTTTATGACATTCCCCTTGTCAGTAACGCTCACATTATTCAGTAATCTCCACCCCCCCACCCCTGCTTATACCATTAGAAAACTTACCAGAATTAAATATATTTCAAAGGGATTTTCTGTTGTTATATGCATTGATTTACTTCTTAAAATAATTAATACAATGCAAAGCACAACTGTCCAGTCACTGAATATTGTTTTCACATCTGAGGTTGTGTCCTCCAGATCTCCCTAAAAATAATTGGTACAAAAGAGAGCAATTACATTGATTAATGATACATCTCACACCAATTAACTTCACTCACACTCATGTTCAGTTTCTTCTGCCTGGATGCATTTTCTACACCAGCACTTCCCAAACTGTGGGCCGCGGCCCCCTTGGGGGACATAGGTTTTGTTGAGGGGGGGGCCGTGAGATAATGAAAACAAATTTAAAATGTTTTAAGACTAAGTAGATTTTTTTATTTTAAAAGAAACATATTTAACTTTCATTATTTATTATTTCTTTTTTTTTGTTATTTTTTTATATTTTAATGGAAGAATTCACACATTGGTGTTGGTTCACAAACTTTGCTTCCTGCGTATTTCGGCGCTTAATGAATATTAGTAAATACTGCTTATTCATATGTTTCATTTCAAAGCAGTGGTTAATTGTATTTCTTTCGAATGCTCTCCGGGGAAGCTCCAAATCTTCCTGTCCCATCAGGCGTTCGTAATCAGGGACTGTTGATATTGACTTTATATACATATCAAAACTTGTTTTATATTAACACTGTCATCCGAGCTAGTTTCCTGTTACCAATAAAAGTTTCGCATATACTTCACACATGAAAAAAAGCTAAAACAAGTTCATGTGGGGGCAGTGCCCTCCCTAACAGCCTGCATACTGCAGAGGCAATAAAAATAAGTACTTTTATTATGCCAGTGAATAAGGTAAGAGGAGTCTGTGTAATATATTTCTCATCAAATAGTGCAATTAGAGACAACTGGGATAAAAACACACTAATTAATGAATCACATGTCCCCTCATACAGAAACTATGCTGTATAGACTGAAACAAAACCATATCATGGGCAAACACAGTATCTAACTAAAAACTATTGTTATTAATTAGATGTGTGCGAGTTCGATTTCCCAAGGCAGTAATAAAATTCACCCGAACGTGTTAAAATTCCTAAAAGTGTTAAAACTAAGTAATATATATATATAATATATATATATATAAATAATGAATGTTATGGCAGTTTCACATATGGAATTCAGTTGAAGAGAGTTAGCATTTCAACTCAATTGTCAGCTATGCTTTTATCTTTCGGTTGCATGATCTTTTGTTAATACCACACCAATCATATGCACGTTTTAATAACCTGCCTTTGCTGTCTGTTTCACGTTAGGCTTAATTACCATAAAGGGAGAAAAGTCACAAAAGAGAAAAATGTTCCTGGTCCGGGGATTCCCTTATTCAGGTAATATTCACTAATTTCATGTTATCAGTCTGTGGTGTGCCAGTATCGGAAAGTGGTGATATTATTTGATCTATTCTACGTTGAAAAATTTAACCCTGAGATGGATAAGTGGCTGATAAAAAATAAAAAAATCCAGCAAACAATCAGAAGAAGCAGAAACAGACTCAAAAAAAAAAAAGGACAGTATTTCATATTTTACCAGAACAGCCCGCATCGTCTTCAGAACGAAACGGTAAGAGGCAAAAAATGTAATATATGCATTTGATTTTTGCAATATTCGCTGTGTATGTTTTGTATCGAATATAAATACAATAAATATTATAATAATATATCTCTCTATTACGATTTTGTTTCGAGGGGGCAGTGAAATATTTTAATTTTTGCAAAGGGGGCCCTGACATCCAGAAGTTTGGGAAGCACTGTTCTACACTATTTCCACAATCCTACTCAGCAGTTGCCATCCTACCCACAATCCTCTAAATGTGTTACAACACATTTTTATTTATTTATTTATTTTTATATTTTTTTATGTTGGGCCTATACACGAGAGGTTGGCTGATCAACCTGTAGTACCGTATATGGGCAGTGGGTTGGGAAAGGAGAAACTTGTTGACATTCAATTTAAAAACCTGCATATTGTATTCCTTGGGGGGGGGGGGAGGAGACTATTCCGCAGTATAGCAGTAGCAGAGATGGAGGAGGAAAAGAAACTTGTACCATGGGCTGAATTTTAGCAAGCATATTATAAGTATTGCAAAGATTGTCCATCACAATGCTATTATGAGTAAGGAGTGCATTGACAAGTACGGATGGTTAGGTGAGCACAACAGTCTATGTGTGGTCCAACCAGTGCTTTATATAATGAAGCAAGTCAGACCACACATGAACCTACTATGCTCAGATTTGGTCATCTAGTTTTTAATGGGTTGTGAAAACAGTGGCAAAGGCATAGACAAGTGATCAAGACTCTAGGATTCTGCAATGTTGGTTATGGGAAAAGGGTTGAGGGAATGTAATCTGCAGAGTTTAGCAGATAGGGTGGAAAAGAGGTGATACGACAGAGAAGTTTAAGTTCGTGAGTGATATTATCAGATTAATACAGAGGGAAATATATTAAAAAAAAAAGTGTGGAATGTAAGAAGGAAAGAATGAGAGGCCTCAGACGTTATGTAAAGAAAGGTGTGGTATGAGGGGTGTGAAGAATAGATTTCTGTACATGGAGAGTTGTGGATAAATGGAATGTTTATCCACATTACAAGAATGTGTTGTGAATGCCGGGATGTTAAGGCTATCTGGTGTGAAGTGGAAGCCAACAGCATGAAATATATGAGGTGAGGTATTGTTATGAACCAAGCAGTAGAATAGTTGGGGACAATGAAATGCATTGCAAAATTACACTGGTGGGTACTAGAGTAATATGGACAACAAATTATTCAAATATTGATGGGGTAGCAGAGAAGACTAATGATCAGAATGAAGTAGAATTCAATGTGCTGTGATGTGCCTTTTCTCAAACAGCAAGTGAACTCTAAGCCAAAGAGTGCCAGATTTGATCAATGCATCAGAGAGGAGTGGTCTCAAGTTAAGAATGTGACCGTTTTGCCATCAGAGGGTGATATGATCATGCCATGCTGACCTGAGAAGTAGCAAAGTATACTATTGATCCCATTAAGAAAGGTTATGAAGAGCCAAGGGATTTTGGTGTATTGGTGGATAAGAATTTAAAGTTCAAAGGTCACATAGCAAAAGTTGCAAATACAACTCAGAGGATAATTGCTATGTTGAAGCGAACCTTGACATGTAAGGATAAGGAAGTAATTTTGCCTCCTTATAAGGCTTTGATAAGACCACAACTGGATTACTGTGCACAGATTTGGTCTCCCAGGTTCCAAGGGGATAAAGAAGCTGTGGAAAGGATGTAAAGAAGAGTTACAAAGATTATATCTGGATTATGGGATTTAGATTATGAGGACAGATTGCAAGTATGTGGATTGCAGACTCTGGTTAACAGGAGAAAGAGAGGTGATATGATAGAGCTCTATAAACTTTTGAATGGGTGTTATAGCATTTCAAATGATGAAATTTTTAGTTATATGGAAGTAAGGGACATCCATGGAAGTTAAGGTTGTTCTCAGTCAAGAAAGGGGTAAGAGCTAGGTTTTTCTCCCAGAGAGCAGTGAGTGAGTGGAATAATTTGCTCTTAGGGGTGGTGAGTGCATCATCTAGCATAAATGAATTTCAGGGAAGGTATGATAGCTGGGTTGGGTAATTTACAGCCTCCCTCAATGAGTCCTTGACTCCCTGGAGATCTCAGATAATAATAATATATGCTGAAGTACAAAGATGGAAATTATAACAAACTCACAAGAAAAACATATTTGGTCCCATGGTATCAGTTACTGAGGGAGAGAGTTATCAGTAGTGCATGGGGAAGTAGTCAAAAGATGCTTCAATGATGCAGCACCTGAATGAGTCCCTAGAGTTGGAAGAACAAGCTTTCATCCACGAAAGATTTTATAAACCTATAGTGCATTCATAGCATAGGCAGGTTGAGAATTTTTTCCTACTTTTTTATCACTCACTCTCTCTCTCACACACACACACACACTTTTTGTATTTTTTATTTATTTGTACATATTTGGAAACCCTCTTCTAGAGACAAAACATTAAACTTTTTTGAAGCAATCTTCAGTCCTTAAAAACAGGACAATCGTCTTATGCTGCCCAATGAAATTCATCTCCCACCTAAACATGCTCACAAACATCCATGATCATTATGGGATTTGAACCTGCAGCCTACTGGTTGGAGAGAAGACAGGTTAACCACTGAGGCAACTAGGCCAGCCAGTGCAGGAATGAAATAAAAGAGTAACTGTATTAAGCAAGAGATCCATAAGAAGAAGATGGGGAAGAAATATCATGAGGATAATGATGAAAGAAGTTATGAAGTATATAAAGAGCAAGCCAGAAAAGTTACGAGGTGAAAAGAAACTGGCCATGTACGCTAAAGGCAATCCAAAAGAATTTTATTATCATGCTTCAAATAAAAATAGAAATGAAAGTAGAAGAATAACTTTGCTAAATGTATATGAGCAGATTCATATGATAGATGTTTGTCTGAAGCAAATGCAATTGTTTAAATAAACCACTCACTTCACTAAGATCTATCAACTTGATGTATGTAACATGAAGCACAGTGCTATCACTACGACAGATGGGAGGGGGGAGGGCAGAGAGGGGGGGTGGAGAGAGAGAGAGAGAGAGAGAGAGAAGGAAGTTTTAGAATTGCTAAAGAACCTGAACAACAATTTGGCAGCAGGGATAGATGGGACTTTTATTTTCTCTGACCATGAAGTCATACGACTCATCATGGGAGGTCAATGTTAGACAACACAATGTCTATCACACCATTCTTTAAACTCATCCACCTTTTCACTTTACCATCCTTTCAGGCAATGGCAATACATTCTATTCTCCTCTCACACTCTCTGTGCAATTAAAAAACTTACTTCTTACTCTCTTACTTACTCCTTTTGCAACTTCCAGGGATGGACCCCTTGTCCTTGTTTGCTCCTCCCATTCCACCATATGAAACCTCTGCAATGTCAACCTGATAACCTTTGCACAGCTTAAATGTCTCATTTGCATCCCCCCTTCTTCATCTTCTATCCATCAAAGTGTAGTTTGCACGCCTTCAGTTTATCCTTATAACAAAAATCCATCTCTGTATTCTCTTCAAGGTTATTCTATCCAATTCAAATCCTGATGATTAAATCTGAGCACAATAATTGAGATGTGCCCCCCCCCCCCCAGCCAACTTCTACATAGCACACGGAAAAATTAGCTATCAATACAGTCACTCTCAAACCAACACTTTGGCTACGCTATGTTGATGATGTGCTTACTATTTGGCCACATGGCCCAGAGACATTGGAAACATTCTTGGTGCATTTAAATAACCGACATCCAAAAATCCACTTTACAATGAAATTGGAAGCTAATAACTGTCTACCCTTCCTGGATACACTTATCACACGTCTTCCAGATGGTTCCTTATCATTTTCAGTTTTTAGAAAACCCACACATACAGGGAGATATTTACACAAACAATCACACCATCACCCTTCTCAACACTAGGGCATTTTAAAAATACTAACCCACAGAGCGAGAGCAATTTGTTCCAATGACAATGCTCTTGCTGCTGAACTGGCTCACTTATGCCACACCTTCTTGGCCAATGCCTATAATCCTCATAAGATAAACATAATACTAAATGTTCCTAAGAAATCCCTCCCACTATCCACCACAGAGAACTACAACAAAACAGTCACCATCCCATACATTAAAGGCATAACTGAAAAGATTTCTAGAATTCTTAATAAATATGAACTACGCACCATATTCACACTGTGTGTCAAATTAGCAACCCTTATCCGCTCACCCAACCCAAGGACAGCATTCCTCCTTTAGCACATCCAGGCAGTGCCGGATTTACGTATAAGCTAAAAAAGCTAGAGTTTAGGGCCTCAAATAAAAAAATATAAAAATTGATAAAAAAATATTCGTAGAAAAATCACTCAAATGAAGTCAGACATATCACGATGATCATTTCTAAATAATTTTAAATATACAAAATATAACATTAAAATAATTTTGGCATATTGTAAAAGTGATTGAGATATTTTGTCTTTTTTTTTTTTTTTTTTGAGCCTTGTCGTTTTTAAAACCCTTTAATTATATAATTATTTCTGTGATTTTGTAAATGCATACTATATTATTTTTTTAATAAAAATTAAAAGACAATATATTTTCATATATTAAAAAGGCATATATATTTTTAATTTTTCTGAGACCAGCTGATGTAATTTAAAAGTAGTATTTAAGCTATACAAAACCCAGTAGCCTCTGGGTTTTGTATAGCTTAGGGCCTCAGCAGGTCTAAATCCGGCCCTGCATCCAGGAGTCTACAAAGTACCAAGCTCATGTAATCAAGCCTACTACGGTCAAACAGGAAGAACTGTGAACATAAAAGATACATCCGGCATTATCACTATGGCAAGTCGTGCCTAGCAGACCATGCTCTGGATACTACTGCACACAGGATCAACTGGAAGAACACAAAAGTACTGCACAGAAGCTCTTACAAGTCGGAGATATTGTTCTTAGAGGCAACAGAAGCCCTGAAACACATTCCAAATCTTAACAAATATGGCTGTATAAATTTGCCTAAAATCTGGGAGACAGTCATCTTAAGAAAGAACTAGTACACCCATACCTTGTTATACGGCCGAGATATGTTCATGAAAAATCGGCTGCAAAGCAAAATGCTGTATAACGAATCATTTATTTTCGTATAAAGCCGTATAAATTCAGTAAGATCCGTTCCTATTTTATAAAAAAATAGAAAATCATTCTGTAAGTGTCTAATTATAGGCCAGTTTGTGTGTCATCAGTAGTTGTTAAGATCTTGGAGAAATTAGTGAGTGACCATATACAGCATTGGGCAGATGAGGGTAATGTTATCTCTGAGAGTCAACATGGATTTGTGAAGGGGCGTTCTTGTTTTAGTAATATGCTAGCCTTTTATAATAAAGTTACAAGAGCGGTAGATGAGGGAAAGGCATATACTGCTATTTTCTTGAACTTAGTGAAGGCATGACAGGGTGCCACACAACAAGCTGATATTTAAGTTGCAGCACATGGAGTCTGGATGTCAGGTTGGTCAACTGGATTCAGGATTGGCTAATCAGAGAGTTGCGTATGGTGGGGCAGTTTCAAGGAGGCCAAGTGTACAAGTGAGGTTCCACAGGGCTCAGTACTGGGACTTACATTGTCAATGACATTATCAATGGATTGCAGGGGAATATTCACTTGTTTGTGGATGATGCAAAGCTGGGAAGGGTTATTAGTAATAGTGCAGATGTGGTAGCCCTGCAAGAGGATTTGAATAAGCTAGACAGATGGGCAAATGATTGGGGATGTCGGTTTAATGCAGCAAAATGTAAGGTCTTGAGGTTTGTGACACATCGATGGGACGCTGAATACTCTATTGGAGGAGCTATACTGGAGGAATTAGTTGAGACAAGAGATGTGGGGGTTGATGATTAATAGAAACCTGAAATTTAGGGGACATATTGCAAAGGTTGTTGGTGAAGATAACACACAGAGGATTGCTGCTATAATGAGAGGGACACTGACCTGCAGAGATAAAAGTGTTATCATTCCATTGTATAAGACTCTGATCAGACCACACTTAGACTATTGTTCTCAGATTAGGTCCCCAGGATTTGAAGGGGATAAATTAACTGTGGAAAGGGTACAAAGGCGGAAAACAAAGATGGTTTCAGGACTCTACAATGTTAGTTATTAGGATCGGCTGAGGGAATGTGGATTGCAGAGTTTGGTGGATAGATTGGTGAGAGCGAGAATGGTCAATGAGTTTATGGAGTGGTATGATAGACATTATGTTTCCTAAGAGGGACCTCTCATGATGAGTCATGATGCACTTTGTGTTTCTTAGGAAGGATCTCCCAGATTAGTCTTTTGACTCCATGGTGGCCTGAATAATAATAATAAATAATAATAATAAGATCTGATCCTGACAGATATTTTTCATATAAACCTTTAAGAAACACATAAATAGATTACTTCGTTTTTTTTTAATTTTTTTACCTACATATAAGACACTGTTGTTATATGTCTTGTGACCTTTCATGTGTGGAATTGTTATTTAAAAGCAAAAAAAAAGTCATCATAATATTTTGCTGGCCTGGTTGGCCGAGTGATTAGCGTATCCACTCTCCAACGAAAAGGCTTCAGGTTCAAATCCTGCCATAAATGTTGGCGATTGTCTGTGAAAATACTAGTGGTGGTGGTAGTTGGTGTTGGTGAAGATGACGAAGATAGTTGCGGCTGGTGAAATGAGTGGCGGAGAGAGATAGTTATAGCATAGGTGGGCTCCTCAGATGAGCGTTTGGACTCCCTGGAGGTGTTACATAATAATAATATTCTGTAACCACTCTGTATGTATATATCAGGAATCTAATGATGAGATTTTGCATTTTTAGTGTACTTCAGTTGTGTTAAGTATGATGCTGGAGTTCTTAATGCAAGCCATGAGTATTAAGCTGAGTTTATTCCTCATGTATGTGTGTGTGTGTGATTCCTAAGTATCCTCAGAGTGATTGTACTTATGAATTTTCTAAATTCCTTCTTCAAATGATTTCTCTCATCTTTTTTACACAATTTCTCAGCTATTTGTTAAGTATACTTGCATAAATATTACCAGGAACACAATCAGTTTACACCCAATTCTCCATTTACATTGCACATTTACCTTCCAGAAAAAATCGTGTAAATGAAAACTGTGAAAAAAGAATACAGTGTATATGAAAAAAATAGAAGAATGGTTCCAGATGTGAAATCCAGATATGAATAATAAGTTATTCTCAGAAAAACATATATATATGCATCTCTTAAAGAAAATAATGTGTAACTAATAAAACAGAAATTCGAAAAGATCCAAATACACACATGTATATGATTATTAGTTACATTTTATTAGCTGTCACTTTCTGACAGTAGCCACATTCTTTTGTGTGAGACTGGAATTAAACACTTCCATCACTTGACCACTTTGGCTGCCTTGTTCACAATGCAATGGTGAACATTTTCTTCAGTAAAATGAACTAAATTAGCACTAATTTCCAATCATTCCAAAGGTTGATTTTTTTTTTTTTTTTTTTACTGCAAACTCAAATCCTTCTCTGCCAATTATTATTATTATTATTATTATTAAACAAGACCTCATGGAGTCAAAGACTCATCTAGGAGGTCCTTTTATCTCACACACATCTCATCATATCGGGTCTTAAACACATTCAAACTCCTTGCAGACACCACACTCTCAGGCAAGGCATTCCAATCATTCACAACTCTGCACGAAAAAAACCTGCCTCTCACTTCCCTACTCACACCCTCTTTATACAGTTTCCAGGGATGACCGCTGGTTCTCCCCTGATCTCCAACTATTCGCTGTAGAACTTCTCCACCATTGATCCTATAACAACCCCTTACCAACTTGTAGGTCTCTATCATATCTCCCCTCTTCCTTCTCTCCACTAGACTCTGCAAATTACATCTTTTCAATCTTTCCTCATACTCGACATTCCAGAGGTCAGAAATTACCTTAGTCAGTCGCCTTTGGACCCTTTCCAACATCTCTTCATCCTTCTGAAAACCAGGTGACCAAATCTGGGCACAATAGTCCATGTGTGGCCTAATCAAAGCATTATACAATGGAACAAGAATCTCCCTACTTCTACACGTCAGTGTCCTCCTCATCATTCCCAGAAGTCTTTGTGTTGTCTTCACAATTTTGGCGATGTGTCCCCTAAATTTTAGATACTTATCCACTATCACTCCCAGATCTCTTATTTCCTCTACTTCCAACAATATATTCTCACCAAGCATAAATTCTGCATCCCATCTTTGTTTTCCAAATTTTAAAACTTTACATTTTGCAACATTGAACTCACATCCCCATTTGCTTGCCCAATCACTCAATTTATTCAAGTCTTCTTGCAAGGCCACAACATCTTCACTACTCTTTATGGTTCGTCCCAACTTTGCATCATCTGCAAACAACTGAATATCTCCTTCCAAATCTTCGCCAATATCATTAATATACAAGTTAAATAGTAATGGCCCTAAAACAGATCCCTGAGGCACTCCACTAGTGACTTTCCTTTTCCTGGATATTGCACCTCCATACACAACTTGTTGATACCTATCAGATAGCCAGTCTCCAATCCAATGCACTAATCTAATATCCAACCCCATCTGCTCTAGTTTGACTGTCAACTTATCATGAGGTACTCTATCAAAAGCTTTTGCGAAATCCAAGTATATTACTGTGTATCCTTCTCTTCTGTCCAAGGAAGCAGTCACTTTATTGTAATAAGTAAGTAGATTACTAAAACACGACCTCCCTTTAGCAAATCCATGCTGTCCATCAAAGATTATACCATTGTTGTCAACCCAACTCTGGATCCTAGTTCTCACAAGCTTCTCCAACAACTTAACCACAACACCTGACACACAGATAGGCCTATAGTTTGATGCTTGAATTCGATCACCTCCTTTATGAAGTGGCACAATCTTGCCCTCCTTCCACTCTTTAGGGACTTGACCAAGTGCAAGACTCGTATTAAAAAAATATGTCAAGGCAGGTGTCAACTCTCTGGCACATTCCTTCAAAATACGCGGTGATATATTATCAAGTCCCACAGCCTTATTTACATCTAGTTTACTCAACTCCCCAAACACCTCTTGCTCACTTACAGTCAGTCTCTCCTCCCCATCATCAACTGCTCTTAATCTCTCCATGAAGTCACATTCACAAGATTGAAAGATCTTTATGAACTGCTCATTAAGTATCTCCACCACACATTCTGCAACAGCTGTCTTTATACCATTTCCTACAATCAATGTCATCCTTCCATAATCATTCTTTCTTTTGCTGGCTACATATCGAAAGAACTCCCTAGGATTCTTTTTAGCTTCATTAGCTAACTGCTGTTCATACCTCTCTTTAGCTACTCTCACCAACCAAGTCACTCTCCTTGCCTGGACTTTCTAGAACTCATGAAATTGGTTACTTCCACTTCTCTTATGCTGCCTCCACAATGCCCTTTTTCTCTGTATTGCATGCTTAATCTCTTTATTCATCCATCTCACACCTAACTTATTTAACCTTCTCACCCATGGTATACATTTAGACATTGCACCCGCTAAATATTTTTTGAAAATCCCCCAAGCTGCATTGATCTCTTTTCCAGCTAACTCCTCATTCCATGCTACACCTGCAAGCTGTCTCCTGAGCTCTTCATAATCACCTCCCTTGTAGTTCCACATATACCCTTTTTTCACAGGAGTCCTTGCACTGCTGGCAACCACCCAAGTAATCACCTCATGGTCACTTTCACCAATTGGTGGATGATTTGATACCTCATTGATAATTACATCCTCCGATGAGATGACCAAATCCAAGACCCTTAATCCTCGTGTGCCCTCTGTTACATACTGTCTGAGGTAGTTATCCCTCAAAAACTCAAGAAACTCATTTTCTTTACGTCCAGTTGCTATCTCTTCATTCCAGTCTATATTGCCATAATTAAAATCACCCATAATGATCACCCTTTTCTTATTTGCTTGGCTTATTTGACTATACATTTCACTATCACCACCATCCACAATACGAGGTCTATAACAACATCCCACCAAGTATTTGATTCTATTCACCTCTATCTCACACCATACTGCCTCAAAACCACTGGCCCCATTTCCCTCTTGCATCTCTACCTTGTATGGACATAACTCTTTCTCTATCATCAATAGCACTCCCCCTCCCTTTTTACCCCTTCTATCCTCACGAAACACATCATACCTTTCCATCTCTATTCCTTTCAGGATGTCATCCTCATCTAACCATGTCTCACTTATTCCGACAATCTCTGGGTGCACAGACGCAATTAGTGCAACCATTTCATCCGCCTTGTTTCTTATACTTCTAGCATTGGTATATAAACACAACAACTCATTTCTGGATCTACAGCTAGTTCCACTGATACCACTCACTCGATGTGATCTCTCCATGCTGGACTGGGGCCATTTCCCTTTCTGCTTCTTCATTTTAGAACCCTTTGCAATTCCATCTGTTTCCTTTTGATCCCTGATCATCCCATTACTTTCCTGCCTACACATTCTCTCACTTCCTCTTGGAGCATCCACCTTTCTCACACTGTGTATCCCTGTCCACCCTGAGCCTCCCCGTTTCCCTGCTCCTCTTGCACACCCATTCTCTCATTTTCTATACTCATACCACTCACTTCCACTCCTTCAATCTCTCCTGTCTTACTCTCCTGCTCTTTCACATCACTCCCCTCTCGATCTGATTCATTCTCTCTATTCACTTCTCTACCTTCCAGCAGCAGTCTCTCCAAGCGACTCACACCATAACCACTCAAATGCAGTCCATCGCTCCCATACAGCTCACTTCGTCCCTCAAACTCATTCCACACATTAACAAATTGTACTCCCATCTCCTCACACATTTCAGCCAGAATATCATTCATAATCCTTGCTCTCCGCCTCATTTCACCACAATCATACCTAGGCAACACACTGACCACCCTTCCTGTCACACCATTCTCCTTTATCTTTCCAAGCAGTCTCCTGACATTCATTTTGACATGCTCTTTGTTCTCTCTCAAATCATTTGTACCAATTAATACAATTAACTCTTTTGCTCGTTCCCGCCTCATATTCAATGCCTCAATCACTCTACTCATTTTACCGCCTGGAAAACATACCTTGTGCATTTTATCCTCTAGCACACCTTTAATAATGGAGTCGCCATAGAACACCACTCGCTCATCATTTGTTAACTCTTTCATGCCATCATGATTTATTTTAATAGTTTTGACCTGAATTCTCTTAATTTCATTCCGCATCCATTTCATTTCTTGCTTCATCCAATCCAATTCACCTTCTGAACCTCGCGACACATTCACTCTATCATTAAATCTTTCTAACTTTCTAACTCTCGACCCCCTCTTCTCACTTTCCCTCTCATTCATCCTTCTTTGTTTCCGTACTTTCGGTCCAACATAAGTCCAACTTTCACTATCATTCTTCTCACTTTCACATATCTTTCTTTGTTTCCGTACTTTCGGACTAAGATGCGTCCAACTTTCGCTATCATTCTTCTCACTTTTACTGTCATTCATCTTTCTTTGGTTCAGTACTTTCGTTCCAACATGCGTCCAACTTTCGCCATCAGTCATTCTTTTTTCGCTATCATTCATTCTTTCGATTTTTTTTACTTGCGATTTCTGCACCACACCATTTCTACTTTCATTCGTTCTCTCAATTTCGTTTCTTTCCGCCTCACTTTCGTCCCTTTTAACATCCGTTACGGTTGTCAAATCGCTCTTTTTCTTTTTTCCTGATTTTTTAACATTTTTTCGCCTGTCTTTCTCGCCATCCTCCTCTTTCAAACGTGCACTCACGACACAATCGGTATTAGCACTTTCTGTCATCAACTTCATATTCGCATTCATCAATTCCTCGTTCAGGTCACATTTCGCACACACCCTTCTTCCATCCGCACTAAACATCCACAAATCATTTATGTAATCGAAGGAATACATATAACAGACCTCACACTTAACGAAACCGACTGAAATCCAAATTAAAATCATGGAATGACAATGCCGCTGCCATTTTTTTTTTTTTTTTTTTTCTCTGCAGGTTACTAGGTCTAATATTAACGTTTTCGTATTTAGTTTAAGCAAGAAAAAAAACCCCCACACTAATAATATCGGTAGCGTACAACGTTTACAGCTGCTCTTACTTAAACAATTACGCATATATACTTAATTATTCCTAGTAAAACTTTTCTGAATCAGGAGCTCTTCAAAACACATTCGTAGTGCTTGACCAACTAGCGCCCTCCTGATACTCAGTTGTATCAGGTTAGCACATTTGGGATACCCAGTTGTATGCAAAGGTACAGGGTTTTCCTTTTTCACACATTCTAGTCAAGTAGCTTTCCAGAATGCATTTAATGTTAGGTTCGGTTTCAATCTGATAATGACAATTTAGCAAGTTTGATGTAATCCAAAATAGAAAATTTCTTCCACACATCAATAACTGTCAGTAAATTATCCTTATCTAGTTTATCCAAAATGTATTGGAATGTTCTTCTTATGTAGTAAGTTTTGAAGGTAGCGATGACACCCTGGTCTAATAGTTGTATTAAGGATGTTGTATCAGATGGCAGAAAACAAAATTCCACATTCATGTGTTCTTACACAGGATGGACAGGCATATTGTCTATAATCAATAAAACTTGAAAGTCTAGATTTTTTTCTATCGAATAGCGTTTAACTTCTGGAACAAAACATTGATGGAACCATTCATTTAAAATTTCTTTTGTAACTCAACCTTTTTTATTTGCCTTCCAGTGTACTGGAAATGTGTTAAAATCCACACCTTTCATTGCCCGCAGTCTTACGGATCAATTAATGAGCAATAGTTTTAATATAAAATCTCCTGATGCACTGCTGCAAAATAATAGTCACACAATCCTCAGCTGCTTTAATGCCACCAACACTTTTTTGTGATTTCGCTATATAAGTTCTACTTGGCAGTTATCTGCATTCTGTAGTGTAGAGTAATCTCTGATATTTAAATCATCGATTGAGAGGGAGGATCCCCAAAATTCCAGTTTAAGTATATATGTTCTGTACTAGTAAACAATAGTTATAATGGAAATACCCTTTTTAACAGAACTAAATTCAAACAGAAATTTAAAAAATAAGTGCCATTTGAATTGTGTTAAATCAAAATATACAATGTAAAAATAGAATTGTTTTTCTTTTCTAAACCATGTAAAAAAAAAAGCTGTGTAAAAAGAGAATTAGCTGTATTTCCTTTTTTTTATAGATGGGTACTATTGAGAGTTACCACAATCATCTAGAATTTGATACTATGACTAATACCCCTGATTTATACAGTCTGGCCACTGTAAAACTTTTCTACCTCCATACTGGAGGATTTTCTGATTGAATGTGATTGAGACATATAAGCTGATGTGAGATCCTATCATAAAGATACAGGAGAATTATTTCATTGGATAATGGGTGATGTAAGAACTAGAGGTCATTCCTGGAGCCTGTACAAGGATCATGTGAGTAAAGAGGTGAAAACAAGATTTTTTGTTTGACTGTGAAATGAGCAGAATGCATTTGCAGAATGGGTGGTGAGTGCTCCAACATTAAATATGTTCAAAGCAAGGTATGATAGTTACTGTGAACTGTGAGTATTTGACCTCCCGTGAAGAGTCTTTGGACTTCAAGGAGGCTTGGAAGTAATGCCAATACTACACATACTTGCCACTAAATTAGAAAACTTCATGAAGATGTACATAAATGGCACTTATGCAGTGTATATGCAAAATACTTGACCTTTTGTGTGATACAACTATTTAAGAATACTGCTGGTTAGTAATCATCAATAATACTGTTCACAATGAGTAAAATAAAGGATCTTTCAGAGTTCAAAAAAGGGTTTATTGCGAGTGCCCATCTGGATAGAGCCATGATTTTGGAAACAGCAGAGTTGACTAGTTTCTCAAAAGGTGAGATATCCTGGGTGTTTAATCAGTGGAAAAATAATCCACATTGCTTGTCTAAGAGGTGTGACTGTGGTTCTAAGACTGTCTATAAGGAACAAGTTTGCCATCATCTTCATCTGAGAAGGCTTGTATAGACAAAGAGAACTTCATGTGTGCAGCGATTGACTGAAGCATTTAATGAATGCTGTTCTTGATCCATATCTCACAGAAGTAAGAAGTATGCACAAGGAGGTCCAACATGGTATTAAATAAAAGTTTCTAATTCAGTGGGCACATGTGTATATTGTCTGCTCCTCTGCCATTCTGCATTTCAGTTATTTGACAGTTTATTCTTCCTCAAGTGGTTTTATACATACTTATAATTGCATTCCTTTCAAATCTTTTCTACCACTATCATTGCTTGATTCATTTAGAAATCTTTCAACGACACTTGAATAATTTTAATTTCAGTTTTAATGTAACATAATCATATCTGATTCCTATCAGTATCCTCCAGAATCACCTTCTTGAGATTTCCTTTTTTTATGTACTTACCAAATTATTTCCATGATGTTTGTTTAGCTATTTTTATACATTGCTTCACTTTCTTACATTTTTCTCTGTCTTTTCACAGAACACAAGTTGACTTACTTGCCTAGAACTTTCATTATGTGTGCTTAATTTCATTGACTATGTCAAACTACTTCTCAACTATACAGTTCTGATTTTTCAATCCTTTTATACAACCTAATTACATGCCCCTCTGACTGAATTAATGTTTTCTACAGGGTTTTGCAAGTGATAGATGTGGTTTTTGCTTATAAATTTTGAGAGAATGTGCTAGGGAACTGACAGTGATTTTGACCTGGCTTTTCAATGAAAGTCTGGCTGCAGGAAAGGTGCCCATGGAATAAAAGGAAGGAAAGATAGTGGCATTGCATAAGGGTGGTGGCAGACTGGAAGTGTCTAATTATAGGCCAGTTTGTGTGCCATCAGTAGTTGTTAAGATCTAGGAGAAAGTAGTGAGGAAGCGTATACAACATTGGGCAAATGA
Organism: Typopeltis vanoorti; assembly: GCF_054136105.1. Taxonomy (NCBI): domain Eukaryota; kingdom Metazoa; phylum Arthropoda; class Arachnida; order Uropygi; family Thelyphonidae; genus Typopeltis; species Typopeltis vanoorti. The sequence continues at coordinate 2,969,275 of NC_143549.1, read as the reverse complement.
GGGTAAAGTTATCTGTGAGAGTCAACATGGATTTGTGAAGGGGTGCTCTTGTTTTTGCAATATGCTAGCCTTTTATAATAAAGTTACAAGATCATTAGATGAGGGAAAGGCATATACTGCCATTTTCTTAGGCTTAGCGAAGGCATTTGACAGGGTGCCACATGATAAGCTGATATTTAAGTCACAGCACATGGGTCTGGATGTCAGATTGGTCAACTGGATTCAGGATTGGCTGTCCAATAGGTATCAGAGAGTTGTGTATGGTGGGGCAGTTTCACGGAGGCAAAGAGTTACAAGTGGGGCCCCGCAGGGCTAAGAACTGGGACCTATATTATTTAACATTTATATCAGTGACATTGTCAGTGGATTGCAAGAGGATATTCAGTTGTTTGCACATGATGTGAAGCTGGGAAGGATTATTAGTAATAGTGCAGATGTGGTAGCCCTGCAAGAGGATCTGAATAAGCTAGATAGATGGGCAAATGAATGGGGGTTTCAGTTTAATGCATGCAGCAAAATGTAATGTCTTGAGGTTTGGGAAACATCGATGGGATGCTGCATACTCTATGGGAGGAGTTATGCTGGAGGAAGTAGGGGAAACAAGAGATCTGGGGTTGATGATTGAGAGAAACCTGAAATTTAGGGAAGATATTGCAAAGGTGGTGAAGGTAACACAGAGAACACCCTGCAGAGATAACAAATTTAGTTTAATCCTTTATCCAAGTGTGAGCAAACAAAGTTTGCACCTGAAAGTATCTTCAGGACTGGGGTAAGGTGGTACAACACCAGGAAAACTCGTTGCAAAGGTGGAGCAAGCTACCATTATTAAAAAAGGGTGGCACACCATTTGGCAACTCCTATAGGTAGAGATGACCTGCTAATGCTTCTGCCTGGTATCTCAACTTGGGCCTGGCTCCCACCGAAGAGACCTCAATAAAGGTCGAAACTAGTCTGGGTAGTGGCCTTCCCTTAATGCATAACATTAGGCATATCCGCAAGGAGATGTGTTTTGCATTATAGGAGATACTGAGACAGGAGAGTTGGTAGCTTGCTCCACCTTTGCAACGAGTTGTCCTGGTGTTGTACCACCTTACCCCAGTCCTGAAGATACTTTCAGGTGCAAACTTTGTTTGCTCACACTTGGATAAAGGATTAAACTAAATTTGTTATACTCTAACCAAGTGAAAAATAAACCTGCAGAGATAAAAGGGTTATCATTCTGTTGTATAAGACTCTGATCAGACCACACTCAGACTATTGTTCTCAGATTTGGTCCCCACGATTTGGAGGGGATAAATTAACTGTGGAAAGGGTACAAAGGTGGATAACAAAGATGGTTTCAGGACTGTGCCATGTTAGTTATGAGGATCGGCTGAGGGAATGTGGACTGCAGAGTTTGGTGGATAGAAGAAGGAGAGGTGATATGATTGAGACGTTTAAACTGTTGAAAGGTGGTTACAGGGCTGCCTCTGTTCAACCAAGTGAAAGAACTCCTTTCACTTGGTTGAACAGAAGGAAGGAGTGATGACAAGAGGCCATCCCTGGAAGTTACGAAAGGAAACTGTGAGCAAGATGGTGAGGAGTGGTTTCTTTGCATGGAGGATGGTTGAACCATGGAATGGTTGCCTGATGGAGTGGTGAGAGTGAGAATTGTCAATGAGTTTAAGGAGTGGTATGATACACTTTGTGTTTCTTAGGGGGGGGGGGGGGAACCTCCCCTCGATGAGTCTTGATAGACTTTGTGTTTCTTAGGAAGGACCTCCCACAATGAGCATTTTGACTCCATGGAGACCTGGATGATGATAATAAATTTGTTTCAATTTTTCTTCAATAATATTTCTGTATTTAAGTCTATGGTATATGTATATTGTTATATATCAGATTATCTGTTTCTTATTTTTGTTATCAGATTTGTTATCAACAGTATCTGTAATTGGTGATCCTTGTAAGGGCCCCTTAAACATTTGACAATTAAGGATTTATGCACAAAGGGATTTTTGATTCTATGCTGAAAAATTTGACTTACATCACTGAATGACATGTGGATGCACACCCACTAGCTGAATGATCCTGGTGATGCTATCCCCTTCTTGATGACCATAGGTCATACCGTTCAGCAAACACAGCAGTAGGGTGTGGGGTTTTCTAGTGATAGTGGTCAAGAAAAGTGAATAAAATTAATAGAAAGTACAAACAAAGAGGATGCATGAAAACGGCCGGTACTTGCCATCCCTAGAAAGTCTCCATAAACTTGAACATGTGGCTCCACATGGAGTACAGATCAATATGGCATGATACAGTTAGTAGTACTACAAAACTGAATGAAAGATCAGACAATACTGAAGAGCCAACGAATAACAGATTAATTTGTGAAAAATTGTTAAAAGAAATCTAATAATAATGTAAAGTTAACCAAGTAATACTACCATAGTATCATGAAAAACTCCTAGAGGAGACACAAGGAATTCAACAACAATTTGTAAAATTATCTTTTGCTATACTATTCAAGTATATTACATGAAAGTACTCATTACAAATGCCTTGTATTTTGAGAAGAGTGGCAAAGTGAATTATTTACAACAAGCAGCAATGTTCTTTTAACTTACTTTCTCTTTCATACTGTCATCACTATATATATACAGTTAAGCAAAGTAATCTTGAAATGTAAACTATTATAAAAAAAAGAATATTGCAGTACAAAGCAATGTGCATAAGTAAATTTTCATTGCAAAAAACTGAGATTAACTTCTGAAAGATTATTTTTTGACTTAGCCATGGGTATGAAGAATTATCCGAACTTGAACAAATATGGGTACATTAATTTGCCCAAGAAAAAAATTTGGGAGACTGTTATCTTAAGAGCAACTCCCACATAGTGTTTTTTTTTTTTTTTAGAACATTACGAGGTGCAAAATAGGACTTTAGATCTTTTGCTCCATACAAATGTATTGTTTCATTTACTCACTGTTGTATATATGCATGCTGTGTGTTGCTCTGATGATGTTGATTTGAAATTCAGTGCAAATTAATAAAATGTCCTTGTATAAACTAGTTTGTTTGCTCTTTTTAATTCTGTTAAAAATAAGTCATATGATTAACTTGTCCATTTGTTTAATACTGAATCAGACCATCAAATTAAAGACTGTTTCAAATATGTAAATTAAATAAATTAGTTTATATTTCAAGCGAGAAGAAAGAGGAGATAAGAGCCAACCTTCAATCTTTGCTTGGTCAGATATCCTAGTATAATTCACAAGTGCAGCATTTTCAAGACTCTTCTTTATAACACCCCTTACTTCTTCAGGAGGGGCAGGAGTCATCACATCTTTCATGAGAACCTGAAAATTAATTAAATGAACTTTGAAACAAATATTCAAATATGATCAAATATTTTTTAGATATAAGGAATTCTGGAATAAAATAAAGCATCAATATTTATGTGTAATTATGAAATATAATTTCTGGAAAATGTGGGTTACAATTGTCCTGGATAGCTGAGTGTATACACTCCAACCAACAGGGCAAATGCTCAAATCCACATGACAAGGATGGTTGTGAATGTCTTTAACTGGAAGACAAAAAAGTGGCTTGAAAAGTTAAATGTTCAATCTCCAGATCAGAGCAAATTTTCTCTGCTCAGTACTAATGCGAATATATTATAGGATTTCAGTCTTAAATGAGTGGGATTCACATAATAAATAAATAAATAAATAAATGTTGAATTGAAAAACAAAGCCATTTTAGTCAAGTAGCAGCCCCTTTATCACAAATAAGCTAAAATAATATAATTAAATGAGATTATTTAATTAAAGAATATTTATTTGACATAGCTATGTGCATTTATTGAAGGTAAAAGTAGTAAATAACTAGGTAGAAAACTTGATCAGAGCTGAGATGAAATATAATTAGAAGTATAGAACATAAGGCACCAATAATTGAGTGGTAACTGGCAGATTAAACATGGTGATGGCTTTGTGATTCCATGATTTTAATTTAGATTTCAGCCGTTTCGTTAAGTGTGAGGTGTGCTATATGCACTCTTTCGATTACATAAATGATTTGTGGACGTTTAGGGCGGATGGAAGAAGGGTGTGTGTGAAGTGTGACCTGAACGAGGAATTGTTGAATGCAAATATGAAATTGATGACAGAAAGTGTTAAAACCAAGAATTTCATGGGGAAAATGAGTGCAAGTTCGAAAGAGAAGGATGATTTGAAAGAGAGGTGAAAGAATGTTAAAAAATCAGCAAAAAAGAAAATGAGTGATTTAAAAACTGTAATGGATGTTAATAAGGACGAAAGTGAAGCGAGAGTGGTGGAAGGAAATGAAATTGAGAGAACGAATGAAACTGGGAATGGCGTAATGCAGGAATTGAAAGTGGAAAAAATCGAAAGAATATATGATAGTGAAAGTCGGACGCATGTTGGACTGAAAGTATGGAAGTACAGAAGGATGAATGAGAGGGAAAGTGAGAAGAGGGTGTCGAGAGTTAGAAAATTAGAAAGAACAAATGATAGAGAGAATGTGATGCGAGATTCAGAAGTTGAATTGGTTTGGATGAGGAAAGAGATGAAATGGATGCGGAATGAATTAAAAAAATTCGGGTAAAAACTATTAACACTAAATATCATGGCATGAAAGAGTTAACGAAAGATGAGCGAGTGGTTATATGGCGACTCCATTATTAAAGGTGTGCTGGATGATAGGATGCACAAGGTATGTTTTCCAGGCAGTAAAATAAGTAGAGTGATTGAGGCATTGGATATGAGGAGAGAGCGAGCAAAGGAGTTCATGGTTTTAATCAGCATGAATGATTTGACAGAGGACAAAGAGCAAGTCAGAATAGATGTCAGGAGGCTGCTTAGAACGATAAAAGAGAATAGTGTGACAGGAAGGGTAGTCAGCATGTTGCCTAGGTATGACTGTGGTGAGATGAGGCAGAGAGCAAGGATTATGAATGATATGATGGCTGAAATGTGTGAGGAGATGGGAGTACAGTTTGTTAATGTGTAGAATGACTTTGAAGGAAGAAGTGAACTGTATGGGAGTGATGGACTGCATTTCAGAGACTGCTGCTGGAAGATAGAGAAGTGAGTAGAGTGAGAGAGAATGAATCAGATCAAGCGAGAAGTGATGTGGAAGAGCAGGAGAGTAAGACCGGAGAGATTGAAGAAGTGGAAATGAATGGGGAAGTGAGTGATATGAGTATAGAAAATGAGAGAATGGGTGTGCAAGAGGAGCAGGAAAACAGGGAAGCTCAGGATGGACAGGGGTACAAAGATGGATGCTACGTGAGTAAGTGAGAGCATGCGTAGACAGTAAAGAAATGGGAAGACCTGGGATCAAGAGGAAACAGGTGGAATTGAAAAGGGTTTTAAAATGAATAAGCAGAAAGTTAAATGGGCCCAGTCGAGCATGGAGAGATCACATCAAGTGAGTGGTATCAGTGGAACTAGCTGTAGATCCAGAAATGAGCTGTTGTGTTGCTGTTATACAAATGCTAGAAGTATAAGAAACAAGGCAGATGAAATGGTTACAATAATTGCATCTGTTCACCCAAAGGTTGCTCAAATAAGTGAGACATGGTTGGAAGAGGACAACATTCTGACAATAATAGAGATGGAAGGGTATGATGTGTTTCGTGAGGATAGAATGGGTAAAAAGAAAGGAGGAGTGCTACTGATGATAGAGAAAGAATTATGTCCATACAAAGTAGATATGCAAGAGGGAAAGGGAAATAGTGACAGTGGTTTTGAGCCAGTATGGTGTGAGATAGAGGTGAATGGAATCAAATACTTGGTTGGATGTTGCATAGACCAGGTAAAGTGGATGGTGGTGATAATGAAATGTATAATCAAATTAGTCAAGCAAATAAGAAAAGGGTCATCATTATGGGCGATTTTAATTATGGCAATATAGACTGGAATGATGAGATAGCAACTGGAAGTAAAGACAATGAGTTTCTTGAGTTTTTGAGGGATAACTACCTCAGACAGTATATAACAGAGGATACGCGAGCATTGAGATTCTTGGATTTGGTCATCTAATCAGAGGATGTAATTATAAATGAGGTGTCAAATCATCCACCAACTGGTGAGAGTGACCATGAGGTGATTACTTAGGTGGTTGCCAGCAGTGCAAGGACCTCTGTGAGAAAAGGGTATATTTGGAAGTACAAGGGGGGGGGGGGGATTATGAAGAGCTCAGGAGACAGTTTGCGAGTGGAGCATGGAATGAGGAGTTAGCTGGAAAAGAGATCAATGCAGCTTGGAGGATTTTCAAAAACTATGTAGTAGATGCAATGTCTAAGTGTATTCCAAGGGTAAGAAGGTTAAATAAGGTAGGTGTGAGATGAATGAATAAAGAGATTAAGCATGCGATACAGAGAAATAGGGCATTGTGGAGGCAGCATAAGAGAAGTGGAAATAACCAATTCCATGAGGTCTACAAAGATCAAGCAAGGCGGGTGACTTGGTTGGTGAGGGTAGCTAAAGAGATGTATGAACAGCAGTTAGCTAATAAAGCCAAAAAGAATCCCAAGGAGTTCTTTCGATATGTAGCCAGCAAAAGAAAGATTGATTATGGAAGGATGACACTGATAGGAGAAAATGATATAAAGACAGCTGTTGCAGAATGTGTGTGGTGGAGATACTTAATGAGCAATTCATAAAGGTCTTTCAATCTTGTGAATGTGACTTCATGGAGAGATTGAGAGCAGTAGATGATGGGGAGGAGAGACTGACTGTAAGTGAACAAGAAGTGTATTGGGAGTTGAGTAAACTAGATGTCAATAAGGCTATGTGACTTAATAAGATATTGCCACGTATTCTGAAGGAATGTGCCAGTGAGTTGATACCTGTCTTGACATATTTTTTCAATACGAGTCTTGCACTTGGTCAAGTTCCTTAAGGAATGGAAGGAGGGCAAGATTGTGCCACTTCATAAAGGAGGTGATCGAACTCAAGCATCAAACTATTGGCCTATCTGTGTGTCAGGTGTTGTGGTTAAGTTGTTGGAGAAGCTTGTGAGAACTAGGATCCAGAGTTGAGTTGACAACAATGGTATTATCTTTGATGGGCAGCATGGATTTGCTAAAGGGATATCATGTTTTAGTAATCTACTTACTTATTACAATAAAGTGACTGCTTCCTTATACAGAGGAGAAGGATACACAGTAATATACTTAGATTTCGCAAAGGCTTTTGATAGTGTACATCATGATAAATTGATAGTCGGACTAGAGCAGATGGGGTTGGATATTAGATCAGTGCATTGGATTGAAGACCGGCTATCTGATAGGTATCAACAAGTTGTGCAGGAGGGGGGGGGGGGGAGCGATATCCTGGAAAAGGAACGTCACCTCAGGTCTGTTTTGGGGCCATTACTGTTTAACTTGTATATTAATGATATAGGTGAAAATTTGGATGGAAATATTCAGTTGTTTGCAGTTGATGCAAAGTTGGGATGAACCATGAAGAGTAGTGAAGATGTTGTGGCCTTACAAAAAGACTTGAATAAATTGAGTGATTGAGCACGGAAATAGAGTTCTGAGTTCAATGTTGCAAAATGTAAGGTTTTAAAATTTGGAAAACAAAGATGGATGCAGAATTTATACTTGGTGAGGATATATTGTTGGAGGTGGAAGAAATAAGAGATCTGGGGGTGATAGTGGATAAGGACCTGAAATTTAGGGGATGCATAACCAAAATTGTGAAGACAACACAAAGGCTTCCGGGAATGATGCGGAGGACACTGAAGTGTAGAAGAAGGGAGATTCTTGTTCCGTTGTATAAGGCTTTGATTAGGCCACAGATGGACTATTGTGTCCAGATTTGGTCACCTGGTTTTCAGAAGGATGAAGAGATATTGGAAAGGGTCCAAAGCGATTGACTGAAGTAGTTTCTGACCTCTGGAATGTCGAGTATGAGGAAAGATTGAGAAGATGTAATTTGCAGATTCTGGTGGACAGGAGGAAGAGGGGAGATATGATAGAGACTTACAAGTTGATAAGGGGTTGTTATAGGATCAATGCTGGAGAAATTCTACAGAAAACAGTGGGAGATCGGGGAAGAATCAGAGGTCATCCCTGGAAACTGTATAAAGACGGTGTGAGTAGGGGAGAGTGGGGACTGGTTTTTTTGTGCAGAGTTTTGAATGATTGGAATGCCTTGCCTGAGAGTGTGGTGTCTGCATGGAGTTTGAATGTGTTCAAGGCATGGTATGATGAGCTGTGTGTGTGATAAAAGGAACCTCCCAGATGAGTCTTTGACTCCATGAGGTCTTGGGATGATAATAATAATAATAACTGAGAAGAGAAACACACACTAGATAACCAAAAATGTAAATAAAACTAATAAAGAAAAAAAAAAAAAAGATTATGCAAACTATCAATTTAGAACTGAAAATAAAGAAAAAGGGGGGAAAAAACCGCTGTTGTGTGTGTGAAATGAACTGTAGACAGGAGAGCAGAAATGTTTGGAAAAGTAATTATCATTTGTTAATTGGTTTCTGATTAATTTCAGTATGTCTGACTAACAGTGAGCTTTTTTGAAAACATTCATCAATGAATGAATCACACACACACGCGGCAAGCCTGCATATAATGGGTGCTGGCTATTTCACTAAAAACACCATCAAGTGTATAGACAGCAGAAAACTGACTGAGATATGCCACATAGTTTATATGAAATTATGTATCGAGTGCTGGGAAATGGATATACATCAGACGTGTATAATTCGAAAAGGGCTGGTCTGGGTACTGGCTCTTCACATTATGCATAGCATTTATACATGTCGGAAAGGTTGTGTGATTCACATTATGGGATACATACCAAGGAAAGAGATTTCAAGTCATTAGCCTCTATATAATAGTAGTAGCTAAAATGTGAATATATTTCACATTGCTTCCTTGGGAAAAGGATTATAACCAAGTATAAAATTTCTTGGTGTTTTAAACGTATAATAAAACCCGAGGTAAAAACTTTCAACATCTTTCTCTCATCCAGAGTTTTCGTTGTTAATTGTAGTAGTCGTGAGTTTTGAATTATTCATGATTAAGAATTGATTTTAAGGTGAATTGATTTTGATTGAGTTTTCAAGATTGAAGATTGAGATTTTTGGAGAATTTGAGTAGTTGATAGAAGATCGATTAAACTCCAAGATTGACTGGGTTCTATTGTGGATTTTTCAGGTAAGCCTAATTTTTGCCATTACATACTGTCCTTAAAATCACCATTGTTGGCTTAAATAACAGATTGTAGTGCCGTCATGACCATGAGCAAGGAGGAAGATGACCTATATTGAATCGCTCAACAAAGGGTGAGCATTCAGCATTCTCAAAAAAAAAAAAGTAAGAAAATTCGAAAAGGACAAGCTGAGGAGGGCAAAGACACTACCCAGATGGAGAAGCTGGATTTGGTGATTTCTACTCCCCCTGACTTTGAAGAGGTGTGTGCATGCAAGAAGCACAAGACAACAACCACAGAGCCACCCAAGGACAACAGAATGGATGAAGATAGCCCCCCATCACAGATTCCTCTGCCTCTCTCAAAGAAAAAGTATCCCGCTCATTCTCCAAAAAGCGCAGATGAACGTCCATAAGATCCACCATGTCCAACTTGCAAATATCATACAAAACAGCCAAAAATATGGATGATGACATAAAGATCCAGCCCGCTTCAGAAGATTGATCTGAGAGTTAGACTCAAACAGTGCACAATATCACACCTTCTCCCTCAGCTTGGAGAAAAACCTTAAGGTGGTTCTTCGAGGTGTTTCTGAGGACATATCTACAATGAAATCGCTGCTAATCTCTGCTATCAAGACCTACAACCCATCAAGGTCAGCAGAATGACCAGAGCTGACAAGACGCTGATGCCTCTGGTGTTTGAGTCTAACTCTCAGATCAATCTTCTGAAGCGGGCTGGATCTTTATGTCATCATCCATATTTTTGGCTGTTTTGTATGATATTTGCAAGTTGGACATGGTGGATCTTATGGACGTTCATCTGCACTTTTTGGAGAATGAGTGGGATACTTTTTCTTTGAGAGAGGCAGAGGAATCTGTGATGGGGCTATCCATCAGGCCTACAAAAACATCTATGACTTGACATCGATCTATGTACTTAAGATCAGTCCTGAACCTCTTAGGAAAAGGGCTTCAACAGGATAATGCCACAGATGCTAGAAATTTCGCCATGCTCAGAAACTGTGCTGAGCAGAGTTCAGATGCCTAAGTCAACCATCCCAGGTGTTGCTAGGTGAACCATCCCAGCAACACCTGCACCAAGTCGAAAACCACCCTAGCGAAATGTGCCAAATGGATGGCTCTCACCCAGCCAATTATAAGGGATGTACTTAACATTCGAAAAACAGACGGTTGGAGACAGCCAAAGTCTTCCTCCTCTAGTACATGAATGCCAGAGGCCCCTGCACCACAACCAGAGGCTCAGCAGCCTTCAAGAATAGAGAATACCAAAGGCAGACAAGAAGTTATACAGATGTGGCCCATTCAAGCAAGTAAACACCAGAACAGAATCAATCAATCAACACCTACTAACCTGACCGCTGTTATTATTGCCTCTCTAGCAAACATGTCAAACCCTTCAGCAACCTTTAAAAGATCCTATGTGAAACACAAGCCATCCTCACAGCACTTATAGATGAATAGAAACAAACTAATTCCAGCTCTCTTCAGATCGTTGCATGGAATGCAAATGGCCTCAGAAACAAAATTTCAGAGCTCCAAGACTTTACTCAGAGATATCAGCCAGATGTTGTTCTAATAAGTGAGACACATCTAAGCCCCTTGGACGGCCCTAAAATAAGAGGATATCTTATATACAGAACCAATAGGCTAAACTATAGATGTGGCGGCACTACCATCTTCATTAAAAATTATATCAAACACCATTTTGTAAATAACCCTCCAACCACTAACTTTGAGGTCACAGGCATGGAAGTATTCACTAGCTTAGCTGGCAGACAGAAAATCGACTCAGCCTACAACCCACTCTTATTATTATCATATCTTATTATCATTCTGATCTAAATGTCATCTTAGGCATTAGAGTCCATCATTACTGTCGGAGACTTAAACTCCAAGCACCCTGCCTGGAATTGTAGAACCACCAACAAGAATGGCTGCATCCTTTCCAACTACACAGGATCAAACTATGCTGTGACAGGCCCCCTCCAAACTAACTCATCTCAGTACGTTTGACACTGCTGACATCCTGGATATAGCTATCCTGTAAAATATTAATCTTCAGTACAGCCTAAAATCATTGAACGAGTTGTCATCTGATCATAACCCAATTCTGTTACAGCTGAGAAAACAAGAATACCTGTCTCCTCCCTCTCACTCATTTATATCATGGGAAAAATTGTCAAAAGTACTCTGGGATTACATTGGACCCGTTCCTCATATAAGTTCAAAAGAAGACATTGAAACCGCAGTCACAAACCTCACTCAACAAATTAACTCCGCTATAATGGCAGCCTCCTACAAATCTGTCCCCAAGCCAAGAAGACATTATGAACTTGATCAGAGAAAAAAACATAGCAAGGAAAACATTTCACAATATCCATACGCCACAAGACAAAACAGTTCTTAACAGACTAAATGGTGCAGTGAGAGATGAACTCGAAGCTTACAGAGATCAACTATGGGAAGAAAAGTTAGCTTCTAACTCATCTACTGATCACTCTATCTGGGGACTCAGGAATATCAGAAACAAAGGCAGATCCCTTCCCCCCATACTTTCTGACCAGGGTCTTGTTCACACAGACATAGAAAAGGCAGAAGCCATAGAAAAAATTTAAGTGCAAATCTTCGTATGAAAACTTACATTTCAATCACTTGTATAAAATTCACAGAAGGTCAGACACTCATTAAAACTCCCTAATACTGGTGCTGACATATTGCACCCACATCACCTGCTGAAATATATGATATAAAAAATTTAAAGAACAAAAAAGCTCCTGGTCCAGATGGCATCACAAATAAAGTGATCAAGCTGCTGCCCCGAAAGCTGTAGTGCACCTGGCCATAATAATAAATGCAATCTTAAGGTTTCACTATTTTCCTCCCATTTGGAAATTGGCTGATGTAATCCCAATACATAAGCCAGGCAAGGACCCACACCTGCCTCAAAATTATCATCTTATCAGTCTCATCTCCAACTTAGGTAAAATTGCAGAGAAAGTCATCCTCTCATGACTTCAAGCTTTAGTAAACGAACTAAACATCCTTCATAAAGAACAATTTGGTTTTCGGCAATACCATAGCACTACCCAACAAATCCTCAGAATAGTTGAACATATTACTGCCAGCTACAACTGGCATCAATACACCGGAGCTGTTTTTCTTGATTTATCTGAAGCATTCGACAAAATATGGCACTCTGGGTTGCTACATAAACTTATCTCAGTCGGTATTTCAGTGAAAATGGTACACCTAGTTAGATCATATCTAAGAATAGAAGCATGCAAATCAAGATAAATGGTACTACCTCATTCCAGCACCATATCTTGGCTGGAGTACTGCAGGGATCCCTACTGGCTCCATTACAGTTCTCTATATACAGGTCAGACATTCTGCACAACCCAATGTCATCCATCATGGCCCTATATGCAGATGATACAGCATTATTAGCCAGATCTCTTCGACCACACCTTGGCTATAAAGCTTCAAGAAAACCTTCTAAAGTTAGATAAATGGTTCTTCAAATAGACTACAAGTAAATTCACAAAAGAGCTCAGCCATTCTCTTCACGAAAAGATTAATATCTCCTGCAGGAGACGTATTACTATTCAATACTAAAATTCCCTGGCAGACAGAAACAAAATACCTTGATAGTGTGCTCGACAAAAAATTAACTTTTAACCAGCACATGAAGACTACATGTGCAAAAGGCATCTAAAGCCATTGCCCAGATCTAACCCTAATTAACAGGAACAGCAAGCTAAACATCAGAATCAAATTGCTTTTATACCAGCTGATGATTCGTATCATAGTCACTTACACTTCTCCAGCCTGGAGCCATACTTCCACTACTAATACTCTCAAACTGCAACACGTACAAAACAAGTGCTTGCGAATGATTCTAAATGCCCCATTGTTCATCAGAAACAATCAACTTCATCGAGATACAAATATTCCTTATATCTTCGTTTTCCTATAATCTTTGGCAACAAAGTTTTTCCTAAAAACGCAAACACACACACACACACACACACACACACACACACACACACACACACACACACACACACACACCCAACGATCTAGTTCAGCAAGCTGTAGCCTACGAGGCAATGGATATATTTAAACATAAAAGAACAAAAGCCATTTTAACTTCCTGTAGCGATAATCTCCATGCCCATTTAGGGCGAGCAAACTGTTCATAAAATTTTCCCCTCACTGTAGCCGTAACACAGGGGTGTTCAACCCGTCGATCACAGAGCAATTTTTGGTCGATCTCTTGTGTATTCTTCCTTACTTACAAATTTAATTAAAATTGAAAACATAATATTTTATTTATCATTATTTTGTATTATTTTTAATTCATTGTAAGGTCTATAGCTATTGTTTATTTATTTTTCGTTAAAATTGTCAAATCAGTAATTTTCTTATATATCCGGGTAAAGGAATTAATTTGGATCAGTGGAAGTCAAACAGCGAGCCGAGTGAATACGATTATAAGCAAAGTGTAAAAACTCGATTGTAGCTTAAATATTAAATATTCCAAAGCACATTACATGGATTTTTTACTTAGGTGAAGTCTCATGTGAACATTGTAAAAAAAACAAACTTTGTTTGTCTTGGTATAGTTTATATTAGATGTTTTTGTAAATAACTTTTGAAGCTAACTGTATATACTGCTTTAAGAAGAATATGTTAAAGTGTTAAAAACAAAGGCAATGTTTTTGTCACTGAAGCTGTACATAGCGGCACTAGAAAGATTGTTATTGAAACTTGTATATATGAGAAAGGCTTGCAGGCTCTAAGTGTAAACATCTCCGAAGTCAGTCAGAAAGTGTTCAAACAACTTTCTGATGGCCGGCAAGTTACAATCAAAAGAAAGCGGAGGAGAACAAAAGGCGTGCCGAACTTGAAACTTAAGATGAAAGACTCATACCGATTCTTTGGGAGTTGCCAAACTTCATGCAAAGTCTCAGAGGAGGCCTAAGAAAAAGGGACTCAAGCAAGCAGAAGGGGTCCTGGTTCCAGAATTGCTGTCAGAGAGGAGGCCGCCCGGTCCAGAGTCCCCGTCAGAGAGACTGCACGGATCCATGTTGCTTGAGAGAGGAGTTTCTCGCATCCAGAAAGGAGGCTTCTCGGTTAGAGACATTGCTAGAGAGAGTGACTACTTCTAGGCTGCAGACAAGTTTCAAATTGCCGAAAGGAAGAGTGCCAATTGCCGGAGAAAAGTTTCCAGGCCAGGTTAATGTCAGACATTCACCAGCGTGTGTTGCATTTTGATTACAATTTGATGAATCAAACGACTTCACTGATATTGCTCAGTTAATGGTATTTATTTGCATGGCATTTCAAGATTATTCAAGTAAAAAAGAACTTTTGAACATTATACCATTATTGGGAAGGACTAGGGGAGAAGACATTTTTTTGGCATTTGATGAATTTGTGAAACAACACAAACTTCTGCTTTTTAAACTTGTGTCTATTACTACTAACGTGCTCCTCAAATGATAGGTAATAAATCAGGCTTCATTTCATTATGTAAAAACAATGACAAATATCCAGATTTTGTAACGTACCACAGTATTATTCACCAACAAGTACTGTGTAGTATAAGATTAAACACAAAAGATGTTTTGGATATTACATTTAAAATTGTAAATTCTGTTAGAAGAAAAGCCCTGCAATGGCGGTTATTTAAATTCCATTCAGATGATGATAGGGAACTTCTGTTGTACAATAATGTTCGCTGGCTCAGCAGAAGTCAATTTTTAGAAAGATTTCTTGTATTAATTAATGATATAAAAATTTTCTTGATGAAAAAGGAAACATTTATCTATTGAGTGATAAAAGATGGTTGTTACATTTATCATTTTTAGTAGATTTCTGTACGAAATTAGGCAATTTAAATTTACAGTTACAAGGTAGAGATAAAAATTTAATTGACAAGTTCAATAAAAAAACTTTCCAACAATACTTACTTTTATTAAAGAAAAATATAAATGACTGCAAATTTAAATCTCTCCAATATTTATTAAAAGTCTTTGAACAAAATCAAGAAATGCTTCGCTATGATTTAAAAGAATTTGTTCGTGAAATAGAATTAGTTGAGGAATAAATAAATTCAAGATTTAAAGAAAACTGAAATGAATGTATCTTTTATCAATAATCCATTTCAAGAAAACTTGAACATCACAGAAATTTCAAATAAAATTAGTGGGCTGTTTGATATAAACCAAGCTGATGTAAAATTTGAGATAATAAACATTCAGAATAGTTTACATTTAAAACCAATAAACAATGAAGTCATTTGGAAGCATGCACATGAAAAATTCCCAATATTGACTGATACTGCGCAAAAAATTCTGTCATGTTTCAGATCAACATACTTGTCAGAATTCGCTTTTTCAAATATGACCGTCATAAAATATCAATTAAGAAAACAAATTACAAATGATCATTTGGATGACTGTCTGCGATTGGCCACTTCTTCATATCAACTTGACTATGAAAATATTGCAAAGTCCAAACAATGCCAAATTTCACATTAACCTTTTTTTTTTTTTTTTTAATCAACCAGCATTTCCTGTAACTTGTGGGTTTGTAATCAATCTGTTGTTTTTTGTAACTTTGGTTTTCCAAAATAGGGAAATAAATATTTTATTCCAATATATTTGTTTGTTTTTTTTGTTGTATTAAAATAATTAAAGTGATAAATAAATTTTTAAATACACAAATAAAGTTTTTAGTTGTGTATTTTTTTTAAGTTGTTTATTTGTGCGTAATCAGATATCAGGTTGGGGGGACGTGATCTATATAAGAGAGTAGATCGGTGAATAACTTTTTATAGAAAAGTAGCTCGTGTAGTAAAAAAGGTTGAACACCACTGTTGTAACAGATAGCAGGGAATAGGAAAAGCATCTTGCTTCACCCCTAAAGTCATTAATGTCAATTATCAATCAATTACAAAAGATCAGTCTGTGTAGTGGTTCTTCTCATTATGCATAGCATTTATACACGTCCAAAAGGGAGTGTGTGCGCTTTGCATTATGGGATACATACCAAGGGAAGTGATATGAAGTCATTAGCCTCTATATACAAGTAGTAGCTCAGAAGTAAATATAATTCACGTGCAAAACACTGTTTTGCTTCCTTGGGAGAAAGGATTAAAACAAAGTATAAAATTTCTTGGTATCTTTAACGTATAAACAGACTGACAGTTCGCTTAACCAGTCAATGGCACTGTCTGAGAGTAAATGCAAATTCCTAAGGCCTCTAGGAAAGGAGTGTATTGGACATATGATTCATAGTTTGCATAGCCACACACACAAAAAGGGTGACTGTAAAATTCCCCACAGATGTATAAGTGGATAGTGGCCCTTCCAGAATTTCAAGGAAGAATTAATACTGGTAGTTTGATCTGTCATCAGGTACTTATTTGTGGTTTATATTTTATTCAGTCTTGTCCTCCAGTCAAGGGGACCATCATCTGGTAATTTCATAAGTCGTATGAAAGATATGGATGGATGATATATACAAAGATTGGATTTGTATAAAAAGGATGGCTTACAGCCAAATGTGTTTGGTATCAGGAGTCTAGAAAAACTAATAACTGGTATGAGACCTAACACAGAGAGTCAGGGAAACTAAACTAAAAAGGAAGGAACAGCGAGAGCATGAGTGTATGAGCAACAATGTCACATAACCGTGTTAATGAAGGGAATGGGCTTTGTCATGGAAATGTTGAAGAGAAGAGAACAATTTTGACTTTGTGTTCGTCCAATTCTAACCCATCAAACATGTGCAAAGACATGAATAAGGCACTAGAGAAGAATAGAGATCTGCAAGTTGTCCAAATGTGCCATGTAGACTGCAGACAAGAGTATACAAAAGAACATGCAGGTAGATTATTATGTCTGTACACAAATGCTAGGAGTATCAGAAACAAAAAGGTAGAGTTTGTGGCCTTAGTCAATATGTTGGGACCTCAAATTGTAGGCATTAATGCGTCCTGGCTAACAGAATCAGACATACTAACTGGTATTGAGTGTCAAGGGTTTATAGGAAGGATAAACAGGATAAGAGAGGAGGAGATGTGCTGCTAATGATATCAGATGATTTGAATCCAGTTAGAATCAAGACCTATGACTGTAGTACTAACAGTATTTCATTTGGCAGTGAGTTTGAAGCCATCTGGTGTGAGGTGGAATCTAACAAGATCAATTACATAGTCGGGTTTTGTTAGAAACCTGGTATGTTGGTTCTTAGTGATGAAGAAATGCATCACAAATAGAAAAGATGAGGGCAAAAATGCAACATCAGTGTGTCCCGAGAGTTTGAAGAATAAATAGAGTAGGAGTCAAATGGATGTGTAATCTTACTAAGCAAGAGTTTCGTAAGAAAATGATGATGTGGAAGGAATACTGTGTGCATAAGGATGATACCCATTATGAAAATTATAAGCAGCAGGCTAGCATAGTCACAACTGTTGTATGGAAAGCAAAGTCTGAGTATGAAAAGAAACTGGCTCTGCATGCTAAAGACAACCCACAAGAATTCTATCAATGTGCTGCAAGTTTAAGAAAGAATGAATATGAAAGAATAACTCTTCTAAATACAGATGGCATGAGGTTTACAGACACAGAAGACGTTGTTCAACTAATGAGTGCCAATTTTGTTAAAAGCTATCAACCTGGTGTAAGCAACATTGAGCTCACTCTTACCTTTTCACTGGATGAAGAAACCCAGGTGTATGAGGATGGGGTATTACAGCTGTTGCACAAACTGAATAAGAATTCAGCAATAGCGACCGATGGGATATCAGCAAGTGTGCTAAAAGAGTGTTCAGCTGAACTGGCTATTCCTTTGACCAGACTGTTTAATATGAGTCTTAGAACAGCGAAGATTCTACAGGAATGGAAAGAATGTATGGTAATTCCATTGCACAAGGGTAGTGCAAAAAAACCAATGCATCCAACTATTGACCAATTAGTATCTCAGGAGTGCTGTTGAAGATTTTGGAAAAATTGGCAAGGGCTTGCATTCAGAAGGGGGTTGGGAATGACAGTGAATCTCTACTTCACAATGAGCAACACGGGTTTACTACTAATGGAAGATCATGTTTTAACAACTTACTCACATTCTATAATAATGTTACCATTGAAGTAGACAAGAGGAATGGATACACTTGGATACTTTTGGATTTTCCTAAGGCTTTCGACAGAATACACATGGTAGACTGCTGCATAAATTGGAGAAAATGGGTTTGGATTAAACAATATTAGCATGGATAAGAGGTTGGCTGAGGGATGTGGGTCTGCAAGATTTAAGATTTGGGGAATCCTAAGCATTGTTGTCTTGGCTTGCACATCACCTGAGACACTTCACAAGTTCGGCAGCAGACGACCTCCTAGGGGCGATTCCTGGACACCTTCGGGTGATTGACTGGCCTGCTACGCTATTCCTCCCTTCCAGGGTTAGCAGCCCTGGTAGGGTTAAGTTTCCTCGCTTGCAATAACTCATCAGATGAAGGCTCCGACTCTTATAGGCAGGAGCCAGGAAACTCATCGAGTGTGAATCCAGATGTGTTTCTTGTTTGGAAAGGTGATCCTGCCACCTGTCCCAGCGGCGTCCTCAGGAAGAAAGTTAAAAGAAAGCTCTGCAAAGACTTTCATCAACCGATTTATTCAAGTTCTCATCATGCTTGTTCTGGTGGTCAAGGAGTTCCCAATCTCAGACACCTCATATGTCAGGTCTGCGAGCGTGCATTCTCTACTGCAGTTGGCCTTGGTGTGCATCGCACCTCAAAACATCCAGCCGAAGCCAACGCTGCAATAAGAACAGAGCGTGTCAAAGCACGTTGGACTGCCAAAGAAGAAAAGATTATTGCCACTCATGAGATCGAGTTGACGGCTAGAGGGATAAAGAAAATCAATGATGCTTTATTTAAGGCATTCCCATTAAGATCCTTGGATGCCACCTAGTGTCATAGACGGAAAGCAAGTTACAAAGTCTTACTTCAAGAATTGGCAGCCCATCCGCCACTGGTAGGGACAGGTAATATCTCCGTATCTCCTTTCCCTGCCTCTCCATCTTCCAGCCACCATCCTGCTGTTGAAGAAGAGGCTTTGATTCTCAGACTGACATCATCTCTAGATGATCATCCTCTTCCAGAATATAACCATGAAATTCTTAAATATCTCATCCAGACTCACCTTCTGGGAATGGATATCACAGATCAGTTGCATGACTACCTTCATGCTGAATTTTCTGAACACTTCATGCCTCATTAACATCAGCCTACGTCTCATTCTCAATGACTTTGTCAAATAGGAAGCAGAGGAAGAGTGCCTATGCAGTCCCTCTATAAAAAGAACAGAGGGCAATGTGCCAAAACCATCCTTGATGGTGCTTCCCCTCCACCTCTAGCAGACTTATATGATGATTTTGTCAAATTCTGGAGTACAGTCTTTTCTGTTCCAACTCCACACTTCCCTGATTATGATGACCAACCTACGATACTGAGGTCCATTCCTGCCCTTCAAATATACCAGCCTGTCTCCATCTGGGAGATTAAATCAGCTCTTCCATCCAATTTCTCTGCCTCCGGACCTGATGGCTTTCCTGCATTTAAGCTTCGGAAGGTGCCATTGAAGATTCTCCAAGACTTAGTGGACATTCTCCTTTCCAGTAAAGTAATACCACCATACTTACATGCTTCAAGAAACTTCAAGCTGTGCATCAGACTTTAGACCTATTACCATCTCCCCTGTGTTACTTAGACTCTATCATAAAATATTAGTTAAACAACTTCAGCAACATATACATCATGATTATAGACAGATGGCTTTTGTGCCTTCAGACGGCTGTGCCGAGAATACTGCATATATATCTTCTTTCTTCTCTTCTCTCTGATTTCCCGATGCCACCTTAGGCCTCTATATGTGGCGTCACTGGACCTCCAAAAGGCTTTGATAGCATCTCCATTCCTGCTCTCCTTCGAGCGCTGTCTATTGCTGGAGGTCCAGAACCCTTTCTATCCTTTGTTATGGAGCTATACTTGGGTAGCTCCATCACTATCACTACAGGGTCCCGTGCAACTTCTATTCCCACAGTGTGGGGTGTTCGCCAGGGTGATCCTCTATCTCCCCTTTTTCTTTAACTGTGTCATAGATGAGTTTCTTCATTCTCTTCCTAGCCATATCGGCTACTCTCTAGGCGCTTCTTCCTTTAATGCTATGGCCTTTGCGGACGATCTTATTCTCACAGCCTCTACTAAGATAGGCTTGCAGGAACTCCTTGCCCGGTCAGTTGACTTCTTCTCTATTCGAGGCCTTTCTATTAATGTAGAGAAGTCCTGCTCTTTAGCTCTTGTCCCCCTCTGGTTGTGACAAGAAGCTTAAGGTCGAGACTATTGAGTTTTCCCTGCATGGGAGGCCGCTGCATGCTTTGACCATCCTGGAAGAGTGGAGATACCTCGGAATTATGTTCACTCCAAAGGGAAGGTCTTCTGTCCTTTCTATCCTAGAAACTAGGATCGCTTCTTTGAGGAAAGCTCTTCTCAAGCCCCCCAGCAAAGACTGTTTCTTCTTTCCCACTATCTCTTACTTCGCTTTTACCACAAGTTGGTGCTTGGTAGGACATATATCTTGGTACTGTCCCGAATGGACAAGGCTATCCATTCAGCTGTGAGATCATGGCTCCGACTGCTGCCTGACAGTCCTACTGCATATTTCCATGTGAGGGTGAAGGATGGTAGGCTTGGGGGTTCCATCACTTAGATGGCTGATCCCGCGCCTGTCAAGAATCGCGCAGTTAGAACTATCTTCTTCCCCTATCTGCAGAGAAGCTTTCTATGGCCCATTAATACAAGAAGACTTTAGGCGGGCTAAAGGCTGATCCCATTATCAAGGTACTTTAATTGAGTCGGCACCCGCAGAACACGAGATGGGCATCTCTGTTGCACTGTTCTGTAGATGGTGCTCCTTTAAAAGAGTCATATATGGTGCCTCCCCATCATGATTGGGTAAGGGATGGTACCAGACTCCTCCCTGGGTTCGAGTATATTGACCTTATCAGGACGAGGATCAATGCCTTGCCTACTCGAGCCCACACAGCTCGATGGGATAGTGACGACTCCAACTGTAGGGCTGGCTGCCACTACAGTGAGGCATTGTCTCATATAGCCTAGTGTTGCTTCCACACCCATGGGGTCCGCATGAGGAGGCATGATGCCGTGGTCTCCATTCTGAACAATCACTTTAAGAACAAAGGTTGGGAGACTGCGGTGGAACCACATTATAGGACCTCCATGGGTTTGCTTAAGCCAGACTTAGTGATTAAAAGAGATGGTGACATTTGGGTAGTTGATGCCCAGGTGGTGGGAACAGGGTGCCTAAGAGCCTATAGCCATCATAATAAAGTAAATTATTATAAAAATAACCAAGATCTAGTTAGTAAGATACGGGAAGAGCATGGGGTGACTCCGAGGTTTACCAGCACCACCATCTCTTTACATGCCATATAGAGTGCAGATAGTTATAAGGACTTAAAACAGCTTGGGCTTACACAGAAGGATATAAAAGTTCTTTCCTTGAAGGGCCCTACAGGGTAGACTGGTGGCATGGCGTCACCACCAGAGAATGACTACAATGATAACTAGAGCAGGCGTTAGGCCTATTTTATAAGACACTTGTAAAGGCTTAGGCCTATTTTTTAGGCCTAAAAAATTAATAATTATTTTACACAATTTTGTATGACAATTTCCCATACTTTAGGAATATTAAGAACGCGTTGCAGTTTAAATTTGGTCTGTGTAGTAGGGCTTCAGAACTTTCTTTATATAAGCGTTCATGTTTATATAAAGTCTTGACGAGATGTCTGGACATGATGTAAGAGTAGTACTGCCCATAACCAGTACAAAGATTAAAAAAAAAAAAAAAAAAGCGTACCACAAGGATCAGTGCTTGGTCCACTGTTATTCAACCTGTAGATTAATGATATTGGGAAGGTTTTGAAAAGTGACATGCAGCTTTTTGCTGATGATGCAAAGATAGGTAGAGTAATCAGGAAATACTGCTGATATATAGTACTTGCAGAATGATTTGAATAGGCTGGAATTATGGGCATGGGAAAAATGTCAGTAAATGTAAAGTAATTCACTTCGGTGTGATTAGATATGCAATGTTGTATTATATTGTGGGATTATGCTAGAAGAAATTGATGAGATTAGGGATCTTAGAGTGTTAGTAGATAGGAAGTTGAAGTTCAGAGGCTATGTGACAAAGATTAAAAATACAACTCAAAAGATAATTAAAAGAAACACATGTATTAACCACAGTGAAAATTATTTAATTGTAAATATTTCATCCTAAGAATCTTAGGACATCATCAGTACAGTAGTTTAAACAATAATAGGAATAACATACAGTCAGGACGCATGATTATAATAGAATCTCATTAAACGTGCGTAACGTGTTACAAAAGTAAAAAAAAAAAAAAAACACCTAATAATAAATTTACACAATTTTATATGACAATTTCCCATACTTTAGGAATAGTAAGAACATTGTTGTGGTTTAAATTTGGTCTGTGTAGTAGGGCTTCAGAACTTTCTTTATATAAAGATCTATGTAAAAGCTTTGACTTTTCCTATGGCTTGGATTTTCAATTCCGTGTTGAGAGAGGCCAGATTTCTGCGGTTTAAAAAGACGAATGTGGTCTTGATGTTCCGAGATGTGATTCTGAATAGACCTACCTGTCTGTCCAAAGTAAGACAATTTGCATGAGCATGAAATCTCATAAACGCCCAGCAACATCAAAGGTGAGAGTTTGTCCTTAGGAGAAGGTAATAAGTTGTAAATTTGGTTGATAGGTTTGTAAGTAGTGGCAAAATTGTATTTCTTTATAATTTTAGAAAGACGTTCAGAGATGCCTTTGACGTAAGCTATGATAATCCTATGGACTTCTTGTCTTCCAGGCAACATCAACCTCTCACCTTTGATGTTGCCTGCCGTTTATGAGATTCCATGCTCATGCAAATTGTCTTACTTTGGGCAGACAGGTAAGTCTATTCAGAAATGCATCTCAAAACATCAAGACCACATTCATCTTTTTAAACCGTTTTGCATTATGGGAGATACTGAGATAGGAGTGATGTAAGCTTGCTTCACCTTTGCAACGAGTTGCCCGGTGTTGTACTACCTTACCCCAGTCCTGAAGATACTTTCAGGCACAAACTTTGTTTGCTCATACTTGGATAAAGGATTAAACTAAATTTATTATAGTCTAACTAAGTGAAAAATAAAATTTAAACAACAGGTGCTTTTCCAGTCAATGCTATGTATAGTGTTCAGGGCATGATCAGAAAGACCAGCTTGACCAGTTATTATATTTAATGTGTCGTTTATATTCTGATATTTCTGATAGGAATTGTGTGTCCTGTTTCGCCTATACAGGGCAAATTACAGGTGCAAGGAATACGGTATACTCCAGGGTGGGCAAGTGGGAGGGGTGGATCCTTGGATGAGTTGAGTAAGCTCTTTAATTTTGTAGGAGGTTTAAACGTGAATTTAAGGTGTGTTTCTGTAGTATTCTGTTTATTTTATCTGATGTCCCTTTAATGTATGGAATGGTTACAGTTTTATTGTAGTCAGTCTAGTTTATCTTTGTTTTTAAGTGAGGTCTTGTAGAGAATTTTGTTGATAGTATTTTGGCTGTAAATATTTTTTAGGAAAGTATTGCTGATAACTTTAAATTTATCTTTAAGCAATTGTGCATTGGAGAAAATCTTCAAAGCGCTGTTTTTTAGAGTATTAATGACACCTAGTTTTGTGTTGGGTAGTGGTAGGAGTTTACGTGTATATATTGGTTAGTATGTGTCAGTTTCCGGTAAACAGTGAAGTCAAGATTGCCAGAAGGAAGACGTATGACAAGTGTATCTAGAAACGGAAATGTGTACTGCTTTTCGATCTCAATTGTGAATTGTATGCGTTTGTGATGTTTGTTTAGATGGCTGAAGAAAGAGTCTACACAAAATAAGCAGAATGTAATATATGCGCAAGGAGTGCTATGATATCAAGAGGGAATTTGTCCTGTAAAAGAAGGATTGTGTCATTGACTGAGACATTCGTGAAGAGGGCAGAGACGTCAAAACCGACTAATAAATCATCTTTTTTCTAATGGATTTTATTTATAAACATAATCATAAACACTTTATAAACATAATCTTTGACTATTAATTATATGAAGAGCCAAAGGCTTCAATTCAGTGACAAAAACTTATTTAAGTTAAGGGATATTACATCCCATATTGTTTCATAGCCGAATAAGAAACTCAGAGAGTTTCATGCCAAATACAGTAAATATATAAAGTTCGGCGAGTCCAAGCATGAGTTGCCTCAGTGTTGCACTCCCTAAAGGGTCAGTTGTAACACTATCCAGGTATTTGCTTACGCTTGGACTCGCCGAACTTTATATATTTACTATATTTGGCATGAAACTCTCTGAGTTTCTTATTCGGCTATGAAACAATATGGGATGTAATATCCCTTAACTTAAATAAGTTTATGTCGCCGAATTGAAGCCTTTGGCTCTTCATATAATTAATAATTTATTGGGACACCTTCTTGGCAATTCTCATAGTAGGATATATGTAAGTTCTGTTTGCTACAAACTTGGTATTTCTAGGTCTACCTACTCACTAGTGAGACCTCAATAAAGGTTGAAACTGGTCTGGGTAGTGACCTTCTCTCACTCATAATGTAGAACAGTAATACAGCTCCTAGGAGCTGCGTTTCACATTATGGGGAAATATCAAGAATAGTGATCGGAGCTCGCTCCATCCTTACCATGAGTTGCCTTAGTGTTGCACTCCCTAAAGGGTCAGTTGTAACACCATCCAGGTATTTGCTTACACTTGGACTCGCCGAACTTTATATATTTACTATATTCAGCATGAAATAATATGGGATGTAATATCCCTTAACTTAAATATCTTTGATTATGTTTATAAAGTGTTATGTGTTTTTAATATACGAAAGGGAATGACCTACCAACTCTTGAGTGTTGACACTAAAATCTTGGCAATGTGATAATTAGGGCTGTCTATATCCTCGACTACTGGCCAGAATGGTGTGTTTTGTTTGTGAATCTTTGGTAGACTGTAAATTCTTGGAGAAACGAGCATAGTGTGGAAGTAATTTGTTGACTGTATCTTTGGGCCATGTAGTGACTGGTTTCTCTGTTTTATTCTATTTAACTATTGGGTCATAGTTAACAAGGTTGATAGGTAAATGAATCTGACAGTCTCTTGTTCGAGACTATCAGATCCATTTTTTCTAAATATGTGATTCGATTTAAAATAACTGGCACTGCCTTTATCAGCTCTTATAATTACGATGTCCAGATTTGACTGTAGTGATTTGACCACTGTTAATTTGCATTTTGTTAAGTTGCTCGTTACTGTTTTCTTATAATTTACATTTAAAATGTTAGAGGTTTCTAAATGTATTTTATCTGCTGTGGTACTTGGGATGAATCTTAAGCCACTTTCAATATTATAAATAAAATCCCTTTAATAATATTTAATAATATAAATAAAATCCAGATAAAATACATTTTATCTGGATTTTATTTGGAGGTTGTTTGCTAACATTTTATCTGGAAGTTGCTTGCTAACATTCAGTCTGTCAATTGCAGGTCTTTGCTGTCATCATTATTGTATCTCCATAGCTTACTATGTAAATTGAAATCTCAAAGGATAATGTCCAGATGGAATGACTGAGAAAGTGCAGGGCAAGGCCAGTCAAGTAGAGGAGGCTTAATATACATTGTAGATTGAGATGATGTCCAGCTTGATCCAACAAAAAGTCACTTTGTGAATGCTCCAGAGATTTGAAATTTTTTCTAAATTTGCTTTTGCATATATTGCCAGCCTATACCTTTCATCAGGTTTATCAGTGAGAAGAATATAGTCAGGGCATGATTAGAAAGACCAGCTTGACCAGTTATTATATTTAATGTGTTGTTTATGTTCCTCTATTTCTGATAGGAATTTTGCATCCTGTTTCCCCTATATAGGGCAAATTACAGGTGCAGTGAAAATGGTATACTCCAGGGTGGGCGAGTATACCTTTCATCATGTTTATCAGCGAGAAGAATATAATCAGGAATGGTAATATTTCCTTATAAGGTACAGCGAGTTTTTTGTAGGACAATAATTTCTACTTTGTGCTTAGTAAGAATATTATTTAATACCTTTTCGATCTAGTAAATGCCGCAATATTAAACTGGAGGATATTCAGTCAATGTTCTTGTTTGGTTGGTCGAATGTGGCCCTCTGCCTAAACAATGAACTATGTTGATCCGGGCATCATTCAAGCCAGTATGTAGACTTTGCTACTGGGTTCTCATTTCTAGTAGCGTCCAGGATACCATAGTTGCCATTTGTATCCCAAAGGTGAAAAGTGATGCATAGGTATTAGTAACAAGTTGCTAGTTCCTAGCCATGGACAGTGCAGGCTATCAATTCCCAAAATAAAGGCCATTCCTGCACAAGAGCATGTGCAGCCACACCTTACCTGCAGTTTATCTTCATGTACTTCCTCAACAGCAAGCTTATTTAATGCAGCATAGCACACCATATCACATCACCATCTTAGGGTTCTGTGATGTTTTAGTCTGAGAGGTCTTACCAAAGGTCACTCCACCACCTCATATGGCAATACTGCTGTTAGTCAGGGACTGCTTATTCGTCAGGTTATTCTGCACATCTCCTGGCTACCATTCATATCTGGGGTAGGGGAGGATTTACTATCCACTATCTGTGCACAATAGCGAATTTTAATTTGTGGCTAAAAGTGAGAACAAGCACAGTTGTTGCAGGAGAAGCTGTCAAGGGCAGGTGTGGACCAAAGACTGGGTTACCTCTGAGTGGGCAGTATGTTTGTGAGCCTGTCACTCCTCCTGGTGTGCTGCTATTCCTTGTTATCTCTTCCTCCCCCACATTTACAGCTCAAAGAAACACAACTTTACTGCAGATCCTAAAATTCTTGTGCCAAAAATAGTTTAAAAAAATTTATAATAAAACAACAAAAATCCAACCATAAGAAACCTCGTTGTCAGTTCTCTTCTTGGTAACTCAGATCACAACCTCATACAAGTTCCATTTACCATGAAACACCTTCACCCCAGTTCTTAGTCTTGTGTTCTTTGGCATTACAAGGGTGCCAAATGAGATGAACTATGGGATCTACTCCTCCTTTCCATAGTTTGACTATTGGTTCAGTTCTAAAGATCCAAACACCTACTCATACTAAATGACAGAAATCATCCTCACAGGAATAAAGTTCTTTATCCCTTATTCTATCCAAAATTCCCAGCAAACATCCAATCATTGGTTCTCAGAAAAGCATGTGAAAGCAGTAAAAGGAAAAAACAAGCATACCTCAAGACTAATACTCCAGCTGTTCATTTTTTTTTCTATATTGCAACTTGCTGCAGCAGCAGCTGTAAAAGAATGATCAACAGGTCCGAATCCAATTTCATCATCATCACATCCCCTCATCCATCCAACCTAGGATGGGTTGAGTTCCCCCACCCCCAACAAGGGGACTTACAGCTAATTAATGTGGCTGGGTCACCACTCTTTGCTGTATACCCTAAGGGCAGTATTATTTACTGTAATCCATGCATGTTCACGGGGCCAGTTTACCTGTTTTGGGGAGACAAAAAATCTGAGTTTCTGGGAGAAAAAACCCTAACTCTGTGTGAGATCAGCAAACTCACCTTTAGTCAAAAGAGACCAGATAAAGTTTCCTCATGTCTTATAGAAGAATCAAACCAAAGAATCAAAGAAGTTGCAAATAAGGAACTTAGTCTATACTGACTGAGCTACAGAAGCTTGAATCCAATTTAAAAAGAGCCAAATGCTGTCAACTTACCTCCTATCTAAATGGAAGTTGAGTCTTCCAGTGCCTTGCCAAGGCCACCATTGGGAACAACTTCTGCCCACCTATGTTTCCAGTCACCTTATATAAAGACAAGGTTGAATTAGTGGCATCACTCTCCTTCATCACAATTTCTGCACTAATGACATAAGCAAAGTTCCAACACCCCTCCCCTCTCAACATACACACACACACATATGCTCTGTCAAGAATTGCTCACTCCATGTTGCACATTGTCATCCAATGGAAAGAATTCTGAAGTCCTTAATAACTGAACAAAAACACGTCAGCTAGTCCTAAGTGCTGTGTTAAAAACATCTACTCCTGGATTGCCTCTTCAATCTATCTTATTCAAATGGAACTACTCTACAGCATGTAAACAAGACTCATCCAGCTGATTCTGGAGAAAGATGATAAAAGCAAGCCAACAAACTACTATCCGAATGCTCTCACTTCTATTCTCCCTAAAACAATGAAGGTCATCAAAACAAACTTCAGCACCACCTGGAGAACTACCATCTAATCAGTGACCAGCAATATGGTTTCTGCCACTCAATACATAGCTGATCTTCTAGCCTTCAACCACCCACCTTTGGACTTAAGCGAAGAAAAAATTCAGAGAAACTCACATGGTTGTTCTCTCTCACCCCCAACATTTCAAAAACATTTGATTGGATTTGACACAGAAGTCTACATAACAAATTGTCATTCTATGGTCTTCTCTCCTCAGATTTTCCCACCAATGCATTATTAAACATTTATTGTCAACTGGTTGGTTAAGAGGATTTCTGCTGATTAATTTTGCTTCATCAGAGTTTAGGTGGATAAAATTTATGGTGAGCCAGTTAGTGACCAGATTTATTTATTTTGCAAAGAATGTCAGTTTTGGCTATGATTGCATAATGGATAGAGGATACGTTTGTTTTCCAGTTGAAAAATGGAAGTTCTTTCCTGTGAGAGATAGCCAGTGATTAAACATATAGATATTGAAGAGAACCACTCCCAGAGGAACTTCAGAGGTTACTGGTAACTCTACTATAGAGTGATCAGATATGTGTCCTGCTTTGGAGGTAATTACTAAACATGTGTGCAGAGGCTCACCAATTCCAACATGTCTGATCCTTATCATTAAACTCCTAACATACGAGGTAGGTTCCAAAAGTTTCCGGCCTGACATACAAAAGTCACACCAATTTTAAAATGCTATTGCATGACAGATAGCACCATCTATGGGAAGCTTAGCATACCAGTTTCAAATCTCTACCCACATCATTCAGTTAGAGGCAACTGTCTGACTAACAGTTGGAACTTCTGTAATGTTAAAAATTGAGTACCACGATGTGATAACGTTTTTAATAAAGAAGAAATTTCTCCGAGTGCTATGAAACAGTGATAGGATGGAGTTTATGAGGAAGCTTCTCCTTCATATTCACAGTGGTGAAGGAATAGGCTAAACAGTTTCTCCTAAGAAGAGAATGCACTGAAGAAGATCCTTGTGATGGGCAGTGTGTGGAAGTGATAACTGAGGAAAATCTCTCTTGTTGAGGAGGAATTGCTCAATGACGGAGGGCTGAAGTTCCAAGAAATCTCAGCAAAGTTGGAGCTTTCTATAACAGCCATCTTTCACATAATTTATGAGAAGCTTCACATCGGGACAGTCAGTATAAAGTGGGTGCCCCGGCTTCTCTCTTCAATTCAGAAGGAGCAATGTTTGACCTATTCTTGCAAGTTTTTAGAGCTTTGCCAAGGGAATCAGAGAGAAATGGTGGATTCCATTATCACCAGGGGTGAAACCATGGTCCTCTATTATGATCCTCTTTCCAAAAGGGAATCCATGGAGTGGCGCAAAAAACGTGAGGCACTGACTAGAAAAGCCAAGGTCACTTAGTCCACCAATGAAGATCAGTGCAACAATCTTTTGGGACTGCTGGGGAATTCTCGATTGACTTCAAAGAAAGGAATACAACCGTGAAAGCAAAATATTATGCCTCATTCCTACACAACACCATAAAGGAGAAGAGACAAGGAATGGTGAGTCATCATGTTTGTCTGCTTCATGGCAATGCTCTAGTCTATATGGCTATTGCTGTGAAGGAATGTGGCTTCCAGGAGATTGAACATCCACACTATGGCCCAGATCTAACACCAAGTGACTATTACCTCTTTTTGAAACTGAAGAAAGACACTGTTCTAGGCCATTTTGCAGATAAAACTGCAGACTATTTTTTGAAGGGCATAGAAATGTTAACTCAAAGATGCAAAAAGAAGTGTATTGAAGTAAAGGGAGATTACATTGAAAAGTCACACAGTTGTATTTTTATTTCTGATCTCTAAAAGTTAGTCAGGCCAAAAACTTATGAAAACACACTCATTTCTTTTAAGGAACAATTTTTCTCCCAATTGGCCTGTTATCTGCCAACTTTCCAATATCATCAGATCTCACGAGGGCTGTTTGAAAAGTTTGGTAAAAAAATAAGTTAATCATATTTTTTTTGGAAGAAACCTTTATTTCTTAACATAGTCTCCATCGAGATCTACACATTTGGTACAGCAATTTTCTCATCCCATCTAAAAAGTAGGATTTATCAAATTGTGCAAAATAGTCATTGACAACCTCAATGACATCCTCATTAGAAGAAAATATTTTCCCATCAAGACAAATTTTTAAGTTTAGGAACAAGAGGTCACACGGACCAAGTCCGTTGAATACGGTGGATGTGGAACCAATTTGAACTTCAATTCATGCAATATTGGCATTGCAATGGCTGATGTGTGGGACGGTGCATTGTCTTGATGTAAGAGCACTTTTTTGTGCACCAATCTTGGCTGTATTTTCTTTAATTTTTCACTTAAACGGTCCAACAAAGACACATAATAGACTATTGTTATTGTCTTACCCATTTCCAAATAGTCTATCATGATAATTCCATTTCAATCCCAAGAAACAGTAGCCATCACATTCCCAGTTGACAAAACTGTCTGCTTTTTTTGGTGCTCTTTCCCTGGGCATTTTCCACTGCTGCTCGGACTCAGGTGTGCAGTGATGGATCCAAGTTTTGCATACAGTCATTAATTCACACAAAAAAACCTGCAAACTGAGATTAAACATTGCCAAACACTGTGCTGAAATGTCTTTCACATGCATTTTTGATTGACAGTCAACAATTGCAGTACCCATTGTGCACACAGCTTTTTCATGCAGGATATTATACACCCATTCAGTTGAGATGCCTACAATCTCATGCACTTTCACTCGGCGGTTGCCTATAACAATACCATTGATTTTGACAATCATTTCCTTCGTAGTGACCTCAGTCACGCGTCCAGAGCGTACTTCATCTTTGATGGACTTATGACCATGTTTAGACTAATTTATCCAAAAATAAATAGACTTTAATGCTGGTGCAGAGTCCCCATGAACTGCATTAAACTCGACTTTGATCTCTGCGGCCATTCACTTCTTCAAATAAAAGCATTTTATCACTGCACGAAACTCATTTCTCTCCATTTTTATGAAAAATACGAACATGGTCATTTTAAATGTTTGCCAAACGAGAACTACATGTGGCACGTGGCTAAAATTTTGCCAGGGGTCATGAAAAAGATGATACGTCCCGACACTTGTATGAATGAACGAATTATGTTGTGATCTATTGGAAATTTACCAAACTTTTCAAACAACCCTCTTATATTTCTGTTTTTTAAGGCACTTTTTACTGTATCAATCGACATACATCCTGGACTTCCTCTGTGTATTTTTCTTGTCATCCTGCAAAGAACACTCGTTTAGCTAATATTTACACTTGCCTTCTGTTTAAGTGGCCATAGCAACTGATATTAGCTTTGCTAACACATTACTGAATACTAACAGTGTCATTCCTAATAGCCTCGTTTTTAATATGATATTACCATTGATTAAGTTCATGCACTTAGTTTTCTCAGGAAAGATTAGGGGCATTCAGTTGACTTCCTACCATACCAGCTTTGTTGATCTTGTTGTCTATTTCCATATTTATATTTAATTTACCATCTTCACTGAAAATTGTGCCTAAGTAGTCTAAATGTTTTACTTGTTCTATAAGTTCTCCACAACACAGTTGATATTTTCAATGCTTTTGACTTTTTTCATTGTCTTTGTCTTGTTATCGCTAACCTTCGATACCATATCTATTACAACAGTTATTCAATTTAGTCAGGAAATCTTGCAGACTTGTACCAGATTTATTTAGAAGTATAACATCATCTGCACAAAGTAAAGAGCTGAGATTAAAATCTACAATTTTGATAGCAGGTTTAGCATTTTTCCACCTAAATCCATATAGATGATGAATAACAATGTGCATGCTTATTGCATACCTGACTTTACATCAAACCATCTTTTATACATCCTTCTATTGTAACTGCTGATTTACAACTCAAATAGAGACTATGTATTGCTTGATATGATGTCCCATTTACACTATATAACTGGAGCATTTTGAACTGCTTTCATCTTATCACTCATCTTTTCCAGATCTACAAAAGTTAAATACAGATTGTAGTTATATTCCGATGATTTCTCAACTATTTGTCTTAAAGTGAATATCAGATCCTTACAACTTCTGTTTGGCCTCAAAACAGATTGTTCTTCTCCATAGTTCTCCTCTACAATTTTTCTTAGGCTACTTCTCAAGAATACTTGCATAACTCTTACAAGAAACACTCAGTAGAGAAATTCCTCTGTAATACTCACATTCAACTTTATTCCCTTTTTCACAGATGGGAACTATGAGCATTCTACTCCAATCATCTGGAAGTCAAAACTCTGACCAGGCCCTCTGAATTATGAAGTTTAGCCACTGTAAAACTTTTATACTTCCATATTTTAGCACTTCTGGTTGAATATCATCTGTTCCAGCATCCTTTCCACGTTTGAGATTTGTGATAGCTTTTTTTTTTTCTATTTCAAGTACAGATATATTTTCCAGATGGCATTCCCGTTGAATGTTTTCTACCACGATGTTGTCACTGCAAGCTTCATTTAAACAATCTTTCAATGTAATTACTCCAAACATCATAATAATGATGTATGGAGTAATTACATGAATAAAGAATATCTTTAATAAATTTAGTTTAATCCTTTATCTAAGTGTAAGCAAACAAGTTTGCACCTGAAGTATCTTCAGGACTGAGGCAACTCGTGGTAAAGGTGGACTAAGCTCTCATCACTTGTCTTAGTATTTCCCATAATGCAAAACACATCTCCTTGCAGACATGTATAATGCTATAAATTAAGGGAAGGGCCACTACCCAGACCGGTTTCGACCTTTATTGAGGTCTCGTCAGTGGGAGTCAGACCCAGAGGTGGTGATACTAAGGTGAAAGTAATGGAGAAGTCATATTTACCTACACAAGTTGTCAAAAGGTGTCTCACCTTATTATTAAATTACTCTGGATTAGAGAAAGATGTTGGAAGCTTTTCTCCCATTTGGTTAGACTATAATAAATTTAGTTTAATCCTTTATCCAAGTGTAAGCAAACAAAGTTTGTGCCTGAAGTATCTTCAGAAGTACTTCCACCTTAGTATCACCACCTCTGGGTCAGGCTCCCACTGACAAGACCTCAATAAAGGTCGAAATCAGTCTGGGTAGTGGCCCTTCCCTTAATGCATAGCATTGTACATGTCCACAAGGAGATGTGCTTTGCATTATGGGAGATACTAATACAAGTGATGAGAGCTTAGTCCACCTTTACCACGAGTTGCCTCAGTCCTGAAGATACTTCAGTTGCAAACTTCGTTTGCTTACACTTGAATAAAGGATTAAACTAAATTTATTATAGTCTAACCAAGTGGATAAAAAAGTCCCAAAGAATTTCTTTATTCTCAGTTTTCATGTACCTTTTATCATTTCCAATTCCTTATATAGCACTCTTTCCTCCATTTCTGAGCTACTTCAATAACCTTCAGAATATTTTACTACTTTCCTGATATTTATTTTCAATGTTCTTTCCAGTCTTCCCATGACTTTTGTTGAGCTAATTTTAAGCAATGCTTTGCCTTCTTACATTTTTTTCTGTATTCTCCAAGAGCAGAAGGTAACTTACTTGCCAGAAACTTTCAATATGCTTTCTTCTTTTCCTAGACTTAATTTATTGAGTCCACCATGGAGTTCTGATTTTTACATCTGTGCAGATTATTTCACCATGCCTCTCTGGCTGAATCAATCAAAGTTTTCTTTAGGGTTTGCCAATGAATCTCAAAAGTGTATTCTTGTTTTCAAACTTTTGCAGTTTTTCTTGAATAATGTCTGTGTGTTTGAGTCTACAGTTCACATCTGATATCTGCTCAACTTTGATTTGTTTCAAAACTTTCTTACACACCCTTGTTTTCAATGTGAAGTTCAATTTTATCCTGCTCAGCACTAAATAGTGATTACTTCCCATTTCAAATCCTCTGTATACTCTTGTGTTCTGAACCTGTGAGAAAACATCATTATCGACAACAGCATAGTAAATGAGACTTTTCTTATTCCTTGCATCTTCTCTCCAGGTAAATTTGTGCACATTTTTATGTTGGAACATGGTGTTAGCAATAACTAGTGCGTGTCCTAAGCAGAAATCTAGCAGGTACATACTGTTATTATTAGCTCTGTTCTTTTCTCCAAATTTTCCCAAAATATTCCTGTATGTCTGATAATCATTTCCTACTCTGCTATTTAGATCTCCAACAAGGACCAACTTTTTCTTTGTGTCAGCTGTCTTCTCTAATGTCTCAAAAAATTCCTCCACTTCTTCAGAACTTCAGAACATGGGACCATAAGCACAAATAAGGATCATTGTCCAGTTCCACATTCTGATATTAGCTCACATCACTCTACTTGATATTGCCTACCAGTCAAGTATTATTGTTTTTTATTTATCAGTGTTTAATATTATCATCATTATTAGCCATTATTGATCCATTCCTCCAAAACTGTCGGTCACTGGCTCTTCTTTCCCATGTCACTCCTGCAAATTGATGATATCATCATCAGATTGATGATATCTATCTGATGATATCAGCAATTTGTGGAATTCGATTCCACAAATTGCTTTTCTGGAATTCAATTCAGTACTTTTGTTCAGTGTTGATCTTGTCTTCGAGTAATATGTCCAGCTCATTGCCACTTCAGATGTTTCACTCTTCCTATGATGCCAGAGACTTTGGTTTGAATTTTTATTCATGTATTCCTTTTGTGATCCAATATTGTGATACTAAGCATACTTCATTCCATACTAATTTGTATTGTTCTTAATTTTTGAATTTCCTTTGCATTCAGCATTCATGTTTCACAGCCATATGTCAGAATAGGAAGAATACATTGATTACAAACTTTTCTCTTCAGGCATAATGGAAGATGGCTTTTGAATATTTAATGTAATTTTTCAAATGCTTTCTACCAAGCATCGTGCACCTTTTAATTTCATCCATGATCTTTTGTTCCACTGATATCTGTTGTCCTAAGTATATGTAATGATCCACTTGTTTAATTTCCTCATTATTGATTTTTATTATTTCTGGTTGGACACAGCTATTGAACATAACTTGGGTCTTCTTTAGGCTAACTGTTTTGCTAGCAATTTGGAGTTCATGGACATGAGTCTGTAATTCATGCGCAGTTGAAGTAAAGATAACTACGTCATTGGCAAAGCATAAATGGCTGAAATATCTTCCATTTATCTTCAGACCTTTCCCTTCCAAATCAAGAAGTTTGAATATTTCTTCTAGGCATGCTGTGAATAATTTTGGAGGTATTGTATCACCCTGACTTATACCGCTCTGTATTTCCACAGTAGAGATGTTTCCATTGAAATTAATTGCTGCTGTGGCATTGGTGCTGATTTGATGGTCCTGATGTATGGCTCCTGCACTTGGTTTCATAATGCTTTAAGTATTGCAAAAGTTTTAAGTGAATCAAAGTTTTTCTCACAGTCAATAAAAACCAAGACATAGTGGTAATTGATATTCATTACACTGTTCAATAATCTACTGTACAACTTGAATATGGTCTATGTACTAAAGCCCCCTTCAAAAGTCTGCCTGTTCTTTTGGTTATGCAAGGTCTAGAGTTGCACAACACTTATTAGCTAAGACTTTTGTAAACCACTGATAGTAAACTGATAGGTCAGTAGTTTGTCAAGTCTTCTACCTCACCTTTTTTTATGTATCAGAATTAGGGTAGCCTTCTTCCATATTCTTGGTACATACTTTTTCTTCAGGCATAAAGTAAATAGTTTTGCTAAGAGTTTGTATATTATTTCTTCAGCTGTTTTTAAAAGTTCAGCTATAACTCCATCCTCATCTACAGTTTTCCCATTTTGCAGGCTTCGGATGCTCCACATAACTTCTGGTAGAATCTGTGGTACTTCAGCTGCATAGTTGTCTTCTTCATTTAATTCATCATCCTAATATAATAATGAGTAAAATTCTTCAACTATTTTTGCTACAGCATATCTATCTCTGGTGATGGTCCCATCTTGTAGTTTGACTGCAACCATTTGTTTGCTGCTGTTCATCAATTGCTATTTAGCTTTTTTGAGACTACAGTTGTTTTCAATTGTTTGTTGTATGAATTTACAATTGAATTTTCTTATTTCTTCTGTGATATTTTTTCTGATCTTTTAGCATGGGAGCCAGATCCAGAGGTCTGGCTCCCATTGAAGACACCTCAATAAAGGTCGAAACCAGTCTGGGTAGTGACCCTTCCCATAATGTATAGCATTATATATGTTTGCAAGGAGATGTGCTTTGCATTATAGGATACTAAAGCAAGTGATGTGAAGTCACACCACCTTTACCATGAGTTGCCCCAATCCTGAAAATACTTCAGGTGCAAACTTTCTTTGCTTACACTTGGATAAAGGATTAAACCAAGTATATGATTTCTTGCTATCTTTAATTTATAGTATAACTAAGAAAAAAAACTTCCAACAATGTTTAAATCTATTGTTTAGTTCGTGTTGGAACATATCTTTTTTTAATGTTGAGTTTGTGTACATCTATGTTTTGCTTCAATTCTTCAAAACATTTTTCTTCTTTCTTTTTGGCAGTTTATTTGGATTTTACAGCATACCATACAATGGTCACTTCCAATGTTGAAGGTGTTTATAACAGAGCGGCCATGAAAGATGTGTTTCTTATTGCTGAGGATAAAGTCAATTTCACTAGTTTTTCCATTTGGACTTTTTTCATGTTCACTTTCTATGTGTTTTTTTTCTTGAAAAAGGAATTAATGATATACAGATTTTCTTTTTCTGTAAATTCTATTAACTTTGCTCCTCTGTTGTCTCTCATGCCATATCCAAAATTTCCCATTGAGCTTTCACCTGAATGTTGTATACCAATTCTCGCTTTAAAGTCTCCCATTGCAATTCCGAAATGATGTTTTCCTTTATTGTAGAGTTGGGCTACATCAGGATAGAAGGCTTCAATTTCTTCGTCAGTATGACTTATTGTTGGTGCATCTACTTCAATGATCTTAACAGTGCATCTTTATTGTTGAGGGGGGGAGGGGGGTTGTGGTTTTCAGGTTTTAGTATTTTTTGGATTTTTTTGGGGTTATAGCCATTGGCTAAGAAAGTGTTGAGGATGTGGTTTAGTTCTATAGTCAGGGCCTTGTCATCTGAGCAGATTAATTTTGCCCTGTTATATAGTGTTTTTATCACCCCATATTGTTGTGAGGGGGGTGGTGGGATTGCTGGTGAATGTATCCCCCCCTCAACAATAAAGACTACACCAAGTCTATCACTATCCCCTACATCCAGGGCACCTCTGAAAAAATAACTAATATCCTCAAGAAATATGACCTTACTTCCTGTTACAGACCATATAAAAAGTTGGCATCCCTTATCCGCTCTACCAAAGACCAACCACTTCCCCTAGACCTACCTGGTGTATACCAGGTCCCTTGCAGCTGCAAATTGTCCTACTTTGGCCAAACAGGCAGAACAACAAATATCAGGATTTCAGAACACCAAGACTACATCCGGTTTCACCAGTACAGCCGCTCTGGGCTGGCAGACCATGCCTTAGATACCCACCATAAAATTCGTTGGAAGAAGACAAAAATAATCCATCGCAGCAAGTTTAAATACGAAAGATTATTCAAAGAATCTTCAGCAGCTCTAAAAAACGTTCCTAACCTCAACAAATTTGGGTGCATGAAACTGCCCCAAATTTGGGAGACTTTCATTATGAGAACTTCAGCCCAACGGCCAAGACTACCAAATTAGCCCGCAAGAGGGCACCATTAGGACTTTAGGAACAAAATTAGTGTCTTAATTTCTGCCTCATTTGCTTTGTTAGTTCCTGTAGTGCACATACCATATCTTTATGTTCCTGAAGATGACAATGTGACATTGTCGAAATATAGAAGTGATTCATTAAAGTTATCTTTAATTAATTTACTTTATATGCGTTGTTAATTCCGTAAATTAATTACCAGTTATGTCTAACCAACGTATAAGTCTTACCACTAGAATCATGATCATCCACGGAGATGCAATCGCACGAAAGGCCCGTCAATACGGCAAATTGAGGTTAAAGATATCGAGGCAAATAAATCGCCTGACGTTCCTAAAACGCTGCCGGGATAACAAAGTGATCCCCAACTGTGTCAAATTGAAGCACCGTTTCACTTCCGAGAAAGCTCTACGCATTTATAACCGCACTAGCTTCGCCCTGTTAAGAGAACAAATTACCGCGACGCGCGTTCTCCTTGCCGACGAAAACAAAAACGTACGGGCGCTAGAGGAAGAGCTTTCTAACACACTCGGCCTTGATCTATGGCCGATACTCCATGACATATCATGCACATCGGCAAGAAAGGAATTCGAAAAAATACGTAGTCGGCACATAAAAAAATACGAGAACCTGACCAAGACTTCTACTTCTGTACCCCAGCCACCACTTAACACAGTAGTCAACCTCTCGTCAGCAGTTTTAAAGCCTGAAGCACTCACCGCACTTTCACGTGGTCACAATTTCGCCTTAGCTCCAAAAAGGATTCCTGCTGAAGAAATCATGATTCAAATAGAGCGTGGAATTCGCAACCTGCCTATCCATACCGCCAACAACGTGAGACTGGATGTAGTCGGTGTTCTCACTAAAGCCAAACCTCCAAAATCCAACTTATCCAAAAACGAATATACAGCCCTACAAGAATTAAAAAACAACAAAAAAATAGTAATCACCAAAGCTGATAAGGGAAGCGCCACTGTGGTACTCAATCAAAAAGACTACAAAGGTAAGCTAAATTCTTTAATACGAGACCGTACTACTTACCTCCCCATTGAATATAATCCGACCAGCTCTCAGATTAGAACTATCCACAGACTCCTTAAGAAAGTCACTTCTTGGCCTGTGGAAGTCACCAACAAGCTTAAACCTTATAACTCTAGACCCCCCCGATTATATGGACTCCCAAAAATACATAAACAAAATGTGCCATTACGTCCCATAGTGGATGGCATTGATTCCCCCACATATAAATTAGCCAAACATTTAGCCAAAACGCTCACACACTACACTGGCAACACACCATCATACATAAAAAACTCGGCCCACTTTAAAGCCAGTATAGAAAACCTCACACTCCAACACACTGACATAATGGTCAGTTTTGACGTCTCCTCCCTATTCACTAATGTCCCACTCAAAGAAACCCTTGAGCTCATCCAAGCCAAGTTTCCTCCCGATATCTCAGCCCTATTTCAGTTCACAATGAACTCAGGCTATTTCGTTTGGCAAGGAAAGTTCTACAAACAGATAGAGGGGACAGCCATGGGTTCACCACTTTCCCCACCCTTGGCCAATTTCTTTATGGAGACATTTGAAGAAAAAGCCTTAAACTCCGCCCCACAAAAACCCACTATTTGGCTTCGTTATGTGGATGATGTGTTTGCTATTTGGCCACATGGCTCAGACTCACTCCACTCCTTCCTAACACACTTAAACAACCAACATCCCAGAGTCCAGTTCACCTTAGAAAAAGAGGAAAACAACACCCTACCCTTCCTAGACACTTTAATCACCCGCCAGCTTGATGGATCTTTGGTTTTCTCTGTTTACAGAAAACCCACCCACACTGGCAGATACATTCACCAGCAATCCCACCCCCCCCCCTCACAACAATATGGGGTGATAAAAACACTATATAACAGGGCAAAATTAATCTGCTCAGATGACAAGGCCCTGACTATAGAACTAAACCACATCCTCAACACTTTCTTAGCCAATGGCTATAACCCCAAAAAAATCCAAAAAATACTAAAACCTGAAAACCACAACCCCCCTCCCCCCCTCAACAATAAAGACTACACCAAGTCTATCACTATCCCCTACATCCAGGGCACCTCTGAAAAAATAACTAATATCCTCAAGAAATATGACCTTACTTCCTGTTACAGACCATATAAAAAGTTGGCATCCCTTATCCGCTCTACCAAAGACCAACCACTTCCCCTAGACCTACCTGGTGTATACCAGGTCCCTTGCAGCTGCAAATTGTCCTACTTTGGCCAAACAGGCAGAACAACAAATATCAGGATTTCAGAACACCAAGACTACATCCGGTTTCACCAGTACAGCCGCTCTGGGCTGGCAGACCATGCCTTAGATACCCACCATAAAATTCGTTGGAAGAAGACAAAAATAATCCATCGCAGCAAGTTTAAATACGAAAGATTATTCAAAGAATCTTCAGCAGCTCTAAAAAACGTTCCTAACCTCAACAAATTTGGGTGCATGAAACTGCCCCAAATTTGGGAGACTTTCATTATGAGAACTTCAGCCCAACGGCCAAGACTACCAAATTAGCCCGCAAGAGGGCACCATTAGGACTTTAGGAACAAAATTAGTGTCTTAATTTCTGCCTCATTTGCTTTGTTAGTTCCTGTAGTGCACATACCATATCTTTATGTTCCTGAAGATGACAATGTGACATTGTCGAAATATAGAAGTGATTCATTAAAGTTATCTTTAATTAATTTACTTTATATGCGTTGTTAATTCCGTAAATTAATTACCAGTTATGTCTAACCAACGTATAAGTCTTACCACTAGAATCTGTCTTAGCATGCATATTTAAAGGAGTAAAACTGGGATGTAAAGCAATTTGGTTGATTGATAAAGGAACTGTAGTAGTATTTGATCATTTTTAGTCTCATTCACATGATGTTATAGCTAGTATTAGGACATACATGGACCAGACACAACAAACGGCCTCTCCTGGTTAATTCAACCCCACATTCTCGTGGTGTGGCCTGTTTCCACTAAAGGGGCTCTTGCAACAATGAGTATTCACACTGTAAAAGGATACCTTCCTAGTTGGAGTAAATGCCAAGTAGTCCTATGTGGTAGATGACTTTTGTCAAATGGCAAAATACAACCACCTTGCTTACTGAGGACCTGAATTGGCGTCAGCTCTATGTTTGCTTCCTAGAGCAAGAGTTCTGGTTTCCCTCATCTCAACTTTCAAAATGAAGTGTGAGTGATATCCTTTGAGAGCATGCCACACGTACTGCAGGGATCCAGTACCTCAACTTTTGAGGATACAGCAGTAAAGCAATTCCCTCAGGCTGGCTGTCAGTTAGTGTATGGGACCCGATCAGATGGCAATGCATCTTTTAAGAGGCTTCTTCAATCAAATGGTGCATAATCTTGCTACCATTTACACTGCAAAATTGTAAATGGTAGCAAAATTGTGCCAGGAGGAAGTCTGTGTAATGGTATGCAGGGGGGGAGATGCTTTAGGCAGCATTATGGTTGGAAACTGAATACTCTCTGTATGCAGGACATGTTCAGGAATCAATTTCCTCCCACTGCATGTTTCCATTCAATTTTTCTCTTCAGTTTTTCTAACTTTAAACCTGAATAGGTCTAAAGTCTAAATATGTACAGAGTATCTGCAGTTTAACACAAACAATAAACTTCTCTTTAAAATCTGACTAAAAAATTTAAAATGAAAAAATCACACACAAACAAAAATCCTTTATATTCATTTTACAAACATCCATGGCATCAACAATAACTTAAATGACGTACATCAACATCTTCAGTTATCCAAGCCTGATGTTCTGTTTCTGACTGAGCCCCAAATTTCTACTAAATCACTCAGAGCTCATCTTAACTGTTCACATTACATCCTTTATGACTCCTTCTGCCATAAGGGAAGTGTGTGAATATCAGAATGCTTTGATGTATTCTAATATTTCTTGCCAAAAGATATAACCTAGAATCCTTTCTTTTAGTGCTTCATGGTGAT
Organism: Typopeltis vanoorti; assembly: GCF_054136105.1. Taxonomy (NCBI): domain Eukaryota; kingdom Metazoa; phylum Arthropoda; class Arachnida; order Uropygi; family Thelyphonidae; genus Typopeltis; species Typopeltis vanoorti. The sequence continues at coordinate 2,926,844 of NC_143549.1, read as the reverse complement.
CAGCATTCATTTTAGAAATTACAGACTTTACAACCATGTTATAAATAACTCTTTTAATTTCCCGATGTTTCGATCTTCACATTAAGATCATCATCTGGAGCATAGGGTGCTTAAGGGTAAAAGCTGTATAACTGAGAGACCTCCACATAGCCTTTAAAGGAATGCGGAGAACCGACCAGGGCTACTGACCTAATGTCCAATCCTCACCTTCTCATGGTGCACCCTGTTGGGTATCTACTTTGATACTGAACGTACGAGGATGGGCTGGCAATTTGGGATTTAGCCGACCAAATTGTATTCTTATTGGTTAAACCAAAATAAAAAATGATGGTACAACATGACAAAATTTCATGCCGGCTGGGGCGTCACCCGGTTAAACAAAGCCCCCGTTGTTTTCACCAGGGAACCAGGGCGAACAGCGAAAAGTCAGCTACTGGAACAAATCTGAAAACAAATCCCAACTCAACATCACCAGAGTTAAAGATCGGTACTATCAACGTAAGAAGCCTGAATGGCAAAGAAATGGAGCTAGCTGAGGAATTAGATAAGTACCAGATAGACATAATAGGGGTGACTGAAACAAAAAAGACCAAAACTGGTGAGATCTTTCTGAGCAATAAATACAAAATGTTATATTCAGGCAATGACAATCAAGGAAAAGAAGGAGTAGTATTCAACACAAAATACGAGGCTAATCTTCTTGAATGGCAGCCAGTTTCAAGTAGAGTAATGTGGGCTGAGAATGGGGAACTGGACAGTGAGACTTATTTGTGCCTATGGTCCCACAGAAGGTTTTACTAAGGTAGAAGTGGAGGAATTTTTTGCGGCTTTAGAAAAAGCAACTGACACAATGAAAAAGGAAAAGTTGGTCCTTGTTGGGGATCTAAATAGCAGAATAGGAAATGAATGTGAGACATACAAAAATATTTTGGTAAAATTTGGAGAAAAGAGCAAAGCTAATAATAATGGCAAATATCTGTTGGATTTCTGCTCAGGACATGGACTGGTTATTACTAACACCATGTTCCAACATAAAAATGTGCACAAATTCAAATGGAGAGAAGAGGCAAGGAATAAGAAAAGTCTCATCGACTATGTTATTGTTGATAGTGATGTTTTCTCCCTGGTGCAGGACACCAGAGTGTACAGAGGATTTGAAATTGGAAGTTATCACTATTTAGTCTTGAGCAGGGTAAAATTGAATTTCATATTGAAAAGAATAACATGTAAGAAAGTTTAAAGCGAATAAAAGTTGAGCAGCTCTCAGATGTGAACTGTAGACTAAAATACAGAAAGATTAATGAAAAAAAATGAAAGAGTTTGAGAACAGGAATCAAACCTTGAGATTCAGTGGCAAACTCTGAAGAAAACATTGATTGATTCTCCCAGAGAGGCATGTGGTGAGGTTGTCTGCAAGGATAAAAAAATCAGAACTCCCTGGTGGACACAGGAAGTTAAAGAGGCAGTGAAGGAAAAGAAGAAAGCATATCAAAGTTCCTGGCAAATAAGTCAGCTTTTCCTCTTAGAGAATACAGAGACAAATGTAAGAAAGTGAAACACTGTGTAAAACTAGCTAAACAAAAGTCATGGGAGGATTTGGCAAGAAAATAGAAAATAAATATCAAGAAGGTGGCAAAATATTCTGGAGGTTGTTGAAGAAGCTTAGGAATGGAGGAAAGAGTGCTATAAAAGGAGTTAGAGATGATAAAGGTGACACGAAAACAGGAGAAAAAGATATCTTTGAAGTACGGAGTAATTACTTTGAAAAACTGCTAAATGAAACAAGCAGTGATGACAGCACAGTGGAAAAAACACTGACCAGGCATGCAGTCAGGAATACATATCCATACTTGAGGTAGAAAAAGCCGTCAAAGGCTTGAAATGTGGAAAGGCAGGAGTAGATGATATTCGACCAGAAATGCTGAAGTATGGTGGTATAAAAGTCTTACAGTGGCTGCACTGCATAGTTCAGAAAGCCTGGACAGAGGGACGAATTCCCAATGATTGGAGTAGAGCTCTCATAGTGCCTATATATAAAAAGGGAAATAAAGCTGAATGTGAGAATTACAGAGGTATTTACCTACTGAGTGTTTCTGGCAAGATCTATGCAAGTATACTTGAGAAACGATTGAGAAGATTGTGGAAGAAAAGCTGGGTGAAGAACAAGCTGGATACAGGCCAAATAGAGGCTGTCAGGATCAGATCTTCACTTTACGACAAATAGTGGAGAAATCATGGGAATATAACAAAGATCTGTATTTGAGTTTTGTCGATTTGGAAAAGGCATATGACAAGGTGCCAAGAGAGAAGCTATTCAATATGCTGCAGTTATATGGTGTCAATGGGGCATTATATTAAGCAATACTTAGTCTTTATTTGAGTTGTAAGTCAGCAGTTAGAATTGAAGGAAGTACAGGAAGATGGTTTAATGTTAAATCTGGTGTGAGACAAGAATGTACATTATCCCCTCTGTTATTCATTATCTATATGGATCACATTATGAAGGAAAGTGGTATTAAACATGATATCAAAACTGGAGATGTTAATGTCAGCTCTTTGCTTTATGTGGATGATGTTATACTTCTAAATAAATCCGCTACAAGTTTGCAAGATTCTCTGACTAAATTGAATAGCTGTTGTAATAGATATGGTATGAAGCTCAGCAATAAAAAGACAAAGACAATGAAAATAGGCAGAATCATTGAAAATGTCAACTGTGTTGTGAATGGAACTTGTGGAACAAGTAAAACATTTCAGCTACTTAGGCACAATTTTTAGTGAAGATGGTAAATTAAATATAGAAATAGACAACAGAATCAGCAAAGCTGGTATGGTGGGAAGTCATTTGAATAAATTCATATGGAATAAGAGAGAAATTAGTCGGAACACTAAATTAGCTGTATACAAGACGGTGTTCAAACCAGTTTTAACTTATGGATCTGAGAGTTGGGTTAGAAGTAAAACACTTGACCAAAGACTAGAGACTGCAGATATGAGAGTCCTGAGAAAGATTAGAGGCATGAACAGATGGCATCAATGGCAGTATCATATTAAAAATGAGGATATTAGGAAAGAACTTGGCATTGTCAGCATCCAGGAATGCATTAGCAGAGCTAATCTCAGGTGGTATGTCACTTAAATAGAATGGGAGAGGAAAGATTTGCAAAACAAGTGTTCTTTGCCAGGTTGGCAGGAAAACGACTCAGAGGAAGACCAAGATATAGATGGATTGATACGGTACAAAGTTCCTTAGACGATAGAAATATAAGATCTGATAATGTTGGAGTCTTGACAAGTAACAGACTGATTTGGAGGAAAATTGTAGATAGGAAGTTAGTAATGATGTAATTTTTTCATGTAGTACTATCATATCCTGTACACCCCTTGAGGGTACATGGCAGGAATTTGATGATGATGATCTGGAGCATATGCAAATATACAGGTCAAGTTGAGTTACATTACATACAGTAAGTTAGAGAAACAATGATTTGATCACAGGTTATTCTACTGGCATGACCTCTAGTAAAAAAAAAATTAAAAAACTCACAAATTAATTATTTAGAAACTACATCAAGTTAAATTCTATTTATGATAAAATGAGCAAACATTCTTTCTTATAGATAGTTTTCTTTCAGTAACAATAATGTCCTATTTTTAGCATTACAATTGATATTTTTGATTTAGGATCCTGGATTATCTACAGTCCTGTTTATAGTTAATCTTAGAGAGGAAGGTTCCGTGGCTCGAATAAGTGCCTTCCATATGTTTGGGATTTTTAGACTATCATTATTGTTCAGATTGGAGTAGTAAATAATAATCTCACAGGCTTCCTTAAATTTGTGTTCATATCATGTTTTGGTGTGATGTAAACAACTAGTGCTTTTCCAGTCAATTCTATGTAAAGTGTTCAAGGGCATGATTAGAAAGGCCAGATTCACCATAGTTATTATATTTAATGTGTCGTTTATGTTCCTTTTGTCTGATAAGAATTGTGCATCCTGTTTCCCCCTATATATGGTATTACAGGTGCAATAAATACGGTATACTCCAGGGTGGGCCAGCAGAGGGAGTGGGTCTTTGGATGAGTTGAGTAAGCTTTTTATTTTTGCAGGAGGTTTAAAGGTAGCTTTGAGGTTGTATTTTTATAGTATTCTGTTTATTTTATCTGATGTGCCTTTAATGTAGGGAACTGTTCTAGTTTTATTGTAGTCTGGTTTATCTTTGTTCTTTTATTGAGGTCTTGTTGCAAATTTTGTTAATAGTGTTTTGACTGTAACCATTTTTTAGAAAAGTATTGCTGATAACTTTAAATTCATCTTTCAGTGCATGTGCATTGGAGCAGATCTTCAAAGGCCTGTTTTTTAGAGTATTAATAACACCTAGCTTTTGTGTTGGGTGGTAGTAGGAGTTTATGTGTATATATTGGCCAGTATGTGTCGGTTTCCGGTAAACAGTGAAGTAAAGACTGCCAGAAGGAAGACGTGTGACAAGTCTATCTAGATATGGAAGTGTGTTTTGTTTTTCAATCTCAATTGTGAACTGTATGCGTTTGTGTTGTTTGTTTAGGAGTGTAGTGTATGGCGGCCATGCGACCAGACCACAAAAACATCGTCAATATCTAAGCCAGACTTTGGGCTTTAAAGGAGAGGAATCTAGAGCATGTTGCATATAACCCAGAATCTCACCTTTTTGACCTCCTGTTGCTTATACATTTGTTTCATTTATCTGCTGCCTCTACTATTCTCCTAATTCTGAAAATCATTCTGACCTTTTTGACTTCCAATCCTCAAAGCTCAATTTCATACAGCAAAATTTCCAAACAGTGAGGTCATCTTTCCTGGTGATTTCTATCCATAATTCTAATTGGCACCCTTTTTCAAATTTCACCAATCAATTTGGAAGAGAAGCAGAGATATTTTTTATATAAGCAATGACTTAAAATAGATCATTCATCTACCCACCCAAATTTCTGACAATCTTGTTCATTCATCCAAAACTCTACACCTTTTCTTAACTAGTTCTCCTTCCAGGTACTTCAGTGATTGCTCCTCTTGGCAATTCAGACCAAATCATATCCAATTTTTGTCTCTACTGGAACATCTTTTCATTATCCATTCACAACTTCACGTGCTTTGAGATTAGAGTGATGCAAAGTGGGATTACTTGCTTGACTTTTACTCCTCTTTTCCATGGTCAGTCTGCTGTTTTCATTCTTCTGATCCAGATACCTGTTGCTATCTCGTTTACAGAAATAATCTGTATTGGAATGGATGCTTTCATTCTTCATTCTGTATAAATTCCCAAAGCCATACCTAAACCTAGTTCTCCAAAAAGTGTGCTAGGGCTGTCCAGCCTTTCACAAGTAGCTTAAGGCCAAAACACCAGCTTCATTCACATCCTACACAGCTACCAGCACTATTTGTAAAACCACAATTAACAAGTTCGCTGCCAACTACGAGTATACTTGTAGTTGGTATATGAGCTTCACAAGCCAACTACGAATATACTCGTATGTCAATTACCGACCTCATATACCAAGCACGAGTTAACCCGTAATATAAACACCTTAATTTGGACCACTGGCTTGTGAGTAAAGTGGAGAGCACATCTTGGGCAGTGGCATGGCACATCCAGGGCAAGGGCCACCCGAAAAGAAAAAGGAAATAAACACTAGAAAATTTTCCAAAATCTTTTCCTAATTAAAATTCATTTTTTTTTTACGTTGTGTCTTCTATTTCTATACTACTTATCATGTATTGGTAATAATTGCAGATGCTCAGTTATAGGTTGCATGTAATGCGTAGTGTGTATTCATAAATCGTCTACTCCCCCCCCCCCCCAAGATTAAATCCTGAGTGCGCCACTGGTCTGGGGGCTTGGTAGAAGGAAAATAATTTCAGCAAAAGTATAGTATGTTATATATATGAGACTCACAAGCCTACTACGAATATACTCGTATGTAGATTACCGACCTCCTATGCCAAGCACGAATTACCCATAGTATAACCCGTAATTTGTAAATCAAATTACGAATGGTACACTTTAAAACAATTTTCCACGCACAATGGTGGTTTTTCCTGGCACACAGGACAACAATAACGTGTTTCCCGTCGTTGTTTGTTTAGTGTACATATTCGGCATGGCTTTGTCTGGCGAATCTTTTTTTTTTTCTGTAGGTGGCAAAATTTCCAAATAATGTAGATTCGGAATCCTGCTGATATTCTGTGATGTTGTAAGCTCATCCATTCCAACAAAAACTGAGATAAATTTATCTCTAAATTTTAACGCGGTCATTGCGTTTCCAGTAATTATATTATAAAATGTATGCGCATTTTGAATGTATATATCAAAAATGCATATTGCCAATTTCTTTGGTCATCTAATTGGCTTTCATAAGGCAGAATAGTAAGAAAGCATTTGGTCAGATAGATCGATGCCTGACATACCCAAATTAAAGGGGGGGTATGGAGTACAGAGAGTTGAAGTTCAGAGGACATATTGCTAAAGTTGGCAAAATAGTTCAAAGAATTACTTTGGATGTTGAAAAACCCAAGGAAAGATAGGGATGTTACTGACCCTCTTTATAAGGCCATGATTCAGTCACATCTTGACTACTCTGCACAGATTTGGTCGCCTGGGTTTCTTGGAGATCAGTTGATGATGGAGAGGATTCAGAGACAAGTGATAGGTCTGTGAATACTCCCAATAAGAATAAAATGAAGCTATGTGGGTTGCAAAGTTTATTGATATGCATAAAAGTGGGAAAATAAAAAGGTTATTCAATGGGTTCTATAAGATCAATACAAAGGACATTTTTTAGTACATTAAGAATAGAGAACTAGAGATCAACCCTGGAAGTTATGTAAGGGTGTGCAGACTAGAGTTTTGCTTGGAGAATGGTGAGTGAGTGAATGGAATGGATTACTAGAATTTGTTGTAAGGTCCCTAAGTGAATGAGTTTAAGGAGAGGTATGACAGGTATTATGTGTATAAAAGTTAGGTGTCGGTCATCCTGCAATGAGTCTTCTGACTCCATGGAGATACCCACATAATAATAATAAAGTAAAAAAGAGATATTTATCAACTCATGGCAAGGTTGGGAGAGAACTCATGATAATCCTTGAAAGCTAAGAAGTGGTATGGAAGCATGCAAAATAAAGGTTCTTCTCATTGCGTGTGGTGAATGAATGAAATAATTTTGCAGTATGCATTATAAGAGTATTTCATAGGCCTAATCAAGGACTCTTCCATATATAAGCTCCTGACTCTCTGAAGGTAATAATAATAACAATAATAAACGTTAACATCAGGACTGAACTATGATTAACAAAATATAAAAAATACTTACTCTTTCTAATAAAGATAAAGTGGCTTTCAAAGAACCTTCAGGCCTTCCAAATGGGAAACAGTACCTGTTAACATAAATAAACAAATGGAATATCGTTATAGCATTTAAAGGTAAGATTACTTTTTTTTCCAGACTCTAAATATATTTAAAAAATAAAAATCATTATTATTATTATTATGTGTAAATAACCTCCTTAGTTGTAGAAATGCCCTCCCTCACTGAGGGAGGGCATTTCTACAACTCTCCATCTCCACCACTTAATCCAACTACAGTGAACTGCCACTATTATCATCATCTACTCCAATGCCATCTACTGCCCACCACCATTAATAGTATTTTTTGTCTGTAAATTGCACATATTCTCAAGGCCGATTTGTCAGTATGTGGGATGAAAAATCTAAGTCTCTGTGAGAAAAAAACCCTGCTACCTCCACATGAGATCAGATATAAAGATTCTGCTCATTACAACTTGTTTACCTTTTCTTCTGCTGAAGATGGTGTGTTTTAATTTAGACTGACATACCTTAATATTATTAGAATAACTTGAAAATTAAGATATTTTGGAGGGATCAGAATGCTATTTCTTTAAGCACCATCATATAAAGACTGACTCAAAATGCAAACACTTATTTCACACTATGTTATTGATAAACAATGATGCATACTAACTTCAATAAAGACAACCCAAAGGAAATCTCGCTTGCATAATTTTCAATGATTCATTTCTCAATGATATCATCATGCATTAAATTATACCTAATACATAATTACAGTCACCTCTCAATAGAGAAAACACAATTATAGTAAACTTACTAACTATACAAAAGCAGTCTTGCCAAACCACATAGCATCAAAACTATTCTGAAGGAAACTCTCCAGAACTTTTCACTAACTTTATTTACATGTTAACTATACATAAATGATTCACTTTCAATCACTACAAATTCTATCCATAGCTTTGCTGACAGTAGCTCTGTCCATTCATCCTACTTTTTTGACAAACCATGTAGTTCTCAGATATCCCTCACATCAAAGATCTGAAATCAGTGCCTTAAACACCAATCTCCATACTATTCTTTAGTAGGGCAAGGATAATTTGATCACCTTCAATGCTGACAAAATGAAGTCCTGCTTTTTCTCTCACAAAAGGGATCTCAGATTATCTTCTCTTATCCTCAGTAATACAAATCACCAACCAGGATGAATTATCTTTCCTGGGACTGCCATTTACCTCCAGCCTTTCCCGGCACAAATACATTACATCAATAGCTTCCTCAGCCTTTAAGAAAACAGACATTATTTTCTGCTCAAGAAGTGATTTTATATGCACCCAGCTACTAACCCCCTATATAAATTCCAACTCCATTCATCCATAAAATACTGTTCACACATTTTGGCTGATGGATTTAAAATCTCCTTAAAAATTCTTGGTGCTGCCAAAAGGAGAACAATTTGGTTCAAAAATCACCTTTCCTTACAAGCTCAATCTCATTAATCTCTATCTTACAGATGCAACATTTCAGCTGTATCTCTTCTAGATGTACTTCCAAGTTACTGTTCCAATTAAGTAGCAAACATCATTCCTCTACTTGCTGTTGAGCTTGTTCAAACAACAGCAGTAGCTGCTTGACATCCCTTTTCAGTAAAACTGGATGATGATAGTTTTGATAATTATAAACAGCAGGCCAGAAGATTCACAATGGAATGCCAAATCTGAGTATGGAAAAAAAACTGTCTATGCAAGTTAAAGACAACCCAAAGGAATTCTATTGTTATACAAAAGTAAAAGAAAAAATGAATATGAAAGAATAACTCAACTGAATGCAGATAGCATGCAGGTGATTGATGCAGAAGTGATTGTTTAACTAATGAGTAGTGCTAAAAGCTATTGGCCTGGTATATGCAACATTGAACTCACTGCTACCTCTTCACTGTATGAAGAGAAAGTTCTAGAGCTGTTGCACAAACTGTATAACAATTCTACAACAGGAACTGATGGGATATCAGCATGGATGTAAAAGAGTGTTCAGCTGAACTGGCAATTTCTTTGACCAGGCTTTATAATTTGAGAACAGGGAACATTCCACAGGAGTGGAAAGAATGTATGGTAATCACATTGCACAATGGTGGCACATAGGCCAGTGTAACCAATTACTGACCAATTAATATCAGGAGTCATGTTGCATATTTTGGAAAAGTTGGTAAGGACTAGCATTCAGAAATGGATTGATAAAAAATCTCTATAGAAAAGGTCATGTTTTAGCAACTTGCTCAGATTCTATAATAATATTACCACTGAACTTGGTGAAGGAAATGGATACATCACGATACACACCTTATACAGTTAACAGTAAATGGCCTCTTGCTCTATAAAAGAATCGGCGATTACTAGCGTGAGCTAATGCAAGTAGTCCTAGCACGCAGTACAACCTTGGGCAACTCGCAGCAAAGGTGAGCTAATGCTACTTGCATTAGCTCATGCTAGTAATCGCCGATACTTTTATAGTTTTGCTATATTCGGCATGAAACTCTCTGATTCCAATCTTTGAGTTTCTTATTCAGTTTTAAAACAATATGGGATTTAATATCCCCTTAATTTAAATAGTGTTTATATCGCCGAAATGAAGCCTATTGGCTCTTTATATTTAAGTAACTTAATGGTTGCACCTTTTTGACAACTCGTATACCAGAGTATATAAGTTCTTCTCACTATACCCTTTGGTATCTCTTTGGTATAGCTACTCACTGATGAAGCCTCAAAAAGGCAGAAACCGGTCTGGATAGTGACCTCCCACCATAATGTAATAACAGCATACATTTCCTAGGAAATGTGTTTTTACATTATGGAAAATACCAAGGATAGCGATCAGAACTTTACCACCTTTGCTATGAGTTGCCCGAGGTTGTACTGCATGCTAGGACTACTTGCATTAGCTCACGCTAGTAATCGCCGATACTTTTATAATTTACTATATTCGGCATGAAACTCTATGATACCAATATTTGAGTTTCTTATTCAGTTTTAAAACAATGTGGGATTTAATATCCCCTTAATTTAAATAGACATACAGCTATTTGCTGATGATGCAAAGATAGGCAGGGTAATCAAGAATGCTGCTGATATGCAGTACTTGCAGAATGATTTGAATAGGCTGGAATTATGGATATGGGAAAACAGATGTCAGTAAATGTAAAGTTATTCACTTTGGCATGATTAGATATCCAATGTCGTATTATATTGGAAGGATTTATCCTTAAAGAAACTGATGAGGCCAGGGATCTTGGAGTGTTAGTAGATAGGAAGTTGAAGTTCAGATTGCAAATACAACTCAAAAGATAATTGCAATGCTGAAACGAACGTTGACATGTAAAGATAAGGATTTCATTTTACCTCATTACAAGGCCTTAATAAGACCTCACTTGGACTATTGTGCACATGTCTGGTCTCCTGGTTTCCATTGTGATTCTGATATATTGGAGAGAGAGGGTGTTAAAAATATCCGGATTGTGGAGTACTGATTATGAAGACAGATTGAGAATTTATAGACTGCAGACACTAGCAAACAGAGAAAGAGGGGTGATATGATTGAGAATTACAAACTTCTGAAAGGGTCATACAGGATTTCAATTGATAGAATTTTTCAATTTATGGAGGGTGAGGAAAGGACAAGAGGGTATCCTTGGAAGCTGAGAATGAATGTTGCTAAGAAGGAAGTAAGGGCTAGATTTTTCTCTCAGAGGGTGATGCAAGACTGGAATGGATTGCCATTGGATGTTATGAGTGCAAGCAGTGTGAATTAATTCAATAATAAATATGATAGCTAGTGCATGTAGTATGTGGGCTCCCTTGATGAGTCCCTGACTACTTGAAGGTCTCTCCTAATAATAATAATAATGATGATAATATGATGATGATGATGATAATAATAATAATAATAACTGTCAATGTCATCATGCGTTTTATGCACCAATTCTCGTCCGATCACCGAAGTTAAGCAGCGTTGAGCTCGGTTGTACTTGAGAGGGTGTCCATCTGGGAACATAAAGTGCCGTTTCGCTTTAATTTTGCAGTCACCAAAGAACGTGGCAGGGCATTTGAGCTGTGCTGAAAAAAAGTGATTTTTTAATAGGTGAATAGGGTGATTTCTGTCGAGATTTGTGCTACATTGTTTTTCTGCAATTCAAGTGTCCTTCGGTGGTTGTTTTTGGAGTTAGTTGTGTATTTTTGTTTACCGAGAAGGGAGAGGTCAGAATCAGATGCGCAGCAGTGGAAGAGAAGAAGAAGATAGCATAAGTTTTCATTGTTTAGATATTTAGTATACCTAAATATGTTTATACTTATATTTAATTTATACTTATATAGTTATACCTATAGTTATACTGACTTATACTTATTTAGCATTTGGTTGTAATAGTTCCTTGACACTATTTTGAATAATAACAGCAGCAGCAGCTAAAATTGCAAATGGCATGAACAAGTCCTCTCCCATTTAAGCACTCTATTTTGTGTGATATAATAAGGGATTTGTGGCATGCGGGACTTCTGGAATGTATGCATTTTGGCAGTTGTATACGTGGCAGGTGAGAGAAGGGGAAATACGTATACGTGCAAAATGCAGGCATTGGGAGGAAATTGGTGAGTTAGAGATGACTATAACTGACCTCGTTGATTCAGAGGCGAGAGATGAGTGCTATGATAGAGGGCAAGAACAGCAAGAGAAATATGAATGACAAAATGAGAGTGGGGAAAAGTTGAATGACTGCGAAGTTTTTGGAGATGGTCTCATTTGAGAGGATGAATGGCAAACAAGAGTGGCTGACTTGCAGAGAGAGAGATGAGCTGAAAGAGCAGGTGGAATGTATAGGGAATGAGATGACAAACGTGAAAGATCAGATTAGGCGAATGAAAGAGATGAATGAAAAGCAAATAAGAGTAGGAGTGAGAGAGAGTTATGGAAATAATAGAAGAGGAGAGAATAGGAACAGTAGAAGAAAGGGAATGAGAGCGAGTTATAGGAATGGTAGAAGAGCAGAGAATAGGACCAGTGGAAGAGAGGGAATGAGAGAGAGTTATGGGAATGATAGAAGAGGAGAAAATGCAAACAGTAGGAGAAAGGGAATGAGAAGAATGCAAGGGAGTGCTGGAACTAGGGATAGAGTGATGTCAGGTAAGTAGGGGAAAACAGAGAGAAAGTATTAAAGGAGAGAGAGTGAGGGATGCAGGTGAGCAATCAAGGAACAGGTGTTAAGATGTGTAATGTAAGGGGATCAATGATCCATGATGTGCAAGATAGGATGAATGAGGAGTGTTTGCCTGGAGGAACGATAGAAAGTGGCTATGACAATTAAGAGGGGTGAAAGGGTGGATGAGACGATTGTGATGGTGGGCAAGAAAAACTTGAGAGACAATGTAAGTTGGGCGACGAGAGAGAATGAGTTTTGTTTGAGGTTGTACAAAGGAAAATGCAGAGAGCAAAGATAATGTGCGTGTTGCCTAGATATGATAGTGATAAGCTGAGCAGAAGAGCAGTAATACTAAATAACATAATAGCCAGAATGTGTTAGCAGAGAGGACTGGAATATGTGGATGCTTGGAGGGTATTTGAGGACAGAAGGGAACTTTTTGCGAGAGACCACCTGCATTTGAATGAGGAACGACGTTGATATCTGGAGAGAGAGATTGCTCTTTTTCTGAATGAGTTGGTATGTCAATGCAGGGAAACTAGGGTGGATGAGTTAGCCTCTTGTGGGAATGGGTAGTCAGGAGAAGGGGGACAACATCAGGTAATGATGAGCCCAGTGGAGTCTAGAGGGGATAATGCTAGGTACAGAAACAGTGGCATTTTTATGCTTTATACTAATGCCAGGAGTATCCAAATATCGTGCTGTTGTATAAGACCCTTAGGCAACATGTAATAGAGGAAACAAGAGGTTCAATAGTTTTGGATTTGGTTATAGCATCAAGAGTTGATAATAACTGAGATGACATCTCTCCCACCAGTTGGAGAGAGTGACCATGTGGTTTGGACTTGGAAGATGAATAGACATGAAGGAGTATCAAAACAAAGGAGGAACGTATGTGGAATTATAAGGCAGGTGATTATAATAGTCTTAGATATCAACTTGGGGAAGTTTTATGAAGGAATGAATTGGAAGGCTAGTATATCATTAATGCTTGGGAAATTGTGAAAGAATATTTGTTAGCAAATAAGCTGTATTCCACAAGTGAAGAAGAGGACACAATTTCATGTAAAGTGGATGACAAACAACATCAAACAGGAACTGCATTTGAAAAAGAGGCTACGGAAGAGATATAAGGAGGCAGGTGAAGAGAAGATGCATGAAGAATATAAGACACAGGCCAGGAGAGTGACTAGTATGGTAAGGAAGGTGAAACTGGAATATGGGATGAGACTGGCCTTCAGATCCAAAGAAAATCCTAGGGAATTTTTTTAACTATGTGAGCAGTAGGAGGAGAAATGACACTGTGGGATAAAAATGGGAACAGAGTGACTGATTGATGCAGAGGACATAGTGGAATTGTTCAATGAACACTTTATTGGAGCATTTCATATTGGAGGAGTATATTTTAATTTTAATACTAGAGGGATAGGGCAGGTTCAAGGATTAAAGGGTACAGGAGGAGAGTGTGTTCCACATACTGAGTACTCTGGATGTCAGGAAAGCTGTGAGACTGAATGGTATTTCACCATGAGTTTTCAGTGGACTGCAATGGGATATTCAGCTGTTTGCAGATGATGTGAAGATGCGCAGGGTTATTAGAAATAGTGCAGATGTAGCCCTGCAGGAGGATTTGAATAAGCTAGACAGATGGGCAAATGAATGTGGATATCGGTTTAATGCAACAAAATGTAAGGTCTTGAGGTTTGGGACACATCAATGAGACAGTTCATACTGCATTGGAGGAGTTGTACTCAAGGAAATAGGAGATCTGGGGGTTGATGATTGATAGAAACCTGAAATTCAGGGGCCATATTGCAAAGGTGGTGAAGGTAACAGAGGATTGCTGCAATACTGAGAAGGACGCTGAACTGCAGTGATAAAAGAGTTATCATGCTGTTGTATAAGACCCTAATCACACCATACTTAGAGTATTGTTCTCAGATTTGGTCCCCAGGATTTGAAGAGGATAAATTAACTGTGGAAAGGGTACAGAGGCGGATAACAAAGATGGTTTCAGGACTGTACAATGTTTGCTATGAGGATCAGTTGAGTCCTTCTTCATAAATAGAAGAAGGAGAGGTGATATGATTGAGACTTTTAAACTGTTGAGAGGTGGTTATTACAGGGTTGACACTGGGGAGATTTTTCGCTTGGCTGAACAGCAGAAAGAAGTAATGACAAGGGGCCATCCCTGGAAGTTACGAAAGAAAACTGTGAGAAAGAGGGTGAGGAGTGGTTTCTTTGTGTGGAGGGTGGTTGAACCATGGAATGCATTGCCAGATAGAGCAATGAGAGCGAGAATGTGCAATGAGTTTAAGGAGTGGTATGATAGACTGTGTTTCCTAGGAGGGATCTCCTGCAATGAGTCTTTTGACTCCATGGAGGCCTGAATAATAATAATAATATTGATATAGGTACTGACAGACATATGATTCGTCTTGTAAACAAATGACATAAGGAAGCGAAAATACTGTAAAACCATACAAAATATATTAGTCGACTGTTTATGTTATCAGTAAGTCTTTCGATCAACAGTAGGCTATTAGTAATTAAGTTTTTGGCGAAATCAAAAGTTATACGTAGATTTTCAAACAATGTGGGGGTTGGTGCCCCTAACCCCACGTATTGTTCAAGGGTCAAGTGTTTATCTTGTTTGTCCATACATTTCTGTATATGAGTCCTTATCAACTTCTCTCTAAAATCTTTACAATTACTTCAGAGATATACTGATAAATTGAAAGTTACAGAAATCTGTCTTTGCATCACCCTTGTGCAATGAAATCATCATACATTCTTTCCACTCCTTGATATCTTTCCTGAGCCAAGACTCAAAGTGTACAAACATGTCAAGGATCTAGCCAGTTTGGATGAACATTCCTTTAGCATATGTGCTGGTATCCAATTAATCCTAATTGCCAAATTCTTGTCTTGCTTATACAACAGAACTAGAACCACCTTTTCATGCACTTCTATCTCTTCATTCAATGTAACAGCGATGGTATGCACTATGTTACATACAGCAGGCTGATAGATATTGGTGAAGTGAGCACTCATTATTTGACCTAACTCATCTGTTTCTGCCATCTGCATACAGTAAAGTAATTCTTTCACATTCATTCAATCTTTTACTTAAAGCATAACCATAAAATTCTTTTTGTGTTGCCTTCAGCCTATGCAGCATTTTCATATTCCAACTTAACTTTTCTGGCATGAGCTCTATCTATTTCATAACTCCTCTCATTCTTATTCTTACAATTTGCATTTCTTGCATATCATTTTGATTTTATGGATCTCTTGTTTAATGAGACTCTAAATCCATTTCATAACAATTCCATTTGTTCTTCAAACTCCATGGACATATTCAGATATATTATAATTTAAGCATATTTTCAAAGACTCCCATGCACTGCTGATACCCTTCCCCTTCAACAATAATACATAGAACCAAAGATAGTATTTGCCTGGTTTTTTTTTTTTTTTATATATATAATTTTCAGATGTGTAGTTCAGCATATAACCTGTCCTGATTAGAACAACCATGAGTATCAATCTAGACCATAATTTCTTGGAACCATTAACTTATAGAATGATATAGTTGACCACTTCCTTGTCAGTACAGCATGATCACTTTCACCAACTGGAGGCAAAATAGTCACATTCTTAACTGAGGCACTTTATGACGATATGATCTAATCTAAAATTCTTTATTCGAGTTGTGTTGCTACTTTCACATGGTGCTCGAAAAAGTTGTCACACAACAGTTCAATAAATTCTCTTTCATTTTTATCACAGCTTTTCTCTAATACCCAATCATTATTCAGATAATTTAATTCACCAATAATAATTACTCGATCAATACTCATCAGGGTAATTTGGTAATACATTTCTTCAGCACAGCAAATTTTCCACCAGTTCTGTAGCATCACCCTACCTATATTTCATCCTGTTAGTCTCCACTTCATACCAGATAGCCTCCAACTCAGTGCTACAGGAGACATTATCACCATTATTGCTTTCAAGAGTTTCTCTCCTAACTGGACTCAAGTCATTTGATATCATTACTAGTACTTCCCCTCCACTCCTATATAGATACATCATCTAATGCTAATATGAAGGAATATTTGTTAGCAGCAATGGTAAGCTGTATTCCACGAGTGAAGAAGAGGACACAATTTGAAGTAAAGTGGATGACAAACAATATTAAACAGGAGCTACATGCAAAAAGAGGCTATGGAAGAGATATAAGGAGACAGGTGAAGAGAAGATGCATGAAGAATATAAGACACAGACCAGAAGAGTGACTAGTATGGTAAGGAAGGCAAAACTGGAATATGAGAAAAGATTGGCCCTTAGATCCAAGGACAATCCTAGGGAATTTTTTAGCTATGTGGCCAGTAGGAAGAGAAATGACTGTGGAAGAATGACATTATGAGATAAAAATGAGAATAGAATGACTGATGAAGAGGACATAGTGGAATTGTTCAATGAACACTTTCTTGGAGTATTTCATCCTGGAGGAATCAATTTGAATACTAGAGGGATAGAGCAGGTTTGAGGGTTTAAAGGTGCAGGAGAAGAGTGTGTTCCACATACTGAGTACTCTGGATGTTAGCAAAGCTGTGGGACTGGATGGTATTTCACCACAAGTTTTGAGAGAATGTGCTAAGGAACTGACAGTGCCCTTGACCCAGCTTTTCAATAAAAGTCTGGCTGCAGGAAAGGTGCCCATGGAATGGAAGAAAGGTAAGATAGTGCCGTTGCATAAGGTCGGTAGCAGACTGGAAGTGTCTAATTACAGGCCAGTTTGTGTGTCATCAGTAGTTAGTAAGATCTTGGAGAAAGTTGTGAGAGACCATATACAGCATTGGGCAGATGAGGATAATGTTATCAGTGAGAGTCAACATGGATTTGTGAAGAAGCGCTCTTGTTTTAGCAATATGCTAGCCTTTTATAATAGTTACAAGAGCATTAGATGAGGGAAAGGCATATACTGCCATTTTCCTAGACTTAGCAAAGGCATTTGATAAGGTGCCACATGATAAGCTGATATTCAAGTTGCAGCACATGGGTCTGGATGTCAGATTGGTCAACTGGATTCAGGATTGGCTGGCCAATAGGTATCAGAGAGTTGTGTATGGTGGAGCAATATCAAAGAGGCAGAAGGTTACAAGTGGGGTTCCACAGGGCTCAGTACCGGGACCTATATTGTTTAATCTTTATATCAATGACATTGTCCATGGATTGCAAGGGGATATTTGGTTGTTTTCGGATGATGCGAAGCTGGGAAGGGTTATTAGTAATAGTGCAGATGTGGTAGCCCTGCAAGAAAATTTGAATAAGCTAGATAGATGGGCAAATGAATGGGGGTGTCAATTTAATGCAGAAAAATGTAAGGTCTTGAGGTTTGGGACACATCGATTGGACACTGCATACTCTATGGGAGGAGTTATACTGGAGGAAGTAGTTGAGACAAGAGATCTGGGTTTGATGATTGATAGAAACCTGAAATTTAGGGGATATATTGCAAAGGTAGTGAAGGTAACACAGAGAAGCTGCAATAATGAGAAGGACACTGACCTGCAGAGATAAAATGGTTATCATTCCGTTGTATAAGACTCTGATCAGACCATACTTAGACTATTGTTCTCAGATCTGGTTCCCAGGATTTGAAGGGGATAAATTAACTGTGGAAAGGGTACAAAGGCGGATAACAAAGATGGTGTCGGGACTGTACAAGTTATGAGGATCGCTGAGGGAGTGTGGACTGCAGAGTTTGGTGGATAGGAGGAGGAGAGGTGATATGATTGAGACTTTTAAACCGTTGAGAGGTGGTTACAGGGTTGACACTGGGGAGTTCTTTCGCTTGGTTGAACAGCGGGAAGGAGTCATGACAAGGGACCATTCCTGGAAGTTATGAAAGGAAACTGTGAGCAAGGGGGTGAGGATTGATTTCTGTGCATGGCAGGTGGTTGAGTCAGGGAATGAAATGCCTGATAAAGAGTGGTGAGAGCGAGAACGGTCAATGCATTTAAGGAGTGGTATGATAGACTTTGTGTTTCTTAGGAGGGACCTCCCTCGATGAGTCTTGATAGACTTGTCTTAGAAAGGACCTCCAATGATGAGTCTTTTGACTCCATGGAGCCTGAATAATAATAATAATAACTGTTTCAGAGACAGGACATTTGACATGGCATCCATTTCTTCCATCACATTCCCCATCTACATCAATCAACCAACATATTCTGTTGGTTGATTGATGTAGATAGGGAATGGGGGAAATCTGCCTTATCTATTGGCCCTTATCTTATACCGGTTAGCCCCATATGAACTATCTACCTCAAGCGTAAAATCCCTCATAATTTCAATTTTTGTTCATTTAAGTTCTTCAGTGATGACCAGCAATAACCATAGTATTGCTGGTCATCACTATATATATCAATATCCTTATCATTATCTGTCAATTACAGATATTGCTGATAATTTTAATTTTTGCCCAGTCAAGCTGACCAATGCCAAAAAATTCCTTTTATTTTTGATGCTTCTGGCATTTATGCATGCGTTGACATCACTCTGGACCTATGGTTAATCTTTCATAATGTCCTTACTAACCTGGGAAACAGCATTTGGCATTACATAAGAAGTATGTGGGGATGGAATCAATCAATGAAATTAAAAATACCAATAAATTATATTCTTGTTTAATCCTTTATTTAAGTGTAGCCAAGTGTAAGCAAACAAAGTTTGCATGTGAAGTATCTTCATATAACTCAGCTATATAGAGAAACTAGTATATAGAGACTAGGGACTTCACATTAATTACCTTAGTATCCCATAATGCAAAGAACACATCCTTTTGGACATGTATAATGCTATGCATTATACGATGGATAACTACACAGACTGTTTTTGAACTTTACTGAGGTATCATCAGTGGAATATGACAAATTTGAATGCAATTGTCCCCAGCAATATCTCTGCTTTCCTTGATTTTGTATTTCCAACTTCTCACCACTCTCTCTCTCTTGCTCCAAATATATAACTTTGAAACCATTTAAATGCAGGTCATCAGGCATGTATAATTCCTTTCATTAATCAAATTCACTGCCAAGATATATAAACTGCCCGCTGCACATTCTTACTGCACCTTTTGCACAATCTTCTTACTGATTCAATAGCAATCATTGCCCTTCTCAGTTCAGTACTATTATAATAAGGCAGCATACTTATAGTCTTTATTTTAGCAAAATTCTATTAGTAACTTTTTTTGTATATTAACTCATTGCATGTTTCTCTACTTTCAAATCACTCTTGTCTGCAAAAACAATGAACTCTTTCACTTCTCCAATACGAAAATTATGTTTTATTAACATTCTTGATATTCACCTGGGAAATGTACTTTTGTCACATTTCCACTAAGTACATAGTGATTCCATGATCAGAAGTAATCCATGAAAGTCTGCCGATGTTGTAGTTTTCTAGTGTAAAGATTACAGATGTGACTGATATTGTTAGGATCCAAGAACAAAAAGTGAAAATGTCATTAGTTTTGAACAAGATATGAAACAGTTACTAGAGAAAACAAAATAGAAAAGTAAGAGAGTTAATATGATAAATTCGTTGTTACAGTATGAATAGAGAAAATTACTAATAAGAACTATGATTTCAAATCAATGTCGAAGTTATACAGAAGGAATGAGGAATGCATGGAGTAAAATTAATACCAATAAATAATATTATTAAAAACTATTTTTGATGGTTACATAAAATGAGAATCTCCCAAACTTTTGGGAGGGAGAGAGACACAATCGTTCAGATTCCGATTTGGCCAATGTAAAAGGGCTTTGCAACTTTCTTTGAAAAGGCATTCGTATTTAAAACTGCTTCTATAGAGAAGACGAACTTCATCCCACTGGATACTGTGTTTGGTGCAATATTATGTTGTGCTAGATCAGACTTTTGAGGTTTCATGTATTCAATATAATAAATTTAGTTTAATCCTTTTTATCCAAGTGCGTGCAAACAAAGTTTGCGCCTGAAAGTATCTTCAGGACTGGAGCAAAGTGGTACAACACCGGGCGACTACTTGCAAAGGTGGAGCAAGCTACCAACACTCCTATGTCAGTATCTCCCACAATGCAAAACACATCTCCTTGTGGATATGTATAATGTTATGCATTAAAGGAAGAGCCACTACCTAGACTAGTTTCGACCTTTATTGAGGTCTCTTCAGTGGGAGCCAGGCCGAAGTGGAGATACCGAGGCAGAAGCATTAGCAAGGTCATCTCCTCCTATAGGAGTTGTCAAACGGTGTGCCACCTTTTTATTAAATTACTCTGGATTTAGAGAAAGATGTTGAAAGTTTATTTTTCACTTGGTCAGACTATAATAAATTTAGTTTAATCCTTTATCCAAGTGTGTGAAACAAAGTTTGCGCCTGAAAGTATCTTCAGGACTGGGGCAAAGTGGTACAACACCGGGCGACTCCTTGCAAAGGTGGAGCAAGCTACCCAAAATAAACTTTCAACATCTTTCTCTAAATCCAGAGTAATTTAATAAAAAGGTGGCACACCGTTTGGCAACTACTATAGGAGGAGATGACCTTGCTAATGCTTTTGCCTCGGTATCTCCACTTGGGCCCGGCTCCCACTGATGAGACCTCAATAAAGGTCGAAACTAGTCTGGGTAGTTGCGCTTCCCTTAATGCATAACATTATACATATCCGCAAGGAGATGTGTTTCGCATTGTGGGAGATACTGAGATAGGAGTGTTGGTATCTTGCTCCACCTTTGCAAGGAGTCGCCCGGTGTTGTACCACTTTGCCCCAGTCCTGAAGATACTTTCAGGTGCAAACTTTGTTTGCACACACTTGGATAAAGGATTAAACTAAATTTATTATAGTCTGACCAAGTGAAAAATAAACTTTCAATATTCAATATAATATTGATGTTCATTAAGTCTTTTTTCCACAGAATGGCCTGTCTGCCCAAAGTATTATATTCACAAGGTATCTGGTAAATGCCAGCTAATGAGAGATGTGAAACTTCGTCTCTTGTAGATGGCAACAAATGAGAAATTTGATTGATAGGAAAATATGTGGGAATAAGGTGATACTTCATCATAATTCTACCAATCGGTTCAGAGATATCAGAAATATAAAGGATTGGAACTCTGTGGTCTGTTGAAGAATCCTGAGGTGTTGAAACATAGGAGTCGATTATCTGCGGGATTTGATTAAGGTTGTAACCATTAAATTCCATTAAAGTTTTGATAGTGAGAAGTTCGTGTCGTAAGCTTGAGGGAGAGAAGCACACATTATGAGCTCTATTAATTAGACTTGATATCAACAATTTTTTGAGAGGTGTGATGAGCAAACTTTTGATGAATGTATCAGCCAGTAGAGGTAGGTTTTTGATAAACACTGGTTCATAAATTACCAGAGACTGTGCATGTAAGAAGGATGTCCAAGAATGGTAAACTACTAGCCTTTTCTTTTTCCATGGTGAATTGAATACATGGATGAAGGTTATTGATCTATTGTAGGAAAGTGGTAAGTTCATTTTTGGAATGAGGCCAAAGAGCAAAAACATCATTGACACAATGAAACCAATAAGAGAGTTGGGGATGAATGGAATTAGAACAAGGTATTTTCCAGATGGTTCAAAAAATAGTTTGCCAGAAGACAGTGCCTTCAACTTGTCTATAGATCTAGTTTTTCCAGCTCAAATATCCTGATTCTATAACAAATTCAAAAATCCTTGCAATATCAGGAGGGTAATCATCATATAGTAAATTGACAGTGTCAGACAATGGAATGTTGGTAAAGAGGGAAATAATGTCAGAGCTGACTAACAAATCCGACTCTTGTATTTAAATATCCTTGATTTTCTCAAGAAAATGTGTGCAATTTTTGATGAATGATCTGGATTGTCAAAGTACGAGCAGTTAATAAACATGACAGAAATTTAGCAATTCTATAGGTGGGAGAGTCAAAATGATTCACAATGGATCTTACTGGATAACCTTCTTTATGAATTTTTGGGAGGCCATATAATGAAGAGTTCTTCCAAAATGAGTGTGTGCACAATTTGTCCAAAGTATTTTGATTGTTTAATTTGTGTATTTGTAAGTTAATAGTTAATTCCTTGATAGGTGTAGGTATCCAATAAAAGGCAGTCTATCTTCCTTTCATAGTCCATTACCACTTCAGCTTTTCCTTTATCTGCTTTCAAAATAGATATATTGTTCAATAAATAATAATATTTGGTTAACCGATCAAGTGTTGATCAATTTTATTAATTAACTGAACCAACTAGTTTCGCCACACTTATCTGTTGGCATCTTCAGGGTACTTACATATAGGTTTAAACACTCTCATAACTATGCGTAACTGCAAAACTGACAAGAATAAAAACTGACTAGAATAATTACAAATAAAATAGTATCGAACGTGAGTGAAACACGTATCGCGTGTACAAGATCAGCTAGCTGTTGCTGAGGAACTTTCTGTAGTTTGTATTAAAGTTCATTTCTTCCGTTTTTAAGGTTCTGATTAGAGTTTTCCATATCTCTGGGAGTATTAGGCCTTGATTTCTGTTAAGGTTCACAGTAGAACGGGCGACTGTGGCTGCTTCTTTGAAAATTCTTGAATGGTAATCTTCCTCTAAGTAAGGGGAACAGCTTTTGTCCCACTCGATGACATGGTTAGTTGTGGAGAAATGAGACGATAGGCCAGAAATACTTAGAGGAAGATTACCATTCAAGAATTTTCAAAGAAGCAGCCACAGTCGCCCGTTCTACTGTGAACCTTAACAGAAATCAAGGCCTAATACTCCCAGAGATATGGAAAACCCTAATCAGAACCTTAAAAACGGAAGAAATGAACTTTAATACAAACTACAGAAAGTTCCTCAGCAACAGCTAGCTGATCTTGTACACGCGATATGTGTTTCACTCACGTTCGATACTATTTTATTTGTAATTATTCTAGTCAGTTTTGCAGTTACGCATAGTTATGAGAGTATTTAAACCTATATGTAAGTACCCTGAAGATGCCAACAGATAAGTGTGGCGAAACTAGTTGGTTCAGTTAATTAATAAAATTGATCAACACTTGATCGGTTAACCAAATATTATTATTTACTAATTTATGATCAAGAAAATAATCTTCATGATAGATATATTGTTCTTTTGTCTTAATGAAATCTCTGTAGTTTCATTTCATAAAGTTAATTACTGTGGTTATCATGTAATTTAATGTTTATAAAAATCAGGAGTTGTTCACACCGAGTCATCTGAGTTGATCGAAAGTTACAGGAATTACTTTCCTCCATCAACAGGGAGACGATGATAGCAAAATTAAAAGTATGCATCAGAATCATAGTAGTGGGCTGAATTGATTTAGTTGGTGAAAATAATAATGTTGATAGACACTTGAAAAAGTTAGTGCAGCAGGTAAAGGATGATAGTGTTATCGGAAAAGTCATTAGTGTGTTGCACAGATGAGAAGGAAAGCAAAAATAATTAAAGAAGAGCAAGATGGCTGAGTTGTACAAGGTAAAGTGGGTTCAGTTTGCGACTCTGTGGGGTAAATTTGGAGGAAAGTTATATTGGTTTAAAGTTGATGAATTGCATTTGAATGGGTTTGGTGTTGGGAATTTAGAAAGGTTACTGTTTTCTGAGAAGGTACAAAATCAAAAAGTTATAAAGCTAATGAACTAAGGGTACCAAAATGGGTTGTATGACAGGAAGACAATGGATACAAGGTTGAAGATCTGCTGGGTAAAGTGATGGAATGCATAAAGATGAGGAAAAAACAGGTATAAATGGAAATCAGGTGTAGGGAAAAGGGAGTGGTCTGACTTAAGAGAGGTGTGGAATATGGCTAGAGTAGAGAATGCTTGTGCTACTAGAATATTCTCAAAGATACAGGAATTGTTATATTTTATTGAAATGTTATTTATTCAAATAAGGAGCATTCGTAATAAGAGAGCTGAGTTTGTTGCATTGGTTCAGTCACTATGCCAAAAAATATTCGATATACGTGAAAAATGGTTGTCTAATTGATGAGACGTTAGGAATAGAAAAGGAAGGATACACAATAGCTAAACAAAAGTCATGGGAGGACTTTGGCAAGAATATAGAAAATAAATATCAAGAAGGTGGCAAAATATTCTGGAGGTTGTTGAAGAAACTTAAGAATGGAGGAAAGAGTGCTGTAAAAGGAATTAGAGATGATAAAGGTGACATGAAAACTGGAGAAAAAGATATCCTTGAAGTATGGAGTAATTACTTTGAAAAACTGCTAAATGAAACAAGCAGTGATGACAGCACAGTGATAAAAAATACTGACCAGGCATGCAGTCAGGAATACATATCCATACTTGAAGTAGAAAAAGCCATGAAAGGCTTGAAATGTGGAAAGGCAGCAGGAGTAGATGATATTCGACCAGAAATGCTGAAGTATGGTGGTATAAGAGTCTTACAGTGGCTGCACTGCATAGTTCAGAAAGCCTGGACAGAGGGACGAATTCCCGATGACTGGAGTAGAGCTCTCATAGTACCCATATATAAAAAGTGAAATAAAACTGAATGTGAGAATTACAGAGGTATTTCCCTACTGAGTGTTCCTGGCAAGATCTATGCAAGTATACTTGAGAAACGGTTGAGAAGAATTGTGGAAGAAAAGCTTGGTGAAGAACAAGCTGGATTCAGGCCAAATAGAGGCTGTCAGGATCAGATCTTCACTTTACGACAAATAGTCGAGAAAGCATGGTAATATAACAAAGATCTGTATTTAAGTTTTGTCGATTTGGAAAAGGCATATGACAAGGTGCCAAGAGAGAAGCTATTCAATACGCTACAGTTATATGGTGTCAATGGGGCATTATATCAAGCAATACTTAGTCTTTATTTGAGTTGTAAGTCAGCAGTTAGAATTTAAGGAAGTACAGGAAGATGGTTTAATGTTAAATCTGGTGTGAGACAAGGATGTACGTTATCACCTCTGTTATTCATGATCTATATGGATCACATTATGAAGGAAAGTGGTATTAAACATGATATCAAAATTGGAGATGTTAATGTCAGCTCTTTGCTTTATGCGGACGATGTTATACTTCTAAATAAATCCGCTACAAGTCTGCAAGATTCTCTGACTAAATTGAATGACTGTTGTAATAGATATGGTATGAAGGTCACCAATAAAAAGACAAAGACAATGAAAATAGGCAGAATCATTGAAAATGTCAACTGTGTTGTGAATGGAGAACCTGTGCAACAAGTAAAACATTTCAGCTACTTAGGCACGATTTTTAGTGAAGATGGTAAATTAAATATAGAAATAGACAACAGAATCAGCAAAGCTGGTATGGTGGGAAGTCAACTGAATAAATTCATATGGAATAAGAGAGAAATTAGTCGGAACACTAAATTAGCTGTATACAGGACAGTGTTCAAACCAGTTTTAACTTATGGATCTGAGAGCTGGGTCAGAAGTAACACACTTGACCAAAGACTAGAGATCACAGATATGAGAGTCCTGAGAAAGATTAGAGGCGTGAACAGATGACATCAATGGCAATATAATATTAAAAACGAGGATATTAGGAAAGAACTTGACATTGTCAGCATCCAGGAATGTTAGCAGAGTTAATCTCAGATGGTATGTCACTTAAACAGAATAGGTGAGAAAAGATTAACAAAACAAGTGTTCTCTGCCAAGTCGGCAGGTAATCGACCCAGAGGAAGACCAAGATATAGGTCGATTGATGTGGTACAAAGTGCCTTAAACGATAGAAATATAAGATCTGATAATGTTGGAGTCTTGACAAGTAACAGATTGATTTGGAGGAAAATTGTAGATAGGAAATTAATAATGATGTAATTTTTTTTATGTAGTACTATCATATCCTGTACATCCCATGAGGGTACATGGCAGGAATTTGATGATGATGATGATGGATACACAATGTGAAACCAGACTAGGCTAATAAAATCTTTACAACTTACGCAGTTTAAATTTGGACTCGACCACCTTCAAAGTAGTCCCCTTCTGAGTTCATGTAGTGAGTTCATTTTGTTGAAGCTAAAGAGTATTAAGGAGTATTAATGCATTAAGGAGTATCAGAAGATTCTGGAAAATATTGGACTTTTCACAAACAGGTTAGTCTTCTTGAAATGATGCAAGTTCCACTCTATCGTCCCCAAGTTTTAACAATTTAAGGAATCTATTCGCACAAATTGTGCACATAATATTTACCTAAAAGCAAAACTTGAACTGTTAAATGAAAGGATTGCGGACACTAAATATATTTTAGCTTCAGCATTCTCTAAAAAAGATGCATTAGAAAATAGCCTGATTTCATCTTTAGACAACAGATCTTGGAATGAGGTTAAAAACATCAGCTCACACCATGCTTCTAGATCCCAAAACATCAATAAATTGTCTCTCATTAGGAAATTTAATCGCTTTAAACAGGAACAAACTAGTCCATCTTCAATTGGTTTACAAGACCTAAAAAATGATGTCATAAACAAATCCTCACAAACCCTTTCTTCAACAGAAATAAGCGTACTGTTTAAAGGGCTCAACTTTGTCCTGTCTCCTACCTGTATTCCAAAGGAATTCTTTCTAACCAAACTAGAAAAGGCTACCTCACATCTCCCAAAACGAGTAGCAAAACTACTCAGAATTGAAGCTATTTTTATAATAAACAACAGTCATCGGCCTGCAGATAATTTATCTCGTGCTAAAAGAAAAGCTATCCACCATCTTTGTAATATCAACGACATTATTATCCTGCCAGCAGACAAAGGTAATGCAACAGTCGTCCTAGACAGATCTGATTATTGTTCCAAGATCAACGATTTATTAATACCTGATACTTACTCTCTTTTACAAAGTGACCCTATGAGGGAACTTCATAACCAAACCAACAACTTCTCAAATCAACTTCGGAACTTCCAAGACACACCAGGCTATCTCTCCATTCTCTTCATCCCCTAATTCCCCGTTTATATGGCCTTACGAAGAGTCACAAAGCAGACAGACACCTTTAAGATTGATAGTTGAAGGCATTGACGCACCTACTCACAACCTGTCCAAATACCTTGCCTCTTCCTTAAAACATCTCACTGGTAATTCCTCCTCATATATCAAAAACTCTGAAGATTTTATATCTAAGGTTAAAAATTTACAACTCAAGGAATCTGACCGAAGTTTTGATACTGTCTCTCTCTTCACGAATGTTCCCACAGAAAAAGTCCTCAATCTACTAAAAAACAAAGTCTTCAAAAAACTTTTCGCCCTATTAATGCATTGTGTAAACTCCGGCTATTTCTCATTTGATGAAAAAATCTATAAACAAACTAGCGGCTTTGCCAACATATTTCTTGAAGACTTTGAAGAAAGAGCTATTTCAAGCGCTACATTAAAACCCAAACTGTGGCTGAAAGAAGTTTTCAGATGGTTTATTTCTGTAAGCAGTTCATTTGGATCATCAAGAAGAGAACGGGCTCTATGTCCCAAGGTGGAAATTATTCCAAGCTTATGAGGAGGGAAATGATGGGACTGACTGTGCAGATATCTATTGGTATGTGTGGGTTTTCTATATATCGATATTTTTAGTTTACCAGAAGAATGAACTGCTTACAGAAATAAAACATCTGAAAACTTCTTTCGAAGTTAATGGATATTCCAAGAAAATCATTAACAAATTCCTTCTTAATCCTCCCAGACATCACTCAGAAGAAACAAATAGATTCAAAAGCAATATATCTTTTCCTTACATAAGTACTGTTTCACATAAATTAGCAAAAGTTCTAAAAAAATACAATATCAGAACCTTGTTCACTCCACTTCCAAAGATCCGTTCCTTAATTAGCCACCCAAAACCTTGTCATCATCAACTCAAATACCCTGGCGTATATAAAATATTATGTGACTGCGATATTCCTTATTTCGGGCAGACAAATCTGTCGAAATGCGTATGGAAGAACACAAGAGAGACATTACTTACAAGAGACAGCGAGCAAGTGCATTATCAAGTCATATCCTCTTCTCGGCTAATCCTAATGATGATAACCAAAGTCACAAAGTCTGCTGGGAAAAATCTACAAACATTTTCTGTTACAGTGACGAAATAGAGAGAAAAATTGTGGAATCGAGAGAAATCATCTTCAATCCTGTTCATCTAAATAACAACTGAAGCTACAACCTTCCATATAGTCATTCAGCTGTAATCATGTACTGGCGTTCACGTGATGCAGCAAGCACGCACTCTCCCAACAATGCAACAAATGAAAGAACAGCTTCAAATACAACTACAACATTTTCATGCTAATTATGTATAAAGACTGTCTATGTTGTTCATAGTCTTTTAACCCTCAATGTTTAGTGTTTTTTCTTTTATAATGTCACCTGAAGAAGGCTGTTACAGGCCGAAACTAGTAGTGTGTTTATATTAAAACCTTTTTAATTAAATCTCGGTTCTAGTCATTCAATTTTTTTCATAAAACTATATATATATGTGTGTGTGTGTGTGTGTGTGTGTGTGTGTGTGTGTGTGTGTGTGTGTGTGTGTTCTTTTATTTTTCCTGTTATATTAGCTATTTCATACTATAATGCAGTATTATCATACATCAACATATACACTGCTTGGAAAGAAGTCAATAGACACCATAATGTGAGGCACAAACAACCATGGCAACAACCTTAATAATATGTTGAACCTCCTTTTGCTGTAATGACTGCATCAATCCTATGGGGCATACTTTCCGCAAGCGTGCAATAGCAATCAGTGGTAATTCTGGACCATTTTTCCTGTAGGAAATATACCATGTAATGAGGTTCTGGAATGATGTTGTGGGACAGACATACTTTGATCTCACCTGATGCTCCAGCTCTCAGTTGAGATCAGAGCTGTGTGGAGGTCAGTAAAGTGTGGTTACATTCATGTCTACAAACCACACAGTTACAGCAGCAGCCTAATAACACGGTGCATTGTCTTACTGAAAAAAGACAATGGTCAGTTCTGTAGAAACACCATGAAGTAGGAAGAATTGCATTGTTCAGAATGTTCAGATATATCTTGGAGCTCGATGTTCACGGCACCACAAACAGAGTACTTCTCACAGCAGCACTACAATATGCAGCTTTTGCACACTATCAATATGCTCTCTAAGCTTCAGTTTACTGTCAACCATCACTTACAAATCTCAAATCCCATCCACTTCCAGCAGAATGGCACAATATAGTACACAACCTTATATTTCTACACTCCAAAATGCAACACCTTGTACTTATTAATATTAAAACTACAACCTCAGTCCTCTGTCCAAGTAAAAAGTCTATTCAAATCTTCCTGTAGGGAATTAACATCAGCAGTGCTACTTATAATTCTTCCCAACTTTACATCATCAGCAAACAATTGAAACTTCCCTGTCAGTCCACATGATATGTGGACTGACTGGGGAGTTTCAGTGTTAAACAGCAACGTTAAACTTGGGATCCTGCTGTTTAACAAGTTAAGCATCAGGGTACCAAGAACAGAACCCTAAGACACACCCCTGGTTACTCTCTCCTTTTTAAAGACACTGTTCCATCATACACAACTTGCTGGTATTGTTCAGACAGCCAATCACCAATCCATCTAATCAACACACTATTTATTCCCATCCTCTGCAACTTGCACACCAATTTATCATATAGCAATTTATTGAACACATTTATTCTATTTCTAAAACTCTCTACAATAACATGACTACAACTGCAATTATACATACTGGTCTATAACTGGAAACTTCTGTCCTGAAACCATGCTTGTGGAGTATTACTATTTGTTTCCTCTCCTTAGGAACCTTACCCCTTGCAAACCTTTCATTAAATAACCAGGTGAAAGACATAACTAACTGATTTGCACATTCCTTGATTTAGATTAGATATAGTAAAATTAATTCGCTTTCGTGATGCACTTTGGATACTTCTTATGTCAAAACAAATTCTACAACCAAGTAGAAGGAAAGGCCATGGGAAGTTCACTTTCACCTGCTCTAGCCAACTTTTATTTGAAGCATCTAGAAGACATTATTTTTTCATCTATGTACCACCAACCTTCCGTTTGGGTTAGATATAAAGACGACATTTTTTCAGTGTGGCCTCGCAACAGAGATGCCTTACCTTCCTTTTCAGCCAAAATCAATTCGTTACACCCTCATATCAAGTTTACCATGGAGATTGAAAAAGATAACAAGTTGATATGCTGGAAAGTCATCAACCATTACATGAAATTAAATTGCTTCTCCAAAAAGACTATACAACATCTGATCGATTCTACAATCCAATCCAGAACAACAAAGAATCAATACGTCGAGTTCCGATTCCATATATTTCTGGAATTTCAGAACGAATTTCAATAATTCTGAAGAAATATGATTTAACAGCTACTTATATCCCTATTATTAAAATATCCAGCCACTTCCCCTCTTCTAAAGATAAACACTCAACTATGTCGTTGCCTGGTGTATATCAAGTTCCGTGTAACTGCAATCTGTCATACTTTGGACAAACTGGAAGCTCTGTAGATAAAGGAATACAAGAACATCAATCATACATTCTTCACAACAAATGCGATAAGTCTAATTGGCGCAAACGGAATAGAGACAAGCCACAACATTTTCTTGTCTAGGACTCGCCTTCTACATAGATGTCGCTATATATTCGAAAGCCTATTCAAAGAGAGTGCTGAGGCCTTACTCCAATGCCCTAACTTAAATCGAAATGATTGCCTATCCTTGTCAAAAATGTGGGAAAGTTTAATCCGGATAACACACTTTTTTTTTTTTTTTTTTTTTTCCAGACCTAATTCTTACGTTGGTCTAATGCTATCTTTAATTGAATTTATAAATTAAGATTGTTGTATGAAATTGAACTCATACTTATAATTTATTCATCACTCTGATGAAATTTACCTCTCTTTAGTGCTTAATGGCTCGTTCTACTTTTGAATGATCAACTGTTTGTATTCCACCTTGTAAAAACTGTTCCTATCAAGCCACTGATGACAGACTGTTAATTTCAGACTGAAATATTTGGCAAATATTAAAATATTCTTGTGCTAACATGTCGATAATTCTTAATTTCATGTCACAAGTGTCTCTCAAGAATAGAATGATGAATGTAATTATGAAGAATAAATGATTTACAGAATAGGTTAATATTATTTTATCATATATTTTATCATAACATAATTTTTATCAATTAATTTTTGCTAGCACATTATGGTATCATACATACCATACCTATATAGCAGTGACTCTGGACTCTTGTTTGCAATTTATTTAGATATACAATTCTTTGTTTCATTAATTTAAAGCTTTATAAATTCCTTATTTGCTGTTAGTCAGCTATAAAATATCATTATTTTCTGACTTTCTGATGCAAAAGCAAAATATTTATACGTATATAAATCTCTGACATTTCAAGTTTCTTAGTATTGAATGAGAGTTTTTGCTATCTAAAGGTTTCTGCCTGGTCTCTGAAGATAATCAACCAATTGAAAAAAAGCTGTCAGGCCAGTCAAACCTTATCAAAACGGACTAATAAAAGGTTAGTATATAGGTACTTGGCCAGTGGCTATGTCTTTTAAGTACTCCACATTAAGACAACTCATGAATGCCGAGGAATGT
The DNA here is from genome assembly GCF_054136105.1 of Typopeltis vanoorti. Taxonomy (NCBI): domain Eukaryota; kingdom Metazoa; phylum Arthropoda; class Arachnida; order Uropygi; family Thelyphonidae; genus Typopeltis; species Typopeltis vanoorti. The sequence goes on along the minus strand of NC_143549.1, from coordinate 2,894,628 downwards.
ATTCCTGCAAGCTCTCTGGTCAACGTAATTTGAAATAATGCTGGATCTAATATCTACTTTGCTTATCCAATTTTGCATTGTTGAACTGAAGCCTTTTGGGCTTGTTATTTTAGTAATTTATATGTATAGTTTGGAGCCTCCGTAGCTCAGTCAATATAGATGAAGTTCTTTAGTCAAAAGAGAACTTGGTCTCTTTCGACCAAAGGTGAATTAATCAGTCTCATAGGAGGTAGAGGGTTTTTTCTCCCAGAAACTTGGGTTTTTCATCCCTCAAAACAGGCAAACCAATCCCATGAACACGCATAGCTACAGTCATAAATACTTACAGGAAGGAAGGCAACAGGAGCCACCTTGCTTCATAATCATCTCCCTGGTAAGTAGCATATTCACTCTCCCACAGCCATAAGGCTGAGGGGAAAAATACAATACAAATACACATTGTATAGTTTGTTTTTGACATTTGTGCATCACATGAAGATATTTCATAGTGCATACTCTGCTTCTACATGTCAAAAATATGGCAATCTGTTAATCCTTTTTAAAAGATTTTAGTAATGAAAAACTGAAGTCAATGCATAATATAATTTCTGCAATTTGTGTCCTGCAGAACTGAAAAAAAAAAAAAAAAAATCTGGTTTCTTCACATAAACTTTCATTTCTTGCTAATTGCTCATAGGCATAAATATGTGTGTATAAATTCCTATTTATCATTAATTCATCATCAAATTCTTGACATGTACCCTCAAGAGGGGTGTACAGGATATTATGATAGTACTACATGAAAACTTGCATCATTACTAACTTTCCTATCAACAATTTTCCGCGAAATCAATCTGGAGGAAAATTTTCTGTCAAGACTCCAACATTATCAGATCTCATATTTCTATGTCCTGAGGCAATTTTTACTGTATCTATTCACCTACGTCTTGGTAGAACTCTTGATCTTGTTCCTGCCAATCTAGCAGAGAATACTTGCTAATCTTTCCTCTCCTATTCTGTTTAAGTGACTATACCACCTGAGATTAGCTCTACTAACACATTCCCAGATGCTAACAATCCATTAATTCAATTAGCCTGTTATATTTTTTAAAGTATTTAAGATGCATATATTTATTATTAACAACATTCATCACTTCTGTGAATGCTATTTTTCATACATACTGATTTGTTTCCCTCTGTCTATCTTGTGTTTTATATGCTTTCTATAAATTTTCCCCATGGAAAATGAGGTTCATTCCCTTCCTTGCAAATTCTAAACAAAGAAGTGGATATTTTGTTTTTCTTCCCCAACATTTCATTTTTGCCTTGTTTTGTTTTAATAATCTGATTACTTTTTGCAATATATTAAGATCAGTGAATGAGGATAAATCATACACAGGTAACCCTCCTATAACGCAGTACTTATACAATGCGGTTTCAATATAACGAGGTATACAAATTGCAGTAAACATTGTTCAACGATGTACCTATACAACGCAGTTTCGATATAACATGGTCTATAAATTGTAGTAACCCTTTTTCTTTTCATACATTTTTCACCGTGCGACTTAAAAATCAAATTTTATCTTCGATAAATTTCTGTCTGCCAGTATTACGCATAGTTATAAGTAGCGAATTTATATTTGGGGAAATAGCCCTTTAGGACGTAAGTATGCCAATTGCTTACAGTATAAAGTGTTTATTGTTGAAAAGTGTCTTCATTTTCTACCAGGAAAGACATTAAAAATCATAAGTGTGTACATAAGTGTAACATCATAAATACACTGGATGCTTGCTGGAAATAAATATGACTTGAAGCCATTCTGGAACAAAATTTCGTACTTCCCTTGGATGCCGAGCTAAGTCATATAATAAATGTTGCACACATTTTTGGTGGAGAGGGCTTTTGCAATATGGTTGAAAATGAAATTAGTGAATTAATTGATGGGGAAACAGATTTAAATGAGGAGGAACTGGTACAATTAATAGATGATGTCAAACCAAATGGCGGGGAAAGTTCTGCCAAAGATTCTGATTGTGATGAATCCATTAAAGAATTCAGTTTAAAGAAATTAAAAGGATTGGACTTGCCAAGAAAGTTAGGAAGTTATTTTACGGATAATAATCCCTCAATGGAGCGCTCCGGAAAATTACCGAAACAATTGGATATTTGTTTTGCTTGATATTATGAACTTCATAAAAAAAAAAAAAAAAAAAATTTGCAGTAGTGGTAAGCAAGGTCTTATTACTGACTTCTTGATAACTAAACCAGTCGAAGTATGCAATGAGAATTATACAAATGATCTCCAAGAGATTTCCAGCAATGACGATGATGTCCACCACTCGTAAATAAAGGACATCTACGAAACGTTGTTTGGAGAAAGTTAAAATATGCACTTTATTTTATTTTGCCCAAAACATTTATGCATTATGTGCAATGAAGTTCACGTACAATTCGTAATTTTTATAATTTGATACTATGTATTTGTTTCATAGTTTATATGTTTTCTTAACTTACATGAACTACCTGAATTAAATTAAAAAAATATTTTTGTTAAATATGTCAATGTTGTTTTTTTTACTAAATAATTTAAGGAAATTACAACATCAACTAGGATATACATTAAAATAAATTTTAATATACTTCAATATTTCGGCAACGTCACGTTGCCATTTTCAAGAAACTTAAGAACATGACACGTGCACGCAGGCACAACAAACAGTAAGTGAGGAAGAAGCAGGAAGCTATTATTTCTCCTAAAGGTGCCCTGATGGTGCCCCATAGCAGGCAATGTTGGTATTCTTGGGCAATTGGGCTGAAGGTCTTCTGATGTAGGTTTCCAAAATTGAGGCAGTCTCATGTAGCCAAATTTGTCGAGGTTTGGATTGTTTCTTAGGTGTGAAGCTGATTCCATGAAAAACCTTTCATATTTGTATTTACTACGGTGTATTATCGTGGCTTTCTTCCACCGTATTCTATGGCAGGTATCCAGCGCATGGTCAGCAAGACCAGAGTGACTGTATTGGTGAAATCGGATGTAGTCCTTGTGTTCTGAATTTCACCACTAGTGGTGGTGGTCAGTGGTAGATGGTATTGGTGTAGTTGCAGTCAGTTGGTGGATTGAGTTGTGGAAACAGAGTTGTAGAGCAGGTGACCTCCCTCGATGAGTGTTTGGATTCCCTGGAGGTATCAAATAATCATCATCATCATCAAATTCCTGTGATGTACCCTCAAGGGGTGTACAGGATATGATAGTACTACATGAAAAAATTTACATCATTATTAATTTCCTATCTACAATTTTCCTCCAAATCAGTCTGTTACTTGTCAAGACTCCAAAATGATGGTATCAAATAATAATAATAATAATAGTAAGAGTGCTGATGTAGCTTTTCAAGCGGATTTGAATAAGTTCGAAAGGCATTTTTAAAAATGAATGGAGATATCAGTTTAATATAACTAAACGTTATAATTTGTAATTTGAAATGTACAGCTAGAATGCTTCATACTCGCTTGATGGAGATATACTAAAAAAAATGGATGAAGCAAGGGAACGTGGAGTGTTTACAGATAGAAATCTCAAAGGACATATTGTAAAGGTTGTGAAGATATCTCAGAGAACTGCTACAATATTGAAGAGGACACTGACCACAAATATAAAAGTGTAGTGGTCCCATTATATAAAACTTTGATCAGACTACACCTGGATTTCAATGCTCAGATCTGTTCACCAGGATTCAAAGGGAATATAGTAACCTTGGAGAAGGTACACAGATGGATAACAAAAATGATATCATGACTGCACAATGTAGATTATGTGGATAAACTGAGGGCAAGCAGACTGCAGAGTTTGGCAGATAAAAGACAAAATGGATGGAAATATAATAGACATTTAAGATATTAAGGGTTATCATCAGATTAACACTCAGGAAAGTTTTCAAGGCCACCATACCTGAAAGATAAAAAAAAAAGTAGTGAATAAAAGGATAAGAAGTAAGCTTTTTGCATGGAGAGTGGCAGGAGTAAGAAATGAGTTGTCTTAGATTGTGGTGAAGGTGCAAATGGTAAATGAGTTTAAGGAGTGGTACATTAGACTTTGATTGTAACCATGATGGGCCTTTTGACTACATGGAGGTTAAGAAAATAATAATAGTAACTCCATGAAGTCCAAAAATTCATCATGGGAAGCCATATATTTCTGCTCATTCACCATCAGTCCCTCCTCTGACGTACATTCTACACTCTAACATCTCCTGATGTAGCCTTCACAAGGATGAAGGACACCAATAAGCTAATCACTGAATAATTCAGCTGTATTCTCTGCATGGTAATCATAATAAAATTAGTTTAATCCTTTATCCAAGTGTGAGCAAACAAAGTTTGTGCCTGAAAGTATCTTCAGGACTGGGGTAAGGTGGTACAACACCAGGGCAACTCGTTGCAAAGGTGGAGCAAGATACCAACACTCCCATCTCAGTATCTCCTATAATGCAAAACACATCTCCTTGCGGATATGTCTAATGTTGTGCATTAAGGAAAGGGCCACTACCCAGACTAGTTTTGATCTTTATTGAGGTCTCTTCAGTGGGAGCCAGGCCCAAGTAAAGATACCAGGCAGAAGCATTAGCAGGTCATCTCTACCTATAGGAGTTGCCAAATGATGTGCCACCCTTGCCACGACCTGCTAATGCTTCTGCCTGGTATCTCCACTTGGGCCTGGCTCACCACTGAAGAGACCTCAATAAAGGTCAAAACTAGTCTGGGTAGTGGCCCTTCCCTTAATGCATAACATTAGACATATCCGCAAGGAGATGTGTTTTGCATTATAGGAGATACTGAGATGGGAGTGTTGGTAGCTTGCTCAACCTTTACAACGAGTTGCCGTGGTGTTGTACCACCTTACCCCAGTCCTGAAGATACTTTCAGGTGCAAACTTTGTTTCACACACTTGGATAAAGGATTAAACTAAATTTATTATAGTCTGACCAAGTGAAAAATAAACTTTCAACATCTTTCTCTAAATCCAGAGTAATTTAATAAAAAGGTGGCACACCGTTTGGCAACTCCTATAGGAGGAGATGACCTTGCTAATGCTTCTGCCTCGGTATCTCCACTTCAGCCTGGCTCCCACTGAAGAGACCTCAATAAAGGTCGAAACTAGTCTGGGTAGTGGCTCTTCCTTTAATGCATAACATTATACATATCCACAAGGAGATGTGTTTTGCATTGTGGGAGATACTGACATAGGATGTTGGTAGCTTGCTCCACCTTTGCAACAAGTTGACCTGGTGTTGTGCCACCTTACCACAGTCCTGAAGATACTTTCAGGCGCAAACTTTGTTTGCTCACACTTGGATAAAAGATTAAACTAATTTTATTATACTCTAACCAAGTGAAAAATAAACTTCAACATGCATGGTAAGCAGTCTGCCAGTGACATGAACTAGCAGCACCCTCCCATAGTCATTTTTTCTTCTACTTACCACATATCAAAAGAATTCACTAGAATTTTTCTTAGCTTGATTGGCTAATTTTTTCTTATACTCCACTTTTACTGCCCTTTTGATGAACTACTAAAATGGATAAATGAAGAAATTAAGCATGAAATCTGGAAGAAGGCACTGTGTAGGCAACAATGTGAATGTTGGTAATGATCAGTTGCATAAGACGTACAAGGGTCAAGGGCAGAAAGGTGGCTTGTTAAGCACAGCAAAAGTGGAGTATGAAGAGGAATTAGCTAATGAAGCTAAGGAAAAATTCTAGTGAATTATTTCGATATGTGGTAAGCAGAAGTAATAAATGACTATGGGAAGGTGCTGCTAGTTGATGTCATTGGCAGACTAATAACTATGCAGAGGATACAACTGAATTATTAAGTGAATCAGTTTATCAGTGTACTTCATCCTAATGAAGGCAACATCGATATCCGACTTTGTTGCTCCAGGAACGGGGAATGAATGTAGGAAGACAAGTAGTGTGATAGGAGAGAATGAGAAAATAATAGTTGATAGTGTGGAAGGTGTGAGTGACTGTGAAAGTTTAGGAGATGGTTTTGTTTGGGAAAGTGAATTTAGATTAAGAGTGACTGACCTGCAGAGGGAGATAGATGAGTTGAAAGAGGAGGTGGAATGTCTTGTGAATGAGAGGAGAAGTATGAAAGATAATATTAGGAGAATGGAAGAGATAAATGCAAGGCGAATCAGAGTAGGAGAGAGAGAGAATTTAGGGAGTATGAGTGAGAGGTATGGGGTGCTAGAAGAGGAGAGAATGGAAACAGTAGAAGAGAGGGAATGAGAGAGCGGTATGGGAATGCTAGCAGACGAGAGGATGGAAACAGTAGGAGAGACAGAATGAGAGAGAGATATGAAAGTGCTAGAAGAGGAGAGAATGGAAACGGTAGGAGAGATGGAATGAGAGAGAGGTATAGGAATGCTAGAAGACAAGAGGATGGAAACAGTAGTAAGAGAGACAGAATGAGAGAGGGATGTGGAAGTGCTAGAAGTGGAGAAAATGGAAACAGTAGGAGAGAGGGAATGAGAGAGATGTATGGGAGTGCTAGAAGAGGAGAGAATGGAAACAGTAGAAGAGAGAGGTATGGGAATGAAAGAAGAGGAGAGAATGGAAACAATAGGAGCGAGGGAATGGTAAGAGGTATAATGTATGGCGACTCAATGATCCGTGGTGTTCAAGATAGGATGCGTAAGGAGTGTTTGCCAGGAGGAACAATAGAAAGGGTGGCTATGGCAATTAAGAGAGGTGAAAGGGTGGATAAGATGATTGTGATGGTAGGAACGAATGACTTGAGTGGTAATGTAAGTCGGGCAGCGAGAGATATGAGATTTTTGCTTGAGAATGTACGGAAGAAGACAGAGAGAGGAAAAATAGTGTGCGTGTTGCCTAGGTATGATAATGATGAGCTGAGCAGAAGAGCGGTGATATTGAATGGCATAATAGCGAGAATGTATGATAAGAGAGGACTGGTATATGTGGATGCTTGGAGTGCGTTTGAGGAAAGAGAGGAATTTTATGCGAGAGACTGTTTACATTTGAATGAGGAAGGACGTAGGCATCTGGAGAGATTGCTGTTCTGAACGAGTCAGTGTGTCCCAGGGAGGATGATAGCAGGGGGTGGCTTCTTGTGGGAATGGATACTTGGGAGAAGGGAGACAATGTCAGGTAACACTGAGCCCAGTGGAGTCTAGAAGGGATAATGCTGGGTATAGAAACAATGGCATTTATATGCTTTATACTAATGCCAGGAGTATCCGGAATAAGGGTGAGGAATTGGTGGCGCAGATAGCATCAGCCTGGCCAAAAATTATTCCGATCACTGAGACGTGGTTGACAGAAGGGGATATAACAACAGGAATAGAAGTCGCTGGGTATAGCATTTTTCGTCAGGATAGGAGGGGAAAGCATGGTGGTGTGGTACTGCTTATAATAAGTGATGACCTATGTCCTCTAAGAGTGGAGAATTTGGAAGGAAGTGAGACAAATGATTTTGAGGGCGTATGGTGTGAGGTAGAGGTAGGCAAGACAGGATATTTAGTGGGGTGTTGCTACAGACCCAGGAGCACAGAGGATGGGGACCAGGAGATGTTTAGACAGCTAAGTTTGGCAAGTGCAAGAAGAATGATTGTTATGGGAGATTTTAACTTCAGTAGTATAAATTGGAGAGAGGAAGATGCATGTAGCAATAGGGGAATGGAATTTCTAGAATTCTTGAGGGACAAATGTCTTAGGCAACATGTAACAGAGGGAACAAGAGGTTCAAAAGTTTTGGATTTGGTTATAGCATCAGAAGAGTTGATAATAACTGAGTTGACGTGTCTCCCACCAGTTGGAGAGAGTGACCATATGGTGTTGACTTGGAAAATGAATAGACATGCAGGAGTATCAAAGAGACAGGAACTTATGTGGAATTATAAGGCAGGTGATTATAATAGTCTTAGACGTCAACTTCGGGAAGTTTCATGGAGGGAGGAATTGGAAGGCCGGGATATCACTAGTGCGTGGGAAATTGTGAAAGAATATTTGTTATCAGCAATGGTAAGTTGTATGCCACGAGTGAAGAAGAGGACGCAATTTGGAGTAAAGTGGATGACAAACAATATTAAACAGGAATTGCATGCAAAAAAGAGGCTATGGAAGAGATATAAGGAGACAGGTGAAGAGATGCATGAGGAATATAAGACACAGGCCAGTAGAGTGACTAGTGTGGTAAGGAAAGCGAAACTGGAATATGAGAGGAGATTGGCCCTAAGATCCAAAGAAAATCCTAGGGAATTTTTTAGCTATGTGGCCAGTAGGAGGAGAAATGACTGTGGAAGTATGATATTGTGGGATAAAAATGGGAATAGAGTGACTGATGCAGAGGACATAGTGGAATTTTTCAATGAACACTTTATTGGAGTATTTCATCCTAGAGGAGTCAGTTTTAATGCTAGAGGGATAGGACTGGTTAGAGGTCTGGAGGTACAGGAAGAGAGTGTGTTTCAGGTACTGAGTACTCTGGATGTCAGTAAAGCTGTGGGACTGGATGGTATTTCACCATGTGTTTTGAGAGGATGTTCTAGGGAATTGACAGTGCCTTTAATGTGGCTTTTCAATGAAAGTTCGGCTTTGGCAAAGGTGCCCAGGGAATGAAAGGAAGGTAAGATAGTGCCATTGCATAAGGGTGGTAACAGACTGGAAGTGTCTAATTATAGGCCAGTCTGTGTGTCATCAGTAGTTGTTAAGATCTTGGAGAAAGTAGTGAGGGACCGTAAACAGCATTGGGCAGATGAGGGTAATGTTATCTGTGAGATTCAACATGGATTTGTGAAAGGACGCTCTTGTTTTAGCAATATGCTAGCCTTTTATAATAAAGTTACAAGAACATTAGATGAGGGAAAGGCAAATACTGTAATTTTCTTAGACTTGGCGAAGGCATTTGACAGGGTGCCACATGATAAGCTGATATTTAAGTTGCAGCACATGGATCTGGATGTCAGATTGGTCAACTGGATTCAGGATTGGCTGTCTGATAGGTATCAGAGAGTTGTGTATGGTGGAGCAGTTTCCAGGAGGCAGAGGGTTAGAAGTGGGGTCCCACAGGGCTCAGTACTAGGACCTATATTGTTTAACCTTTATATCAATGACATAGCCAGGGGATTGCACGGGGATATTCAGTTGTTTGCGGATGATGCGAAGCTGGGAAGGATTATTAGTAATAGTGCAGATGTGGTAGCCCTGCAAGAGGGGCTTAAATTTGCCCATCTATCTAGCTTAAATAAGCTAGATAGATGGGCAAATGAATGGGGGTGTCAATTTAATGCAGCAAAATGTAAGGTCTTGAGGTTTGGGAAACATCGATGGGATGCTGCATACTCTATGGGAGGAGTTATACTGGAGGAAGTAGGGGAGACAAGAGATCTGGGGTTGATGATTGATAGAAACCTGAAGTTTAGGGGACATATTGCAAGGTGGTGAAGGTAACACAGAGGATTGCTGCTATTATGAGAAGGACACTGACCTGCAGAGATAAGAGGGTTATCATTCCGTTGTATAAGTCTCTGATCAGACCACACTTGGACTATTGTTCTCAGATTTGGTCCCCAGGATTTGAAGGGGATAAATTAACTGTGGAAAGGATACAAAGACGGATGACAAAGATGGTTTCAGGACTGTACAAGGATAGTTATGAGGATCGGCTGAGAGAATGTGGACTGCAGAGTTTGGTGGATAGAAGAAGGAGAGGTGATATGATTGAGACTTTTAAACTGTTGAGAGGTGGTTACAGGGTTGACACTGGGGAGTTCTTTCACTTGGTTGAACAGCGGGAAGGAGTGATGACAAGAGACCATCCCTGGAAGTTACGAAAGGAAACTGTGAGCAAGAGGGTAACGAGTGGTTTCTTTGTGTGGAGGGTGGTTGAGCCATGGAATGCATTGCCTGATGGAGTGGTGGGAGCGAGAACGGTCAGTGAGTTTAAAGAGTAGTATGATAGACTTTGTGTTTCTCAGGGGAGTGACCTCCCCTCGATGAGTCTTGACAGACTTTATGTCTTAAGGAAGGATGAGTCTTTTGATGAGTCTTTTGACTCCTTGGAGGCCTGAATAATAATAATAATAATAACAGCAACATCAGGAGAAGCTAGAGTGCAGAATGCATAAAGGGGGGGGGGAGGGATTGATGGTGAATGAGTAGAAGGCATATGAGAAATTAAGTATACTTGATGTTAATAAAGCAGTAGAATTTGACAGTATATTGCAATGTGTGTTGAGAGAATGCCCTATGGAATTAATAGCACCTATGGTGCAACTATTTAACATGAGTTTTGAAACAGGACAAGTGCTAAAGGAATGGAAGGTGGGAAAAATTGTTCCACTAAGGCTGCAAATTATAGGCCAATTTGTGTGTTTGAGATTGTTGTTAAGATATATTAGAGAAGTTGATGAAAACTAGCATTAGAAGTGAGTTGATAATAGCAGTATTCTTTATGATGATCAGGCATGGATTTGTTAAGGGAAGGTCAATCTGCTTATTACAAGGTCAAAAATTCACTCACCTAAACTAAAACAAATGGGATTTGATAAAAGACTAGTAAGATGGATAGCTGATTCGCTATCAGACAGGTATCAGCAGGTTATATATGGTAGAGTGGTATTCCAAAAGAGAAAGGTTACTAATGGAGTGACACAGGGATCTGTTTTGGGACCACTGTTGTTTTATCTTGTATATCAATGACATTGGGAATGGCTAAGCTGGAGATCTGTAACTATTCACTGATGATGCAAAGTTGGGAAGAGCTGTGAGAAGTAAAACAGATGTTGCAGTCTTGCAGGAGGATCTGAACGGACTATGTGAATGGGCAAATTACTACAGCTATCAGTTTAAGCAAAGTGAAAGGTCTTGAAATTTGGTAGGCAAGGTTGGGATGCAGAGAGTATACAATTAATAGAGGAATTTTGAAGGAGGGAAAGGAGATGAGAGATCTGGTAGTGATGGCGGACAGAGACAAAGTTTGGAGGTCATATTCTAAAACTGTAAAAACATCCCAACAGATTATGGCAATAATGACAAGAATTATGCCATGTAGAGGCAAAGAGGTTATGGAACATCTGTATAAGACTTTGATCAGGCCACATATGAACTACTGTACAGATTTGGTCACCTGGTTTTCAGGAGAATGAGGATGTCCAGAATAGAGAAGGTCCAGAGAGGGTTTACTAAGTTAGTGTCTGGTCTTTGGAATGTTCAATACAAGGAGAGATTGAGGGAATGCAATTTACAGAGAATTGTGAATACAATAAGAAGAGAGGATATGATTGAGACATATAAGTTGGTAAGAGTTTGTTACCAGATTAATGTGGAGAAGATATTTCATAGAGTAGAAAAAGGCTAAGGTATAACTAGATACCATTCATGGAAGCTGTATAAGGAGAGTGAGCAGGGGAATGAGAAGCAGGCTCTTTGCATGGAGAGTGACTGGTGAGTGGAATGCACTGCCTGAAAGTGTGGCGAGTGTGAAAACTGTGAATGGGTTCAAGGCAGGGTTTGATAATTTTTTGATATGAAAGAGTATAGACCTCCTGCAATGAGTCTTTTGACTGCACAGAGATCAGATAATAATAATAAATAAATAAACCACAATTATGTGAGATTTTTACAGGATATGTACATGCGGCATGACTGTAGTCCAAAGTAATTTATGAATTTTTTTCAGGATCATGACTAACTCAATTTAACATAAGAACAAGTTAAATTTCAAATATATTACTAAATTTTTCAATTGTGAAATCAATAGTGTTTTTGAAACAGATTGTGCTATTCCAAATTAACCTTGTCAAAATTTTCATTTAGTAAACAGACTACATTATTGAAAATTTCATTTGTCTCATTTTCAACTGATGTGGTACAGTTATAAGCATTATGTTAATAAAAAATGCTAAAGCTTAAATTAACAGAATAAATTTAAAAAAACACAATACACTAAATACAACATATCTAATAATCAATAAAAAGTGACTAAAAAAAAAAGTAACCTGAAGTGGGTTATTTGATTCTCCAGCAAGATACGAAGCCGTTCTTTAATCTGAGCAAAAATATCTTTTTCTTCCACTGTTACAGTTCCTATGCCATCAGGCCTTAATATAAAGATAAAACTATTAAACATTTTATATTAAGCATAAATAAATTATATTAAATATATCACAATATTTCAAATATAAACTAAGTTTCTTTAAAAGAAATCGGCAAACAAACGTTTGCTTCTTTTCATAATAAAATTTTTAAAAACCTATGATCCAAAACACTTCTCTTTTACTGAACTCACATTACTAGGAATGGATGTACATTGAAGATATATATATACAGGCAAACCTAGTTAAGCAAATCTAAATCACTGGTAAGTCTGAATGAATCTCAAAAATAGAATTAAGTGAAGTGAGTCATCGGTTCTAGAATCTAAGTTCAGAATAAATTACTCCTATTTGCAGTCAAAACTTATTAGCCATGTATTATTTGTATTATCATCCTATTTTTTCTAATGGTAGAACCATGATCATTGCAGATTATTTTAGGAACGTTAAAGTTAATATGACTCCCAGTATTATATACTTTGAATTATAACTCTTATTAGGTTTTCAATAAAAAAAACTGTCTAATGTATCAAATGGTTTTCATTTGAAAAACATTTGTGATGCAAAGAGTCGGATTTTTTTATGATTTGCTCATGAAAAAATATTTGGCTTTGAGTCTGCATAATGTGATGTCATCAATTATTGTTCAGGAATCATTTAAGTAAATAAAGAATACATAAGGAAGAGTGAAATCAGCATTATAATTTTCCATCAATGCACACCCTCTTTTATAAAAATAAAATAATAATAATGAACAAGAAAGGTTCCTGGGAATGAAATAATTAATCAAAATTACACCACCATAATACTGTTATGTGGAATTTAGTGGTATCACCTTGATGTATCAACTAGACAGCATTATTTTCAAGGTGATGCTGTCAAGATCAAATAGCCTGAAAGAGAAAATTTTAATATTAAAAAAAAAAAAAAAAATGCTTTGATTAGAAATTCTGACATTGAAAGACAATTATTTCATGCATACATATATCCTATTGAAACCATCTGATAAGGCAATAGTTTAAATCAAAGTTTAAATTTAAATAATAAATTAAAGGAAAAAACAAGCATCAGCACATTAATGATATGTCAATATTATGAAAGATGATATTGTAGCCAAGATTATTATGCTGAAGTATCCAACTATCAAGCTTTCAGTTTCTCTGAAGTGAAGATTTTGGAAAAGTGCTCACATATAGCAATGAGTTAATAGAGAAAATATACTTTGAAATGAACAGCACAGGTTTATTAATAGAAAGTCATATTTGAGCAATTTTCCCACATTCTATAATGTTATCATAGAGTTAGACTAGAGGGATACACCATGATACTATTGGATTTTCCAAAGATTTTTGACAGAGTACAGGATGAAAGCCAGTCACATAAACTGCAGAATATATGGGATTTGATTATAAAATACTAGCATGGATAAGATAATGGTCGTATACACATAGGTTTCCATGGTTAAGCAGTTCTGTAGGAAGTTTACAGTATTGAGATTACATTGTAATATAAAGAGTTTATTATTAACAACCACCAAAACCTCCACATCATCCCATGAAAAAATCAGGCATCTATGAGATTCATTGCTCTTATGGCATTTGTTATGTAAGCCAGAAAGGAAAGTCGGAAGAGATGCATTTTACATGTCTGAACATGTAAAAGATGTTGAAAAAAGAAGAGAGCAAAAATCAGGCTTTGGCATTTCACACAATGCGGGTCACAGTTGATATTGAGTAGCAGTACTGGTCATAATGTCATATATTGATAATTGTTTCAGAAGAAAATTTAAAGAAGCCTAACAAATGCTTAGGATCCCTACACAAAGTCATAAAAATCAAGCTTAATTTTACACCATGTATGGTCTGCTTTCATCAAAAATTTAACTGCAAGGACCTAGGATACAGCATGTGTGATACCACAAAATGTGATAGCAACAACTAGCAATGTTCCATGCATACTGTAACAAATTTATCATTTGTATTTGGGTTTATCAATTATTTAACAGTTCTGAAGTAAAAAAAATCATCTAATATGTGTAATTAATCATCCATAAGTTTTTGTTGTGTGAAACGCTTATGATGTAAGTCTTACGACTCATGAAACTTGTCAGGTTTTATTGCTTATTTTTAATAAACTTTATATTACAGTGTGGTCTCAATACCGAAAACTTCTTACAAAATAATGGCTATTTGACAAATATCAAAAAGTTATATTATTATTATGATTATTGTATAGGAATCTCCATAGAGTCTGAAGACTCATTACAGGAGACTCAAATTATTTACATCAACTGACACTGACAGCCCACTACATTCATTCACAATCTAAAAGTGAAAAATGTCATAATACAAGGATAGTCTGAAAACTTCTTGGCCTCGACCATAAATGGCAAACCTATCGGCGAGATTTTGTTATTTCAAAGTTGTAACATCTGTCATCATGAGGCAACACTAGTGGTGGTGTGTAAGAAGAGCTCCGGATTCTGATAAGTTATTCTTGAAATAATTAATTGTATATGAGTGATTGTTTGAGTAAGAGCTGCTATAAAAGTTGTGCAATACTAGTATTATTAGTGTGTGGGATATTTTGCTTAAACTTAATTATATTGTTGTCTTTGGCCGATAGAGCAGTAACCGGCAGAGGAAAGATGGCGGCAGCTTTGTTAGTGCATGACTTTAACTTAGACTTCAGTCATTTTGTGAAGTACAAGGTGTGCTACATGTATTCTTTTGATTACATAGATGGTTTGTGGCCATTTAGGGCTGATGAAAGGAGGGTATGTGCGAAGTGTGAACTAAACGAGGATTTGATGAGTGAGTGCTAATATGAATTTGATGACAGAAAGTGTTAGTAGAATGTCGTGGGAAGCATGAGTGCCCATTTAAAAGAGAAGCATGGTGTGAAAGAAAGGTGAAAAATTGTTAAGAAACCATTGAAAAAGAAAACGAGTGATTTGAAAACAGAAATACATGGTAAAAAGAACGAAAGCAAGGCAAATGTGGTGGAAGGAAAACGAAAGTGAGAGAACAAAAGAAACTTGAAATATCGTGACGAAAGTAGGAAAAATGGAAAGAATAAACGAAAGCGAAATTTAGACGAGAGTGAAATTTGGAGCGAAAGTGTGAAGCGGGAGTTGAGAGTTCAAAAATTAGAAAGATTGAATGATAGAGAGAAAATGTAATGCAAGATTCAAAAGTTGAATTGGGTTGGATGAAGCAAGAGATGAAATGGATGTGGAGTGAAATTAAGAAATTTCGGGTGAAAATTATTAAAACAAATCAAGTAGGTATGAAAGACGAGCGAGTATGGCGACTCTATTATTAAAGATGTGCTGGATGAGAGGATGCACAAAGTATGTTTTCCAGGTGGTATAATGAGTAGAATGATTGAGGCAATGGATATGAGGAGGGAGCGAGAAAAGCCGTTGATGGTTTTAACATGTTCGCTGCCAACTACGAGTATACTCGTAGTTGATATATGAGCCTCACAAGCCAACTACGAATATACTCTTATGTCAATTACCACCGGGTACGAGATTACTCGTACTGACCTTGAAGAAGTGAGAGTGTTTGGAGTGCCAAGCGAGCAGCAAAAGGTATGTATACTCGTAGTTGATATATAAGCCTCACAAGCCAACTACGAATATACTCTTACATCGATTACCGCCAGCTATGAGATTACTTGTACTGACCATGAAGAAGTGAAAGTGCTCGGCTTGTGGTAACAAACTTTACCCGAGGAGCGTGGAAGCGAATGTGTTAATAGGCACAAATGATTTGAAAGAAGACAAAGAGCACGTCAGAATGGATATCAGGAGGTTGCTTAGATGGATAAAAGAGAATAGTGTGACAGGAAGGGTAGTAAGCGTGTTGCCTAGGTATGACTGTGGTGAGATGAGGCAGAGAGCAAGGATTATGAATGGTATGTTGGCTGAAATGTGTGAGGAGATGGGAGTATAATTTGTTAATGTGTGGAATGAGTTTGAAGGACGAAGTGAACTGCATGGGAGCGATAAACTACATTTGAGTGGTTATGGGGTGAGTCACTTGGAGAGACTGTTGCTGGAAGGTAGAGAAGTGAGTATAGAGAATGAATCAGATCAAGTGGGAAGTGATGTGGAAGAGCAGGAGAGACTAAAGAGGTGGTTATGAATGAGGAAGTAAGTGGCATGAGTATGGAAAATGAGGGAATGGGTGTGCAAGATGAGCAGGAAAATGGGCAGGCTCAGAGTGGACAGGGGTACACAGCATGAGAAAAGTGGATGCTCCAAGAGGATGTGTAGACAGGAAAGGAATTAGATGACCTGGGATCAAAAGGAAACAAAGATGGGATGCAGAATTTATGTTTGGTGAGGATATATTGTCGGAGGTGGAGGAAATAAGAGATCTGGGGATGATAATGGATAAGGATCTGAAATTTAAGGGACACATAGCTAAAATTGTGAAGACAATACAAAGGCTTCTGGGAATGATGTGGAGGACACTGACTTGTAGAAGTAGGGAGATTCTTCCATTGTATAGGGCTTTGATTAGGCCACACATGGACTATTGTGCCCAGATTTGATCACCTTGTTTTCAGAAGGATGAAGAGATGTTGGAAAGGATCCAGAGGCGACTGACTACGGTAGTTTCTAACCTCTGGAATGTCGAGTATGAGGAAAGATTGAGAAGATGCAACTTGCAGAGTCTGGTGGACAGGAGGAAGAGCGGAGATACAACAGACCTACAAGTTTTAAGGGGTTGTTATTGGATCAATGCTGGAGAGGTTCTACAAAAAATAGTAGGAGATCAGAGGTCATCCCTGGAAACTGTATAAAGAGGGTGTGATAAGCAGGATTTTTTCATGCAGAGTTTTGAAGGATTGGAATACCTTGCCTGAGAGTGTTGTGTCTGCAGAGAATTCGAGTGTGTTTAAAGCACGGTATGATGAGCTGTGTGTATGATAAAAAGAACCTCCTAGATGAGTCTTTGACTCCATGAGGTTTTGGGTAGTAATAATAAAAATATTAATAAGCATGCATGTGAAATTACAAGTTATTCTATCAAGTAGTTTGTTTTATACAGCTAACTGAAGCAAAAGTGTTGTCTGTATCCCTTGAAATGGATAAAATTAAGTATCGTGTGGTTATAAAATTCTTTATAAAAGGTTTAATGCCAAAAGAAATTAATTCAAAGTCCATAAAAGTTTATGGGCACTCTTCTTCATTTTCGACAATTAAGAAATGGGCTGCAGAGTTTAAATGTCGCCGTATACCAGCCTTGAAGATGATACACGTAAAGGATGTGCAAAAAGTGTAACAAACACCAGAAATCATTGATCAGGTGCACGATATGGTATTGGATGACCGGCGAGGTCAAAGTGCATGAAATTGCTAAGACTATAGGCATTTCAAAAGGACATGTAGGATATATTTTGCATGAAGAATTGCAAATGAAAAAGCTTTGCACATGATGGGTGTCGCGATTGCTCACAGCAGATCAAAAACGCACTCACATGAAAATCTCTGAACAATGCTTGGAGCATTTTAACAAGAAAAAAAACTGATTTCGTGTGTCCGTTTAATACTATGGATGAGACTTGGATTCACCATTACTCACCAGAATCCATATAGCAGTGAAAACCCTGGACAGAAGCCAATTGTTCAGCGTCAATGAAGACAAATTCGGTTCCATCACCAGGAAACGTCATGGCATTGGTGTTTTGGGATGGTAAAGGCATTCTGTTTGTTAATTATCTTCAAAAGGATAAAACAATAACCGGGGAATATTATTCCAATCTTTTAACCAGACAGACGACAAAATTCATGAGAAAAGACCCCAGTTTGCAGAAGAAAAAAATCATCTTTCATCAGGACAATGCACCTGCCTACAAAGGTGTTTTGGCAATGGGAAAATTAAGGGATCTGCACTATGAATTGTAGGAACATCCACCCTATTCCTCAGATTTAACTCCCTGTGTCCTATCTCTTCCAAAAACTCGAACTAAAACTCTTCTTTGCTGGTCAGCATTTTTCATCAAATCAATAGGTTTTCGCAGCTGTAAAGGAGTATTATCAGTGCTTTTTTTTCTGGAAAAAAAGGTGAAGGTACTCACCATGAAGATGTTATTACAGCAACTTCCACACTTTTAACATATCCTCCGATATACCATCGTCGTCTCTAGATCGCTTCTTGCTTATGGTATCAACATTTTATTCTTGACATATAGCCACTCATTTCTCTTGCAGAAGTCATTTTTCTGCAAAAGTGTCCAACATTTGGACCAATCATTATCAGAATCTGCTTCCTTTTGACCATGTCGATCTTCGGTCTTGGTTTCGTGAACCTCCTTCTCCAAGTGTATTTTCGGTGCTAGTTTTCTGTTTTAGAGAATCATAAGTAGATTCAACAATTTCTGCTTCTTCAGCTTTCCTTTTTTTACTCATTGACATAAAGTCACTACTTATTTTACTCATTTTGAACAATGATTGCACTGATTTAACTTAGATTAATTCAAATCTCAAGTGAACACCGTTTGCATACCAATCTATGAAACAGGAAAGCAGGGTACCAACTTATTAGTAATCAAAACTGAAAATTCAATTCGTGAACACAGTACCATCTACCGGCATATTTATAATACATTTGGTTGTCAATAAATCGCAAATTTTTAAAAACTTAAGGAAAAAGGTGCCGGTACTGTGTACCACTAGAAAAAAAGCACTGGGTAATATTATTATTATCCAGGCATCCATGGAGTCAAAAGACTCATCATGGGAGGTCCTTCCTAAGAAACACAAAGTCTATCAATACTCATAGATGGAAGGTCTTTCTAATAATGCAAAGAAATTGTGAATAATCAGGAGTGCTGTTAATATGCTGTACTTGTAGAATGATTTAAATAGACTGGAACTGTCAGCATGTGAAAATGGCTATCAGTTCAATGTTAGTAAATGTAAAGTCATGCACTCTGGTGTGATTAAATATTCAATGCCATATTATATTAGTGGGATTATGCTAGAAGAAACTAATCAGGCTAGGGAGACAGGAAATTGCAAATACATCTCAAAGAATAATTGCAATGCTGAAACAAACCTTGAAAACATGTAAAGATAAGGGAGTCACATTTTGTCTCTTTATAATTCCTCACTTGGACTTGCACACATATCTGGTCTTGCTTCCTCGGTGATTCTGATACAGTAGAGAGAGGGAGAGAGAGAGCAAAGGAGTGTGTGTTAAAAATGATATCAGGATTGTAGAATACTGATATGAAGACAGATCAAGAATTTTTAGACCGAAGACACTAGCAAACAGGAGAAAAAAGGGATATGATATTATTGAGACTAACAAACTTCTGAAATGGTCATAGAGTATATCAGTAGCATAGTCATAAAGGATTCTCTCACTTTATGAAGGGTAGGAAAATGGTGCTAGGTCATCCTTGGAAATAGAATGTATGTTGCCAAGAAAGGATTGTGGGCTAATTTTTTTTTTCTCACAGCTGCATGTGAATGGAATGGATCACCATTGGATGTGAATGTAAGTAGTGTGAATGAATTCAAAAAGAGGTATGACAGCTTGTATGGCTAGTATGACTTCTCTCGATGAGCTCCATACTGCCTTTATTAATAATAATAATAATATAGATAAATTATACACACTGATTTTATTTTATGATAAATTTTATAAATCAGATCATAGCCTTATTGTGTATCAACATAATTTTTTATATTTTACTCTTTTTATTTCTATGATTATATATTTAATTCTTAGTGCAGTAGTTCCCAAACTTCTTTGGTACACGCTGTCCTTAGCGCATCAGGATTTTTAAATGGCACCTAATTCAAAAAAATAAATGAAACACGTATTTCAAATTCAAAAACAATTTATGTAAAAAGTATTAAATAAGTACATATTTTGAATGGGGTTCCACACGGCTCAGTACTGGGACTTGTATTGTTCAAGCTTTATATAAATGATATTGTCAATGGATTGCAAGGGGACATTCAGTTGTTTGTGGATGATGTGAAGCTGGGAAGGGTTATCAGTAATAGTGCAGATGTGGCAGCCCAGAAAGAGGATTTGAATAAACTAGACAGATGGACAATTCAATGGGGTGTCGGTTCAATGCAGCAAAATGTAAAATCTTGAGGTTTGGGATCCATTGATTGGAGGAGCGGTACTGGAGGAGGTAGGAGAGACAAGAGATCTGGGGGGGGGGTGATTGATAGAAAACTGAAATTCAAGAGCATATTGCAAAGGTGGTGAGGGTAACTCAGAGGATTGTTGCAATACTGAGAAGGGCTCTGACCTGCAGAGATAAAAGAGTTATCATTCCATTGTATAAGGCCCTAATCACACCACACTTGGACTATTGTTCTCAGATTTGGTTCCCAGGATTTGAAGGGGATAAATTGACTGTGGAGAAGGTACAGAGGCAGATAACAAAGATGGTTTCAGGACTGTACAATGTGTGTTATGAGGATCGACTGAGGGAATGTGAACTGCAGAGTTTGCTGGATAGAAGAAGGAGAGGTGATATGATTGAGACTTTTAAACTGTTGAGAGGCAGTTACAGGGTAAACATTGGAGAGTTCTTTCACCTGGTGAAACGGCAGGAAGGAGCGATGACAATGGGCCACCCCTGGAAGTTACGAAAGGAGGCTGTGCACATGAGGGTGAGAAGTGGTTTCTTTGTGTGGAGGGTGGTTGAACTTTGGAATGCATTGCCTGAGAGAGAGGTTGGAGTGGGAACGGTCAACGGGTTCAAGGAGTAGTATGATAAACTTTGTGTTTCCTAAAAACAACCTCCCACGATGAGTCTTTTGACTACATGGAGGCCTGGATGATGATAATAATAATAATAGTAATAATTAGTGGGACAGGTGAGCCTGTTGTTCACTGAACATCATCTCAAATCTTGGAATCAAACTTGACACAGCCACATTTCTCGTTCGACATTGATTTTTGCATGATAGTTGCTTTTTATCACAGCAACTGCCAAAAACCCAGCTTCACATAAATATGACGTCACAAATGGAACTAAGCTTTACCACTTAGCAACGGATATTCATCTTTTACTGATATCCAAAAGTCAGTTAGTTCCATTCTGCCAAATTTTGTCTTCAGTGTATTGTTGCAAGACAGCTCGATAAGATTTCAGTGAAAATATTGGAATATTTCATGGTGCACAGTTTGGGAACCACTGTCCTAGTGCATGGATGGACTAACAGTTAAAATATCTGGAAACAGTCATCTAGAGACCAAACATTGACCTTTTCATGACAGTTTGGTCTTGCCTAAAATAAGCAGGATTATGGTATTATACAATGGAATGAAATTCTCATACCAACTCAAGATATTTACAAACATCTATCAGCTAGCAGTTCACTATCCATGTAGGCAACCAGCAAGTGTTCATTTAGAATTTGATAAATGAACTTTGTTTTTTTTTTTTAAAAGTCATTAGATATTAACTGTTCTTTAAACTAATTAAAATTTATTCCTACTAAATTTTCCTTCTTGCTCAAATACAATTAACTTCTTAGCCAAATATGAACAAGAGATTTTAAAAAATATTTTTTTAAACATTTGAACATAGCTGAAAAAGTTACTAGATTCCTTACTGACTATCCTATCTTGATAGTGATACACTCATAAAGAATCTTCCCTGTTCTCAGACTCAAATTATATAGCCCAGCCAAAGAAATAGGCAGTTGAGCTGAACACTCTTTAAACATTTGTGCTGACATCCCATCAGTCCTTATTGCAGAATGCTTTTTAAGTTTTTGTAACTACTCTAGTACCTCCTCATACACCTGCATACAGTGAACAGGTAGCGGTGAGCTCAATGTTGCATATACCAAGTTGATAGTTTTTAGCAAAATGGCTACTCATTAGATGAATATCAGTCACCTGCATACATCTGCATTCAGTACAGTGATTCATTCATTCTTCTACTTGCAGCATAATAACAGAATTCTTTTGGTTGTCTTTAGCTTACAGAGCGAGTTCTTCTCATACTCAGAAGTAGCTTTCTGTACTACCACAGTTGTTACTTTTCTAACCTGCTTCTTATCATTTTTGTAACAGAAATCATCCTTATGCACATAGTATTCCTTCTCCATATTCTATTCTTATGAATCTTTTGCTTAATTAGATTACACATCCATTTCACTCTTACCCTATTTATTCTTCATACTCTAGGGACATGGTCTGATACTGCATCATTTAAGTATTTTTTTTTAAATACTTCCCATGCACTGCCAATATTCTTCCCATCCAACAACTCATACCCTGGTGCTCAACCCAGCATAAGGTGGTCGTTTCCTGCTTTCTAGTTCAGAATGTAACCTTTTCTGCATGAAACATTCACAAACATAGCAATTTTCAAAGTGAGTACTACGTGATCATTGTCACCAACTGGAGACAGAATAGTTACATCTCTAACTAAAATATCTCTGATACTATAATCATTAAAATTATCATTTAAAAGGGGAATGATATTAAAAGCATCAATGTGTGAAAAGGATCAGATGCTGGGTGATAGTTATAATAACTTATTAAAGTTTCTTTTTGAATCTTGCAGTGCTATCATTTATTATGCAAGAGCAAAATAAATGATGGTTTATGAAGCCCATGATGATTGGGCTTAAATACTTAAAACCAGAATCTCTGGATCACCAGTTTCAAATACTTAAAACCAGAATCTTCAGAGCATAAAGTCTTCAGAGCAATCAAATACGTTTAAACATTTCAAGCTGTAGGCATCTAAAGTTTAACAGAATTAAACCTAACATCACAATGTATTATTATTATTATCCTAAGACCCCCAAGGAGTCAAAGACTCATCTAGCAGGTCCTTTTGTCATACACACAGCTCACATACTGCAGCTTAAACACACTCAAAGTCTCTGTAAACAGGTATGGCTGCACTGATTACCAAAAATATGAGAGACAAGTACTTTAAGATTGACTCCAATATAAAAGCAGTAATCATCTCTTTATCTAAATAGTGTACTGAAACTAGTTATCTGTGCTATAGAGCAGCGCTTCCCAAACTGTGGGCTGCGGCCCCCTTGGGGGCCTTTAGTTTTGTTGAGGAGACCGTGAAATAATGAAAACAAATTTAAAATGTTTTAAGACTAAGCGTGACATTGTGAAATATGTATGTAAGATGCTAAAAATGTAATATTTGCATTTGATTTTTGCGACATCCGCTATGTATGTTTTGTATTAAATATAAATGCAATAAATATTATAATAATATATGGGGGCTGTGAAATATTTTAATTTTTCCACGGGGTCCTTTACATCCATAAGTTTGGGAAGCACTGCTATAGAGGATGCTGGTTTGAAATTCAAACACTGAGATGCTTATTAATAAGCATCTCATTTATTCTACTCTTTCAGCTATAAATCTATTTATAGCTGAAATTAACATGAACAAGTATGCATCTAACTTTACTCTTATATGTTTTAATTCAAATTGCAACAGAAACTAGAATGGAGACTAGAGAATGTTAGTCTTAAAATAATAGTTGCAAAAATTTGGGTACATTAATTCAGCAGAAACATAATAAGATTTGGTAAATGAATTTATTGTAAGTGATACAATTCCTAAGGCTTGTAACTGTTTCTATGTAGTTGAAGTGTTTTTTGTTTTTTTTTCCATCCCCATTAATTCCTGTGTGAATGTGTCCAATGTAGCCTGCAAGTTTTCACATGCCATATGAATTTTTTCTTCAAGTGGATGTTAGCATTGCTTTTTTGTCTATGACAGCCCAAGCTGAAGACACAAGGCACTTCATACACTCTATAAAGATTATTATTATTCCTGATACCTCCAAGGAGTCCAAAGACTCATCGTGGGAGGATACCTACAACTGTCTCAACCACTACACTGAAGCTCTATGAATCATCTCCATCAACTGCCCACCACAACTAGTATTTTTTGTCTGTAAATTGCGTGTGTTATGTTTATGATAAAAATCTATGTGATGGGAGGAGGAAGGGAGGGATGAAGTACTTTTGCAATTTTTAAAAGGGTGAAGCTACTGGCTAGCACACGTGTGCCATTAATAACCACCAGGTGATACCAAGTGATGAAACAAAGAGAGAAGTTGTTGAATTATTATTCAATCATTATATTATGATGACACTGAGAAATATTTGCCAGGAAACATACAGTTATTGGCTGATGATAGGCAAGGTAATTAAGAATGCAGCACTGTGTTCCATTAATAACCACAAGGTGATACCAGTGATGAAACAAAGGGAGAATTTGTTGAATTATTAATAATAATATAATATAATGATTGAATAATAATTCAACAAATTCTTCTTTTGTTTCATCACTGGTATCATCTTGTGGTTATTAATGGCACACAGTGCTGCATTTGTTATTTGTTAATTGCTTAACAAATATTTGTTAATTGCTGTCATCAGTTATTTGCTGATGACAGGCAAGGTAATTAAGAATACAGCACTTGAATAATTTCAACAGGCTGGAACTGTGGCATGAAAAAAATAATTATCAGTTCAATATTAGTAAGTATCAGGTAACATTGAGCCCAGGGGGGGGGGTTGAGAGGGAACAATGATAGGTATAGAAGCAGTGGCATATTTAGGTATTTCTCGCATATTCTATGTCTTGCCACTCGCGCGGCGAAAGTATTTATCACGTCCTCGTGGTCCAGCGTCCTTGTAATATCGCTCTCAATTTGTAGTAGAACTGCTCAAGTTGCTGAGTCTTTCTTCCATCATAGTTGTTCTATGGTAGTCCTTCAACCTTTTGAGGGTGGAAAATGATAGTTCAGCTGAGCCATTTTACACAGAAAAATCGTAACAGCAGTGTCCAGATTGGGATATATACACTGTAGAATTTTCTCGTGGTCCAGTGTCCTTGTAATATCGCTCTCAATTTGTAGTAGAACTGCCCAAGTTGCTGAGTCTTTCTTCCATCATAGTTGTTCTATGGTAGTCCTTCAACCTTTTGAGGGTGGAAAATGATAGTTCAGCTGAGCCATTTTACACAGAAAAATCGTAACAGCAGTGTCCAGATTGGGATATATACACTGTAGAATTTTCTGTAAAAGTTGTAGGAATGTATTTATTTCTAGGCCACTTGATTTCAGATGTGCTCTGAAGTGCAGACATTCGTTAACAAATTCAGGTTCAATATCAATCGAAAAGTGTTCTTGAAGTTACTTAAGTATGATGAGGCCTCAAAAAAGGCTGAAACCGGTCTGGGTAGTGACCTCCCTCCATAATGTAATAACAGCATACATTTCCTAGGAAATGCGTTTTTACATTATGGAAAATACCTAAGAATAGCGATATGAACTTCTTTCTCCACCTTTGCAACGAGCTGCCCAATATTGTACTACGTACTAGGATCACTTGCATTTGCTAACGCTAGTGTCCGCCGATACTTTATAGTTTACTATATTCGGCAAGAAACTCTCTGA
Source organism: Typopeltis vanoorti (assembly GCF_054136105.1). Lineage (NCBI taxonomy): Eukaryota > Metazoa > Arthropoda > Arachnida > Uropygi > Thelyphonidae > Typopeltis > Typopeltis vanoorti. The sequence continues at coordinate 2,869,079 of NC_143549.1, read as the reverse complement.
TTCCAATCTTTGAGTTTCTTATTCGGTTTTAAAACTATGTGGGAATCAATATCCCCTTAATTTAAGTAAAAGAAGTGTTCTTGAAGTTTTTTTTTTTGCCCCTTTTATGACGTCCTTTTCACATATCACATTCATTATTGTGACAAACCGGAACTCCTTCGAGAGGTTTTCATACAACACTTTTCTTCGATTCATTTTGAATGAAAGACTGTACAAAATTGTTTCATAAGTATCAGTTTTGAAACTGACTGATGGATTGTACTCTCTTCATGTTCGTTACTTTCATCTGCGCTGTCGTCAAAAAACCTGGTGGGCTTTTTCTTACTCATACAAGTCAGCTCCACTAAGTTTCTTGCCCAGTTCTTCATAGGATTCATAGAGTAACTCTAGTTCTTTGAAATATTCTTCAAGGGACCCGTAGAATTCACACATAGTTCCTATATGAATGTTTACACTTTGTAATTTCTTGCTTGTGGCAATCATTCTTGCGAGAATATTACCCCATAGGCAGGTCATGATCCCAACCTCCAGTGACTGAAGTTGCTGTAGAATCCCACTTTCTTCACATCGTGTAACTTTCTTCTGGGTGGTGTCATTTTCAATTTTGGAAAAAGTGGAAATTATTTCCTTCCATCCCTTGCGATGACTCCGACAGGCATCATCACGAGCTGACCAACGGGACGTTTGATTACCTTTGCAGAAGTTTCCAGGTGCTTTCTTAGAACATTCCACCAATGTGTTGAAGATGTGAAAAATACACACATTTTCCGAAGGATATCAAAAAATGCGGAAGAGTACTGACAGGATTCGGCAGCGCAAATATCAATTAGAGATATGTCAAGCACACGATGTGAATTCTGCCAATGGATTTATTTCAAGAATTCTTGCTTGTAGTCTTGTGTATTTGCCTGACATGTTACTAGCATTATCATATGCCTGCCCTCTGCAATTTTTGCTACATCAATTCCAAGCTCGTTTAGTGAATTCAAAACGCCTCTTGAAACTCTTCAGATTTGTGACTTACGTTAGGAATGAAACGCTCCACAGGAGTTCGATGTTCTTTCAAATATCGTGCAATAGACAGCTTATCAACATGAGATTAGTCTGGTGTTGAGTCAACACTTATTGTATAGTACTTAGCTGTTTTAAGTTCTTTCACAATAAATCTGATTACTTTCTCACCCATTATTTTAATAAATTCCTCATACGTGGCAAAGGAAAGATAGGAAATGAAAATTTTTCCTTTTTTCTGCTTTATGTGCTCAGCAAGAAAGGGATCATATTCACTAATTAACTCTAGACACATCATTACGTTTCCATTATGCACAGAACCGAAAATGTCATCTTTTCCCCTCAAAGCAAGTCCTCTACTGGCCAATGTTTTTACAACTGCAACTACTTGTTTTTACACCGCCTTCCAGTACTTAATTTTTTCTTCCAGTTGCTGAGTTATTTAAGTCCATTCTCCCTACAAGATTTGCTCTTTGTTTCAGAGCTATCAGACACTTCATATGACTAGTTGCTTTCTCGTGATGACTCACTCATGGTTCTGCATTTTCCGGTCATTAAATCCACTGAAAAAGTGACTATCGTCAGCACCCTCCTCCACCAAAAAGGCAACAAGGCACACAGAAGATCTTTCTGGTACTAGGAGAGTAAACAAGAAAATCTCTTGTTATTTTTTTACCATTAATCAGATACCTCTCAATGAGTTTCTTAGAAACATGTCTTACTTTGTCAAGATAAGCTCTTTGTGATTTTGAAAGATCAATGTCTAAATTTTGTGGAAACCTGTCAACTGCGATATACTCAAGTGTTACGTCATTTAGAATCCACTCAGCTGGGTCATTACTCACTATCACCTGTGCTGCCAAATTGTTGGGATTTGTTGTAGGCAGGTCATTTGAAACAGATTCAATTTCTGTTTCCTCAACCACTTCTTGTTCGTTTTCCAAATCACAATTACTATTAGCAGATACCAATGCAAAAAAAACTGTCAGTTTTCTTGTCTTTGATACTACTTCGTTAATTTTCGCTTCCTTTTCTTTTCACTTCTTCTTATATTCACTACCACTAAGTTGCTTTCTACCTTCACTCATTTTTTAAAATTTCAATAGTAATTATAACACGCAGGAAGTATCGGAATGATTTACACAATTTATAACTTCTTAAAACCAAAACAATAAAACAGTATTACCTCCACTCTGATGACAACATATGACAAGGGCACTGAAAACTCTAAATATAATTTCAGATTTAGCACGTCTTAACTGCTACAAAGATATCAGGATACTGAACTTAAGAGCTGAAGGAAAGGCAACAATTAACAGTCTTAATTTGAATTCGAAATAATAAAGGAGGAAAAGTTGTCACATTTAGTAAAAATAATACCGACACAAAATTAATTAGCATCAATCTCTCCCAACAGTGATCCCTATTGCCTTTGTATCGAGTTACCCAAAACAATACAATAGCTTTCTGTGCACGTGTCTCAGTCTGTATAGTTATGCAGAATCTGATTACATGCCAATATGCTTTCAGACTAAACTTACAATGAGGAAAGGAAAATATTTCTCTACTTATGAGTAGATGAGGCATATAAGTAACATGTACTAATTAAAAAAATGAGAGCCTGGAAATTTCCGCCGCCCCTCAAAATTTGCCACTCTAGGCCTGGGCCTATACCTAAATATGCCACTGTATAGAACCAGTGACATTATTATGCTCTATACTAATGCCAGGAGTATCCAAAATAAAGGAGATTAATTGGTGGCGTTGATAACATCAACCTGGCCAAAGATTATTGCGATCTCTGAGACGGGGTTGAAGGAGGATAACATAATAACTGAAATTGAAGTGGCAGGCTACAGCATTTTTCGGCAGAATAGGAAAGGAAAACGTGGTAGTGGAGTACTGCTTATGATAAGTGAAGACTTATGTACTCTAAGAGTGGAGGCTTTCGAAGGCAGTGACATAAATGGTTTTGAAAGCATATGGTGTGAAGTAGAAGTGGTCAAGACAGGATATTTAGTGGGGTGATGCAATAAACTCAATAAACCTAAACATCTCCTTGTCCCCACAGAGGGCAGGGACAAGGAGATGTTTAGGCATTGAGCTTGGTAAGTAAAAGAAGAATAATTGTTATGGGAGATTTTAACAACAGCAGTATAAGCTGGGAGGAGAAAACGCAGGTAGTAAGAAGGCGATGGTTGTTAAGGTCTTGGAGAAATTAGTGAGGGACAATATACAACATTGAGCAGATGAGAGTAATGTTATCTGTGAGAATCAACATGGATTTGTTAAGGAGCGCTCTTGCTTTAGTAATATGATTGTCTTTTATAATCAAGTGACAAGAGCAGTTGATGAGGGAAAGGCATATACTGTCATTTTTTTGGATTTTGCAAAGACATTTGACAGGGTGCCACATGATGAGCTGATATTTAAGTTGCAGCACTTGGTTTTAAATGTCGGGTTAGTCAAATGGATTCAGGATTGGTTGACTGATAGCTATTAGAGAGTTGTGTATGGTGGGGCAATATCAAGGAAGCAGAAGGTTACAAGTGGGGTTCCACAAGGCTCAGTACTGGGACCAGTATTGTTCAAGCTTTATATCAATGATAATGTCAATGGATTGCAAGGGGACATTCAGTTTTTTGCGAATGATGTGAAGCTGGGAAGGGTTATCAGTAATAGTGCAGGTGTGGCAGCCCTGCAAGAGGATTTGAATAAACTAGACAGATGGGCAAATGAATGGATGTGTCGGTTCAATGCAGCAAAACTGACCGCAACTATACCAACGGCATCTACTGCCGACCACCACTGCTGGTATTTCCACAGACAATCACAAACATCCATGCCCATGGTGGAATTCGAACCCGCATCCATTTAGCTCGAGAGCGGATATGCTAACCACTCGGCCAGCTAGGCTGGCAAAATATTTTGCAGGGCAGCCAGTTGGAGTTGAACCAGCGTCTTTCGATTTCCAGTCCACAGCTCTAGTTCGTTGAGCTATGCCTGCAGCTAATAATAATGCTATGACTTTTGGTGAAATGAGACGTCAAATAAAATGAGGAGTGTACTTTACTGGCAGATTGTGCTAAAATAAATTGATCAGGTCAGGGATCTCGTTATTTTAGCAGCTCATCAAATTGATGTTAAGCACTCTTAGGGAATGTGTAAGATATTATGATAGTACTAAATAAAAAGTTGCAGCATTACTAACTTCCAATCAACAATTTTAATTCAAGATGAAAAGCCAAACGGCAATTTTTTTTTCTGGCGAGGTTGATAAGTTAAGGGGATAAAATATAGTATATAATATATATAATATAGTGACACACCTTTCTGGCAATCGTAGAGCAAAAGTATGTAAGTTCTTTTCACTTAAACTCTGATATTCTAGGTCTAGCTACTCACTGATGAGACCTCAAGGAAGGTTGAAACCGGTCTGGGTAGTGACCTCTCCTCATAATGTAAAACAGTACTACATCTAAGAGCTGTGTGTTTTTACATTATGAGGGAGGGAGGGAGCTTGCTCCACCTTTGCAACGAGTTGCCATGGTGTGGCACTACCAAGTCATCACTTACACTTGGATACGCCGACAGTTCGTTGGCATGAAACGTTCAGATCGTAGTTTTCGATCTTAGTTTCGCTTACTGGCTGAAAAACAATAAGGGATTTTAATCCCCTTAACTTAATTTTAATTCAAATTAATCTGTTATTTGTCAAGACTCCAATATTACAGATCTTATATTTCTGTTTACTATGCCACTTTTTACTCAATCAATCAACATAGATCTTGGTCTCTCTCAGGGTCTATTTCTTGCCAGCCACACAAAGAACACTTGTTTTGCTAATCTTTCCTCTCCCATTCAGTTTAAGTGAATGCACTACCTGAAATTAGCTTTGATTACACATTCCTGAATGCTAACTTATAAAGTTTTTGCCAGATATCCTCATTTTTAGCATGATAGTGCCATTACCATTGATATCATAATAAATTTAGTTTAATCCTTTATCCAAGTGTGAGCAAACAAAGTTTGCACCTGAAAATATCTTCAGGACTGAGGTAAGGCAGTACAACACCGGGCAACTCGTAGCTAAGGGTGGACCAAGCTAACATCACTCCTATCTCAGTATCTCCCATAATGCTAAACACATCTCCTTGCGAATATGTATAATGTTATGCATCAAGGGAAGCACCACTACCCAGACTAGTTTCGAGCTTTATTGAGGTCTCTTCAGTGGGAACCAGGCTCAAAAGTGGAGATACCAGGCAGAAGCAATGCCGAGGTCATCTTTACCTATAGGAGTTGCCAATGGGTGAGAAGAAGGATAAGATAGCCTAATGTTATGCATTAAGGGAAGGATAGCCTTCCTTTAATGTATAACATTAGACATATCCGCAATGAGATGTGTTTTGCATTATAGGAGATACTGAGATAGGAGTGTTGGTTCTTGCTCCACCTTTGCAATGAGTTTCCCTGGTGTTGTACCACCTTACCCCAGTCCTGAAGATACTTTTAGGCGCAAACTTTGTTTGCTCACACTTGGAAAAAGGATTAAACTAATTTTATTATACTCTAACCAAGTGAAAAATAAACTTTCAACATCTTTCTCTAAATCCAGAGTAATTTATTAAAAAAGGGTGGCACACCATTTGGCAACTCCTACAGGTAGAGATGACCTGCTAATGCTTCTGCCTGGTATCTCCACTTGGGCCTGGCTCCCACTGAAGAGACCTCAATAAAGGTCGAAACTAGGCCCTTCCCTTAATGCATAACATTAGACATATCCGCAAGGAGATGTGTTTTGCATTATAGGAGATACTGATATGGGAGTGTTGGTAGCTTGCTCCACCTTTGCAACGAGTTGCCCTGATGTTGTACCACCTTACCCCAGTCCTGAAGATACTTTCAGGGGCAAACTTTGTTTGCTCACACTTCGAAAAAGGATTAAACTAATTTTATTATACTCTAACCAAGTGAAAAATAAACTTTCATTATCCATCATATATTTCAATGGTGTTAAAATTTTAATATGCACTTCACATCCATGATAACATTGACGTCTATAGATGTCTTGGCCAGTAGAGTGGTTAAAAATACAATATAAGTGATAAAAATAGAAAACAAATCCTTAGCCCATCCATCCAGCAGTGCAAAATGTACTATAGGTTTGCAAATAACCATTCAAGGTTGAGAAAACAACAACAAAAACAGAAGGGATAATTTAGATCTTTCTCTCACAAATGATTTAAAATCACACCATATTCCCATGCCTCCTTAAATTCTAACTACTGACTTACAACTCAAATAAAGACCAAATAATGCTTGACATAATGTTCAATTGACCCATATATCTATAGCATTGTGAATAGCATTCCTCTTGGTTTTGAGAGTTTATTCTCTGAATCCAGAGTAATTTAATAATAAGGTTGTACAACTTACTCCTATAGGTGTGTAGCATGTGGCCTCCCACGATGAGTCTCTGACTCCCTGGAGGTCTCTCTTAATAATAATAATAATATCTGATAAGATGCTGTTATAGGCCAGGGAATGCAGAGAATACTGATTGTGAAATGTTTAAGCAAATTAGTTGAGCATGTAAAAAGAAGGTGTCCCGATGGAGACTTTAATTACAGGAATATAGACTGGAAATAGGAGATAGTATATGGGAACAAAAAGAGCGAGTTTGTGGAATTTCTGAGAGATAAGTATCTTAAGCAGCACATGATCGAAATACCTAGAGGCTTTAATGTTTTGGATTTGGTAATAACTTCACAAGATGTTAAAGTTAGTTGTTCACAAGTTGTTAATGAAGTGTTGATACTGTTGGTGAGAGTGATCATTAGGTACTGTTTGGGAGGTGATGAAGCAAGAAAAGGTCAATGCCAAAAATGGATACATGTGGAAGTATAAAGCAGGTGATTATAGGAAACTCTGTAGTCAGTTAGCATCAGTACTTTGGGTAGATGAGGTGAGCAGAAAAGATTTTGACAATGCATGGAAACTCACAAGGCAGTATCTGACAGACATATGGCAGACTAACTTTGGTTGATAGTCACGGCAGCAGACTAACAGCTGCAAAGGATATAGTGGAATTATTTAATGAGCACTTTATCAGTGTATATCGTACTGGTATAAATGATCCAGTACAATATGTAGAAGAGAGGCAAGTATTAGGAGATTGGAAATGAAAAAAACACAGGTGTATCAGTTGTTGTTTGGGGTAGATGTGAATAAGGCTGTGGGAATGGATGACATATCATAATGTATTCTTAAGGAATGTGCACCACAGTTGGTTATGCCCATGAACTGGTTATTTAATGAAAGGCTTGCAGTGGGTTCCTAAGGAGTGGAAAGAAGACAAAATAGTACCACTCCACAAGCATGGTTCTAAGACAGAAGTCTCCAACTATAGGCCAGTCTGCATAACTGCAGTTATTATTATTATTCAAGCCTCTGTCTTGAATAATAATAATAACTCTCAATCTTACTATTATAATTCACCTATCACCAATATCAAACTCGTTCACCATCTGCAAACTCCACTCTCAATTTCAAGGATCATTAATACCAAAAGTAAACAATGGTAGGCAATATGTATATGATCACTCAATTAAATTTTTTATTAAAAAATAGAGTTGCAGTCAATAGACATTTTCTGATCTAGGCTGCTGCATAACATAAAATCTCTGCTTACCTCTTTGTCTCTGTTAATAATATTTCATAATCAACAGCCAGAAATATCATGGTATATCTAGAGTAACAAGAGATTTCCTGGCTTATATCATGCACCTTTATACTCATTTCATGAAAAGGTCTTAAGAAACTTATGACATTACACTTGATATTGCCAAGGATTTTGATAGGTTCTGGAATCTAACCCTTCTCAATGAATCTCCATCATCTGGACTCCTTTCAACCATATATAACTGGATTGCCCAGTTTCCCTGAGATCGGTTCATAGATGTAATGGTGTTCTCTCTTTATATTTTCCTGTTGATGCAATGGTCCCTCTGGCCTAAGTCATTTCACCCATCAGTTTCCTGATTTTTTATAAATGACATGCTCTCTTTGACTGCAAACCCTACTCATAGTTTTGCTGATGATAACACTTTCCACTCATCCAATTCATATAACATACCTTGCAGTGCTTAAACATTGCAAGAATAAAGATCATCTATAAATGCTCTGAACACTGATGACCATAGTATCCTCAAGTGAGGAAGAATATACTTTCGTTGCAAGTTTTAATTTGAAAACAATCTAGTCAACATCAAAGATTCCAAAATACAGGTATGTTTATTTTCCACAAAAAAAAAAAAAAATAAATAAATTCAGATTTTTTCGGATTTTGATAATGCTCAGCTCAACACAAGACCAAATCTCTCTTCTCAGACAGACTGTTATTTATCTGACAATCATATCACTTCTATAACAATATCAGCTTTCAAAAAACTTGCCATGTTTTTAACCTCAAGACAGTATTTCTTTTCTGACACTAGTTTGGATAAATCCCAAATTCAGCAAAGTTTACATTGATTGATTTGAGGTTTTATGGCGCAAAGACAACAAAGGCCATATTGTGTCAGAACACTGGATACAGCAGTACACAAGGTGCTGATAGGTAAATAAATACAGTTGACCCTCGAATAACGCATGGTACCGAACCCCTGCACAGTTGAACATCCGCGTATAACTTTTGACTCCCCAAAAACTTATACTATTTATACTATTAATAATATATATACTTATACTACTAATAGCCTACTGTTGACTGGAAAAAACCTTATCGATATCAAACAGTCGATTAACACATATTCTGTATGTTATATGTGTTATATACTGTATTCTTACAATAAAGTAAGCTAGAGAAAAGAAAATGTTATGAAGAAAATCCCAAGGAAGAAAAAATATGTCTATAGTACTGCATGGCATTTATTGATACTGTAAGTTTATGTCATCTGTTTACAAGATGAAATGTCTGTCAGTATCTACATCAATATTTTCTTATATGACACAGAATACTGTAGATATGATATGTATTACTAGGCATCAAAAATGAAAAGCTAATGTGAAAAAGAAATTCATATTTATTTACACTTTACTTCATTTTGATTTATTTACTAATTAATCAGGTATAATGATTCATGCACTGATAATGAAGCAGCAGCTATGTGACTGCTTTATGGCAGCCAAGCCCATTACTAATTAATGAATTGTTATAAAAGTTAATATTTTAAGATAATTAATTAAATTAACTAATTAATTAATAACAGTTGATTTTATGCAGTTATGATTTAATACTGCATAAAATCAACTTATTATTAATTATTTAATTATTATTAATTTAATAATTAATAATAATAAAAATTATTACTTATTAAATAACAGTTTTGTTTACATTTCTTTCAACTGAGAATGGTGCTAGGGGCTGTAAGTGTTTGTGTGTAATAACTGATAAATTTTAACTTTTTATAATAGATTTATATATATTTTGTGGTAGTAAATGATAAAATAGGTCAGTTTTTACATATATTTTATTCATAGCTAACTTTTTCTTTTTTTTTTTTCGATATTTCTAGGCTACATGGTTCATCTACAAGTTTTTTCTAATTGTCATAAATCTCCAAAAAATTTTCCAATGCATTTATTGAAAAAAATCTACGTATAAGTGGACCTGTACTCTTCAAACCCATGTTGTTCAAGAGTCAACTGTAGTTACAAGAAGATAAATTAGTGAATAATATAAAATATATGTACAAAATTTTAAGAATATAAATGAGTAAATAAAATGAATGCACAAAGTTTAGTATCTACAATGCAGTCTACACATTAACAAATCCATAATCAAATTGTCTGCATAAATTAATGTCATGTAAAAATCTAAAAAATGTAGTGCAATCCGTCAGAATCTGATAACATCTGGCTGAGTATAGGAATCAGCCAGATAAGTAAAAAGTTCATTTCTTTCTTGTATGAAACACTCTCACTCCACAAGAATATGACTGATGTAAGACAGGTGTTGCATCTCCCCCACATAGGTGAGTTATCAGCCCTGAATAAATAAGGATGTGTGAAATGACGGTGACCTATGAAGAGCCTAAAATGAACAACTTCCTTTTTTCTGTTCCTATGTTGACTATACTGCAAGTGCTTAATTTCAGGTTTAATCTCATTAAATTTTTTCCAGGAGTATTGCCACTTGAGTCAGTATAAGGAGCTGTCAAACAGGATGTCAAGAAAGTATGAGCTGATCTAGCAACTGCATTTGCGATGTCATTTCCCTTAATTGCAATGTGGCTGGGAATCCAACATAACGAAACATCAAAATTAAGGGTTTTTATTTTGTAAAAGAGTTCACGCACTGGGTATGATGTGGATGAGAAGAGATAACCTGTAAAGAACTCAAAGAGTCTGTACAAATTATACATCTGGTAGGAGTTTTCTTTGGCATGCACAAGTGTGAGCTGAATGGCATACAACTCTGCTATATAGTTCCTGTAATTGAGTGAGATATGGTTGGAGATCGTAATGCTAGGAATCACAACCAGCAGAGATCTCTGATCTTGGCAACAAATCAAAGTGGGTTGCTCTGTGTACACTGAACAACTGAAGGCAGGCAGATGAATGAGGGTGTTATGGTTGAATGGTGCTTACGAAAATCACACTGTATGTTGGAAAGAAGTTTGTTGCTTTCTAAGTATGAGAGAAGCTTTACATTTTCCATTATTTCCAAGCACTTAGAAAGACAGCTAATCACGGCAATGGGAGGATACTTGTTGGCCTGGGCTTGACTGGGATAGTAGAGATAATTGACTTATGCAAAGAGTCAAGAAACTCTTTCTTGGTTAATATTCTATTGTATAGTAATAGAGGGTGATCCATATAAGATGATGAGAGGTGTTTTATCATCTCACAATGGATGCCAAAAGGGCCAACTGTGCTAGAGTGAGAGAGGAGAAGTGCTCTCTTTAGTTCCTCCTTAAGAAATGGCAAATTGTACAGCTCAGTTCCCTTGGTAAAAAAGCTTAGCTGCTGTTTATCTTGTTCTTTCAAAATTAAAAAAATCAGGAGGATAGGAGATTGTTGAAACTTAGAGATCCTGGAAATATTTTCTTCCAAAGTCTCTGCAATAGCTTTGAGAATACATCAAATACCAGAATACATCCCTCATGTTTCAAGGTAGACAAACTGTGTGTTCTTATCTACATTTCATTGATTAGAATTGAAGAACATCAAGACTATATTAGATTTTTGTGATGTTATATTAGATATTAGAATTCTGGCCATGCTTCACACAGTATTGATATTAGTCAGAGAGTTCTTTGCAACTAGACAAAATTTCTTCATTCCAGAAAGTTAAAATTCAATTGTCTTTTCCTAGAAGCATATGAAACTGTACACGAAATCATTCGAACTTGAAGTAATCAGACTGCACTGCTGATATCCAAGTTTTAGGAAGTGATCAGTATTAACTGTTCATAAGTTCTTTTTATCTACACAAATTTTTACAGTTGTTCTTTGAACTCCAATAGTGTAATATTGTGTACTTCAGCTGTTACCAAGATACAAGCTAATATGTGCATGAATTATGACTCATTATTGTGATTCATCTTTTGAATGCAACTAATAATATGTCTCTCTGATGAAGTCTGCATAACATTGGTTGAAATATATTGGCACTTTTAAATAAAATTCTATGCAAGTTTTGCCACATGTATAAGCTGTAAAGTTACTTTATAATGTTGAACGCACATGTCCAATTAAAAGTATATTAATTACAAACCCTACTTGCTTCTCAAAAAATTTACTCTAGACCAGACCCCACATTTTTTTGAGTTCAAATAAGTTGATAGAAGCTCTACAAACTGATTAATATAGTGTACTGCAGTGGGAGAAATTATATTTTATTAAATAAAAAATATTTGATTTTGTTCAATCTGCAGCTATTCACATGGATAAGTGTAGTTTTCGAGCCATGTATATATGTGTGTGTGTGTGTATAAGTTTCAAGAAATCCCCCCCCCCCATTTGTGATTGACTGATAGATAAAATAACTTAATATATATATTATTATTACGTGATACCTCCAAGGAGTCCAAAGACTCAAAGAGGGAGGGCATCTACTTTACCATTCTCCGTCTCCACCACTTAATCCACTTACCATTATCACCTATACTAAGGCCATCTAATGCCCACCATCACCACTAGTATTTTTGTCTGTAAATTGTGTGTGCTTTCAAGGCCAATTTTTCTAAATGCAGGATGAAAAACAAAAGTTTCTGGGAGAAAAAACCCTGCTACTGTCTGACCACAGATACAAGATTCTCAGCTGGCAATGTGCTAAGAAGAGAATTCATGTTGAAGGGGGTGAAAGGAATAAGGCGATGTACGAATTTGTTAACAACAAGCGAAATCACATGCTTTATACGTAAATTTTCCAACTGTTGTACAAGCAAAATAGTTACCACTTTAAAAATTAGATTTTTCATAAAAGAAAAGCTAATTTTCTGTCGAATAAAAGAGTAAACACTCATCCCACAAAACGCATTGATTACCCTATTATCGGAATGGATTCACCTTCTTCTGACATGTGCAAAAGTGTTGAAGGGTCTCGCATCTGTTGGTGCACAGTACCTCCATATGAGATCAGCTAACTCACCTTCAATTTTAAAAAATACATATATATATATAGAGAGAGAGATTAACTCTTGTCATGCTGAGAATCAAACATTCACTTTTTCCAATTGAAAGGTGCAACATACCATCATTCTTACAATTGTGTTATGGAGCACTAAAGATTTCTTTTCAAGATCATCTTCATTTCAGCAAGTAACATTATATCATGTGCATATTTACATTTTTTATTTTTTTTAAATTCCGTTTAGTTTGTTTCCTAAATTGTGCAATTATTTAATTAACATTTATGTTAAATAAAGATGGACAGAAAGAATTGCTTTGCCTGATTCCTTTAAATATAAGAACTTTTTGTGTACTATCGTTGTGATATCTTATCACACATTCTTTTTTTTTTTGTGTGTGTAATTTATCTTTATTCTGATAACTTAGTTATATTTTTGTGAAGTGTATGCAGATTAGTAGCAGAGCTGCACATGGCTTACAGATAAATTAAGTAAATACTACCAAATTATTTTTGGTAGTATTTACTTAGTTCAGACCATAAAATGGTGTGTTTTTGTGCATGCATGCATTTCATTGTGTTTTGGGTATTGTTCAGAAACTGTTTTACATGGCACTGGTGTAGACAAGATAAATGCGGCCATACATTTCTTGTTCAATAAGTTTGGCATGTGGAATTTCATACAATATAGTGAAGGTTTAATGTTCTCATTGCTAAGAGAAAATAGTTTATGATCTGAAATGGAGAACAAAGAGAGAGAGTGCGCATAGGAAATGTTTTGTGTGGAAAGCGGAGTACTGAACTAACTAAGAAGTAAATGACAGTGATCGAATTATGAATGAGGATAAATGACTGAAGGAAATATAATGATGTGATAAAAGTTAGGAGTGAAATAGAATGGTTAAGCAGTGACCTTCAAAGAAAAACACATGAGCTAAAGTAACTGGAGAAATGATTGCTATGCAGTATATCAGGAGGTAACTGGAAAGAAAAAGTAAATGGGAAAAGTACAAAGTCCAAGAAACTGGGAGTAAGAAAATAGCTATTGCATGGAGATTGGATGATGATGACAGGTACTTAAACAATGGCATGTAGCTGTTAATTTACAGGATGAGAAGTGAAACAATTGACTGTTTTGGCTGGAAGAAATCAATTGAAAGCTGAGAAATATGGAATGAGGAGACATGAAATATGGAATAAGGAGACAGGTGAAGAGATGATGCATGAAGAATATAAGACACAGCCCAGAAGAGTGACTAGTATGGTAAGGAAAACTGGAATATGAGAAAAGATTGGCCCTTAGATCAATGAACACTCCAATGAACACTTTATTAGAGTATTTCATCATGGAGGAATCAATTTGAATACTACAGGGAAAGAGCAGGTTCGAGGTTTAGAGGTGTAGGAGAAGAGTGTGTTCCACATACTGAGTACTCTGGATGTTAGTAAAGCTGTGGGACTCGATGGTATTTCACCACGAATTTTGAGAAAATGTGCTAAGGAACTGAGAGCATCCTTGACCTGGCTTTTCAATGAAAGTCTGGCTGCAGGAAAGGTGCCCATGGAATGGAAGGAAGGTAAGATAGTGCCATTGCATAAGGGCAGTAGCAGACTGGACGTGTCTAATTATAGGCCAGTTTGTGTGTGATCAGTAGTTAGTAAGATCTTGGAGAAAGTAGTGAGGGACCATATACAGCATTTGGCAGATGAGGGTAATGTTATCAGTGAGAGTCAACATGGATTTGCAAAGGGGCGCTCTTGTTTTAGCAATATGCTAGCCTTTTATGATAAAGTTACAAGAGCATTAGATGAGGGAAAGGCATATACTGCCATTTTCCTAGACTTAGCAAAGGCATTTGACAAGGTGCCACATGATAAGCTGATATTCAAGTTGCAGCACATGGGTCTGGATATCAGATTGGTCAACTGGATTCAGGATTGGCTGTCCAATAGGTATCAGCAGAGAGTTGTGTATGGTGGAGCAATATCAAAGAGGCAGAAGGCTACAAGTGAGGTTCCTCAGGGCTCAGTACTGGGACCTATATTGTTTAATCTTTATATCAATGACATTGTCTGTGGATTGCAAGGGGATATTCGGTTGTTTGCGGATGATGAGAAGCTGGGAAGGGTTATTAGTAATAGTGCAAATGTGGTAGCCCTGCAAGAGGATTTGAATAAGCTAGATAGATGGGCAAATGAAAGGAGGTTCCAGTTTAATGCAGCAAAATGTAAGGTCTTGAGGTTTGGGACACATCGATGTGATGCTGCATACTCTATGGGAGGAGTTAAACTGGAGGAAGTAGTTGAGACAAGAGATCTGGGTTTGATGATTGATAGAAACCTGAAATTTAGGGGACATATTGCAAAGGTAGTGAAGGCAACGCAGAGGATTGCTGCAATAATGAGAAAGACACTGACCTGCAGAGATAAAATGGTTATCATTCCGTTGTATAAGACTCTGATCAGACCACACTTAGACCTATTGTTCTCAGATCTGGTCCCCAGGATTTGAAGGGGATCAATTAACTGTGGAAAGGGTACAAAGGCGGATAACAAAGATGGTGTTTCGGGACTGTACGTTAGTTATGAGGATCGGCTGAGGGCATGTGGACTGCAGAGTTTGGTGGATAGAAGAAGGAGGGGTAATATGATTGAGACTTTTAATTGAACTTTTAATTGAACGGTTGAACAGCGGGAAGGAGTGATGACAAGGGGACATCCCTGGGAGCTAAGAAAGGAAACTGTGAGCAAGAGGTTTCTTTGCAAGAAGGGTGGTTGAACCATGGAGTGCATCGTATGATAGAGTGGTGAGAATGAGAACGGTCAATGAGTTTAAGGAGTGGTATGACAGACTTTGTGTTTCCTATGAAGAACCTCCCACGATCAGTCTTGATATACTTTGTGTTTCCTAATAAGAACCTCCCGCGATAAGTCTTTTGACTCCATGAATGCCTGAATAATAATAATTGTTTGAGAATAGTAGTATTGCTTGTGATGGCTTTGTTACAGGGAGGCCATGTTCTAACAATCTGCTTATGTATTACAACAAGGTGACAAATTCATTGGATAAAAGGAGATGCATATACAGTGGTTACTTGGATTTTTCAAAGGCCTTTGATAGCCTGCCACATGACAAGCTACTAGCTAAACTGAAACAGATGGAATTAGATAAAAGAGTAGTGAGTTGGATAGCTGATTGGCTGTCTGGTAGATATCAGGATGTTGTGAATGGAGGAGTGGTATCACAAAATAGAAAGATCAAGAACTGCCACAGGAATTGCTTTCCCACATTATTTTTTAACTTGTATGTTAATGTCATTGGGACTGACTTAATTGGAGATGTGCAGCTGTTAGCATATCCTATCTTACAGAAGCAAAGTGGATATTAGATCCAGCATTATTTCAAAGCTGAATGTAGAAATAATGAAAGTGTCATAGATAATAACTATATAATAAATAATAACTAAAAAAGGCAAATATATAGATACTTGGTAAGTGCTTATATCTTTTAAGTAGTCCATACTAAGACAACTCGGGGATGCCGAGGAATGTATTACCGCAAGCTCTCAGCTCCTGTCAACTTACTAAACTTTCATAGTTTCTACATTTGGATTTGAAATAATGTTGGATCTAATATCCACTTTGCTTATATAATTTTGCATTGCCGAACTGAAGCCTTTTGGCTATTTATTTTAGTAATATCCTATCTTTACTGATTCGGATGTTTTTCAACATCGAAGAAGTAATCCATGGAGCTGTTCGACCAACTTCTGCAACATGCCCTGTGAACTGCAATTCTCTTTCCACCAATATCCCTATGTCCCTAGCCTCATAAATTTCCTGAAACCTAGTACGATCAATATGATACACTGTATGCAACCTTTTCAATGTGAAGTGAATAACCCTCCCTTTTGCAAAATTAAATTTACAATCATTATCCTTTGCCCTCAATGCAAATTTATTTAAATCATGTTGCAGAGTATCTACATCACCTTTATTTAGTTATTGCTCTCCCCCAGTTTTGCATCATCAGAAAACAACTGATACCCTTCCCCCCAAATCTTTCCCTATATTATTCATATGCAAATTAAAGAGAAGGGGGCCACTAGTACAGAACCCTGAGATACTCCACTAGTCAACCACATTTTCTTAGATTCCACTCCACCATATACTACTCTCTGGTGTCTGTCTGTCAGACACCCCCTATCCATGTCATACCCATTACCATTTGCTCCAAACTTATGTTATAGTTCTCCATGTGGTATTCTGTCAAACACCTTTGCAAATCGAGCAATATCATGGCATAGCCATTTCGTTTATCTAATTTTGCTGTCACTTTATTATAAAATGTTAATATATTACAGAGACAGGACCAACCTTTTACAAAGCTGTGGTGCCAACTATAGAGAATCACATTCCTATCCATCCACTGGCAGATTTTACCTTTAATCAGCCCTTTCAATACTTTAAGAACCATGCCTGATATATTAATTGGTCTGTAGTTTGCTGCATCCGTCTTGGAGCCCTTTGTGCAATGGACTATCTTACCTTCGTTCCACTTCCTTGCACTCATGCACATTCATGTAGCACATGGAGCTGACATGCCATTCAGCCCCAAATGCTGAGATCAAATTCATATTTTTCAACAAGCTAAGCACCTACTGTTCATCTGCTTCAATTTTGATTTGCACCTATCATATCAGCAACTTCAAAATTTCCACATGAAAGATACACATTTGCAAAATGATCACTTAGCAACTCAACTATTTCTTTTGCTTCTCTCACCTTCCTATCATGAGAACTATTTAAAACCATTGTACCATATTAATTTTTCCTCTTACTTGCCATATCACAAAAACTCTTTTGAGTTTACTTGGCCTGCTTAGTTTTTTTATTTTTTTTTTTGCAGCTCTGGCTTTATATCTCTACTCATCCACCACTTAATTTCCACTTGGTTTATCTTCCTGACATTTTGTATGATGTTTGGTACTGCTTCTCTCAAACATATCTGACCACTTCCCATGCACTTGACATTCTTTCATTGTAGCTTCTCAAGCCATGACACTGCTCCAAGATGACTTCTAAGTCTCATAATTACCAGCTTTATAGTTCAATATAAACACTGCCTAGACAGAAAATTCCATGCTTGCCAAATTCCCAGAACAACACTGCATGGTCACTCCCTCTCTCTCCAAGTGGAGGCAATGAGTCTACCTTGGTTATGGTTATATCTTCTGATGCTATTATCAGATCCAATACTCTCAAACCACTTTTGTCCTCTATAACATAACATGTTTCATTTAATTATCTCTTTACAACTGTATCAATTCCACTTCCATCTTGCATGCCCCCTCTCCTCTCTCCAATCTATGTCTCCATAGTTAAAGTCTCTCATAATAATTCTGCTAATCTACTAATACATGTCATCTATATCTTCCTGTATACCCCCCAATATATTTTGTCCTATTAGCCTTTATCCGATACCAGACAGCCTCAAAAGAACCATCTTCCCCAGACCTAAAATTCTCTTTAATTTCTAATTTTATCGGTTATGGTTCTTTTGCTGTCATTGGCAATACCCCATATCATGTCCCCTTTATTCTCCCTGAAATATCACACCCTTTACATTCAATCCCTGTGACTATAACAATTTCTGCCAACCAAGTTGATATCTGATATGACTGAGACATAAGTTGGTGAGAGGTTACCAGATTAATGTAGAGGAGATTTTTCACAGATTAGACAGAGGCAGGGGAAGAACTAGAGACCATCCCTGGAAGTTGTATAAGGAAAAACGGGGGGGGGGGGTTTCTTTGCATGGAGAATGATTGGTTAGGTATTGCCTATAAAAGGTGGGTGTGGAAACTGTTAATGAGTTTAATAAATGGTTTGATGACCTTGCATCAGAGACTACAGACCTCCTGAGATAAGTCTTAACTCAATGGATGTCAGATGTTAATAAATATTCTGGTTCTTCTTCTTCTTATTATTATTCAGAGAGACCTTCAGGGAATTAGGGATTCATCAAGTAAAGCCTTGTAAAGAGGCTAAAGACTTGATTATCTTTACATGTCAAGGTTCATTTCAGCACTGCAATTATTCTCTGAGTTGTATTTGCAATCTTTAAGGCTATACGGTTTTGAATTTCAACTTCCTGTCTATTAAAACTTCAAGATTCCTTGCTTGATCAGTTTCTTCTAGCATAATCCAACCAATATAATATGACATTGGATATTAAATCACACCAAAGTGTATGCCTTTACATTTATGAACAATGAACTTATAAATATTTCACATGCCCATAATTCAAGCCTATTTAAATCATTCTGTAAGTATTACACATCACAGCACTCCTGATTACCATACCTATCTTTGTACCATCAGCAAATAGCTGTATGTCGCCCATGAAATCCTTTCCAGTATCATTAATATATACTGATTGAATAATAATGGACCAAGGACTGATCTTTGTGGCACACTGCTGATTACCATAAATCTTGCAGACTCATGTTCCCCACATACCACTTTTTGATATGCATCAGTCAGTCATCCTCTTATCCATGACAAAATTTATGTTCCAATATAATATTCTCCAATTTGTGCAACAGTTTTTTATTTAATACTCTGTCAAAAGCCATATCAAAGTCCAAAAGTATCATGTTGCATCCATTATCTAAATCAATGGGAACATTATAAAATGTGAACAAGATGCTCAAACCAGACCTTTCCTTAATGTACTCATGTTGTTCATTGCAAAATATAGTTTCTCTTTCAACCCATTTCTGTATTTAAGCTATAACCAACTTTTCTAAAATGTACACCACCCTAATGCAA
Source organism: Typopeltis vanoorti (assembly GCF_054136105.1). Classification (NCBI taxonomy): domain Eukaryota; kingdom Metazoa; phylum Arthropoda; class Arachnida; order Uropygi; family Thelyphonidae; genus Typopeltis; species Typopeltis vanoorti. Next base: position 2,849,596 of record NC_143549.1, on the reverse strand, counting down.
TGGAATTACCATACATTCTTTCCACTCCTATGGAATATTTCCTGTTCTGAGACTCAAATTATACAGCTTAGTCAAAGGAATAACCAATTCAGTTGAATAATCTTTTAGCATTCATGCTGATATCCCATTAGTCCCCATTGCTAAATTCTTATTTATTTTTGGCAACAGCTCTAATGCCTCCTCCTCATACTCTTGAATTTCTTCATCCAGTAAAGCAGCATTAGTAGTGAACCCAATGTTGCATACACCAGGTTGAGAGCTTTTAGTGAAATGGCTATTCATCAGGTGAACAATCTCTTCGGTATCAGCACCCACATACCATTTCAATTCAGTAAAGTTATTCTTTTATATTCATTCTTTTGGATTTAACATAATCAAAAATGGCTCAAAAAGGAATAAAATATATAATCTAAAGCATGCGGTGTACTCATACACTCCAGATGATAAGCACAAGAAAACATCCATTAATGATTCTCTTAGTGGATTTGGCATGCCATTCCTTTCTGATCCACATCCTAAGGCAGAGTGTATGGTATAGGAAAGATTATACAACTGGCTTTCTGATAGTTGAGAGGGGTTCATTTTCATCACGTTCATTCAACATCCCAATCAAGGAGTTCAAACTTATGTGTCCTCTAAGCTCTTCCTCTTTGCAATGACATGAAAATCATTATTTTATGGCTATACAGCCTACTTTCATTTAGGGGTGCCCCCCTTTTCATAATATCATTGGCTTTTTATTCAAATCTTAGAGCATTACTGATATGTTATAAAAACCGATATATGAAGAATAACATACGAGGAAAATTCGGACATACCTTTTTTGGATGTTGTTTGCTGTCTCATCCCGGAGATATGCATTCCTCTGCTGTTAAGTTGTTAAAGGAAGGGGGTTTGGGAAAAGCACTGTGGGAAAATTATTTGTAAAAACTTTTTTTTTTTTTTTTTAATATTATTAAGGGTGGGCAGAGAGTGCTTTGTGTGTGTGGGGAGGGTGGTTGAGAGAAGGATCTGAAATAGAAACTATTTTTTGGGGAAGAGGAAGGATTGATGGGAAAAGGTCAGGGGTGTGAGCCATTTCAGCCATGCTACGTATTCGGAACTCGTGGGGAAGTGGAGGCTATGTCATGGTGTTTCTGTCTTTGGTGTGCTTACGTAATTGCCTATTGATCACAGTCGTGACATAATTTTTATATTATGGAGCTTCCAACTCTCAGAGATTATGTAGGATTGGTGGACATTTATTGAGTTTTCATCACATTTTATGGCTATTGTTTCCGATATTCTAAGCATTGTTTTATCATCATCTTGTATGTCTAATATTATGGCCTTGTCGATTTGCAGGGTATGTTTCTGTTCAAGAGTGTGAATTGCTATTTCTGTTTTTCCTGTACTTTGTATTCTGTTTTTCTTTTTGTTGTTGTGTTTTTTATTGTTTAAATGTTCTGGAATAGGGATGTTACAATCATGGAAGTGTTCTTGTATTCTGCCCATAAAGACCTGATAGCAGAACCTGTGTTGGTGATACCACAGTCTTTTTGGCAAGGAAATTTGTAAACTATGTTGTAGTGTTCTAATATTTCTTTCTGTATGTGTGTGTGAGATTTTGTAGGTTTTAGACGTGTTGCCAATCTTTGGTTCGTGGTGAACACTAGCTTATAGTCAGTGTGTTTGAAAATGTATTTGTAGGCTTTGTATGTGTTCTGGATGTATGGCAATTTGATACTTTTTTGTGTTGGGAAGTCTGTTTTTTATTATTTTATAATGCTAGAGTCTTGACAGATAACAGATTGATTTTGAGGAAAATTGTTGATAAGAAATTAGTAATGATGTGAGTTTTATTATTATTACTACTACCCCAAGACCTCATGAAGTCAAAGACTTATCTGGGAGGTTCTTTTATCACACACACATCTCATCATACCATGTCTTAAACATACTCAAAACTCTTTTCTAAATAACTTAGGGAATTGAAACAACGTAGATCTGAATATAAATTAAATAATATTTTAATAGATATTTCCGATATTTCGGCAATGTCACATTGCCATTTTCTAAAGGAACTTACAAAAAGGCAGGTGCACACAAGGCAATAACAATACAGTAACTAAGAATGAAGATTTGAAGCTATCGTTCTCCTAGAAGTCCTGATGGTGCCCTCTGGAGGGCTAAGTAGGCGTTCTTGGCCGTTGGGCTGGTCTGCTGATGTATGCCTCCCAAATTTGGGGCAGTCGCATACAACCAAATTTGTTGAGGTTTGGAGAGTTTCTTAGGGCAGAGGCTGATTCCATAAATAATCTTTCGAATTTATATTTGCTCCGGTGTATTATTGTTGCTTTTCCACCGTATTCTGTGGCGAGTATCCAGAGCATGGTCTGCAAGACTAGACAAGACCAAGAACACAAGGTCTTGCAAGACCTTGTGTTCTTGTGCAAGAACACAAGGACTACCGGATGTAGTCCTTGTGTTCAGAAATTCTGATATTCACTGTCCTGCCTGTTTGGCCAAAGTACGACAGTTTACAACTGCAAGGGACATGGTATACACCAGGTAGGTCTAGGGGAAGTGGTTGGTCTTTGGTAGAGCAGATAAGGGATGCCAATTTTCTGTAAGGCCTGTAACAGGAGGTGAGGTCATGTTTTTTTAGAATTTTGGTAATTTTTTCTGAGGTGCCTCGGATGTAGGGAATGGTGATGGATTTAGAGTAATCTTTTTTTGTGGAGGGGGGGAGGAGGGGGGGCTGTGGTTTGTAGGTTTTAATATTTTTTGGATTTTTTTTGGGGGGTAGCCATTGGCTGAGATAGTGTTGAGGATGTGATTTAGTTCAGTGTTAAGGGCTATGTCGTTAGAACAGATTAGTTTAGCCCTGTTGTATAGTGTTTTTACCACTCCATATTGTTGTGAGGGGGGGGGGGGATTGTTGGTGGATATATCTGCCTGAATGGATGGGTTTTCTGTAAACTGAGAAAACCAAAGTTCCATCAGGCTGGCGGGTGACTAGTGTGTCTAGGAAAGGGAGGCAGTTGTTTTCCTCTTTTTCCAGGGTGAACTTGATTCTGGCGTGTTGGTTGTTTAAGTGTGTAAGGAAGGAGAGGAGTGTTTCAGAGCCATGTGGCCAAATAGCAAACACATCATCAACGTAGCGAAGCCATATGGTTGGTTTTTGTGGGGCAGAGGCTAAGGCTTTTTCCTCAAAGGTCTCCATAAAGAAATTGGCCAAGGGTGGTGAGAGTGGTGAGCCCATGGCTGTCCCCTCTATTTGTTTGTAGAATTTTCCCTGCCAAACGAAATAGCCTGAGTTCATTGTGAACTGAAATAGGGCTGAGATATCGGGGGAAAATTTAGCTTGGATAAGCTCTAAAGTTTCCTTGAGTGGGACATTTGTGAATAAGGAAGAGACGTCGAAGCTGACCATTATGTCAGCATGTTGGAGTGTAAGGTTTTCTATGCTGGCTTTGAAGTGGGCTGAGTTTTTTATGTGTGATGGTGTGTTGCCAGTATAGTGTGTGAGCTCTTTGGCCAAATGTTTAGCTAATTTATATGTGGGGGAATCAATGCCATCCACTATGGGACGTAATGGCACATTTTCTTTATGTATTTTTGGGAGTCCGTAAATACGGTGGGGGGGGGGTATAGAGTTAAAAGGTTTTAATCTGTTAGTAACTTCTACAGGCCAAGAAGTGACTTTCTTAAGGTGCCTGTGAAGTTTTCTAATTTGTGAGTTGGTGGGATTGTAATTGATAGGGAGGTAAGTAGCCCGATCTAATAGAAGAGCATTCAGCTTACCTTTGTAGTCCTTTTGGTTAAGTACTACAGTTGCATTTCCTTTATCCGCTTTGGTGATAACTAATTCTTTATTATTTCTCAATTCCTGTAGGGCTTTAAATTCCTTGTTGGATATATTGGTTTTGGGTGGTTTTGTTATGGAAAGGACACAAGCTACATCCAGTCTTACACTGTTGGCGATTTGATGTGGAAGGTGGCGGATTCCTCTTTCAATCTGGATCATAATCTCCTCACTCGGTATTTTTTCGGGAGCAATGGCGAAGTTTCACGTGGCCACAACTTCTGTTAATATCTTAACTGATTTTCGTTTGTGAGAGATAAAAAGCTGAGTTTACAGAAGAAAAAAACCCTGCTACCTCCATATAAGTTTATCTAACTCATTTTCGACTGAAGGTGAGTTAGCCAACATAAAGCATCCACTCATCAATCGAACTCAGGTCTTTTCCAATTGAAGTGCACAATGTCCTGTGGTTCTTCCAATTGCACTATGGATGCACTCTATTTGATGAATATGGAACATGAGTCACATCTGTGGTAATATAAAAGTACAACGAGCATTTTGATAGTGTATTTCATGTAGGGGAAGTGTTAAAAATATTAAGTAACATTGATATTTTTTAAGGTTGTGGCACTGGAAATATTTTGAGAGAACAGCTGGGTTTGTTAAGGGCAGGTCATGATAGAATATCACTTGCGCATTGTGGGAATGTATGTAACAGAGATGGTTCAGCCTTTGACTTGATTCAACAGGAACAGCCCAAAAGTACACACACACACACACACACCGCTGCATAACAGAGAATCCATGTCAATGGTGTCCAACTGGTTAGAGACAATACTGACCTGTATGGATGAGGATGGAAATATTTTGAGAGAACAGCTAGGCATGTTAAGGGCAGGTCATGATTTAGTAACTTTATTATGTTTTATAAGAGGATTACTAGTGATTTGGATACAGGAGATGTTTAATACAGTGATTTGTCTTGCTTGTGGTTGATTCACATGTTAAACTACTGTTGAAATTGAGTAGGATGGTCAACTGATAGGAGTCGAAGAGTTGTGTATGGGGGTACAGTGTTCCAAAAATAGGAAGGTGAAGGGAACTAATGGGATCTGTTCTGGGAACACTGTTTAATGTATATATATTAGTTAAATAGTTTTCAGGGTTTGAGAGGAAATATTGAGTTGTTTGCTGATGATGCTAAATTAGGAATAGTAATGGCAGGAAGTTTTGATGTGTTATTGTTACAAGAGTTTGAATAAGTTGGTCTTTAGACTGGAGATATCATTTCTAAGTATAAAGTTAAGCATTTTTGCTAGAGAAAAATGAATCGGGTTAATCATATAGAGGCACTTTGGTTTGAAAGGTGGGGGGGAGGGGGAGTCTATGAATCTTGGTAGATAGGGCACAGAGTTTGCTAAGAGAAGGTCATGCTTAAAGGTTACTCAGAAAGTCATCATCATCAAATTCCTGGCATGTACTCTCAAGGGGTGTAATGATTTGATAGTACTACATGAAAAACACATCATTACTAACTTCCTATCAACAATTTTCTTCCAAATTACCTGTTACCTGTCAAGACTCCAACAATTTTATTAGATCTTATATTTCTGTCTTCTAAGGCACTTTATACTGTATCAATCCACCTATATATCTTAGTCTTCCTGTGGGTCTTTCTCCTGCCAACCTGGCACATAACACTTGTTTTGCTTATCATTCCTCACCCATTCTGTTTAAGTGACCATACCACCTGAGATTAGCTCTGCTAACACATTCCTGGATGCTAACAATGTCAATGTCAAGTTCTTTCCTGATATCCTCATTTTTAATCTGCTTTACCATTGATGCCATCTGTTCATGCCCCTAATCTTTCTTAGGACTCTCATATCTGTAGTCTCTAATCTTTGGTCAAGTGTTCTATTTCTAACCCAGTTCTCGAATCCATACGTTAAAATTGGTTTGAACACTGCCTTGTATACAGCTAATTTAGTGTTTTGAATAATTTCTCAGAAAGTTGCTGGTATAATTTTAAAAACATTGATATGTACAGATTGTGATATTTCCATGTATAAAGTACTAATTAAACCTCATTTAGATTTCTGTGCACAGATCTGGTCAACTGGCTATTTTGGTGATAAGGATGCTTTGGAGTGAATTCACAGGGTGAATAACTAAGACTGTCTTAGGACTGTGGAATATTGAGAATGAGGACAGAGGGAGGGAATGTGGTCTTCAGAACTTACCAGATAGTAGGAGGTAGATATAGATCGTAGATAGTAACAAAAGCAGACAAAGGAATGCAACCATGGTGATGGACACAACAGAATATGATAACAAAATGCACACACTGTTACAAGATCAGTCAACAAACGAAATTATAGATCGCAATTCCACCAACACATAAAAGAATAAGGCATGTAAATTACTGAAAAAAGTCACTTCCTGGTCCCAAGACACAGTAAACAAACTCAAGCCCTTCCATGTTAAAACACCTAGGATTTATGGAGCACCAAAAATTCACAAACAAGGTACACCCTTACGCCCAATTGTGGACAGTATAAATAGTCCCACATACAAACTGGCTAGACATTTAGCTAAGCTACTAGCCACTCTCACAGACAATTCTCCCTCCTATGTCAAAAATTCAGCCCACCTAAAAAGCATCTTACAACACCATACCCTAAAAAGCTCAGACTTAATAGTAAGCTTTGATATCACCTCACTATTCACAAATGTACTACTAATAGAAACCCTCAATCTACTGAAGTCACACTCCCCCCCCTGATATACTTGAACTATTCAAATTCACAATACATGCAGGATATTTCACATGGAAAGGAAAAATATACAAACAAATAGATGGGACAACCATGGGCTCCCCCCTTTCCCCTCCAGCCAACTTTTACCTGGAAAAATTAGAAATCAATACAGCCACTCTCAAACCAACACTCTGGCTACGCTATGTTGACGATGTGCTTGCTATTTGGCCACACGGCCTAGAGACATTGGAAACATTCTTAGCACATTTAAATAGCCAATATCCAAAAATCCACTTTACAATGGAACTGGAAGCTATTAACTGTCTGCCCTTCCTGGATACACTTATCACGCATCTTCCAGATGGTTCCTTATCATTTTCAGTTTTTAGAAAACCCACGCATACAGGGAGATATTTACACAAACAATCACACCATCACCCTTCTCAACAATATGGCATTTTGAAAACGCTAACCCACAGAGCGAGAGCAATCTGTTCCAATGACAATGCTCTTGCTGCTGAACTGGCTCACTTACGCCATGCCTTCTTGGCCAATGGCTATAATCCCCATAAGATAAACAAAATACTAAACGCCCCTAAGAAACCCCTTCCACTATCCACCACAGAGAACTACAACAAAACAGTCACCATCCCATACATTAAAGGCACATCTGAAAAACTTGCAAGAATTCTTAATAAACATGAACTACGCGCCACATTCAGACCGTGTGGCAAATTGGCAACTCTTATCCGCTCACCCAAGGACAGCATTCCCCCTCCATCACATCCAGGAGTCTATGAAGTATCCTGCTCATGTAATCAAGCCTACTACTGCCAAACAGGAAGAACTGTGAACATCCGCATCAGTGAACACAAAAGATATGTCCGGCATTATCACTATGGCAAGTCGGGCCTAGCAGACCACGCTCTGGATACCCCTGCACACAGGATCAACTGGAACACAAAAGTACTGCACAGAAGCTCTTAAAAGTCAGAGAGATCGTTCTTAGAGGCAACAGAAGCCCTGAAACACACTCCAAATCTCAACAAATATGGCTGTATAAATTTGCCTAAAATCTGGGAGACAGTCATCTTAAGAAAAAACTAGTACCGGTTTTTTCTCTGTTTAGGACTCTAGTCTTATGTGATAGCTGCAATTTTTTTTTTTTTTTTCAGATAGAGGGCACCAAAATCAGGAACTCTAATCTTTGTGTTGCTGCTACAATTTTGTTTAACTAGTCTGTTGATTACACCATGTTGTTATACATGGTGTAATCAACGCATTGTGACAAACTGTGTTTTGTGCTCTGAAGATGCTGGTTATATCACCAGCGAAATATCAGTAATAAGTTAATAAATTAATTATTTACTTATTTTTTTGTGTTCTAATTTATACCGTTAAGAAATAAACAACAACTTTCTAAATCTAGAAACCTTTTTTTTTTTTTTTTTTTTTTAACCTCTGATATCTCTTATTAGGTTTTATTTCCTAATATGTACTCAAGTTATAGATTTAAGGACTCTTTCTTCCGAGATGTATTTGTGTACTTTTTTATGCCTAAAAAAGGAATTTGCTATTTTCAAATTATTGAAATAATTTTAGTTCATTCCAATGAATGGATAAGTCAATTTAATGGAATTAAATGGAAGATCTTAAAATTTGGAATCATCCACCAATGGGAGGCTGCATACACTATTAAAGGAAATATATGGCAATAGGGACAAATGGAATATTAGCACATATGCTAAAGGCATATTCAGATGAACTGGCTAGACAATTAACATGATTATATAACTTGAGTCTCAGTGCAGGAAAGATACAACTGGAATGGAAGGAATGTATGACAGTTCAGTTGTACAAGGCTGGTGCAAAACCTGATGAAAGGCCACATGAGCAGGGCATTCTATAATCACCAGGATGTTGGTAGAAGGGTTTATTGTCTTTAAAAGGGTAGAGTAGAATGCATATAGTATGAGCAGCTTTATTAGGCACCCTGATATCACGAGGTTTAAGGATATTAGCAATCTTGCTTCAAAGTCTACGATGTAAGAGATGGAAAGAGAGTCTATGTAGTGCATATCAAGAGTTTTCTGCAGAGTAGGAGTAGAGAAAAAGAAATTTTTGGAAAAGTTTTTTTTTTTTTTTTGGACATTAGTTAAGTTAGTTTGTGCTATAGAATTTGTAGTTCTTCACATTTCTAAAGATGGAAGCAGCAAATTTTGAAAGTGTATGAATGATGCCTATCTTCTGCGAAAGGTGGTTCAACGAAGACGAATGGAGGTAATGACTGGTGTGGTTTGGCTTGTAGCAGTATCTGCAATTATTATTATTTTTTTATTATTAAAATTGTTTTAGTGAGGACAGTCTTACTTCACTTTCCATTTCTAAAGTAAATCTTTATTTTTAGGTAGAATGAGTTCATTTAAGCAAGAAAACTTTTAAATCAGCAACACTGTTTACTGATGATGAAGATAACATTAACATATCTCCTTCATAAAAATTTTTTTGTTCAAGATTTTCCATGAATAGGTCAGCACATGATAGAGAAAAATGACTTACCATCACAAGCTTGTACCACCCTTTGCAGAAAATGGGCATCATTCCTATGCTTAAAAATCATGCTAATTCCATGAAGTAATGAGGAGAAGATTAATGAAGAACCACACATTCTACTTCAAGGAATTTTCAATGGGTATTCAAAATAAGATCAAGTTATTCCAGGATTCTGGAGTAATTACTCTGAAAGACTTTACTAAGACAAGCAGTAACAGAATGGTGATAAAAATATTCAGGACGCTTGGGGTGGTTAGTTTGGAATTTCTTGCTTATGGCAGTACACAAAGCAAAAAATAAAAATAACTAAAATAAAATAAATAAATAGCTATTGAAGAAATAATATCTTATGTATAAGAAAATAAATTTTAAAAAGTTGCACTATATACATAAAAAACATATTTATGATCAGGTGAATTTGTTAAAGACCATGCACCTAGTAGATGGAGATGAAAACAGTATCTTGTATAAGAGGTGGTAACTGCAAAATCAATGGACATGAATACCTTTAAGTATCTGCTCTGTGATGGATAAGTCTAGCCAATGTGAAGCAGATGTAGCATTTCAAATGGGATGTGTGAGTATGTGTGTGTGTGCAGCTATTACAATCATAAATGGCATTTTACAGATAGAATAACGACCTATGTTAGATCCTCATTAATACCTAAACAAAACAAGTAGAAACCTTGGAGATGTATTGATTTAGATGTACAAGAGCCGCTCATGAATTGTATAAGGAATGCATATACCCAGAGTTTGAAATTGAAACACATGCCTTGAAATGATACAGGCACATCCAGAAAATGAGAGAAAAATGACCAATGAGAGTTAAGAAGTGGTTAACTCCCCACTCCTGGAAGGAGAAAAACAGGGAAGACAAGGACTAAATGGAGAAACACCTTGTGAAAGCTGTGGAGGAGAGAGGCTTACTGAACAGATGGATGATTGGAAAAGTCATCAAGAGAAGAATGGAATCAGCTGACAAATAGAAATGCTTGCCAGAAGAAAGAGAGAATTCAAATGAATTCTCTGTAAAAAATCCCCATAAAGGGACATTTCATAAGACCTATGTTAAATTACAGATAAAAATGTCTACAATGACTAATATTATGCAGAGCAATAATAATATTCTCTATTTCTATACATAGACCTACTGTCATTCATTAAATTCAGGCTTAATCTCCTACAATTTATTTGTTAATGTAACCACCAGGATAACCACTTAAATGTATTTTTATTAATTGTCTGTAGTAAGTATAGGAGACTGCCAAACAATAAGTGGAGAAAGCTCAAGCTCATCTAGCATCTGCATGTACGTCTTGCTTTCCCAGTTTCCAAAATGAGTGGAAATCTAAAATAATAGAACATCAAAATTAAGAGCTTTCACATAAGATACAATACTTGTATAATGTAGGAGAGTACTAGATTTAGATTACACATAAGAGAACAGATAGCCTATAAAGAATTTGATGAGTCAGTATAAATCACAAAATTTTGGTAGAATTATTATTTTTTGCTTTGAAGCACAAACTGTGTGGAATCTTATTATTACTTTAATTATATAGGTATTTCCATGAAGTCAGAACAGCTTTTGAAGGAGAATCACACTAACTATTATTACTTTTGTGTTGGTGGAGACAAAGCTGTAGAACAGGTGCCCTTCCTAGATGAGTCTTTGGACTCTCTAGAGGTGCCACATAATAATAATAATAATTTTCTTGTATATCTCACTATAAATTTATACATTGTCTAAGCCCTCACAATCAATTTCTGGCAATCCATTCCTCTAAATCAGTGCTTCCCAAACTTATGGATGTAAAGGCCCCCTTGGAAAAAATATAATATTTCATGGCCTCCATTGAAAAAAAAATCATAATACAGACATATATTATTATAATATTTATTGTATTTATATTCAATACAAAACATACATAGCAAATATCGTAAAAATCAAATGAAATATTACATTTTTATCATCTTAGATACACATTTGATAAGGAACACTTAGTCTTAAATTCGGCAGCAGCCTAGCCTATACACTAATGAATGAATCATTATAAAATTTTTATTTTATGCTAAATTATTTAAGTAATTAATAATGGTTTATTTTATGCAAACTTGACATTTGTTTAAATCTCTCTCTGTGAATGATGCCCTGTACAGTCTGTAGTGCTTGTGTGAATACGTTACGATAAATTTTAACTTTTTATAAATGATTTGTGTATATTTTATGGTAATAAATGAAAAATAGGCTAGTATCTACATATATTTTAATGCATTCATGACATACCTAACTTTTTCTTAATATTTTTGATATTTCTAGGCTATGCTATGTGGTTCGTTTGCAAGCTCTTTCAAATTGTCACAAATCCCGCCAAAATTTTCTGATATATATATATATTTATTCAAAAAAAAAACCTGTATATAAGTGGACCCACACAGTTAAAACTTGCATTCTTCAATTCAACTGTATATCATTTTTTGACAACCAGGTCTCACTGATGCATATATTTTAGCCAAGTCGAGTTGACCAATGCAAAAAAGCTCCTGTCCACAATACTGAGAAATGTCATGCTCCTAAATTGTTTAAATTTGGAAAAGTCTATTGGAAATTTTTTCACTTGGTTATAACTATAGTTATACTAAATTAAAGATACAGAAATTATATACTTGGTTTAATCCTTTATCCAAGTGTAAGCAGACAAAGTTTGCACCTGAAGTATTTTCAGGACTAAGGCAATTCGTGGTAAAGATGGTATGACTTCACATCACTTGCCTTAGTATCCCGTAATACAAAACACTTCTCCTTGCAGACATGTATAATACTATGCATTATGGGAAGGGTCACTACCCAGACTGGTTTCGACCTTTATTGAAGTGACAAAGTAAAGGGTTGCTTATCATAGGCCTAGAGTAGTTAGTATAGGGGTGCAAGAGAGCCTGACAGTATTAGGAGGAAAAAAGACAGACAGATAGCATGAGAGAGAGACAGAAAAGGCCTCAGCTCTTTTATATCATCATATAGCCAAAGGCCATTAGTTTTTCTTTTTCACCAATCTCATATAAATGAACAACCAACAAACCAATTGAAACTAAAGCGCAAAGATGACTGTTACCCAGGTGGTTAGCCTCATCTGGGTTAACTGCCTGGGATTGCTCTCTAGTCATCTCTGCAATTGACTATAAGTCTACATTGAATAAAGAGGATGGAACTATTTAAAAAACCTCTCATAGCAAGAATAGACAGAATTTTATCTCCCCTAGTGAATACTGCATAATGTGAGTTCTACTTTGTCATAATGTGATATCAAATTTATCTAATGATAAATTTGATATCTCCTAGAATGCTTTTTTCTAAATACAAAAAAAAAAAAAATCTGACTGAACAATAAGATTTCATAATACAATATTATAAAGCCTTTCTTTTAAGCTTACATGGTGATCTGAATGCATTTTTGAAAATTATGGAGACAACTACCGTGTTTGAATAAAAACTTTAGTTTAATATAACTAAAATCTACATTCAACATTTCGACCTTTATGTCAAGGTTATCTTCTGGAGCATACAACTATACACAGTAAACAAGCTACACTACAATCAAACTGGTTTGTTAAAGACACTGACCAACCGCTACAACAATTGTTGGCCTAACCTCTGGTGGGGGGGGGGGGAATATATATATATATATATATATATAAATTATACATCAAAGCTAGAGTCCTATTATTAGTGTTATCTGCCAGTTGTAGAAATACATTGGGCACAACAACAAGTATCTATCTATATACATATATTAACATCACGTACATTCCAGCCAGTTGGTATGGAATGGTTTCTAATACTAGCTGAAGATTGGCTAGAGTCCTGACTTATGCTGGATCTTATATATTAGGTAGGCTGAATGTGTGCCATCCAGATCCTTGGAATTTTCATGCCATCTTTGTTGTTGATATTTATGTGGTTTATCAGGATTTTGCAGGCTTCCCTTTCGTACCAGGTTTTTAATTCATCTTATATAAAAGATCTTAACTAATATAGCTCTTCAGCTAGTATTAGAAACCATTCCATACCAACTGGCTGGAATGTACATGATGTTAATATATGTATATAGATAGATACTTGTTGTTGTGTCCAATGTATTTCTATAACCAACAGATAACACTAATAATAGGACTCTAGTGTTGATGTATAATTTATTTATATATATATATATATATATATATATATATATATATTTTTTTTTTTTTTTCACCAGAGGTCAGGCCAACAATTGTTGTAGCGTTTGGTCAGTGTCTTTAACAAACCAGTTTGATTGTAGTGTAGCTTGTTTTCTGTGTATAGTTGTATGCTCCAGAAGATGACCTTGACATAAAGGTCGAAACATCGAATGTAGATTTTAGTTATATTAAACTAAAGTTTTTATTCAAACACGGTAGTTGTCTCCATAATTTTCAAAAATGCAATATTATAGAGCATTTGGATGTCATATTGCTTCAAATCCATGTTTTTTTCTAACCTTCCATAAATGTTATTTAATTCATTAATTATAAAAATCAAAATTCTCTTCTCATTGCTGACAGGTGATGGGTATTGTAAAAAAATAACCTGTTCTGTTGTAAATAGTGGCATGCCCAACACATTACATAATCTGTTCCAAATATGCAGAACATGCAAGAATGCATGTTCTACTGTTTCCAATTGGTAACAAATGTCACAGATTGGATCTCTGGCGTTAAAGTACCTCCATTTGATGGCATTGACTGGAAGGCGACCATATGCAATTCTCCAAGCAAGATCCTTCCTGTTAGGGTACCCTTGGAACTTCATCAAGTTATGAAACAAAATATTGTTGTCAGTACCCAACCGCGGAACTTCGCAGCAAAAGAGATTAAAGATTTCTTTATACCAAATTTTACTTTTTTTTAATGGAAAGAATGTCAATTCCAGAGTGTTTTAGCAGTCTTAGAGTTAAGCACAGAGTGTTGTAGTATTCAGGAATATCTCAGCTTTTGGACCTTTATCATTATTAACTCCAAACAGGGGAATATGAAAACCCAAGTAGTACCGGAGAAGGTCTGCACATGTGTGATTACTTTCCAATATTTTATGGATTTTTGAAGCTGTATTGATTAAATAGCAGAATTTTAAGACTGGAAGTCGAAATCCTCCATGCTTCATTGATAGTTGAAGAAATTCCTTTTTAACTTCTTGGTATCAGCTAGACTAAAAAAAGCACAGGTTTACTATATAATTGCTTTTCATCAGCTTCTGTGATGTCTGTAATATTTATTATGTACAACTGAGCAGGAAAGATTATGGTTTTGATTACTATGGCTTTAGAAGGAAAAGAGAGCAGCCCTATTTTCAAGTCTTTTCTAACATTTCCAAGTTCTTGGACTGGTAATATTGGGTAAGTGGAGAAGGGAATTCCAAGTATAATGAGAGGTTCTCTCGTTGGGGTTAGTCCAAAAGGAATGCCTCCAAGATCCCACTTTCCATAAACTTTTAATTTTGTCATGTGTGCATTAATAATTAATCTGCTGATTTTGCTGAATTTTTCCAAAATACCAAAAAATATACATATGGAATCATTATCCTTCAAAGATCCGACTACATCATCGGCATATGCTAATACCTTATTTTCCTTTTTAGTTGAAGGAACTGTTATTCCTCATACAGCATGTGTATTGTTGACTTCTTGTAAGAAAGGTTCAAGAACCAATGCAAAGAGCAGTGCAATGAGAGGACAACTTTGCTCGACTCCTTTTTGAATTTTTTACTGCTTCTGACAGGAATCCATTAAGTAGGAGGCGGGTGGTTGAATTTGCATAGGCTCCTTTGATACCAGATAGCAGTTTTATACCTACACCAATTTGCTAGAGGATGTGGAGTAAAAAGGAATGCCGGACATTATCGAATGCTTGAGTAAGGTCTACTGATAGCACTGTCATCGACTGGTTTTTCGTGTTAACTAAGGATTAGATCACTTAACAGAAATAGATTAAATTCTACTGCTCGAACTGGTACTCCATACACCTGTGTGCTTTAAATTATATACAGGTAACCCTCATATAACACGGTCTACAAACTGTAGTAATGCGGTACTTATACAACGCGGTTTCGATATAAGACGGTCTACAAACTGTAGTAACCCTTTATCTTTTCATATATTTTTCAATGCGCGACTTAAAAATCAAATTTTATCTTCATTAAATTTGCGTATTCCCTTATCGCGCATGTAGTTATAAGTAGCGAATTTATGTTACGGGAAATCCTTTAGCATACACGTATGTCAATTGCTTACTGTATAAAGTTTTTATTGTTGAAAATTGTCTTCGTCTTCTGCCAGGAATGCACATTAAAAATCATAAGTGTATTATTCTAAAGCTGAGCACTTTATTTTTTGGTGAGTTACATATATGTAATGCTTATTTTTATGTAAAAAAATATTTTTATAGTAATGGCCGTTTAGAGCACATTTGCAATATACACATTTGTTAATAGGGATAAACCCACCCATTGTAAACTGCCAAAGTAACAATTGAACAAGACTGAAGATACATTCGGTTTCGATCTGAACATGAGACTCAACCTTCGCAAACTTCTTCATAAGTGCTCCAATCTCTGCAATTAATTAATAATGAATTAATTGATGAGAAAATAGATTTAAATGAGGAGGAACTGGTACAATTAATAGATGACGTCGAACCAAATGGCGCGGAAAGTTCTGCCGAAGATCCTGATTGTGATGAATCCGTGAAAGAACTCAGTTTAAAGAAATTAGCAGAAGGATTGGACTTGGCAAGAAAGTTATTTTATGGATAATGATCTCTCAATGGAGTGCTCCGGAAAATTCATGAGACAATTGGATATTTGTTTAGCTCTGTATTATGAACTTAATAAAATTGCAGCATAGTGGTAGGTAAGGTCTTATTACTGACTTCTTGATGGATAATGATCTCTCAATGGAGTGCTCCGAAAAATTCATGAGACAATTGGATATTTGTTTAGCTCTGTATTATGAACTTAATAAAAAATTGCAGCATAGTGGTAGGTAAGGTCTTATTACTGACTTCTTGATAACTAAATCAGCTGAAGTATGCAATGAGAATTATACAAATTATGTCCAAGAGATATCAAGTGATGATGACATGTCCAGCCACTCGTAAATAAAGAACATCTATGAAATGTTAGTTTTGAAGAGAGCGATGACAATTAAAATATGCACTTTATTTCATTTTGCCTGAAACATTTATGCATTACTTGCAATGAAGTTTACGTACAATTTATATTTTTATAAGTTTATAGTATGTATTTGTTTCACAGTTTATGTTTTCTTAACTTACATGAATTACCTGAATTAAATAAAAATATATTTCTGTTGGATATGTCATTGTTTATATAATCTTAAAAAAAAAAAAAAAAAAGATTTCGGAACCTAATCCTACTTTTTCTATGTGATCCAAGTCTCGCATAACGCGATTTATATAATGCGGCATTTTTGGGGAACCTAACATCTGCGTTATATGAGGGTTACCTGTATTTCATTTCCACTTTGAGTCTATTATTGATAATACTGAAAAATATCTTGTAGTCAGTATTAGATAGAAAAATCGGCCTTCAGTTGCTGATTAAGGTGTGAGGACAGTATGACTTGCTACAAATTCACTTGGTATGTGTCCTGATAAGAGAAAGGAATTAAATAGTGTAACTAGAATGGGAAGAATAAAATTCCAGGTCTCATGATAAAGTTCTATCACTAGACCATCAGCGCCTGGGGATTTTCTTGTCTGGCATTCTTTATAGACTGTCGTTCAACCTTTATTGAAGTCTCTTAAGCAGGAACCAGACCCAGAGGCGATGCTAAGGTTGAAGTAATGCAGTAGTCATAATTTCCTCTACCAATTGCCAAAAGGTGTCACACCTTATTATTAAATTACTCTAGATTATTATTATTATTATTATTATTATTACGGGTATCTCCATGGAGTCAGTAGACTCATCGTGGGAGACCCAAACTAGCAAAACAATATCTGTCATATCTCTTCTTGAATTCATTTACAGACGAAGAGCTCACAACTAAGTCAGGCAATGAATTCCACTCATTCACCACCCTCCAGGCAAAAAACCTTGTTCTGACACCTTTGTTAACCACACTCTTCTTTAATTTCCAGAGATGACCTCTTGTTCTTCCATCACTTTCACACAGCTGAAACATTTCCCCTGCATCAATCCTATAAAAACCTTTTAGTAATTTGAATGTTTCTATCATATCCCCTCTTCTTCGCCTATCAACCAATCTCTGCAATCCACAAGCTCTTAGAGAAAGGTTGTTGGAAATTTTTTTCAGTTGATTATACTATAAATTAAAGATACCAAGAAATTATATACTTGCTTTAATCCTTTATCCAAGTGCAAGTAAACTTTATCCAAATGTAAGCAAACAAACTTTTTACACTTGGATAAAGGATTAAACCAGGTATATAATTTCTTAGTATCTTTTAATTTATAGTATAACCCAGTGAAAAAATTTCCAACAACCTTTCTCTAATCCAGAGTAATTTAATAATAAGGAGTGACACCTTTTGGCAACTAGTATAGGAAAATATAACTTCTGCATTGAACTTTTTAGAATCACCTCTGGGTCTGGCTCCTGCTGAAGAGACCTCAATAAAGATTGAAATTGGTCTGGGTAGTGACTCTTCCCATAATGTATAGTATTATTATGGTATATATTATTATTATTATATAGTATAGTATTATATTATGCATTATGGGAAGGAGATATTATTATTATTATTATTATTATATAGTATAGTATTATACTATGCATTATGGGAAGGAGATATTATTATTATTATTATTATTATTATTATTATTATATAGTATAGTATTATACTATGCATTATGGGAAGGAGATGGTGAAGGTGATACCACCTTTACCACGAGTTGCCTCAGTCCTCAAAATACTTCAGGAGCAAAGTTTGTCTACTTACACTTGGATAAAGGATTAAACCAAGTATATAATTTCTTGGTATCTTTAATTTATTTGGAAAAGTCCCTTTGTAACAACTAGGTTAAAAAAGTTATAACGAGGTGAGGTTTTAATCAAAGCAAACTCCTATCCTTATAACTGATATTTCATGCATTTGTGTACTTGCATTTCAACATAAGATGGGGCTCCCAGTTAACTTTGCACAATGTCATTAGCAATCCATTACGATTTGAAACCAGTGAAGCACTGCACTGAGCCTTGCATAATCATTTTTACACACAAGCCACTCAGGTGTGACTGAATCCACCCTTGACTGCATTCTCCCTAATACTTCTAGTTTTCCTGATTATGTACTTCAAACCTTTCACTTAACACTCTTTTTCCAAATATGTTAATTCCTAAAACATTCAAAAGCAGCCCGCACATATACAAGTACGTTCATCCATCAAACTGATTCTATACATCTATAAACTACAAACCTTGCTTCCTTAATATTTATTTAGCTCTGCAGACTTCTGATTTCTAAAAGGCTGAAGGCCTTACATTTATATGGCTTATTTTTGCCATTTGATTTTGGGAAGTATGCATGGCTATTTTTCATCTCTTCATGTGTAAAAATGTTTAACATACATATGATATACCATCATCAGTTTTGGTGTTCACCTTAAATTTAGCAGTACAAAAATTTAGAAGGACCATTTCAGGATCTGTTAAGGAGTAAGACCATAACAGCTTGTGTGATAAATGCAGCTCAAAGAGAAGCACTTGTGATCATAAAGTTCAGATATGCCAAAATTACTGGTTAGTATGATGAACAGATGGGTTTGTTTGTATCCTTAGTGATATTTTCTTCACAGATCATTGTACTATTTGCATCCTGATATAAAATGTTCTGATCAATCTTTATAATTTTTTTCATCTTTTTAATCTCAGTTGTCATCTTTTCTGCATTATACACAATATTCTGAGTGATCTCCCTAACAGAAGATGCATTGAGATATTTTTTCAGAACATCATTTATTTTCATGATCTTTAAATATGGCATCAGTTATAATCCAAACTGCTTTGACAAACAGTTTGGACAGGAGTATATTCCAATTAAAGTGGATTATTAATGCAGAGCCTAACAGGATGGTTGGGATATCCAGCAGTTACAAATGTTGAAGATTTAGCTGTGTCAAAAGCAAGGAGGATAATCCACACAACCATTCTGGAAATCACAGAAGTTGGCTTTTAAGTTAACTTCTGTGATTTGGACATCAGGGAGATCCCATTTTTATATCACTTCTCCACAAGAGCTGAGTATTTTACGAGATGGTAGCTATTATATGGTAGATGCTTCAGGGCTCTGTACTAGCCACACTATTGTTTAATTCATTTATTAATGTTCTTGTGTAGAGGCTTAAGTGCTGTGAGGACATTATGTTGGAGGTTTAATGGATTTAACTTTTCTTAGAAGCAGCAGCAGCTCTCAGAAACCAACCAAATCTTAACAAATACGGTTGCATTAAGCTTCCAAAGATTTGGGAAACACTCATCACCAGAGGTCCCACCTTACATTCCAGGCCACCTACTACCGCCCTTAGAAGGCGCTCCACCTAGATAGGACTTTAGGGTCACCCACGTGGTTGGGCTTAGTATTGTAAGTTTTTGTGTGAATGTTACATTAATTGTTTAATAAATTTAGTTTAATCCTTTATCCAAGTGTGAGCAAACAAAGTTTGCGCCTGAAAGTATCTTCAGGACTGGGTTAAGGTGGTACACACCAGGGCAACTCGTTGCAAAGGTGGAGCAAGCTACCACCTTGCAACGAGTTGCCCTGGTGTGTACCACCTTAACCCAGTCCTGAAGATACTTTCAGGCGCAAACTTTGTTTGCTCACACTTGGATAAAGGATTAAACTAAATTTATTATACTCTAACCAAGTGGAAAATAAACTTTCAACATTAATTGTTTGTAATCCCCGTAGATGTCCTAGTGACTAGGACGAAATATAGGAGTATTAAATTCTAATTTAATTCTTTCTGAGTGTTGTAAAAAATCCATTAAACCTCCAACATAATCATTTATTAATGGTACAAAATCATCTATCCATCTAAAGGTACAAGGAATGATTTGAGAGGAAGTATTCAGTTTTATTTCCTGATGATGTGGTATGGCCCTATTGTCTCTTCTACTCTTCTGCAAATTTTACTGCTTCTCTCTTCATCAGGGTCAGCCTTTAAGCATTGCTGCTTAAAAACTTCCATTGTATGAAAAATATTTTCAAATTGTTTCTGTGAAATCTCTTTTGGCTGACTATCAGTGGTTAAATTTTCTTCATATTCTTCGGCATCTTCCCACTGTGCATCTAAATTTAGCAGGTCAGAATCACTCAATTCTTCAGAATGAGATTTAATTAACTCTTGGAAGGGGAGAAAGAAATGAAGGATGTACGAACTGGTCACCAACACGCGAAATCACATGCTTTATAGATAAAATTTCCCAACTGTTATATACAAGCAAAATAGTTACCACTTTAAAAACTACAATGATCATAAAAGAAAAGTTAAT
Source organism: Typopeltis vanoorti (assembly GCF_054136105.1). Taxonomy (NCBI): domain Eukaryota; kingdom Metazoa; phylum Arthropoda; class Arachnida; order Uropygi; family Thelyphonidae; genus Typopeltis; species Typopeltis vanoorti. The sequence continues at coordinate 2,828,948 of NC_143549.1, read as the reverse complement.
TTTCCAACATGTAATAATAAACAACTCATCCCAGAAGGATAGATTACCCTATTATCAGAATGGATTCTCCTTTTTGCATATGCGCAGAAGTGTCGAAGGGTCTCAAAACTGTGGGCGTACTATAGCAGACGACAAATTTTGGCGGTAAAATTTTGAAACATAGTGTACATAGAAGTAGTGTAGTATGCCATTAAAAATAGCATTGTAAAATGTTTTAAATGGGTAAATAAATTATTTCATTCTGGCGAATGATTTTTTAAATTAGTCAGTCATAAAAATGTATAGATTAAAAAATTTTCAAAATCTGTAACGTTTATTTTTAAGATGAATATAGGCACACTAATCGAATTTTAGAGGTACACTAATCGAATTTAAGTACAAAAAAAAAAAATGATGCACTAATCCAAAATGTACCAATCGAAAGATTACTGTATTTATTTCATTAGATTTAATTATCAAACAAATCTGAAAAGACGCCCCAACTCAACATCACCAGAGTTAAAGAATGACAGTATCGACATAAGAAACCTGAATGACAAATAAATGGAGCTAGCTGAGGAATTAGATAAGTACCAGATCGACATAATATGGGTGACTGGAACAAAAAAAAAAAAAAAACTGGTGAGATATTTCTGAGCAATAAATACAAAATGTTATATTCAGGCAATGACAATCAAGGAAAAGAAGGAGTAGTCATAGTATTTAACACAAAAAATGAGGCTAATCGTCTTGAATTGCAAACAGTCTCAAGTAGAGTGATGTGGACAAATATGAGAATTGGGAACTGGACAATAAGACTTATTTGTGCCTATGGTCACAGAGAAGGTTCTACTAAGGTAGAAGTGGAGGAATTTTTTGAGGCTTTAGAGAAAGCAACTTACACAATGAAAAAGAAAAAGTTGGACCTTGTTAGGGATCTAAATAGCAGAGTAGGAAATGACTGTCAGAACATACAAAAATATTTTGGAAAAATTTGGAGAAAAGAGCAAAGCTAATAATAATGGCAAATACCTGTTGAATTTCTGCTCAGGACATGGATGGGTTATTGCTAACCATTTTCCAACATAAAAATCTGCACAAATTCACATGGAAAGAAGAGGCAAGGAACACGAAAAGTCTCATTGACTATGTTATTGTAAATAGTGATGTTTTCTCTCTGGTGCAGGACAACAGAATGTACAGAGGATTTGAAACTGGAAGCGATTGCTATTTTGTCTTGAGCAGGATAAAATTTAATTTAATTTTGAAAAGAAAAACATGTAAGAAAGTTTTAAAGCGAATAAAAGTTGAGCACAACTCAGATGTGAATTATAGACTATATTACTGATATTCTTATTATTATTCAGGCCTCCAAGGAGTCAAAAGACTCATCACAGAGGTCCTTCCTAAGAAACACAAAGTCTATCAAGACTCATCGTGGGAGGTTCCGCCTTTGTGTTTCCTAGGAGGAACCTCCTAGGAAACACAAAGTCTATCATACCACTCCTTAAACTCATTGATCGTTCTTGCTCTAACCACTCTATCAGGCAATGCATTCCACGGCTCAACCACTCCTCACCCTCTTGTTCACAGTAGCATCCAGGGATGGACCTTGTCATCACTCCTTCCTGCTGTTCAACCAAGCAAAAGAACTCCACAGTGTCAACCCTATAACCACCTCTCAACAACTTAAAAGTCTCAATCATATCACCTCTCCTTCTATCCACCAAACTCTGCAGTACACTTTCCCTCAGCCTATGCTCATAACTAATATTGTACAGTCGTGAAACCATCTTTGTTATCCACCTTTGTACCCTTTCCACAGTTAATTTATTCCCTTCAAATCATGGGGACCAAATCTGAATACAATAGTCTAAGTTTGGTCTGATCAGAGTCTCATACAACGGAATGATAACTCTTTTACCTCTGCAGGTCAGTGTCCTTCTCATTATTGGAGCAATCCTCTGTGTTACCTTCACCACCTTTGCAATATGTCCTCTAAATTTCAGGTTTCTATCAATCATCAACCCCATATCTCTTGTCTCCCCTACTTCCTCTAGTATATCTCCTCCAATAGAGTATGCAGACTCCCATCGATGTGCTGTACATTTTGCTGCATTAAACTGACACATCCATTCATTTACCCATCTGTCTAGCTTATTCAAATCCTCTTGCAAGGTTATCACTTCTAAACTATTACTAATAGTCCTTCCCAGCTTCGCATCATTCGCAAACAACTGAACATTCCTCTGCAATCCACTGACAATGTCATTGATATAAAGGTTAAATACTATAGGTCCCAGTACTGAGCCCTGTGGGACCCCCACTTGTAACCCCTGCTTCCTAAAATTTTGTATCATCTGCAAACAGCTGCATATCATCAGTTAAACTCATCCCATATCATTATTATACAAACTGAACAACAATGTTCTCAAAACTGACACCTGCAATACACCTCATGTGACCTTCCTCTTTCGGGATACTGCACACCCACATACAACTTTTTGACACCTATCTGACAGACAGTAACCAATCCAACTCAGAAGTCTGTTATCCATTCCTATCTGTTTCAATTTATTTAATAGCTTGTCGTTTGGGAGTCTATCAAAAGATTTTGTAAAATTCAAGTACACCATATGCATCTCTCCTGTCCAAGGTATTTGTCACCTTGTTATAGTACACAAGTTAGAAATACAAGATCTGTCTTTAACAACCCCTGCTTACAACCACACAGAATACTGCTGCTATCAACAACCCATTTCTGTATCCTACTTCTCACCAATCTCTCCAGTACCTTCACAACAACTTTCCAGATATACAGATTGACCTATAATTTGTAGCCACACTCTTATCACCACCTTTATGCAGTGGGACAATTTTACATTCTCTCCACTCTCTTGGAACTTGTGCTATTGTAAGACTCTTATTAAACAGGCATGCCAATGCTACTGCCAATTCCCTGAAACATCCCCCCCTTATGACATGATGATATGTCATCAAATCCTATTGCCTTATTCACATCAAAGCTATTTATTTTCTCAAATACCTCCTCCTCTTCCTCCTGCTCACTCACAATTAAGTCATCCTCTCCTATGTTTTTATACTAATTTTATACTAAGTTCCTCATGATTCCATCCCGATTGGGATGAAACACCCTTATAATCTGATCAATGAATGTCAACAATGTATTCTGTAGCAACTACCATTTTAATCCATTTACATTACCTTGCCATAATTATTCTTTCTTTTACTTGCCACATATATAAAAAACTCTCCAGGGTTTTTCTTTGCCTGATTTGGCAATTTCTGCTCATATTGCACTTCTGTTTTTTTTACTAAATGGATCACTCTCCTGGCTTGTTCTTTATACTCTTCATGTAAGTGATTATTACCATTATTCATCTCGTAGTGTCTCCAAAGTACCTTCTTCCCGATTTCATGCTTAAACCCCCTCATTCATCCATTTTAATTCTACCTCAAGCAGCACTTTTAGCCTTCAATATGCATTCATACACTGGTATAGTACAGTGTTATGCATTTCTTTGTCAGTTCCAAAGCAGCATTTATTTCCTTACTGCTCAACTCCTCATCCCATGCTGCTCCAAGATGTGTCCTAAGCTTGTCATAATCAACGGCCTTGTAATTCCACAAATATCCTTTCTTCACAGTCTGGATATGGCTAGCCGCAACCCATTTGATCACTTCATGATCACTCTAAACAACTGGAGGAAAGTGCAAATCCCCACTCACAATTACATCCTCTGATGAAATGATCAGATCTAAAATTCTCGATCCTCCTGTGCTCGCTTTTACATGCTGCCTAAGATAGTTACCTCTTAAGAAATTGAGAAATTAATTTTTCTTATTCCCAAATGCTGTCTCTTCATTCCAATCTATACACCATAATTAAAATCAACCATAATAAATACCTTTTCTTTGTTCACTAATCTCCACATTTCCAGGACTATAGCAACATCCAATATGTCTAATATATTAGCAACATCTAATATGTCTTCCTATCAACCTCCACATTACACCACACTGTCTCATAACCATTGCCACTATGTGTCTCTCTCCCATGTCTACCTTATGTGGACATAATTCTCCTGCTATAGTTCGCCCACCGATTTGAGGTCCCTCGAAACTACTGCGCATGTCAGAAAAAGGAGAATCCATTCCGATAATAGGGTAATCAGTCTGTCTTCTGGGATGTAATAATAAACAAACCGAGTTTGTTTATTATTACAGGTCGGAAAATTAACTTTTCTTTTACGAACATTGCTGTTTTTAAAGTGTAACTATTTTGCTTGTATAACAGTTGGAAAAATGTACGTAGAGTGTTAATACGTGCAAATACTGCGTTCTACATAAACAATGTCACTTCGCTCCATGATAAGTTTCCTTTTATTCTGGGACTTTTTAAAACAAAATCCGATTTCATGAAGTATTTTCCTTAAAGTTTCTCTTTTCCAAGGAAAATTAATTTTTTCTTTAAGCACAGGAATCAATTTCAAAACAGTTGGCACTCTTTTCTCGAATACGTAAAATTCGTGAATAGCTCTTCTTATAACGTCTACATCAAAATCATTCAAAGCTACGGTTTCGATGGTTTTCTTTACTCTGGCGCTTTTTTTTTTTTTTTTAGGAGATTTAAATTTTGGCTTACCTTCACCTTTTGATTCCCTACGAATTCTTTTAACAGTCGACCCCGATACGCCCGCAATTGCACTTGCACGTTTTATGACTTGAGAAAGGGGAACAAGAAGACGGCCTTCTGACGATTCTTTTTCGCAGAATGTCAGCACATTATTCAATATTCTTTTGCAAGAGCTACTGAAACGTGTAACAATAGAACTTGTTGACTGTACTGGATCCATCATACAAATTAATAATAAAAAAATAATGCAAAAAGAGAACAACAAAAATCAAGCTAGTACTAGTACAGCGACAGACAAGAAAGCACGTGATTTCGCATGTTGGCGACCAATTCGTACATCCTTCATTTCTTTCTCCCCTTCAGCATGAATCGACTATTCTTGGCACAAAGCCAAGAAGGGATCTAGAAATGGTGGGCGAACTATATCATCAGTAACACTTCTCTCTCCCTTCTTGTCCTTTCTATCCTCTCGAAAATGACTGTATCCTTCCATTTCTATTCCTGCTAGAATATCATCTTCATTCAACCATGTTTCACTTATTACAATGATTTTGGGGTAATGGTTTCAATAATTGAAACCATTTCATCTTCCTTATTTCTGATACTTCTGCCATTTGTAAACAAACACAGCAGTTCATTTTTAGGTCTATAACCAGTCATTTATTGCAACCAGTCCTATCCAAGTCACTTATTGGTTGCAATAAGTGACTTGGATAGGACTGGTTATTAAGGTTAATAAGTCTAACCTAACCTTCCCAATCACACCTGTCCTTGTCCAATCACCTTTATCACCACTTACCACATATATCTGCTCTGTCTCGTCTTCCCCACCCACATCGCAAAGTATTGCATCTTCACACACACACACACACACACACACACACACACACACACACACACACACACACACTGCCAGTTTTGGGATCCACTCTTCCTATGCCATGTCTCCCTGCCCCCTCCCCCATTTCCCTGTTCCTTTTTCATTCTCCCTTCATCTCACACTACTACTATTTCCACTGTCAAGCGCACTCTCTCTCTCTCTCTCTCTCAATGCCACTCTTCCGATGTTTCATTTCATCTCTTACTTCTAATTTCTTGCTTGCATCACACACTGCACTTCCATCTAGCAACATTTTTGCAAGTGCACTCACTCAAAAGCCATTAAAATGCAACCCATCATGCCTGCATAAATCCATTCTTCCCTCAAACATTGCCACACATCCACAAACACATCTCTTCTCCTCATGATGCTAGCTCTCTGTATCAACTCATCATTGTCATACTTTGGCAACAAACCGACAACCTTTCCCAGTATACTGTTATCTTTCACTCTTCTCAATAACCTCCTGATATATGCCCTTACATGTTCCTTATGCCCACTTAAATCATTTGTCCTCAAGACCACCACCGCTAGTTCTCATGCTCATTTCCTTCTCATGTCCAAGGCTGAATTATCTTATTCATTCTCCCTCCTGGATAGTAAACCTTGTGGACTCTCATTAACTAATCTTCAATGGAATCTCCATATACTGCTATCCAGGAATCACTCAACACCTCTTTAATCTTTCTTTTCTTTCATTCTACTTGCCCGAGATTATACTACGTACTAGGACTACTTGCATTAGCTCACGCTAGTAATCACCGATACTTTATAGAGTTTCAGCATGAAACTCTCTGATTCCAATCTTTGAGTTTCTTATTCGGTTTTAAAACAATGTGGGATTTAGTATCCCCTTAATTTAAATAGTGTTTATATCGCCGAAATGAAGCCAATTGGCTCTTTATATTTAAGTAACTTAATGGGTGCACCTTTTTGACAACTCGTATACCAGAGTATATAAGTTCTTTTCGTTATACCCTTTGGTATCTCTTTGGTCTAGCTACTCACTGATGAAGCCTCAAAAAAGGCTGAAAACAGTCTGGGTAGTGACCTCCCACCATAATGTAATAACAGCATACATTTCCTAGGAAATGTGTTTTTACATTACAGAAAATACCAAGAATAGCGATCAGAACTTTACCACCTTTGCTACGAGTTGCCCGAGATTGTACTACGTACTAGGACTACTTGCATTAGCTCACGCTAGTAATCGCTGATATTTTATGGTTTACTATATTCGGCATGAAACTCTCCGATTCCAATCTTTGAGTTTCTTATTCGGTTTTAAAACAATTTGGGATTTAATTATTTAAATTAATTATCCCCCTTAATTTAAATAATGTTTATATTGTCGAAATGAAGCCTATTGGCTCTTTATATTTAAGTAAATATTTGAACAATGTCTGACAGAAATTCTTGTTGTAATAATTCAATGCTGTCAGATAAAGGAACATTAGTAAATAGTCAAACAACATCTAAACTAAACCTAATATGTGAAGCATCCAAACGAAGATCTAACATTTCATTTTTGAAATAAAATGTATTTTTTATATAAGTAGCAGTTCTTCTAGTTGAAAAAGTGAGTAAATTAGATAAGAATTTTCAAATTTTATAAGTGCAACATCCTATACAACTGGTCTTGACAGAATATAAAATTTCAACAGTCTTATCTAATTTACTCACTTCTTAACTCCTTGCTCTTGTGGGTTATCTTATTTTGGAAAAATAGGAAGATCTGCTTTTATTGGGCTAGCAGAAAAGTTTTATATTCAACAGCTTGAGCCTGAACAGTCTGGACTTGTGGAGCATGCTATCCACACAAGACAGAGTTCATTGGAACAATACACGAGTCCTTCAAAAAAGTCAGTTCCTCATGGAACAGCTATAAAAAAGAAACGTGAAACTTTAATAAATATTCCTAACTTAATTGGATATGATGGTCTACGTCTATCCCTTTGTGGGAGATAGTATTTTTTAAATCAACTAATCTTTCCTAACTTTATTTTATTTAATTGTACACACACACACACACACACACACACACACACACACACACATTTTAATAAGTTAGGAATTTGAATGACCTTTTTAGTTGGCATTTTACATGTGTGCTGAAGATGCCTTTAATACTTAGGCAAAAATTATACTAATAAAATAATAGAAGGCAATTTCAATTAATAAATCACACAGAAATCACCAAAAATCATGCAGACACTTTGTTATCAAAAATAAATAGTTCAACACTAAATTTCAAGCAATATATTGCCAATTATTACTCAAAATAGCACTTATCTTTTCCATAGCTCTTTTCCAACACTGAAATGACTCCAGAAATGAAATGACAGGGTTACAAGAATTGTAGCAAGCCTTGAGCCCTCTTTCATGATTATCGTTAAGAGTGCTTGGATTACCAAATTAGTATGCACACAAGAAGCCCCATTATCCAAGCAAACAATATGGAAACAAAATCATGGAAAACGAGGGAGAATGAAGAACCAGGACAACACTAGGAGATGCATGACTGTGAAAACAATGCCGTGAAGGGAACATAACTTTAAGGTAGAAAACACAAAATAGAAAAGATGCAGGAGGAGATTACATTCGACTAAAATGCTCAAATATGGAGGTATAAAAGATAAACAGTGGCTACACTACCTGATCAATAGGTTGAAGAGATTAACAAATTTCTAAAGTTAAAGACGAGATTAAAAAAAAAAATGGAGAAGAAAAACTTCAGAAAACAACAAGATAGGTTAAGGCTTTAGTAGGATTTTCGATACAAAATTAATAACGGAAAAAACTCAAGTACAAAGATTATTTAATAGTATAATTTTTGTCTGTGTGTCACAGGCATCTTCAGTACATTAAGCTCAAATTAAACAATAACAGACAATTCCAAAAAGTTCCACCTAAGTAGCTGGTGTAAGATAACTAAAAAGGTCAATAACTTTCCTAAAAAAAAAAAAAAATCAATACAGCTGATTTGTAAAGTACTATCTCCCATAAAGGGGATAGACGTAAGCCGTCGGATCTGTTTAAATTAGGAGAAGGAAGTAGAGTTTCACATGTTTCTTTATAAAGGCATTCCATGAGAAACTGACCTTTGTGAAGATGACATGTTCTGCAAGTCCAGACTTTTCAGATTTGAAGTATTCAATATAAGATTGGTGTTCTTCTAGCCGAATAGAGGCAGATCTTTCCATTTGTCCGAAATAAGATAATCCACTAGAGCACAGAACCAGATTCCGTGCTTTTGTGGATCTAACAATTCCAAAAGTGCCACCTAAGTAGCTGGTGTAAGATAATTAAAAAGGTCAATAACTTTCCTTAAAAATAAAAAATAAAAAAAATAAAAATAAAAATTAAAAAAATCAATACAATAAAAAGTTAGGAAAGATTAGCTGATTTGTAAAGTAATATCTCCCATAAAGGGGATAGACTTATTTCCAAAATCGTCATTTTGGAAATAAGATAATCCACAAGAGCACAGAATCTAGTTCCATGCTCTTGTGGATTATCTTATTTCGGACAATCGGGAAGATCTGCCTCTATTCAACTAGAAGAACACCAATCTTATATTGAATACTTTAAACCTGAAAAGTCTGGACTTGCAGAACATGCCGTCTTCACTAGACACAGAGTTCATTGGAGAAAGACAAGAGTTCTTCACAAAAGTCAGTTTCTCATGGAACGCCTTTATAAAGAAACATGTGAAACTCTACTTCATTCTCCTAACTTAAACAGATCCAATGGCTTACGTCTATCCTCTTTATGGGAGATAGCTTTACAAATCAGCTAATCTTTCCTAACTTTTTATTGTATTTATTTATTTTTTATATATATATATATATATATATATATATATATATATATATATATATATATATTTAGGAAAGTTATTGACCTTTTTAGTTATCTTACACCAGCTACTTAGGTGGCACTTTTTGGAATTGTCAGTTATTGTTTAATTTAGGCTTAATGTACTGAAGATGCCTGTGACACACAGGCGAAAATTATACTATTAAATAATCTTTGAAAGTGAATTTTTTCCGTTATTAATTTTGCATCGATATGTCTACTCATGGTATACCTCTTTTAAAATTTTAGTAGGATTTATCAGGCACACACTTTTCATTTCACACAAACAGTTGTGAAATCATGGAAATATAAGGTGGATGTTGATTTAATTTTTATAGTCTTTCAAAGGCAAAGTGCAAAAGTTGCTCAAAATGCTTCAGTTATAGGAGATACAGGAAGATAGTTTGATGCAAAACACAGAAGCACTAAACCTAATTTTTTTTTTCTTTAGGCACAAGAATATATGTGCAATATACTCATAAAAAATTCCTGTACAAGTCTTCAGGATTCTGTCACAAATTGAGTAACTGCTGTAAAAATTTGAGGATGAAAATCAGTTATATATATGCAGGTAACCCTCACGTAATGCAGATGTGGATGTTAGGTTCCACAGAAATGACGCATTATATAAATCGAGGCAAGACTCAGATCACATAGAAAAAGTAGGGTTATGTTCGAATTTTTTTTTTAAATTATATAAACAACAATGAATATCCAACAAAAAAATATTTTTATTTAATTCAGGTAAGTTAAGAAAACAAACTATGAAACAAAATATACAGAATAAACTTATAAAAATACAAATTGTACGTAAACTTCATTGCACATAACGCATAAATGTTTTAGGCAAAATAAAATAAAGTGCATATTCTAATCATCATCACTGTCTTTAAAACAAACATTTCTTAGATGTTCTTTATTTACGAGTGGCCAGACGTTGTCACTACTTGAAATCTCTTGGATATCATTAGTATAATTTGCATACTTCTGCTGGTTTATTATCAAGAAGTCAGTATTAAGACCTTCCTTACCACTATGCTGCAATTTTTTATTAAGTTTAGAATATGCAGCTAAACAAACATATACTGTCTCGTGAATTTTCCTGAGCGGTCCATTGAGGGATCATTATCAGTAAAATAACTTCTGAACTTTCTTGCTAAGTCTAATCCTTCTGCTAATTTCTTTAAAGTGAATTCTTTCATGGATTCATCACAATCAGAATCTTCGGCAGAACTTTCCCCATCATTTGGTTCGCCGTCATCTATTAATTGTATTAGTTCATCCTAATTTAACTCTATTTTACCATCAATTAATTTACTAATTTCGTTTTCAACCATATTGCAAAATCCCTCTAAATGGCCATTACTATAAAAAATAAAACTTTTACATAAAAAAGCGCTACACATTATATATAACTCACCAGAAAATAAAGTGCTCAGCTTGAGATTAATACACTTATGATTTTTAATGCGGTTTCCTGGCAGAAAACGAAGACAACTTTCAACAATAAACACTTTACACGGTAAACAAGAGTACATGCATGCTAAAGGGTATTTCCCCTAATATAAATTCACAACTTAAAACTATATGCGCAATACGGGCAGACGCAAATTTAATGAAGATAAAATTTGATTTTTAAGTCGCATGGCGAAAAATATAAGAAAAGATAAAGGTTTACTACAATCTGTACACCGCATGTTTATCGAAACCGTGTTGTATAAGTACCGTGTTAACAAGGGTTACTACAATTTGTAAACCACGTTATATCGAAACCGCATTGTATAAGTACCGCGCTATACGAAGGTTACCTATCTATCTATCTATATATATATATATATAAAGAAAAGGCCTCATCAGTGGGAGTCAGTATTTTAGTGATAAGGTGTGATACATTTTGATTACTTGTATATGAAAATATAACTTCTACATTACTTCAACTTTGGTATCTTTTCTGGATCTGGCTACCACTGATCAGACTTCACTAAAGATTGATGCCAGTCTGGGTAGTGTCTGTTCCTATAATGCTTAGAATTATACATGTCTGTAAGGATATGTATTTTGAATTATGGGATACTAAGGCAACTGATGTGAGGTCATTAGCCTCTATATACAAGTAGCCCAGTCATGAAGGAACTTCATGCACAAACTTTGCTCACACTTGGATAAAGGATGAAACCTAGAATATAATTACTAGGCATCTTTAATTTATAATATAACCAAGTGAAAAAAAACCTTTCAGCATTATTTGTAGAGTTAGAGCTATAAAAAAAAGTAATAAAACCCTACATACACTCCCACATGAAAAATTAATATTTTTCATGTGGTCACTGGGCTGTCACAGTGCATTGGGGTGTACCCTCGGTGGTGGATGAGGGGGAGATGATCAGTGGCACTACTTTGTAGGCCTCCTTGCTAGGTCCATGGGACCCACTAACCAATGACAGCTGCAGCATCCATTCATGTTGGGAGTTGGATGGTTCTGGCAGCCCATTTCATAAAAAATTCCACTATGTAAAGCATCATGTCTAAAGAGAAAAGAATTAAAGTTCGGGTAGTCTCAATAATGCTGGAACAGTTGAGTCAGAGTGATATCGCAGGCCCTGCGATATCGTCAGTCTATGACTGCTATGAAGAAATTCAAAGCAGAAATTACATGAATATTGCTACTTGGAATGTAAGAGGATTTAATAAATGTGGAAAATTGGCTAATGTGATGAGAGAGATGGAGAGATTGAATATTAGTATACTAGGAATAAGTGAAACTTTTTGGAAAGAATCATCATATTTTGAGTCGAAACTTCCAAATGGCAAGATATACAAAATATATACATCAGGCGGTGAAATATCAAGAAGAGGTGTAACGTTTATTGTACAGAAGAAAACTAATAAAAACATTATCCATATAATACTCAGTACTGGGACCTATATTGTTTAACTTTTATATCAGTGACATTGCCAGTGGATTGCAAGAGGATATTCAGTTGTTTGTGGATGATGTGAAGCTGGGAAGGATTATTAGTAATAGTGCAGATGTGGTAGCCCTGCAAGAGGATTTGAATAAGCTTGATAGATAGTCAAATGAATGGATGTGTCGGTTTAATGCAGCAGCAAAATGTAAGGTCTTGAGGTTTGGGGAACATCGATGGTATGTTGCATACTCTATGGGAGGAGTTATACTGGAAGAAGTAGGGGAGACAAGAGACCTGGGGTTGATGATTGATGGAAACCTGAAATTTAGAGGACATATTGTAAAAGTGGTGAAGGTAACACAGAGGATTGCTGCAATAATGAGGACACTGACCTGCAGAGATAAAAGGGTTATCGTTCCGTTGTATAAGACTCTGATCACACCATACTTAGAATGTTCTCAGATTTGGTCCCCAGGATTTGAAAGGGAAAAATTAACTGTGGAAAGGGTATAAAGGCGGATAACAAAAATGGTTTCAGGACTGTACAATGTTAGTTATGAGGATCGGCTGAGGGAATGCGGAATGCAGAGTTTGATGGATAGAAGAAGGAGAGGTGATATGATTGAAACTTTTAAACCACTGAAAGGTGGAGTTCTTTCGCTTGGTTGAACAGCAGGAAGGAGTGATGACAAAGGGCCATCCCTGGAAGTTGCGAAAGGAAACCGTGAGCAAGAGGATGAGGAGTGGTTTCTTTGCATGGAGGGTGGTTGAACCATGGGATACATGCCTGATGGAGTGGTGAGAGCAAGAATGGTCAGTGAGTTTAAGAAGCGGTATGATAGTGTGTTTCTTAGCGGGGGGGACCACCCCTCGATGAGTCTTGATAGACTTTGTGTTTCTTAGAAAGTAACTCCCACGATGAGTCTTTTAACTCCATGGAGGCCTGGATAATAATAGTAATAATAATAATCAAAAAAATCAGATAGAGTAATGGCAATTCTAGTGAAATCTAAACCTAGAGATATGCTGATCATTTAAATATATGCTCCTACAGAATAAAATGTGGAAGCAGAAATAGATATCATGTATGGTGAAATAGAATGGTGCATAAAGGAAGTTGGATCAGAGAGAACATCTACACTCGTGGGTCCATTTGGTCTTGGAATTCGGAATGAGAAGGGACAAAAGCTGACTGATTTATGTAACAAGCACAGTCTCATCATAACTAACACTTATTTTGAGCAAAAACCAACAGCACGATACACATGGGAAATTCCGGATGGAAGATACAAAAATCAATTAGAATATATTGTAGTCAGTAAATGTTACTTCAATGGAATACAGGACTCAAATATGATGCCAAGTGCTGACTGTGGATCTGATCATAGACTGGTCTTAATGACGATGAATATTCGGCTGAAAACAATAAAATTTAAAAGAAGTCAACCCCTAAAATGGGATCTGCTAATGGTACTATATCTGATAGTAAATTCAAAATTTAATGAAAAATTTCAGAACTGCTGTCTGTACAGTTGCAATACGAAAATTAACCCTCTCAGTGGAATAGACTACAAGCAGTATCATAACATCTGCTAAAAACCACATCAATAAACAAGAAGAAAGAAAGAAAAAACCATGGATAACTCAAGAGGTAATCAACCTTATTGATGAAAGAAGAATATGGAAAAGAGGAGCAAATGAAGAAGAAAGGTTAAGAATAAACTTTGGATAAAAATTATTATTTTTATTATTATTCAGGCCTCCAAGGAGTCAAAAGACTCATCACGGAGGACCTTCCTAGGAAACAGAAGTCTATCAAGACTCATCGTGGGAGGTCCCTCCTAGGAAACACAAAGTCTATCATACCATTCCTTAAACTCATTGACTGTTCTCGCTCTCACCACTCAATCAGGCAATGCATTCCACGGTTCAACCACTCTCCATGCAAAGAAACCACTCCTCACCCTCTTGCTCATTCGTAACTTCCAGGGATGGCCCCTTGTCATCACTCCTTCCTGCTGTTCAACCAAGCAAAAGAACTCCCCAGTGTTAACCATGTAACCACCTCTCAACAGTTTAAAAGTCTCAATCATATCACCTCTCCTTCTTCTATCCACCAAACGCTGCAGTCCACATTCAATCAAACAGTTACCTAAAAGACTGAAAGAAAACTGGATAAATAGGCAGTTCACTGAGATAGAAGAATTACCAAATAAGAACAAAACCAGAGAAGCATTCCTGAAAGTGAAAGAACTTAATGGAAAAGCAAAATGTACACAGTCTAATAACATGAAGGACAAAGATGGAAACATACTCATTGATAAGAAAAAGATAAATGGAAGATGGACGGAGTACTTATCCGATCTCTCTGATGGTGATAATGGTAACATGTTAGATGATTCACAACACCTTAAGTTAAACATAACAACAGATACCACTCTACCCACAAGAAATGAGGTAGAACATGTAATTAAGAATCTTTCTAATAATAAATCCCCTGGGTGTGATAATATTCCGGCTGAGCTGCTGAAAGCTTTGACTGGCAATAATAACAACAATTCAGTGGAATCCATTCAGGACTTCTATAAAACAATGGAATCACCTGAAGTTTTTACAACCTCTATCTGCATACCAATTCCAAAGAAAAATAATTCTCAAAATTGCGAAGATTACAGAACTGTGAGCCTAATATCCCATGCATCTAAAATTATTTTAACCATTGTTAACAAACAAATTGAAAGAGCCTTAAGCAGCGAATTGAGCGAACAACAGAAAGGCTTCAGAAGAGGAATGGGAACCATTAATGTTATTCTGGAACTAATAATATTAATAGAAAGATCACTTGAAAGAAATAAGAACATTTACATATGCTTCATAGACTTTCAGAAGGCTTTTGACCAGGTAAAACATAATAAAATGTTAAATATATTAGATAAATTAGACACAGAAGATCATGTACTTAAGATTATAAAAATGATTTACACCAACAGAAAATGCAGCTGTTTAACAATGAGACATCTGTAGTGAAAATAAAAAGAGGAGTTAAACAAGGTTGTATCCTTTCACCAAATCTATTTAATATCTAAAGTGAGACAGTGATGAAAAAGATTGAAAAACAAAAAATAGAAATTAGTATCAATGGTATAAAATATAACAATCTTAGATATGCTGATGATACCATTCTAATAGCAGAAAACAGAAACTAATTAATCAAATTACTGCAGCTAGTAATTGAAGAAGTTAAAGAATTTGGATTAGATATAAATGCAAAAAAGACCTAATTTATGAAAATCTCAAAAGAAAGCAGATCCGAGAAAGAAATATTCATAAACAACATGAAAAATTGAACATACAATAGAATACAAATATTTAGGCACCTACTTTACTATAGATGGAAAGCAAGATAAAGAAATAAAAATAAGAATAGCCATTGCTAAAGATGCATTCTGGAAAAATAAAGATCTGCTCAGAAATTCTGTGAGTATCGAGACAAAGAAAAGAATGATAAGAACATTAGTGTGGCCAATTTTCACATATGGAAGTGAGACCTGGATATTCAAATTGAGAGTAAGGCAACAGATAATGGCCTCTGAAATGTGATGCTATAGGAC
Source organism: Typopeltis vanoorti (assembly GCF_054136105.1). Lineage (NCBI taxonomy): Eukaryota > Metazoa > Arthropoda > Arachnida > Uropygi > Thelyphonidae > Typopeltis > Typopeltis vanoorti. The sequence goes on along the minus strand of NC_143549.1, from coordinate 2,813,054 downwards.
AGTGTTTCCCAAACTGTGGGCTGCAGCCCTCTTGGGGGGCTGTAGGTTTTGATGAGGGGAGGGCCGTGACATGACGAAAACAAATTTAAAATGTTTTAAGACAAAGCCTTCAAAGAAATGTATTTCTTATTATTTCTTTTTTGTTATTTTTTTATTTTAATGGGGGAAAAAAATCGCACATTGGTGCAGGTTCACAAATTTTGCTTCCTGCATATTTTGATGCTTAATGAATATTAGTAAATATATGCTTATTCATATAAGTTTCATTTCAAAGCAGAAATGTAAGAATTGCAGTTTCAAATATTTCACCTGATGTGGACTTTTTGTGTAGCAGAATTGAAACACCATCACATTAAGTTTTTATTAAACTTCTTTATAGAATTAAATGATGTTTTTAATTCTTTCTTTATTACTAATAGTTTTATGTTTCATGTGCTTGTACTGCAAATGTACAATAACAATATATCTATCTATATAAAAATATGAGATAATGTGCCATGTCAAATACGTATGTAAGATGCTAAAAATGTAATATTTGCATTTGATTTTTGCAATATTCGGTATGTATGTTTTGTATTAAATATAAATACAATAAATCTTATAATAATATATGTCTGTATTACGATTTTTTTGAGGGGGGGGAGCTGGTGAAATATTTTAATTTTTCCATAGGGGGCCCTGACATTCAGAAGTTTGGGAAGCACTGTTATAGGAGAGCTCTGAAAATCCCATGGACAGAACATGTGACAAATACAAATGTCCTAAAAAGAATGAGAACACAGAGATCTTTATTATATTGAAAGTTTATTTTTCACTTGGTTAGAGTATAATAAATTTAGTTTAATCCTTTATCCAAGTGTGAGCAAACAAAGTTTGTGCCTGAAAGTATCTTCAGGACTGGGGTAAGGTGGTACAACACCAGGGCAACTTGTTGCAAAGGTGGAGCAAGCTACCAACACTACTATCTCAGTATCTCCTATAATGCAAAACACATCTCCTTGCGGAAATGTCTGATGTCATGCATTAAGGGAAGGCCCACTACCCAGACTAGTTTCGACCTTTATTGAGGTCTCTTCAGTGGGAGTCAGGCCCAAGTGGAGATACCAGGCAGAAGCATTACCAGGTCATCTCTACCTATAGGAGTTGCCAAATGGTGTGCCACCCTTTTTTAATAAAATACTCTGGATTTAGAGAAAGTTGTTGAAAGTTTATTTTTCAGTTGGTTAGAGTATAATAAATTTAGTTTAATCCTTTATCCAAGTGTGAGCAAACAAAGTTTGCGCCTGAAAGTATCTTCAGGACAGGGGTAAGGTGGTAACGTTATGCATTAAGGGAAGGGCCACTACCCAGACTAGTTTCGAACTTTATTGAGGTCTCTTCAGTGGGAGTCAGGCCCAAGTGGAGATACCAGGCCTATAGGTAGAGATGACCTGGTAATGCTTCTGCCTGGTATCTCCACTTGGGCCTGACTCCCACTGAAGAGACCTCAATAAAGGTCGAAACTAGTCTGGGTAGTGGCCCTGCCCTTAATGCATAACATTAGACATATCCGCAAGGAGATGTGTTTTGCATTATATAGGAGATACTGAGATAGGAGTGATGGTAGTTTGCTCCACCTTTGCAACGAGTTGCCCTGGTGTTGTACCACCTTACCCCAGTCCTGAAGATACTTTCAGGTGCAAACTTTGTTTGCTCACACTTGGATAAAGGATTAAACTAAATTTATTATACTCTAACCAAGTGAAAAATAAACTTTCAACATCTTTCTCTAAATCCAGAGTATTTTATTAAAAAAGGGTGGCACACCATTTGGCAACTCCTATAGGTAGAGATGACCTGGTAATTCTTCTGCCTGGTATCTCCACTTGGGCCTGACTCCCACTAATGAGACAAGTCCTAGATCCCAGATTTAGCGGCCCCGAGAGAAAGCTCCATGTTCCAGCTCTGCAGTGAAAGTATCCCAGCCTTGGATTCCAGTTACCAGACCCCGAGAGAGAGCTCCTATTACAGTCCTGCTGCCTTGGTAAGAACCCTTTGTCTTTTTTTTTCTTCTTTGGTTCTTTGTGTTCCCCCTGTACCTAAGTTTAACAGGTTTTTCTTATCTGCAAACAGGGAAAGCTTGGTCTTTTCTACAGGTCTGTCTTTTTGTGGACTTGGATCGTACAAGGGTCTACTCTTCCTTTTTTTTTTTTGAAGTATGTCTTCGGCTCTACCGAGAGTAAGAACCCTCGGGTTCGAAATCAACGCAAGTGTACACAAGAGGACGTTTGCGAAAGTGTTAATTGACTGCGTAGGGGCAGATAATATTTCTGGCTTTACCCCCTATGAGGGTGGCAGATATCAAGTAGTTTGTAAAAATACAACAAGGGAGAAACTACTCAAAGGGGTTGAGTGTGAAGGGAAACTTTGCCATCCTTTTGTCGTTGGTAGCATCTCTAATAAGATGAGAATAGAGCAATTCCCTCTGGAATACCTAGAAGGAGGCAACAACATAATTAATCAAGTCTTTTCGAAATGGGGAACCGTACGAGATGTCCAAGAAGACAAAGACGCTGACTACCCTGAATGGATGTCGGGGGAAGTCACGTTCTCGTTAACGATGAAAACAGAAGTTCTTAATTTTGTAATGATCGGATCGGCCAGGGTAATGGCGAGTTACCCGGGAGTAAAGAGGCAATGTTTTAAATGTGGAGCCCTGACTCATCTCGGTGCCCAGTGACCGAAGTTAAAGTGTAAGAACTGCCTAACAGCGGGTCATACACTAGCACAGTGCCAATCGGCATGCCTAAAATGCGGCATTAACGGCCATAAAATAGACACCTGTCCAGACAGAAATCTGGCCGAAAAATTGGGAGGCACTATTATGCCCAACACGCAAACAACAGCCCAAAATGTTATTGGCGCAGAACCGAATGATTTCCCCACCCTGAAGGCTGCGCATGAGGGAACAACAAAGAATCATGCCGCCACCTCCAAAACACTGCCAAGTACACCAGTGGAGAAGCCTGCAACCAGGAGAGATGAAGGGCAGGAGGAACTGGCCACCGATCAAACCGCCACTACAGACATAGCAACCGAAAATAACCAGCAGCACCAACAAAACGGAACTATCACTGCAGTCACAATAGACGAGGACACGGAGGCAGTAGATATGGAAATCAACAATGCAGAAACCACACAAAAGATGCCAGCCCTGAAGAAGTAAATATTAAAAAATCGAAACAAGGAAGTCCAGCACATGTTGGAAATATAAAGTCAACTTCAGAACCCACAAAGTTCCCTCACGCAAAGGCCAATGCACCTATATTGCATCCCTTAAAAGATTTCCCCGAGGAGGATGCGAGACTACGAAAAGCAATAGAGACATTCAACTGATACTCACAGGACAAAACGGGCCAAGAGTCGTCAGTGCAGAATGGAACGATGTGTTTGTCGATAATATAGATGAAATCACTCCTGAAAAGATCACTGGTCTTATTGATGCAGAGGACGACGTGGGACTAGCACTGCACAGAGGCCTCGACATGCTAAACCACGTCTGTAGAGACAGATTAGCAGATCTCATCATTAAAACCCACAACAATAGACAGCAGGAGGACAACTGACTTGTTAGGAGCCTCGCCTAACAAGTCAGTTGACTCCTAGTATCGATCTGCCAGAGAGGGAAAAAAAAAAAAAAAAAAAAAATTCTGGTTTGTTTTTTCTTCTTTTTGTCCTCTTTCAGATTAGAATTTTTGTTGTAAAAAAGGTCTATGTCTATTCCACACAGGAGGGGGTATAGAACCTGGGCTGCAAAGGCTTACACCGAGGCGGTGCAGCTCCTTGTGGGCTGCATCACCCAGGCCAGGGTCTGCCAAAGTGAAGCCTACTGGCTCTTTATCTCAGTAATTTAGTAGTGCATCTTTTGCCGACTTACAGTAAAAGTCTTTTGGTGACTTACTGAGGTTGCACTCCTGCAACCTCAGTATTTCCATCTGGGTTTACCTACTCACTGATGAGACCTCAAAAAAAGTTGAAACCGGTCTGGGTAGTGACCTTCCCCCATAATGTATAACATATATACATCTCCTAGGAGTTGTGTTTTACATTATGGGAAAATACTAAGGACATTGATAGGAGCTTACTCCACCTTTACTATGAGTTGCCCCAGCACGCACCAGGTGTTGGTTTATGCCTGGACTTGGCAAACTTTTATAGTTTTCTACATTCGGCATGAAACTCTTAGATTTTCTATCTTTGAGTTTCTTATTCGGCTAAGAAAAAATGTTGGATTCAATATCCACTTAATTTGAAGTGGATATTGAATAGGCTTCACGCCAAAGTGAAGCCTATTGGCTCTTTATCTCAGTAATTTAGTAATGCACATTTTGGCCACTTGTACAGTAAAGAAATAAGCTCTGCACTACTGCAACTTCAGTATTTAAACCCTCCTGCCATGATCAGAGCTTTAATAGCTCAATAACACCTTATCCCTACACTGTACTCTGTAGATAATGGGGAAGATGAAAAGCATTCTTGCTTCGCCCCTTTAAGCTAGTCCTTATAAGGACTATAAGGACCTCAGTATTTACATCTGGGTCTACCTACTCACTGATAAGACCTCAAAAAAGGTCGAAACCGGTCTGGGTAGTAACCTTCCCCCATCATGTATAACAACATACATCTCCTAGGAGATGGTTTAACATTATGGGAAAATACTAAGGACAGTGATCGGAGTTTACTCCACCTTTACTACAAGTTGCCCCAGCATGTACCATGTGTTGGCTTATGCTCGGACTCGCCGAACTTTTATATTTTTCTATAATCGGCATGAAACTGTTAGATTTTCTATCTTTGAGTTTCTTATTTGGCTAAGAAATAATGTTGGATTCAATATCCACTTAATTTGAATAAATTTATTTCGCCGGAGTGAGGGCTATTGGCTTTTTATCTCAGTATCGAATTTATCATTTCAAAATTAATTTTCTTTTTCAACATAATCTCCCTTAAGACTAATAAATTTATTCCAGCAATGCCACCATTATCCTGTCCCTGTAGTGGTTCTCAGTAAGATGTGCAAAATACTACTCTACAGCTCCAATTGCCTCTTGATTCAAAGAAAAACGCTGACCAGTGAGGAAGAGTTTTAGCTTTGGGAAGAGACAGAAGTCAGAGGGAGCCAAATGTGAGGAATAGGATGGATGTTCCAACAATTCATAGTGCAGATCCCTTAATTTTCCCATTTCCAAAATACCTCTGTAGGCAGGTGCATTGTTCTGATGAAATATGATTTTTTCTTCTGCAAACCGAGTCTTTTCTCATGAATTTTTTCGTCTGTTCTGGTTAAAAGATCAGAATAATACTCCCCAGTTATTATTTAACCCTTTTCAAGATAATTAATAAACAAAATGCCTTTAGCATCCCAAAACACCGATGCAATAACCTTTCCTGCTGATGGAAACGACATTTGTCTTCTTTGGCACTAAACAACCGGCTTCTGTGCAGTATTTTGACTACTGTTTGGATTCTGGTATGTAATGATGAATCCAAGTCTCATCCATAGTAATAAATCTACACACAAAATCAGTTTTATTCTTGTTAAAACGCTCCAAACACTGTCCAGAGATTTTCATGTGAGTTTGATTTCAATCTGCTGTGAGCAAGCGCGGCACCCATCTTGAGCAAAGATTTTTCATTTATAATTCTTCATGCAAAATATATCCTACACATTCTTTTGAAATGCCTATAGTCTCAGCAATTTCACGTACTTTGAGTAGCCAGTCATCCAATACCATATCGTGCACTTGATCAATGATTTCTGGTGCTATTACACTTTTATAAATGTGGCTGTACGCTGGTACCGCCACGTTTAAACTCGGCAGTCGAAAACGAAGGAGAAGAATGCCGATAAAGTTTTATGAACTTAGAATGAATTTGAAAGTTTATTTTTCACTTGGTTAGACTATAATAAATTTAGTTTAATCCTTTATCCAAGTGTGTGCAAACAAAGTTTGTGCCTGAAAGTATCTTCAGGACTGGGGTAAGGAGGTGAAGATGACCTGCCATTGCTTCTGCCTTGTAGCTCCACCTCTGGGCCTGGCTCCCACTGAAGAGACCTCAATAAAGGTCGTAACTAGTCTGGGTAGTGGCCCTTCCCTAAATGCATAACATTATACATATCCGCATGATGTGTGTTGTATTATGGGAGATAGTGAGATAGAAGAGTTGGTAGCTTGCTCCACCTTTGCAAGGAGGTGCCTGGTGTTGTACCACTTTACCCCAGTCCTGAAGATACTTTCAGGCGCAAACTTTGTTTGCACTCATTTGGATAAAGGATTAAACTAAATTTATTTTAGAATGAATTTATTTTGTCGTTAAACTTTCTTTTACAAAGAATTTTATAACCGCACTATACTCAATTTTATCCATTTCAAGGGATACAGACAACACTTTTGATTCAGACAGCTGTATAAAACAAACTACTTGATAGAATGACTTGCAATTTCACATGGATGCTTATGACAGACAAAAAAAAATTTTTTTTTGCCGATAGTGTTACCATCTATGGTCGAGAACTTTTCAGACCATCCTCGTACAATGATCTGCAACTACCATCGTCATCTACACATTTTTGTAGATATGCAGCAACCCGATCTTTGATCCATTATTCAAGTTTTGCATTAGGTTTTCTGTAGAGATTGTGTTGTTTAGAATTTACTTCTATTAACTGTTGCTCTTGTGTCCTCCAAGTTCGTACCATTTTTTCTGTAGGAGGAGGTCCAAAATACTGTTCTGCTGCCGTACTTTTTTTGCATACTTAATCACACTACATTTAAACACAACTGTATAGCTATTTTTTTTACTTTGTCCCCCCCAAAAAAATTATCATTGAAAATAGCAAATGTTATCAATTCTGCTGAAAGGAAACAGAGGTGCCTAGGAATTTTTTAAGTGCACCATTGAATATTGCTTCCTTTACTTCCATGTACAGGTGTCCTTCAAGAACTGCAGGTCATTCCTATGGGCTGACACAGCAGATAGAGCTTGGAACCAGTCTTTATCTGGTGCTGTTACACTTTCATATATATAACAGCAAAATAAATTCATTCTAAGTTCATAAAACTTTATGGGTACTCTTCTCCTTCGTTTTCGACTGCCGAGTTTAAACGTGGTGGTACCAGCGTACAGCCACATTTATAAAAGCATAACAGCATAGAGCCTAACAGTGAATAAGCAGATGTTCAGAATTTCTTCCTACTTCTTTGTTTAATTGAACTGATCCAGATTTTTAAAACATACATAGCATATTTGACATTCAACTGGTGCCACAAAGTCCAGAAAGAGCTTTGAAGTTTATTCCTTTAGCTGGAACTACCCACCCCCACCCCCAAGAAAATAATAGTGAACTCAGGGAGTTCCAGGTATTCATCTCTTGGTTGAAATAGCTGTGAACATGTGAACACAATTTATCTCAACTAAATGTCAGCAAGAGTTGCTGTGACTTTTTCAGCTGCCACATCAGTTTGGATACTGGAACAGAGTGTCCATGATTTTTAAACCTCTTAAAAAGAAATATTTCTGTATTTGTGGAAGTTTCAATTGAGAGCAGTATTACATTTTTCTGAGTTATTTGAAAAATTTGGTGATGGCAAGGCAACCAGATCAAGTCTTTGTCCCTTTATTATTATTTTGTGACACTTCTAAGGAATCCAAAGACTCATTGAGGGAGGACAAATGCTCTACAACTCTCCATCTCCACTGCCCCATCCACCACTACACTGAACCTCTACTACCATCATTATCTACATTAATGCTATCTGTTGCCCACCACATCTAGTATTTTTTGTCTGTAAATTGTGTGTGTTCTGTAGGGCTGATTTTCTGTATGCAGGAAGAAAAGCCCGAGAGTCTGGGAGAAAAAAACCATGCTACCTACGTATGAGATTGACTAACTCACCTTCAATTGAAAAAAATCCATACAAAGATTCCTACCATCACAACGAGAGTTGAACTTAGGCCTTTTCCAATCAAAGGGCACAACATACCATCGTTCTTCCATTTGCACTAAGGAGGTGCTTCATTAAAAATGAATGCAGGGTCCACTTATCAATCCAGTTCTGATGGAAGTATTGTTGAAATAAATGCATTTAATCTTGTTACAGATATCCCATTCAACTGCTGCATCAAAAATTGCTTGTACTAACTGTTCACCTGATCGAACAGGGAGATTCAGAACACCAAGCATTTGACTAAATGTTTGGTGTTCTGAATTTCTTTCTGCTTTTGGCATGTGCGTTGTAGTTTGTTTATTATGCTATTTCAAATTCAAACTTTAACACACTGTCACAATCCTAAACATTCAATAAATTTGTTAAAATGTTAATTGATTTTTTTTTTTTTTTAATTATTATATAGCTAGCCTGGTTGGCCAAGTGGTTAGTGAATCAGCTCTCCAGCCAAGAGGCTTTGGGTGTGAATCCCACCTAGGCATGGATGTTTGTAATTGTCTTTTACATACATATGAATAAACACTCTCCCAAGATGGGGTGAGTCACCATGGGGGGGAGGGAGGAAAACCGAACCCTCCCTCAATGGGAGATGCTTTTACCCCAGCAGTGGGGAAAAGTTACAGGGTGGAAAAAAAAAAAAAAAAAAAAAAAAAAAATATATATATATATATATATATATATATATATATAATAAAACAAAATAAAAGGGTGCCTCTTAGTGCATGCATATATACACGTATACACATATAGATAGATAGAAAGATATAACCCTAGAATGAGAAATTTCAATCTGCAGCTAGGAAAATGACCAGTGTAGTAGTAAAGAAAAAAAAATTGAATATGATGAGAGAGAAATCCTGGTTCTTCAAATGATGCGCCAAAGCTGTACAAATAAAAAAGCAAGTATACCACAACTGGCTTAGATCAAGAACTCCGTCCTCCTTTAGTCCTTGTACTCAAACCTGAGATAGATGCAGGAAAACTATCAATGCTTCCAAAACTTTTAGGTCTACTAAAGGGCTGTTGACGCAATACAAGGTATGACAATTTAATTTCCTGAATGCACCTCCTGTAGAAAACACTACATTCAGAACTACACATTAGTGGCTACTACTGTCACTTTGAAGTAGTCTGCTTGTGCATTTATACAATGGTTTAGATGGAGTTCCCATGTTTGGAAATAGGCCTGGAACACTTTTTTTTGGAATATGCTCGAGTTCCTTTATCGCATTATGCTGGATATCAGAAAATCTTCATCCATTTAGTGCAGTCTTTAATTTTGGAAACAACCAGAAATCACGGGGAGTTAAGTTGGGCGAATAAACAGGATGACCTAATTCGGTAATCGATGTTTGACGAGAAAATATCTCACGATGAGCACACTATGGCTTGGTGCATTGGCGTGATGGATGATCCACTCATCAAGTCACAATTCAGGTCTCAAAAAATGATGTTGATCGTGTCAGGAGGTGAAAATATGAAGGCTTTAGAAGCTTCATATCATGTATGGCTATTAATTGCAAAAACAGTGATGCAGCGGAAACAATTGGTGAAACTATGGTCAAGCCTGCAGCAAAAATGACAGCAGAAATTTACGATCGGAGATAATGCAAAAAGGTCTTTCGATTGGATTTGCCTTTTAACTTGTAAATAATACTATTCATCAAAGAATCACCGAAATGGCTGAAAATATAAAACAAACATTGTAGGCGTAGGTTTCTGTGGTTTAGCAGTTCAAAAGAAAGATTTCGGTATTGTGACCACATGTTTATTAAGATAAATAAAGATAAAGAGCAATCCCAACGTTTTGTATGTCATTTGACTTACATCTTCAGGGGTTACAGGTAACTAAAAGTTGAAAAACAAAATATTCCATTAGATGTTGTTATGGCAGTCTAACTGTTCATCAAATTAAAAAATCCAAATGTGGTATCTTTTATACATATGTTAATGCATGCTATGTTTAAACAATGCTGGATGATGTCATTTTCTGGTGTTCAAGTTCACTCCGTCTGAGGTCTGACTTAGGTGTATTTTTTACGAATGCTAACCAAACTTGGTATAGAATTAGGTCCTGGTTTTTGATGCATCGCGTTGGGATTCTAAGAAGAATGTTTGCAGCTTCCTTGAATTTTCTTGTGAAGCAGTTTTTTTCAATATAAGACATGTTAGTTTCATGCCAAAGTACGTTGTAGCCAGTGGAAGTTGTGTGGGATGATAGGCCTGATTTGTGTTCTCTCCTTTTTTATACATCTTTTTGATGTTCATTCATACGAATTTCCCATGTTCTTCCCGTCTGGCCTACGTAACAGATGCCAGAGGAACAATAAATTTTATAGACACCTGGTTTTTTTAAAGGGTGATGTGGAGGTTTCAGGGTATGTAGAAATCTTGATTTTTTTCTAGCAGTAGAAAAGCTATTTTAATGTTATGCTTGTATAGTAATTTGGCCAATTTGTCTGTAATATTCTTGATGTATGGAAGTGTAATTTGCGTTCTTGAAATCTTGCTTTTGTGAGATGCTTGTAGGAAGTGTGCTGAGGATTTTCTTGATTATCTTAGGTTCAAAAGTTTTTTTTTTTTTTTTTTGAGGATCTGTGTTAAATAATGTAATTCCTCATTCTACTTTTCTTCTGTGCTGAAAATAATGTAAGCTCTATACGGGATACAGCTCTCACATCTGTAGTCTCTCGTCTTTGGTCAAATGTTTTATTTCTGATCCAGCTCTCAGATCCATAAGTTAAAATTGGTTTAAACACTGTCTTGTATAAATTTAATATATTGTTTTGACTAATTTCTCTCTTACTCCATATAAATTTATTCAGTTGACTTCCTACCATACCAGCTTTGTTGATTCTGTTGTCTGTTTCCATATTTAATTTACCATCTTCAACTAAAAATTGTGCCTAAGTAGCTGAAATGTTTTACTTGTTCTATAGGTTCTCCATTCAAAACACAGTTGATAGACTCAATGTTTCTACCTATTTTCATTGTCTTTGTCTTGTTATTGCTGACCTTCATACCAAATCTATTACAACAGGTATTCAATTTAGTCAGGGAATCTTGCAGACTTGGAGCAGATTTATTTAGAAGTATAATATCAATCTGCATAGAGTAAAGGGCTGAGATTAACATCTCCAATTTTCAGATCAGGTTTAATACCACTTTCCTTCATACTGTGATCCATATAGATAATAAATAACAGAGGGGATAATGTACATCCTTGTTTACACCAGATTTAACAGAAAACCATCTTCCTGTACTCCCTTCAATTCTAACCGCCGACTTACAACTCAAATAACACAGACCAAGGAGTCTAACATGTGCGCGAGTCATTGGGTCTTGAATAAGCCCAAAGGCGCAATGAAAGTGAAGGTCGACGCTTGTGTCGTCTTCATTGGGATCTTGTGCCGCTTCCACGGCTCTTGAGCACCAATGGCCGATCCCGCCCGCATCGTCGGTGCAGCAGAGTGAGAGCATACACATTGGGACCCAAAAGATGGTGAACTATGCCTGGGAAGAGCAAAGCCAGAGGAAACTCTGGTGGAGATCCGCAGCGGTTCTGACGTGCAAATCGATCGTCAGACCTGGGTATAGGTGCAAAAGACTAATCGAACCATCTAGTAGCTAGTTCCCTCCGAAGTTTCCCTCAAGATAGCTGGCGCTCGAGGGAATAGTGGGAGATCAAAGGAGAACCAGAGGCATCCCTGGAAACTGTATAAAGAGGGTGTGAGTAAGGGAGTGAGAGGCAGTTTTTTTTTGTGCAGAGTTGTGAATGATTGGAATGCCTTACCTGAGAGTGTGGTGTCTGCAAGGAGTTTGAGTGTGTTTAAGACACAGTATGATGAGATGTGTGTGTGTGATAAAAGGACCTCCCATATGAGTCTTTGACTCCATGAGGTCTTGGGGTAAGAATAATAATAATAAACACTAAGTATTGCTTGACATAATGCTCCATTGACACCATACAACTGTAGCACTTTGAACTGCTTCTCTCTTGGCACACCCTGTCATACGCCTTTTCCAGATCTACAAAATTTAAATACAGATCTTTGTTATATTCCCACGATTTCTCACCTATTTGTCTTAACGTGAAAATTTGATCCTGTCACTCTTTATTTGGCCTGAATCCACCTTGTTCTTCACCAAGATTTCCTTCCACAATTCTTCTCAACCGTTTCTCAAGTATACTTGAATAAATCTTACCAGGAAGACTCAGTAGGAAAAAATACCTCTGTAATTCTCACATTAAGTTTTATTTCCCTTTTTATATATGGTACTATGAGAGCTATTCCAATCATCTGGAATTCCTCCCTCTGTACAAGCCTTCTGAACTATGCAGTGCAGCCACTGTAAGACTTTTATACCTCCATACTTGAGCATTTCTGGTCTAATATCATCTACTCCCACTGCCTTTCCACGTTTCAGGCTTTTGATGCCTTTTTCTACTTCAAGTATGGATATGTATTCCTGATTGAATGTCTGTTGAGTGTTTTTTTACTACTGTGCTGGGCATCACTGCTTCTTTCATTTAGCAATTTTTTGAAGTAATTACTCCATACATCAAGGATATCTTTTTCAACAGTTTTCATGTAACCTTTATCATCTCTCATTCCTTTTACAGCACTCTTTCCTCCATTTCTGAGCTTTTTAAACAATCTCCAGAATATTTTGTAACCTTCTTGATATTTATTTTCTACGTTCTTACCAAAGTCTTTCTACAACTTTCGTTTATCTAGTTTTACACAGTGTTTAGCTGTAATAGGTTTCATGGTATGATAAGAACACAGATGGTTAAGAAAATAACTATTTATTAACTTAAAACTAATATTTCGTTGGTATTATATCCAGCATCTTCAGAGCACACAACCTAGATGGCGCCATATTAGGACTTTAGTCTTGTGTTGCACGCTGCAATCACTTATACTAGCCCCCACTGTTACACCGGATTGTGGTTGTCTTGCATTTGTAACCAACCTTGTGTTGTGTGCTCTGAAGATGCTGGATATAATACCAGCGAATACTAGCTTTAAGTTAATAAATAGTTATTTTCTTAACCCTCTGTGTTCTTATCATACTGTGAAACCTATTACAACATGTCTGATGAACACATAAACCTATCCACGCGTACAGTGATTAGCTTTCTTACATTTGTCTCTGTATTGTAAAAGAGCACAAGCTGATTTATTTGCAAGGAACTTTTGATATGCTTTCTTCTTTTCCTTCACTGCCTCCTTAACTTCTTGTGTCTACCACGGGTTCTGATTTTTCTATCCTTGCAGACAACCTCAACACATGCCTCTCTGGTTGAATCAATCAATGTTTTTTTCAGGATTTACCACTGACTCTCCAAGGTTTGGTTCCTGTTCTAAAATTCTTTAATTTTTTCTTGAATAATATTTGTGTATTTTAGACTACAGTTCACATCTGAGAGCTGCTCAATTTTTATTGACCTTAAAACTTTCTTACATGTTCTTGTTTTATTTATTTTTACTTATTATTATTTTGATAAGGGGTTAGTTGGTAATAATAAAAATTTAAGAAGGGGTACACAGATATTAGAAATTTGAGAAACACTGCTCTAGAGCTTTGAACTGGGTCTGATACAAAGGCTTGCTAAGCAAACTCCTATCGGTTGGTCTGTATCAGGACTTCTACCGTTGGATTGCCAGCTTTCTGTCTGGATGCACACCATGTGTGGTGATGGATGGTTCCTTATCCTCTCATCATTCAACTAATGTCAGGGTTCCACAAAATTCTGTTCTCTCATGAACTCTCTTCCTTCTACATATCAATGACCTACTTCAGTTGACCTCCAACCCAATACACAGTTTTGCAGATGACAGCACATTGCACTCCTCCTTTTCATTTGATAAACCTTACACTAATATTATACCTCAACCTACAGAATATCAACCAGCAATGACCTCAATTCTGCCGGCCATCCTCAAATGGGATTCAGATAATCTGATGAATTTCAATGCTATTAAAACCCGGTTCTGTCTTACTTCACGCAAAAAAGGAACCATTTTCTCCCAGTATTATTTTTTACAACACTCAAATTTCCGGACAAGATGAGACTTTACTTTTTGGAATCATTCTGACATCGACCCTCTCCTGACATAAATATATCACCACTATTTCATCCTCAACTTCTAAAAAAACTAGGATTTTTCTTTCACTCAAGGAGTTACTTAACCTCTGAACAGCTGTTAACCTTAAGGGGATAAATTTGGCTATAAATTTGGGATAGCCATTTGGCTTTTTATCTTAGCTGTTAACCTTGTTAACCTAATGTTCACAGTGTAGTTGATGTGCTTGAATGATCCCTTTATCAGGGTATTTCATCTTGGAAATGCATGATTTATTCCTACAGAAATAGGGAATATTTAAGGTTTATTAGTGCATAATGAGATTATATTTTGAATATTATTATTTGAGATGTCATTAAACAATGGAACTGGATAAGTTTTCACCAAGTGTTTAAAGGGAATCTGCAAGAGACATTAAGAGTGGCATAATCCTACCTGTTTAATGAACATCTTGTTTTAGTAAAAGTGAAAGAAAGATAGTTCATTATATAAGGATAGTAGCACAATGTCTATATCAAACAATACAGTAGTTTGTATTTTTTATGTTGTTACTGATATGATTTTGGAGAAATTAATAAAAGATTATATAAATGAATTGGGCAAACAGAGCAGAATATCTCTGTTGGTCAGCAAAAATTTGTTACAGGATGTCATCTTCAGTCATTTTGCTTGTTTAATAATAAAGATATGATTTAATGCCTTAAATACAAAAGAGAGAGAGAAACATCATTAATTTCTTTAAATGCTTAAAATAAATGTTGCACACACTGAGTTACACTGACAAGTAATCAAACTTGTAACATTGTACTTTGATAACAAAAATACTGTTGTGTTTGTATACAAATGCTAGAAGTATAAGAAACAAGGCAGATGAAATGGTTGCACTAATTGCATCTGTTCACCCAAAGATTGTCGGAATAAGCGAGACATGGTTGGAAGAGGATGACATCCTGACAGGAATAGAGATGGAAGGGTATGTGATGTATTTTGTGAGGACAGAAGGGGTAAAAAGTGAGGGGGAGTGCTATTGATGATAGAGAAATTGTTATGTCTATATAAAGTAGAGATGCAAGAGGGAAATAGTGCCAGTGGTTTTGAGGCAGCATGGGGTGAGATAGAGGTGAATTGAATCAAATACTGGGATGTTGTTATAGACCAGGTAATGTGGATGGGGGTGATAATGAAATGTACAATCAAATTAGCCAAGTAAATAAGAAAAGGTTGATCGTTACGGTGATTTTAATTATGGCAATATAGACTGGAATGATGAGATAGCAATTGGAAGTAAAGAAAATGAGTTTCTTGAGTTTTTGAGGGATAACTACCTCAGACAGTATGTAACAGAGGCACAGGAGGATTGAGGGTGGTGGATTTGGTCATCTCATCAGAGGATGTAATTATAAACGAGGTGTCAAATCATTCACCAATTGGAGAGAGCGACCTTGAGGTGATTACCTGGGTGGTTGCCAGCAGTGCGAGGACCTCCGTGAGAAAAGGGTATATGTGGAACTACAAGGGGGGGGGGGGTGATTATGAAGAGCTCAGGAGACAGCTCGCAGGTGTAGCATTGAATGAGGAGAAGCGAGATCAATGGAAAAGAGATCAATGCAGCTTGTGGGATTTTAAAAAACTGTTTAGTAGATGCAATGTCTAAATGTATTCCAAGGGTGAGAAGGTTAAATAAGGCTGGTGTGAGATGGATGAATAAAGAGATTAAGCATGCGATAAAGAGAAAAAGATCATTGTGGAGACAGCATAAGAGAAGTGGAAATAACTAATTCCATGAGGTCAACAAAGACCAGGCAAGGTGGGTGACTTGGTTGGTGAGAGTAGCTAAAGAGAAATATGAACTGCAGTTGGCTAATGAAGCCAAAAAGAATCCTAAGGAGTTCTTTCGATATGTAGCCAGCAAAAGAAAGAATAATTATGGAAGGATGACATTGATTGGAGAAAATGGTATAATGACTACTCATGCAGAATGTGTGGTGGAGATACTTAATGAGCAGTTCATAAAGATATTTCAATGTTGTGAATGTGACTTAATGGAGGGATTAAGAGCAGTTGATGATGGGGAGGAGAGACTGACTGTAGGTGAGCAAGAAGTGTAAACTAGATGTTAATAAGGCTGTGGGACTTGATAATATATCACCACGTATTCTGAAAGAATGTGCCAGGGAGTTGACACCTGCTTTGACATATTTTTTTAATATGAGTCTTGCACTCGGTCAAGTTCCTAAGGAGTGGAAGGAGGGCAAGATTGTGCCCCTTCATACAGGAGGTGATCGAACTCAAGCATCAAATTATAGTCCTATCTGTGTGTCAGTTGTTGTAGAGTTGGGTTGATAACAATGGTATTATCTTTGATGGACAGCATGGATTTGCTAAAGGGAGGTCATGTTTTAGTAATCTACTTACTTATTACAATAAAGTGACTGCTTCCTTGGACAGAGGAGAAGGATACACAGTAATATATTTGGATTTCGCAAAGGCTTTTGATAGAGTACCTCATGATAGGTTGACAGTGAAACAAGAGCAAATGGGGTTGAATATTAGATTGATGCATTGGATTGGAGACTGGCTATCTGATAGGTATCAACAAGTTGTGTATAGGAGAGCGATATCCAGGAAAAGGAAAGTCACTGATGGAGTGCCTCAGGGGGTCAAGTTTTAGGTCTATAACTGTTTAACTTGTATATTAATGATATAGGTGAAGATTTGGATGGAGATATTCAGTTGTTTGCAGATGATGCAAAGTTGAAACGAACCATGAAGTGCAGTGAAGATGTTGTGGCCTTACAGGAAGATTTTAATAGATTGAGTGTTTGGGCACGGAAATGGGGATGCAAGTTGAATGTTGCAAAATGTAAGGTTTTAAAATTTGGAAAGCAAAGATGGGATGCAGAATTTATGCTTGGTGAGAATATATTGTTGGAGGTAGAGGAAGTTAGAGTTCTGGGGGTGACAGTGGATAAGGTTCTGAAATTTAGGGGACACATCACCAAAGGCTTCTGAGAGTGATGCGGAGGGCACTGACGTGTAGAAGTAGGGTGATTCTTGTTCCATTGTATAAGGCTTTGAATAGGCCACACATGGACTGTTGTGCCCAGAATTGGTTACTGGGTTTTCAGAAGGATGAAGAGATGTTGGAAAGGGTCCAAAGGTGACTGACTAACGTAGTTTCTGACCTCTGGAATGTCGAGTATGAGGGAAGATAGAGAAGATGTAATTTGGAGAGTCAGGTGGACAGGAGGAAGACGGGCGATAGATAGAGACCTACAAGTTGGTAAGGGGCTGTTATAGGATTAATGCTGGAGAAGTTTTACAGAGAATAGTGGAAGATCGGGGGGAGAACCAGAGGTCATCCCTGGAAACTGTATAAAGAGGGTGTGAAAGGCAGGTTTTTTTCGTACAGAAGAGTTGTGAATGATTGGAATGCCTTGCCTGAGAATGTGGTGTCTGCAAAGAGTTTGAATGTGTTTAAAACACCGTATGATGAGCTGTGTGTGTGATAAAAGGACCTCCCAGATGAGTCTTTGCCTCCATGAGGTCTTGGGGTGGTAATAATAATAATAATAAATAATTTACATACATTTCTGCTTCATAATGTCATAAAAGCAGAAATGTATGTAGCGTATATTATCAAAGTACAATGTCACAAGTTTGATTACCTGTCAGTGTAACTCAATGTGTTCAATATTTACAGCCCTACAACATCAAAACAGAATTCCGTCCCAGCCTGCACTCGGGTAAGCATATCAATAGGAATTGCTTCTATGCCTGCTGTTATTCTATAGTGCAGGTGGGCAAGGGAGTGAATTTTTACTTGATACACAATTTCTTTTACATAGTCCCAAAAGAAAATGATTTCCAATGGAATCAAATTGGGACTGCATATTAAGTAAATAATGACACTGAACAGTAACCTGAACATTTTTCGAAATCTTAACAAGCAAAATATTTACAAACATCTGCCAGTAACCATACAAAAGAGAATTGTGATAACTCTAAAACTCAACAACAATTGGAACAACCTGAAAGATCTTGTGATGCCGCACAAAAATGAGTTCAAGATGGTGACAATTTATTTGCATTTTTGGAATAAAAAAACAACAGAATTATTTAAAACTAAATATGAGTGGCTTAATAATGTTAGTGATGAAAATGTGCGATGTCAGTGGTGTTCAAAATTAAAATTGTGAAATGTTGAAAGTACTAAGCATTTACACATTTCAGTAGAGTGGAAATCATGTTTTGTCAAGGCTCACGGGTCAAAGAATATTTGAAATCATTATTCAGAAAAAATACTGAAAGAACATAATGAATCTGCATCACACAAGAAAGCAGGAGAAATAATCAAAACAGCAGATAAAAATACAGCAGATAAAAAATCAAGTTATTTCAAAAACTTGATTTGGCTAATGAAAAGTATTTAAACAGCACGGTAAACATGTTTAATACTATATATTTCGTAATTAAAAACAAGAAACCATTCATTGATTTTACAAATTTAATAGCTTTATAGAAAAAAAAATAATGTAGATCTGGTAGTGTCATTACATTCAAGTTTTATGATTCCACTTGTTGTGAAGTGTATCTCTACAAAAATAAGAAATATTTTTTGAAAACCCAATAAATACATGTAAAATTTCAATTATTATTGATGAAGCTTCAACTATTTCACACAAAAGCATTTTAGTAGTTTATTTGCATCTGAAATTCAAGATTTCAAAAATGGTGTAGCAGTTTTTATTGATCTTGTCGAATTAGAACAACATCCGAAATAATTTTTAAAATATTTCAGTTTTCGAAAAACATTATTTTTCAGAAAAATGTTTAATGAAAATCTTATCGGATTTTGCCAAAATGGTTCCAATGTAATGTTAGGGGAAAAAAGTCTGGAGTTTCAGCAAAAATTACAGAAAAATTTCCAGGTGTTTGCATTTGGTATTTTCTAGCTCATTGCATTCAGTTGTCTCTAGATGATGCAATCAAAGATGTTAAAGAAGTAAACCATTTTAGACATTTTCTTGATAAACTTTATGTTTATTATCATACCTCAAATAAACATCAGAGAATTAAATAGTGTTTCTAAGGAACTTGGAACAGAAGTACTTAAAATCGGGAGAATATTTGGACCTTGATGGACAGCCTGTAGTGCTAGGTCAACAAAAGCAGTTTGAAATCATATCTGTCCTTATATATTCACTTTAATTAAAATCATGAAGATGGAATAGTTTCATTTTTAAAAATGAAAACATTTTGAAAGATTTAGCTTTAATAAATGACATCCTAGAAGAAATTTCTATACTTTCTACAGCCTTACAGGAAAGAAATGTTTCAGGTATTACAACTGACAAATTAATAAGGCGATCAATAAATCTAATTGAACATTTCAAATTAAATAAAAGAATATATGAAAAAGAAGCAGAAGATATTATTAAAATGAAAAAGTACAATATTCCATTTGGTGTTAATAGAAATAAAACATCAATTGTATTTTCAAGAGAAAAATGTTTTGATTGTTTAGAAAAACAAATGAAAGCATGTTAGTTGTTTAACAATAAAAAGGAAAAGTATAATGATCTTTTGAATCATTTTAACTTATTAAATCCTGGAACTTGGCCAGATGATATTTGTGAAGCACTATGGATTGAAGGTTGAAAATTGATTAAAACAGTTAAATAAAATCATAAAATACATCGTTTGAGATTTTGTTGATGGCAGAGATATAGAACATAAAAGTATTCCAAATAGTATTTTGAGAGCTAACAGATTTTTGAAAGGAAATTCTCTACAAATAAATACAAGTCATTCAATGACAATTAATTTTGGGAAATTCTATGGAAGAATTTGATGCTATTCCACATACTAAATCCTGGTTGAAACAAGGACATCATCTGTCAAGTGATGAATGAGTAAAAGAAGTAGTTCCCACCTTGTCAAAACCAAAGTATGATGTGGAAATTGTTAGAGTAGATTTTTAATATTATTATATGCATGACATGTAAATAAATAATTATAAGTAAATAAATGTCGACAATAATTTTTTTTTTTTTAAAGCATACTGGTTGTTAAATATTTCAAATATCTCCTCTGCATTCACAGATTAGCACAATGAGTGCATACCAAGCAATTATCATGGGCGACTTCAACTATGGGGATATAGATTGGAAGGAGGAAAGGACGTGGCAAAATTGAATTTATAGTGTTATAAAGGATAATTATCTGAAACACATGTAACGAAAGGAACATGGGTCTCGAGGGTGTTGGATCTAGTAATAGCATCAGAATATCTATAACTATCTTTGCAACTCTAACTGATCAGAGAAGGTGACCATGCATTCTTGTTCTGGGAAATTGCTCAATGTGGAATTTTTTGTCAAGAAAGGGTTTATGTGGAACTACAGAACTGGTAGTTATGACAAATGTAGAATGCAGCTTGGAGCCTTTCCACGGCATACACCATTAGTGCATGGGAAAAGGTCAGGAATTATTTGAGCATGGCATTTTAGACTGCATACATAGGGTCAAGAAGATAAATCGATTAGATTAAGTGGATGAGTAGCAATATAAAACAGGAGCTGCAAAAAAAGAGAAAGCATTGGCGAAAGAATATAAACAAAAAAATGATCAGCATGCTCCTGTGCAATAGAAAGCACAACAAAGAATAGTAACAAGTATTTTAAGGAAACCTAAATCAGATTTTGAGAGTAAATCTAAAAAAAAATTTTTGGTATGTTGCAAGTAAGAGAAAGAATGATTATTGAAAGATAACTTTACTCAGTGCTCATGGAAGGAAAGTGAAATAGACAGAATACAAGTGGTGTCTGGTGAAAATTTTAAGTGGGGGCGCTGCATATATAAAAAAAAAAAAAAACACTTTTTTTTCCTAATCAGTAACGAATTTATTAATAAATTCGTTACTGAATAAATTTACATATTAAAAATTGCTTTATTAAAAATATTTCATCCTCACCACGAACAAACACCAATAATAAGTTTCGTATCAATAGCAAGGATAAGTGCAAATGAATATCGGCGTTAGATCACAGGGCATTTGTTTCATGTAACGATAATTGAAAAAATATAATTCTTTTCATATTTTCAACAGTAACACTCGTCATAATTCAGCCTCGTATCTATAATAAATAAATAATTATATGTTATTTTAACACAATAAAATAAGATTTACAAAAAATAGTTTACCACGCAAAAGCACCAATAATAAACGTTTCATATCTCACAGAAATAAGGCACATAAGCATACTAAAAATACACTGCCACATGAGCAGTTACAGTTGGGAATGACGTAACATGCAATGACAAGGGCAAACGAATATCTGCGTTAGATCGCAGTGCATTTGTTTCGTGTAACGATAATTGCAAAAATATTATTCTTTTCATATTTTCAACAGTGACACTCACCATAATTCAGCCTTGTATCTATAATAAATAAATAATTATATGTTATTTTAACAAAATAAAATAAGATTTACAAAATATAGTTCACCAGGCACACGCACTAATAATAAACATTTGATATCTCACAGAAAAAGGCGAGTAAGCATACTAAAAATACACTGCCGTTTGAGCAGTTACAGTTGGGAATGACGTAACATGCAATGACAAGAGCAAACGAATATCAGCGTTAGATCGCAGTGCATTTGTTTCGTAATCTAAAGTGTTAATCAAACAATTCCAATTATTAATGATTCAATCAATGTCGAAACATAAGCTGTAACCTTTAACACATTATACTGCATTTATATAATGTTGTAAGCATTGTTATTATTTATAAACACAAACAAAATTTAATTTTTTCATTTTTTCCTTGGGGGGGGGGGGATGCTGCAGTGTCGCAGTGTTTATGTACAGGCCGCCACTGCAGAATACAAAGTTCAGTTACTAAGTGATCACTTTTCAAAGGTATATCATCCAGGTAGTGACATTGTAGTTATTGCCATCAGAGACTGATGTGAGAACTGAGTTAGATATACTGCAGATACTCAGTATATTGAAAAATATCAACGTGAAAGTGGGCCTCTATGCTATGTCGCACCTGTGATATGAGAATGTGCAAGTGAATTGTCAGTGTCTCTGCCGAAGTTGTTTAATCTAAGTCTCAGCTATGGCAAGGTTCCAACGGAGTGGAACAGAGGGTAAAACAGTTCGATTACATAAAGGTGGCTCCAAGACAGAAGTAGCAAATTACAGGCCAACTGGTATCTCTGGAGTGGTGGTTAAAGTATTGGAAAAGTTGATTAAAATTAAAATTCAGGAATGAGTAGATAAGAATATGCTACTCTATAAGAGGCATCATGGTTTGTAAAAGGGATTTCCTGCCTCAGTAATTTATTCACATTTTATAATAAGGTGACAGCAGAATTGGATAAAGGAAATGGCTGCACTATAATACTTGTGGACATTGCCAAGCCATTTGACAGAATATCACATGGAAAACTATAACATAAGTTTGGAGCAAAGAGGAATGGATAGGAGGATTAAAGTTGATGCACTTGAGGAAGAGAAGAATATACAGTAATCCATTAATGCGCCCCCCGATCAGTGCATTTTCGATTAGTGTGTCATTTTTTTTTCAATACCGAAATTCGATTAGTGCGCCTCTAAAATTCGATTAGTGCGCCTATATACATCTTAAAAATAGATGTTACAGATTTTAAAAATTTTCTATCTATACATTTTTATGGCTAATTATTTTAAAAAATCGATCACTCAAAAATCATATATTATGTTCCAAATGTTTACCGCCAAAATTTATGTTGTCTGCTATAGTACGCCCACAGATTCGAGACCCTTCAACACTTCTGCGCACGTCACAAAAAGGAGAATCCATTCCAATAATAGGGTAATCAATCCATTTTCTGGGATGAGTTGTTTATTATTACATGTCAGAAAATTAACTTTTCTTTTATGATCATTGTAGTTTTTAAATTTGTCATGTTGTACCATCATTTTTTATTTTTTATTTTATTTTTATTTTATTTTATTTTCAGCTACTTAGGCACAATTTTTACTGAAGATGGTAAATTAAATATAGAAATAGACAACAGAATCAGCAAAGCTGGTATGGTGGGAAGTCAATTGAATAAATTCATATGGAATAAGAGAGAAATTAGTCGGAACATTAAATTAGCTGTATACAAGACAGTGTTCAAACCAGTTTTAACTTATGGATCTGAGAGCTGGGTCAGAAGTAAAACACTTGACCAAAGATTAGAGACCGCAGATATGAGAGTCCTGAGAAAGATTCGAGGCGTTAACAGATGGCATCAATGGCAATATCATATTAAAAACGAGGATATTAGGAAAGAACTTGACATTGTCAGCATTCAGGAATGCATTAGCAGAGCTAATCTCAGGTGGTATGGTCACTTAAATAGAATGGGAGAGGAAAGATTAGCAAAACAAGTGTTCTCTGCCAGGTTGGCAGGAAACGACCCAGAGGAAGACCAAGATATAGGTGGATTGATACGGTACAAAGTGCCTTAGGCGATAGAAATATAAGATCTGATAATGTTGGAGTCTTGACAAGTAACAGACTGATTTGGAGGAAAATTGTAGATAGGAAGTTAGTAATGATGTAATTTTTTCATGTAGTACTGTCATATCCTGTACACCCCTTGAGGGTACATGGCAGGAATTTGATGATGATGATGATGATGTAGTTTTTAAAGTGGCAACTATTTTGTTTGTATAACAGTTGGGAAATTTTATCTGTAAAGCATGTGATTTCGCATGTTGGCGCCCAGTTCGTACATCCTTCATTTCTTTCTCCCCTTCAATAATAATGTCCAAGAGTTAATTAAATCTCATTCTGAAGAACTGAGTGATTCCGACCTGCTAAATTTAGATGCACTGAGGGAAGATCCCGAAGAATATGAAGAAAATTTAACCACTGATAGTTAGCCAAAAGAGATTTCACAGAAACAATTTGAAAATATTTTTCATACAATCAAAGTTTTTAAGCAGCAATGCTTAGAGGTTGACCCTGATGAAGAGAGAAGCAGTAAAATTTGCAGAAGAGTAGAAGAGGCAATAGGGCCATACCGTCAGTTTTATGAAAAAAAAAAAGAAACAAAATGCTTGCCAAACTACGTTAGCTCAATTCTTTGTTACGAAGTAGAATAATAAATTTATATTCTGAATATGATTTATTGTCTTTCAGCTTCATGGTTTTCCTTTAACTAGACCCTGAGACATACAATAATTCTTTTATAAAAAAAAATTAGGAATCAAAAAAGAAATCTGAGGAACGAATTATACATTTTCCCATAGGTTATTATATTCGATTAGTGTGTTTCGATTAATGCACCTGTTTCAAAGAACACATTAGGCACACTAATCAAGGGATTGCTGTACCTTCTATTATAATTGATGATACTATATTGCATTACAGAAAACAGCTGGCTATGAATCTTGGGGGGGGGGGGGTGAAATGGAGATTTGAAAATCAGAAACATGTTTCAAGAGTTGGCTATATAGGTCAGAGGATTACTTGGATGCTGAAGAACACACTGACAACTAAAGATAGGGAGGTTATTATTCCTCTTTTCCTCTTTCTGGTTAAGTAGATAAGCGGGTGGCTTCTGGACAGACATCAAAAAGTGGTCATCCAAAAAATGCTGTCTTTTCATTCTACAGATGAAGCAAAGAAAATTTTACATATCATATTTGAACATTAAATCTTTCTCTACGCATACACCATAACCATCGTCAGTTGATTGCTGTTCAAGCGACCCAAACATACACGTTAGAAAAAGCATGCATCACCCAACGACAGAATGAGAATTTGTAGACTGCAGACACTAGCAGAGGAGAAAGAAAGGTGATATGACTGAGACTTACACTTCTGAAAGGGTTACACAGGATTTCAATTGATGGAGGGTGGGAAAAGGACAAGAGGGCATCCTTGGAAGCTGAGAATGAATGCCACTAGAAGGGGTTGAGGGCTAGATTTTTCTCTGAAAGGGTGGTGCATGATTGGAATGGATTGCCATTGGATGTTGCGAATGCAAGTATTGTGAATGAATGCAAGAATAAGTATTATAGCTCGTGCATGAAGTATTTGACTTCCCTGGAGGTCTCCCTTAATAACAATGATAAGATTATTACTATAAAGAAGATAGTACTGTGTAATATGTCTAGTTTCCCTGTTTTGCACTTCCAATCGCTTAATGAACAAGACTTTCTCCAATCAGCTAATCACAAAACCAGATCAAGTGTAGTCCATCAATTCATATACAGATTCTTTTGTTCATGAAATTCATTCATATCTATAAACTGTACACCAATCCTTCTACATAATGTTTTCAAATTCTATCCTATCATTCCGAGAGAGCAGAAACATTTTTTTACTTTCTTACTATTTATTTTTGCTTCTTTCAACAGCTCCTTCATATCCTCTCTGATTGCATATTTCTTTCATTTCAAATTATTTCTGTCTGCCAAAGGAATTATCTCATTCACTTCTTTGTTCTGCAAATTTACAGTTTCAGTAACATCCTTTATTTCTGCACCTGGGAAATGTGCTTTCATCACTTTTTCATTAGGTATACATAAGTCTTATCATCGAATCTCCATACCATACTTTTTCTCTTCTCTCCTAGTTTCTTGCACTTATATTATTTTGAGCTCACCTCTGTCATGTGATGCAATTTCTTTCTGCATTGGCTTCTCATTGTCCACTTTCTTCACACGATCATTTGTATTTCGTGCACTATCATTTGCTCCTTCTGCTTCTCTATACCACTTTCACAGTCCCCACCTCATATCTTGAATATTAATAACTTCATTCTTTTGCTCTCAACACGAATCACGTTTGTTGTATTCACTCAACTAAATATTTCCGGCAAACATTTTCTCTATTCTCCCTCTTTTACCACAAAGCATTTGCACTCAGCAATGAATACATTAAACGCATTACACTGCACTAAATTCTGCATATTAATATCAATCAACAATGATGTTGATTGATAAGCTAGCCACTTAGCCAGAATGGCAAGTTTCATGTTTTCTGCTTTTCTCAAAATCATTTTTTGGGCGCCATGATAACTTACTTGGGGCAATTTTAAACAATGGCATAAATATAAAAGAAAGATCGAAATTTTGATTAAAAACTAATTGTGATATTTCTGGTTCTTCTCTGGTGGCTTGCTTCTTTGAGAAATATGATAATGGACTAGAATTTAAAATGCAATAGGGAATGAATGAATGAATGTGCCCACACCAATAAGAACTGCTTCATATTGTATTCAGGTGGAAATGTTTGAATAAAATGTCTGGAAACATCCACAGCAAATTATACAAAGCCATTCTTATAATTCCAGACAAGAGTCGTTGTGTGAGTTACTCCATGGAAGAAGAAATCAGTACCAGCTTGTTTTATGAATTGTACAGAGGACATGCCACAAATAAATTTAGAAGACAGTCACCAGCAAGTAAGAGATGTTATTATTATTATTATTATTACCCTAAGACCTAATGGAGTCAAAGATACATCTGGGAGGTCCTTTTATCACACACACAGCTCATCATACCATGTCTTAAACACACTCAAACTCCTTGCAGACACCCCACTCTCAGACAAGGCATTCCAATCATTCACAACTCTGAATTAAAAAAAACCTGCTTCTCACTGCCCTACTCACACCCTCTTTATACAGTATCTAGGGATGCCCTCTGGTTCTCCCACTATTTTATGTAGAACTTCTCCAGCATTGATCCTATAACAATCCATTACCAACTTGTAGGTCTCTATCATATCTCCTCTCTTCCTCTTGTCCACCAGACTCTGCAAATTACATCTTCTCAAACATTCCTCATACTCGACATTCCAGAGGTCAGAAACTACCTTAGTCGGTCTCCTTTGGACCCTTTCCAACATCTCTTCATCTTTCTGAAAACCAGTTGACCAAATCTGGGCGCAATAGTCCATGTGTCACCTAATCAAAGACTTATACAACAGAACAAGAATCTCCCTACTTCTACTAGTCAGTGTCCTCTGCATCATTCCCAGAAGCCTTTGTGTTGTCTTCACAATTTTGGCTATGTGTCCCTAAATTTCAGAACCTTATCCACTATCACCCCCAGTTCTCTTATTTCTTCCACCTCCAACAATATATCCTCACCAAGCATAAATTCTCTATCCCATCTTTGTTTTCCAAATTTTAAAACCTTAACTTTTGCAACATTCAACTCACACTCCCATTTCCGTGCCCAATCGCTCAATTTATTAAAGTCTTCTTGTAAGGCCACAACATCGTCACTACTCTTCATGGTTTGTTCGAACTTTGCATCATCTGCAAACAACTGAATATCTCCATCCAAATTTTCACCAATATCATTAATATACAAGTTGAACAGTAATTGCCCTAAAGAGACCCCTGAGGTGCTCCACTAGTAACTTTCCTTTTCCTGGATATCGCACCCCCATACACAACTTGTTGATACCTATCAGATAGACAGTGTCCAATCCAATGCACTAATCTAATACCCAACCCCATCTGCTCTAGTTTGACTGTCAACTTATCATGAGGTTCTCTATCAAAAGCCTTTGCGAAATCCAAGTATATTACTGTGTATCCTTCTCCTCTGTCCAAGGAAGCAGTCACTTTATTGTAATAAGTAAGTAGATTACTAAAACATGACCTCACTTTAGCAAATCCATGCTGTCCATCAAAGATAATACCACTGTTGTCAACTCAACTCTGGATCCGAGTTCTCACAAGCTTCTCCAACAACTTAACCACAACACCTGACACACAGATAGGCCTATAGTTTAATGCTTGAGTTCGATCACCTCCTTTATGAAGTGGCACAATCTTGCCTACTTTCCACTCCTTAGGAACTTGACCGAGTACAAGACTCGTATTAAAAAAAATGTCATGGTAAGTGTCAACTCCCTGGCACATTCTTTCAGAATACGTGGTGATACTTGGGATTCTTTCTGGCATCATTTGCAGACTGCTGTTCATACCTCTCTTTAGCTATCCTCACCAACCAAGTCACTCTCCTTGCCTGGTCTTTGAAGAACTCATGGATTTGATTATTTCCAATTCTCTTATGCTGCCTCCACAATGCCCTTTTTCTCTGTATCGCATGCTTAATCTCTTTATTCATCCATCTTACACCTACCTTAATTAACCTTCTCACCCTTGGAATACATTTAGACATTGCATCTACTACATAGTTTTTAAAAATCCCCCAAGCTGTACTGATCTCTTTTCTAGCTAACTCATCATTCCATACTACATCAGCAAGCTGTCTCCTGAGCTCTTTCATAAACACCCTCCCCCCCTTGTAGTTTCACATATATCCTTTTCTCACAACCTTATTAACATCTAGTTTACACCTCTTGGTCACTTACAGTCATTCTCTCCTCCCCGTCATCAACTGCTCTCAATCTCTCCATGAAGTCACATTCACAAGATTGAAAGACCTTTATGAACTGCTCATTAAGTATCTCCACCACACATTCTGCAACAGCTGACTTTATACCATTCTCTCCAATGAATGTCATCCCTCCATAATCGTTCTTTCTTTTGCTGGCTACATATCAAAAGAACTCCTTAGGATTCTTTTTGGCATCATTTGCAGACTGCTGTTCATACCACTCTTCAGCTATCCTCACCAACCAAGTCACTCTCCTTGCCTGGCCTTTGTAGACCTCAATAGGAATTGATTATTTCCACTTCTCTTATGCTGCCTCCACAATGCCCTTTTTCTCTGTATCGCATGCTTAATCTCTTTATTCATCTATCTCACACCTACCTTAATTAACCTTCTCACCCTTGGAATACATTTAGACATTGCATCTACTATATAGTTTTTAAAAATCCCCCAAGCTGCACTGATCTCTTTTCTAGCTAACTCCTCATTCCATACTACATCAGCAAGCTGTCTCCTGAGCTCTTTCATAATCACCCCTCCCACTTGTAGTTCCACATATATCCTTTTCTCACAGCGGTCCTAACACTGCTGGCAACCCAGATAATCACTTCCTAGTCACTCTTACCAACTACAGGGTGATTGGACACCTCATTTATAATTCATTCCTCTGATGAGATGATCAAATCCAAGACCCTCAATCCTCATGTGCACTCTGTTATATACAGTTTGAGGTATTTGTCCCTCAAACACTCCAGTAACTCATTTTCTTTACCAGTTGCTATCTTTCTCTATCATCAATAGCACTCCTCCCCTCCCATTTTCCCCTTCTATCCTCACGAAACACATCATACCCTTCCATCTCTATTCCTGTCAAGATGTCGTCCTCTTCCAACCATGTCTCACTTATTCCGACAATCTTTGGGTGAACAGATGCAATTAATGCAACCATTTCATCTGCCTTGTTTCTTATACTTCTAGCATTTGTATACAAGCACAACAGTTTATTTCTGGATCTACAGCTAGTTCCACCGATACCACTCACTTGATATGATCTCTCTCCATGCTCGACTGGGTCCATTTCGATTTCTGCTTATTCATTTTAAAACCCTATTCAATTCCAACTGTTTCCTCTTGATCCCAGGTCATTCCATTTCTTTACCATCTACTCATGCTCTCACCACCTCTTGGAGCATCCACACTTCTCACGCTGTGTACCCCTGTCCACCCTGAGCCTCCCCGTTTCCCTGTTCCTCATGAACACCCATTCTCTCATTTTCTATACTCATACCACTCACTTCCCCATTCATAACCACCTCTTCAATATCTCCTGTCTTACTCTCCTGCTCTTCCACATCACTTCCCACTCAATCTGATTCATTCTCTCTATTTACTTCTCTACCTTCCAGCAGCAGTCTCTCCAAGCAACTCACACCATAACCACTGAAATGCAGTCCATCACTCCCATACAGCTCACTTCATCCCTCAAACTCATTCCACACATTAACAAACTGTACTCCCGTCTCCTCACACATTTCAGCCAGCATATCATTCATAATCCTTGCTCTCCACCTCATTTCACCACAGTCATGCCTAGGCAACACGATAACTACCCTTCCTGTCACACTATTCTCTATTAGCCTCCTGATATCCATTCTGACGTGCTCTTTGTCTTCTGTCAAATCATTCGTACCTATTAAAATCATCAACTCCTTTGATCGCTCCCTCCTCATATCCAATGCCTCAATCACTCTACTCATTTTACTGCCTGGAAAACATACCTTGTGCATCCTATCATCCAGCACACCTTTAATAATGCAGTCTCCATACAATGCCACTCGCTCATCTTTCGTTAACTCTTTCATGCCATCAAGATTTGTTTTAATAGTTTTTACACAAATTTTCTCGATTACATTCCGCATCCATTTCATCTCTTGCCTATGCAATCCAATTCAACTTCCGAATCTCGCATCACATTCTCTCTGTCATTCAATCTTTCTAATTTTCTAACTCTCAACCCCCTCTTCTCACTTTCACTCTCATTCATCCTTCTGTGTTTCCGTACTTTCAGTCCAACATGCGTCCAACTTCCGCTATCATTCATTCTTTCGATTCCTGCGTCATGCCATTTCCAGTTTCATTGATTCCCACAATTTCATTCCCTTCTGCCACTCTCGCCTCACTTTTGTCCTTTTTAACATCCGTTACAGTTTTCAGATCACTCGTTTTCTTTCTTACTGATTTTTTAAGATTTTTTCGCCTCTCTTTCACACCATCCTTCTCTTTCGAACGTGCACTCATTTTCGCTGTGACATCCTCGCTACTAACATTTTCTGTCATCAATTTCATGTTAGCATTCACCAATTCCTCGTTCAGGTCAGACTTTGCATACACCCTCCTTCCATCTGCCCTAAACTTCCACAAATCATTTGTGTGATCAAAAGAATAGATATAGCACACCTCATACTTAACGAAACGACTGAAATCTAAGTTAAAGTCATGGAATGACAAAGCCGCGTATTGTTTCCTCTGCCAGTTACTACTCCAATGTAAAATAATAACGAATTATTAATTAAGTTTAGGCAAAACAAAATCCCCCACACTAATAATAATGGTGGCGCACAACTTTTACAGCAGCTCTTACTCAAACAAATACTCATATATGCTTAATTATTCCAAGAATAACTTATCTCAATCCGGAGCTCTTCGGAGATATTTCCGGAGATCAAACTGGAGATATTTACACACATGTTGAGTTTCTAAAGAGTGGCTAAGGTTATCAGTTAAGCTGGTAGGCATGTCAACAATTTGTATTAGCAAATGCCTCCAAATTATCTCTACAAACATTTATCAAGTTTAAAATTGCTATGTGCAAATTTCTAAAGTTGTTTGCTATTAATGATGTTGAAGTTTCTCGAACAGAAACCTACATAGATAAGCAACAAATATTTACTGGCTAAATAATTAATTTTAGCTAGTTAATTATTTATTTGCCTTCCAGTGTCTAAGGAGTTTTTGTTCCAGACTCTTCAACAAGAATAAGAAGTTTGAAATGGTGATTAGTATTAGAAGAAAAGACAGCAAATGAATATGGTAGAAGAAGAAGAGATATTTTGAGACAATGATAAAAAATAAAATAAAATAAAATAAAAAATAGAAGATTATAGGTTAGAAACTTCAGTATGGTATGTCAGCAAAAACATATGAGCAAGCATCAACTAAGAGATGAGAAAAGTGAAAACTGGGAAGATGAGATAAGTAATAATCTAAAAAACTGAAATCTGAGTTTCCTTTAGAAAAATATAGATGTAGATTTGCAGACTAGAGGAAGAAATCAGCATCATTTGGGTTGGAAGTAAGATATAAGAAGTGAAAGTGGAAGCTTTTGAGAGATTTGTGTGAAATTCATGTACACTATTTCTGTTTGCTTGATTACCTCCCTCCAGCCACAAATACACACACATACGATTACTAATATTCTTTACAAGTATGTGGAATAGTGGCAACAAGATCATTTGCTAGCTGACCTATAAAACTTTGAAAGCAGTCCACTGCCTGTAGGTTTAGTCCAGTATATTATCTAGTAGACAGTCTGCAGAATAACCATTTTAAAGCTGTACCTTCAAACAAGGAGAAAATTTGGATCTTTCCATGATGTCTGATATCATTAGACACTACATGTCTGACATTACTCATGCTGAATGCCAGGAGAAATGGAAGCAAAAAGATCTTGGTTGTGAAATCCACCACTCTATACAAGTAAGCAAATTTGCCAGATATCTGCACAGTAGTTAAGATGGGATCTTACCCTCATCTTGTGAATTATATTATAGTATATGAGGGTGGTCTGAAAAGTTCTTGGCCTCGACCATAGATGGCAACACTATCAGCAAGATTTTTTTTTTTTCTAAGTTGGTACATCTGTCATAAGCATACCTGTGAAATTGCAAATCTTTCTATCAAGTAGTTTGGATTATACAGATATCTGAAGCAAAAGTGTTGTCTGTATTCCTTGAAATGGATAAAATTGAGTATCATGTGGTTATAAAATTCAGTGTAAAAGAAGGTTTAATGGCAAAAGAAATTCATTTGAAGTTCATAAAAGTTTATGGGCACTCTTCTCCTTCGTTTTCAACAATTAAGAAATGGGCTGCCAAGTTTAAACATGGCCGTACCAGCCTTGAAGCTGATCCATGTGAAGGACGTACAAAAATGTTAAAACAACACCAGAAATCATTGATCAAGTGCATGATATGTGTAGGATATATTTTGCATGAAGAATTGCAAATAAAAAAGTTTTGCGCAAGATGGGCACCGTGCTTGCTCACAGCAGATCAAAAATGCACTTGCATGAAAATCTCTGGACAGTGCCTGGAGCATTTTAACAAGAATAAAACTGATTTGATTTTGTGTATCAATTTATTACAATGGATGAGACTTGGATTCACCATTACACACCAGAATCCAAACAGAAGTCAAAACAGTGGACATAAGCTGGTTGTTCAGTGGCAAAGAAGAAAAAGTCGGTTCCATCAGTAGGAAAGGTGATGGCATCATGTTTTGGGATGCTAAAGGCATTTTGTTTATTAATTATCTTGATAAGGTTTAAATAATAACTGGAGAATATTATTCCAATCTTTTAACCAGACCAGACGAAAAAATTTGTGAGAAAAGACCCAGTTTGCAGAAAAAAATAATCATCTTTCATCAGGACAATGCACCTGCCCACAAAGGTGTTTTGGAAATAGAAAAATTAAGAGATCTGCACTATGAATTGTTGGAACATCCACCCTATTCCCCAGATTTGGCTCCCTCTGACTTCTCTCTTCCCAAAACTAAAGCTCTTCCTTGCTGGTCAGTATTTTTCTTCGAGTAGAGGGATATTATGCAGATCTTACTGAGAACCACCACAGGGACATGATAATGATGCTGGAGTATCGCTGAAATAAATGTATTAGTCTTAAGGGAGATTATGTTGAAAAATAAAAATAATTTTGAAATCATAAATTTGTTTTTTCATTGTTAGGCCGAGAAGTTTTCAGACCACCCTCGTATATATATCTCTATAAAGAGCTATAATAACATGCTTGCATCTACTTGCCAGGAAATTCTTTAGTAACCAAGTAAACTGATGAGCTGCTTTAGCCATTTTTGCAATATACACCCTATAAACTTTAACTTTCTATCCACTAACACCCCCAAATTCCTGGCTTCATGAATTTCCCTAAGAGTACAGTTTGAGCAAGAAATCCAGAAATACTTTATGGTAAATAATACCAGAAAAATTTTCCCTGAAACTTAAAACCAAAAGACGGACCCACCTATGAAATCAATATTAACAATGGACAAATACCAGCCACTAGAAATGAAATAGAAAACAGGTGGAGAGACTACTTTAACAAACTCCTGAATTATGATGAACCTACTATGTCTTTCACACAGTATACTTATCATACTTGGCATCCAGAAATAATTAAACCTTTACTTGCTGAAGTAAAGAAAACTATAAAGAAGCTCAAAGATAAAAGGTACCAGGTACTTATGGACTAGTAGCCGAATGCATTAAATGTAGTGAATTAACCAATCATACACATAAACTAGTAAATTTAATATGGGAAAAAAAGAAGAGATTCCTGCAGAATGAAAAGAATCACTATTCATTCTGGTATATAAAAAGGGAAATAAAAATTAATGTGAAAATTACAGAGGAATATCACTACTGTCAGTAGGCTACAAAACTTTATCTAATATTATACTAAAAAGAATCTTACCTTATGCCGAAAAAAATATTGATGAATATCAAACAAGTTTCGGAAGAAATAGATAACCGGTTGACCAAATGTTTATACTTAGACAGATACTAGAAAAAAAAAATGAGAATACATTCTGCAGGCCATGTTTTATTTGTAGACCTTAAAAAAAAAAACATGACAGAATTCACAGAGGGGGGGGTGGACTTTGGGGAATATTCAATGAACTTAGAATACCCCATAAGATAATATATTTCATCAAAGTTTGCACCACTGACAGCCAAAGCATACCATTAGCTGATGGAATTTGATCTGAACCTTTTGATATTAAGATAGGATTGAAGCAAGGAGATGCCCTTTCACCCATCCTTTTTAAATTAGCATTAAAGAAACTGTAAGAGATAACATAAAAAAAAACAGTAATATTAGGATATACAGGTGATCTATGTCTGGTTGGAGAAAATGCCAAAAATATTAGAACAATATTTAGAAAACTCAAAACTGCTGGGGAAAAACTATGATTACAAATCAACCAGGATAAAACTGAATATTTAAATACATTCAAAAATCACAATCAACCAGGAAATAACCAGTTTACCATTAATGACCTAAAATTTAAAAGTGTAGCTTCTTTAAAATATTAGAACATTGTTTACTCGAGATAATAAAATTAGCACAGCAATAAAAGCTGAAACATACGCCTCCAATAGATCTTATCATTCACTACATCATTTATTATCTTCCAAAATTCTATCTTGCAGAGTTAAAGCAGAAATATACAAGATAATCATTAGACCTATTGTTTTGTGAGGAGCAGAAAACTGGAGCATAACAGACCAAGATGCAAAAGCATTGCAGATTTGAAAATAAAATCTGCAGACGAGTCTATGGACCTGCAATAGATAACACAACAGGTAAATGGGAAAAGAAGACATATCCAAGAACTATATGAACTTTACAAATCCCCCACTTCTAGCTGATGAGATCTGAGCAAGCTGTAGATTGAGATGGTTAGACATGTGGAAAGAATGGTTAAACAAGCATTCAAGATGAAACATGATGGAAACCAACCCAGAGTTACACTACAGATGCATTGGGAGAATAATATCCAAAAATGACACCTGAAAAAATGGTAATGCAGAACTGGAATGAAAGAGCTCAAGACATGGAAGACATTAGTACTTGCAGCGAAGAACCTTAGCAGTTCAGTTAGCTGAAGAAGAAAGACAGTTACATCAATGTGGTACATAACTGGTGATCTTTTCATCCCAAAATACATAACCTTACACTTTGCCAAATTAAACTGATATGCATTCTCCTTTGCTCAGACTGTCAGAGGTCTATCCAAATCATCCTGCAAAATTTTAATATCATCTTTATTAAATATTGCTCTACACAATTTTGCAATGGTACGCAATGAACAAATCCTTTCCTTGTTTGATTAAGTACATCCTGGCTCTCCAATGGTGGAAGACAAGCATCTCTGATGTGCATACTTGTCCTGGAGCATACTGTGATACAGATCATCACCTAATATGAGCCAAAGTAAGAGTAAGATTCCGAAACCACCTTCCAAGTCAGACACATATCAACATACAGTCATACCCCGACTTACGCGAATCCAGAGTTATGCGGTTTCTTATATGTACGTATTCCCATCACGCCTCACCACTAGTCATATCTTTCCGGTGCCGACTGCATTCGCCAGTGTCGCACATGCTGTAAACAAGCTCTGATGTGTTTCGCGCGGGCTCCATTCATACATGATTTTTATAGGCTACAAACCTTGCGATTGTTTAATGTTATGTTCTTGATAAAAATTTTATCACATAAAAAATAATAATGTCGCCCAAAAGAAGCAAGTCCGATTCTTCTACAGCTAGCAAGAAAAGAAAAACATTCAAATCGTACTACACACAGCGTTCGTTTGCAAGTCTGAATGAAGCTATGAGGCAAAATGAGTAACTGTCTATTAAAGAGTTTTGGAAACGGTTTAATGTTTTAGATGCTGTAAGGATTATCGGAGATTCTTGGGGTGTCTCCGATATCGGAGACACCCTTCAGTAGCGAAGAGTCTCCGATATCAGAGACTCTTCGCCACTGAAGAGCCCGAAACCTCAGATCCAGTTTTACCAGAAAAGCACATGACAATTGCAAAATTAACAGAAGGTCTCAACTTAATTAAGAAAGGTTTGCAGATTTTGGAGGATACAGATTCTAACGAGGAACGAATTGTAGCCACAAGGCAAGGAATAAAAAAATCACTGGCTTGCTATGAAGAAATTTTGCGTGACAAGAAAAAGACATTATGCTGTCAGACGAATCTATTAGATTTTATGAAACCATCGACATCGAAATAACTTTTTTTTTTTATGTACGAAAAACTACAATTATGATTATATTTCTTAAAAAATATAGGTGTTTTTGTAAACCTTTGGTCCCAATTGTATGTTTGTATATATAAATTACATGCAAAATTATACCCCGAGTTATGCAAATTTGACATACATGCTTTTCGTTGGTCCCACCTACTGCATAACTTCGGGGTATCACTGTACTAGATATCAGAGTAAATCCTAGTGGGTTTAGAGAAGAAACATCAACTTTATTGGATGCTTTTTTTTTTTTTTTTGAGACTAGTAAGGAGAACTCACTACAAATGCTTTGGGAAGGAGTCAAGGTAATACAGCATATAGTCAAGAAGTATCTTGGTCCAATAAGAAGACAAAGAGATCCATGGATATCAAGCTCAATGCTGGATCTAATCGAAAGAAGGCAGATGGAAAAACAAAGAGAAAAAGTGATTGAAGAATATAAGAGATTACATAGCGAAGTCAAAAGATTCATCATGCAGGAAAAGTATTATACTAATAAATATGAAGAGATAGAGTTCCAGATGATGAGGCACAATTATAGGAGGTTTCATTTAGTTAGTGACCTAAAGCACACGTTTAAGCCCAAATTGAATGTCATCAAAGACAGGAATGGAGTATACTAACAGAAGGATTGAAAATCAAAAATAGATGGAAAGAATACGGTGATGAACTGTACAACAAAGCAAATAATGAAAATTTGGAACAGCTCTCTCACCAAAAAAATTTCAATTAGGAATAAGATTGAAAGAGCAGTTAAACAGCTCAATAGCGATAAGGCCTTGGGTGCAGATGGAATCACAGCAGAGTTAATTAAGGCTACAGATGGAGGAGTGTGTTTTATAGATTAATTACAAGGATATGGGAGACAGGATCATGGCTAGAGACTAGAAGAAGTCGGTTTTCATACCACTACATAAAAAGGGAGATATGGATTGCAAGAACTACAGAGCTATTAGATTAATATCCCATACAAAAAGATTTTGTTAAAGATCATTGTAAATAGCATTGAGGCCAAAGATGAGGCAGAGATGCCTGTGGTACAAGCAGGTTTTAGGAAAGGTAAGGGAACCGGAGATCAGATTTTGCCTTAGACAGATCATAGAAAAGTGTAAAGAATTTAGACTTCCTATGGTAATGCATTTCATAAACTACTCTGAAGCCTGTGTTCAGCATGCGAAACTGCAGGAAGTCATGAAAAGAATCGGTTTTCTTCAACATACTACCAGGTGAATTGCTACCTTGTACAGAGAGCAAGAAGTTGTGGTAAGAACAGGTGTTCTATTAACTGATTGGCTTCAGATTGGAAAGGGAGTTAAGTAAGGATACCTATCTTCTCCTCACTTGTTTGATATCTATGTTTTTATTATTATTATTATTACCACGGGCTACTCCAGGAGTCCTTAGACTCATCGAGGGAGGCCCTAAACATCATGTTCACGCAGCTGTTCAACATTCTCACAGTATTTATCATACCTTGCCTTGAACTCGCTCACTGTCATAGCACCCACAACAGACTCTGGCAGCTTATTCCACTCATTTACCA
This sequence comes from Typopeltis vanoorti, assembly GCF_054136105.1. Taxonomy (NCBI): domain Eukaryota; kingdom Metazoa; phylum Arthropoda; class Arachnida; order Uropygi; family Thelyphonidae; genus Typopeltis; species Typopeltis vanoorti. Next base: position 2,774,900 of record NC_143549.1, on the reverse strand, counting down.
CTCTAAAAGTAAAGAACCCAGCTCTAACACCCCTGCTAACCACGCTCTTGCCCAGCTTCCATGGGTGTCCCCTAGTTCTCCCACCACCAGTCCTGATCTCAAAAATATCATCTGAATTAATCCTATAGAATCCTTTTAGCAATTTGAATGTCTCAATCATGTCTCCCCTTTTCCGCCTATCAACTAGTTTCTGCAACCAGCAAATGTTCAACCTGTTCTCATATGGTTCATTCCATAGACCTGCTATCATCTTAGTCACTCGCCTCTGGATCCTCTCAACCTCCTCCCCATCGAGAAGGAACCGAGGTGACCAAATCTGGGCACAGTAGTCGAGATGAGGTCTTATCAGGGCTCGGTACAGAGGTACAATAACTTGTTTTTCTCTGCTCGTCAAGGTATTTTTCAACAACCAAGTGAGTTGATGAGCTGATTTAGCTACTTTCGCAATGTGCCCCCTAAACTTCATCTCCCTATCCACCAACACTCCCAAGTCCCTGGCCTCATCAATCTCCTGGAGTACAGTTCCACCAATGTGGTATACTGCTGCTAATCTTTTCACTCCGAAATGCATAACCTTACATTTTGTCACATTAAATTGACATCCATTCTCCTTAGTCCAGAACTCCAATCTATCTAAGTCATCTTGCAAGACTTTGACATCTTCTGCATTCACTATCGCCCTACCCAACTTTGCATCATCAGCGAACAAATGAACTGTCCCACTTAGACCCTTCCCTATATCGTTAATGAACAGATTAAACAGCAGTGGTCCAAGAACAGAACCCTGTGGCACGTTGAGGAAATCATGCATGTAGTATTGGATGAGCTCAAGACAGGAATTAGGATAGGTGATAGATTGATCAATAATCTGAGGTATGTTAATAATACAGTACCTCTGTAATGACAAGGAAGAACTAGGGCATATTCTTGACAAAGTTAATGAGAGCAGTAAAAACAGAAAACTTCAGCTCAATACTAGCAAGATAAAGATTATGGTTCTCAAAGGGATTACAGAGAAACAAGTGTACCTTAATGTAGAAAGAATTGAGGAAGTCAGCAATTTAGAGATACATTGTGAAGAATTACTGTTCAGTAGACATCAAAAGAAGATATTAGGAATGGCTGAAACAACAGTCAGAGGTCAGAGACTTTTCTAAAATCTGGAAGGATGGATCTATCTCCATGGAAACAAACTGAGGATTTTGGATGCAGCTGGTTTTCCAACAGTGACTTATGGATGTGAGATTTAGAACCTAAAGAAATTACATAAGAAAAGAGATAGCTTCCTTTTTGAGATGTGTTGTTACAGAAGACAGACAAATGGATGAATGCTAGAAAGGATCAGGAACTTTAAGACTCCTTAAGGATTGACAGAAGAAAGCTGAAATACTTTGGACACACTGAAAGGAGGAGTTCTCAAAACAGTAATAGAAAGTAAAGTTCCAAGGAAAAAGAGGAAAGGATAGACCATCAATGAGATGGATGGATGGTATGTCCGAAGTGACTGATCTTCAGAGTTGAAGCCTCCAGAAAAGCATACAACAGGACCACCCAGGGAGGACTCATGTGGCATATCATCAAGCATGTTAGTGACCATACAGCATCTCTTAATATTGAATGAAATTGATGGATAGATCCTTTCCTCTATTATTAATGTACAAATTAAATACTAGTGGTCCAACTCCTGAATATACTATTCTCTGATATCTTTCCATCAACTACCCTTTTATCCACTTCACCAACTTTACATCCATCCCAGTGTCCTGCAATTTATTAATTAGAATTCCATGCAGTATCCTGTCAAATGGCTTTGCAAAGTCCAATAGTACCATTGTAAACCCATTACCTTTATCCAACTCAGCTCTCACTGTATTATAAAACATGAGTTACTGAGGCACAATCCACCCTTCAAAAAATGATGTCCCTCCCCATATAGCATCCCATTTCTGTCTATTCATTCCTGTATTTTACTCTTGACCAACTTCTCCAGTACCCTTACTATGACTTCTGATATGCTGATCAGTCAGTAATTTGCTACATTGGTCTTGAAGCCTCCTTTATGCAACAGAACTATTTTTCTCTCTCTTTCCACTTTTTGAGACTAACCCAGGGAGACTTAGATTAAACAATGTGATCAAAGGAACTGTCAATTCCCTAGCACTTTCTGATAAAACTCGAGCCAGTGTACCATCTAATCCCATAGATGTCTTTACATCAAGATTCTGTAATATGCTATGAACCTCCAGTGAACCTCCAGTTTATTTACCTTAGTTTTCATATAAGCCTTTGCCTCTCTCTCGTTACTGCAATATCTTCATCTGGATTGATATAAAATTGCACTGAGTAATGATTATAAAATCATTCTGCCATAAACATTCTTCCTTTTACTTACCACATGCTAAAAAAACTCTTTGGGATTATCCTAATCCAAACAATCTCCTAAGTTTGTTATATACTTACCAACTCTGCTTTTCTCTTTCTTACTACACTGGTTACCCTTCTGGCCTGGGCTTTGTACTGCCCATGTCCCTGCTGGTCACCTGTGTCCTTGAATTCCCTCCCACAAACTTATCTTTTCTTTTTACTATTGTTGTAGCTCCAGCTTAATGATGGCATTCATCCATTTAACTCTCGGGATTTATTCTTCTCGCTTTAGGTATGCAGTCTGCTATTACTTCCCTCAAGCAGCCCACTATCAATGTCAAGCCCTTGCAGCTTCACATGCTATGACACTAATCCAGTTTCACATGCTATTTTCAGTAATAAATAGTATGGGAGTGATTGGGAGTCAACATAATAAAACCACAAGTGGCCAAGAAGAAATGAGATGTAGTGAGAGTGGGGGGGTAAGTAATAGAGAGTTGAGTAATGAAGCTGGGAGAGTCATGCTGAATAGTGTAGAGAATGAGTCCATGAGTGTGAACTTGAATGAAGTTAATAGTGGTAAAATATATGGTGATTCTATGATTAAGGGTATGGAGAGTGGTATGCATGAGGAGTGCTTGGCTGATGGTACAATAGAAAGAGTGGCTTTAGCAATAAAGAGAGGGCATGAAACAGACAAGATGATAGTTATGGTGGGTACGAATGACCTGAGAGGTAGTATAAATCGGGTAGGAAAAGATTTAAGAACATTATTAGATATTGTGAAGAGGAAAAGTGTCAATGGGAGAATAGTGTGTGTGCTGCCTCGTTTTGACAATTACGAGTTAAGTAGACGAGCAATGATAATGAATGATATGATTGCAAGAATGTGCAGAAAAAGAGGTCTGGAGTTTGTTGATGTTTGGAGTGTGTTTGAAGGAAAAAGGCAGTTGTATGCTAGAGATGGACTGCATCTTAACATGGAAGGACATAAGAGATTGAAGAAGTTATTGTTTTCTGAACAGGTTGAAGTTATTGGGCAGGGAAACTAATATTGAAAAGGTTGAGTGTAAGAGAGAGAAACTTTAGCACTGATTGTGTATTTATTGATCCTTATAGGCAGAATAAATTGCAGAAGAGAGGGGGAAAAAATCGGCATAGGTCTACGGTAGTTAGTGACTTATATATCAGTTCTAAAGCCGGTACAAGATCTAGAGGGAATCTGCAATTTTTGTATACCAATGCTAGAAGCATTAGAAATAAGAGAGAAGAATTTTTGGCATTAGTCAGTGAAATCTCACCAAAAGTTGTAGGCATTAGTGAAACTTGGCTGTCAGCAGAAGATGTGGTCACTGGAATTGAATGTGATGGGTACAGTATTTTCAGGGAGGATAGAGAAGATAGAACAGGAGGAGGAGTACTGTTGATGATAGCTGATGTGTTGCAGCCAAAGAAAGTAGTATATCATGATGATAGACATGTGAATGAGAGTTCATTTGAGGCAGTCTGGTGCGAAATAGTGACCAACGCAACCAAATATACAGTTGGATGCTGCTATAGGCCAGGGAGTACAGGGGGAGATATTGAATTCATGCATCAGCAACTTAGTGCAATGAGTGAAGGCTTAGTGATTATTATGGGGGATTTTAATTATGGTGATATCAATTGGAAGGAGGAAATATCACGTAGCAAAAAGGAAATGGAGTTCATACATCTGCTACGAGATAATTACTTGAAACAGCACGTAACTGAAGGGACACGTGGTGTGAGAGTGTTGGACCTGGTTATTGGTTCAGAGGTTATGTGCATAAGTAAGGTGACCTCGTTACCTCCAGTTGGTGAAAGCGATCATGTGGTATTGACTTGGGAGGTTGCAAAATCTGTGGATTTTTCTATTAAGAAGGGGTATGTACGAAACTACAGGTTAGGCAATTATAACAAGCTTCGGAGTGAGCTTGCAGCCATCCCATGGCAGAACATATTGCAAGGGAAAGATGTTAGCAGTGCTTGGGATAAAATCAGTGGGTATCTGAGGAAAGCAATATCAGATTGTGTCCCCATGGTCAGGAGGTCAAACAAGGCAGGCATTAGATGGATGAGCAGTAGTATCAAGCTTGAACTACAAAAAAAGAAAATGTTATGGAGAATTTACAAGGAGAAGGGCGATCAGGACACCCATGAGCAGTACAAGGCTCAAGCTAGGAAGGTTACCAGCATAGTAAGAAAAGCTAAATCAGATTATGAGAAGACCTTAGCCAAAGAGATCAAGGGTAATCCCAAAGAGTTCTTCCGCTATGTGGCAAGTAAGAGGAAGAATGACTTCGGAAGGATAACCTTAGTGGGTGCTGATGGTATTGAGGTGACAAAATCAGATGTAATAGTCGAGTTACTGAGTGATCACTTCTCAAAAGTCTATCACCCAAGTGAGGATATCTCTATACCTATAGCAATACCTAATGTGAAAATTGAAGCTAAAGAATCAGAGGTATTAAATATATTGCGAAACTTAAATGCAAACACTGCGGTAGGCTTAGATGGAATATCAGCTCGGGTGTTGCGTGAATGTGCAAATGAATTGTCAACCCCTCTTACCTGGATATTTAATTTAAGTTTGAACTCTGGTATGGTCCCTAGGGAGTGGAAGTTAGGCAAAGTGGTTCCTTTGCATAAGGGTGGCTCTAAAACTGCAGTATTGAATTACAGACCAATCACCATCTCAGGAGTAGTGGTAAAAGTATTGGAAAAGTTGGTTAAAGACAAAATTCAAGAATGGGTGGATCAGGATATGATACTCTATAGAGGCCAACATGGTTTTGTTAAAGGTAGATCCTGCCTTAGCAATCTATTAACTATCCATAATAGAATAACATCAGAGTTGGACAAAGGAACTGGCTACACAGTGGTACTTCTGGATTTTGCTAAGGCTTTTGACAGGATACCCCATAGAACACTGTTACGCAAATTGGAGCAGATGGGAATGGATATTAAATTGGTGATATGGATAGGAGAATGGCTCAGGGAGAGATACCATAAGGTGGTGTATGGAGGAGCCGAGTCCAGAATGAGGCAGGTGACCAGTGGTGTGCCTCAGGGCTCTGTGCTTGGGCCAATGTTGTTTAATTTGTATATAAATGATATAGGAAACGGCTTAAAGGGAGATATTCAGTTGTTTGCTGATGATGCAAAGTTGTGTAGTGCAATAAAAAATCAAGCTGATGTTGAAAGTTTGCAGGAGGATTTAAATAAGCTGGTAAAATGGGCAAAAGAAAATGGATGTCAGTTCAATGTGGAAAAGTGTAAAGTCTTGCATTTTGGGATTAAAAGATTACCAGCTGTGTACTACATAGATGGAAAGGTACTCCAAGAGATTGATGAGGCTAGGGACTTAGGGGTATTGGTAGATAAGGAGATGAAGTTCAGAGGACACATTGCTAAGGTGTCCAAGATTGCACATAGGATTACTTGGTTGTTGAGGAACACACTGACATCCAGAGATAAAGAGGTTATTATTCCCCTTTATAAAGCATTGATACTTCCACATTTGGATTACTGTGCTCAGGTCTGGTCACCTGGATTCCTTGGAGATGAGGAGGCTGTGGAGAGGGTTCAGAGAAGAGTGACCAAGTTGGTGAGTGATATAAAAAATGCTCCCTACATTGATAGATTGAGAGCTTGTGGATTGCAGAGATTGGCTGATAGGCGAAGAAGAGGGGATATGATAGAAACATTCAAATTACTAAAAGGTTTTTATAGGATTGATGCAGGGGAAATGTTTCAGCTGTGTGATAGTGATGGAAGAACAAGAGGTCATCTCTGGAAATTAAAGAAGAGTGTGGTTAACAAAGGTGTCAGAACAAGGTTTTTTGCCTGGAGGGTGGTGAATGAGTGGAATTCATTGCCTGACTTTGTTGTGAGCTCTTCATCTGTAAATGAATTCAAGAAGAGATATGACAGATATTGTTTTGCTAGTTTGGGTCTCCCGCGATGAGTCTACTGACTCCATGGAGATACCCGTAATAATAATAATAAAATAATAATAATAATAATGACACAAATATAACATTCTGAGTTTGTTATATTTACCAACAATGTAATTCATATATACCCCCCCCATCTGATAATTCCACATGTTTAGCCACTTCCAAAGCAAGGCCATGTGACCACTCTCACCAAATGGTGATGATATAGTCATACTGGTTATAGACACATTCTTTTTGCAGTTACTAGATTTAGAACTCTCAAACCCCTAGTATATTCCATCACATGCTGCCTCAGATAATTATTCCTTAGTAACTGCATAAATTCCATTTCCTCCTTTCCATGTGTCATTTCTTCCTTTCAATCTATGTTTCAATAGTTGAAGTGCCATTAATAATAATAATCCACCCTCCACTCATTGAGCTTATTTGCTGATGCATACCATCCCCATCATCCTGGCACAGTCTCTGGAAAGATAGCTATAAAGTTAATCTGGAGATATCTGCTTACCTGATGGAATGACTGTCTACCAGATCTTTGGCGTATTAATGTGACTATAACTGTTGAGGTTTGGGAAGTGCTTTAATGCTGACACTGATTCTAAAAATAGTCTCTCATACCTATAGTGTGTCTTATTCCATTTAATCCTATGTGATGATCATCCATGGCATGATCTACCAATACCAATTTTCTATATCGATGATTGCATATGTAATTTTTGTGTTATTCAAGGTGGATGTCAACTGATCTACTAGTCTGTCAAAACAGGCTAAGCTGCAGGAACAAGGAACTTTGTACATTCCAGGATAAGTAAGAGGATGAAGTCGATCTTTTGAGAATAGAGCGAAGTAGAAAGCTGAAGGACTGGTTTGAATATAGAATAAAGATCATTTTTGCAGAGAACTTTAGTTATATTTTCTGATGCATGCTTAATATATGGGATGGAAATGGTCTTACTGAGATCCTGTGTTGGGGGAGGGGGGGGGGAGATGCATGCAGTATTTTATCTATTTTATATAGGCTATAGCCATTGGCTAAAAAAATGCATTAAAATGTCTTTGAGCTGAGTTTCCAGGACTGCAACTCTGGCTTGGTGAGTAAGTGTTTTGAGGCTGCCATACTGTTGGGAAGGGTGATGGTATGACTGTTTATGTAAATACCTCCCTGTATGTCTAGGTTTTCTATAAAGGAAAAGGATAATGAGCTATTTGGAAGTCATGTCACTAGTGTACCTAGAAAGGGAAGATAACTATTTTATTTTCAAACTGTGAAGTTTATTTTGGGATGTTGGCTATTAATATGCACTAGAAATGTGTCAAATATGTCTGGACCATGAAGCCAAATTGCAAGCATATCATCGACATAGCACAGCCAAACCAATGGTTTAAGTGTAGCTGATTTGAGTGCCTCGTTTTCAAAATCTTCCATGTAAGAGTTGGCTAGTGTGTGTGTGTTTGTGGAGGGGGGGGGGGATGGGCAGGTGGGGGAAACCCACAGCAGTTCCATCCTGCTGTTTGTATATTTTTCCATTCCAAATGAAATAACCAGTAAAAATGTATAGCAAGTTGGGACTCGCACACCAGGCTCTGGATACTTTGTCACTTAGGATTAAATGGAATAAGACATTGTTCCTCCTACATTCATCACTATTATTATGACATCGAAGTTGTCATAAATCAACCTCAACAAATATGGTTTCATTAATTTCAAAAGATCTAAGAAATGGTCTTTCTAAGACCAGGTAATCAGACCTCACCAAATTAACTTTATAATTATCTGGCTCAGAGAGGGCACTTGGTTATGATATTACTTTTGTTGCAGTTACATTTGAATTATTTCTAATGCTTTACTTGAGTGCTTGTGATTGTCATGGTTATTATTCATGATGTGAAAATAATAGTTAGAAAACCAGCAAAATATTAGTAAGTTTCAATATATACACTTGGATCTCTTTTTATGCGGTTTTGAAGTTATGAGGTGCAACTTCAAAACTTATGTACCATTGTACATAATGAACAAATATGGTTCATTATAAATGTTAGCGATGAATGTAAGCAGCGATGTGTCTGTGAAGTTTAATGTTGAATGTGAGTAAGTTTGTGTTTGTGTTTTCATTATCGTAAGTCTAAATTTTGCTAATTTTTATTTTAAAGATTTAATTTGGCCCAATGGAGAAAAAAAGCACCCAAGAAATTGCTTTTCTTTGGAAATGAAAATTGCAATTTTAGATCGCTTAGAAAAAGGAGAGGAATCTATGACAATTGGTAAACATTTTAATTTAGGCGAATCTACTATAAGAGCAATTAAAAAGAATAAAGTCGCAATAAGAAAATCTGTCATTTCTGGCACAAAACTAAGTACCAAATTATCATCATACTCAAGAGATGCTTTATTAGAAAAAATGGAATGAGCACTCATAATTTGATTTGAATAATTAACTCAAGAACAATTCCTATAAGTGGCTATTTAATGAAACAGAAAGCTCTTCAGTTTTTGATGAACAGATGAAGCAATTGGAACAATCTACTTCCGCTTCCCAGGCTGATAAAGAATTTTTGGTTAGCAAAGGATGGCTAACCGGATTTTTAAAAAGGAATGCACTTCATAGTGAAGTGCATTCCCTGAAGATTACAGGTGAGGTTGCAGCACCAGCAGCCAAAAATTTTCAGGAGAAGTTAGCCAAAATTATTGAAGGTAGTGGATATTGTCCAGATCAAGTGTGTAACACTGACGAAACAGGATTGTTTTGGAAGAAAATGCCTAGTCGAACTTGCATCGCAAAGTCTGAGAAAAAAGCAAGTGGGTTTAAAGCAAGCAAACATCAAGTAACGTTGTTACTTTTGTAGCAATGCATCAGGGATCGAATGTTGAAACCCCCTCCTAGTAAATTGATGTCTAAGACTACATGTTCTAAAAGGCAAAGATCTAAAGCTGCCAGTACATTGGATGGCTAATACAAAAGCCTGGGTAACAACTACTGTATTTACTGAATGCTTCAATAATTGTTTCATACCAGAAGCAGAAACATATATGAAGCAAAAAAGCTCTCGATATTAAACTTTTGTTAATTGTTGACAATGCACCAAGTCATTCATATTTAAAACATCCAAATGTGCAGGTAATTTTTTCCACCCAATACAACAAGCATTATTCAGCCATTAGATCAAGGCAAAATTGCTACTTTTAAAAAATATTACGTTAAGCATTTATATTGGATAAACTAGAAAATGAATCAAAAGTAACTAACATTTGGAAAATATTTTCTATTTTGGACTGCTTAAATCATGTTGCATTTACTATTGCTGAAATAAGACCACAAACTTCAAATGCCTGTTGGAAAGCAGCTTGGCCTGAATGTGTTGCAAAGAGTGCGACCATTCAAACATCTATCTTATCAGCTGAAATCATTACTTTGGTACATGAAATTGGTGGAGAAGGTTTTGACACATTTAGCCAGAATGATGTAGACAAATTGAATGTGGATAATGCCTTAAGCAATGATGATATTATTGGATATCGATTAACTTTAGATATGAAGATCCAGAAAAACGATAGTGAAGCAGAAGAAAAACCTGTCCCCCCCTCCCTCCCTGCAAATATAATTCGAGAAGGTCTTGAACTGTGCAATAAATTGGAAAATCATTTTCTTGTTAATGACACAAATTCTGAACGAGCCTTTATATTCCAACGTGAGCTGAAGAACTTATTGTCTGAAGAAATTATTGTGAGCTGTATAAAAAATTAGTAAAATTATTATTGCAAAGTTTAATCACTGATTACATGGTCAGAAGAAAAAAAATCAGCACAGAACAAGGATGAGCTAATTCCGTTTGTGAAGAACCATTGCCTTTACCATAGAGATCTGATGCGCTGACTATCTCTTCTGGTGATGAAAGTGATTTCGCACCAGTTCGCAAATGTTGACGAATATTGTCTAATAGCGACGATAATTCTGATGAAAAATGTAAAAGAAATTGTTACTTTTCAATAAAATTAAATATGAATAAAGCTTTAAAACAAACTTAGGCATTCTTATTTTCCTGAATTTTTATAAACTTTTTTATGTGATTTTAGTTTTATTTTAATTCATTGCTTCGTTTTATGCAGTTTTAGAAAATTATGGAACGTATCCCTAATTTTTCAACATAAGTTAGGTCTTTTTTGTGCAATTTTCTGTGGAACGTATCTACCGCATAAAAAAGAGAGCCGACTGTATATGTATATATATATATATATATATATATATATATATATATATATATATATATTTTTTTTTTTTTCCCCCTCTTGGTGTTAATATGTTGAAGCACTAGTATGAATAATCAACAATGCCTAAGCCTTTCAATACATATTGGAGATGGTAAGTCTCATTCAGACCTGAAAGGATTGATTAAATAAAAAAATATTTAAACAGAGAAGGAGATGCTGCCGTACTCTATGACCAAAGATATGTGGGTCTTTTAGTATGTGAAACCGCCAAGTTGTGTGGTACAATTTTTTTCCTGTCAAAGAAAACAGATACTAAGCATTTAGGAAAAACAGCTCTTACGGTTATTTCCATTTCGATTAGCAACAGTAAGTGGCATCCAATAATGACACCTTGTTGAATGTCCGCACGGTATGCCTAGTGGCCATGCACTTTGCAACCATATGCCTGGGAAAGGAGTGTCCTCGGTTTGATTCCCGTTGATGACGTGAGGAGCTTAAGGATCTTCCTCAGACATAGCCAAGTAGCCAGTCTTGGGCATAGACAGCAGGGTTTTTCTCGAGTTTATCTGGGGTTTTTCATCCTGCAAGCAGGCAAACCAGCCCCATGAACACACACAGATACAGTCAGGAATACTTAAGACAATCCCTCCAGCCATAGGTCTGAATTGTTAGCTATGCCGGTCCTGAGCCAAGATAAAAAATGGGGGAAATGAGGTGGTGCCATACCTCCCTGTAAAAGGGGCTCACGGCCGTTCAATCACCATACGATAGGAATGAACCTTGATGAAAGATTTTTCAGAAAGTTCAGATTGTGTCTTGGAAGAAAGTCATTTCTTACTATAGTTCACCCACCGATTAGAGATCCTTCGACATTTCTGCGCATGTCAGAAAAAGGAGAATCCATTCCGATAATAGGGTAATCAGTCCGTATTGTGGGATGAGTTGTTTATTATTACAGGTCAGAAAATTAACTTCTCTTTCATGATTATTGTAGTTAACTATGTTGCTTGTATAACAGCTGGGAAATTTTACCTATAAAGCACGTGATTTCGCTTGTTGGCGACCAGTTCGTACATCCTTCATTTCTTTTCCCCCTTCAGCATGAATCGACTATTCTTGGCAAGACGCCAAGCAGAGACCTACAAACGGTGGGCGAACTATATTACCCATTACAAAATAAGAGAGTTACCCATTTCATCCAACACCTGCACAAGTAGCTAGTCAGAGATTCGAATACGTGGAATTTTTAGACTGGATTTTGAACGTGTGCTTCTAACTTACATAGAAAATTCAGGAAAGAGAGTGAACTAGGATTCAGGAAATTCATTCTCATTTTGTAATGGCATCTGCTTTATGGAAGATAGCGATGTTTAACCATCCTATAATGGATGTCATCTGGTCCTAAACTGAATGTAGAGTTTCAGACCCTTCAAAGCGAAGATAATCAAAGATTACTGATAAGGCATTTACTTTGCTTTTGGAACAACAATCATACTCCACAGTGTCAAGCATGAAAGTGTATGGGTTATTTATCATTCATATTCTAGATATTATTCCAGACTCCTTTGCTATTGATTAATTTCATTAAAGGCAGCAATTCCATATAGATTCAGGAATTGTTTTGGGTTGGACAACAGATATATTATGATTTAGCACAAGTAGATTTGGGAGAAAAGTATTGCAGAGGAGTATCTGCAACAGATGCCTTTTTATTTTGAGCTTTCTGGGCTGCTGTGCAGGCTACCAAGATTTGAGGAAAGATTAAGTGTTTTTGGTAATGCAGTAGTGGCAGCTTGTATAATATACCCTGCAATGTGATTATGTGATTGGAATCATAATTGACTGTTTCAGAATCAAAATCCACTATGGAAATGAGAATACATTCTAATCATCCTGATTCATTTTTTGTTGAGATATCTGTGATGGAGCACATGGTTGCCCATGTAGGGTGAATGTAGGAAGAAAATTATCATTCCAGTAGAGAATGTTTTCTACTGTCCCATTAAAATGGATGGAAAACAAATTATTGGAGGATACAGTTAAAATAATATTTTGGTAGAAATATATGGAAGGTTTTCCTTCCCATGGTTAAAAAATTCTGAAGAAGTTATTGTTTACATGCATTTACCCAATAATATACTCTAGATATCAATATTTACACTATCTCATACAGTGTGTATTTATGGTCACTAAAATCTCACATGAATTTTACATGGAGGAGGGGTTAGTCACACTTTATCTTCATTATTATTATTAATGACATTTCCATTGGATCTGGAGACTTATCGTAGGAGACCCAAATCAACCATCACACACACAAATCCAATCATACCTCTCCTTGAATTCATTCACTGTCAGGGGATTCACAACCAATTCTGGTAATCCATTCCACTCACTCTTCATGCAAAATATCTGGTCTGTACACCCTACTAACCACACTCTTACACAACTTTCAAGGATAGCCCCTAGTTCTCTGACTATTTGTCATATATTGAATATTTTCACTTGCATCAATTTTATAATCCCCCAACCCTTTTAATACCTTAAACGTTTCTATATCATCTCTTTTCTGCATATCAACTAAACTTACTAATCCATAAACATTCAATCTATCCTTGTAGGGAGTATTCTACAAATCTGTCACCATCTTGGTACCCATCTCTAAATCTTTTCGACCACCTCCTGGTCCCCATGAACCACAGGTGACCAAATCTGTGAGCGTAATGAAGATGTGGCTGAATCATAGCTTTATAAAAAGGGATAATAACTTCCTTATCTTTACTTGTTAGCATGTTTTTCAACATCCAAGTAACTGGTTGAACTATGTTACCAACTTTTGCAATATGCCCTCTGAAATTTAACTCTTTGTCTACCATTATCCCCAAGTCCCAAGCCTCATCAATTTCCTGCAACACAATACCATCAATAATGATACACCATATGCAACCTCTTCAACCCAAAGTGCATAACCTTACATTTTGCAACATTAAATTGACAATCATTATCCTTTGCCCATAATTCCAATTTATTTAAATCATCCTGCAGGATATCCACATCATGTTTATCAACTATTGCTCTCACCAGTTTTGCATCATCAGCAAACAACTGGATGTCCCCTCTTAAGTCTTTCCCTATGTCATTGATATACTGGTAACCATTCCCTTTACAGCATTTTTTTTCTTCTGCAGCTTGTGCTTAATGATATTACTCATCCATCTAACTCCTACCTGATATTAATCCTCCTTATCCTAGGAATACAATTTAATACTGCTTCCTATAAACAATCCTTAACTATATCCCATGCGCTATTAACATCCTTACTGTGCAGTGTTTGCAATGGCACAGATTTAAGTTTTTTCCTAAGCATGTCATAATCACCTGCTTTGTAGTTCCACAAAAACCTCTTCTTGATAAAATATTTCTCATGTTTTACAATCTCCCAACTCAAGACAGCATGGTCACTTTCAAAAATCGGAGCAACGTTGTCATCTTGGTTATATGAGGGTAGTCTGAAAAGTTCTTGGCCTAACAATGAAAAACCAAATTTATAATTTCAAAATTATTTTTATTTTTCAACATAATCTCCCTTAAGACTAATACATTTATTCCAATGATGCTCCAGTGCCATTATCCCCTCTACAGCTACAATCACCTCTTGATTCAAAGAAAAACGCTGAAAAGAGAGGAAGAGCTTTAGTTTTGGGAAGAGATATAAGTCAGAAGGAGTCAAATCTGGAGAATAGGGTGAATGTTCCAACAATTCATACTGCAGATCCCTTAATTTTCCCATGCCAAAGCACCTTTGTGGGTAGGTGCATTGTCCTGATGAAAGATGATTTTTTTTCTTCTGCAAATCGAATCTTTTCTGATGAATTTTTTCTTCTCTAGTCTGGTTAAAAGATCGAAATAATATTCCCCAGTTATTGTTTTACCCTTTTCAAGATAATTAATAAACAAATTGCCTTTGGCATCCCAAAACACGATGCCATGACCTTTCCTACTGAAGGGACCGACTTTGTCTTCTTTGGCACTTCTGTTCACTGTTTTGATTCTGATGTGTAATGGTGAATTCAAGTCTCATCCACATCCATAGTAATAAATTGATGCACAAAATCAGTTTCATTCTTGTTAAAAAGCTCCAAGCACTGTTCAGAGATTTTCATGCAAGTGCATTTTTGATCTGCTGTGAACAAGCATGACACCCATATTGCACAAAGCTTTTTCATTTGCAATTCTTCATGCAAAATGCCTATAGTGCTGAGACTATAGGCATTTTAAAATGCCTATAGTCTCAGTATAGTCTCAGCAATTTCATGCACTTTGACTTGCCGGTTATACAATACCATATCGTGCACTTGATCAATGATTTCTCGTGTTGTCACACTTTTTGGACATACTTCACGTCGATCATCTTCAAGGCTGGTACAGCCGCATTTAAACTCAGCAGCCCATTTCTTAATTATCAAAAACAAAGGAGAACAGTGCCCATAAACTTTTATGAACTTTGAATGAATTTCTTCTGGTGTTAAACCTTCTTTTACAAAGAATTTTATAGCCACACAATACTCAATTTTATCCATTTCAAGGGATACAGACAACACTTTTGCTTCAGACAGCTGTATAAACCAAACTACTTGATAGAATGACTTGCAATTTCACATGGATGCTTATGACAGATGTATCAACTTAGGAAAAAAAAAAAATCTTGCAGACAGTGTTGCCACCTATGGTCGAGACCGAGAACTTTTCAGACCACCCTTGTAGATAGCTCTTCTGATCCTATGATCAGGTCCAATACTCTCCCACCACTGTATAAATTCTATTTCCTTTCTGTCATGTAATCTTTCTTCCTTTAGTCTATATCTCCATAGTTAAGCCCCATAAAAATCACTTAACTTATACTCATTGTACTAATTTGGCGATGCATGTCTTCGCCAAATTAGTACAATTATATATTTTGTCATTTTGGTCTTAATCTCACACCAGATTACTTAAAATAAACAGCCAACCTGCCCCTTGTGTCCTATTCTTTTTGGTTGCAATTCACCTGCTATCATCAGCAATACTCCTGCCCTCATCCTATCTTCTCTGTATTCCCTGAAAATATTAAACCCTTCACATTCAATCCCTGTAATTACATCATCTGCTGTTAGCCAAGTATCACTAATGTCTAAAACTTTTGGCAAGGTTGCACTAACCAATACCAAAAACTCCTCCCTCTTGTTCTTGATATTTCTGGCATTAGTATATAGAAACAGCAACATCCCTTTATTTCCCCATCGAACTTTACTTTCTGATTTGACTACCCTATTCAATATTTTTGATTGAGAGACTAGATTCCTCACTTGGTCATTCTCACACTCACTCGTTTGATGAGTGCCTTCACAAACTCACTTGATTCCACCCTATTGCTTAAATTTCCCTGAAGTTGCAGATCAGCATGATTGGTGAACAAAGTCTCTCCAGCCTAACACCAGCACAATTCAGATGCAGTCCTTATGCATTGTACAAATCCTTCTTTCCATCAAACAGAGACCACAGATCCACAAATTCTACATAATTCCCTTTGCACAATCTACATTTAGATTGTGCATATCTACATTGGCTATCAATGCCCTTCTCCTCAGTTCACCTCTATCATGGTGTGGTAGGAGACTTACAATCTTCACCTTCTCGCTCTTCAGCTTTGCCTCTTCTAACAACTCTTTTACATCCTCTATCATAGAATACTTCTCGCGTCTCAGATCATTTGTCCCAGCCATGACAATCATTTCCTTCACCTTACCTTCTTGCATCCAGATGGAGTGGCTAATATCGTGAATTTTTGCCACCAGAAAACATGATTTTGTCATATGTTCATTAAGTATCCTCGATTATTGAGTCTCCATACATAATTTTCTCCTTAACTTTTTTCTTTTTTGCTTGCTTTGTCTTTATTATTCTGTCGGATTTCCTGCTTCTTTCTATTTTCAGTCCTGCTTCACTGTTGGCACAGAAATGGGGATGCGAGTTCAGTGCTTCTGAACTCGCATCCCCATTTCTTGCTTCTGCAGTTTTTCAATTTCACAATTTGTCTATGAAGGATAGCATTTACTATTTCTTTATTGACATCCATTTCGTTTTCCTCTATTTCCACGGCCGCATGTTTCACATTATTAGCATAATTTTTTGTCTTACTGTCGGTATTTATTGCATTCTCCTACTCGTCACCTAACAGTTATTGGAAGTTTTTTTACTTGGTTTAATTCTTGGTTTAAGTCCTGAAAATACTTCAGGTGCAAACTTTGTTTGCACCTGAAGTATTTTCAGGACTGGGCAACTCATATAAGGAAGCTAAGACTTCACGTCACTTGCCTTAGTATCCCATAATGCAAAGCATATCTCCTTGCGGATATGTATAATGCTATGCATTATGGGAAGGGTCACTACCCTTCCCATCTCATTATGAGAAGGGTAGTGACTAACTACTTTCTCTAGTTTGTGACTAAAATCACAAACTAGAGAAAGTAGATGTGAGATATCCGAGAAACATTACAGGTGTGATTAAGTGGCACTGCTGGCAAAATCATGCTATAAATGAAGATATAAGTAATGAACTTGGTGTTGTTAGCATTTCAGAATATGTGAGCAGAGATAATCTTAGGTGGTATCATCACTGAAAATGAATGGAAAAGGAATTGTTAGCAAAACAAAGGGGTCATTAGCAGAAGACCAAGAGGAACACTAACTTCTTGATGAATTAATCCAGTTGGAAGCCGACTAGAAGACTGAAATATGAGACCTCACAATAATGTGGTCCTGACAGATTGACTAATATACAGGAAAACCATTTATAAGTTTCAGTAATAATTTAAAGTTTTCATGTAGTGCTATAACAGTATGCTGTATCCCTTTATCAGGAATTGAATAATGAAAATATTTTACTGGATTCAACTTCAAAAAACTATTTCTTTCAGATTTTCTTGATATCTTAATGCACTCAACAATGCAAACAACTAGCTTATAACAAGAAAAATAAACCAGAATATGTAAACATTTAACAATAAGTCAAGATTGATAAATTTCACATAACATGATGTGTTACAGGTGAAACCTTTATGACAAAATGTTTTATTGTTATCCACATTTAAGTTAAAACATATTTTACTTTTGAAGTGTTATGAGATCTTTCAACTCTAAGCATAAGCAACTGATTCACCTTTATGATTGACAATTACCATATAAAATTGGCTGAAAAGTCTGCAAGAAATGTTTAATATGAAGCTACAAACACAGCAACTGCACATTTTTAAAATGTTATTTTGACCTTACTTCTGCAGTATTGCTGCATTGCATATCCCACATATGCCCTTAGAGATATTGCAGAATTCAGTCAATAAATAATCATTTTATTTACTTCCTAACTAATAAGTGCATTTTTATAAAATTTAAATAGCAACTGACCCACCTGGATAATACACAATAAGACATCACAGGAATTAATTTTGTTTCTTGCAATGATGAAAATTTTATTATTTTAGATAACTGAAATTATAATTTATATGAATGGCTATTGGACACATTCAAAGATAAGGTGTTTGATTAGAATGACTGGCTTAATAATAATTACTTTCAGATGATTTCATTTAATCCTTAAAACAAAAGTTATATGAAATAAATGTAATTATTAAATAATTGAAGACATTTTAAATAAAAATCATTAATTATACTAACTAATCAAAAAAGGACAAAAGTATTTTTATGATTTTAAAATTATCATCCTCTTTGTCTTTAATAATAATTTTAATAAGTAAAATATTTATATAAGGCAAATATTCAAACTTCACGTGTATAATACAAAACATATTCAATACTCACACTGCAAGCAAAAATAAATAAATAAATAAATAAAATAATAACAATAAATTACATATTACAAATTACGTGCTTTAATACTTCATTACAAATTTATTTGAGTACATTTTCTTCCCCTTTCAGCTATATATTATAATGCACCACATTTTATCCCTATGATTCTGCTTAATGAAATGTTTTTTTTTTCTTTCTTTCTCCAAATACATAATTTAAATATCATTTAACAAAACTAAAACAAAATTCTATTTTTAAAAAAAGTATCTAAATTAAATAAATCATAAATGTATAAACAGTTTTTAGGTCACTTAAACCTTGAATCTTTATTTGCTGAATGAAATAGCTATTCAAGTTGGATGCTGTGTTGGTTTAATCTGAAAAAACTAGTAATACTGAAAAAATTTAGAAAGCTACAGATGTGATAATAAGCATTCCGTGTACATGATATAAGTGCAGCACTGAAAGTTTACCTAGATATGCATATATCGAAAGTTTTAAAATCATTTTCACCTTACACAACATGGAGTGGGATGAAGAAGTGTTTAGAAAAATGGAGTAAGGCGAGGATGAGGAATTAAGGAGGATGAGGAATAAAAGTAGTGCATTTTGGTGTTATAGCCAAAAGGGAAGAAAAAGACAGTCACTAAAACTTTCACTACTTTACTAGTCAAAGTTTGAGTGTCACACAAAAAAAGCAATCTTGAGGAAACAAATAAGCATACATGAAATAGGATGCATTGCTGTAATAATGAACCAGTGTTGCAACATAAAAATATGTAGATTTAAAAATACCGTAATATTTTGATTACCCAAAGAAAACAACTTTTTAGGTTAAAATATATTATTATTGATGAGTTTTATATAAAATTTTTATTATAATTTTAATGCTACTAACTGCTAATATCAGCAATGATATTAATAGTTAGTGAAATAACAGATAATATATATATATATACTTTTACATTAACCAAATGAAGGTGTAGAGAGAGAGAGAGAATTTTGATATAAAAACTGATTATGCTAATAAATGCCATATTACTGAATTAACAATGCGCGACAACACTGGTGTCAAGACAAAGAAGTGCGCACATGCGCGCACGCACACACGCACACACACACACATATACAAAAGAAAACTTTCTGCAAAATCATGCAGTGCTATCAGCAGTTGTCAATCACAGCTGTTGGCAAGCAGATGGCATTCACATCCATGAGCTGATTAACAAAGGCAAACAATAGTGTATGAAGCAGTCTCAATAATATTGTCCATGTGTGTTAAAATGATGAAGTACATGAAAATCAGCAACAGCAAGATTGACACCATAGCATTTAGCATTGTTTAAAAAAGTTAATTCTTTAATAAAACATGAAACTTAAAAAATTATGTGTCGTTATAAAATATAATAAAATACTGAAACAAAATTTATTAGAAAATACACATTTTCTTTGTTCTTAAACAGGTATGAAATTGATTATCCTGAAATCTTTATTAAGAAATAACTAAAAGATCTGCCTTAAACTAACAACACCAATACAAAATGCTATAAAAGCAGCATATATAACAATCTCAACTAAATAGTGTTCAACAAGCTTACCTGACATCAGCAATGACTTTTATTTTGTGGAGCAATTCGTTATAACATATGACGTAATCCACATATATACTAATATAAATAATGAGTAACTCATAACAAAAGTATCTTCATTATTCTCATAAGTGTGCATATTAAAAAAAAGTTCCTCGTTTTTCACATAGCAAAAGTAATACAGTAATTCTATAAAGTTCACGTTTTCTTATAAAAATCATATCGGTATTCACTGAAACAATACTAATGAAGAACTAATCAAATATAACTGAGAAACTTTACAAACATCTATTGTAGGTAATTGTAAATATAGATGTTTAGAGATATTAACTATTATAGATAAATCTCATACCTAACAGAATGAGTATGCTTTCTTTGAATATAGAAAACACCTACAAAACATACATAATTTTACAAATTTGTAAAAACTATTGAATAAGACTGAGCACACACGTCAGTCCAGATACTATGCAATTTACTATATATTATTTTGAGAAACTGACAAACTACTTAAATAATTTATTTTGGATAGTTAAGGTATGAAGTCAATACATTATCATGAATCACATATTTTTAGCATCAATGCAAGATTCCCTCCATGTCAACAAAAAGAAAAAGAAATTAAATGGATGCTCATGGCTTTATAACCAATTATACAAAAAGACTGCATTAAAAGAAAGATAGAATATCTCTCAGAAGCTGACCCTGAATGAAGTAGTGATCTAAGAGGTAATCAAGTAGGACACATGATGATGTCAAGACAGGCATGTCGTACTATAAGGTAAGTCATTATGGAATTGGTTAGGACACATACATCTAATAGCAATGGTAAACTGCATTCTAAGAGTCATGAATAAATGAAGTAGGAATAAAATGTATGCACAATGAAATCAAGCAAACTATGCAGAGAAAAGCTATAATGGAAGAGACGTGCCAAAGGAATTAGAAGTGAAAGAAATCAAGTCACTGATACTATAATTAAGAGCACACTGACAAATAGAAATAGGATAACTATGCCATTGTAAAAGGCTGATATCATCAAATATGGGATATTATGTACAAATTTGATCAGCTAGACTCCGCTGTGATAATGATATTCTAGAGATGAGCAGATACACGAGTGAAAAAAAAGCAATTATGAGAGTATGGAATGCTTGTTATGGCATAGTTAACATTATTATTACCCCAAGACCTCATGGAGTCAAAGACTCATCTGGGAGATCCTTTTATCACACACAGAGCTCATCATACCATGTCTTAAACACACTCAAACTCCTAGAAGACACCACACTCTCAGGAAAGGAATTCCACTCATTCATAACTCTGCACGAAAAAAAACCCGCCTCTCACTCCCCTGCTCACACCCTCTTTATACAGTTTCCAGGGATGACCTCTGGTTCTCCCCTATCTCCCATTATTTTGTGTAGAACTTCTCAAGCATTAATCCTATAACAACCCCTTACCAACTTGTAGATCTCTATCATATCTCCCCTCTTCCTGCTATCCACCAGACTCTGCAAATTACATCTTCTCAATCTTTCCTCATACTCAACATTCCAGAGGTCAGAAACTACCTTAGTCAGTCTCCTTTGGACCCTTTCCAACATCTCTTCATCCTTCTGAAAACCCAGTGACCAAATTTGGGCACAATAGTCCATGTGTTGCCTAATCAAAGCCTTATACAAAGGAACAAGAATCTCCCTACTTCTACATGTCAGTATCCTCCACATCATTCCCAGAAGCCTTTGTGTTGCCTTCACAATCAGATCCTTATCCACTATCACCCACAGATCTCTTATTTCCTCCACTTCCAACAATATATACTCTCACCAAGCATAAATTCTGCATCCCATCTTTGTTTTCCAAATTTTAAAACCTTACATTTTGCAACATTGAACTCACATCCCCATCTGCTTGCCCAATCACCCAATCTATTCAAGTCCTCTTGCAAGGCTACAACATCTTCACTACTCTCTATGGTTGGTCCTAACTTTGCATCATCTGCAAACAACTGAATATTTCCATCCAAACCCTTGCCAATATCATTAATATACAAGTTAAACAGTAATGGCCCTAAAACAGACTCCTGAGGCACTCCATTAGTGACTTTCCTTTTCCTGGATATCGCTCCTCCACACACAACTTGTTGATACCTATCAGATAGCCAGTCTTCAATCCAATGCACTAGTCTAATATGCAACCTCATCTGCTCTAGTTTGACTGTTAACTTATCATGAGGTACCCTATCAAAAGCCTTTGTGAAATCCAAGTATATTACTGTGTATCCTTCTCCTCTGTCCAAGGAAGCAGTCACTTTATTTGTAATAAGTAAGTAGATTACTAAAACATGACCTCACTTTAGCAAATCCATGCTGTCCATCAAAGATAATACCATTGCTGTCAACTCAACTGTGGATCCGAGTTCTCACAAGCTTCTCCAACACACAACACCTGACACACAGATATGCCTATAGTTTAATGCTTGAGTTCGATCACTTCCTTTATGAAGTGGCACAATCTTGCCCACCTTCCACTCCTTAGGAACTTGACCGAGTGCAAGACTTGTATTAAAAAAATATGTCAAGGCAGGTGTCAATTCCCATACCTACTCTTTAACCAAGAGCATGAATTTTTTGTGATTGTGTTTAGATAGGAGGTGAATTTCATCACTTGGTGTGAGACCACTGTCCTCCTCATGGAAGCTTGAAAAAAAGTTCTATATTTAGTGGAACATCTAGGAAA
This sequence comes from Typopeltis vanoorti, assembly GCF_054136105.1. Lineage (NCBI taxonomy): Eukaryota > Metazoa > Arthropoda > Arachnida > Uropygi > Thelyphonidae > Typopeltis > Typopeltis vanoorti. The sequence continues at coordinate 2,752,170 of NC_143549.1, read as the reverse complement.
AGAGGAAGAGTTTTAAGCTGAAGGTAAGTTAGTCTCATATGGAGATGACCAGATCGTTCCTCCTAAAAACATATTTTTTTAAATCCAAAAATAGACAAACAGGCAATAAGAACGCAAAAAATACTTACATAATACACTGATTAACAGCCTTAGTTGCTTTTGCATTAAATCCAAAACAACAAACAAGCAAATAACAAGCAATCACACAGATATGACACCTTAAGTTGGATGTTGACTGATAATTTTATTTTAGTGTACTCCTAGACATGTATTTCTGGCTATGTATCTGATTTTTTTTTTAATGATGTTATGCAATTCAGAGTTAATTTTGGTACTGCATCTCACATCACTCAATTATATGACCAGTGCAATGAAGTTTCATTGCAAATCCCACAAGAGACTTTTTTAAACCTGCAATACATTAGTAATGGTAAAATAGATGGGATGAAGATAAGATAATCTGAGAACTCCACTCTAAAGAAATAATGTAGAGATAGGCTTAAAAAAAGTACCACGTTTGGTAATTTTTCAAGCCATCACAGGCTTTCAAAGTAAACAGTATCCTGGTCTCATACAGGAGTATGAGATTGATTGATCACAGATCAACTAGGCTGGCATAATACTGTTACCGGCACATCTAATTATCTTTGAACCTCTGAATTAGTTAAAGTCAGACTAGCAGGTTTTAATTTATTTTTCTGAAACAATTAATTTCAAACAGCTTGTTTTTTTGTTTTTGTTTTTTTAACCTATTTGGTTGCCCTTGTTTATCAGCTATACAGAACTGCTGTAATTATAATTATATTGCACAATTTAACTTTCATGGTATCTAATATCTGAGATGATGATATTTGATATCAGATGCTGCTAGGGCATTAATCAAGAGCTATTTAACAGCAACAATGTCTGAATGTATTCTAACGATGAAAAGACTAAGTTAGGAGTAAAATGAATCAATGAAGGAATTTAGCATGAAATCTGAAAGAAGGCACTGTAGGAGCAACACAGGATGAACGCTGGTAATAATCAGTTGCAGGAAGAGTACAAAAAGAAGGCCAAGTAGGTAACTTCCTGGTTAGTAAAGCCAGAAAAAAAGGTAGTAAGAGCAGAAATTAGCCAATGAAGGCAAGAAAAATCCCATTGCGTTCTTTCAATATGTAGCAAGTAGAAGAAAGAATTACTATGAAAGATGATGTAAGTTGCTGACAATGGCATATTAGTAACTGATGCCGAGGTTATAGTTGAAGAATTCAATGAGCAGTTTATCGGGGTATTTCATCCTTGGGAAGGTTGCATCATGAGAAACTGAAGTGTAGAGAGTATGGTTGATGAGGGACTGATGATGAGTGAGGATATGAGGCATTAAGTAAACTTGATGTTGTTAATAAGGCAGTGGGCCTTGACAATATATTACCACAAGTTTGTAAGGAATGCTCTAAGCATTATTACACCTTTACATCAAGAGTCATGAAATAGGACATAACCCAAAGGAAAAATTTGTACCTTAGTCTCTCCCACATAAAGTGGGAGAGACTGGGGGGGGGAGAAGAGATTAAGGTACAAACTATAGGCCAATTTGTATGTCTCAAGTTGCTAATGTATTAGAGAGGTTTATGAGACTAGGATTCAGAACTGGTTGATGATAGTATCATTCTCTATGATGGGCAGCATGAGTATGCTAGGGAGACGTGAAGTTTTGAGTAATCCCTCTTATGTACTAAGATGACAAATTCACTCAATAAGGGAGATGCATATACAGTGGTATACTTGGATTTTTCAAAAGCCTTTGATAAATTGTCACACTACAAACTTGTAACTAAACAAAAAGATGGGACTAGATATGATAAGTGAGTTGTACAGGTAATTGCCTCTCAGATAGTTATCAGTAAATTGTGCATGGGGAATGTTATCTCAAAAGAGGAAAGGCACCAGTGAAAAACTGTATTCTCTCCATTCTGTATTCTCTGTAATGGCCCCATTACAGCAATCTGTAATGGGGCCATTATTGTTTAACTTGTATGTTAATGATATTAGGACAAAATTAAGTGAGATGTGCAGCTGTTTGCTGATTATGTTAAATTGGGAAGAACTATAAGAAGCAAGTGAGTGGAGATGTTGATTTAATGTTGAAAAGTGAAACATCTCGAAATATTATTATTATTATAACATAACACCTCCAGGGAGTCCAAAGACTCATCAAGGGAGGATACCTACTCTACAACTCTCCGTCTTCACCACTCCACCAGCCACAACTACCTTCATCATCTACAGCAACGCCATCTACTGTCGACCACTACTACCACCACTAGTATATTCACAAACATCCATCCATGCCCTCGGCGGGATTCGTACCTGATGCCTTTTGGCTGGAGAGAGGATACGCTAACCACTCAGCCAACCAGGCTGGCAAAAATTTCCTCTAGTCACAACTAGATTCGAAAACAAGTCTTCCTTCATGCAGTCAAACACTGTGGTGTGCACATGCCACATCCACTGCGTTACACAGGCTCTATATATGGTAGGCAAAGTTGTAATGGAGAGTATACAAGTGGAGAAATTTTGAAGGAATAGAAGCTGGGAATGTTGGTAGACAGTGAATTGAAGTTTCAGGGTCACACTGATAAAATTGTAAGAACATCACAACAAATTATGGCAATACATCATGAAAATTATGGAAACAACTACTGCGTTAGAATAAAATTGTAGTATAGTATAAGCCAAAATAAACACTCAAAGTTTCAACTGTCACATTAAGGTCATCGTCTTGAGTATATGCATATATACAAAGAAACAAGCTGCACTACAATCTGCATGGTATGTTAAAGTTACTGACCAACCATTACGACTATTAGCCTAACCTCTGGTGTATATATTAAAAAAAAAAAAAATTACTACATCAAAGCTAGAATCCTGTTATTATTATCTATTAGGTTAAATATTAAGATGGAGAGCGACATGTTCACACAAAAAAAATTACTTATATAAGTATACATATAGATTACAACAAACCAGTATGGATAAAGGCTGATAAAAGCTGAAAATTCTTAGAAATCTAAAGTCAGGGTTTGCTGGAAAACTAAGTTGGCTGAATGCATGCCATCCAAATTTTTGGGATTTATGCCACCATTATTGTTAAGATTAGTTCGGTTAATCAAAATTTCCCATGCTTCTTTAAATTTCCATTCATACCAGGATTTTGTATGATGTAAAGAACAAGTACTTTTCCAATCAATTTGGTGTAGGGTGTTAAGAGTGTCATCTAAGAGGCCTGCTTTTCTCCAATATTGTTAAATTTAATCTGGAAAATGTTTTTTTTTTCCCACCAGAGGTCAAGCCAATAGTTGTAACGGTTGATCAGTAACTTCAGCATACCATATACATTGTAGTGCTGCTTGTTTCTTTGTATATATGTGTATACTCCAGATGGTGACCTTAATGTGAAGATCAAAACGTTGAATTTATTTTGGTTTATATTAAACTAAATTTTTACTCTAATGCAGTAATTGTTTCCAAAATTTTCATGATGTATTTTGATCGCTGTAAAAGCATGAAGGAATGGAAATTATAGCAATGATGAGAACACTGACATTTAAAAAGCAAAGAGGTTATGGTTCCCTTTGGGGAATCCCCCCTCGGTGTTTTAAATATCAGGGATTACTCTACACTACAGAATGTAGACAAAATTGTGGAGACACCAAAAAAATCAATTTTTGTAAATACATTTCCTTGAAGTTATGTCGACAGATGATCTATTATATTCACTTGCCGTTGGTTCTTGGAACAGAAGGGTGCTATGCTAGTTCCTCAAAGTATCTGCTCTCCAACCAAAAGGCTGTGGGTTTGAATCCTGCTGTGAGCATGAATGCTTGCGATTGTCTGTGGAAATAGTAGTGGTGGTGGAAAACTGGGAATACCACCGTATTCATTGCTCCTGTAATTTGCCCTATATAGAGGAAACAGGATGCACAATTCCAATCAGAAAAAATGAACATAAAACGACACATGAAATATAATGACTATAGTAAAGCTGGTCTTTCTGATCATGCCCTGAACACTTTACATAGAATTGACTGGAAAAGCACCTGTTGTTTACATCACACCAAAACATGGTATGAACATAATTTAAGGAATACATTTTGAAAAAATTATGGAGACAACTACTGTGTTATAGAGTAAAACTTTAGTTTAATATAAACCAAAATCAACACTCGATGTTTCGATCTTCATAACAAGGTCATCCTCTGAAGCATACACAATATATACAGAGAAACCAGCTGCACTACAATCTACATGGTTTGCTAAAGTTACTGACTAAGTGTGAGAAAATGTGAGCAAACCAAGCGTGAGCAAACAAAGTTTGCACCTGAAAGTATCTTCAGGACTGGGGTAAGGTGGTACAACACCGGGTAACTCGTTGCCCGGTGGAGCAAGCTGACATCACTGCTCACACTTGGATAAAGGATTAAACTAAATTTATTATAGTCTACCCAAGTGAAAAATAAACTTTCAACATCTTTCTCTAAATCCAGAGTAATTTAATAAAAAGGTGGCACACCGTTTGGCAACTCCTATAGGTAGAGATGATCTTGCTAATGCTTCTGTCTGGTATCTCCACTTGGGCCTGGCTCCCACTGAAGAGACCTCAATAAAAGTCGAAACTAGTCTGGGTAGTGGCTCTTCCCTTAATGCATAACATTATACATATCCGCAAGGAGATGTGTTTTGCATTATGGGAGATACTGAGATAGGAGTGATGTTAGCTTGCTCCACCTTTGCAACGAGTTGCCCGGTGTTGTACCACCTTATCCCAGTCCTGAAGATACTTTCAGGCACAAACTTTGTTTGCTCACACTTGGATAAAGGATCAAACTAAATTTATTATAGTCTAACCAAGTGAAAAATAAACTTTCAACATGAGTGTGAGTGCAGTAGGGACTCTGAGGAAATAGAAGGGATAGATGAGTATGAGTGCAGGAATGACTGTGAAGATCTGGGTACAGTTTCCCAGGTTTCAAATCTGAATCAGTATAATGACATATAAGGATAACTGCAGGCCTAAGGGAATGGTGAAATGCATGTACACAATTGCCCAAATTATCAGAAATAAAAGAAAGGAGTTTCTGGCATTGGTCCACTCAACTTGGCCAAAAATTGTTGACATCAGTGAGACTTGGTTGTCAGAGAATGATGTCGTTACAGGTATACAATGTAATGGATATTGTATTTTCATGCATCAGTAGATTTGCACAATGAGTGCAAGCCAAGCAGTTATCATGGAAAACCCCAACTATGAGGATATAGATTGGAAGGAAGAAAGGGAATTTTATACAACTAGGGAATAATTACCTGAAACAGCACATGATTTAGGGAACCAAGTGCTTGAGAGTATGGGATCTAGTAACAGCATCAAAAGATCTATCTATAACTTCAGTAGCAACTCTACTTCCAATCAGGAAAAGTGACCATGCAGTCTTGTCTTGAGAGGTTGCTCAACATGTGAAAGTCAACATGTTGAGCAAAGTGGAGGAAACTTGGAGCAGTTTCATAGCATAAGGAGCTATGGAGAACGAATGTCAGTGCATGGGAAGTGGTCAGGGACTGTTTGTATGAAGCAGTATCAGAGTGCATACCCAGGATAAACTGTAGGAATTAAGTGGATGAGGAGCAATAGACCTGCAAATAAAGAAAGCATTGTGGAAGAATATAAACAAAAAGGTCAGCATGCTTCTGAGTAATATAAAGCACAAGCAAGAAGAGTAACAAGTATTGTATGGAAGCCTAAATCAGATTTTGAGAGAAAATTAGCTAAGTGGGCTAAAGTAAATCCAAAAAAGTTATTTCACTATAAAGCAAGTTACTTAATATTTGCTTTGCAAGGTTGCTAAGTAGTGACTTTGCAGTTATTGAGGTGACAGAGACTGATATGATAACTGGAGGTAATGAAATGGAGTTACTTAATGTACTGAAAAATAATATGCGAATACCTCAGTGTTCCTCAGTAATTTATTCACATTTTATAATAAGGTGACAGAATACCACATGGATAATTATTACATAAAGTGGAACAAATGGGAATTCATACGAGGCTGGTGGCATGGATAAAAGGATCGCTGTTAGTCAGTGATCATAGGGTGGTATATGGTGGAGGGTAATCAAGTTGAATGAGGGTGACTAGTGTAGTATCCCAGAGCTCTTTACTAGGGGCCACTACTTTTTAATTTGTACATTAATGATATAGCAGAAGATTTGAGGGGGATATGCAGTTGTTTGCTGATGATGCAAAAGCTGGGGAGGGCAATAGTTGATGAAGGTGATAAAGATATCGTGCAGGATGATTTAAATAAATTGGCAGTGTGGGCAAAGGACAATGGTTGTCAATTTAATGTTGTAAAATGTAAGGTAATGCACTTTGGGATGAAAGAGTTACATACTTCATATCATATTGATGGTATTAGATTACAGGAGGTAGATGAAGCTAGAGATTTGAAATTCAGAGGACATATTGCAAGATAGCTCTGATGATTACTTGGATGTTGAAGAGCATATTGACAGTGTGGTTAATACAAACACACTGAATGAGTTTAAAGTATGATTTATGAGCTTTGTGTGTGATAGTCCTTGGTTCTAAATTACACTTGCCAAGAAATCATATTCTACTTTTAATCCTGTAACAAGTGTAAGTGAACAAATTTTGTACCTGAAGTATCTTTATGACTAGTCTTCTTGCATATAGTGTGATTATTTCACATTAATTGTCCTAGTACTGCATAATCCAAAGCACCCTTCCACTCAGAAGTGTATATTGCTATGTGCTATGGGAAGAGTCACTACCTAGACCTGCTTTGACTTTACTGAGATCTCATCACAGTGGGAGATGGACCCAGAAGAGATGAAGGTTGAATTAATGCAGAACTTATATTTCCTATATACAAGCAGTAAATCAGTAGCACCATACTATGTAAAATACTCTGGATCAGAGATAGTTAAAGGGAGTTTTATCCTCACTCCATGGAATATCTGATATTATTAATAATAACAATCTACAAGACAGCCATTTTCCAATACAGTTCAATAATCAAATATCCAACCCACAGTTGCTACTCAGTATCAACATATCATACATAATCCTGTCTATTTCCTTCACAAAACTATGCAGTATATGCCTTTCTCTAAGTAATCCACTTCCCCTTAATATACTGTAAAACGCAAGCAGGTTACCGAAACAACAGCACTCATTAGCAAATTCATGTTACCTTTATACATGAATATTGTTCTCATCTTACTAAATTCTCTAAACTTCAAATAGATAAGAAATACAAACTGGCCCATAGTTTGATGTCTCTCTTCGATAGCCACTTCTATGCAGTGCACTATATTAACCCTTTTTCCATCCCTCGGGTATTTTCTGAGTAGCCGCACTTCCATTAGATGCCCAAATCAATGGAGCTGTCAGTTGCACAGTACATCTGCTTAAAAGACTTGGCAAACAAACACTCATTCAGTCCCATTGCCTTATTGACCTAGCATTCAAAGTACATTCACCATACACTTCTAATCCTTCCTTGTTTAATCCAAATGCAGGCAAGCAAAATTTGCAGGTGAAGTATCATCACAACTATGTTACTTATGTATAGAGGCAGATGACTTCACATCAGTTGTCTTAGTATCCTATAATGCAAAGCACACCTCCTTTCAAGAGTGTATAATTCTTGCATTAAGGAAGGGTTACTATCCAGAAGTTTTGACCTTTATTGTCAAAGAATGTTTGAAGTTACCACTGCTGCTGATAAATATTTATTAACTAGACCCTATGCACTGCTGATATCTCTCATATTTAGCATCAGCGTCAAAACTCTACAGTCACTCTCACCAAAAATGTAGGCAAGGGTGACATCTTAGTTACAATCAGATTTGAAGCTACAACCAAATCCATAGCTCTTGACCCTCTTTCCCCCCTCTATATTTTGGCTAAGACATTTGCATCCCAGAATTCTAGAAATTCCACTGTATGCTGCTTGCTCTACCCAATTTATAGTGTATCATTAAAATATCTGCTTTGAACTTATCTGCTTAAAGATTTCTTACTCATTTCCCTCAGTATCATCAGACTTATGGCAACATCCTATAGCAAAAACAGCCTACATATTCTGAACAAACCATCTCCAACTCGCACCTTCAAAACAATCAGTGCGATTTCCTCCCAAATTCTCTACTCTGAGAGAATACAGCTCATCACTTATAATAATTCATATCTGTTTTAATATTACAATACAAAATCACTAAATCATTAAAAAGATGCTTACTGACCGACTTATATACCACTCTACGATCCACAGAGCACATCTGCTGGTTACAGCCTACATGCGACAATAAGTGAAACAAATCAAACTGTAATGGACAAAAATATCTAAATCCTAATTAAGGCACCCTCTATTGGTGAAAAAAATAAATGATTACAGCTGTTGTTACGCATAATTTATTCTACCAAATTTTTGGAAGAACAATGCAGTCATACTTCTTAAAGTTATGAAAATACTGCATAGTTGTCGATGGTCTCTCTCTTTCTCTCTTATCCATAGAATTATGTTTTCCTTTCACCTAATTCTGTGTGGAGGTGTCCAAAGCATGGTCTACAAAGTTGTGACTTGCCATAATGATGGTAGCGAACGTATTTCTTGTCATGTCCAATTCGTGTGTTAATAAATCTTCCTATCTATCCGGAGCAGGCAAAGTTAGAATTATAGAGTAATTCATACACCCTAGGATGAGAGAGAGAGAAGACTTAAGCCTTAGGAGAGCAGATCACAGGCTGATAATTTGATGTTTGGTTTGAATATGGTGCGAAAGTTATATTTTATTACTACTTTGGTTAGCTTTTTAGATATACCCTAAATATGCGGAACAGGGTATATATTTTTTGAATAAATATACTGGAAAAAGTTTTTCGGACCTGTCTGGGACAGACAGAAAGTTTTCAAGTAACAGTTGGCTTGCATCAAGGGTCAGCATTAAGTCCGTTTCTGTTTAATATTGTGATGGAGGTGGTAACAGAGGAGGTGAGAGAAGATACGCCTTGGACAATGTTGTATGCAGATGACATCTTGCTGTGTGCAGATTCAAGAGAAGAAGCGGGAACTAAACTGGAAAGATGGAATAAAGTACTGGAAGAGAGAGGTATGAGACTGAGCAGAAGTAAGACAGAGTATATGTGTTGCACAGTGGGCAGCAGACAGGAGACAGATCTGGAGCTGGAAGGAAGTCTCTCACCTTCCTGAAATGTCATCAGGAAGGTGAGAGACTTCCTTCCTTAGGTTCAACAGTGGAAGAAGATGGAGGAGCTGAGAAGGAAGTGGGATGCAGGATACAAGCAGGTTGGAGGAACTGGAGGGAGATGGCTGGAGTGTTATGTGATAAGAGGGTGCTGATCAATCTGAAAGACAAAATCTATAGGACAGTAGTGAGGCCAGCTATGACATATGCTATAGAAACTGTGGCCCTGAGGAAAAATAAAATCAGCAGCATGGAATTAGCAGAGATGAGAATGCTTAGGTGGATGTGCGGTGTGACCAGAAAGGTTCGTCTGAGAAATGACAATGTCAGGGGAACAGTGAAAGTTACAAACTTAGGAGCGAAATTACAGGAGGCAAGGTTGAGATTGTTTGGTCATGTGATGGGGAGGGAGGACGAATATGTGGGAAGAAGGGGCATGCAGATGGATGTGCAAGGAAGGCGGAAGCATGGGCGGCCAAAGAAGAGATGGAGGGAGCTGGTAGAAGAGGACTTGAGGATGAAGAACTTGGATGTGGTGACAGCTCAAGACAGGAAGGTGTGGAGGAGATTCATTATCAACAGTGACCCCACTTAAGTGGGAGAAGCTGAAGAAGAAGATACTGGAAATGTTTTTGGAGATTTGCAACAATTTGAAAAAACTCACAGATCAATCGCATAGCTTTGAAATATTATGCATGCAAACACATACAGGTCGTACATGGCACCTGTTGCAATCAAGAAATATAAACAAACATAAAGATGCAGTATTAAATCATAACTGCATAAAATTAACTATTATTAATTAGGTAATTATTTAATTAGCATAAAATAAAAATTTTATAATGATTCATTCATTAGTGTATAGGCCATGCTACTGCAAAGCAATCGTATTGATTGCACTAGACTACCATAAAGCCTAGAATGAATCCAGTATATAAATCTCAATAATTTATTTTTCATGTCATCTTTTCATTTTTGATGTCTAGTATTACTAATATTTATAATATCTACAGTGTGTTGTTTTATATAAGACAATACTGATGTAGGTACTGACAGGCATACAATTCATCTTGTAAACAAACGAACGTACACTTACGGTATCGATAAATACAGTACAGTACTGTGCTGTAAATGTATTTTCACTTCCTCATGATTTTCTTTAATAACATTTTCTTTTCTCTAGCTTACTTTATTGTAAGCAGGGTCGTAATCAGGGATGTGCCAACTGTGCGATGGCACAGGGCCCCACAAAGCACAAAAAAGAAAATCAATTAATTTTATTTTAATTATTATATAAATTAATATTGTAATTATTATATAAAAAAATTATTATATAGAAAAATATATGTATATACTTTTACAACCAACTATTGTTGTTATAGTAAGCGAAAAAAGACTGTAGCGATAGTATTTGAAACTACTCTAAGATATATAACAATATCATATAACATAGTGTAAAACAGGGAAAAGTGCATTTTAAAACAGGTGTTTTTAAATAATTTTAAGGAATTTTTTGATTTTAGTTTATGATTTTATTAACAAGTAAGTATATACGTGAAGTGTCATGGCCATTTTTTTTATTTGACATTACTTGAAAACATCTTAAAAAATATATTTTGTAAACTAGTTTTGGGTTATCCGACATCAGAATTTTTCTTCAATAGCAGTTTTCAATCTATATTACGTTTATTTATTTTCTAATATTATCTATTTTAGATTATTTTATTTATCAGGTAAGTAATTTTTTTTAATTTATTAACTTATTTTATAATTAAATCTATCATATTTAATTCTAGAGTGTGACTAGTCCTAAGAGAGATTATTATGGAAGAAAATACCCAAGTGGGCATGAAAAACAAAAGCGAAAACAAGAAAAAGAAGCGGCTGAGGAACGTCAAAGAAATTCACTGTTTAAATGTATGAAGTTGAACTCATATATTTGTTCAGATATATCAATTAATAACGGGAGTTATGAAATAACTACAAACGGTTCTTCGGCTTCAACATTAATTAATAATGAGAGTTCTGAAATACTCAAAGGAAGCAGAGAACATAACACATTTGGTCAAACAATGAGTATTGAAGATCCTAAAACTGAGACACCAGAGGAAGGTGAAATATTTACTATTGATGATGCAGCAACATGGCCCAAAATTTTGAACAATGCAACACTAACATAAATTGTACAACGTGGTCCACCGTCTCCTCCGAATGAAAATGATTTTCCAGAAGATGACAACAAGAGGTGTTTTTCCACAGCTCACTATGTTAGGACAATTGCAAACGGAGAGAAGCAAAACAGAAGATAGCTTGTATATTCAAACTCTTCCAACTCTATTTTTTGCTTTTGTTCAAATTATTTTCTTCTGATGATAATTTTTTATCTAATAATGGCTTTTCTGACTGGCGACATGTAAGTGAAAGATTAAAGTCGCACGAAAGTAATCCAATACACCTGAAATGCATGCATTCATGGACACAAATGGAATGTAATTTAAAAAATCACAAGACAATTGATCAGGCAAATCAAAATGTCATAAAATTTGAAGCAGAACGGTTAAGAAATGTTTTAAGACGAATAGTAGCAGCAATCCTTTATTTATCCGAACATAATTTTGCTCTTAGAGGTAATTTTGATACTTTGTACACAGCCCATAATGGTAATTTTTTTTGAATTATAGAATTAATTGCAGAATTTGATCCACTTTAAAAAGATCATTAATCGGGGGTGTTGACTAGGCAGGATAATCGTTAAAAACCTGAACATTCAAAAAATTCTCAGAAGTTAAAGCAAATTTTGATAAAGCCACTTCACTTTAATCGTTGAATATAATGATACGTGGATTATAGCCTTCTCACCGACCTGAATCGCTAACAAAATTAAAATGAATTTTAATTAAAGTTAAAATTTATTTGAACTAAAGTTTAAACAATTCTTGCATTTTACAAGTTACTAAATTCTTAGTAACTTGTAAAAAAATTTTTTAATAATTTTTATAAGAGGAACTATCTTTTAGGAAAATAAAAGAAACTCAAGATAGATGAGAAAATAAGAAAAGAATTCAGAAATAATTAGAACATTTAATATAAGTATTCAAAAAAACATCTTTACAGAATAACAGAAAATAAATTAAATTACATAAATATACTTGAAATATATTTTTTTTTAAATTTTAGGGTTCTTGATTTCATATTCACAGAATTAGAAATAATGGTCTTAACATCTAATTCCACACATATATCATTTTCGATAGCTATTAACGCCAAACTAACAAGCTTTTTTGTGACATGCTTGTTCTTAAGTAGGTTTTAATCAATTTCAACTTGGAAAAGGAACGTTCACCACTCGCTACACTAACAGGTAAGTTTAATAGTATTCTTAAAGCAATTGAAAAGTTAAGGAAAGATAAATTATTGGACACAATAAAATTAAGAATATCGAAAATGTTCTATTAACGAACACATTGCAATGTCTAGAAGTGTATAAAACACATTCACTAATTGTAAGTGGAGGTTTCTGTGGTTTTGAAGTTCACATGGCATATTCCGGTAATTGGACCACATACTTTTATTAAGCTATATAAAACACAATGAATAAAACCCGACAAGTTTCGTAAGTCGTTTGACTTAGGTCTTCAGGGGTAAAAGGTAACTTGAAGTTTAAAATACAAAGAAAAGAGAAATTATTAATAATAGTTCATACCATTCAGTTGTAGCGATCTGACTATTCATAAAATTAAAAATTAGAATGCAGATTCAAAGCAGTGCTGAGTTTAACCAATGCTGGATGATGCCACATTCTGTTGTTCACATTCATAATATCCTAGGTCTGACTGAGGTATATTTTTTATTAAAGCTGACCAAACTTGGTGGAGAATTAAGCCTTGATTTTTATTGCATTGTGTTGGGATTTTAAGCAGGTTTGCAGCTTCTTTAAATTTCCTTATGCAACAGTTTTTTTTCTATGTACGACATTTTTGTTTTCTGCGAGAGTACATTATGGCCGGTGGACGTGGTATGGTATGGAAGCTTAATTCTGCACCAAGTTTGGTCAGCTTTAATAAAAATTATACCTGTCAGACCTCGGACATTATGAACGTGAACAACAGAACGTGGCATCATCCAGCATTGTTTAAACTCAGCACTGATTTGAATCTGCATTCTGATTTTTAATTTTATGAATAGTCAAATGGCTACAACTGTATAGTATGAACTATTATTAATAATTTCTCATTTCTTTGTGTTTTAAACTTTAAGTTACCTTTTACTGCTGAAGATGTAAGTCAAACGACTTATGAAAGTTGTCGGGTTTTATTCGTTGTGTTTTATATAGCTTAATAAAGATATGTGGTCCAATTACCGGAATATGCCATGTGAACATTCACTCTAAATTTATTTTCTGGCGATCGTGGCGTTTCGTCATGATGCTCGTAGTCAAATTGTCATGTCTTCTTTCGTCGTCGATCTTCTGTATCAGTTTTAAATTCTTGTTCTCCATCCACCTCTTCACGCAGTTTTGATGCCGTTTTTAGAACTTCTTTAAAATTTGTATCTAATCAATACTCTTGTAAGAATATTTTTAATTTTTCGATAGATTCTAAAGCAAATGTAATGTTCATATTTTTGTCTTGAAGCAATTTAACTCACAGGGTTTATTCTGTTAAGTAAATCATGCCAAGTTATAAGAGAGCAAATAAATTTGTAGTCCTTTATTTTAGGACATAATGTTTGTGCTTCATGCTGGGTTTCTTTATTAAAATTTTCATTATTTAAAATTTCAAAAAGTGTATCATAAATTTCTCCTAACTGACATCGTAGAGGGCGGATTGCATTAATTTTACTTTCCCATCGTGTTTCTGATGGCTGTTTCAATGTTACATTTTTTACAAACTTTAAAAGGATTGCCTGCCGTTTGTGAAGAATGAAAAGAAACTGTATATTTCTTGAATAATTGCAAAGAAACTAATTGTATCTGCATTCGCTATGGCTGCATCGTTAATGATTATTTTTAGAGTAGTATGAGCAGCACATGGCATGTAAAAAGCTTGAGGATTTTTGTTCAAAAGCAAATTTTGGAGCCCATATTTTTTCCTTTTCATATTTGCCCTATTGTCATACCCTTGACCTCACATGTCTTCAATGGGAATGTTCCATTTTTCCAGTTGTTCCATTATTGTTGCACATAAACCAGGACATCGTTTGTTGTTCTGATTTCTAATGTATCTTGACAATTCCAATGTCACAGGAAACAAAGCGAATAATAATGGTTATTTGTTCTGTTTCACTTGCATCAGGTGTGCTGTCGGAACTTATGGAATAAAATTTAGATTTTCGAATTGATAATAAAATTGTATTTCTGATTGCGTTACTTAAAGTTTCCAATATTTCATTTTGACTGTCTTTACTCAAATAGTGTACTCTATTGTTTTGTTCTAGGGCCCTTTCAGCATGATTATCCATAACGGGATCAAACTTCGCAAACAGTTCGACTAATTTTAAAAATTGCTGTTATTCCTTTCATATAAGTTATCAGATAATCCGCGAAAAGCTAAATTTTGGCTACCAAGGAATTTTATAATTTCAATCAAGCTTTCTCTAACACTCGTCCAATGTTTCTTTTCCATTTAATACATGCTTTGGGTCTGGCAATCAGTAGTTTTGTTTTTTAAATTTTTATCAAGTTCCTTCCATTTTAAGAAATTATTCATGTGTGTTAAACTAATCTCATGTCTATGCAAAGTTGTGCTTACATTTCTCCAATCATTATAACCTTCTACAAGAATACTTGATTCAGTAGGTGCGAAAAGTTTTCAACAAAAGCAAAAAAAACCGAATTTTAAAGTTTCGGGATAAATGAGCCATGTTCTTGGCATGAGCTCCCCGTTTTCCATTTTTCTATTATAATACATGTCGCCAAATTTACGACCATATGTATCTCTGGGATATATTATATTTTTCTTTTGAACAGGCCCTGTTTCATTTAAAACAACTCGTAATTTTTCATCAATATTTCCCCATTCACCTGGATCATCTAAATTTACAGAGACTAACAATGTGTTAGTTTCATGGTCAACTACACTAAATCTTCTCCTAACTGTTTATCACTTAAATCATGCATCTTGTTCAATAGTTGCTACAGTACTTTCATGCAAACTGGATGATGTGCATGGTTCGTCAACTCTGATTTCTGAGTTGACATGAGTAAAGCATTTTAGAATCCTCTTAGAGGCAAGAGACACATTCAGTCTGCCTGTCAAGAGACACTTCAGTCTGCCTGACACATTTGGACATCTGCAAGATGTCCAAATGTGTCAGGCAGACTGAAGAAAAGACAATACAAAAGAACAAGCAGGTAGATTATTATGACTGTACACGAATACCAGGAGTATCAGAAACAAAGGGATAGAGTTTATTGCCTTAGTCAATATGTTGCGACCTTAGATCGTAGGTATTAGTGAGACCTGGCTATCAGAATCAGACATACTAACTGGTATCAAGTATCAAAAGTACAGTATTTCTTGGAAGGATAGAGAGGATAGGAAAGGAGTGGGGGGGGGGATGTGCTGCTAATGATACTGAATGACTTGAATCCAGTTAGAGTTGAGACCTATAATTGTAGTACTACTACTACTAACAATATTTCTTATGGCACTGAGTTTGAAGAAATCTGACAAGATCGATTACATAGTGGGGTGTTATTACAGACCTGGTGGATCGGTTGCTAGTGATGAAGAAATGCATCACCAAAGAGAAAAGATGAGCACAAAAAGAGTAATCATAATGGGAGACTTTAATTATCCAAATATTGATTGGTGAGCAGTAAAATCTCATGTGAAGAATGAAAATGCATTTATAGAGCTGTTGTGGGACAACTTCCTCAAGCAGCATGTGACAAAAGAAACTCGAGGGCAAAGAGTGTTAGATTTGATTATAGTGTCAGAGGGCATTTCAGTTAAAGACATAACTATTCTGCCTCCAGTTGGTGACAGTGATCATGTGGTACTCACTTGGGAAGTGACTAAGTCTATGAATGTTCCATTCAGAAAAGGTTACATGCTGAACTATAAAGCAGGAAATTATGACCAATTCAGGAGTATACTGAGTTCAGTGGAATGGGATCAGTTGCTGGATGGAAAGAATATCGATAGTGAATGGGAAGCATTTAAACAATACTTAAATGATGTGATATCAGAATGTATCCCAAGAGTTCGAAGAATAAATAAAGTAGGAGTCAAATGGACATGTAATCTTATTAAGCAAGAGATTCATAAGAAAAGGATGATGTGGAAGGAATATTGTTTGCATAAGAATGACATCCATTATGAACATTATAAGCAGCAGGCTAGAATAGCTACAAATGTTGTACGGAAACCAAAGACTGAGTATGAAAAGAAACTGGCTCTGTGTGCTAAAGACAATCCACAAGAATTCTATCGATATACTGCCAATGAGTGCCAATTTTGTTAAAAGATATCAACCTGGTGATATCTTTTAACATTGAGCTCACTGTTATCTCTTCACTAGGTGAAGAAAATCAGGTGGGTGGGTGGGTGGGTGTGTGGCCGAGGTTTTAGAGCTGTTGCACAAATTGAATAACAATTCAGCAATAGAAACAGATGGAATATCAGCACATGTGCTAAAAGAGTGTTCAGCTGAACTGGCCATTCCCTTGACCAGGCTGTTTAATATAAGTCTCAGAACAGGGAAGATTCTGCAGAAATGGAAGGAATGTATGGTAATTATATTGCATAATTTTGATGCAAAGACCAATGTATCCAACTATCGACTAATTAGTATCTCAGGAGTGGTGGTGAAGATTTTGGAAAAATTGGTTAGGCTCACATTCAGAAATGGGTTGACAGTGAATCTATACTTTGCAATAAACAACTTCCCTTAGTAAACCCATGTTTATTAAGGGAAGGTCATGTCTTAGTTACTTGCTCACATTCTATAATAATGTTATCATTGAACTAGACAAGGGGAATGGATATACCATGATTTTTTTGGATTTTGCTAAGACTTTTGACAGAATACAGCATGGTAGACTGTTGCATAAATTGGAGAAAATGGGTTTGGGTTATGGAATATTAGAATGGAGAAGAGAATGGCTGACTGACAGATATCAAAAAGTGGAAAGGGGGGATCTGAGTCTCCAAGGTTTAAGGTAACTTGTGGTATACGACAAGGATGGGTGCTTGGTCCACTTTTATTCAATCTGTACATTAATGATATAGGGAAGGATTTGACAAGTGACATACAGCCATTTGCTGATGATGGAAAGATAGGTAGGGTAATCAGGAATGCTGCTGATATGCAGTACTTGCAGAATGACTTGAATAGTCTAGAATTGTGGGCATTGGAAAATGGATGTCAGTTCAATGTTAGTAAATGCAAAATCATTCACTTTGGCATGATTAGATATCCAATGTTGTATTATATTGGTGGGTTTAGGCTAGAAGAAACTGATGGGGCTAGGGATCTTGAAGTGTTAATAGACAGGAAGTTGAAGTTTAGGGGCCATGTGCCAAAGATTGTAAATACAACTCAAAAGATAATTGCAATGCTGAAATGAACGTTCATATGCGAAGAAAAGGATGTTATTTTGGATGTTATGTATTTTTACAAGGTGTTTATAAGATCTCACTTGGACTATTGTGTGCAGGTCTGGTCTCTGTTGTGATTCTGATATATTAGAAAGAGTACAAAGGAGAGTGTTAAAAATGATATGAGGATTATGGAATACTGATTATGAAGACAGATTGAGAATTAGTAGACTGCAGACACTAGCAAACAGGAGAAAGAGAGATGATATGATTGAGACTTACAAACTGCTGAAAGGGTCATACAAAATTTCAATTGATGGAATTTTTCAATTTATGGAGGGTGGGGAAAGAACGAGAGGGCATCCTTGGAAGCTAAGAATGAAGTCCACCAAGAAGGGTGTGAGAGCTAGATTTTTCTCTCAGAGGGTGTTGCATGATTTGAATGATTGCCTTTGGATGTTGTGAGTGCAAGCAGTGTGAATGAATTCAAGAATAAGTATGATAGCTGGTGTGTGTGTGTGTGTAGTATGTGGCCTCCTCGATGAGTCTCTGATTCCCTGGAGGTCTCTCTTAATAATAATAATAATTAGCCTACATAAGTCTATATATAAGTAACCTAGTAGTGAAGAAACTGAACAAGCAAACTTTGTTTGCTTATACTTGGATAAAGGATTGAAGAATATAACTTCCTGACATTTTCAATTTAATTAACGTATAATGATGATGATGATAATAATAATAAAAGGAAAGGACAGTTATATGAAGTATGAATGGAATAAACAAACTTTATACAGTGTTTTCTATCTACTTCTCTCTCTCACTAATCAGTCACATGATACTCCTGGGAATCAATGAGACACACTATAACCAGTAAGTAATGAAGTGATAAGTTGTTACACAGCATATTAAAGCATATGTGGAGAAAATTTAAAAGGAAAATTTACTAAAATAAAAACAACTGGACTTTGCAGAGGATGATATGAATAATCGATTGGTTAGATGGATTAAAGATTAGTTCTTTGAGCAATACCAACAAGTGTTGTATAAGATGGAGAAAGTTACTCAAAAATTAAAAAATAAAATAATATATATATATAGATAGATATAGATGAAAAAAATTCATCTTTTTTTGATTGACCGAAACTGAGAAAATAAATAACTTAATTCAATGGAGCACACAAGATGTTTCATCAAAAATGACTTCTTCAGGTGTGGTAACACTTAAAGTGAATTAAAAAACATAAAAAACCATAAAAACACTGTGCTATTATAATAATATATATATAGTCCGTGCGGTTAGCCTAGTGGCTGTGCACTTCGCAACCATATTCCTGTGGAAGGAGTTCTTAGGTTTGATTACTGTCGGTGATGTGAGGAGCAGAAGGATCTTCCTTAGCCATAGCCAAGTTAGCCGGTCTTGGGTGAAAAAACTGGGGAAAAAACCTTACAGAAAAGGAGGGTTCCTCCCCCAGTTTATCCTGTGGTTTTTCATCCCGCAAAGCAGGCAAACCGACCTTGAGAACTCAAGGCTACAGGACATAGGATACACTGAGGCGTAGGGCTGACCACCTGATCATATGAACGGTTTGAGGTCTGATGATTAATAAAACCCTCGACACCGCAAGGTAAAAGATGGTAAAAGGAAGATGAGATGATATATATATATATATGTATATATATATATATACCTGGGAAACACCACTGTTTATATAAGATAAACAATGGCGTTTCCCACAGATTTGTTCTTGGAGCGCATGAACTTATTTTTTAATGATATTTCTTGTCAACTGGAAGTCTTCAATTGCTTGCTAGTGATGCAGAGGAAAGATTTATATGGAGCATTGGAAGAGTTGATTCACTTCAGGAATATATGAATATATTTTTCACTTGGACAAGTGAGGGGAGCTCTAGTTCTAATAATGATAATTGAAAGGAAATTACACTGTGAAGTGCAAAGATGTAAGGCTGTGCACTGTGTTGCTGGAAGAATGCTTCAGCAGGTGGTTGAGATTTGGAATCTGGAGGTGGTGGTGGTTAACAGTGGACTGATATCTGCAGGTCATGAAAGTACTGAAAATATTGAGCATCATATTGCATCTATGATCAGGAGATGTATAAGCACTGCTGTACTCATATTTAGTCACTCAATTTTCAACGTGATGTAGAAAAAGGTCCAATGTTGGATGATCAAGGCAATAATTAGGAGTATGGAATGGTGGTTATGAGAGATTAAAGGAATATAAACTGCAGAATTTGGTGAATATGTGGAAAAGGGGTTATATTATAGAGGCTTTAAGAGTCACGGACGGGATTTTATAGGATTAATACCAAGGGGATTATAAAAAGAGCAAATGGTAAGGGGGGGGAATAAAAACTTATCCCTGGAAGCAGTTTTTACATGGAGAACGTGGGTGAGTGGAACATATTACCATAATGTGTTGTGGATGCTGGAAGTGTAAACAAATTTAAGGTTCAATATGATAAACAGATTGCTGTTGAGTGAACCTCCTATAAATCAGCTGACTCCTTGGAGTTTGATGTGACAATGACAATAAAAGTAACAGATCCTTCACATGAAATGAATATACAAAGTGTTTAAAAAAATAATGAATGAATAAGTAAATCAACTTATGAATGAATGAATGAATATTATATATATATTATGGAAGCAATATTATGAAAGCAATCATCAGATTGAAAAATTGTTGCTGGGAACAAGTCCATCACTGTATACATTCACAACTACTTATACAAGTTATTATAACAGTTAATATTATTTGTTTTACATACAGAAGAATGTCAGCCATAACAAACACATCAGAAAAGTGAAGTGAATTTTTATTTTTAATACTAAAGTAGTTAGGTGAATGTCAGAGTAACCATCACAACTAATGCCTCAGTAGCTAAAACCTGGATTGATACACAATCAGAAAAAAAGAAGTAAGCCAAAGATATATATATATATATATGTTAAAGATACCAAGCTATTTTAAACCTGGTTTTACTCCATTTCCCAAGTAAGCAAACAGACAAACAAGTCAAGTTTGCACCTGCAAGTGTTGCAAATCAAGCTGACCCTGCACGTAGTGCAAGACCAAGACAACTCATGGTAAAAGTAGAATAAGCTCTGATCACTAATCTTAATATTTACCCTTAATGCAAAGCACATCTCCTGGAGGAGATGTATGATGCTTTATATTAAAGGCAAGGGGCCACTACCCAGACCAGTTTCGACCTTTATTGAGGTCTCATCAGTGGGATGAGACCTCAATAAATTTCAAGACTCGCAAGATTTCAAGACTTGCAACACTTGCAGCCACAAACTTGACTTGTTTGTCTGTTTGCTTACTTGGGAAATGGAGTAAAATCAGGTTTAAAATAGCTTGGTATCTTTAACATTTATCATACCCAAGGTAAAATACTTTCTACATTTTATATCTCCTCCTGAGATTTTTATTTAATATGGTTAAAACACCTTATGGTAACTTGTTCTGGTAAAATACTTATAAGCTCTGTATTACTAAAATCTTGGTATTTCTAGCCTGGCTCCCACTGATGAGACCTCAATCAAGGTTGAAACCAGTCTGGGTAGTGACCACTTGCCTTTAATACAAAGCATCAGACATCTCCTCCAGGAGATATGCTTTGCATTAAGGGTAAATATTAAGATTAGTGATCAGAGCTTATTCTACTTTTACCATGAGTTGCCTTAGTCTTGCACTATGTGCATCAGCTTGACTTGCAAAACTTGCAGGCACAAACTTGACTTGTTTGTCTGTTTGCTTACTTGGGAAATGGAGTAAAACCAGGTTTAAAATAGCTTGGTATCTTTAACATTTATTATGCCCAAAGTAAAATACTTTCTACACACACACACACACACACACACACACACACACACACACACACACACACACACACACACACGAAGGAATTTCAACCTGTAACTTCCCCATTGCTGGGGTAAAGGCCTCTCTCATTGTGGAAGCGTATGAAAGTGAAAGACACAATCACAAACATCCATGCCTATGTGGGATTTGAACTCGCAGCCTCTTGGCTGAAGAGCGGATATGCTAACCACTCGTGCAACCAGGCCAGCATATATTTAAATACTTATCTGTAAAAAATGCTGATCTGACACATTCAGAAGTGAGTATGAAAAAATGTGAAAGAACTGAGAATGGACAGCCCAAAGTTCAGTTCTTAAATTAGGTCAGGAGAGAGAGAGAGAGATCAATTCAATAGAAAGAAAAGGTAATTATTGCTGAAATTATTATTATTATTACCGTGTTGGCATGGGCTCAGCACACTCAGTGTGAGATTATGAAGTCTCTGACACGGTGTCTGAAATTTATGTAAATAGTACACTTAAAACACAAAAAGAACTGGTCAAAAACATTGATGGGAAAATTGTTGTAAATATAACTATCAAAGCAATGTAATATAAAACAAATGGAAATATGTTCTGTGAGTTGCTTGACAAAGCAGAACTGCATAAACAGATACATACAACATACTGTGGTATGGAACATTTTCAAAAAAAAAAAGGAAAAAAAAGCGATATACATTTTACAAAGGATACTTCACTAAATATGGACAACTCTAAATTACAGATTTTAACTTGACTAACTAAATTGACTGAACTATAAAGAACTCTGTTTTGAATTTTTAATAACTTTATGCAATAATTTGGCATTAATATCAATGAAATAGATACTTTTTCTCATAAAACCACCTGAGAAGCTGGTTACTTAAGATCCATTCTGGCCTTTTTAGAATAATAATGAAGACTGTATTTATTCTGTCTTACAGTTTCCAAACAAAACTTCACTAAAACACATTTCACCCAAAATAATGGCAGAAATTATCTTAGCCTACAGCTTACTTATAAGAAGTTATTTAGCATACCTAAAAAAGATTACTTCCACTTTACAGATTTAAAGTAGCAGAAGATATTCCAAAGTAATAAAATCAAGTGAATTAACTACAACAAACTCTCACTACAACAAACTTGGAGACTAAAGGATGCTATAATGATTTTTTTTTTTTTTTTTTTTTTTTTTTTTTTTTTTTTTTTTTTTTTAAAGCACACTGATGCTATGGGAATCTGACTGGAACTTTTGGGTAGTTTGTTACATGGTGTTTGGTGTAGAGAGAGAGAGAATTAATCAAAGTTCAAATTCTTCTTATCATTTATATAGATGATTCTCATAGAAATGACTGCAGTGTCATCTTGCTGTTATCTCTTTTTGCATTATATATATATATATATATATATATTTTTTTTTTTTTTTAATTCATAAACAACTATCAGACTGACAGTATATTTCATAATCTAAAGATTTGAGAACTTAGTTTCATGTAACTTCAATATGAACACAAACTTTTATGACATGTTATGCTCTTTGCTAGACATGAGAAAGAGCTTATAAGTAGTGCAGGGATAGACACAGAGCAAGTGCAAGTAGACAGCTCATGCAGAAGGAAGGATGGTCAGCACATACCTCACATCTGTGGCAACCTGTCCTGGAGGAGCGATACTTTATGTGTGCAAGTGTGAAATTATTGTCAGTATAAATTCAAACAACTCACCCAATTTTGTTTTAACCCAATTATTATTTTAAATTAATCAGTACATATCGATATTTTAAATTTTATTTATAAAAATAAAAAAAAAATATTGTGTTGAGAACAGTTCATAACATTCATTAAATAGTTTCCAATTTCTCTTTAGAATAAAATATAAATAACATTTTTATAAAAATAAGTGCATTATATCTAACAAAGTATAACTCATTTAGTTTTGAGATATATATTTTAAATGTCATATTATCAAATATACACTGAAGGTAATTTTTGTTTTCACAAATATGAAATAAATTTCATGATGACAGTAATAATAAAACATATAACACTTAAATATAAGTGATGATCAGCAGTAAGTAATATCTCCAAGTAATTTTAATTATAGTGCTTATTCTTGATGCTGTAAACATCAGATCAATGAAATAAAATAAAACTATCCATAAAGGAGGAGTAAATAAAATAGGAAATGACCAAACTCGGATTGGCTGAGTTATGCTGGCTGTGAAGTGAGGGACTAATTAACAGGTGATATACTAACTATAAGGAAGAATATTATGGATGGCCAATTCTCGAACCAGAAACCTATGATTCAATCCTTTTTTCAACTACACCAAATTCCAATCTCAATTCCTTAACTTATAACATCCTCCATCTCACTCCTTCATATCTTTCCCTAATGTCTCTGCCAAATCCTTCAATTCTGTAATACTTAAACCATCTCTTATGCATTTACTTATTTGATCAGTCAGCATAAAATACTATATGACAGGTAAAATTCTTCTCCCTCTCTTTTTTATAAAGGGATATCTCATTGTTTAGGCTAGACACTGATACTCAACCATTACTAACTTCTGAATAATATAATCAAAGTACTTTGACATTTACTAACCAAAGCTGCAGTGAGAGGGACAGAGAGAGACAGAGTGTGTGTGCGAAAATTAACTTTGGTCTATTAATGAGCTGCAAATGATGTGCAACACCTTTTAAACCTAGAAAATTAGGAACATTAAATTGGGAGAAAGGCTTTAAGCCTCAAGAAAGCTAAATGAGAACAAGCATGCTTCCTTGAGACTGATGAAATAAGTAAATGCATAAGAGGTGGTTTATACAGAGATATTAGAGGAAGATATAAGGAAAGAATGGGATTGGGAGGGAGATGAAAAACCAAAGCTGCAGTGTGTGTGTGTGTGTGTGTGAATTAACTTCTCTTAATAAGATAGTTAACCTCACCTTCCTGTGGTAGGATCTGTTTCCATAAACAGGGAACTGGCAAAGTGAGTACTGATGCTTTATATTTATATTTCCATATAGAAGAAATATAAACTTCATCTGCAGGCCGTAGTGTCTTTCATTTCAGTGAAACACACACATCACATGGAGGCATGAAATGGCCAGTGGCTTGGTGGGCAGGCTCACCAAACTATTATTAATGAATTAGAGTTAGTACCTTCTCTATTTTTTTTTTTTTATGTTGCGTCCATATACGAGAGGTTGGCTGGTCAACCTATAGTGCTTTAGTACTGTATATGGGGAGTGGGATGGGAAAGGAGAAACTTGTTGACATTCGATTTAAAAGCCTGTATATTGTATTCTTTGGGAAATGCATCAGAGGGAAGACTGTTCCACAGTACAGCAGTAGCAGGGATGAAGGAGGAGGAGGAGGAAAGGAAACTTGATCTGTGGGTTTCAAGATGTACTGTGAAGGGATGTTGGGAGGTACCTGTATGTGTTCCAACGGGTTCAGTACAGAGTGGGGGAATTATTGATGCTGTTTCAGATGAGCATTTTCTATGAAAATATTTGTAGAATACACAAATTGCAGAGACTAAACGACTATGTGAAAGTGGGGGGAGTGAGTTGGTAAGAGATGGATCATTTATCAGTCTAATTGCTCTCCTCAGTATTGAGTCAAGCATTTTGAGGGAGCTTTTAGGAGTCCCACTCCAATGTGGGAACATTATTCGATAGCTGGGCGGATTTGCAATTTGTATAAGGTTAGCAGCTGCTTAGAAGTGAAGTAATGTCTTGAGCGAAAGATAAAAGCTTAGTTTTTTGGAAGCTGAGGATGCAATGGTTGTGATGTGTTTTTGCCAGGAGAGGCCTGATGTCATAGTAATTCCAAGAAGAGAAATTTTATCTTGTCTGGGAATTTGAGTGTTATCAAAAATCATACTGGGGGGAAAATGGTTATTTTTTGTGGGAAATAAGACAGAACTGGGTTTAACTAGCATTGACGTTCACAAGGTTATCTGAGCCCCATCGGAGGATGTCTTCGAGGTCTGAATTAAGGGACGTTGTGGTTGATGTTCTGTGGGTTGAAGTGAGTTGTGTAAGGTAAGGTTTATCAAATGAAAGGGAGGAGTGCAATGTGCTGTCATCTGCAAAACTGTGTATTGGGTTGGAGGTCAACTAAAGTAGGTCATTGATGTACAGAAAGAAGAGGATCGGTGAGAGAACTGAACATTGTGGGACCCCAGCATTAGTTGGATAGTGGGAGGATAGGGAGCCATCTACCATTACACATAGTGTGCATCCAGACAGGAAACTGGCAATCCATCTGCAGAAGTCCTGAGACAATCCAAATGATGGAAGGTTGCTCAGTGAGCCTTTGTGCCAGACATGGCCAAAGGCTTTAGAGACATTAAGTGCAACTACTTGGGATTCGCCAAATTTTTCCATGGCATATGTCCAGAGATGTGATATATGAAAGCAGATCATCTCTTGATCGGCATTGATGGAATCCGTACTGGTGGTCGCTTAATAGCTGGGTACCTTCAAGGTAGAGTAGGAGTTAAAAATTGATGGTTTTCTCCATCACTTTAGATAGGATTGAGGTGAGTGAGATAGGGCAGTAGTTAGAAGGAGGTAGTTAGAAGGCAACGATTTGTCACCCTTTTTGGGAATGGGTTGAATATAGGCCAATTTCCAGGCTTTGGGATATATATATACCAGTGGAGTAAGAGAGTGTGTACAGACGGCATAGGGTAGAAGTCAGTTCTGCTGCACAGACCTTCAGGACAATTGGAGGAATGCCATCAGTGCCAGGAGCTTTTTTTGTGTCTAATTTTGACAACAGGTTTATGATCTGTTTTGGGCAAAAGGATACAGGGGGAGCATTGTATGTTGGGTAGTTGGAATGAATGACTGGGGGGGCATTTGACATTGCCAGTTATGCGTGCATTGGAGGCAAAATGTAAAGCCAGGAGGTTAGCTTTTTCTGTGGGTGATGTTGGAATTGAGCCATCTGGGTATAATAGGGGTGGGAGTAGTGTAGGCAAAAGTTGTGACCAATTGCTTTGCCAAGAGACCAAAAAAGCATGGCTGCTGCTAGGACAGGCAGCAAGTTTCCTGCTTTTTGCCTGTTGAAATTCTGTTTTGGAATCATTGATAATTTTTTGCATCTGTTTCAGGATTCAGTATAGGCAGTGAAGGAGGATGGAGTTCTTAATTTGAGCCAGTTGTGGTATGCCTCATTTTTCATTTATACAGCCATGGCACATCTTTTGGAGAACCAGGGTTTGGATTGGGAAAGGCAGTTCAGAGAAGTGTGGGGAATGTATGTTATCATGCCAGTGAGGATTACTTTGGTGATATGTTTGGATTGGAAGACTGCAAACAATAGTCCAACCATGGGAATGAAGCATAGTAGTCTCGGAGGCTGTCCCATTTGGCACTGTTATAATGCCAAACTACTCCTGTGTAAGCGTTGTTACATGGGGCATGAGATGAGCACTAGGTTGGGGTCAGAATTACCCAGGGGGGGCTCACTACATTCACTGTATATTTGGAAAGGTCATTGGTAAGGAAGAGATCTAGGGTATTTGGGGAGTGATTTGGTTTATCGGGTATTCTGGTCGGCTTGTGAACAATTTGTGTAGGTCGTTGGTGATGGCAAATATTTCAGCGTCTCTGCCTGCAGGATCTGTACAACTGGAAGAGGAAAGCCAGTTGGTGTTATGGTTATTGGTATTTAAGGGGAGAGTCATAAAGCACTTTCAGCAGACTGGCTACAAGGTATTTATAACTTATTTTAACAGTATTAACAACACCAACTGAACTATTTTATAAAAAAAGATGCTTATTAACTGGCTTATATTTCAATGGATCTCAAACCAACAACAACACAGAGAACAAAGCAGAATGTTATAGTTTACTTGTAATAATGAATCAGTGAAACAATTCAAATTGTAATGGACAAAAGATCTAAAGTGTTAATTTTGCAGCCTGTAACGTTGTAAAAAAATAAGTATTAAAATCTAGGAGTTTATTAGGATAAGTTTCCGAGATTTTTAACAAATCAATGCAACCATATTTGTTCAGGTTAGGAGAATTCTTCATATCCTGGCTGACTCTAAAAATAACCTTTCTGATCTGTAACAACACATTGGTTTTCTTCCATCTAATCTTCTGTGAAAGGGTGTCCAAAGCATAGTCTGCTAATCCTGATTTGCCATAAAAATGACAGCAAATGTATTTTTAATATTCTTCAAGGTGGATGCTAACAGAACTTCCTATCACCAATAATAGGCCAAGTCGCATTCACAAGGAACTTAATACAGCAGAAAATCAGAGATGCTAATTTAACATATGGTGCAAAGGGCATGTTTTATTAGTGCTTTGGCTATCTTTTCGCATGAACAGCTGATAAACTGCATTTTAAATTAACAATGCTGATTCCCTCTCCTAAGGATAAACTCCATCCTCTAGCACATCCTGGAGTGTATGAAGTTCCTTTGTGGCAGCGACTTGTCCTATTATGGGTGACAGGAAGATCTGTTAACATCCACCTTGAAAACATAAAAAATACATTTGCTACCATTATTATGGCAAGTCAGGATTGGCAGACCATGCTTTGGACACATCCTTCACACAGGACTGGATGGAAGAAAACCAATGTCGTATTTAGAAGTAATTACAGATCAGAAAGATTATATTTAGAGTCAGCCACAACTATGAAGAATTCTACTAACTAACCTGAACAAGTACGGTTGCATTAATTTGCCAGAAATTTGGAAGACTCATTATTATTATTATTACATGACACCTCCTGGGAGTTCAATGACTCATCGAGGGAATGCACTTGCTCTACAACTCTGTCTCCACCTCAATCTACCAACTACAACTACCATCATCATCTACTCCAACACCATCTAGCAAAGGTTGGTCAATGGTAGAGCCTCTGCTACTAATGGCTCACGCAAAAAATTCAGTTGTTCGATGCTGTTGGCACACTCTCCCTCAATGAGTCTTTGTACTCCCTGGAGGTGTCAAATAATAATGTTCAAACAATTCATAGTGCAAATCCCTTAATTTTCCCATTGCCAAAACACCTTTGTAGGCAGGTGCACTGTCCTGATGAAAGATGATTTTTTTCTTCTGCAAACCGGATCTTTTCTCACGAATTTTTTTGAGAGTCTGGTGAAAAGATCAGAATAATATTCCCCAATTATTGTTTTACTCTTTTCAAGATAATTAATAAAGAAAACACTTTTAGCATCCCAAAACACTGATACCATGACCTTTCCTGCTTATGGAACCAATCTGCTGTGAGCAAGCAGGGCAGCCATCTTGAACAAAGCTTTTTCATTTGCAATTCTTCATGCAAAATATATCCTAGATGTTCTTTTGAAATGTCTATAGTCTCAGCAATTTCATGCACTTTGACTCGCCAGTCATCCAATACCATATCGTGCACTTGATCAATGATTTCTGGTGATATTATACTTTATGGCCATCCTTCATGTGGATCATCTTCAAGGCTGGTACGGCCACGTTTAAACTTGGCAGCTTATTTCTTAATTGTCAAAAACGAAAGAGAAGAGTGCCCATAAACTTTTATGAACTTCGAATGAATTTCTCTTGACGCTAACCCTTCTTTTACAAAGAAGTTTATAGCTGCACAATATTCAATTTTATCCATGACTTGCAATTTCACATGGATGCTTATGAAGATGTACCAACTTAGGAAAAAAAAACTTGCTGATAGTGTTGCCATCTATGGTTGAGGCTGAGATCTTTTCAGACTACCCTCGCAGCAGCATGCTTGAAGCACTGTCAAAATTGCTCAGACGAAACTGAATGAGTTCAAGGAGAGTGACGATAGGTATTATGTGAATAATAGTTCATTTTGGCCACCTGTGATGTCTTCCAACTCCAGAGATTTTTTTTTTTTTTTTTTTTTTTTTTTTTTTTATGATCCCCAGGTCATAATAATGGCTTTTGCACTATTTGTGCAACCAAAGTTTTGGATTTAATAATGATATCTCATATAATCACAAAAAAACAATCACCCTGATGTTATGATGAGAGTCATCATATGATTTTAATATAGAAAGTTACTATCCAGGTGTAAGCTTCAATTTAAAAAAAAAAATAAATAAAAATGGAAGTCCAGAACTACAAAGAAAGAGATTACAAAAAAATTCAAGAAACTGACTAGCAATTTTCTGTTCTAGGATCAGTTGAAAAGGAAGGAAATAAGTAGCACCTGAGACTTGGTTCAAGATCAGTTACTGATAGCACTCTCAGACTATTCCTCAAGTCAGAAAGATAAATCTGAGTGGGAGTGAAATTTGACAAATCTCAAAATTATTCAGGATTCAGATCTAAGGCATATATGATACTAAATGATGATTAAGGTATCACAGAGTTCTGGACTGCATGTTTTTAATTTGTATAGCAATTATGATGATAAATATATTTTAAAGTTGAGAAGGAGATAATAAATTGCTTGCACATGATGGTGAACTGAAGAGAGTAACAACAAAATATCTGCTATGTGAGGGGATTTAAAAATATCTCTTGGGAAAAAAGAATGGGAATTACAGTTAAATTTCTCACAGAATGCAAACACTAACTATTAGGGAGGTAATAACAGTATAGTTAAAAGGACTTTTCAGGTCACATCTGGCCTATCAGAAAGATATTTGGGCTTTAATGTATAGGTAATAAATGATTGGATAATAATGAGAGGTTATACCTAGGGGAGAAAGAGTGAAGTGCATTTTAACAGTGGATAATAAGTGCATATTGCTAAATATGATCATCAAGGCAAGGCATGATATATACACTGTGATCTGAAGATAATTTGGCCTATTACTACTATGAATCTTGTTACTCCAGGGGCCTGGAAATAATACTAACATAGTAAAAGTGACTGGTTGGCAATACAAGAGAAGAAGAATGATTAGTACTTTATGTGATTTCAACAAGAGAGGATCACACCTCATACAGCAAGAGAGACTATGGTACAATCAGTCAATATCGTAAAACCATATTGATTGATTTCAAATACTGCCAATAGTGATTAGCCTTGCAAACCCATTCATTCAGTTCCAGATATTTTTTATAGAGATATTTGAAAGAAAAACATCAGAGAAGAAATCAAAGAATTCATGCCAGCAGTTTTAAGTAATTAAGAAAATCAGCCAATGGGAAGGGTGGGTTAAATTACATCATTTAATGTCTTTTATGCAGCCAAGATGCAACAATACAATTTTATGAAAATGAAGTAAATTTTACTGGATAAAAGTCTGAATTTTCAGTATCCAATTCATAAGTTATTAACATAAGAAATGGTCTCAAAA
This sequence comes from Typopeltis vanoorti, assembly GCF_054136105.1. Lineage (NCBI taxonomy): Eukaryota > Metazoa > Arthropoda > Arachnida > Uropygi > Thelyphonidae > Typopeltis > Typopeltis vanoorti. The sequence continues at coordinate 2,721,185 of NC_143549.1, read as the reverse complement.
CAAAAAATGGTCCACTGCATATATATTTTAAGTTAGATGCAGTGGACCATTTTTTGTTTTGAGACCATTTCTTATGTTAATAACTTATGAATTGGATACTGAAAATTCAGACTTTTATCCAGTAATGATTTCTAATAAGGGACGCTGCACAAGTCTCTGTCAAGAGTTAAAGAAAACCCATTGATGGAACGTTTTCAGGAATTCTCTGTAATTAAGATGTCAGATATTAATAAGTGTTCATAACATCAGGAAGTAAGCTTTATGAATATGATGATTCGGCATAATAATTACTACAATAATTTGTACTGAAAATGATTAAGAAGCATGGCCAGAAATTTTTCGTTCTCTAATAATTTCGGGAAGGTACTAGACTCTTATGTGGTTATGAATTTATTGACTTAATCAGCACTAGGATCAATCCCATGAGGGTCTGAACAACCCACGGCCACACAGGTGACATAAGTTGTAGGGCAGGTTACTGCTAGAGTGAAATCTTTCTCATATTGCCCAATGTTGTTTTCGAACTCATGGTATTTGGGTGAGGCGGCATGATGCTGTGGTCTCCATATTAAATAACTGGTTGAAAAACAAAGGTTTGGAGACTGCAGTTGAACCGCACTATAAAACTAATGCTGATATTAGAAAGCCTGATTTAACTTCAAAGTGAAAGAGTTCGGGTTGTTGATGTGCAGATGGTGGGCGCTGGGTGCCCACCTGTTGTCAGTCATAGGAAGAAGGTCTCATTATGGGCAGAATATAGATCTTGCTTGATAGACTGAAGAGGAGTTCGGGGAAGCTCCTCATTTCTCTTGGGCTACCATCTCCCTTTGTAGAGTATGGTGCAATGAGAGTTACAAAGACTTGACTTCTATAGGCATTACTTCAGCAGACATTAAAATCTTGTCGCTTAGAGCTTTGCAGAGCACACTGGTGGCTTGGCATATTAACCAACAAATGACTTCTAGAATACCTCGTACTGGCATGGGATAGATCTGGATGTATTTTGGCTTTGGCCTCTCTAGCCTACTGGGGCAAAGGCATTGGCCTTTTCTCTGGTAGACCATACTATGTAGCACTTCTTAAGTATATCATTTGCAAAGGCTGCTGTGGAGCAAGAACATGCTAGGAATGTTTTTGCCAGCATTACTCCACAATCAAGAAGCAAATGAGGTAAAAAATTAATTCTATTGACTACTCAACTAGTTTTGTGAAAATCTTTTGTTTCACATCATCAGCAGAATTATGTATATAAACTAAAGAACAGGTAATAACACTTAACATACATAATGAAAATATTTAGACATGAATAACAATGGAAAGCATGCATTCCATTGACATTTGCTGGTTCATGGACTGGTGTATTCTACTAATGACTATGTGCAAGTCATGAAGAATTAAAGAAGACCAGATCTCATGTAAAATCATCTCTTGTGTTTTGTCACGCTTAATATATTATTATTATTATTATTATTATTCAGGCCTCTGGAGTCAAAAGACTCATCGCGAGAGGTCCTTCTTAGGAAACAAAGTCTATCGTACCACTCCTTAATTGACCATTCTCACTCTCACCACTCTATCAGGCAATGCATTTCATGGTTCAATCACCCTCCATGCAAAGAAACCACTTCTCACCCTCTTGCTCACAGTTTCCTTTTGTAACTTCCAGGAATGGCCCCTTGTCATCACTCCTTCATGCTGTTCAACCAAGCAAAAGAACTCCCCAGTGTCAACCCTGTACACCTCTCAACAGCTTAAAAGTCTCAATCATATCACCTTTCCTTCTTCTATCCACCAAACTCTGCAGTCCACATTCCCTCGGCCGATCCTCATAACTAACATTGTACAGTCCTGAAACCATCTTTGTTATCTGCCTTTGTACCCTTTCCACAGTTAATTTATCCCCTTCAAATCCTGGGGACCAAATCTGTGAACAATAGTCTAAGTGAGGACTGATCAGAGTCTTATACAACAGAATGATAACTCTTATCTCTGCTGGTCAGTGTCCTTCTCATTATTGCAGCAATCCTCTGTGTTACCTTCACAATATGTCCCCTAAATTTCAGGTTTCTATCAATCATTGACCCCAGATCTCTTGTCTCCCCTACTTCCTCCAATTTTCTACTTTCCTACTGTTGGGTAGGAAATTATAATTTTCTATATCTTGGATAGTTTTCCATAACCATATTTAATGAGATTGAATTATTTTTTTAGATTCACTGCTGATTCAAGACAAAATCTTTCATGTTTTATTTACTGCAGTGAAGCATAGTAATTTTTTTCAATATGATTTTTGTGCAGGGTGCTCAAGATATGGTCTGCTAGACCTGACCATAATTATGACAGATGATGCATTTGTTCTTCCTGATGGACAATAGTAGATCTTCCATACTGAACAATTACAAGACAGGTTGCATGAATAAGAAACCTTGTATACACCTGGAACTTAGAGGGGAGAAAGATGATCTTTAGGGAAGCAGATATAGAAAGCCTTATATGAAGTTTGAAAGGAGTCTGGTGATTATACTTGTTTGAAGTTCTGGCAATTCTACCACCTATGACGAAATGGCCTGAAATGACAAAATATCCTCTACATGTCTGGATATAGGGGGAATAGTCCCCTATATCCAGACATGTAGAGGATATTTTGTCATTTCAGGTGATTCTTTGAATTCTTTTGTAAAAAAAAAAAAAAAAAAAAAAAAAAAAAAAATTAACTTATGTGGAGCATTTTTTTCTTGGGAGAGACCACACTCCTACCAGGCGCGTCCCCTGGGTGGCGGATGGGGAAAACCCAAATGGGTTGCTCTGCATAAAGAATAAAGAGCCGTCGACCAAAGGATGTAGCAGAGGCATGGCAAGCTGGCTACATTATTATGCCAGTAACTTTCATGAGCAGGAGAAAGTCTACAAACCGAGATAGTGCTACTGCGTACGGGACAACCGACGTGCCTACTCAAAGACCACATAGAGTAGGCGAGAAATCAGCAATGTGGTCAGTCAAGGATGTGAAACATGTAGCCACCCTCAACATAAGATCATTATACCAACCTGAAAAATTACAATTAGTCCAGGAAAATTTAAAAAGACTGAAATGGAGTATTTTAGGTTTATCAGAAACACATTGGTGTGGAGATGGATTCATGGATTTACCAGAAGGAAGACTGTACTTCTCAGGAAGAAAAGATAACATACATAGAGAAGGAGTTGCATTACTAATTGAAAAGAAACTTACACACTCAGTAATTGAAATAAAACCAGTGTCTCCTAAAATAATAACAGCAAAACTTCAAGCAAAAGAAAAAGGTCAAGCAATTAAAATAATCCAAATATATGCACCAGACAGTAACCATTCAGAAGAAGAAATAGAAAATTTCTATGAAGAACTACAACAGGAAATAGATAATCCCAAAAATAGAGAACTCATGATAGTGATGGGAGATTTTAATGCTAAAATAGGACAGTTCACAGCAGACAAAAAAGATGTGATGGGGAAATTTGGATATGGAGAGCGTAACGACAGAGGAGAACAATTACTCCACTTCTGTAAAGCAAACAATCTAATGATTACAAACACATTGTTCTATCAACGCACTAATAATAAATATACATGGACATCTCCAGATGGTAATATAAAGAATTGCATAGACTATATCATCATAAAAAAACAATGGAAAATATCAGTAAATAATGTACGAACATTAAGAAGTTTTGATTTTGACACTGACCACAAAATATTAACTGCCAAAGTAAAGATAAAATTCAACAGGAAAAATAATATCAGAAAAGAAGAAATAATCAACCGATCAAAACTAAAAGATAGCTTAAGCAGAAGTCGATTTTTAGAACAGATGTGCTTGAAATTAAAACCCTCCATCTTACAGAACAGCGGAAAATACTGGGAAGAAGGAAAAGAAACAGTGTTATCAATCGCAAAAGACACTCTAGGTTCCAAACCCAAAATAAACAAACAGTGGATAACCCAAGAAATCATAGTTACCATAGAAGAGAAAAGAGAGGCCAAGATACTTGTAAACCAACAAAACAATGAAGAGAATAGAGAAAAATACAGAGCACTAAAAAATAAAGTTGACAACCTATGCAAAAAAGCCAAAGAAAAATGGTTAGAAGAAGAAGCTAAGAAATGCCAAGAAGCATACCAACAAAACAACCTAAAAGTCTTCCATGATACTGTAAGAGAAATTACAAAGGAATTCTCAGCAAAAGCAGTAACAATGATAAACAACAAGATGACTGAAACCGGGAATATTGAACATATAAGAAAAATCTGGTCAAACCATTTTAAGACTATCTTCCACCAAGAAAACAAAACTACAATGCCAACAATAGAAGAAAATAATGATCACCCAAAAATTTTACAAGAAGTTAGATACGCAATAAAACAGATGAAAAATAATAAAGCACCAGGCATTGATACTATCCCTACTGAACTGTGGTCATATGGAGGCAGTATATCAATAGAATATTTAACAACCCTATTCAGTAAAATACTACAAACAGGAGAGATCCCAGATGACTGGAGAACTGGAAAGATCATCCCAATATACAAGAAAGGAGACAAAAGAGACTGCAGAAATTACAGACCAATCAATTTACTCTCTCACACCTATAAAATATTCATAAGAATTATACAAAATAGATTACAAAATACCTATGAAGAAATGATAGACATAGAACAAGCTGGTTTCCGAGGAAACTATTCAACAATAGACCAAATTTTCACATTGCACCAACTACCAGAGCTCAGCTGGGAAGACCATAAAGAACTATATTGTTGTTTTGTGGACTTTAAACAAGTTTTCGATAACATCAACAGAGAAATCCTTCTTAAAATTCTACTAGAAAAAGCAATAGACAAATATATAATACAGTTTCTGATAAAATATTACTCTAAGACAAATGCAATAATTAAAAAGGACACACTCACAACAGAACCCATAGAGAGCCAAAAAGGAGTAATGCAAGGATGCCCATTATCTCCATGCCTATTCAACATATATCTAGAAGAAGTTGTAAAGAAAGCAATAGACAATGAGCCTGGAATCAATGTCAATGGTTTAAACATAAATAATATCAAATATGCAGATGATCATGTCCTTCTTGCAAGAACCCCAAATGAACTACAAAAGCTGATCAACAAGCTAAATGAAACCTGTAAAACATATGCCATGACAATAAATATACAAAAGACAAAAGTGATGAAAATAGGGAGGAACAAAACTACCATCTCAGCCACCCTAAACGGAGAACAAATAGAACAAGTAGACAACTTCATATACCTTGGATCAAAACTAACAGAAACAATAGATGAACTCAAAACAATCAAACACAGAATAGCGATAGGATGGACCACCATGGGAAAATTACAGAAAATCTGGAAAACAAACAAGATATCTAAACAAGCCAAAATCAAATTATATGAAGCAATAATTATACCAACAGTCATCTATGGAGCAGAAGCGTGGACAGTTAAAAAATGAGAGGAGACAAAACTGCTGGCATTTGAAATGAAATGCTTAAGAAAAATAAATAGAACAAGTTGGATAGAAAAGAAAACAAACATCACAGTCAGACAAGAACTATTGTATAAAAAGATAATAATAGAAAAAATTAGAAAACAACAACTGAGATGGTTTGGACACACTGTACGCATGGATGCAGATAGACATCCTAACGTCCTAATCAATACTTTTCCAACTGAAAAAAAGAAGACCTGGAAGACCAAGAATTACCTGGCTGAAATTAATAAAGTATATCTCGGGATGCAGAACATATAAGGAACTTTTTCGAACAGCAAGGAATAGAGAAGACTGGAAGATCCTGCTCAAGAGAAGACTCAACCCGTCTTAGACGGAAGAGAAGAAGAAGAGAGGAGCATTTTTGTCATTATCATCATCAAATTCCTGCCATGTACCCTGGAGGGGGGTATACAGAATATGCCACATAGCCTTTACAGGAATGGGGAGAACCGACCAGGTCTTCTGACCTAATGTCCAATCCTCCCCTTCTCATGGTGCATCCTGTTGGGTATCTACCTGGATACTTAACGAACGAGGATGGGCTGGCAATTTGGGATTTAGCCAACCAAATTGTATTCTTACTGGCTTAAGCCAGTGATGTGTTGGGACCGGCTCGCACAATCCGGGTGTTAAAATTTTTCAAATTTAGCGAGCCAGTTGTTAATGTTTTTAAGTCGGGCGAGCCGGTTATTAAAATTCTTTATGAAAGAATAGATGATGAATGGTGGTATATACTTTTTATCGTAAATATTTTGAAATTGTATAATAAACACTTACATATATTATTATTATTATCAAAAATAAATGCATAAAGGAGAATTCACAAAACACAAACTCAATTTACGAACAGGAATTTGGAAACAATTTCATTTACTAAACCATGTGTGTATTCATTAAAACACAAACATGTTATCAAAATTCCCGAACTGGGTATTTGAATAAACAATAATGCCTTATTTTTCGGGAAATTTCCAAGAACTTGCAACATTAAGTTCTTGGAAATGCAACATTGTTGCACTATTGATAAATACAAAAATTCGCCACAACAGCTACAGTCTCTGGTCATTTGATCGACTACAAGTGGTAATATTAGTGTTATATTTTTTTTGTTCAGGATTTCATTTGATAATAGTTAAGTTGTAGGTAATATAGGAAAATTTTCTTTAATATGTTTTTATTTATTTTGTGTTTTTTACTTTTTTTTTACTTTTTTTTTAATAATTAAACTAATTTTAATCAGGGTTAGAGATTTGCAGTCGAAAAAGCAGATAGCCGTTAGTTGAAAAAATGAAATAGAAAGAAACTTCTTAAACATTAAAAGGGCAAAATTTGAAGAAGCAGAAACAAAGACATCTGAAGATACAATAGAACTTTGTGAAGAATCAAATTTTTCATAAAGCGAGCCAGTTGTTAAAAATTTACCAACACACCACTGCAAGCCAAAATACCTATGCATGGCATCTTCCTGTAGTCTACAGGAAGATGTAGACCACCTAGTCTACAGTAACAACTAGAAATACATTTTGTGCTATTGGCCTCTATCTCACACCAGATAGTCTCAAATGAACCATCTACCCAAGACCCAAAACCCTCTTTAATAGATACATGCTAATTGATGTAGTGAGAGTGGGGGGGTAAGTAATAGAGAGTTGAGTAATGAAGCTGGGAGAGTCATGCTGAATAGTGTAGAGAATGAGTCCATGAGTGTGAACTTGAATGAAGTTAATAGTGGTAAAATATATGGTGATTCTATGATTAAGGGTATGGAGAGTGGTATGCATGAGGAGTGCTTGGCTGATGGTACAATAGAAAGAGTGGCTTTAGCAATAAAGAGAGGGCATGAAACAGACAAGATGATAGTTATGGTGGGTACGAATGACCTGAGAGGTAGTATAAATCGGGTAGGAAAAGATTTAAGAACATTATTAGATATTGTGAAGAGGAAAAGTGTCAATGGGAGAATAGTGTGTGTGCTGCCTCCTTTTGACAATTACGAGTTAAGTAGACGAGCAATGATAATGAATGATATGATTGCAAGAATGTGCAGAAAAAGAGGTCTGGAGTTTGTTGATGTTTGGAGTGTGTTTGAAGGAAAAAGGCAGTTGTATGCTAGAGATGGACTGCATCTTAACATGGAAGGACATAAGAGATTGAAGAAGTTATTGTTTTCTGAACAGGTTGAAGTTATTGGGCAGGGAAACTAATATTGAAAAGGTTGAGTGTAAGAGAGAGAAACTTTAGCACTGATTGTGTATTTATTGATCCTTATAGGCAGAATAAATTGCAGAAGAGAGGGGGAAAAAATCGGCATAGGTCTACGGTAGTTAGTGACTTATATATCAGTTCTAAAGCCGGTACAAGATCTAGAGGGAATCTGCAATTTTTGTATACCAATGCTAGAAGCATTAGAAATAAGAGAGAAGAATTTTTGGCATTAGTCAGTGAAATCTCACCAAAAGTTGTAGGCATTAGTGAAACTTGGCTGTCAGCAGAAGATGTGGTCACTGGAATTGAATGTGATGGGTACAGTATTTTCAGGGAGGATAGAGAAGATAGAACAGGAGGAGGAGTACTGTTGATGATAGCTGATGTGTTGCAGCCAAAGAAAGTAGTATATCATGATGATAGACATGTGAATGAGAGTTCATTTGAGGCAGTCTGGTGCGAAATAGTGACCAACGCAACCAAATATACAGTTGGATGCTGCTATAGGCCAGGGAGTACAGGGGGAGATATTGAATTCATGCATCAGCAACTTAGTGCAATGAGTGAAGGCTTAGTGATTATTATGGGGGATTTTAATTATGGTGATATCAATTGGAAGGAGGAAATATCACGTAGCAAAAAGGAAATGGAGTTCATACATCTGCTACGAGATAATTACTTGAAACAGCACGTAACTGAAGGGACACGTGGTGTGAGAGTGTTGGACCTGGTTATTGGTTCAGAGGTTATGTGCATAAGTAAGGTGACCTCGTTACCTCCAGTTGGTGAAAGCGATCATGTGGTATTGACTTGGGAGGTTGCAAAATCTGTGGATTTTTCTATTAAGAAGGGGTATGTACGAAACTACAGGTTAGGCAATTATAACAAGCTTCGGAGTGAGCTTGCAGCCATCCCATGGCAGAACATATTGCAAGGGAAAGATGTTAGCAGTGCTTGGGATAAAATCAGTGGGTATCTGAGGAAAGCAATATCAGATTGTGTCCCCATGGTCAGGAGGTCAAACAAGGCAGGCATTAGATGGATGAGCAGTAGTATCAAGCTTGAACTACAAAAAAAGAAAATGTTATGGAGAATTTACAAGGAGAAGGGCGATCAGGACACCCATGAGCAGTACAAGGCTCAAGCTAGGAAGGTTACCAGCATAGTAAGAAAAGCTAAATCAGATTATGAGAAGACCTTAGCTAAAGAGATCAAGGGTAATCCCAAAGAGTTCTTCCGCTATGTGGCAAGTAAGAGGAAGAATGACTTCGGAAGGATAACCTTAGTGGGTGCTGATGGTATTGAGGTGACAAAATCAGATGTAATAGTCGAGTTACTGAGTGATCACTTCTCAAAAGTCTATCACCCAAGTGAGGATATCTCTATACCTATAGCAATACCTAATGTGAAAACTGAAGCTAAAGAATCAGAGGTATTAAATATATTGCGAAACTTAAATGCAAACACTGCGGTAGGCTTAGATGGAATATCAGCTCGGGTGTTGCGTGAATGTGCAAATGAATTGTCAACCCCTCTTACCTGGATATTTAATTTAAGTTTGAACTCTGGTATGGTCCCTAGGGAGTGGAAGTTAGGCAAAGTGGTTCCTTTGCATAAGGGTGGCTCTAAAACTGCAGTATTGAATTACAGACCAATCACCATCTCAGGAGTAGTGGTAAAAGTATTGGAAAAGTTGGTTAAAGACAAAATTCAAGAATGGGTGGATCAGGATATGATACTCTATAGAGGCCAACATGGTTTTGTTAAAGGTAGATCCTGCCTTAGCAATCTATTAACTATCCATAATAGAATAACATCAGAGTTGGACAAAGGAACTGGCTACACAGTGGTACTTCTGGATTTTGCTAAGGCTTTTGACAGGATACCCCATAGAACACTGTTACGCAAATTGGAGCAGATGGGAATGGATATTAAATTGGTGATATGGATAGGAGAATGGCTCAGGGAGAGATACCATAAGGTGGTGTATGGAGGAGCCGAGTCCAGAATGAGGCAGGTGACCAGTGGTGTGCCTCAGGGCTCTGTGCTTGGGCCAATGTTGTTTAATTTGTATATAAATGATATAGGAAACGGCTTAAAGGGAGATATTCAGTTGTTTGCTGATGATGCAAAGTTGTGTAGTGCAATAAAAAATCAAGCTGATGTTGAAAGTTTGCAGGAGGATTTAAATAAGCTGGTAAAATGGGCAAAAGAAAATGGATGTCAGTTCAATGTGGAAAAGTGTAAAGTCTTGCATTTTGGGATTAAAAGATTACCAGCTGTGTACTACATAGATGGAAAGGTACTCCAAGAGATTGATGAGGCTAGGGACTTAGGGGTATTGGTAGATAAGGAGATGAAGTTCAGAGGACACATTGCTAAGGTGTCCAAGATTGCACATAGGATTACTTGGTTGTTGAGGAACACACTGACATCCAGAGATAAAGAGGTTATTATTCCCCTTTATAAAGCATTGATACTTCCACATTTGGATTACTGTGCTCAGGTCTGGTCACCTGGATTCCTTGGAGATGAGGAGGCTGTGGAGAGGGTTCAGAGAAGAGTGACCAAGTTGGTGAGTGATATAAAAAATGCTCCCTACATTGATAGATTGAGAGCTTGTGGATTGCAGAGATTGGCTGATAGGCGAAGAAGAGGGGATATGATAGAAACATTCAAATTACTAAAAGGTTTTTATAGGATTGATGCAGGGGAAATGTTTCAGCTGTGTGATAGTGATGGAAGAACAAGAGGTCATCTCTGGAAATTAAAGAAGAGTGTGGTTAACAAAGGTGTCAGAACAAGGTTTTTTGCCTGGAGGGTGGTGAATGAGTGGAATTCATTGCCTGACTTTGTTGTGAGCTCTTCATCTGTAAATGAATTCAAGAAGAGATATGACAGATATTGTTTTGCTAGTTTGGGTCTCCCGCGATGAGTCTACTGACTCCATGGAGATACCCGTAATAATAATAATAATAATAATTTTGTTGGTTGTAGTTCTTCAGCTGTCCTATTCCATCTATCTTCCCTGAATATACATTACCATTTACATTCTATCCCATTAACTATATCATGTGTTGTTAACCAAGTCTTATGGTTGCCTAAATTTTTGACCAAGTCACATTAGCCAATGAAATATACTCTTCTCCCTTATTTTCAGATGCATCTAACATTTCTTTACATGCATTTCAAGATCCCTTTGGTACCACATTACACATTCATTTGTTCCTGCCATAATTACCAACCTATTCAAATCTGACTCTTGTGAAATTGCATTCAGCATTACATGACAAGAGAGGACTGGTATATGTGGATGCTTGGAGTGCGTTTGAGGAAAGAGAGGAATTGTATGCGAGAGACTGCTTACATTTGAATGAGGAAGGACGTAGGCATCTGGAGAGATTGTTGTTCTGAAAAGTCAGTGTGTCCAAGGGAGGATGATAGCAGGGGTGGCCTCTTGTGGGAATGGGAGAAGGAAGACAACATCAGGTAACACTGAGCCCAGTGGAGTCTAGAGGGGATAATGCTGGGTATAGAAACAATGGCATTTATATGCTTTATACTAATGCCATGAGTATCCAGAATAAGGGAGAGGAATTGGTGGCGCAGATAGCATCAGCCTGGCCGAAGATTATTGGAATCACTGAGACGTGGTTGACAGAAGAGGATATAATAACAGTGTTGGATTCTGATTATGTAGAGATTAGAGTAATTATTATTTGCTTCAGAATCCAACATGATCTTCCATCACAAAGGCTAGACTTGTAAATGTTATTTAATGTAAACAACTTATTTTACATTTTAATATTCATATAACTACTCTAATTTTGTCTAATATCTAATTATTTAATCAAAGATATATGTATTAATAATGAAAAGACTGTATTAAATATTATTAAGCTATTTTAGTTATTACTATGTTAATATTATAAGAACTTGTATTTGATAATTTAACTGCGCATTAATTGAAATATAAATATTCTTTATTTATTCCTGTTTGTGAAAGTTTAACGTTATGCAATACCTCAATTTTATTATATTTTGTTTGGTTGTCATGGAAACGTATGTAAGTGAACGAGCACGTTTTTTGGAACAGAACGTGGGGAGAAAGCTGAAAGTTTACTAAAAAGGAATTAGTTAAAGAGATCACGAGAAGAATTTAGGCGGGAAAAACTGATATAAAAAGTGAGGAACGCTGGAAAAGAAGAGCATTAGAGATTTATTAGAGAGGGATTGGCATTAGGTTGGAATCAGAGCATTCGGCATTCGAAAATCACAGTGCGATAATAGCGAGTCGGCAAGTCACTCAAGCAGCTAAATAAAGTCTACTAGTTGAGAAGTGGTTAGCTTATAAGTTTCGGAATAACAAATAAAGCTACAGAAGACAGCTGAGCAACTACTAAATAGACTAGCGATATTTGAATTGGGATTTAATTTCAGCGTCGACCTTTCAAGGACATACGGAACCTTGAAGAAAAACACGAAGTTACTAGAGGATAGTAGAGGCCGTAAAATTGATTGTGTTCAGAATTATAGTGCCTAAAGAAATAATTGAATGCTGGAGGAATGAACAACTGCACATATAAAATCCCAAGTTAAGAATTATTGTGCTCAGTAGTAATCAGTATAGGTGCTTCATACAAGAACGTCTGATTATATGTATTGTGCCCGTGAATTAATTCAGTTAATGCTTAGAAGATTTATTTTAATGAGTGCTGCTTATTGTTAAAAGTGTTTACGGTTATAAAAAGTGTTTGTGTATAAGTAGATGAAGATAAACGATTATTGGTAAGATTATTCCAACCTTAATATTTCTGTACAGAGAAGTGTGTGAGTTTCATCCTAGAATTTCCTAATGTTAAAAGTAACTATCGCGAAGATTAACTGAAGTGAAAATTTAAAAGTGTTTGCTTGTAAAGCGGTGTTACTGCGATTTTATTGTATTTTGGAACTTAAGGAACTGTGAGAAGACTGTATTACAGATGACAAATTTACCATTGTCAGAGTTTGTATGACAGTATTATAGGAAAGGCTGAAGTGTTTGTAATATCTTAATTAATGATTTTGAACTTATGTGTATAATTTGTGATTCTAAATTAAATGTTTGTTTTTGTTTATCTCAAGTTGTATTTTGCTGAATCTCAATCTCTTTTACTGCACCATTCATAAAATATTCGAACCAAAGCGGGTAAATTAAGTAAGTCAAATATACTCGGCCAGTATATATTTTAAGGAGAAATAGTTGAAGGTTGATTTTTCTTCAATTCTTGAACTAATTCAGATATAGAGTGGTGCAATCTTTAAATATAAATTTTCTCTATATTTGAATTAGAAATCAACTCACAACTTATCAATTAGTTAAGAACATCGTAATTGTAATCATGTCGGATCCAAGGTATAGATTAAGAACAAGTAGGATCCAACAACAGGAATAGAAGTCGCTGGGTACAGCATTTTTCGCCAGGATAGGAGGGGAAAGCGTGGTAGTGGGGTACTGCTTATGATAAGTGATGACCTATGTCCTCTAAGAGTGGAGGCTTTGGAAGGAAGTGAGACAAATGATTTTGAGAGCATGTGGTGTGAGGTAGAGGTAGGCAAGACAGGATATTTAGTGCGGTGTTGCTACAGACCCAGGAGCACAGAGGATGGGGACCAGCAGATGTTTAGACAATTAAGTTTGGCAAGTGCAAGAAGAATGATTGTTATGGAAGATTTTAACTACAACAGTATAAATTGGAGAGAGGAAGATGCATGTAGCAATAGGGGAATGGAATTATTAGAATTCTTCAGGGACAAATGTCTTAGGTAACATGTAACAGAGGGAACAAGAGGTTCAAAAGTTTTGGATTTGGTTACAGCATCAGAAGAGTTGATAATAACTGAGATGACATCTCTCCCACCAGTTGGAGAGAGTGACCATATGGTTTTGACTTGGAAAAGGAATAGACATGCACGCATATCAAAGAGAGACGTGAACTTATGTGGAATTATAAAGCAGGTGATTATAATAGTCTTTGACGTCAACTTCGGGAAGTTTCATGGAGGGAGGAACTGGAAGGCCAGGATATCATTACTGCGTGGGAAATTGTGAAAGAACATTTGTTAGCAGCAATGGTAAGTTGTATACCACGAGTGAAGAAGAGGACACAATTTGGAGTAAAGTGGAAGACAAACAATATTAAACAGGAATTGCATGCAAAAAAAGAGGGTATGGAAGAGATATAAGGAGACAGGTGAAGAGAAGATGAATGAAGAATATAAGACACAAGGCCAGAAGAATGATGGTAAGGAAGGCAAAATTGGAATATGAGAGGAGATTGGCCCTAAGATCCAAAGAAAATCCAAGGGATTTTTTAGCTATGTGGCCAGGAGGAGAAATGACTGGAAGAATGATATTGTGGGATAAAAATGGGAATAGAGTGACTGATGCAGAGGACATAGTGGAATTGTTCAATGAACACTTTATTGGAGTATTTCATCCTGGAGGAGTCAGTTTTAATGCTAGAGGGATAGGGCATGTTCAAGGTTTAGAGGTACAGGAGGAGAGTGTGTTTCAGATACTGAGTACTCTAGTTGTCAGTAAAGCTTTGGGACTGGATGGTATTTCACCACAAGTTTTGAGAGAATGTGCTAGGGAACTGACAATGCCTTTAACCTGGCTTTTCAATGAAAGTCTGGCTACTGGAAAGGTGCTCAGGGAATGGAAGGAAGGTAAGATAGTGCCATTGCATAAGGGTGGTAACAGACTGGAAGTGTCTAATTATAGGCCAGTTTGTGTGTCATCAGTAGTTGTTAAGATCTTGGAGAAAGTAGTGAGGGACCATATACAGCATTGGGCAGATGAGGGTAATGTTATCTGTGAGAGTCAACATGGATTTGTGAAAGGGCACTCTTGTTTTTAGCAATATGCTAGCCTTTTATAATAAAGTTACAAGAACGTTAGATGAGGGAAAGGCATATACTGCAATTTTCTTAGACTTAGCAAAGGCATTTGACAGGGTGCCACATGATAAGCTGATATTTAAGTCGCAGCACATGGGTCTGGATGTCAGATTGGTCAACTGGATTCAGGATTGGCTGTCTGATAGGTATCAGAGAGAGTTGTGTATGGTGGAGCAGTTTCAAGGAGGCAGAAGGTTACAAGTGGGGTCTCACAGGGCTCAGTACTAGGACCGATATTGTTTAACTTGCCACAACTTTTGGGGATTTCCTTTGGCTTGTTCAGGTGATTTCTTCTCGTAATTAAATTTTGCCTTCTTTTTCATGCCTTGTACTATTCAAGGGCTTGCTAATCACTTTTTCCTTTATATATCTTCCACACCAATTTCTCTATTTTTGCACCTCTTCTTTATTAATACAATTAATTCCTCTAACTCTTACCTTATTTATTCTCCTTCTCATGGATATATAGTCTGATACTGCTTCATTCAGACAACTCCCTCCCCTTCCAACAATCTCACAGGCAGTATTTCAAGACACCTTCTAAGCATGTCATAATCGCTTGCCCTGCAGTTCAACATATATTCCTTAAATTCCTTTAACCAGTTAAGAAAACTGGTTAAACTCAGTTAAGAAACAATCTGTCAAGTCAAGAACACATGGTAATGGCTTGTTAATCACTTTCCCCTTATTATGCACCTATGCAACACACGTTTTAAAAAAGAAAACTCAAGCAACTGTGAGATCGTGCTCTCTGTCTGCAAAGACAAAAAAATGAGATCTTGTGATGAATTCAAAAATTTACAGAGGCAGCATTGAAAGAAAGAAAATATTGAAACTTTAGGTCAATAGGTAAATTAATGGGTGCTCTTAAGCAACACAGACACAATAAAAGAAAGTTAAGCTTCTGTAAAAGTATCTGAACAAAAGTCTCGAGAAGACAGCTATAACCAGTGGTGAGCTATAAGGGGCTCGAGCGAGCCCTTTGTTAAATTTTTCTCAAATTTGCAAGCCCCTTATTCTTCTTGTTTACTTTTTTATTTTTTCAAAAAAAAAAATAATAATAAAAAAAATTTGAAATATATTAAGCGACAAACTTATACAGTAACCTAACAAAAATTAGTCTATTCGGCAGTGTATAGATTATTTGGAATTATTGTTTCAACTCCTGTATAACAAATGACATGCATCCAAGTTTGAAAATAAAATAAGCACATACGTTATCTTTACCCTTCTCTCTTCTGGTAGCCAATCATATGGTAAAACCAGTAGCCAATCAAATGTTCATAAAACTGTCATCAACAGGTTGTTCCACTTGACATTAGTTCTGTGTTCGTCAGTACATTGATGAATAACAATTGTTTGTGTTTAAGATTTAAAAATAATAATAAATTTAAAAACTGTATATTCAGCAAATTTTATTTTTATAATTGAAAAAGTATTCTTACCAGTGAAACATGAAAAGACAGTCAAATTTATTAAATTTTTTTGGGAAAGAAAAAATAATAAAAAGTGATTCTTCTGATTCTACTGCAGTTCAAAATGAAGTCGAAGATGAGTTTATTTACGCATATGGCTTTGTGAAACTGACAAGTGAAATGTACCATCACAATCTCCAGAAACAAATGATAAAAATCTTAACATGTAAAAGTTCATTACATAAAAGGCACAAACTGCATTCCAAGTCCTCCTTTTTTAAAAAAAAAAAAAAAAAAAAAAAGCAAAAATAATGTGTTATAATCAAGTCAGTTAAAATTATCATCCTACTGCACCAAATATGACAAGACTGCATGTTCTCTCAATGCATCACAACATCTATTAGAGCGCAGTTGTGACTATTGTGAAAACTTGATCCATTAGAGAAAATTTCACTTTGCATCATCATCTTCTAGTACGAGAAGGAGTTCTGCTGATACTTCAATGAGGACTATGAGAGCGGCTATGAGAATAACATCTACATGGTGAACGGGACCTTGAATCTTCTATTTCCCCCCATAACCATCACCATACCAACTATACGTCAATGCCCAGACTGGAAAGCCAATCCAAAGCCTCATCTGTCACCTTGTGGATGACCTGTAGGCCACCACCGTGAAATTGGCCTACAGATGAAGATGAGTTGAAGATAATACACACATTGATTCAATGAATATGAATCAAGTTGGAGAAGAAAAAGAAAATCATTTACCTGATTGCTGGAACGAGAAGCAAGCATCATATTTCAAAATGCACTATAAGTGGTTAGAAGTTTAAAATTATAAATTAGGATGTCGTGTTTGCTCAAAATATAAAAACTTAGGTGTTGAAGGAGAAAAAAGTTGTTACCTATCAAAGGAATGGTAGAAATGAAAGCAGAACCAAATGGAAACACTATAGACTCAAGAACTGCATCTTTGCATAAAAAGTTATCCAAACATAATGAATCATTTGCTCATAATAAAATAATAAAAATAAATGAAGAATGTAGCAAATCTATATTACTAAATTTAATTGACAAACTAAATGAAACAGAAATTTTGATAACTTCAAAAATGTTTAATTCTATTTATAGTTTGGTGAATAGAAACAGACCAATGTCTGATTTACCAGATTTAATCAAGCTGCAAATTAAAAATGGTATTGATCTAGGATTATCATTCCATTCTAGATTCTCAGGAATTAGAATAGTTGAACATATTTCTAAACAAATAAAATTAGAAATATTCTCCAAAATAATAGAAAAAATCTGCAATATTTCTATAATACAACATTATCAAAAATAAGTGTTTTAATTATTCACATACAAGTTGAGCTAACTGAACCATTTAGGATTTTTGTAGATCTTGTAGAACTAGAAAATACTACTGCGGAATGTATCCATGCTACTACAATTGCTACTTTAAATTCATGTGGATTTTCTGATAACTATTTAAAAAATCATCTCATTGCATTTTGTTCTGAAGGAGCTAATGTAATGTTAGGAAACAAATCAGGTGTTGCAATCAAGCTTCTACAAAATTTTCCCAACATTCTGATTTGCATTGTGTAGCTCAGTGAAAGTTACGTTTACCATTAACATTAGACAATTCAATAAATAAACATTAAAGAAATAAATCATTTTGAAATATTTATGGATAAATTATATGATTTTTATCATCAATCACCAAAAAATCAACAAGAATTAAATTGGTATCAAAATTTTAAAGATCGGCGTGTGTTTGGACCATGGTTAGCAATTTGCAGTATAAGTATTATAAGGGCTAACTCCTTAATCATGCGAACTATTAATGCAATTAATGATTTTAAAAATTCTGTAGGTTCTTATGAATCTAAAATTGATACCATGTTAAAATGAAAAGAATTTGAAGGAATAGGAATTTAATGCAAAATCAGATTTCACAAACTACAGAGAGAAACATTACTAAATTCTCTTATGTCTTTAAAGGATAGATTAATGCAGCAAAGTAATTTTAAACATAAACATGAAAATTATGAGGATTTGGAAGATGAAGAACTGAAAAACATTTTAAATGTATGTTCCTTTTTTCCTTTTAGAAATTATGGACTTTAAAACCATGTTATGAATAACTATTTTAATTTCCTGATGTTTCGACCTTCATATTAAGGTCATCATCTGGAGTATATACAAATATACAAGGACAGGTTGAGTTACATTTCACACAGTAAGCTTAAAAAAACAATGA
Organism: Typopeltis vanoorti; assembly: GCF_054136105.1. Taxonomy (NCBI): domain Eukaryota; kingdom Metazoa; phylum Arthropoda; class Arachnida; order Uropygi; family Thelyphonidae; genus Typopeltis; species Typopeltis vanoorti. The sequence goes on along the minus strand of NC_143549.1, from coordinate 2,702,821 downwards.
TTTGATCACCAGTTATTTTACTGGCATGACCTCTAGTGAAAAAAAAAGGACTCAGCTTGTCCTTGTATATACTCCAGATGATGACCTTAATATGAAGTTCAAAACGTTAGGAAATTAAAATAGTTATTTATTACATGGTTGTAAAGTCCATAATTTCTAAACTGAATACTGATCACTGTGCAACACTAAAAGAAAGGAATTTGATAATTCATGGAGATTCGACCCACAAGCAATGCAATCAATACGGTAAGTTGAAGATTCATGTTTCTGGTTTGATCAATTGACTGGATTTTTAAAACGTTGTAGGGACAGCAATATCATTCTGCATTGCATCAAACTAAAGAGAAAATTTACCTCAACAAAGGTGCAACGAATATACCACCACATGGAGAAAGCGTTACTCAGAGAACAGATCCAGGCTACTAGAAAAATCTTGGCCATTACTCAAAACCAGTTACAAAATGTAAAATCTGAACTTTCAAGTTACTTGAATGAAGATATTTGGATTATCCTTAAAAAGATTACTGACAGCCAGCACGGCAAACTATACCCTTCAAACTACGAAAGAAAATCTCATATCCAAATTTCATAGACTAAAAGATCGACAAAACGGACATATTCGAATTTCTCCACTGTGAACGTTAACACCAACCAGAAGCAAGAAACAACAGGAACCACCAATCGCCTGCAGATAACAGTACCGTAGTTAACCTATCCAACCACACCTTAAACAAAGATGAACTCTCACTACTCAGCAAAGGTCTATATTTTGACGTAGCACCCAGATCGATGAACAAGCTGGATTCTATTTGTACTATTGAAAGAGGGTTAAGATTCATCCCAAACACAATAGCAGATAAAATAGTTTAGAAATGGACAACATTTTAAATATAAATTATAAGAAAACAATAACAAGCAACATAACGAAACACAAATTAACAGCAGTGAAATCATTAAAATCAAATCCGAACATCGTAATAACTAAAGGAATTGCCACAGTTATTCAAAACCGAACCACATATTTAGAAAAAATGAATCTGCTAGTCTTGGACAATAGTACATATATACCAACTTGTTAACTACTACCCAACTAATAGAATAAAAAAGAAAGAAGAGAAACTACATAAATCAATTACTACATGGCCAGAAGATACGGTTAAAAAATTCTTTCTGCACTACGCTTGTTCCCCAAGAATTTACAGTCTACCAAAGATACACAAAACACACCACTCCGGCCGATAGTTGATGGCATAGAGAGCCCGAATTATCACCTAGCCAAGAAAATTAGCAGCAACCCTCAAGGAGTTGGTAGGTCATTCCCCCTCCTATATCAGAAACACACAACACTTCATAAACATAATCAAAGTTATTACATTGATTATGTTTATGAAGTGTTATTACATTACAAAAAGATGATTTATTAGTTAGGTTAGGTTAAGTAATTATTCTAACCTCACCACCCAACACAAAAATCTCTGCCCTCTTTACAAATGTCCCAATCAGTTACACAATCCTTTTACATAACAAATTCCCTCCAGATATCACAGTGTTCTTCGTGCATGTACTATATTCTGACTGTTTTGTGTGACAAAACACTTTCTACCTACAAAAAGAAGGCACAGCCATGGGCTCACCATCATCCCCCTATATTGCTAACTTTCATATGGAACATTTTGAGCAACATGCTCTAGATTCCTCTCCTTTAAAACCCAAAGTCTGGCTTAGAGACGTTGACGATGTTTTCGCGATCTGGCCTCATGGTTGCCAGACACTAGACACTTTCCTTAGCCACTTAAACAAACAACACAAATGCATACAGTTCACAATTGAGATTGAAAAACAGAACACGCTTCCATTTCTAGATACACTTGTCACACGTCTTCCTTCTGGCAGTCTTTCCTTCACTGTTTATTGGAAACTGACACATACTGGGCAATAAATACACATATACTCCTACCACTGCCCAACACAAAAACTATGTGACATTAATACTCTAAAAAACAAGCCTTTGAAGATCTGCTGCAATGAACAAGCACTGAAAGACAACTTTAAAGTAATCAGCAATACTTTTCTAAAAAATACTTACAGCCAAAACACTATTAACAAAATTCATTCCCTACAAGACCTGAATAAAAAACAAAGATAAACCAGACTACAATAAAACTGTAACCATTCCTTACATTAACGGGAAATCAGATAAAATAAAAAGAATACTACAGAAATACAACCTCAAAGCCAACTTTAAATCTCCTGCAAAATTAAAAAGCTTACTCAACTCATCCAAAGCCCGACTCCCTCAGCTGGCCCACCCTAGATTCTACTGTATTTATTGCACCTATAATACCATATTATTATTATTCAGGCCTCCATGGAGTCAAAAGACTCATCAAGGGGGGGGGGGTCCTTCCTAAGAAACACAAAGTCTATCATACCACTCCTTAAACTCATTGATCGTTCTCGCTCTCACCACTCTATCAGGCAATGCATTCCATGGTTCAACCAGCCTCCATGCAAAGAAACCACTTCTCACCCTCTTGCTCACCGTTTCCTTTCGTAATTTCCAGGGATGGCCTCTTGTCATCACTCCTTCCTGCTGTTCAACCAACAGAGAGAACTCCCCAGTGTCAACCCGGTAACCACCTCTCAACAGTTTAAAAGTCTCAATCATATCACCTCTCCTCCTTCTATCCACCAAACTCTGCAGTTCACATTCCCTCGGCCGATCCTCATAACTAACATTGTACAGTCCTGAAACCATCTTTGTTATCCACGTTTGTACCCTTTCCACAGTTAATTTATCCCTTTCAAATCCTAGGGACCAAATCTGAGAACAATAGTCCAAGTGTGGTCTGATCAGGATCTTATACAATGGAATGATAACTATTTTATCTCTGCAGGTAGGGGAAACAGGACACACAATTCCTATCAGACAAAAGGAACATAAACGACACATTAAATATAATAACTGTGGCCAAGCTGGTCTTTCTGATCATGCCCTGAACACTTTACATAGAACTGACTGGAAAAGAACCAGTTGTTTACAACACAGCAAACATGGTATGAACATAAATTTAAGGAAGACTGTGAAATTCTTATTAACCACCCCAATTTGAACAATAATGATGGTCTAAAAATCCCAAGCATATGGAAGGCACATATTCTACCCACTTAACTTTTCTCCCTAAGAGTGAATTATAAACAGGACTGCAGATAATCCAGAATCCCAAATCTAATATAACAATTGTCATGTTAAAAATAGGATATCATTGTTACTCTAAGAAAACTATCTATATGAAAGAATGTTTCTCTCATGTTATCTAGAATAGAATTTAGCTTTGATGTAGTTTCTAAATAAATAATTAATTTTTAATTCATCTTTTTTTTTTTTTTTCACTAGATGCCAGTAGAATAACCGGTGATCAAATCATTGTTTCTTTAGCTTACTGTGCGAAATGTAACTCAGCTTGTCCTTGTATATTTGTATATACTCCAGTTGATAATTTTAATATGAAGGTTGAAACAAGGGGAAATTAAAATAATTATTTATAACATGGTTGTAAAGTCCATAATTTCTAAAATGAATTCTTATCACCATGCAACACTAAAAGAAAGGTTCAATGTATGTTATCATGAAACATGGAATATGGAAGTTACGTGTCCATGGCTTGAAGGAGAAAAGAAAATAAGATCTTTAAATTTTATTTTGAAATATGAAAATAAAATTAATGATTGTAGAGATTTAGTGGAAACGATTTTGACTGTTAAGTTTCAAATCGAAATTCCCAGCACAGTGAAAAAAGCCAAAGTGATTACGTCAACAATTCCAGTGTTCAGCGCAAGCCGAATGAGCTTTGAGTGTGATGAATAATATCGTAACAACAAAGAAATCTTCTTTCACTATAAAACATATTTCGGATTTAATGACAATATGTATAAATGGGAAACCCTTGAATGAATTTAATCCGAATCCCTATGTTAACCTATAAAGGAGCGAGTTTTTTCTGGGTAAATGTGCACCAGACAGTAATTTTTTTTTATTTCATGTAAAATCGTCTCATCATCTCGAATGTGATTTTATTAAATAAAATATTATAGTTACTGTTACTACCATTTTACAAATAAGAATTCACTTTTGGTAATCACATATAAATAAATAGGACTATAAAATAATGTCCCTTGATTGGTACTATTGATTATCATTTGAAGTATAAAAACAAAAGAGAAACATAACTGGAGAGGTTATAACCATAGGAGATGTAACTATATAGCAATATAACCACAGGAGAGGATGGCTTAATTGTGAGTGGGCAGGAGGTATTTGAGGAAATAAATAACCTTGATGTTAATAAAGCAATAGGATTTGATGACATATCATGACGCATCTTAAGGGAATGTTCAGGAACCTGGTGGTAGCATTGGAATGCCTGTTTAATAAGTTTTGCAACAGCAGAGGTACTTTAAGGGAGTGGAAGGAGGGTAAAATTATTCCACTGCATAAAGGCGGTGATAAGGTTGTAGCTTCAAATTATAGGCTGGCCTGTACATATGGAGTTGTGGTGAAGGTCCTGGAGAGATTGGTGAGAAGCAGGATACAGAAATGTGGTTATCAGTGTGGGTTTGTTAAGGGGAGATCATGTTTCACTAACTTACTTATGTACTATAACAAGGTGAAAAATACCTTGGACAGAGGAGATGCATATACAGTAGTGTACTTGGATTTTGCAAAGGCTTTCGATAGACTGTCACATGACAAGCTCTTAAATAAATTGAAACAGAAGGGATTGGATAACAGACTTCTGAGTTGGATCAGTGACTGCCAGTCAGATAGGTATTAGAAAGTTGTATATGGGGATGCAGTATCTCGAAAGAGAAAGATCTCAGTGTTGTGCCGCAGGGGTCAGTTGTTAAATTTGTATGTTAACGATATTGAGTCGGGTTAACTAGTGATATCCAGCTGTTTGCAGATGATGCAAAACTAGGAAGAGCAATGCAGAGTCAAGCAGATGTTATTGCCATACAAGAGTACTATGGAGAACAAAAAACTAGAGAGGTCTACAAACTTATAAGAAATGTCAATAGGAAGTGGCAACAAGATCAGTAGCAGTGAAAGATGAAAATGGCAAAATATTGATGGACAAGACAGAAATCATACACAGATGGACAAGATATTGCAGCAAACTATATAAAAATCAACTAAATGATACTGCAACAGAAGTAATCAAAGAACTAAAAGCAATCTCTCCACCAGCAGAGATCTTTGAAAATGACATCTTGGAAGAGGAGGTCAATCTACTCTATACTATAAAATGATAAGCTGAAATTCGCAATGGATGTAGGCTATAACGTTTTTTGTAATGTTTTTATGTAACATTTTTGTCAACTTATTTGAAACTCAGGGGCTACCCTGAGTGTTCAGTCTTCAAAATTCGAGTCATCGGAATTCAATGAGAACCAGCCTACCAGTCCAGAACATGGGGGGGGGGGGGTTAAGCGCCGTAGGCACCAGAGCCTCCCTTTTGAGACTCGACACTCAAGGACTACCCTGAATGTCGAGTCTTCAAAATTCGAGTCATCAGAATTCAAGGGGAACTGGCCTACCAGTCCGGAACACGGGCGGTTGGGGTGCCCTAGGTGTCAGGAAGCAGAGCCCCCCTAGTAAGGCTATAAAACATCTCATGAATAACAAGAGTCCTGGAAATGACAACATAATAAGCGTGATGCTAAAATATGGGGGAGAATCAGTTGCAAAAGAAATATATAAGCTATGTAATGAAATATGGAGAGCAGTATGTCCCAAAGAGGAAAAAATCGGTCTTGGTTGTTCTTCATAAGAAAGGCAGTGTTTAGAATGCACCAATTACAGAACTATTGCATTAATGAGTCATCTTGGCAAGGTGCTGATGAAAATACTAACAGAATGCCTGAAGGGGCATATGGAGGCAAAATTTCGGGATGAGCAAGCCAGATTTCGACAAGATTAAAGTACAGTGCAACAAATACTCGCACTAAGACTAATAGCAGAGAAAGCTCGAAGAAAGAACAAAAAGATATATTGCTGTTTCGTGGACTTCCAAAAAAGCATTTGATAATATTGACCAAAATATAACATGGACTGTCTTGGAATCCTTATGGTGTGGACAATAAATTGATCCGCCTGCTGAAAGATATAAACAGCCAAGCACAAGCAAAAATCAGAATAGCAGGTGAGACTGGAGATTGGTTTGCCACTAGTCACCCCCACAGGGGTGATTATGAAGAGCTCAGGAGACAGCTTGTGGGTGTAGCATGGAATGAGGAGTTAGCTGGAAAAGAGATCAATGCAGCTCGAAGAATTTTCAAAAACTATTTAGTAGATGCAATGTCTAAATGTATTCCAAGGTGAGAAGGTTAAATAAGGTAGGTGTGAGATGGAGGAATAAAGAGATTAAGCATGCGATACAGAGAAAAAGGGCATTGTGGAGGCAGCATAAGAGAAGTGGAAGTAACCAATTTCATGAGGTCTAGAAAGACCAGGCAAGGAGGGTGACTTGGTTTGTGAGAGTAGCTAAAGAGAGGTATGAACAGCAGTTAGCTAATGAAGCCAAAAAGAATCCAAGGGAGTTCTTCCGATATGTAGCCAGCAAAAGAAAGAATGATTATGGAAGGATGACATTGATTGGAGGAAATGGTATAAAGACAGCTGTTGCAGAATGTGTGGTGGAGACACTAAATGAGCAGTTCATAAAGATCTTTCAATCTTGTGAATATGACTTCATGCAGAGATTGAGAGCAGTTGATGATGGGGAAGAGAGACTGACTGTAGGTGAGCAAGAGGTGTATGGGAAGTTGAGTAAACTAGATGTTAATAAAGCTGTGGACCTTGATAATATAACACCGCGTATTCTGAAGGAATGTGCCAGAGAGTTAACACCTGCCTTGACATATTTTTTTAATACGAGTCTTGCACTTGGTCAAGTTCCTAAAGAGTAGAAGGAGGGCAAGATTGTGCCCCTTCGTACAGGAGGTGATCGAATTCAAGCATCAAATTATAGGCCTATCTCTGTGTCAGGTGTTGTGGTTAAGTTGCTGGAGAAGCTTGTGAGAACTAGGATCCAGAGTTGGGTTGATAACAATGGTATAATCTTTGATGGACAGCATGGATTTGCTAAAGGCAGGTCATGTTTTAGTAATCTACTTACTTATTACAATAAAGTGACTGCTTCCTTGAACAGAGGAGAAGGATACACAGTAATATACTTGTATTTCGCAAAGGCTTTTGATAGAGTACCTCATGATAAGTTGACAGTCAAACTAGAGCAGATGGGGTTGGATATTAGATTAGTGCATTGGATTGGAGACTGGCTATCTGATAGGTATCAACAAGTTGTGTATGGGGGGTGCGATATCCAGGAAAAGGAAAGTCACTATGGAGTGCCTCAGGGATATGTTTTAGGGCCATTACTATTTAACTTGTATATTAATGATATTGGAGAAGATTTGGATGGAGATATTCAGTTGTTTGCAGATGATGCAAAGTTGGGACAAACCATAAAGAGTAGTGAAGCTGTTGTGGCCTTGCAAGAAGACTTGAATAAATTGAGTAATTGGGCAAGCAAATGGGGATGAGAGTTCAATGTTGCAAAATGTAATGTTTTAAAATTTGGAAAACAAAGATGGGATGCAGAATTTATGCTTGGTGAGAATATATTGTTGGAGGTAGAGGAAATAAAGAGATCTAAAATTTAGGGGACACATCACCAAAATTGTGAAGACAACACAAAGACTTCTGGGAATGATGTGGAGGACACTAACGTGTAGAAGTAGGGAGATTCTTGTTCCATTGTATGAGGCTTTGATTAGGCCATACATGGACTATTGTGCTCAGATTTGGTCACCAGGTTTTCAGAAGGATGAAGAGATGTTGGAAAGGGTCCAAAGGCGACTGACTAAGGTAGTTTTAAGATCCCTGGAATGTTGAGTACGAGGAAAGATTAAGAAGATGTAATTTGCAGAGTCTGGTGGAGAGAAGGAAGAGGGGAGATATGATGGAAACCTACAAGTTGGTAAGGGGTTGTTATAAGATAAATGGTGGAGAAGTTCTACAGAGAATAGTGGGAGATAAGGGGAGAATCAGAGGTCATCTCTGGAAACTGTATAAAGAGTGTGTGAGTAGGGGAGTGAGAGGCAGGTTTTTTTTGTGCAGAGTTTTGAATGATTGGAATGCCTTGCCTGAGAGTGTGGTGTCTGCAAGGAGTTTGAGGGTGTTTAAGACACGGTATGATGAGATGTATGTGTGATAAAAGGACCTCACAGATGAGTCTTTGACTCCATGAGGTCTTGGGAAATAATAATAATAATAATAGTCAAGGCACACGGCAAGGGGACCCAATATCACCAATCATCTTCATCACACATCTGTGAAGAACACTAGATAAGATTAAAGAAGAAGGTGGAGGCATTTCAATAAATGGCATGAGAATAAACTACCTCTGCTTTGCAGATGACATCATCCTGATTGAAGAAGATGCAGCAAGGCTGGAACAGACATTGCAAACACTATACACAGAAGGAAAAAGATATGAACTAAATGTCAACTTTGAAAAAACTAAAACAATGATATTTGGACAACAGGAGTTACTGAACAAAGTTACAATAGACAGATTTCAACTGGAAAATGTGGAACACTTCACATATCTTGGATTCCCACATGACGCATATATCAAAAAAGAGATAAAAGTTAGAATAGCCAGAGCGACAACTATTTTAAAAGCCATGGACAAAATATGGAAGAGCCGAGCTATAAAGATGCATACTAAACTGTGCATTCTAGAAACCTGTATCTTCAGCAGCATGCTCTATGGATGTGAGGTCTGGGTACTCCTGAGAGAATCTGAAAGAGAGGATATTGGCATTTGAGAGGAAGTGCTGTAGAAAGATCTTGAGAATAAGCTGGATTAAGAAAGTGAACAATGAGGAAATCTACAGACAAATACAACCAAAAGAAAAACCTGATCCAGAAAATAATCAAAACGAAACTACATCTATTTGGCCATATATGTAGAATGAATGATGAGAGAAAATTAAAAACGTTGCTGTTTGGAATGATCGCCCAATTCTCTGTATGGTCTTCCTCTTTTTCTGCACCATTGTCAAATGGTGCAGAAACTCTATACAGAAATTGAGTCATACTGCACAAAACAGAATGCAATGGAAGAATTATATCAAGATGGCAGCAGACACCTACGGGCATTGGATCCACGGTTGTTGATGATGATGATGAAATGATGGGATGCAAAGTATACACTTAGTGGGGCAACTTTAACAGAAGTAGAGGAGATGAGAGATCTAGGAGTGATGGTGGACAAGGACCTGAAATTCAGGGGCCACATTGCACAAGTTGTGAAGACATCACATCGAATAACTGCAATGATGCGGAAAACCCTGACATGCAGAAATAAAGGTTATGATTTCATTTTATAAGGCCTTGATCAGGCCTCATATGGATTATTGTGCACAGATTTGGTCGACAGGTTTTCATGGTGACGAGAATACGTTGGAAAGGGTACAGAGAAGATTCACAACGGTAGTCAGTGGTCTTTGGAATGTGGAGTACGAGGACAGATTGAGAGAATGTAAGTTGCAGAGCCTCGTGAATAGGAGGAAGAGGAAGGGACATGATTGAGACATATATGCTAGTCAGGGGTTGTTATCAAGTAGACATGGAAAAGATTTTTCATATAATGGGGGAGGGGAGTAGAACAAGAGGCCATTGCCTGAGTGTCTTTTTCTTTTAAGATTACACGGTGATCAGCATTCATATTTACGAATCCTTCTGATGTATCCTTCTAATGATGACGACCTCAATACAGTGGTTGAAACGTCAAGTGTTATTTTATTAATAATTAGTAAAATAATCATTTCAACACGTGTGTTTTGTGTCCCTAAATTCATAAATATGAATGCTGATCGCCATGTAACTTTAAAAGAAAGAGTCATCATAATCCATGGAGAGTTGACCAACAAGCAGTGCAGCCTCTATGGTAAGATAAAGATACGTGTTTCCTTGTTAACTAATCGACTAGCTTTTTGAAACGATGTAGAGACAGTAACTTAATACCAAACTAAAGAAGAAGTTTAAATCAGCTAAAGCGCTCCGTATCTATGCCCGGTTGGAAAAAGTGCTGTTAATTGAGCAGATCCATGTGGAATGAAAATACCTAGCATCTACCCAAGCCAAAGTTCTACAACTTAAATTATAGCTATCTGACTATGTTAATCCAGAAATCTGGGATATTTTAGACAGGATCACAAATTATTCAGCCAAGCACCTATTACTGCAAAACAAAGAAATATTAATAATGAAGTTTCAAACACTACAACAACATGAAAGCACAAGACAATTAGGATGCCATAACGAAAGGAGAAACCAATCACAAACCGGCATCACAAGTAGCAGCCAATCATCCGCAAATGAAGTCAGGAGCAACCAACCGTCATCAAACCACGGCCTGGTTATCAAACAATCAAAATACAATCTCATCCAAGGTGAACTCTCACTGCTGGAGAAAGATGTTCTAGGCCATTGCGCCAAGGTCAGTAAACAAAAGATATCATTTATCACATCGAGAGAGGTTTAAGATCCCTCCCTAGCAATCTAGCCGATAAAATATGAATGGAAACATCCTGTATACTAAATTCAAATAAAAAACTAAGCAGCAACCTAAACAAAATGGAAAAACAGGCCCTTAAATCCCTAAAAATTAACCAGGACATTATAATCACAAAAGCAGATAAAAGGAATGGCACTGGCGTTTTAGACCGGACAACTTACATAGAGAAAATGAACCATTTAGTATCGGACCACAACACCTACCAAATGGTAAACTACAACCCAATGAAATGTATCAAAAAGAAAACAACTGAATTAATTAAATCTGTTAACACATGGCTGGAAGAAAAAAAAAAAAAAAAAAAAAAAAACTAATACCTCATTATGCTGGCATGCCAAGAATTTATGGCCTGCCAAAAATACACAAAGCAGACACACCACTACATCCGATTGTTGAAGGAATCGATAGCCCAAATTATCACTTAGCCAAAAAATTAGCAGCCACACTCAAGGAACATTTCATAAACAAAATTAAAAACATTACACTCAACGACCAAGATTTATTAGTCAGCTTTGACATAACTTTCCTTTTCACCAATGTCCTGATCAACGATACTATCTTGCTCCTACAGAACATATTTCCACACGACATCACGGCCCTCTTTGACCACATACTCCGCTATGGATATTTCGTGGCAAAACAATTTTTACCTTCAAAAAGAGAGTAAAGCCATGGGCTCACCACTTTCCCCCCCAATAGCAAACTTTTATATGAAAGACTTTGAGCAAGCAGCTCTAGAGTCAGCATGCCTAAAGCCCAATATTTGGCTCAGATACGTCGACGATATTTTCGCCATTTGACCCAACAGCCGCGAAGCACTAAGGAGGCTTTAGCCACCTGAACAATTTTTACCTTCAAAAAGAGGGTAAAGCCATGGGCTCACCACTTTCCCCCCATTAGCAAACTTTTATATGAAAGAATTTGAGCAAGCAGCTCTAGAGTCAGCGTGCCTAAAGCCTAATATTTGGCTCAGATACGTCGACGATATTTTTGCCATTTGGCCCCACGGCCGCGAAGCACTAAATACATACCTTAGCCACCTGAACAAACAACACAAACGTATCCAATTCACCATTGAAATAGAAAAAAACAACTCTCTTCCGTTCCTAGACACACTCATCACACGTCTTCCCTCAGGCTGTCTCTCCTTCTCAGTCTAGCGCAAACCTACACACACAGGCCAGTACATACACAAAAATTCTTATCACCACCCAAAACAAAAACTAGGTGTCGTAAGCACCCTTAAACACAGAGCTCAAACTATTTGTTCAAATTAACAGTAAAAAAACTATTCACAAGATCCTCCACAGAGATATTAGTAAAAACATAAAAGATTTCAAGAATGCTATTGCCATATCTTATGTTAGAGGCATTTCCAAAAAAATAGACAGAACGCTACACAAATACAACATCAAAACCACCTTTAAACCCTCGACAAAATTAAGACAACTACTCAGTTCTTTCAAAGATCCTCTTCCACACCTAGCCCACCCAGGGGGTATACAAAATACAATGCACATGTAACCTACCATTCATAGGGGAAACAGGGCGAACCATCCTAATTAGGAAGGACGAACACAAACGACACATTAAATATCTCCATTTTGGAAAAACTGGCATTTATGACCACGCACTCCAAACATATCACAGAATTGATTGGAAAAATTCCAAGTCCCTACACCACACCAAAACCTGGTGCGAGAGGAAATTTAAAGAAGCATGTGAAATACTCAAACATAATCCAAATCTGAACAAAAATGATGGTCTAACACCATCCCAAGAATGTGGAGGACCCATTTGCAATCTTTATAGTAGCAACCAGAACTACAAGAAGACTTGGTAAAGTGTTTTTTTTTTTTTTCTTCCCCTTAACATTCAACAGCAACTTGAACTACACAAGTCCCGAAGAAAATCATGGTATAACAATCTGAACTGTACAAATCCAGAAGAAACTTAGTACATGAGGACTTTAGCAGAGTTTATTGTAGTTTTTTATTTTATTTACTAATTATTTAATTTTTATTATTATTAATTAATTAATTTAATTTTTTTTTTCAATTTTTATTTTATTTTATTTCATTTAATTATCGCTAAAGGTCAGGCTAAGAAAAAGATTAATTAACAGCATAGATTTAATTTACCAGTATAGAGTGCAAGAGCATGTAGCTTAGTTCCCTATACACATGTATCCTTCTGATGATGACCTCAATACAGGGGTCGAAACATCATGTTATTTTATTAATAATTAGTAAAATAATCATTTCAACCCATGTGTTTGGTGTCCCTAAATTCGTAAATATGATTGCCTGAGTGTTTTATGGATGTGGACATAATGAATCAGTTTAAGACACGGTTGGATGAGCATTGTATGCAATAGTGAGTACCTCCAACGATGAGTCTCTGACTCCGTGGAGGTCAAATGTTGATTATAATAATAATAATAAAGCTTTTCAATATTATTGTGTTTAGATAATATTTATTTATTATTTATAGATTGTTTGTCATAAAAACTTCTATCACAAACAAAACTAATTTATTTTGTTTATAAAAAATGAGGGGGTTATTGCATATGTGTGATTATAAAAGATTTTATATATTCTTATTATCTTCTTCTTCTTATTATTATTATTATTATCTTTTTCTTCCTATTATCTTCTTTTTTATATTCTTATTATATTTTGATAGTTAAAAAATGTTTTTCTTATGTAACATAAATTAACACAGATGATTGTGTGCAAATATTTCATGTTTAGATCATGAAATATTTGTTTAAAAATGATAGCCTTTAGAGATTGATTGTCCCCTCATATAAATGGACATTTGTACACAAGCTGTATTAATAAAAGTTTTTGTGTGAAATATGTCTTTTTTTTTTTTTTTTTGCTCAACGATGGGAGCCCTTTGTTAAAATTTCCATAGCTCACCACTGGCTATAATGAATACAGAATATGCATCTCTGAATGAGATAATGCTCTGGAGGATACTGAATTGTTTTAAAAATAGGGGAAACAGTAGAAAATAAACATCATATGATAAAGATATTCTGGAAGTGTGCAGTAACTTGCAAACTTTTGAAAGTTGTTGACTGATATATGTGTATGCAGTGATAGTACAGTGGTAGAACACTCAGTAAACTGCAGTTAGAAGTAGGTATTACCAGCTGACATGGAAGCTGCAATGTGGAAAAGTAAATGAAGTAGAGGAAATTTGATCAGGAATCCTCAAATACAGAGGTATAAAATTTTTCATGATTACACTGCATAATTCAGGTGTAGTCAGAGGGCCAAATTCGGCATAGCCCATCGCTTAAATAGAAAACAAAACTGAATGTAAGATTTACACATCAATTTCACTTTATGCATACAATTTATGAAAATATACTCGAACATTTTGAAGAATACAAACTTCAAACTTATAAGGCATAAAGTCTTCCACTATAAACTGTAGCCACAGAAATCTAATTAGATCATACCTGTTTTTCTTTGAAAGCAAAAAATAAAGAAAGATAATTTGTGCACAACTTTTCTTAAGAAAGAACATATTTCTTCAAAATGGACCAATAGGAGGCAAATATATGGGCGTTCATGCCACCTATTAGGTTTGGCCAGGGCATCTCATAGTATGGCAGCGAGAGTATTCCTATAAGCTCTCTGGTCAAATTTTACACAAAACTTCTATAGTTTCTGTAGAACGCTTTGAAATGAAATTGGATTTAATATCCACTTAATTTGTATAATTTTACATTGCCAATTTGAAGCCTTTGGCTCTTTATATTTAGTAAATATTTTACGCACTGACCGAGAGTTTGCTTACAGAAAATACACCTCTCTGATGTTTCGAGTATCTTAGTACTGAGAGTTTTTGCTCTCTTAGGTTTCTGTCTGATGGAAACCAATGAATTTGAAAAAACTGTCAGGTCAGTGAAATCTTATCAAAACGAACCAATAGGAGGCAAATATATGGAGTTCATACCACTTACTAGGTTTGGCTAGGACAACTCATAGTATGGCAGCAGGCATATTCCCGTAAGCTCTCTGGTCAAGTTTTACATGAAACTTGTATAGTTTCTGTAGTCAGTTTTGAAATGAAATTGGATTTAATATCCACTTAATTTGTATAATATTCTGCATTGCCAATTTGAAGCCTTTGGTTGTATTTTTAGTAAGTACTTTATGCACCGACTGAGAGTTCACTTACGGAAAGTACACCTCTCCGATGCTTCAAGTTTCTTAGTACTGAGAGTTTTTGCTCTCTTAGGTTTCTTTCGGAATTTTGCTCCTGGTGAGGGGAGGGGGGACTTAGATTTTGGGAGGTTTGCCTGAGAGAGCGATTTGAATCTCCACAGAGGGTGTTCTCTGGTATGGCCTGGGGGGGGGCTTGTCGCTGAATGCTTTTCCCTGGAATATGGGCGGTACTGCTCAGTGGTAAGAGATGAGCCTGTTACTGGATGGAACCAATGCCGACTTGGACGATCTTTTGGTCACTCGTTGTCAGGAGTGGTCTGAGGGATCGCCCAATTTTTAGAGGGATCTTTACTTAAACAATATCCCAGCCGAAAACCTATGAGTCTGAAACAGCTGTCGGGTCAGAGAAACCTTATCATAATGAACTGATATGAGGCGAATATATAGACACTTTAGCATTCATGCCACCTATTAGGGGTTTGGCTAGGGCAAACTCGTAGTATGGCGGCAGGCGTATTCCCATAAACTCTCTGGTCAAATTTTACACGAAACTTCTATAGTTTCTGTAGTCGGCTTTGAAATGATGTTGGATTTAATATCCACTGTATTTTGTATCCACTGTAATTTGTATAATTTTGCATCACTGCATTGAAGCCTTTGGCTCTTTATTTTTTAGTAAATATTTCTTCTTTCATATCTTCTCTGCAATATCACTTTCCTTTTTTATTTCCTTCAAATATAAAGATAATTACTTTTATAAATAAATAGATAGTTAAAGATACTTTCCCCTCTCCCCTCGTGGAAACTTCTTTCTTATCCTCAAACAGAAAATAATCCATCTCTTTCAGCTTTACAGTGATTAACTAGAATAAGTTTCTGCATATCATATCAAAACGAACTGTCCTTTGGGAGAAACTATATATATATATTACTTTTATCTAACTACAGCTAGCTTTTTTTAAAAGAAATTCATCCATTAATTTTGAGATAACTGTTTGTTTCCCTCAAAATGCTCTTTTCACATTTATGGCTTAAGAATTCTTTTAAACTCTACTTCTCCCTTAAACTTCCAAAAGGCAACAGCTGTTCTATTATTCTCTCTTACTAATTCAACTTCTTCCTTGGAAGTACAAACTTTATGCAAACGCAGTAATAAAGGTAACATGGTGGTGACACGGAAATCGCTCGGTGGAAACAAGACTACAGTTCTTTAATGATTTGAAAATGTCAAAAAATTTAATATTTTCTTCTCTCAAGTTTACATTACAGAAATAAAAAAAACTAAATTAGAGGTGAGTCATTTTACAAATAAATATCACAATTAAACAGTTTCCAACAGGCCCTAACTATACAAAGATCTCTGTAACAGGTAACATTAGTAAAAAAATTTCTGATTACAAGAAATAATGTATTTTTGTTATACATTTAGGAAATGTTTACATATAAAATAAAAATCCTTTCCTTTTTATTTATCAAGATCAGTTGCTGCTGAAAAATTTTAAAAAAATATTGTAAGATAATCTTTAAAAAAATTTTCACATTTGATGTCCGTAGATGCCGTATGGTCACTGCAGTACCTCACATGGTTTTGGCAATGATGTCTTCTGCTAGAATAAGTGGTATGCTCACAGATTCCCATTCACACAAAGTTTGTAGGACAATCACAAACATCCATGCCCATGGCAGGATTTGAACCCGCAGCCTCTTTGCTGGAGAGCGGACACGCTAACCACTCAGCCAACCAGGCCGGCTCTGATATCAGTAAATAGCATATGTTCTACATAGGCGGGCTCATCCTTAGAAAACAATAATAGTAAAACCATTATGAAAGACAAAATCTACAAGCCTTTTTTCTTCTGTCTATATTGGACCCGAGAAAATATTTCATAAGAACAATTAAATTCGACTGATCCTGATGATAGAATGCCACTAGATACTGAAACATTATCCTCTAAATGATGATTTACAATGTGCTCACCATTAGGAATGCTGTTTAATTATACATCCTTCTCAAAACATTTCTGGACAACATCAACAACAGAAGGGATTTCTGCAGAAATCACCTGTTCCTTCTTAATGATTCTCACCTCATCAATTATATTCTGAACCCTTTGATAGAAACTGCCTATATCATAATATTGACTGCAATCACTTTCAAAGCTTTATAAATTGCAATTATGATTTCTTTTATTATGATGCTTATTATTATACTTTTGACTTCAATGAACATTCTTCTTTCTCATTCACATATATATGGGTCGAGTCCTCTATGTAAGAAGCTTTTAAATCTGGCTCTGCCTCTTGCTAACTCGGTCATCATTCTGTAGCTAGGTAATTGTGATCTATCCCTCAGCAACTGGAGCCATGTTCTTATTGGCCTCCCTCTTGCTGTCCATTCAAAACAAGGTTCGGTAGTGGAAGGCATTCTTTAAAGATGTTCAAACCACTGGAGCTGTTGTTTATTGATCTGATCCATGGTATCTAATTTGTTCATTTGTTTTATGTTCTGACCAGTTGGTGTCATTTATTTTCCTTAGGCATTTCATTTCAAATGCTTGAATTTTTTGGATTTCTTTCAAGTTTAGTTTCCATGCTTCTGCTCCATATGTGGCTGTGGGGATTATGATAGTTCTGTAGAGTTTAATTTGGAGCCTGTTGTTATATTGCTGTTGTTCCATATCTTATTCATTTTGTTCATGCCTCACCATCCTATATTGAGTGTGTTCTTTATTGGTTCAAGGTTATTTAGCTTATTTGTAATACGGCTGCCAAGATATATGTAACTGTGCTTGTTCTAGTGGTTGTCCTTCGAGATTTATTGTTAGGTTTTCTTCATTTCCGATTAACATTACTTTTGTTTTGTTGCAGTTAATTCTCATTCTGTACGTTTTGCATTTGCTGTTTATTGTTTTCTCTAATTGCATCTTGGTTTCAGCCAGAATGATAATATCATCTGAATATTATTAATATGGTTTATGTTAGTTCCATTTATTTGTAATCCTGGTTCTTCATCTATAGCACTCTATATTTCTTCTAGCATTATTATGAATAAGCAGAGGTGAAAATGGACACCCTTGCATGACTCCTTTTTTCTACTTTAACTATATCAGTCTTTATTCCATCAGTTTTAATGAATGCTTTGGAGTCTTTATAGTAGGTTTTGATGAATGATAAGATTTCTGAGTCTATTCTTGTATCTTTTGAATCAAAGGCCTGTTTGAAGTCTATAAAGCAGAAGTACGATATGCATATTATATTCCCAGTATTTTTCACTTATGTTATCGACAGTGAAGATGTAGTCTATTGTTGATCTACTGGCTCTAAAACCTCTAGGTCTTCTCTTATGATTTCTTTCCTCTATATTATGAATTTTGTTTTGAATAATGTGTGTAAAAATCTTATAGCTATGGCTTAAAAGAGTTACTGGTCTATAGTTTTCACATTTTTGCCCATTTCCTTTTTTGTAAATAGGTTACAATTCCTGTCTTCCAATCATCTGATATTTCTCCTGTGTCTATAATTTGATTAAGAATTTTAATAGGAAGTTAGTGCTTTATGACCTCTATATTTCCAGATTTCTATGGGTACTTGGCCAATGCCTGTAGCCTTGGACTCTTTCATTTGGCTTCTGGCACATGTAAAATTTCTTCTTTTATTATCAGTGGTGCCTTTCCTCTTCCTGTCTCTGTATTTATATTGTCCCAATCTTGTTCTTTTTTAAAGAGAATTTGGTAATATTTTCTCCATATATTATTTATTTATTGTATGGATCCGGTTTCTTTGTTATTTTTATTGTTTTGTTTCCATACGATTTCATGAGTTAAGATTCTGTAGACTGTTTTGCTATCATTCCTTTTATTGGCTTCTTCACAGGCTTTTGCCTTTTATTCTAGCCAGTTTCTTTGCTGTTTTGCAAATCTGTCGATTTTATTTTTGAGTCATCTAAGGTTCTGTTTGTCTTCTTCTGTGTTTGCTCTATTTAAGAGGCTTTTGCGTTTCTTGTTTCTTCTATGATTTCTGCAGTGACCAGTCTTTATTTGGTTTAATAATAGTTGTTCCTAATAATTTTAGGCAGTCTGTACCATGATTTCCTTACCTTGATTCCATAAATGTTCCACTTTGTCAGAGGTCACCTGGCTTAACTCAGGTTCTATTGCTTTTCAAATTTTTTTTGCATAGTTTTGTCTTTGATTTTGTATAGGCCTATTTTTTTATGGATCTTAGATATGTTCTTCATGAATTTTAATTTAATTTTTGCTGACAAGATTTCAAGATCAGAGTAAAAATCTGGTTTTTTCAATGTTCTTACATTCTGTTCAGATGATTTCCATGTTCTTACATTTTGAACAGATGATTTCCAGTTTTATCTGATTAGTATATAGTCAATGCAGTTTTTGATTAATCCATCTGGTGAGGTCCATGTGTACTTATGTGAGGGGTTATGGAAGAAGATAGTGTTTGTGACAAACAGGTTATTTTGTTTGCAAAACTCAAGGAGTCTTTCTCCTCTTTCCTTCCTTTTCTCCACACCAAATTTGAATATTACATCTATCATGTCTGGTATGTATTTTGCAATCTTGGCATTGAAGACTCCCATCACTATTAAAATATCTTTTTTACTTGTCTTGTTAATTTGGTCTTCTAGGTGGTGATAGAAGCTTTCTAGATCTTTGTCTCCATGTGATTGATCTGGAGTGCATATCTGAATTATTTTTGTAGTAGACTCCTTTTTTTTTCCCCCTTTTACTCCTATGGCAATTATTCTAGGCTCTTGTGGTTCTACAGATGTTATGTAGTTTAATAAGTTATTTTTAATTAATATGGAAACACCCTCTCTATATACAATGTCATCTCTTCCTGAGTAAAAAATTAATTCAACTTTTATTTTTATTGATCCTTCTTCTGGCCAGTGTGTTTCAGAGAGATGTACAATATCCCAGCTGATATTCTCCAATTCTTTCTCCATTAGTATTTTGTGTGACCACATAGCTAATTTCATGAGTGTTTCCTGTGATCTTGAAGCAATTGCATTGGCTTCCCAGGATGCAATAGTGTTTTCTCTAGTCTGTTCTATTCCAGTATCCATAGAGGTTATAGACAATTAATGCAGCCAGCTTGCCACTCCTCTACTGCATAGCTCCTTATAGAATGAAGCCACCAATCTAAGTGCACTATCTCTCTGTGCAGATAGAAGCTGCCTCTAACATGAGGTACTAATCCCTTTTGCAGCTGCCCCTGACATGGGGTGCAACCACAGCAGGGTGTTTTTAGGAACTAGGTAGGGGGGTTCCACCCGGTTATGTCAGTTTCAGAAACTGAAACTAAATCAGTTTCAAATTTTACCACCCTTTTGATGTTTTTTTAACAGTATTAAACTTGGATCGTCTAGAATTAGGTAAAGACCGTCTATAAACAAATGTTTGAAATTTTTCCCAAGAATAGTAGTAGTCCCAGGAATAATAATAGTATTATTAAGATAATATTTCTTCAATCTATTTGAGTGAGCTACTATAATCCTATCAGGGTGCTTAATATCTGCAATCTTAAAAACTGGGTAGAGCATATGGGTTTGATGCACCAAACCCCAACTCCTCTACCCTTTTTATTTATTATTTTATTTTATTTTTAAACAGTATTCTTATCTTGTATTCTATTTGAGTGAGCTACTATAATCCTATCAGGGTGCTTAATATATACAATCTTAAAAACTGGATAGAGTGCATGGGTCTGATGCAAACAACCCCAACTCCTCCCCCCTTTTTTTATTTATTTTTATTTTATTTTTAAACAGTATTCTTATCTTGTAATAAAACAAGCTGACTAGGTTCTAAATTTCTTTCCTTTTTAGTTTTAATTATAGCCAATGAGGTTTCTCTACTGTATCAGTCAGATATGCATCTATCTATATCTTCAAATCCCAAAATAGCAACAGATGAATAAAAATCAGTAAGAAAAAGATCAAATCCAAAAAATGCACAGTAGGGATTTGAGCTTTATTTTCAAGCTTTATTCTTTCATGTGGTAAGTTTGATGTGATCTGTTTTATAGATTTATTCACTCTTTCATAAAGACCACTGCACTGAGGTTGATAGCCTGTTGTGAAAATTCTGTTTATGTTTAACACATACACTTGCAACACCAATTCTGAAGTAAAAATAGGATCTCTACCTCACAACAAAGATTCTGGACAACCATATCTACAGATTATCCCATCTATGAATTTCTAGCAAGAGTCTCTGCCTTTTGATTTTGTGCATCCATTATGTTCAAGGGCAGAACATCTGGAAAAAGATTCAGGGTATCCTGTAAGCATATCTACTACTATAAAAATAAATTTATTTCCTCTGTCAGAAGTTTGCAAAGAACCTACAGCATCTACAACTAGATTCTAAAAAGGACAAACTTCTAATAAGACTGACTGTAAGGTAGCCTTACCAACAAAAGGATTTCTTATGTGCCAGCTCTGCTAGGAATTGGACATAATCCTTTACAACCTTAGCTAAACTTATCCAATAATATCAATCTACTATTCTTTGCGAAGTTTTTAAATAACCTAAAAATAATCTACTAATAATGATGAGTGATAGTGGTTTAGTACCCACTTTATCATTACAGACGGAACAATCAGTTTTGAACTGACTCTGGAATCCTCCACTTTAATAAACATAACATCACTAGAGGCAAGAAAAGAATAGAGGGATTAAAAGACACCTTGTCAATGATGACATCTCCTTGTTTGACTTTGAAATAGAGCCTTCATCAAAATGGATCTTTGTTATATTCTTCACTCCATTCTTCCTCATCAACTTTGTTTATACCAGCAGAGGAAACAGGATCAACATGCGCATTAGGAGCAGTAACCATCTCAAGGTTTTTAATTGGGTTTTCCACTGAGAGTTCATTTGTGGCAGCTCAAGAAAAACAATCGGCTACTACATTTCTGGCTCAAGGCACATAATAAATTTTTAAATTATATTCTTGTACTTTCAATGCCCATCTGATAATTCTTTGTTTCTTATCTTTAAACTTGTTCAGAAAAGATAATGGCATGTGATCAGATCAGATCTGTGAAAAATATTTCATCTTTCTTAAGGGCTAAATTACTGCTAAGGCTTCTTTTTTCTATCAGAGCACAATTCTTTTTTGCAGTACACTAAGATTCCTAGTAAGATAAGCTATTGGCCTTAAATTTTCCTAATCCATCTGCTTTATAACAGCTGCAAAACAGTCATCTGCAGAAATATAAAAAGGTTTTTCCTAACCGAGGGTGCATCACTACAGGAAGTTCAGTCAATGCTGCGTTGAGAGCATGAAATACCCTTTGTTCTCTTGTAGTCCAACTGAGCTTAATCCCGTTCTTTGTAATATTAGTGAGAATGTTCATATAAAGAGAGCAATGAGAAATAACTTTTAATGAAAGTTTAACATTTCTACAAAGCACCTGACTTGAATTAATCTTGGGAACAGAAATAGCTTTTAGATTATCTGGTCCAGGTTTTATTCCTGCCTATGAA
This sequence comes from Typopeltis vanoorti, assembly GCF_054136105.1. NCBI lineage: Eukaryota > Metazoa > Arthropoda > Arachnida > Uropygi > Thelyphonidae > Typopeltis > Typopeltis vanoorti. The sequence continues at coordinate 2,680,474 of NC_143549.1, read as the reverse complement.
ATATGATGACCTAGATATAAAACATTACTCAAGAAGAATTCAGACTTTGAAGTTTTTAGTTTGAGTTTTCCTCATTTTATTTCTTCATGACTCTCTTGAGCAGTTTACTATGTGAATTTATTCACATAGTAAATGAACCCATTGGCAAAACCCAATTTGAAAGATGGACAAATGCCTAGGAGGGTCCAGAAGAAATTTCTTAATTGTTTTTTCAGAATATCCATTTTGTTTAAAGATAAGAGAAAGGTGATTAATTTCTTTTTGGAGCTCATCTAGTTCATTTAAATTTAATTTAATCACCTTTCTCTTATTTTTAAACAAAATGGATATTCTGAAAAAACGATTAAGAAATTTCTTCTGGATCCTCCTAGGCAGTGTACTACGGAAACTACTAATTTTAAAGGTAGCATCTCCATCCCATACATTAGTTCAGTCTCCAATAAATTGGCTAAAGTTCTTAAAAAATACAACATCAGGACGTTTTTCACTACACTTCCTAAAATCTGTTCTCTTATAAGCCATCCGAAGCCTATTCATCACAACCTAAAATATCCAGGTGTATAAAAATTATGGTGCAATTGTAATATTCCTTATTTTGGACAGACTAACAAATCTATTGAACTATGTATAGAAGAACATACGAGAGACATCTCCTATAAAAGATCACATGCATCTGCGCTATCCAGTCATGTTCTTTTCTCACACAATTCTCATGATGATCTACAAAGTCACTCAGTTTGCTGGGATAAATCCGAAAACATTTTTCGCTGCAGTGATGAGTTTGAAAGGAACGTCTTGGAATCCAGGGAAATCCTCCTTAATCCTGAACATTTGAACAGCAATTTAAGTTACAACATCCCTGATAGACATGCTGCAGTTGTTCAATACTGGCGTTCACGAGAACTTACAAGCACGCACGTAACAAACAATGCCGTGTTGGATAGAACAACTTAAAAAATACAACATTTTTTATGTCAATTATGTATTGCATTTTTGCCTGTAATTCTCAGTTTTTTTTAACTTCAATTTTTATTATTGTGTTCTACCTTAGTGGATACCTGATGAAGGCTGTAAAAGGCTGAAGCTAGTTGTATCGTTTTCATTAAAACTTAATATTTTATCTTGGTTTAAAGTCATTAAATATCTATTTCTAAAATGTACCATAACAACTGAGTAGAAGCTCAGGAATACACATATACACAGATTTGTGTATTGAGCACATATACAAGCCGTTGGCTGGTCAATCTATACTAATTTAGTACCGTATATGTGTAGTAGAATGGGAAAGGAAAAACTTGTTGACATTCGATTTAAAAATCTGTATATTGTATTCCTTGGGAAATACATCAGGGGGAAGACTGTTCCACAGTACAGCAATAGCAAGAATGCAAGGAGGCTGTACATGTTCCAATGGGCTTAGTACAGAGTGGGGAAATTATTGATGCTGTTTCAGATGAGCATTTTCTATGAAAATGTTTGTAGAATATACAAATTGCAAAGACTAAATGTCTACGTGAAAGTGGGGGGGGGGAGTTGGTAAGAGATGGAATCATTTATCAGTCTAATTGCTCCCCTCTGTACTGAGTCAAGCATTCTGAAGGAGCTTTTAGGAGCTCCACTCCAAATGTGAGAACAGTATTCAATAGCTGGGCAGATTTGTGATTTGTATAAGGTTAACAGCTGTTTTGAGGTGAAGTAACATCATGAGCTAAACAGAAAGCCTAGTTTTTTTTGTGGAAGTGAGGACGTAATGGTTATGATGTGTTTATGCTAGGAGAGGCCTGATGTCAAGGTAATTCCGAGAAGAGAAATTTCATCTTGTCTGGGAATTTGAGTGTTATCAAAATTCATACTGGGGAAAATGGCTCTTTTTTGTGGGTTCTAGCATTTGACCCAGTTCACGAGGTTATTATCTGAGCCCCATCGGAGGATGTCTTCGAGGTCTGAATTAAGGAAAGTTGTGGTTGATGTTCTGTGAGTTGAAGTGAGTTGTGTAGGGTAAGGTTTATCAAATGAAAGGGAGGAGTGCAATGTGCTATCATCTGCAAAACTGTGTATTGGGTTGGAGGTCAACTAAAGTAGGTCATTGATGTACAGAAGGAAGAGGGTCGGTGAAAGAACTGAACCTTGTGGAACGCCAGAATCAGTTGGATGGTGGGAGGATAGGGAGCCACCTACCATCACATATAGTGTGCGTCCAGACAGAAAGCTGGCAATCCATCGGCAGAAGTCCTGAGACAGTCAAAATGATGGAAGTTTGCCTAGTAAGCCTTTGTGCCAGACCCGGTCAAAGGCTTTACAGATATCAAGCGCAACCACTTGATATTTGGCAAATTTATCCATAGCATATGTCCAGAGATGTGATATATGAAAGCAGGTCATCTCTTGATCGGCATTGATGGAATCCATACTGGTGGTCACTTAATAGCTGGGTACCTTCAATGTAGAGTAGGAATTGAGAATTGATGGTTTTCTCCATCACTTTAGATAGGATTGAGGTGAGTGAGATAGGGCGGTAGTTAGAAGCCAACAATCTGTCACTCTTTTTGGAAATGGGTTGAATATAGGCCAATTTCCAGGCTTTGGGATATATACACCAGTGGAGTAAGAGAGTGTGTACAGGTGGCATAGGGTAGAAGTCAGTTCTGCTGCACAGACCTTCAGGACAATTGAAGGAATGCCATCAGGGTCAGGAGTTTTTTTTTTGTGTCTAATTTTGACAACAGGTTTATGATCTATTTCTGGCAAAAGGATACAGGAGGCATTGTATGTTGGGCAGTTGGACTGAGGAACATTTGTCATTGTCAGTTATGCATGCCTTGCAGGCAAAGTGAAGCTAGGAGATTAGATTTTTCTGTGGGTGATTCTTTCTTCTAAAATGAATTCTGTGGGTGATGTTGCAATTGAGTATGACTCTGAATATGATAGAGGTAGGAGTAGTGTAGGGCAAAAGTTGTGACCAATTGCTTTGGCAAGAGACCAAAATGCATGGCTGCCGCTAGGACAGGCTGTAAGTTTCCTGATTTTTGCCCATTAAAATTCTGTTTTGGAATCATTGATAATTTTTTTGCATCTGTTTTGGACTTTAGTGTAGGCAATGAAGGAGGATGGAGTTCTGAATTTGAGCCAGTTGTGGTATGCCTGATTTTTCATTTGTACAGTCTTGGCACATCTTTTGAAGAACTAGGGTTTGGATAGGGGACGGCAGTTCAGAGAAGTGTGGGGAATGTATGTTTTCATGCCTCTGGATTGGAAGACTGCAAACAATAGTCGAACCATGCAAATGAAGCATAGTAGTCTGGCACTGTTATAATGCAAAACTACTTTTGTGTGAGTGTGACTGTGTGAGCGTTGATGCATGGGGCAGGAGATGAGCACTAGGTTGTGGTCAGAATTGCCCTGGGGACTCACTACATTCACTATATATTTGGAAGGGTCATTGGTAAGGAAGAGATCTAAAGTATTTGGGGAGTGGTTCGGGTTATCTGATATTCTGGTTGGCTTGTGAACAATTTGTGTAATGTTGTTGGTGATGGCAAATGTTTCAGCATCTCTGCCTGCAGGATCTGTACAACTGGAAGAGGAAAGCAAGTTGTTGTTATGGACATTAAAATCACCTAGCAGGATGATTTCACTATTAGGAGAGTGGGACTGGAGAAAATCGATTATGACATCATCACAGTCATCCTGAGAGATATCTGCAGCAGGAGGTAAGCAGATGTGATATACTGTTATGAGAGATCCGAATGAGAGTTGGATGGCAACTGCTTTTACATTTGTATCAAGTGAGACCTGCTGAAAAGGGATAAGGTAGTCCATAAGAATGGCGACTTCTCCATGGGTAGGTTCATCTCCTGTCTTATTCTTACAATTGATGCCAAATTTCGTAATGCCAGATCATCACCAGGATTCAAATATGTTATGTGCAAGCAAAACCAGATTGGTTTATAAATTATATATTTAGTTTAATCCTTTATCTGAGTGTAAGCAAACAAAGTTTGCACCTGAAGTATTTTCAGGACTAGGAAAACTCGTGGCAAAGGTGGACTAACTTCACATCACTTGCCTTAGTATCCCATAATGCAAAGCACATCTCCTTGCGGACATGTATGCAGAGCATTATGGGAAGCATCACTACAATTTAATACAATCATATTTATTAAGATTTGATATTTTTTAAAAAAATTTGCTGCTGATTCAAAAAAAAAATTATTATTTCAGGTTTGTATTTGTTGTAGTAAAGCATAGCAGTTTTCTTCCATTTGATTCTTTGCATGGTATCCAAGACATGGTCAGCTAGACTTGACTGACCATACTTATGGTAACAGATGCATTTCTTTTGTTTTTCTAGGTAGATACTTCCAGATCTTCTAGTTTGACCATAATAATCTATCCTATCCTACCCTAGACTATCCTATCCTATCTGAATAGTTGATTGTCAATTGCTACTATGCACAATATCCACAAAAGTATATTGAGAAATGTTTAAATATATTGACAGATCAAAGCTTTTGAATATAATTCTAAATATAAAAACAATTCTAAATTGCAGTTGTACGATGCAGGTTTTAAAATACTACTATATACAGTGACATAAACTAGTCTCTCCTCCTATCTTCATTTTCTTGTTAGGATCTGGCTTGTCATGGCCTTTTGGATACTTGACGGGACGTATGATAGGGCAGTAAATCTTATCAGAATTGTATGCTGTGGCCAGGATGGACAAATTATGCAAAACCTTCTTGCCATGCAAAAAATGTACTCATTTCCCCCACCACACACACACACTTTGGTGTTAGGTAATGATACCTACCACCAAAGAGCAAGAAAGCATAATTATGTTTAATAATGACGAGCAAGAACAATACACAATGGTAAGAGTATTGCACATCTATCAAAGATGGTATCGTGATGCTGTCTGTCATTCTTTTGGAAAAAAAATAAAAATCTATGCAGTATTTTTTTAAAAGATTTTAATATACATTTTTTTAAATTAAATAACATAGTATTCTATTTTGTCTAGTCTGCACATAGTTGGAAATACTCCGCAGGTCTGAGTAGGTGAGTATATTTGTAAAGATGCAGCCATGGCTCTAAGTCATATATGTTTTTCTAGACAGCCACATGAAAATAATCCTTCCACTCCATATGAGACAACTACCTGAAGTTGAAAAGACCTCATAAAGGTTGTTCATGTCCTACACAGGATTCAAACCAACGGGCTTCATCTATACTCTTTGAGCTACAGAGGCTCTCGTATAAACTGGTACATTGTAAAATTTAAAGTGAATGAGCATATTTTTCGAGCAATGACGAAATTTGTGTGTGTGTGTGTGTGTGTGTGTGTGTGTGTGTGTGTGTGTGTGTGTGTGTGTGTGTGTGTGTGTGTGTGTGTGTGTGTGTGTGTTCGTTCTCGTTCTTTTAACTGGTTTATGTGCTTGTTTAGCAGTGGGAAAAAACCCTTCCATCTCCATTCCAGACCAACTAACTCACCTCCAATTGAAAATACATGATAAAGGTTTGTCATCATAGATGAGATTTGAAACCATGTCTTCCAAACTAAGGGGCTTCCTCTATCCTGAGTGAACTGCAGAGGCTTTTGTATAAACTGGTACATTGTAAAAATTTAATAAACAGAAAATATTTAGTGAGCCCAATAAAACTGACTGAGTATATTTAAGCCTGGACAGAAAATAACCAAGCTCATTCAAAAAAGGGAGATGATCTAATAAAATGTAAAGAAAGGTTAAACTGTTGAACAGCACTAACACATACCATTCCTCAATAGCAAGAGGTATATAACAAGAACATGACCTACATTGAAGCAGAGCCACAAGAACCACCTCCTTTTTGCAAAACTATAGGTGACAAGGTGCAGTATGCATTTTTTGCTAGCAGGAAGCATTGAAAATTAAAAGGATATGAAAAGTAAACTTAAAAAAATAAAAAGAAGCTATTTACTGATATTTTTCCTTTGTACTGCAAAAATGTTTTCGGAATAAGAACAGCAATTTGAGCATAAAACAGACAGCTTATTAAATAAAATATCAAGCAAAAGGATATGAAGTAAGTCTTTTGCATGGAGAGCGGTAGGATAATGTAATAGATTACCTGAGAGGGTGGTGCAAGGGCAAATGGTAAATGAGTTAAAGGAGTGGAAAGATAGACTGACATAAGACAGTACTGACTAGTGTTGACCTCCTACAATGAGGCTTGTGACTCCATGCAGGTCAAGAAAATAATAATATATTTAAAAAATTAAAACATATATGATAATTTTAATAAAAGTTTTATATTATTATAAAATGGCATCTCCATGGAGTCTGGAGACTCATCAAGAGAGACCAAAACTAACTATTTGGTTAGGACATAAAACCTATTATAAAACTTATTCACTGTCAGGAAACTCACAACTAATTCTGGCAATATCCATTCTCATTCATGACACTCCATGTAAAAAAAATCCAGTTTGCACATATTGCAAGTATGTACTCAACCTGATTTAACTTTCGCCCAGAGAGAACAAAGACGCCAACTCTGAACACAACTAGAAAAAAAATGCCAAAATGGAGACAACAGTTGGAAGATAGACTACAAACAAGCCAAACTAGAACAAAAATTAAGTGATGCCATCAAGGAGATAAGTATGCATGAACTGCATAGGAAATGTGCAAGACCCCTGCAGTAAAAACCATGCCTCACAGAACTTTGCATATCCACTTCACCAACATCATCAGTGGGCTCAACTCCAACCTTAATAGAGTCCACTACCATCTCCAGTCCACCGAACCCCACCTACTCTTTTTAACAGAAACTCAAATCTCACATTCCCCCGGCACTATCCATTTCAACCTTCCTAACTATACACTATTTAACTCCTTTTGACCCAAAGGTGGTGTCTGTGCATATATCCAATCTGACATACCCTGCCAGAGAGAGCACCTAACCTAGAGTCACCGAATTTCGATCTTCTTTGGCTGACAATACCTGCCTCCCACTCAGTCAAATTCATCTGCTGTCTTTATTGTTCTCCTAATACCACCAACTACTCTGAGTTCTTTTATTTCCTCTACTTAAAAGTTGATTTTCTCCACTCCCACTCTCCTAATAGTGAAATCATCCTCCTAGGTGATTTTAATGTCCATAACACCAACTGGCTTTCCTCTTACAGTTGTACAGATCCTGCACGTAAAGATGCTGAAACATTTGCCGTCACCAACAACCTTACACAAATTGTTCAAAACCAACCAGAATACCAGATAACCCGAACCACTTCCCAAATATCCTAGATCTCTTCCTTACCAATGATCCTTTCAAATATGCAGTGAATGTAATGAGCCCCCCAGGTTAATTCTGACCACAACCTAGTGCTCATCTCCTCTCCCATGCAACAATGCTTACACAATTATTCCCAAAGAAGAATAGTTTGGCATTATAACAGTGCAATTGGGGCAGTTAACGAGACCACTAATTTATTCCCATGGTTGGATTATTGTTTACGGTCTTCCAGTCCAAACATATGCACTGAACGTATCACCAAAGTATTCCTCACCGGAATGAATGATGGATGGTTAGAGGATAGGGAACAAGGTTCAGTTCTCTCATCAACCCTCTTCCTTCTGTATATTAATGACCTACTTCGGTTGACCTCCAACCCAATACCCAGTTTTGCAGATGACAGCACATTGCACTCCTCCATTTCATTTGATAAATCTTACCTTACACAACTCACTTCAACCCACAGAACATCAACCACCACTTCCCTTAATTCTTACCTCCAAGCCATCCTCCAATGGAGCTCACATAACCTCGTCAACTTCAACGCTAGTAAAACCAAGTTCTGTCTTATTTCTCACAAAAAAGAACTAGTTTCCCCCAACATTATTTTTTATAACACTCAAATTCCCAGACAAGATGAAATTTCTCTTCTCGGAATTACCTTGACAGGCCTCTCCTGGCATAAACACATCATAACCATTGCATCCTCACTTCCACAAAAAAAACTAGGCTTTCTGTTTAGCTCATGATGTTAATTCACCTCAAAACAGCTGTTAACCTTATATAAATCACAAATCTGCCCAGCTATTGAATACTGCTCTCACATTTGGAGTGGGGCTCCTAAAAGCTACCTCAAAATGTTGACTCAATACAGAAGAGAGACTGATAAATGACCCATCTCTTACCAACGTGCTCCACTCACTCTCACATAGATGTTTGGTCTCTGCAATTTGTACACTCTATTAATATTTCCATGGGAAATGTTCATCTGAAATAGCATCAACAATTTCCCCACTCTGCACTAAGCCTATTGGAACATGTACAGCTGCTACCCAACATCCTTTCACAGTATACATTGAAACCCACAGAACAAGTTTCTTTTCCTCCTCCTTCATCCCTGCTACTGCCATACTGTGGAACAATCTTTCCCCAACATGTTTCCCAAGGAATACAACATTCAGGCTTTTAAATCAAATGTAAACAAGTTTTTCCTTTCCCAACCCACTACCCATATATTAATGTACTACAGGTTGATCAGCCAACCTCTCATATATGGGCCCAACATCATAATATATATATATATATATATATATATATATATATTGTTAAGATATATATATACAGGGTGTTTGGGATAAATTTGACAGTTTCGTAAGGAAAAATAAAATCTTCTTTGTATCTATTAAATTTAATGAATTGACAAAAAAACATTACAGGCAGAGTTAATTACAATACTATCAACAAGATTTACTCAAAATAACCACCATTAGCATCGATCACAGCTTCAATTCTGCTTCGGAACCTCGAACAAGCTGATGCTACAGTCTCCCTGGGAAGGGCCGCAAAAACTGTTTTAATTTTATCCATTAACTGGGCTTTTGTATTACTGGAAGTGCGATTGGTGTCTTTTTCAACTGCGCCCCATACAAAATAATCCATGGGGTTAAGGTCTGGGGAGTTTGGAGGCCAAACATTTGGACTGGTGAAGTCGTAGAAATTTTCAGACAACCATTTTTGACTTTTCCCAGAGGTGTGGCAAGGGGCCGAATCCTGCTGCCATACATACGGCCTACCATTGGCTACCCTTGTTATCCAGGGCTTGACTACAGTTAGCAACTCCACGAACAAAGCCCGAATTCCAATGCCAGGGTTCTTCAACACCTGTTCCTGCAGATTTGCGAGGAATTCTGCTGTACGAACGCAATCAGATCGTCTGCTAGGGATCTTTCTTCTTGCTACATCCTCGTAGTCACCATTGCAAGTCTCTAGTTCATGCCTGATTGTTTTTACTGTATTCAGGGAGCATTGGGCAGCAGTCGTAATATCCTTATTTTGATGGCGGGCACGAATCATCATGATACAAGTTATTCTCTTCCATGATTCAGGTGGGTTCCAGCTATCCATCCTTTCTGACATCTTGTATATGAATGAAGAAGGGTCCAAACTTTTAAATGAAGAGAAGTGTGTGTTAATACATGTAACTTACGGAAAAATATAATTAATTATAAATATGTCAAATTTATCCCGAACACCCTGTGTATTGAGCCTTCATCTTTTATTTATTTATTTATTTGTATTATGCATATTACGATAATATCCAGTGCATATCCTATATATATATCTTAACAATAGATGCAGTGAAATATGTAAATTTCATTAAACAACTAACCTTATTTAAATGGTAGGTAAATGTGTAAAAAATTACTGAATATAAACATTTCTAAATGTGCTGCATCTATTTGCTAAATGTTACTGTTAATAAATGTGCTACTCTAGAATACTCAAGTTACAGTTCTGATTGCTTGAGGTCAGATAATGTTCATTATGTCTCAGGCAGAAGCAGAAACATGGGACACATAGCCAAGTCTTCATTGGAAAAGAGAGAGAGAGAGAGAGAGTTACATCCTTTGCATCCTGTTGTCCACAGGATGCAAAGGATGCAACTGTTTTCCAACACATGGCACTCACAACTTACATATGCAGGATGGGAAAGCTAGTTTTCTTTTATAATCATATATGAGTGCAAAGAACTTTGTTGAAAGTTTTTCACTTGGTTATATTATAAATTAAAGATACCAAGAAATAATATACTTCCATAATGGATTAAATCAAGTATATAATTCTTGGTATCTTTAATTTATAATATAATCAAGTGAAAAACTTTCAACAACTATCTCTAATCCAGAGTCTTTTAATTACAAAGAACTTTGTTATGACTGGGATTATTCTTGGCTCTGCATCAAGTGAGGTCAAAATGCAGTTTTCATCCCAACATAGAGATAGCAATAGTACAAACAATAATCCCATCAGAGACAAAGTTTTTGGATTGATATAATTCTACTCGTGATTGATGTAAATGACAAGGGGATAAGACTGGCAACGAGCTAGGATGAAAACTGTCATATTGCAAAAGTAACAAAGGATGGATAAATCATCCATATAGCATTACTACACTTGGTGGCAATTGTTCTGTTAATTTGTTGATTGCAAATAGCATGATACTTAAAGCTGAACTTTGCATAGCTCTGTCACCACCTGAAAGAAGGACTGAGAACAAATGGCTCAAACCTGTACTTGGAAGATTCAGTCAGAGAGAGAAAGTTTCTGATAAAAATAAATAGGTCTTTTAGCATACCTCCAAGCTCTGTCATGCTTTTCTCCATGTCAAAGAAAACAGATTCCAGATATTTAGGATGTAAAAAAAAGACATAAATAGTCTAATTATGTCTTCCAGTCTAATGTTGAGCAACAGTTTTGAGAGCCAACAGTATATCAAAAAAAAAAAACTTGTTGCATTCCAGAAACCAATCAAAATAGTTAACCATTTTTCCAAACTCACGCATATGCAACTATTAGTTACTGGGCAAAAATTTGTTGTGATTTTGGATAATTATCTGGCTTTGGGAAGCCATTATACTTTGCCAGATATCTGGAAATTCTTTTAAGAGAAAGTTCTCTTGAAAGGCATGAAAGGTAGAATTATTCAGTCCAAGGTAGATACAGATATGTTTCACCATCTCATAATGGATGTCATCAGGTCCTCCAGCAGTAGGTCAGCACTGAAGAAACCAGCACTCAGCAGTTCTTTTCTTTCTTCAATACTTCTTTCATAACATTAAAGAGAATGAGAACATAGATTGCAAGTGCAAAACAATCACATATGCTTATTGCAAAGGAAAGCATCCAACATCCTCCTAGCATGTCAAAGGTGGAAATATGAGAATTACATTTATTGAACTTAATCACAATTGCATTATCTAATTTGGGATGATGCAATTGTGAGGTGGGATACTCATGTATGTTAACATTCTTCAGACACTTTTTTATACTTGTTGTAATAGATTTAACAGTATTGATATAAACACAGATGGATAAGAAAATAATTATTTATTAACTAAGAAGCTAATATTTCGCTGATGTTATATCCAGCATCTTCAGAGCACACAACACAAAGTTTGTTACAAATGCAAGACAACCACAATCCGGTGAAACAGTGGGGCTAGTATAAGTAATTGCAGCATGCAACACAAGACTAAAGTCCTAATAAGGTTTGGAGTATGTTTTAAGGCGTCTGTTGATTCCAGGAACAACCTATCTGACTTGTAGAAGCTTCTGTGCATTACTTTTGTTTTTTTTTCAATTGATTCTGTGTGCTGGGGTATCCAAATAATAAGTTAATAAATAGTTATTTTCTTATCCATCTGTATTCATATCAATACCATTAAATCTATTACAACACGTCTGACGAACACATAAGCCTATCCACGCGTTTAAATATTCTTCACGGAGATAACATCGTACGTAAGGCACGACAATACGGTAAGTGGAAAGTAAAATTGGCGTGACAACTGAACAGGTTAGCCTTCTTAAAAAGGTGTTGAGATTTGATTTGATACCAAACTGTATAAAAATTAGGAACAAGTTTCACTCAGCCAAAGCCCAAAGTATTTACAAACGAGCGATTTTAGCACTATTACGAGAACAGGTATATGCTACTCGCCGAGAACTTTCAAAAATAAATTCCTCCATCAGTGTACTACGTGATATATTATGTGACATTCTGAACCTGGAGCTATGGGATATCTTGGATAGAATCTCCTACTCGACAGCCAATAAAGAATTTGCTAAAGGATTTCAAATTTTTTCCAGTGTCGGTTAAAAACCGACACCGGAAAAAATTTGAAATCCTCCAGCAACGCAATGTTACACAGCAGCCGCAATTTCAGCAAGCTGCCGTCGTTGTGAACCTATCATCGGCAACCTTATCCAAAGAGGCCGCGAGTGCATTAAGTCTTGGACACAATTTTGCCATTACTCCTAGAGAAGTTCCTAAAACCAAAATAATGGCTTCCGTTAAACGTGGGATATACCACTTGCCTCCAGCTATAGCCAATAATATTAGGTTAGATGTGGGCAATATCCTAATCCATTCTAAGCCTCCCAAAAATAATATCCCACATAAAGAAATAATAGCTCTAAAAGAACTACGCAATAATAACCACATTACAATAACCAAATCAGACAAAGGAAACGCCACTGTAGTAATGAAAATTTCATATACAGCAGAATATGAAAGCAAAATGCATGCACTACTCTAAGACCGGTCTACAGATCAAATCATAGATCGAGATCCCACCAACTTACAAAAGAATAACGTGTGCAAGTTACTGAACAAAGTCACTTCCTGGCCAAAAGAAATTGTCAAAAAACTCAAACCCTTGCACGTTAAAACATCCAGAATATATGGTGCCCCTAAAATACACAAACAAGGTACACCTTTGCATCCTATTGTAGATAGTATAAACAGTCCTACATATAAACTAGCTAAACATTTAGCCAAATTACTAGCCACTTACACAAACAATTCTTCCTCTTTTGTTAAAAATTCTATCCATCTAAAAAGTATTTTAGAAAATCACACCATAAATAGTTCAAACCTAATGGTGAGTTTTGATATCACCTCATTATTCACTAATGTACCACTGATCGAAACACTTAACTGACTAAATTCACAATTTCCCCCAGATATATTTCAGCTATTTAAATTCACAGTATACAGACGGGTTATTTTACATGGAAAGGGAAAATATACATACAATTAGATGGGACAGCTATGGGTTCCACCCCTCTCCCCCCCTAGCCAACTTCTACATCGAACATCTGGAAAAACTAGCTAACACAGTCACTCTGAAACCTAGTCTCTGGCTACGCTATGTTGATGATGTGTTTGCTATTTGACCACGTGGCCCAGATACATTGAATACATTTTTAGTGCATCTAAATAGCCAGCACCGTAACATCCACTTTACAATGGAATTAGAAGCCAATGAAAACCTGCCTTTCCTGGACACACTGATCACACGTCTTCCAGAAGGTTCCTTATCATTTTCTGTTTATAGAAAACCCACACATACAGGGAGATACTTACACAAACAATCACACCATCACCCTTCTCAACAATATGGTATCTTAAAAACACTAACCCATAGAGCTAGAGCAATCTGTTCCAATGACATTGCTCTCACTGCTGAACTTTCTCACCTACATCACACCTTCTTAACCAATGGTTATAATCCCCATAAGATAGATAACATACTAAATGCTACCCAGAAATCCCCTCTATCTACCACAGAAGACTACAACAAAACTATTACCATCCCATACATTAAAGACACATCTGAAAAGATATCTAGGGTGCTTAACAAACACCAACTACACACCGTATTTAAACCTTATGCGAAATTAGCAACTCTCATCCGTTCACCTAAGGACAAACGCACTCCTTTATCACATCCAGGAGTCTATGAAGTGCCTTGTTCTTGCCATCAAGACTACTATGGACAGACAGGAAGAACTGTGGACAGCCGCCTCAGTGAACACAAAAAATATATCCGACACTTTTGCTATGGCAAGTCAGGTCTGGCAGACCATGCTTTGGATACCCCAGCACACAGGATCAATTGGAAAAAAAACAAATGTAATGCACAGAAGCTTCTACAAGTCAGAAAGGTTGTTCCTGGAATCAACAGAAGCCTTAAAACATACTCCAAACCTTAACAAGTATGGCTGTATAAATCTACCAAAGATTTGGGAGACAGTCATCCTAAGACGAAATTAATATTTATTACTTTTATTTTATTTTTTTCAAACTTTCTAAGACTATTATTTGGACTACTATTTCAAAACTTTGAACTACTTTTTTTTTTTTTTTAAACCCCTAGATGGCACCCTATTAGGACTTTAGTCTTATGTTGCACGCTGCAATTACTTATACTAGCCCCACTGTTACACCGGATTGTGGTTGTCTTGAAAATCTTTCTCATATTTCCACCTTTGACATGCTTAGGAGGGTGATGGATGCATTCCTTTGCAATAAGCAAATGTGATTTTTTTTACTTGCACTCTTTGTTTTCATTCTCTTTACTATCACATTGGGCACAGATAAAAAGGCAGTATGAGAATGACTTATTTTGTGCACAATGGATTCAATATAGAGACTGATAGGATAGATCAGACACATTGCTTTTATTAATGCTCAAACTTTCAGAGTGTCAAATATAAGAATGGTATTTATGGTCAGTACAAGGTCACTATTTCTATATGAAAATTCTTCTTATAGATATCACTCATTGATCAGTTAGTTCATAGTATATCTCCCTGTCAGGAACCTTCTTTATGTTTCTGACCCATCAGAAAGATGGAGCCATTCTGATAGGTAATCAGAATGAAACATGAGAATGGGCCCAAATAAGGTCTGATGTAACTCATTCAGAAAAATTAAAATTTTTGCAGAAGATTATCACATTGGCATTTCAGAAAAAGATGCTCCACAAAGGGATTGATCTTTATCTTTTTAATTAAAAAAAATTGGAATCTATCAACCATTCTAAATCACCCTGGATATAAAAAAAGGGAAGCATTTTCCTAACAGGACAGTCACTGTTGAATGTATGATGAAGAAATAAGCAGGTGTCTCAGATGTTTCCTGCTTTCTAATCTTCTTATTTGCTAACATTCCAATTATTTCTCTACTTTGTGGTCCTTGTATCATAGAAGGGCTGATGATATTCTAGAGAATGAAAGACACACATTAAGATTGAGTTGTAGTGCTCCTCATCCATCATGGAGTCATATAGAACATGTCCTATCCAGTAAGTAATTACTGCGCTTGGAATTAGAAAATCAGAGTTATTCCAGCCACCACACTGGCTCCACAAAGAGCCTTGAACCTCAACCCCAGACCAAGGGAAGAAGACTTACTGCAGTGTTGCTGATCCATGCAGGCATGCACACCAGCTGACTAATCCTGGGTAGGATATGAAAGAGACTACCTGTCTTACTGAAGGAAGAAACCAAAGGAATGCATGAAATGTAGACCAGCAGAATTCCCCTTGCTGGATTTCAATACGTTGCTGACAGAAATACTACAGCAAGGCAGTGAATCCCAGTGATGATGGTTTGGAAGCTAGGAGAGTAAACTATGCTCAGGAGAAATAGATCGATGAATGTGGGAACAAAAAAAAAGAAAATAGACAGATGAGAATGGCTGATACTATCTCTGGAGGTCTTGCCACCAACATGAAATGATAGTGATACTCTTCAAGAACAATGCCAAACATATTGTGAAAATTCAGAAACTCTTCTCCTCCATTTAAGGGTATAGTAGCAATCTCTTTCATATCCACTTCAACATTCATGACACATTTTGTAATAGTGATGGTCATACTGTCCTGACAGGCTTCCCCTTGCCAGAGGATGCAAAATGAAAAATCCCTTCTTAGTAGAGATGCACCGAATATTTGACTTTGCTTTGGTATTCAGCTGTTTTGGCATGTTTTTCAGATAATCGACTTTGGCCAAAGCAGATTCCTTTTATACATGTCATAACAAAACCCAACCAATCGAGAAAAGCCTCCTCTTATCTTATGAAACTGTTCAAATATAAGCGTTTCCACACACAGCTAATGAGTAAACATTTTTTGCAGTACAATTTCTCAAAAATTTTCTTTTGGTACTAGCTACCGGCATAATCCTTGAAAGAGTTTTTTATTTTTTTATTTATTTATCCCCCCATCCCCATAAGTTGGAAATATTTATGAAGAAACCAGATACCTGCTACTCCAAAAAATGCTGAAAAATTCATTTTCCTACATCATAATTCTTGATATTTCACAATTTAAAATAACTTCCATTAATTTCATATATTATTATGAATATATACATTAATTTGTTATATGAAAAAGCAAGCGCAATAATTTTTTCCCTGATGTTTATACTGTATTGTTGTTAAATAGAACATTATGTATGAAATTAATGTTAGTTTTAATATATCAAAATGGAGGATATTATGGATCCAGCAATATTTTATAGTCAAATGTAGAAAGAACGTAAAGTTTTGAAAATTTATCAGTGAGTTTATGAAAAAAAGACAGGAAGCTCTCGCAATTGCCTTCGGTGCACTATTTAAACAGCACAAACTCTACCTGCAACTCATGTATTCATGTTTTATTTATGGATTGAGTTTTCACTAGCGTCATCAAGGGCTCACTTTACTGAGTATGGGAATGACAAACCCGAGGTGCCTGATGCTGGACCATGCCTTACTTCATGTAATATACATCTGTTATATTATCTGTAGACTGGTCCCACCACTTCTTTCTTTCCTTCTTTCTTCTCTTCTTGCTCCTTCCCTCCAATGCTACTAGAGTATTCGCCAGCTGGGGATGATCTTTCCTATTTTCCTGTTTCATTTGTCTTATGCAGCCACTGAAGCAGGCAAGCTACACACAATAGATGCCAGTCCCATGCACAGATAAATGGTGAGGCTTGACATCAGGAAGGGCATCCAGTTGTAAAACTTCACTGCCATCTCTAACTAATGGGTCAAGAAAGTGATACAATAGCTGGGGTGTACCCCTTAGGCGACATGCAGCTACACTGCCCTACAGGTACGAGAAGCAAATGAGGGCTTTTGCATCAGTGGTAGATGCAGTTAGAGAAGTGAGCGCAATGGGTAGAGAGAATGTTGCAAGTGGGAATATTCAATTTGGAAGCCTGACTGGAAGGGGAAGGAAGGAGGCAGACATAATGAGGAAGTTGGACATTTTATGAGTGTAGGAGACAAGGCGGAAGGGGGGGGGGAGGTGAAGGAACTGGGTATAGATTGTTCTAATCTGGAGTGAATAAACAGGGAAGAAATGATATTGGAATTGTGGTGCATGGCAGAATGAAGGGTGAAGTAGTGGAAGTAGATAGGAGGAAGGACAGGATCATGTGAAAAACTGGGTACTGGAGAAGAGCAAGTGGTCATCTTATGTGCACATGCCTTACAAGTTGGCTATAGAGCAGAGGAGAAAGATGAGTTCCGGAATGTGATAGATGAAGAAATGAGGGAACTGGAAGAAAATGGGATGGTGATTGTGGGAGGAGATTTAAATGGACACAAAGGAAGACAGAATAATGACTGTGAAAGGATGCATGGCAGCCATGAAGAGGGAATGATGAACCAGGAAGGAGAGAGAGGTTGTGGACTTCATGGCAGCATTTGATCTGGCAATTGTGAACTCGTTTTTATGCAAGATGCATTTTATGCAATAATACCACTTCTAACTTATAGAAGTGGTAACAACAGTTCACAGATTGACTACATCCTGACTAGAAGAAAACATCTTAAGGAAGTAACAAATTGTAAGGTAATTCCAACAGATTAACTGGCACACAATACCAGCTGGTGTGCGTGGACTTTAAAATAAGGTTGAAGATAAGAACCTATGGAAAGATATGGGATGAAGACAATTAAATGGTTTCACTCAAAAGAAGAGTGTGAGGAACCTTTATAAGGAGAGGGTGTTAGAGAGGATTTTAGATGGATTAGAAAGTGTACAAGATTGGTGGAGACATACTTCAAAAGCAATTCTGAGCTGTGCAATCGAGGTGCTTGGTGAAACATCTAGAAAGATTAGAGAGCAGAAGGAGGGTTGGTGGTAGAATAATAATGTGCAAGAAGCAGTGAAGGCTAAGAAAGGTCAAAGAAGTGGGACGAGTCAAGAGTGGAAAAGGAGGGAGAGAAAGCGAGAAGCCAAGAGAATGTTCTGCAGGCGAAGGCAATGGCATATCAAGATCTTTATGACCAATAAGAAACAAAGGAAGGACAAAGAAAAATTTATCGACTGGCAAAATGTAGGAATAAGGCATCACAGGACATCTTACACGTGAGGCAGATTAAACACATTGAAGGAAGAGTATGAAGGAGGGATGTGGATATACGAAACAGATGGAGAATATACTTTGAAGTGCTTTTGAAAGAGGAAAATGTGAGGATTCAGAGAAAATGGGCAGCCTTATGAGGGGATGGAGCAGAACATCAGTAGAGTGGAAGATGAGGAGGTTGTAAAGGGGATGAATAATGGAAAATCAGTGTGCCCCTGACAAGAACCAAGTGGAAGCATAAAAGGCACTGGAGGAAGGGAGCAGTGACCTGCTGTAGGATTTGTTCATAAAAGTTTGACAACAGGAAAAAATGCCTGAGGAGTGGAGAGAAAGTACTCTTGTCCCTATTTACAAGGACAAAGGGGATGCTTAAGACTGTAAGAATTACAGAGGAATAAAGTTGATGTTCCACACAATGAAAATCCTAGAAAGGATTCTTGATGGAAGACTGAGAGAGGGGATGGCGATTGTAAAGGAGCAGTTTGGCTTCATGCCTGGTTGATCAACGATCGATGCTATCTTTGGATTACGGCAGATGATGGCAAAGTTTTAAGAGAAACAAAGGGAACTACATCTGCTGTTCAGTGATCTGGAGAAAGCTTATGATAGAGTGCCAAGGCAAGAAGTATGGAGATGTCTGAAGGAGAAGAAGGTACCGGAGAAACATGTCAGGTTGGTGCAGAAGATGTACAGAAATGCGAAGATAAGAGTTAGGACCTGCCTGGGAGAGACACAAAGCTTTCAAGTGACAGCTGGTTTGCATCAAGGGTCAGCATTAAGTCTGATCTTGTGTAATATTATGATGGAGGTGGTGACGGAAGAGGTAAGAGAAGATGTGCCTTGGACAATGTTGTATGCAGATGACATTGTGCTGTGTGCAGAATCAAGAGAAGAAGTGGTACATAAACTGGAAGGATGGAGGAGAGTATGGGAAGAGAGAGAGAGAGAAGTATGAGACTGAGCAGAAGTAAGACAGAGTACATCTGCTGCAACGTGGATGGCAGCCAAGAGATAGATCTGGAACTGGTAGAAAATGTCATCAGGAAGGTTAGTGACTTTAGATACTTAGATTCAACAGTGAAAGAGGATGGAGAGGCTGCGAAGGAAGTGGCATGCAGTAGATAAGCTGGATGGAGGAACCGAAGAGAGATGGCTGGAGTGCTATGTGATAAGATGGTGCCAGTCAATCTAAAGGGAAAAATCTACAGGACAGCGGTGAGACCATCTATGATGCTATGGAAACTGTGGCCCTGAGGAAAAATAACATCAGCAGGATGGAGGTAGCAGAGATGAGAATGCTCAGGTCGATGTGTGGTGTGCCCAGAAAGGATCATCTGAGAAATGACTATGTAAGGAGAATGTTGAAAATTACAAACTTAGGAGCGAAGACACAGGAGACATGGTTGAGATGGTGTGACCATATGATGAGGAGGGAGGACGAGTATGTATGAAGAAACGTTATGCAGATAGATATGCAGGGGAGGAGGAAGCATGGGTGGCCAAAGAAGAAATGGAGAAAGATTGAGGAGGAGGACCTGAAGATGAAGAACTTGGATGTGGTTACAGCCCAAGACAGGAGGATGTGGAGAAGACCCATTAACAAATCTAATTAAGTGAGATAGGCTGCAGAAGAAGAAGTAAGTTTCACTAGCCTGAAACATTATATTTCAAATTTGAGATTATTATGATCACATTTAAAAATATCTCAATCAACTCAGTCTATAAACCACCAGAAGAAACTTTTTCCTTCCCTGACATCCTACTCAATAATAATGCATACATGACTAATGTTGTATTAGGTGACTTAACAGCCATAGTGTTAACTGGGGTTACACAAAATCCAACGAAGATGGAGAACTAGTTGAAAAATGGGCTGAAAACCTTTCTCTAAACCTGATACATAATCCAAAACTCCCTGCATCTTTCAACAGTGGCAGATGGAAGCAAGGCTATATCCCTGACCTCATATTTGTTAGCTCAAAAATATCCAACATCTGTGTTAAAAAGGTTTTAAATCCGATTCCATATACTCAACATAGACCTATGTTGAGTATATGGAATGCTTCAATTCAACCCAGCAATTATGCCTAACACAGTCCCTTACAGACGACGATTTAATTTCCAAAAAGCAATAATAAATTTAGTTTAATCCTTTATTCAAGTGTGAGCAAACAAAGTTTGCACCTGAAAGTATCTTCAGGACAGGGTTAAGGTGGTACAACACCAGGGCAACAAGTTGCCCTGGTGTTGTACAATGCTCACACTTGGATAAAGGATTAAACTAATTTTATTATACTCTAACCAAGTGAAAAATAAACTTTCAACATCTTTTCTCTAAATCCAGAGTAAATTATTAAAAAAGGGTGGCACACCAATTGGCAATTCCTATAGGTAGAGATGACCTGCTAATGCTTCTGCCTGATATCTCCACTTGGGCCTGGCTCCCACTGAAGAGACCTCAATAAAGGTCGAAACTAGTCTGGGTAGTGGCCCTTCCCTTAATGCATAACATTAGAAATATCTGCAAGGAGATGTGTTTTGCATTATAGGAGATACTGAGATAGGAGTGTTGGTAGCTTGCTCCACCTTTGCAACGAGTTGCCCTGGTGTTGTACCACCTTAACCCAGTCCTGAAGATACTTTCAGGCGCAAACTTTGTTTGCTCACACTTGGATAAAGGATTAAACTAATTTTATTATACTCTAACCAAGTGAAAAATAAACTTTCAACATCTTTCTCTAAATCCAGAGTAAATTATTAAAAAAGGGTGGCACACCAATTGGCAATTCCTATAGGTAGAGATGACCTGCTAATGCTTCTGCCTGATATCTCCACTTGGGCCTGGCTCCCACTGAAGAGACCTCAATAAAGGTCGAAACTAGTCTGGGTAGTGGCCCTTCCCTTAATGCATAACATTAGACATATCCGCAATGAGATGTGTTTTGCATTATAGGAGATACTGAGATAGGAGTGTTGGTATCTTGCTCCACCTTTGCAACGAGTTGCCCTGGTGTTGTACCACCTTAACCCAGTCCTGAAGATACTTTCAGGCGCAAACTTTGTTTGCTCACACTTGGATAAAGGATTAAACTAAATTTATTATACTCTAACCAAGTGAAAAATAAACTTTCAACATCTTTTCCAAAAAGCAAATTGGAAGGGATTCATGGAAGATCTTGATCGCTCCATAGAACAAGTCCCTCCAAACCCTCAAGAGTATCCTGAATTCATAAAAATACTGAGGAAAATCTCCACCAAACACATCCCCCGAGGATGCCGCACAAACTACATTCTAGGCCTTTCCTGTGACATACAAGCCTAGTATGTTGATTACTTACAACTTTACGACACCAACCCCTTCTCAGAAATGACTATCCAAGGAGGAGAAAACTTATGCTCCAATATGGCAGAGGAAAGGCATTCCTCATGGAAAAAAGAAATAAAGCCTTTGATATGACCCATAGTAGTAGAAAGGCATGGAACTTTATCAACAGAATTAGGAAGGATTTCACTAAGCCATATGAGCATCTGCAGATAACAGCTAATCAAATTGCTCACCAGCTGCTGCTGAATAGAAAATTCACTAAAAAAGCACACAAAAAAATAAGATACTTAGAACCCTAAGTGGGGAACAAAATATGATTAACTCAGATTCCACCATCACTGAATTCACACTGCCATAAACTACTAAAACCTAGAAAATCTGCAGGCCTTGATGATGTCTGTAATCCACAGATTAAACATTTTGGAACCAGGACTAAAGAGTGGTTATTAAACCTATACAACACTTGCCTCAGAACCCTAACGATACCAACTATCTGGAGGCATGCCAAAGTGGTGGCCTTTCTGAAACCAGGGAAAACTCCAACAGAAGCAAAAAATTACACACCTATATCACTACTCAGCAACCTCTTTAAACTCTATGAATGACTAATTTTGAATAGGCTACACCCCTAATCGAACCACACATTATTGCTGAGCAGGCTGGCTTTAGACCAGGCAAATCCTGCACATCACAAATTCTTAACCTCACTCAATATATAGAAAATGGTTATGAGCAAAAACTAGCCACAGGAGCAGTCTTTGTAGACCTAACTGCAGCATATGATACCATAAACCATCTCACACTCAGAAATAAAATATATAGCATAACTAGAGACTATCGCCTTGTCCTTCTGATCCAGTCACTCTTGGAAAACAGATGCTTTTAAGTGGACCTGGGGGGTTGGAAGAGCCGCTGGCACCTCCAAAAAAATGGCCTCCCCGAGGGAAGTGTGTTATCACCATTACTTTTCAATATCTACATCAATGATCTCCCCATTCTTCCAGGAACTAGAAAATTTTATCTATGCTGATGACCTTGCCATAGCTATTCAGTCAAAAATTTCAAGTCCATTGAAACTACTCTATCACTTACCTTAACTAGTCTAACAACATACTATACCAGCAATCAACTAAAACCAAACCCCCTTGAAAACCCAGACTGGTTTTTTCCACCTTAACAATAAGGTGGAAAAAGTCAACAGGAAGGTACAGATTTCTTGGGAAGGCTCTAATATAGAACATTCCTGAAACCCAATCTACCTCAGTGTGACTCTTGATCGCCCCCTCTCATATAAAACCCATATAGAAAAAACAAAGGCAAAAGTGAATGCAAGAAACAACATACTAAGAAAGCTTGCCTCCTCCAAATGGGGGGGGGGTGCAGACTGTTAAGTTCTGAATTTAACTGAAAATTAATTAATTTATGTTTCCTTCAGACTTAACATGCGTTTGCAATTTTGAACATATATTGACATATCAGATGTGCTAAATTACTTGTGACTTACCAGAAACATTACTAAATTGAGGTCATTTATCCATAATTCATGTTGTAGTATAAATATTGTGAATTGTTTGTGATTTAAGCTATGTTACTTTTGTGTAAATGCTTGTAAATTTGCTGGGAGACTAGCTAATCGGATTAGGTACAGATGGCCAGAAGCTGAACACGTGAAACAAGTACGCATGCACCGAGTATGGCAAGTACGAAGTCCCCCCCCCCACACACACACACTCAAATCGAAAAGCATGCTAGGGGAGAGTGTGGCACTACGTACTGGGAGACGTAGGGTGACTCACGCAAAGGGGGAGGGGAAAAGCTATGACATGGAAAGAAAGGATGGCGCACGATTTAAAAAGGGTAGCAGCGCCTAAGAGATGGCTTTTTGGTCACTTTTCGTTTGGTTTTGGACCCTCCTTATGGCACCTTCTCGCCCCATGCTTCAACGAGGTCATCGAGACAAAGACTGAAGAAGCATGCCATGATGTTCATGAAAGCTTGCCGGTCAACGTTTAGCCCAGTTAGATGGCAGTTTCTGATTCCCCAGGAAATAGCTGAGCCATGTTGAACCAGTTGATGAGAAAACAACGGGCAATTACTTTTGGCGCTGGAGATATGTCCTGTCCGACCACCAGTGGAACACCTCAGTTAATATAGAATGACCCAGGAATCAAGAAGAAAAATTTCAGTCATGATGAATGAGATGGCCAAGAATAATGCCCCAGCAAATGGTAATGTAAACCCTATTTTTTGTTAAGTAACTGTGTTAAGTAACGGAATTTATGAAGGACAAGAATTACCAGAGGAGTTTAGAAGATCAATTTTTATCCCCATTCCAAAAAAGATGGGAGTTTTAGACTGTAACAATTTTAGAACGATAAGTCTTATAACTTGCACAGCAAAAATTCTGGTGCAAATAATTTTAGAGAGAATTAGGAATAAAATAGAAAAAGAAATGAATGAGGAACAGTTTGGATTCAGAACCAACAGAGGAACTAGAGAGGCTATAACTTGTCTAAGAATTATTGGGGAGAAAACACTAAACCATGGTGGAAAGTTGTTTTGGGGATTTCTAGATTTTGAAATGGCATTTGATACAGTGAAACATGAAAGGCTTTTTGACATTCTAGAAAATACTGATAGTGACTCTTATGACTTGGAAATTTTATAGATTATATTGGTCACAAATAGCGTCAGTATGTGTAAATGGAGAGGAAACAGGAGAATTCCCGGTGGAGAGAGAGAGGAGTCAGACAAGGCTGCAAGTTATCACCATTATTGTTTAACTTTTATAGTGAACAAATGTTTAGAGAGGCACTTGAGGATGTAGAAGAAGGAATAAAAATAAACGGAAGAATCATTAATAACAAGATATGCGGATGATGTAGTGGTGATGGCAGAAAGTGAAAATGGGTTACAACAAATTATTCAAAGAATTGAAAACTCTTGTAAAGAGTATGGACTAAGAATTAACACAAAAAATACCAAGATAATGGGTAGAAAAATAGGAGATAATGTAAAAATAAGATGTGGAGGAAAGATTTCAATATTTAGGTAGCTGGATCTCAGAAAAAGGAACTTCAGAGTTGGACATTAGAAATAGAATAGGCAAAGCTAAATCGGCATTTATGGAAATGAAGAGAATTTTAATAAACAAGAACACTAAAATAGGCGTTAGAATTGGAATAGTTAAAGCAACAGTTTGGAGTATTGCAAGTTATGGAAATAAGTCATGGACACTCAGAAAGAGAGATATGGAAAGAATTAATGCATTGGAAATGTGGTGTTATAGAAAGATGGTAAAGATTAGCTATACAGAAAGAATATCAAATCCAGAAGTTTTAAGACGAGTTGGGATGGAAAGAACACTGCTAAAGAATATTATGCAAAGAAAGACCAGATTTGCAGGACATATTCTGAGAGGTTCTTCGGGACACCTGACAAGACTATATTACAAGGGAAAGTTGAGGGGGAGAGAAGACGTGGAAGACCAACTAGAGTGGTTTAATGACATCGTGGAATGGACTGGTTTAAGAATGATGGAAGCGACAGACAGAGAGAAATGGAGAAGAGCTGCTCATCTGCTGCAACCTGCTTGCTAGAGGATGCTACCGGATGACGACGAACTGTGTTATGGGAGAAAGCTTGTAAATTTAGGAAGGACATTAAGCATTTTTTTTGAGGTTATTAATTATGCTAAAGACTTTAGAGATAGTTAGTTTTTGGAGTAGTGATAACATATGAATTTTTGAAGGAATTAGTGCAGAAGCACGTGGAGGTTTCTTGTGATTTGATAAGTGAATAATCCTTGGCCTTGAAATGTATATAAGAGCATGGCTGTTCATAGATAGAATTGCATACTTGAATTGATGTGTGTTGCATGCTATGAGAAATTTAGAAGGTTTTGATTATTATATTCATTCTTTGATATTAGTGAAATTATATGTCAGTATCTATTTATAATGTGTAAATGTCTGAATTGAAATTAAATGTTCTTTTCTTTAAGCTTAACTAGTGACTTGCCTGATTTTATATTTCTATTGCACCTTCTCATAAAATTCAAACCACAGAGGGAGATAAATTGTTAGGGAGGCTACAATTGCAAAATAAGCTTAAGTGATTTAAGATAGTGTACTAAACTGAGTACTGGTTCCTTGATTTTGCACTGTTCGATAATCTAGGATTCAGGGTGGCGCAGTATAATAGAAATTTTCCCTAAATCCGAAGAAGGAATCAGAACCAGTGCTGAAACAAAGGGGATCGGCATTGTCTAGTAGTAACCGCTTTATCTTCAAATTCCAGGTGCACCATTCTTAAGAGTGGATAACGGCCCTGAGTGAATCTTAAGACAGATAGAAAGATAGAGCATATTATTTAGATGGAACTAAGCTAGCGAGATTTAAGAAAAGAAATAAATAAAATAATATTTAAAGAAACTAAGTAAAAGTAATTAAAGTAAAACAAATAAATTAATTAAACACATATTTAACAAGACCCTAGCACACTGAGATTTTCTGCCTTGGCCCTTTGCTATTCTTCTGAGGAATATGCCTGCCCAGTATGGTCCATATCCTGCCATGCTGAAAAACTTGATCCAGCATTGAATGAAAGCTGCCGCATAATTACAGGATGCCTGAAACCAACACCACTAAAAGACCTGTATACTTTGGCTGGTACTGCATCCCCTTCAATTCGAAGATCTGCATTCTCAGCTGACCCACTATTCGACCAGACAGCAGTGCCCCAAAGACTAAGATCCTGACATTGCTTCCTGGCAACTGTTGAACCACCTACCAACCTCCCAGAGACAAGACTTCAACAATGGCTTGTACTATACCCTGAAAATAATACTGGTATTCCAACAGCTGAACATCTTCCACGTGGTGCCCACTTGGAGTGGAATACTTGGAAAAGCTTCAACAGACTTCGAATGACAGGATGCTGCAAACAAAACCTCATCAAATGGGGCTAACTCACTGGCCCAGACAATTGTGTGGGACAACCCAGTGCATGGAACACCTTCTTTCTTGTCCCTTTCTTCCATCGCCTTGCACAAAAGAGGAGCTTATATCCTGCACAGAAAGAGCAGTTGATTGTGCAAGATACTGGAGGAACATCTGACCATATTTATTGTATCTAAGTTACATACATTTTCCTTTTTTTTTTTTTTTCATATTTAATTATTATTCCCTGTATAATTCATCTACCAAATCTAAGCTGATCTCATTGTAATGTATCCTAATTTGTTGTAAATCATGTTGTACCACTTACATACTGCTGTACTACTTGTGTTTGGATACGAAATAAATTATATTTCAAATTGACCAAGTTCAAAGAATTTGAGGTGAAGTGTTGAGTTACCTCTCCAAAAACTGAGTGATCTACAAGATAACTCTAAATCTCACTGAGTGACCAAAAATCACTACTAAACTCACCATCAAACTATTGGTGGATCCACTAAGTGACAAAAAACTCATTCAACGCTCATGATGAACTTAACGTATGTCATAAATTTCAATTCATTGTAAGTGATCTCTCAGTGAGAGCATAATAAAATATTAATATTAAACTATAAGAGCTAAAAAGCTCAAATTTATCTTATATAACATATTATTATAGAAAATATATCAGATATATTTATATTCCATAGCAAAATTTGGAAACAAATGAAATGTAGAAATATTTTCTTACTTTGGAAAATTTACTGGAAAGAAAGCTTATAAGAAGGTTATGTTCTTATAAACTGTAATAAATTTTCAAAACTTTTAAGTTTTTTCTATATCTGGCTATAAAATAGGGATACTTAGGGAGAGTGAGCCTCCATAGCTCAGTCGGTATAGATGAAGCCCTTTGGTTGGAAAAACCTGGGTTCAATTCCAGTCCATAACATGAGGAACCATTATCATCTCTTTCAACTAAAGGTGAGTTATCCATCTCATATGGAGGGTTCTTTTCTCCTGGTAACTCGGGTTTTTCATTTGCACAGGCACATCTACAGACATCAATACATTTCCCCAAGCAGGCTCTGTGACGAGCCGTTTGGGATCAATTAGAGTCAGATTGTGAAAAATAGCAGACCCTGCACCAAGCAGGATGTAACACGAGGAAGAAAATACTTGGGAGAACAAAATTTTATTTTCTGTTTTTATGAAAGAAGATCCAAAAAGTCTTTCATTTTGGCAATGTAAAACAAACATAAATAGGATATATTAAAGTTACGTTATTATTTTGTAGTAGAATATATATATATATATATATACAGGCAGTCCCTGGGTTACAGAGGAGATACGTTCCCGAGAAAATCTTTAAGTCGGATTTATATGTAACTTGGATCTCTGATGAACAGTGCATATATGGTAATAATAATAACAACAACAATACTATAATGGCTCATATGTGACAATAATAATACAGTGTAATAATTTAATAATAATAATAATAATAATTATACCCCTGTTCTGTAATAATAAACTACAGAAACTATTGTACTCTTTCTTTTAATTCAAATAAAGTGGAAATAAACAGAAGGTAGGCTAACATTAATCAGAAGATGATGATGATGGAGATGGTACTGGAGAGGATGGAGTGGATGCTGGAGAATTAGGATTTGCATCAGTATCAGATTCTGGTGCTAGAGAGGATGGACCAGGTGCTGGAGAATCAGGATTTGATGCTGTTGCTGGAGAAGGAGAGGGGAGTTTATCACTGAAGTTGGTTTCTTGAAAAAGGTATCCACAGTTGTTTGCAGCCATTTTCGTTTTTTCATCATAATTGGCCTTTTAGCAGCTGATGCTCTCACTACCTGCACAGTACACCTTTGTAAGCCATTCAATGTTAGGATCTTGCTCCTCAAGCTCAGCAAATCCTGCTTCAACAAGATGAAAGGGTTCAGCTAATTATTTTGTCGTAACCTTTCTTGGTTCTGGATCTTCTGATTCATGTTCTTGTGTTTCTATCAGCTGCTTCTCTATATCCATAAGGTCTTCATTGGTTAATTCTTGTGAATGGGACTCTAGTAAGTCAATGACATCATTTTCATTTATGTCCAATTGCAGTGCATTGCCACTCTCCACTATAGCTTTTCTGGCTTTGGTAATGTCTTCTTCTGTGAAGCCATGAAAAATCATCACAGAATTGAGGGCACAGTTTGTTCCACACCACTTTCATAAAGTAAAGTTGCCAAAAGGAGTCTAATCCAGAGAATTTTAATAATAAGGTGTTGACACCTTTTGGCAACTGGTATATGGTATTATGACTTCTGCATTACCTCCACCTCAGTATCACCACCTCTGGGTCTGGCTCCCACTGATAGACATCAATAAAGGTCGAAACCGGTCTAGGTAGTGACCCTTTCCATAATGCATAGCATTATACATATCCACAAGGATATGTGCTTTCATTATTGGATACTAAGGCAAGTGATCAGAACTTATACCACCTTTACCACGAGCCGCCTAAGTCCTGAAAATACTTCAGGAGCAAACTTTGTTTGCTCACACTCAGATAAAGGATTAAACTAAACATATAATTGGTATTTCTACTTTTGTTTCCATTGCATTCACCGTTCTCTTCGCTGCAGGCTCACCTAGCTTGCAGTGGACTTTCGCTTTGGAAGCATGGTCATCAGGATAACACAGACTCACAAAATCGAATAAAAAAAATTAAATCGAAAGTGATACTGTGCATAAGCGACCATATAAACAATGAGATTAGCTGCTAGCATAAAGATGCTGCACCAATGAACCACTTAGGTAATGCAGGTTTGTTCATATGCGCAGAAGAAACCAGTTCCTGAATTATTAATTATCCTTATCGAGAGCCCGTTCGTAAGTACGGAGCACTGTAACTCAGGTCATCCATAACCCGGGGATCACCGTATATAGAAACTTTGAATATAAAAAGAGACAGCTAATGAGAATACAATCCTCGACATCAGAGTTGCTTAGTTGCACTAGTCAAAAAACTTTCCAAGTTTCTTAAGTAGTCACAAAATATGGATTGATCTTCTAATATTTTACAACACCGACATGAATACATTTAGGCCCTTTGATAATTATTCTTAAGGCCAGATTGCTGTCCATGTATGAAAAGCAGTAGCATTCACATCCAGGTCTTTCCAATGAAATAACATTTTTAATTAAGAATGTATGTCACAGAATGGTTGAGAAGACAGACTAGCCTACATCCTATCTCAGGGATTATGTCAGCCATCTGCTAAAATAATGGCAAACCTTGAGTCACAATATTGGACTCAGGGTTGCATTTTTTTGATTAACTAAACTGTTTAACTTTTTTTTTTTTTTTTTAAAGTTAGTTATCTTAAAATTACAAATATATTTAATTCTAATTAATATCTACACTGCGTGTATAAGACAAGAACCATTCTGATAAGTCAAAATATATGAAATTGTGAAATGCCACTGAATTCTGTGATCCTCACTGACTGATCATAACAAAAGTTAAGACGTGCATTGTACTGCAAGTTTGAGATTACAAGAGAATTTAATACACATTCTTTTTAATACAAACGCACCTATTTCAATAGTCTGCAAGTTTGAGATCACAAGAGAATTTAATACACATTCTTTTTAATACAAACGCACCTATTTCAATAAGTAATATTTTGCTGCTCCCATTTCTGAGAGTGAGAGAGAGAGAGAAAGAAGGAATTGAAAGCAATGTAGATGTTAACAATACTTAAAATGAGGTATAACAATCAGGATGAAATTTTCAGGAGGAGATAGAATCTTAAGTTATGACTTACCTATTTCCATGTACATGAGATGCACAAAATGCAAAACTGTAATGAATGAGAGTAGGATCAATCATAATTGATTTTTCAGCTCGGTCAAGAAGATCATGCAGATAACAAAGATGACGAAAACAACTTCTAACACCATATCTGGATGTATATTCATCTAATACAAACACCTGTCCAGGACTGAACCATCCCTAAAATGCAATACAAAAACAAAAACAGTGCATGCTTCAAAAATGAAATCTAATGAATAAAGTGAATTAATATAAACATGATCTACAATACTATGGAAAACCAGTACGCCATTTTTAAAAAGATAAATACTATTAAAAGGAAATAGAGAAATTAATTGAAAAGAAAGGAAATAGAGAAAAGATGTTGTTCATTTATGATAATATTTAGGCTAGTTGTCTTTGGTAAATGTGGCGGTCGAGTTTAGCTAGTCTAGAAAACGTGTTTTTAAAGTTAAATATAGTGTGGCTTTTTGTCAAAAATTGTGCTGCAATTGTGTATCGGTTAGAAACAAGTGTCCTTCAGTGGTATTATTGTTTAGAACTGTGTTGTATATATTGTGTTTTCACTGCCGTTTGTTTGTTTCACTATATCAACGTGTAAAGATGGCGTCCAACAAGAAACGTATGTCAGCGGCGCGCAGGACTTCTACTACTACAAGAAAGGCCGGCTCAGCGTTGGATTTTTCGCAATGGATGCGTTGCGGAAACTGCTATATGTATGCACCGAAAAATGTGAAGGATCTGTGGTCGGTCTGGCAAAATGAAAAGAACGAAAATGTCGACGTATGTGAGAAGTGTCGGGATAGGCTGGAGCGTTTAGGAATGGAAGCTGACATCGGGACCGTAGCGGAAGAACTTCGGCGGGAGTTTATGAAAATGAAAAACGACCTTCATCTTCTTCATGAGGAAGTGGAAGTGATCGGTAAGGAGATACTGGAAGTTAAAGCGGAGTTTAATGTGTTAAACAGAGAAATTAGGACTATAGAGATTACTTTAGCTGAAGTAACTAGAACAGGATTACATATGGGTGAGTCTTTGGTGAATGATTCAGTATGGGAGTGATTGGGAGTCAATATAATAAAACCACAAGTGGCCTAGAAGAAATGAGATGTAGTGAGAGTGGGGGGGTAAGTAATAGAGAGTTGAGTAATGAAGCTGGGAGAGTCATGCTGAATAGTGTAGAGAATGAGTCCATGAGTGTGGACTTGAATGAAGTTAAGAGTAGTAAAATATATGGTGATTCTATGATTAAGGGTATGGAGAGTGGTATGCATGAGGAGTGCTTGGCTGATGGGACAATAGAAAGAGTGGCTTTAGCAGTAAAGAGAGGGCATGAAGCAGACAAGATGATAGTTATGGTGGGTACGAATGACCTGAGAGGTAGTATAAATCGGGTAGGAAAAGATTTAAGAACATTATTAGATATTGTGAAGAGGAAAAGTGTCAATGGGAGAATAGTGTGTGTGCTGCCTCGTTTTGACAATTACGAGTTAAGTAGACGAGCAATGATAATGAATGATATGATTGCAAGAATGTGCAGAAAAAGAGGTCTGGAGTTTGTTGATGTTTGGAGTGTGTTTGAAGGAAAAAGGCAGTTGTATGCTAGAGATGGACTGCATCTTAACATGGAAGGACATAAGAGATTGAAGAAGTTATTGTTTTCTGAACAGGTTGAAGTTATTGGGCAGGGAAACTAATATTGAAAAGGTTGAGTGTAAGAGAGAGAAACTTTAGCACTGATTGTGTATTTATTGATCCTTATAGGCTGAATAAAATGCAGAAGAGAGGGGATAAAAATCGGCATAGGACTACGGTAGTTAATGACTTATATATCAGTTCTAAAGCCAGTACAAGATCTAGAGGGAATCTGCAATTTTTGTATACCAATGCTAGAAGCATTCGAAATAAGAGAGAAGAATTTTTGGCATTAGTCAGTGAAATCTCACCAAAAGTTGTAGGCATTAGTGAAACTTGGCTGTCAGCAGAAGATGTGGTCACTGGAATTGAATGTGATGGGTACACTATTTTCAGGGAGGATAGAGCAGATAGAACAGGGGGAGGAGTACTGTTGATGATAGCTGATGTGTTGCAGCCAAAGAAAGTAGTATATCATGATGATAGACATGTGAATAAGAGTTCATTTGAGGCAGTCTGGTGCGAAATAGCGACCAACGCAACCAAATATACAGTTGGATGCTGCTATAGGCCAGGGAGTACGGGGGGAGATATTGAATTCATGCATCAGCAACTTAGTGCAATGAGTGAAGGCTTGGTGATTATTATGGGGGATTTTAATTACAGTGATATCAATTGGAAGGAGGAAATATCACGTAGCAAAAAGGAAATGGAATTCATACATCTTCTACGAGATAATTACTTGAAACAGCACGTAACTGAAGGGACACGTGGTGTGAGAGTGTTGGACCTGGTTATTGGTTCAGAGGTTATATGCATAAGTAAGGTGTCCTCGTTACCTCCAGTTGGTGAAAGCGATCATGTGGTATTGACTTGGGAGGTTGCAAAATCTGTGGATTTTTCTATTAAGAAGGGGTATGTACGGAACTACAGGTTAGGCAATTATAACAAGCTTCGGAGTGAGCTTGCAGCCATCCCATGGCAGAACATATTGCAAGGGAAAGATGTTAGCAGTGCTTGGGATAAAATCAGCGGGTATCTGAGGAAAGCAATATCAGATTGTGTCCCCATGGTTAGGAGGTCAAACAAGGCAGGCATTAGATGGATGAGCAGTAGTATCAAGCTTGAACTGCAAAAAAAGAAAATGTTATGGGGAATTTACAAGGAGAAAGGCGATCAGGACACCCATGAGCAGTACAAGGCTCAAGCTAGGAAAGTTACCAGCATAGTAAGAAAAGCTAAATCAGATTATGAGAGGACCTTAGCCAAAGAGATCAAGGGTAATCCCAAAGAGTTCTTCCGCTATGTGGCAAGTAAGAGGAAGAATGACTTCGGAAGGATAACCTTAGTGGGTGCTGATGGTATTGAGGTGACAAAATCAGATGTAATAGTCGAGTTACTGAGTGATCACTTTTCAAAAGTCTATCACCCAAGTGAGGATATCTCTATACCTACAGCAATACCTAATGTGAGAATTGAAGCTAAAGAATCAGAGGTATTAAATATATTGCAAAACTTAAATGCAAACACTGCGGTAGGCTTAGATGGAATATCAGCTCGGGTGTTGCGTGAATGTGCAAATGAATCGTCAACCCCTCTCACCTGGATATTTAACTTAAGTTTGAACTCTGGTATGGTCCCTAGGGAGTGGAAGTTAGGCAAAGTGGTTCCTTTGCATAAGGGTGGCTCTAAAACTGCGGTATTGAATTACAGACCAATCACCATCTCAGGAGTAGTGGTAAAAGTATTGGAAAAGTTGGTTAAAGACAAAATTCAAGAATGGGTGGATCAGGATATGATACTCTATAGAGGCCAACATGGTTTTGTTAAAGGTAGATCCTGCCTTAGCAATCTATTAACTATTCATAATAGAATAACATCTGAGTTGGACAAAGGAACTGGCTACACAGTGGTACTTCTGGATTTTGCTAAGGCTTTTGACAGGATACCCCATAGAACACTGTTACGCAAATTGGAGCAGATGGGAATGGATATTAAATTGGTGATATGGATAGGAGAATGGCTCAGGGAGAGATACCATAAGGTGGTGCATGGAGGAGCCGAGTCCAGAATGAGGCAGGTGACCAGTGGTGTGCCTCAGGGCTCTGTGCTTGGGCCAATGTTGTTTAATTTGTATATAAATGATATAGGAAACGGCTTAAAGGGAGATAGTCAGTTGTTTGCTGATGATGCAAAGTTGTGTAGTGCAATAAAAAATCAAGCTGATGTTGAAAGTTTGCAGGAGGATTTAAATAAGCTGGTAAAATGGGCAAAAGAAAATGGATGTCAGTTCAATGTGGAAAAGTGTAAAGTCATGCATTTTGGGATTAAAAGATTACCAGCTGTGTACTACATCGATGGAAAGGTACTCCAAGAGATTGATGAGGCTAGGGACTTAGGGGTATTGGTAGATAGGGAGATGAAGTTCAGAGGACACATTGCTAAGGTGTCCAAGATTGCACATAGGATTACTTGGTTGTTGAGGAACACACTGACATCCAGAGATAAAGAGGTTATTATTCCCCTTTATAAAGCATTGATACTTCCACATTTGGATTACTGTGCTCAGGTCTGGTCACCTGGATTCCTTGGAGATGAGGAGGCTGTGGAGAGGGTTCAGAGAAGAGTGACCAAGTTGGTGCGTGATATAAAAAATGCTCCCTACATTGATAGATTGAGAGCTTGTGGATTGCAGAGATTGGTTGATAGGCGAAGAAGAGGGGATATGATAGAAACATTCAAATTACTAAAAGGTTTTTATAGGATTGATGCAGGGGAAATGTTTCAGCTGTGTGAAAGTGATGGAAGAACAAGAGGTCATCTCTGGAAATTAAAGAAGAGTGTGGTTAACAAAGGTGTCAGAACAAGGTTTTTTGCCTGGAGGGTGGTGAATGAGTGGAATTCATTGCCTGACTTAGTTGTGAGCTCTTCGTCTGTAAATGAATTCAAGAAGAGATATGACAGATATTGTTTTGCTAGTTTGGGTCTCCCGCGATGAGTCTACTGACTCCATGGAGATACCCGTAATAATAATAATAATAATAATAATATCTAAATAACAGTAATATCTGACACATACCAAAATAAAAAAAAATAATAAAAATAAATAAAATAAAATTTTTAAACCACCGAATATTTTTGTTGCCTTTTGCCCTGTCAGGGAAATCTTCATTATCACCTCTCCTAAGGATAAGCTTCCATTGATGTTTTACAGGCTTTTAAACAATTACTTGCTCTAGTGACTTATCTTATTTTGGACAAACAAGTTCTTCAAGATGAATAAAAGCAAGTATTAAATTAAATATCATGAACCTGAGTAGTCCATACTTGTTGAGCACGCTATCTCCACTAAAAACAGAGTTAAATGGAACAAGACAAGAACCCTCCATAAAAGTTGTTTCATCACAGAACTTCTTAATAAAAAAATGTGTGACATATTACTCCACTGTCCTATCTTAAAAAGATCTTCGTATATACCACTTTATGTGAGATAGTACTTTTTTCAAATCAGTTAATCTTTCCCACTTTTATATCTTATTTATAATTTATTTTTCACATTGTTTTCCCAGTTAGAAAAATACTGACTGTTTTAGTTGTCTTACGTAAATAAGCCCATAAGGTGGCATTTTTTTCTAATATTCTGTTATTGTTTGAATGTCTTTCATAATTCTGTACCAAACATGCCTATAATACTGGAAGTTTATTTTTCACTTGGTTAGACTATAAAAAATTTAGTTTAATCCTTTATCCAAGTGTAGGCAAACAAAGTTTGCGCCTGAAGTATCTTCAGGACTGAGGCAACTTGTAGTAAAGGTGGACCAAGTTCTCATCACTCCTTGTCTCAGTATCTCCCATAATGCAAAGCACATCTCCTTGCGGACATGTATAATGCTATGCATTAAGGGAAGGGCAACTACCCAGACTAGTTTCCCATTGTATAAGTGTGGGGATATCTCTAAAAAAACTCATAAAATCCCCCGGATCACCCAATAATGAGTGACCTGCAGGATCAGAAAGTCTGCATTGTTCACCCTGCCACTGAGAACTCTGAGAACTGGTTGACTCTACACCGTGACAGGCTCCCCCACCACCGAGCAAAGCTGCTCATTTGGAAGGGTAACAGGTCTCGTCAGTAGGAGCCAGACCCACAAATCATGATACTAAGGCAGAGGCAATGGAGAGGTCATATTTACCTATAGAGTTGCCAAAAGGTGTATCACCTTATTATTAAATTACTCTGGATTTAGAGAAAGATGTTGGAAGTTTATTTTCTGCAAACTTTGTTTGCCTACACTTGGATAAAGGATTAAACTAAATTTATTATAGTCTAACCAAGTGGAAAATAAACTTCCAACATCTTTCCCTAAATCCAGAGTAATTTAATAATAAGGGCAAAAGTATGGATCAACAAAAAATGGGAACAGAATAAGCTCATAAGAAAAAAGTCCAATTTAGTGAATCTACAAAATCTCTACCCCAATAAAAGCTGTTATAGAGAATCACTCAAAAATGAACTAAAAAAGTTAAACACAGCTACTACCATCAGTGATACTAATGAAATATTAACAAAATGTATCTTGAATTGTGCACTAGGAATAGGAGGTGTAAAAAGGCACCAAAGAGTGGAAAAACTAAGATTTGATGAAGTGGAAAAACAGGAAGCCTTAGATCTGATGAAGAAAAGAAGAGATATGAAAACAGATTTGAATGACACCAATAAAATAGAATATGCAGAAATTTGTAAAACTATATGTAAAAGGATGAAACATGAACTTAGATCGTATAATACTAGGAAAATTAAAGAAACAATAGTAAACAATATCTTGTATAGTAATATAAAGGTAATATATATAATAATATGAAGGTCCTAAGACGAACATTATCAGTTGGAAAAAAGGAAATAGCTGCTGTAAGAGGAAAAAATGGTGAACTTATAAAAAATAGAGATGCAATAATCAAAAGAATTCAGGAATTTTATTCTGAACTCTATGAAGACAAAGACCGGGACATCCAAGAATCATTTATGGATAACTCGAGTAAGGAAGAGCATGATGCCCCCTGAGATCTTACAAAGTGAAGTGGAAATGGCACTGCGGGAAATGAAGAATGGAAAGGCCCCGGGAGAAGTAAAAAAGCAATAAGGAAGAAATTAAAAACTACAGACCATAAGACTACTCCCCACCATATATAAAGTTTTCACAAAAATTATAAATAATAGAATAAAATCTAAACTTGAGGGAATGCAATCGTGTGAACAAGCTGGATTTAGAAAGAATTACAATACTTTGGACCATATTCACACATTAAGACAGCTCATTGAAAAATCAATTGAATACAATAAACCCTTATGTCTGGCCTATATAGACTATGAAAAAGCACTTGATTCAGTTAAAACATCTGTAACAACACTAAAAGCACTTGAAACCCAGGGAACTGAGAAACCACATATTGAAACACTAAAACATATTTGCAATAATGCAACTTCTGTAATTAAATTATATAAAAACAGTGAAAAGTTGCCAATACAAAAAGGCATCCGACAAGGTGACACCATATCTGCAAAATGATTTACAGCTGCACTATAGGAAGTCTTTAGAAGTCATCATCATCACCATCGTCAAATTCCTGCCATGTACCCTCAAGGGGTGTACAGGATATGATAGTACTACATGAAAAAAAATGTACATCATTACTAACTTCCTATCTACAATTTTCCTCCAAATCAACCACAATATCATCTGCAAATTTCAGATGATGCAGCATTTCTCCATTTATGTTTATTCCCAATCAAAACTTCTAAAGACCATCGTTTTTTTTTTAATTAAAAAAAAAAAAAAAAAAAAAAAGATGGTCTTTAGAAGTCTTGATTGGGAATAAAAAGGAATAAACATAAATGGAGAAATGCTGCATCATCTGAAATTTGCAGATGATATTGTCCTAATAGTAGATAATCTTGAAGATTTAGAAGAAAGGTTAAATCGGCTAAATGAAGCCTCCAGAGTAATTGAATTAAAAATAAATAGAGAAAAAACAAAAATAATAATGAATAAATATATTAGCCATAGAACTGTCAAAGTTGAAAACCATGAAATAGAACAAGTTAATTCATATGTATATTTGGGCCAATTGTTATCTTCTGAGGAGTGCCAAAGAAAAGAGATTGAACAAAGAATTCACTTTGGATGGATGGCTTATGGGAAAATGAGAGACATATTCAGAAGTGACATCCCTATGAGTCTAAAAAGGAAAGCTTTCGACCAGTGTATACTTCCTGTCCTAACATATGGAGGAGAAACATGGACTTTAACAGAAGCCCTAAACAAAAAGCTGAGAACAACACAACATCGCACGGAAAGAAGAAGTATGCTAAAAATAACATTAAGAGATAGGAAGGCAAATACTTGGATAAGATCTCAAACAGGTATCATGGATATTGTAAAACACATTGAACAGGCTAAGTAGAGATGGGCTGGCCATATTGCCAGATGCAGTGATGGGAGGTGGACTAGAAAAACAACAGAGTGGAGACCAATGGATGGAGCAAGACAAAGAGGAAGACCGAGAAGGTGGAGGGATGAACTGGAACAAATTGCAGGAGTGAGATGGATGGGAGAGGCAGAAAACTGAGTGATCTGGAAAATCATGGGAGACCTACATCCAGCAGTGGACAGAAACAAATGGCTGAAGAAGAACACCTTTTGGCAACTTGTATAAGTAAATATGACCTCTCCATTGCTTCTGCCTTAGTATCACCACTTCTGGGGTCTGGCTCCCACTGACGCGACCTCAATAAAGGTCGAAACCGGTCTGGGAAATGGACTTTCCCTTAATGCATAACATTATACATGTCCGCAAGATGTGCTATGCATTATGGGAGATACTGAGACAAGGAGTGATGAGAGTTTGGTCCACCTTTACTACAGTTACCTCAGTCCTGAAGATACTTCAGGCGCAAACTTTGTTTGCCTACACTTGGATAAAGGATTAAACTAAATTTATTATGCCTGTAATACTCTGCCAAAAATTATACAAATAAGTTTTAATGTAAGTATCCCTCCATTTGTATAGTTATTATGTTAACTTACAGTATACTGAAAACAAGTGTGTATACGAGGGTGGTCTGAAAAGTTCTCACCCTCGACCATAGATGGCAACACTATCGGCAAGATTTTTTTCTTTTTCTAAGTTGGTACATTTGTCATAAGCATCCATGTGAAATTGCAAGTCATTCTATCAAGTAGTTTGTTTCATACAGCTGTCTGAAGCAAAAGTGCTGTCTGTATCCCTTGAAATGAATAAAATTAAGTATCGTGCGGTTATAAAATTCTTTGCAAAAGAAGGTTTAATGCCATGGGAGTTCAGAAATGTTTATATGCACTGTTCTCCTTTGTTTTCGACAATTAAGAAATGGGCTGCCAAGTTTAAACACGGCCATACCAGCCTTGAAGATGATCCACATGAAAGATCCAAAAAGTGAAACAACACCAGAAATCGTTGATCAAGTGCACGATATGGTATTGCATGACCGGCAAGTCAAAGCGCATGAAATTGCTGAGACTATATGAAATTAAAAAAAATGTGTACGATGTATTTTGCATGAAGAATTGCAAATAAAAAAGCGTTGAGCAAGATGGGCGGCCTGCTTGCTCACAGCAGATCAAAAACACACTCGCATGAAAATCTCTGAATAGTGCTTGGAGCATTTTAATAAGAATAAAATTGATTTTGTGCATCAATTTATTACTATGGATGAGACTTGGATTCACCATTACACATCAGAATCCAACAAGCAGTCAAAATAGTGAACAGAAGTGCCAAAGAAGACGTCAGTTCCATCAGCAGAAAAGGTCATGGCATTAGTGTTTTGGGATGCTAAAGGCATTTTGTTTATTAATTATCTTGAAAACAGTAAAACAATAACCGTTGAATATTATTCTGTTCTTTTAACCAGACTAGACAAAAAAATTCATGAGAAAAGACCTGGTTTGCAGAAGAAAAAAATCATCTTTCATCAGGACAATGCACCTGCCCACAAAAGTGTTTTGGTGATGGGAAAATTAAGGGATCTGCACTATGAATTGTTGGAACATCCACCCTATTCCCCAGATTTGGCTCCCTCTAAAAAACTCTTCCTTGCTGGTCAGTGTTTTTCTTCAAATCAAGAAGTGACTGCAGCTGTAGACGGGTATTTTGCAGATCTTATTGAGAACTACTACAGGAATGGGACAATGGCCCTGGAACATCGCTGGAATAAATGTATTAGTCTTAAGGGAGATTATGTTGAAAAATAAAAATAATTCTGAAATTATAAATTCGTTTTTTCATTGTTAGGCCGAGAACTTTTCAGACCATCCTTGTATATGAATGCTGCTGTCATACAAACAAGCAACCGAATCCACCTAATGGCATTGATGGAATATTTCCATTACACACTAAAGTAGTTCTGATATTCTATCATCAACAATAGTTTCCAGATGTTTGTTGTTTTGAAGCATGACAACTGAACGCTTGTTGCCATCCTTCAAGGATATCTAATCATATACCCATTAAATATAAAAACCTACCAATGAGCAATATGGATCATTCAGTCTGTAATCAAGTGTCAGGGTCTGCAGCATCTTAAATAAGGCATGATGGTCATATTTGCAAGGATCAGCAGAAATAAACTCATCCATTCCATGCTTTCGAGCACGATCTGCATCTATTTAAGTAAACAAGGACTGTAAATATGGGTTTTTTAAAACATAAGCTAGTTTTGTTATAACTACATAATACACAAAATCTAAAAATCTACAATTTTTTGTATCTGAGAAACATTTTATAGGCTTTATGCATAGCATTCAATCAAGTATAGGCATTCACACTTATAACACAACTGGATTTTGCTCTCCAGGTGGAACCTCATCCTTCAAGAACATGTGCTAAGTGTATAGGAGTCACAGAAAGAAGAGAGCAGCTTCAAGTTCATTATCTGTCCATTAACTCGCAAAATAATTTATTGCAGAATACTCGAATCTTGTGAAACAACACATTTTGCTTGAGAGGCAATCTGCAAAGAATCTTGCAGTAATAGTAGATTCCACAACTCTTCCCATATTGAACAAACAACATTTCTTTTGAGTACTTTTAAAAGAAATACAGTATGAGATTCAAGAAAGATTGTAGCAACAAAAGAAGGAAGAAA
Source organism: Typopeltis vanoorti (assembly GCF_054136105.1). Taxonomy (NCBI): domain Eukaryota; kingdom Metazoa; phylum Arthropoda; class Arachnida; order Uropygi; family Thelyphonidae; genus Typopeltis; species Typopeltis vanoorti. The sequence continues at coordinate 2,639,354 of NC_143549.1, read as the reverse complement.
CTGCTCACTGATACATTGAAAGAATATGCTATTCCTCTTAGTCATTATACAGCTCAAGTCTACAATAATGGGCCAAATATGGCCAGAAAATACAATGCAGCACAAGCAAAAATAAAAGAACAATGTTCAACAGCAATTCTTTCACCTTGAGGTTGTCACACGTTCAACTTATGTGGAAATGATGCTCCTGAATGCATGCTGAAGCAATCAACTTTTTCTTTGGTTATTCCTTAGCAGTGGGAATTACTACAAAACCATATTGATTGTTTTCTTCATGGTATGTCTGAAACAAGATGGTCAGATTATGAAGAATGAGTAATGCCTTTTGAAGTTAACTAGCATAGATATGTGCAACAAGGTCATCCAAGCTAGAGATGCCACATAGGATGGTTACGCAGCAACCATAGACACTCTATTCACAGAGCTGACAAAACTTCAAAACAACTGGAAATGCATGTAGAATGAAGACAAAAAGGTTACGTCAAACCTAAATATGGAAATAAAAACTCTCCCATAGATGTGGAGATAGATGGAAGAGGGCAAGGTCACATGACGATGGCATATCTGATGCTAACTTGGAAGACATGAACGACACAGATGATACTCCAGAAAAGGCCTACTTCATAAATTGTGTGTTTTACTGTTTGGCAGACAATGTTATAGCAGGATAAAACTGTCTGCTTCAATGCAGTTAATCAGTTCACAGAAAAATTTGATATCTTGTGGAAATATCTCACCATGTGGAAAGACTTACGTTTTTGTCATACATGTTGACTGGATTTTAACAGTATAGATGTGAACACAGATTGATAAGAAAATGTATGAGAAATTTTAGAGTGCAACACAAAGACTAAAGTCCTAATTAGGCACCATCTAAGTTGGAAAAAAAAAAAAAAAAACGAGACAGAAAGCAAGTATTAATTTCGTCTCAGGATGACTGTCTCCCAAATCTTTGGTAGATTTATACAGCCATACTGTATTTGTTGAGGTTTGGAGTAAGTTACAAGGCTTCTGTTGATTCCACGAACAACCTCTCTGACTTGTAAAAGTTTCTGTGCAGCACTTTTTTTTTTCCCCAATCGATCCTGTGTGTGGGGATATCCAAAGCATGGTCTGCTAGACCCAACTCCATAGTGAAAGTGCCAGATATATTTTTTGTGTTCACTGAGGCAGATGTCCACAGTTCTTCCTTGTCTCTCCATAGTAGGCTTGATGAAATGAACAGAGCACTTTATAGACTCCTGGATGTGATAAAGGAGTGAATCTGTCCTTAGGTGAATGGATGAGAGTTGCCAATTTCACATAAGGTTTAAATACGGTGTGTAGCTGGTGTTTGTTAAGCACCCTAGATATCTTTTCAGATGTGCCTTTAAAGTATGGGATAGTGACAGTTTTTGTTGAAGTCTTCTGTGGGACAGTGGATTTCTGGGAAGTATTTAGTATTTTATCTATTTTATGAGGATTATAGCCACTGGTAAAGGTGTGACATCGGTAAGAAAGTTCAGCTGTAAGAGCAATGTCATTGGAACAAATTGCTCTAGTTCTATGGGTTAGTGTTTTTAGAATACCATATTGCTGAGATGGGTGATGGTGGGATTGTTTGTGTAAATATCTCCCTGTATGTGTGGGTTTTCTATAAACCGAGAATGGTAAGGAACCTTCTGGAAGACGTGATTAGTGTGTCCAGGAAGGAGAGACAGTCATTGGTTCTAGTTCCATTGTAAAGTGGATTTTTGGGTGCTGGCTATTTAAATATCTTAAGAATGTATACAATGTGTCTGGGCCATGTGGCCAAATAGCAAACACTTCATCAACATAGCGTAGCCAGAGACTAGGTTCGAGAATGGCTGTACTGAAAGCTAGTATTTCCAGATGTTCTATGTAGAAGATGACTAAGGGGGAAGAAGAGGGGGGGATTCCATAGCTGTACCATCTAATTGTTTGTATATTTCCCCTTTCCATATGAAATAACCTGCCTGTACCGTGAATTTCAATAGTTGAAATATATCAGGGGGAAATTGTGAATTTAGTAAATTAAGGGTTTCAGTTAATGGTACATTCGTGAATAGTGAGGTGATATCAAAACTCACCATTAAGTCCGAACTTTTTAAGGTGTGGTTTTCTAAAATACTTTTTACGTGGGTAGAATTTTTTAACAAAAGAGGAATAATTGTTTGTGAAAGTGGATAGTAGTTTGGCTAAATGTTCAGGTTTAGCAAGTTTATATGTAGGATTGTTTATACTATCTACAATGGGGCATAAAGGTGTACCTTGTTTTCTTTGTTTGTGTGCTCTGAAGATGATGGATAGAATACCAGCAAAATATTAGCAATTAAGTCAATAAATAAGTTATTTTCTTATCTGTGTTCACATCTACACCATTAAAATCCAATCAACATATCTCACCATGTCTGAAAGTGATGTGGAGAGAAAAGCTATATCTTTGCCAGAGCAATATCCTGCTGACCATAATGGTAATGATTTTGGAGAAGAAATGCAACATTTATTTTCAGCATCAAGCAAAGTTTGTAAATGCACAGTTAAAGTCATTTGATCTATTGAACTTGTTAACAGAGTACAGACTTGGTGACTTGTTTTCAAATGTTTGTGTTAGCTTAATAATACTATTAACAATTCCAGCATCAGTAGCTTTGAGAGAGAGATTGTTTAGCAAACACAAGCTAATTAAGAATTATTTAAGGTCTACAATGTCCCAGGAAAGTCTTGTGGATTTGGCCAGGCTAAATGTTGAATCAAACATTTCCAAAACAATTAATTTTTGCTGTGATTCAAAATTAATTAATAAAAATTTGAATCGCAGCAATAAAAAATTAATGCTGTGATTCAAATATTTCACAAAAAAAGGCCAGTAAGGAAAGCACTTTTTTTTTAAAGTAATTGGTAATTTTATCTACCTTTTTTACTAACACTTGTCTTCTGTATTTATAAAAGGATCTGTATTGAAGCAGAAACAAAGATGTTTAAAATCAAATGTGATATCTCTTTTCTGATCCTCTTATTTTATTTATATTTATCGTGGAGGGAGTATAAGAGCATAAGGCTTTAAATGCAGAAAACTAACAGTGCACTAAACATCACCCCTCTCTCATCTTCCAAATGCTCTTTGACCCTTATATGCTATACCTCATGGCATAAAACTGTAGTGGATAAAAACAGAATGACTAATGGAGAAGGGAAGAATCCCAAAAGAAACTTTGCATCCCATGATAAAATTCCTCTCAGAGGCCCTGCACTCAAATAGAGCAATAATGCTGCAGGTAAAGAAGAAGAAGAGAGGGCTATGTAAACATCTCTTGGTAACTTCAATCAGAGTAATGCTGAAGCCAGATGCAAGATATCCGAGATCGAGTGTCATTATTACTTGAAGATAGTAGTAGGGAAGTAAGGTCAGATAGTAGTGAATTTAAGTGGATGTCATTAACACTAACTCATCCACAAACTCATGTTCCTCAATCAGCTAAGCATTGTACTATATTTCAGGAGTTTGCTCCATGTATACAGAATATGGTAATAGCTGACGAGTCGCTACTGTGTAGTAATCCAAAATTTAATGCATGCAATCTGCAATAACAAACATAATTCTGATATCCCATTAGGGTCGGGTGAAGAGATTTTCAAAAAAAAAAAAAAAAAAAAAAACACATTTTGAATTTCTCAGCAATTAAAAAAAAAAGGGACAAAAATGGGACACTTCTGGTATGCTCCATATAAAAATGGAATAACATATAATTACAGTATACAGGACTGAAGTGTGCATTATAATTATGGAGTATCAGCATTATCATTATTATTCTTCTTCTTCTGCAGCTTCTCCCACTTAAGTGGGGTCACTGTTGATAATGAGTCTCCTCCACATCCTCCTGTCTTGGGCTGTCACCACATCCAAGTTCTTCATCCTCAAGTCCTCTTCTACCAGCTCCCTCCATCTCTTCTTTGGCCACCCCGCTTCTGCCTTCCTTGCACATCCATCTGCGCATGACCCTTCTTCCCACATATTCGTCCTCCCTCCTCATCACATGACCAAACCATCTCAACCTAGCCTCCTGTATTTTCGCTCCTAAGTTTGTAACTTTCACTGTTCCCCTGACATAGTCATTTCTCAGACGATCCTTTCTGGTCACATCGCACATCCACCTAAGCATTCTCATCTCTGCTACTTCCATCCTGCTGATGTTATTTTTCCTCAGGGCCACAGTTTCTCAGCATATGTCATAGCTGGCCTCACTAGTGTCTATAGATTTTGCCTTTCAGATTGATCAGCACCCTCTTATCGCATAACACTCCGGCCATCTCCCTCCAGTTCCTCCAACCCGCTTGTATCCTGCATCCCACTTCCTTCTCAGCTCCTCCATCTTCTTCCACTGTTGAACCTAAGTATCTAAAGTCTCTCACCTTCCTGATGACATTTCCTTCCAGCTCCAGATCTGTCTCCTGTCCACTGCGCAACACATATACTCTGTCTTACTTCTGCTCAGTCTCATACCTCTCTCTTCCAGTACTTTTCTCCATCTTTCCAGTTTAGTTCCCACTTCTTCTCTTGAATCTGCACACAGCAAGATGTCATCTGCATACAACATTGTCCAAAGCGCATCTTCTCTCACCTCCTCTGTTACCACCTCCATCACAATATTAAACAGAAACGGACTTAATGCTGACCCTTGATGCAAGCCAACTGTTACTTGAAAACTTTCTGTCTGTCCCAGACAGGTCCGAACACTTGTCTTCACATTTCTGTACATTTCCTGCAACAACCTGACATATTTTTCCGGCACCTTCTTCTCCCTCAGACACCTCCAGACTTCTTGCCTTGGCACTCTATCGTATGCTTTCTCCAGATCAATAAATGGCAGATGTAGCTCCCTTTGTTTCTCTCGATACTTTTCCATTATCATTATTATTATATGAAGATATTATTCCTTCCAAAAGTGTTGGAAGAAATACACAAAATGTCAAAGTGTGTCTTGATCATATTTATTGCTTTCACAGTCTTGGTGTTGAAGTGGTTCTTTTTCATCAGACCACAAAGAACTCATGAGAGAAAAAATTCTCTCTACAGCTGCATTTGTTCCTGGGATTGCTATAACAAATGCAACAACAGGCAGTATGTTTTTGTAATGGATGTGTTTTTCTTGGAGCCTTAAACATGTGAGACCACTTTTTTCCACTTCAGAGTTTGTGTGTTTCCATTCTTCCATCTTGGAGTTTACAACATTAATTATATGGCTGACTTCATCAAATAATTTATTTATATCAACAATATTGAATATTTTGATGTCAATATCAAAATATTCAATATTGTTGATATAGATAAATTATTTGATGAAGTCTGACTGCTTTTAGGCAGACTGCAACTTCAGCCCAAGTTAGTGGAGTTTGCAACTTAATCCAGTGAAATGCTTTCAATGGCTGGAAATGATAAGTCCATTTGCTTAAATATTCAAGGAAAGTATCATAAAAGAAATCAGTAGTGTCTAAAAATTCTTTTTCATCAAAGATGAGCTCATCTTTGAACTCTGAAATAATTGATGACATTTTAAATGTTTGAAAGTTCTCAGCGCTTTCCTATTTGTAATTTTTTGTCTGAGCAATTTTAATTCTTCTACCAATTCAGTTGCCGAAAAATATTTTCCCTTTCTATTTTGTTATTGCTGCTGAGAATACTTTCAGCGTTTTTTGCTTTACATGAAATAGAGCCAAAGTATTGATTGTTGATTCCTGAAAAATGATTTCAACAATGTAGGGCATCATATTTTGTGATAAAAAGTATGATCCGAGTCCTTCATACATGTCAATAATCCTATTGACAGCTGGTAGTAATGATAACCATCTTGTTTGTACACTACCTAGAACACGCCTGTATTCAATTTCTGTGAATGCACAAATTCTTCAATTCCTCTACTCTCATGGAGTAAATGTGGAAATACTGATATATTTTATTTACAATTATTTTAATATCTATCTATCACTTTAACCTGTACCTTTATACAGGATTAAGTACATAACAAGGTCAGGCACCAACTTCAAATCTCTGTGGTTTGATGTGTCCACCATAACTGACACATATTTGGCGTTTCAATTCAACTGCTATTTCTTGCATTGTGTAAGGTGCCAGGATATTCACTAAAATTGATTGGCACTTCGTTTGCCCACACGTATAAATTTCTCATTATTGCAGAGATGTAGTCCATTGACCTCAAAGAAAGGTTATGTTTCACTGCATGAAATGCAAACAAACCTTCTTGAGCTGCAAGACATTTACTTTCGTTCAGTTAATTTCCCTTTTGAATTTTTCGTGAAAACTTATGTAACATCTTGACTTTAACTGCGAGCAGCGGCTGCCAATTTATGTTTTTGCTTCATCAATTGCTGTCTTATATCAGAACAGCCTCCATGTTCAATTGAAAAAAACCGAACAATGCACAGTACATTGCAACTAGTTTGTTGTTTAGTCATCTTTCAAGAAGGGATATTCTTCTTTTAAATCCCGAGTGAAACTACACTTCCTTTTCAGCATGATAAAATCTGGATGAAATATCACCACTCACAATATATACTCGCTTTAACTTTCGCAATTACTAACAGACTGGCATAAGAAGCACAAAAATGGTATGGTAGACAACGTAACCTTGTTACTGCTGGGTTGCAGCATTTTTGTCCTATTGCAGAGAGAGTGCATTCATTTAACGGTTGATAATCATTATAGCATGCATGTTTTCAATCTCAAGCAATTACATGTCACCAGCAGAGACATCATCCTTTCCATAATCAAACATACAAGAATGAAGTCATGCCATGAATTCAAAAAAGGGACAAAACAGGAACTAAAGTTAATAAAAAGGGACAATTAGCATCCCATTAAGATTCTGTTGGGACAACAGGACCAGAGTCTAAAAAAAAAAGGGGGATAATCCTGTTAAAAAAGGAACTTCTGGTCACCCCCTACATTAGGGATTGTATCGTACTCCTATGTCAGCTCTAGTCACCAGTCACATATCTACTTTTTATTTTCTACTAATGGTGGATTATTCAACACTCAGTCTTTTCTTGGAGTATTAGGTTCTAGTGATTATGCAAAATCTTTGGTTCCTTATTCTCTGCCATCCAAGTCATCTGCATTATGTAATATTAAACAGGATACAACTGACATCAAGCTTAGTACTTTGTCATTTGCTGATGATTCTCCTGCATCACCTGTTGACTGCACTTCATATGGTGAAGAGCTGCAAGCAGTTACTGATGCCCTTTAGTGAATGTGCCATTAAAGGGCATCAGTAACTAGTTCAACGACACTTGATCGCAAATCAGTTTTCATGTCTAGTCTGCTTTCTAGGTTGAAGAGTAGTGATGCATCAGTTAACTCTTCAACAAGTACTGATTGTAATGATTCTGAATGATTATGTGAAGATAGTAGTAGGGAAGAGAGTCAGATAGTAGTGAATTTAAGTAGATGTTATCAGAACTAACTCATCCACAAACTCATGTTCATGTTGTGATCAAGATTCCTGTATGAAGAAAGGCTTGCCATTCTTTTCTGGTCCTAAAATATCTGGCCTTCATCTTATGCAAGAGGAATTGGAAGTGATCCGTTAGGAGTGTACAGAGTATGAAGACTGAATTCAGAGTGATCAATAGAGAAATTAGTACCATTGAAATTACTTTCGCTGATGTAAATAGAAAAGGATTACATAAGAGAGAGAGAGAGAGACTTTAGTAATTGAGGGAGTAATGAAAACAACAGAAGTGATAAGAAGTCAAGAGAGAATGAAAGCATAAGAGGTTGAGAGGAAATGAGATGAGAGAGAGGGGGAGTAAGAAAAAGAGTGATGAAGGAAAGTCATGAAACTGAGAGAGTGATGCAGAAGAGTGTAGAAAAGAAGGGTGTGAAAGTTGCTTATCTGGGTGTGAATGAAGTTATGAGTGGCGCGCACGCACACACACACAGAGATTCAATGATTAAGGGCATGGAGAGTGGAATGCCTGAGGAGCACATGTCTAGTGGAACAATAGAGAGAGAGAGTAACTCAATAGCGAGAGCAACATGTAAAAGAGTTGATATTGATGGTGAACATCAATAGCCTGAGCAGTAGTATTAATTACGTGGCAAAGGATTTAAGAATAATGTTAGATATCATGAAGCAAAAAAGTGTTCAAAGGGGAGATAGTGTGCATGCTGCCTTGTTTTGATAATTATGAGAATATTGAGAATTATGATTGCAAGAATATGCAAAAAAATAGATCTGGAATATGTTGATGTCTGGAGTGTGTCTAAAGGCATAAGAAAGCTGTATGCAAGAGATGGATTGCATCTGAACATGGAAGGCCATTTTCAGATGGAACGCCATAAGTGTTTGACGAGGGTGCTGTTTTCTGAGCAAGTTGCAGTATTTGGGCAGGGAAACTAAAATTGAAAAGGTTGAGTGTAGAAGGGAGAAGCTTGTATAGGGAATGTGTGTTGGTCATTATTTATCGCAGAATAATTTAGAGAACAGAGCAAATAAAAATCAGTATGAGGCTATTGGGGGCTACTGAAATTAGTAGAATGTATATCAATTGTAAAGGTGCTATGAGAACTAAAGGGAATCTACAATGTTTTTATACTAATGCAAGAAGCATTCAAAATAAGAGGGAATAGTTTTGGGCATTAGTCAGTGCAAGCTTGCCAAAAATTTACAGGCATTATTGAAACTTGGCTGGCATAAAATGTGGTTATTGGAATTGAATGTGAATTCTTTCCTTCATGCTTACACGGTAATCAGAATACATCATGAAAATTGTGGAAACAACTGCTGCATTAGAATAAAACTTTAGTTTAATATAAACCAAAATAAACATTTGACATTTTGATTTCTACATTAAGGCCATCATCTGGGGTATACACATATATATACAAAGAAACAAGTTGCACTACAATCTAGCATACAATGTAGATTGTAGTGCAGTGTATCATGGATTCTGACAAAACATCAGTGAAATCAATATTCTCTTTGAGATGAATTTGAGAAAATGCTTCTGCCTGTGGGTAAAACATACCTGAAGCCTGATAATGAACTAAGATTATGAAATGCCACTATAATTCATAAGGATCAACAGGGGATGAGCCTGCCCATCGAAGTCACCATCTAATTGGACTACCACACTCACTTCCAGGAAGTCTCATTGCCATTTGGCACTCTTTAGCAGTATGCTCGATCTACATTCCGATACAACTGATAACCTTGATGTGATATTGCAGTTACCAGCCCACTTACTTTCTAATGAGGGATTAAATGGATGCACTACTCTGCGGGTTAGTGACATCAGAGGAACAGTTGATGAGCATGTGCTCAATAACAACAACAATCTCTCCCTCTTGAACACCAGAAGCAAGATGTTCTTCCACATGCCTTCCCAAATGTTCACTGCCATTGACTTAATCTGGTCACTCTCCACTGTTCAAGTATAAAAGAATTTGTATTTGTATGAGCATTTCACCATGATATTGATCTTTTTACACATGGACACCATGTGCTACATTATAGATATTATTATTATTATTATTATTATTATTATTATTATTATTATTATTATTAAGAGAGACCTCCAGTTTTTTAACTTTCCTAGATCAAACTTTTTTTGTTGATGTTTCTAAGTATAGCTCTTTCAGTCTAAGTTTTAACTCTGTCACCAGTAGATTATCATCAGAAGCAGTATCCGCACTAGGATAGGTTTTTGTACTCTTTATAGAACTTCGAAATTGATTATTTAGCAAGTAATCAATTAGGTTTCTGAATATATTTTCATTATTATCCTGTGGTGATTGCCAAGTATATAACACTTGGGATGGGAGCTTAAACCATGTGTTTGTGATTATAAGTTCCTCTTCTTGGCAGACTTGAATAAGACAGTCTCCTCCCTCATTTCTTGTTCCCAGTCCATCCATGTTCACCAATTATATCTCCACTTCTACCTTTCCCAACTTTAGCATTGAAATCACCCATGATGTTACTATGATATTTCTTACTATGATATTTCTTTGTATTTTTCATTAGTTCTTTTAATTGAGCATAAAATTCTTCAATCTCGTTATCGTTCTTGTCAGTAGTAGGGACATATACCTGTATAAGAGTAATGTCTAGTAGCTGACCTTTCAGTTTGAATATCATCATCCTATCTGGGATGAAGGTCAAGAGTGACTTATTGGCATCTTTGTTTAATATTATTCCAACTTGCCATGTAGTCAAAGAACCGTCTGAAATGTCCTTTGACTTGCTTGACTAGGGTATTCTCATAATCTGATTTAGCCTTCCTTACTATGCTGTAACCTTTCTAGCCTGAGCTGTGTGCTGATCACCTTTCTCCTTGTTGATCCTCCATGGGAATACATTCCAATATTGCTTCCTTCAGATACCTATTGATTATATCCCATGCAACGCTAAAATCTTTCCCAAGCAATTTTTTATGCCATGAAATGGCAGTAAGTTGCCCCCGAAGCTTGTTATAATTACTTAACCTGTAGTTCCATATATACCCCTTCTTAAGAGAGAGATCCATAAATTTTGCAATCTCCCAAGTCAATAACATTTGATCACTTTCCATGGACAACTTACTTATGCATATGTAAATCTTCTGCATCTATGACCAGATCCAACACTCTCACACTCTGTGTGACTTCATTTATGTACTGTTTCAAGTAATTATCTCTTAGAAGGTGTATGAATTCCATTTTCTTTTTGCAATGCGATTTTATCTCTTTCCAATCAATATCACCATAATTGGTTGTTGTGTGGTTATAGTCTTTCGGCTGTTTAGGGGCAGCTATATATATGCCACCATCTAGGAAAATGATTATGAACAAGGTGGTTTCCCATTGCCTTCCTTGCCGTACTATATCCTATGACTGTAGTCTGTGTGTTCACAGAACCTGACTGTCTGTTTGCGGGATGAAAAATCCTAGATAAACTGGTGGAAAAAACCCTGCTGTCCACACCCAAGACATGGCTTGGCTGAGGAAGATCCTTAAGCTCCTAACGTTGTCAACGGGAATTGAACCTAGGACACTTCTTCCCCAGGCATATGGTTGTGAAGCACATACCCACTAGGCTTACTGTGTGGGCATTGCCATAGTTAAAATCCCCCATAATAATTACTCGACCTGCACCCATTGCACTAATTTGCAGATGCATGTCTTCACCAACCCTTGTATCCCCCTGGTCTATACAACAAGCAACTGGGTATTTGGTTCCTTCAGTCACTATTTCACACCTGATCACCTCAAATGAACTACCATTCACATGTCTATCTTGATGTCCTAATTTTTTTTTGGCTTCAGCGCACCCCGCCCCCATTCTACATTCTCTATCCTCCTTGAAAATACGGGAGGTGAAATTTTGGGGGAAGGAGAGGGATATGATAGGATAAGATCAGGGGTGGGAGATCCCATCATATCCTTCTCAGGGGTGGGAGTACTCCCACCCCCAATCTTATTCCATCATATCCTTCTCCTTTCCCCAAAATTTCTATCTTTCATCTCCCTCCCAAAGAATTCTCTCTGCTCACCCTTAAAAAACCCAGATTTAAAATTCACACACCTTTTGCCTCACCGATAGTTCTCCCACATCTCTCTATCCCCACATTTCCAACCCCCCCCCCATTCCTTTCAGTCACACTTTAACAGCAGCAATCGCCATACACTGGATGCCGCTGAATAAGAAGACAACCAGCAACATCCTACAAAGGTATATCTGAATTATTATTCCTATATATCTATCTTTAAAACATCAGTAATGCCCCTAAAAATTGAGTAAAAAACCAATGGCATTATAAAAAATGGTATATCTAAACAAAAATAAGCTAAATAGCTATAAAAATAATATTTATTTAGAGGAGTAATATGGAAATTTCTCCAAAAATAATACCTACAGTAACTAGTGGTATTTCCCAAGGGTCTGTTTTGAGTCCATTGTTGTTTATTTTGTATGTAAATGATATCTGGAGAGGTCTGAATGGTGGTATGCAGTTGTTTGTAGATGATGCAAAGTTGGGAGAGCTATCAGGAGTAGAGTGGATGCGGTAGCTTTGCAAGAGGACTTGAATACACTGGCTGAATGGGTAAATGAGTGGGGATTTCAATTCAATGTTGCAAAGTGTAAGATTTTTGAAATTTGGGAAGCAGAGATGGGATGTAGAGCACACAATTGGTGGAAATATCTTGGAACAGGTAGAGGAAATGAGAGATCTGAAAGTGATTGTAGACAAGGACATAAAATTTTGGGGCCATGTTACTAAAATTGTGAGGACAACACAGTGGATAATAGGAATGATGCAGAGCACACTGACTTGTAGAAGCAAGGATATTATGGTTCTTTGTATAAGGGTTTGATCAGGTCACGTATGGATTTCTGTGCATAAATTTGGTCACCTAGTTTTCAAAACGATGAAGATGTATTTGGAAAGGGCTCAGAGAAGATTGACTAAGCTGAGTATGAAGACAGATCAACAAAATGCAATTTTCAGAAATTGGTGGATATGGATGAAGATAGGAAGAGAAAAAGAGGTCATCCCTGGAAGCTGCATAAGGAGAGTATGGGCAAGGTGGTGAGGAGCAGTTTTTTTGCATGGAGAGTGGTGAGTGAGTAAGTGGAATTCACTTCCCAAGAGCATGTTGAGTGCAGAGACAGTGAACATATTTAAGGCACAGTATGATAAACTATGTATAATAGTGGACCTCTCACGATGAGTCTTTGAAAGCATGGAGGTATTTTATAATAATAACATCAAACAGATACACATACAAAGAAAACTGAGACAAAAACATATCACTTACATCTTGCATTTGGTGAAGTATTGACAAACCAAAATTTGCATTAGTAAATAGAGACTTTTTTTTTTAATATAGTGCACAAATTATAGTTATCATTGCTCACAACATGACATGTCGTATTTGTGCACCTTAATTTATTTTTGGAAACTGAATGTAGTTCACAAAAATTTGAAAAAGTAGAATAAATATATTTCTTAATCAATTCATTTGAAAAAAAAAAAAAAAAAAAAAAAAAAAAAAAAAAAAAAAAAAAGGATTTCCAACTCTGGAGAAAAACACATAGATGACTCACTGATTCATTTCAATTTCAAAAAACTGATGTGAAAATACCATAATTTTTGTCTTATATGCACTAATTCAAAAAAAAAAAAGTGAAAAAAAAAAAAGGAGTAATAAATACAGTCTTCTTCTTCTTCTGCAGCTTCTCCCACTTAAGTGGGGTCACTGCTGATGATGAGTCTCCTCCACATCCTCCTGTCTGGGGCTGTCACCACATCCAAGTTCTTCATCCTCAAATCCTCTTCTACCAGCTCCCTCCATCTCTTCTTTGGCTGCCCACGCTTCTTCCTTCCTTGCACATCCATCTGCATAACCCTTTTTCCCACATATTCGTCCTCCCTCCTCATCACATGACCAAACCATCTCAACCTTGCCTCCTGTATCTTCGCTCCTAAGTTCGTAACTTTCACTGTTCCCTTGACATAGTCATTTCTCAGATGATCCTTTCTGGTCACACCGCACATCCACCTAAGCATTCTCATCTCTGCTACTTCCATCCTGCTGATGTTATTTTTCCTCAGGGCCATAATAAATACAGTATATAACAGTACATAATTAAAAATTTATTATTCTATTTAATACTGGGTCTCAGTGAATAAAAGTAAATAAACAGAGACTAGCATTTACAATTTGAGAAAACAACATCTAACTTTTTCTTTGGTATTAGTGATTCATTGATTCATGTCAATTTCAAAAAAATTGATATGTGAAAATACCATATATTTTGTCTTATCCATATATGCACTAATTCCAAATAAAAATTGTGAAAAAAAAGGAGTAATAAATAAAGTACATAATTAAAAATTTATTATTCTATTTAATACTGGGTCTCAGGGAATAAAAGTAAATAAATAGAGACTAGCATTTAGAATTTGAGAAAACAACATCTAACTTTTTCTTTGGTATTAGTTGCAAATATGGCTGACATGAGATGCACAGAATTGTCACCAATCGGTTTTTGAAAAACTGACATAAATCAATGAATCATCACTGTGCTCATTTCTACAATCAGAACTCCCATATTTTAGTATGCAAGCTGTCATTTTCTAACTTGGTTATGAAATATACTCATTCCTCCTTTATAAAATGTGATCAATGACAGAAATAACTGTCATTTCTGCATTATGTAAAGAAAACACCTAATTTCCTAGTGAAAACTTTGATTTGCTGTCATTTCACCTAAATGCAAGAAGATGGGAGGTTTAGTGTTTTTGCACATAATTTTTCTTTGTGTGTACATATTTATTGATGCAAGTGTTCTATATTAATTTTAAGATGATAAGATATCATACTGAAACAAGAGCACACTTCAGCATACCTTTCTTTTTGTTTCTTTTCAGTATATGTAAATTACTTTTTTTTTTAATGGAATTTATGATGCCATGAAGAGCATTAGTACTGTGATAACAAAATTTACATATCTAACAGATATAATGCCTCTTAGGCACATGCCTGAACACTACAGAAAAGCATCATTCCAGGAGTATATATTATTATTATTATTACCACCCCAAGACCTCATTGAGTCAAAGACTCACTTGGGAGGTCCTTTTATCACACACACAGCTCATCATACCGTATTTTAAACACATTCAAACTCTTTGCAGACACCATATTCTCAGGCAAGGCATTCCAATCATTCACAACTCTGCATGAAAAAAACCTGCCTCTCACTCCCCTACTCACACCTTCTTTATGCAGTTTCCAGGGATGACCTCTGGTTCTCCCCTGATCTCCCACTATTCTCTGTAAAACGTCTCCAGCATTGATCCTATAACAACCCCTTACCAACTTGTAGGTCTCTATCATATCTCCCCTCTTTCTCCTGTCCACCATACTCTGCAAATTACATCTTCTCAATTTTCCTCATACTCAACATTCCAGAGGTCAGAAACTACCTTAGTCAGTCGCCTTTGGATCCTTTCCAACATCTCTTCATCCTTCTGAAAACCTGGTGACCAAATCTGGGCACAATAGTCCATGTGTGGCCTAATCAAAGCCTTATACAATGGAACAAGAATTTCCCTACTGCTACACGTTAGTGTCCTCTGCTTCATTCCCAGAAGTCTTTGTGTTGTCTTCACAATTTTGGCGATGTGTCTCCTAAATTTTACATCCTTATATACTATCACCCACCCAGATCTCTTATATCCTCTACCTCCAACAATATATTCTCACCAAGAAAAAATTCTGCATCCCATCTTTGTTTTCCAAATTTTAAAACCTTACATTTTGCAACATTGAACTCACATCTCCATTTCCATGCCCAATCACTCAATCTATTCAAGTCTTCCTGTAAGGCCACAACATCTTCACTACACTTCATGGTAATATATTATGTGAAAAATCCCCTATCCATGGATGCAGTTTCAAAACTGTTCAGATAATTCAAGAGTTCACTGTATTATCATCATCATTAATCTCCTTATACAGTCATCTCTTTTTCTTAGTAAGAATGGGAAGAAATTTATCTTGTACATGAAAATGCAACAAAGTAACCATTTTGGTTACTTTGTTACATCAAGTATCAAATAAATGTTTCTTCTCAAAATAAGTAGTAAAAAATGAAAAATAACTATATATATATATATATATATATATATATATATATATATATATATATATATTTACCTCCTTGTAATCTAGAGATTGTTGAATTCTTACTAGCTAGTGGTTGTACTAAAGGAGTGGGTTTGTGAGATTGTCCTGTTGCTCTATACATAGCCATAACCCATAAGTGGCACTCGTTTTCATCATCACTAGCATACAGAACACTGTCTCCTTCTTTAACAGCATTGAAAAAAAACCGACCTCCTTCAAGTTCTAAAACAACAAAAATAAAAGTGTAGGTATAGATAATTGCAGAAAGACAAAGTGTAAAGTTTAAATGTAATGCATTAACAGTAATGAAATAATTAAACAGGACAGCAAATCAAGAAATGTATAACTTTAATTAGTAAAAAAGAAAAAAAAAGCTCAATGAAATCATCTCACTTAATCTAAGTAAATATTAAAATAAAAATGTAATAAAATTACAGGCAAAGTGGATATTAAATCCAATTATTTAACGCATAATATTCCTGCGAAACTATCCAAGTTTCATAAGTTGACCTGAGAGTTTACGAGAATACAATCCTCGGCAATCCCGGGTTGCCTTAGTTTGGACTATTTAAAACATGAGTGCTGATGAAGCATCCATATATTTCCCTTTTATTATTCCATTTGATAAAGGTTTCACTGGCCTGACAGCTGTTTCGAACTGGTTGATTCTCTTCAGAGACCATGCAGAAACCTTAAGAGAGCAAAATCTCTCTTTCAGTACTAAGGAAATCAAAATGTTAGAGAAAGAGAACCAACCAATTCAAAACAACTGTCAGGATTGTATTCTGGTAAGCTCTCAGGTCAACTTACAAAACTTTCATAGTTTCTACAAACATTTGGCTTTGAAATAATGTTGGATTTAATATCCACTTTGCCTATGTAATTTTACATCACCAAAATGAAGCCTTCTGGCTCTTACTTCAGTAATTACTTTTATGCGTGACGGCAAATCGTTCTTCTCCTTTAGCTAGTTGAACCTCTAAAGTTCTTAGCTGCATTTACCAGCTTCTTCCATTCCTTTATGTCTTGTGCATTTTCATTCCAGTTCTGAATTTCCATAAAATCTTGTAAAAAGTCAACTGGTGACGAAACATGCAGAGAATGAGAGTTCACTAATGAAAAATATATTTCAATTCCCATAGTACTGAATGAGAGTTTTTGCTCTCTGAAGGTTTCTGCCTGTATTTGAAATAAAGTTTCATATACTTTATTTCAAATACAGTAACTCCTTGTCTTACATGATTCATAGATACTCAGTTGTGATACTTCAACTTACCACTAGCAACACCATCTATCAGGTGCCTCCTTGTGAACATCATAGATGGTTAACAGAACAAAAAAGGCTTCAGTTTAGCATAGTGGTAATATAATAAAATGGAGGATGATAAGGCATATTCCGGTAATTGGACCACATTTTTTTATTAAGCTAAAAATACAATAAAGAAATAAAACCCGACAAGTTTCGTAAGTCGTTTGACTTACATCTTCAGGGGTAAAAGGTAACTTAAAGTCTAAAACACAAAAAAGAGAATTTTGTAAACATCTCTAATAATTTGGAAAACATCACTCTAGAAGAATTAACAGAAGCATTAACCCAAAGCAAAACAGGAAAGGCTCCAGGAGAAGACAATATAAACTTGGAACTTATCAAATATGCAGGACTTGAATTCTCACTCAGGTTACTTAACTTTTATATTATTATTATTATTTCGGGCGACTCCAGGGAGTCCTTAGACTCATCGAGGGAGTCCCTAAACATCGTGTCCACACAACTATATGACATTCTCACAGTATCTATCATACCTTGCCTTGAACTCGCTCACCGTCATAGCACCCACCAGACTCTGTTGGGTGCTATGACCAACTGACTCTGGCAGCTTATTCCACTCATTTACCACTCTAAAAGTAAAGAACCCAGCTCTTACACCCCTGCTAACCACACTCTTGCCCAGCTTCCATAGGTATCCCCTAGTTCTCCCACCACCAGTCCTGATCTCAAAAATATCGTCTGAATTAATCCTATAGAAACCCTTTAGCAATTTGAATGTCTCAATGATATCTTCCCTTTTCCGCCTATCGACTAGTTTCTGCAACCCACAAATCTTCAACCTGTTCTCATATGGTTCATTCCATAGACCTGCTATCATCTTAGTCACTCGCCTCTGGATCCTCTCCACCTCCTCTCCATCAAGAAGGAACCAAGGTGACCAAATCTGGACATAGTAGTCGAGATGAGGTCTTATCAAGGCTCGGTACAGAGGTACAATAACTTGTTTGTCTCTGCTCGTCAAACAACCAAGTGAGTTGATGAGCTGATTTAGCTACTTTTGCAATGTGCCACCTAAACTTCATCTCCCTATCCACCAACACTCCCAAGTCCCTGGCCTCATCAATCTCCTGGAGCATAGTTCCACCAATGTGGTATACTGCTGCTAATCTTTTCACCCCAAAATGCATAACCTTACATTTTGTCACAGACATCCATTCTCCTTAGCCCAGAACTCCAATCTATCCAAGTCATCCTGCAAGATATGATCTGGAAAGAAGAAAAATGTCTCCACAAGATTGGACCAAAGCAATAGTTATTTCCATCTACAAAAAAGGACACAAATCTGATTGTAACAATTATCGTGGAATCAGCTTACTTAGTACCTGTTATAAAGTATATGCAAAAATCTTAGAATATAAACTTAAACGTATAGTAGACCCAAAATTAATAGAAGAGCAAAATGGATTCAGAAAAGGCGGGTCATGCATAGACTCTGCATTTACGTTAAAATTATTAATTGAAAAACACAGAGAAATGAACATAAAAACACACATAGCTTTTATAGATGACACCAAAACATTTGCTAAAATTATCAGAGAAAAACTATGGGAAATCCTAGAAGAATATGAAATACCAAACCAACTCTTTAGAGCCTTATATAATATATATCAAGATAATAAAATATCTGTGAAGTACAATAATTCAACATCAAGCTGGAAACCAATAAATCGAGGAGTATGTCAGGGTTGCCCTCTCTCACCGGTTTTATTTAATATATACATAGATAAAATCATAAAAGAATGGAAGATAACTAATGAAGGAGGAGGATTCAAGACAAACCGTAACACCAGATTAGCTACTTTTCATTTTGCTGATGACCAAATAATCCTTGGAAATAATGAATATGAACTACAAAAATCATTATGCAGTCTAAATAATCTGATAAAAACATACGGTATGGAAATATCAACAGACAAAACAAAAGTCATAGCCTTCAAAGGTGCTAATCCAATAAGAAGCAAAATAGTAATAAACAACAAAATAATAGAGCAATTAAATACATTCAAATGTTTAGGTTGCACAATGTCATGTGAAAATGAAGCTGATATAGAACCAAAGATATCAAACTTTTTAAAAGTAACAGGCATTATAAATAAAATTTTTAAACCCAATTATGTACAAAAACACACACGAATAAGAATCTACAATACAGTTGCTAAACCAACCTTGCTTTATGGCAGTGAGACATGGACAATAAAAAAAAGCAGATGAAAGAAGAATTGAATCATCGAAATGAAATTTCTGCACAGAACTGAAGGAGTCACAATAATGGACAAAATGAAAAGCAGCGAAATCAGAAAAAAACTTGGAATTGCAACCTCCCTAAATGAAAGAGTGATTTGCTATAGAGAAAAATGGAAAGAACACATACTAAGAATGAATAGAAGCAGAATACCTAAACAAATTCTAAATTACCACCCAAAAAGTACTCGATGCAGAGGAAGACCCTTAAAAAGATGGAAGTGAGTCCACTTGGCCTATAAGCCTGGAAAGCAAGAAGAAGAAGAAAAGAGAACTTTTGAATAATAGTATGAACTATTATTCAAAAATAGTTCATACTATATAGTTGTAGATGTCTGACTGTTCATAAAATTAAAAAATCCGAATGCAGATTCAAAGCAGTGCTAAGTTTAAACAAGTCTGGATTGGATGATGCCATGTTCTGTTGTTAACGTTCATAATGTATGTGGTCTGACTGAGGTATATTTTTATCAAAGCTGACCAAACTTGGTGTAGAATTAAGCCTTGGTTTTTATTGCATTGTGTTGGAATTCTAAGCATGTTTGCAGCTTGTTTAAATTTCCTTATGTAACAGTTTTTTTTCTATGTAAGACAAGTCTGTTTTCTGCCAGAGTACATTGTGGCCAGTGGAAGTGGTATGAAAAGCTAGACCTGATTTGTGTTCTCTTCTGTTTTGCACATCTTTTGGTGTTCGTTCATATTTCCCCAGATCTTCCTGTCTGTCCTACGTAGCAGATGCTGCAAGAACAATGAATTTTATAAACACCTGGTTTTTTTTAAAGGATGATGTGGAGGTTTCGGGGAATATAGAAATCTTGAAATTTTTTCCAGTGTCAGAAAGACTACTTTGATGTTATGTTTGTTTAGTAATTTAGCCATCTTGTCTGTAACATTCCTGATATATTTTTGTAATAGATTTCATGGTTTGATATGAACACAGATGGATAAGAAAATAACTATTAACTTAAAACTAATATTTCACTGGTATTATAACCAGCATCTTCAGAGCACACAACACAAAGTTTGTTACAAATGCAAAACAACCACAATCCGGTGTAACAGTGGGGCTAGTAAAAGTAATTGCAGCATGCAACACAAAACTAAAGTCCTAATATGGCGCCATCTAGGTTTAAAAAAAAAAAATCAAAGTTTGAAATAGTAGTCCAAATGGGTAGTCTTAGAAAGTTTGAAAAAATGAAATAAAATAAAAGTAATAAATATTAATTTGGTCTTAAGATGACTGTCTCCCAAATCTTTGGTAGATTTATACAGCCATACTTGTTAAGGTTTGGAGTATGTTTTAAGGCTTCTGCTGATTCCAGGAACAACCCCTCTGACTTGTAGAAGCTTCTGTGCATTACTTTTGTTTCTTTGCAATTGATCCTGTGTGCAGGGGTATCCAAAGCATGGTCTGCCAGACCCGACTCACCATAGCGAAAGTGTCAGATATATTTTTTGTTTTCACTGAGGCGGATGTCCACAGTTCTTCCTGTCTGTCCGTAGTAGGCTTGTTGGCAAGAACAGGGCACTTCATAGACTCCTGGATGTGATAAAGGAGTGCATTTGTCCTTAAGTGAACGGATGAGAGTTGCTAATTTTACATAAGGTTTAAATACTGTGCGTAGTTGGTGTTTATTAAGCACCCTAGATATCTTTTCAGATGTGCCTTTAATGTATGGGATGATGATGATGATAGTTTTGTTGTAGTCTTCTGTGGTAGATAGAGCACAGTATTTAAACCGTATGTAAAATTAGCAACTCTCATCCATTCACCAAGGACAAATGCACTCCTTTATCACATCCAGGAATCTATGAAGTGCCCTGTTCTTGCCAACAAGTCTACTACGGACAGACAGGAAGAACTGTGGACATCCGCCTCAGTGAAAACAAAAAATATATCTGACACTTTTGCTATGACAAGTTGGGTCTGGCAGACCATGCTTTGGATACCCCTGCACACAGGATCAATTGCAAAGAAACAAAAGTAATGCACAGAAGCTTCTACAAGTCAGAGAGGTTGTTCCTGGAATCAGCAAAAGCCTTAAAACATACTCCAAACCTTCACAAGTATTGGCTGTATAAATCTACCAAATATTTGGGAGACAGTCATCTTAAGACCAAATTAATATTTATTACTTTTATTTTATTTCATTTTTTCAAACTTTCTAAGACTATCCATTTGGACTACTATTTCAAAACTTTGATTTTTTTTTTTTTTAAACCTAGATGGCACCATATTAGGACTTTAGTCTTGTGTTGCATGCTGCAATTACTTTTACTAGCCCCACTGTTACACTAGATTGTGGTTGTTTTGCATTTGTAACAAACTGTGTTGTGTGCTGTGAAGATGCTGGATATAATACCAGCGAAATATTAGCTTTTAAGTTAATAAATAGTTATTTTCTTATCCATCTTTGTTCATATCAAACCGTGAAATCTATTACAAAAATGTCTGATGAATACATAAGTCTATCCATGCGTATTTTTAATATATGGAAGCGTGATAGCGTTTCTGAAATCTTGTTTCTGTGAGATGCTTGTAGGTGGTGTGTGGAGGATTTTTTTGATAGTCTTGGGTTCATAACCATTTTTTTTGAGGATCTGTGTTAAATATTCTAATTCTTCATTTCTCTGTTTTTCTGTGCCGGAAATATTATAAGCTATGTCTCTCAGGGTTTTTATTAGACCTATTTTTTGCGAAGAGTGGTGGTGTGAGGCCGCATTAAGAAATCTTCCTGTGTTGGTGGGTTTTCTATATATTGAGAAAGAAAGTTTATTATCTTTTTCATTGACTTGTAATAGGATGTCAAGAAAAGGAAGTTTTCTAAGTTCTTGTTCTAAAGTAAATTTTATATTCTTATGTAAATTCCTTCTTCTGATCAGAAGAAGCATACTTTAATCAAAAAATTTAACTTACTTCTTCACGAAAAACAAAAACAAAGAAAACACCTAGATTATTCCTCTTGAAGAAAGGTTAATAAGTAGTTATTAACCTTTCTTCAAGAGTCCTATCAAGAACTGAAAAAAATCTATTCCTGAAAGGTTTCAACTTTGCCTTAACGCCACGTTTCCAACCAAAAATTGACATAATAGCTCAAATAGAAAAAGGAATAAGAAATTTACCTGGTGATACATCAGATCTCATCCATATACAGAGAACAGCATTACTATTGCAAAGCAAATTACCTCAAAGGAATCTTCCTTACACATCCCTCAAAGAACTAAAATCAGATGAAAATATCGTTATAATCAAAGCAGATAAAGGGAATGCAATAGTTTTGAACTCTGAAGATTATAACAATAAAATGAAAACTCTTCTTGAAGATTCTAATACCTATAGACCTTTAGACAGAGATCCCACATGGTGCGCGCTCACAATAAAACCAATGATCTAATTAAAAAGATGCCTAATTGGAATGAAGAACTAAAAGAACTCTACAATCAAAACACCGATTAGTTCCAAGAATTTATGGTGTACCAAAAATACATAAGATAGGTATTCCCTTAAGACCGATAGTGGATGGAAGAGACTCTCTGACCTCCAATTTAGCAAAACATCTTACCAACATGATTTTACCTCACACAGTAAAAACTTCTTTCATCAAGAACAGTGCACATTTTATTGAGAAAGTAAAAGATATTTACATTGGACTTTCAGACATCTTAGCAAGTTTCAATGTTATCAGCCTATTTACTAATGTTCCAAGAAACGAAACTGTGAATCTCCTGGAAGACCTTTTTCCTCTTGACATCATAAATCTTTATAAACATTGTATAAATAATACTTTTTTCATGTATCAAGACAAATTTTGAGAACAAAAAGAAGGATTGCCTATGGGCTCTTCCCTCTCTCCAGCTTTAGCTAATCTATTTATGGAAAATTTTGAAAATAATGCTTTAATCAATTATCATAAAAAACCAAAAACTTGGTTACGCTATGTAGATGATATTTTCATCATATGGCTAGGAACAAGATGAATTCATTGCTTTCAAAGATTACCTGAATAATTTACATAAGAATATAAAATTTACTTTAGAACAAGAAGAACTTAGAAAACTTCCTTTTCTTGATATCCTATTAGAAGTCAATGAAAAAGATAATATACTTTCTTTCTCAATATATAGAAAACCCACCAACACAGGAAGATTTCTTAATGCGGCCTCACACCAATACCCTTTGCAAAAAATAGGTCTAATAAAAACCCTGTCTAATATTATAAAAAACTATGTCCCTGAGGGACATAGCTTATAATATTTCCGGCACAGAAAAACAGAGAAATGAAGAATTAAAATATTTAACACACATCCTCAAAAAAAATAGTTATGAACCCAAGACTATAAAAAAAATCCTCTACACACCTCCTAAAGCATCTCACAGAAACAAGATTTCAGAAACGCTATCATGCTTCCATATATCAAGAATGTTACAGACAAGATGGCTAAATTACTAAACAAAATAACATCAAAGTAGCCTTTCTGACGCTGGAAAAAATTTCAAGATTTCTATATCCCCCAAAACCTCCACATCATCCTTTTAAAAAAACCAGGTGTTTATAAAATTTATTGTTCTTGCGGCATCTGCTACATAGGACAGACAGGAAGATCCGGGGAAATACGCATGAACGAACATTAAAAGGATGTGCAAAACAGAAGAGAACACAAATCAGGTCTAGCTTTCCATACCAGTTCCACTGGCCACAATGTACTCTGGCAGAAAACAAACATGTCTTACATAGAAAAAACTGTTACATAAGGAAATTTAAAGAAGCTTAGAATTCCAACACAATGCAATAAAAATCAAGGCTTAATTCTACACCAAGTTTGGTCAGCTTTGATAAAAAAATATACCTGTCAGACCTCGTACAGTATGAACGTGAACAACAGAACGTGGCATCATCCAGCATTGTTTAAACTTAGCACTGCTTTGAATTTGCATTCTGATTTTTTAATTTTATGAACAGTCAGACAGCTATAACTGCATAGTATGAACAATTTTAGAATAATTTCTCTTTATTGTGTTTTAAACTTTAAGTTACCTTTTACCCCTGAAGATGTAAGTCAAACGACTTATGAAACTTGTCGGGTTTTATTTCTTTGTGTTTTTAGCTTAATAAAAAAAATGTGGTCCAATTACCGGAATATGCCTCATGATCTTCTAAACCACAGAAACCTCCACTTACAATTAAAATGGAGGATAATATAAATCCAGCCACATTTTATATCCAAATACATACATCACTCACACACACATACAGTTGACCCTTGAAGAACACAAGTTTAAACTGAGCAGATCCACTTATACGTGGTTATTTTTTGAATAAATATATTGGAAATTTTTTGGGAGATTTGAGACAATTCAAAAAAACTTGTAGATGAACTGAATAGCCTAGAAATATCGAAGAAATTAAAAAAAGTTTAGGTATGTCATGAATGCATAAATTATATATAGATATTAGTCTATTTTATCATTTTCTACTATAAAGTATACAGAAATCTATTATAAAAAGTTAAAATTTATCAAATCTTACACATACAAACACTTACAGACTGTATATGGCCATTTGCTGTTGAGAGAAATGCAAAAATATGTAAGGATGCAGTATTAAATCATAACTGCACAAAAATTAACTGTTATTCATTAGTGTATGCAAAAATAACCTGAATCTGAACTTGGTGCATGCACATTTCCTTGTTAAGCATGATGATGGGATCGTGAGCGAGCAAAATTTCAAAACCTAACATTTATTTCCATTAAACTGATATTCCCATTAATTTGCACACCTTTCCAGTTTATTCAAATCCTCATGAAGAGCCAAAACACTAGCACTGTTACTAATAATCCTCCTAAGCTTCACATCATCTGTAAGCAACTAAATATCTCCCTATAGTCCAGACAATATCACTGCTGTACCAGTCTGGCAAGGGACATCATCTTGTGTGAACTGATTAGTTGATCTGGATTTTTTTTTTCTTCTTTTGTTAGTGCTTACAAGTAAGTTTCGTGATTTTGTGATGGCTGACCATAAGGAACAGAGAGCATATATGAAATTTTGTTTTCATTAGGGTAAAACTGCAGCTGAAAGTGCCGTTATGCTTTGGCAAGCCTTTAAGGATTCTTCTTCTTTAGTATTCTGCAATTGAGCAGGTTCTTCTTTTAGTAGCAAAAACTTTCCTTCCACCCTCTTCTGTTCTGAGCCTTCTCTTTCAAGGTTGTGTACCTGTCTCCATTGAGCATGTCATCTAGCATTGTTTTCCTTACTCTTCCTCTGGGTATTTTTCCGTCTATTTTTCCTTCGATGGCATCTCTGATGATTCCATTCCCTCTCAGAATATGTCCTATCCAGTTTCCCTTGCTTCTTTTTATCTTCCTTAACAGACTTCTTTCTTCTTCAATGCTTTTTAAGACCTCTTCATTAGTTATTTTATCTGTCCATTTGATTTTTTCCATCCTTCTCCAAATCCACATCACAAAGCTTTCCAAAAATCTTAATTTCTTCTTTCTTCAATGTCCAAGTTTCAGATGCATAGAGGGCAACACTCCACACATAACATTTTATTAGTCTTTTCTTTAGGTTTCTATCCATTTTACTTCTGAATAAATTCCGTTTTCTATTGAAGGCATCTCTTCCCATCGCTATTCTTGCTTTTATGTCACTTTTACATCTTCCATCACTGCTAATAACACTTCATTGATATTTAAATTTCTTTACTTGATTCAATTTTTCCCCATTTATTCTGATATGCATATTTGCCTCTTTCCTTGCTTTTCATCACCTTTGTTTTTCTGATGTTAATTTTCATTCGATAACTGATACAGGATTCAAGTAATCTGTTCAACAGTGTAGTCCTGTTTCAGTGTTTGATAGTAATGCCTTGACATCTGCGTATCTTATTGCAAATATCTGTCTACCTCCAATCTTTATGCATTCTTACAAATTCTCCAGTGCTTCTTTTAGCATTGCTTCGGAATACATGTTGAACAAAATTTGTGACAGAGAACAGCCTTGTCTTACTCCTCATCCAATGATACCTAGTTCTGTTGTACCATAAATGCCTCTCACCATGGCAATTTGCCCCATATATATAGTGAGATAATTAGCCTTCTGTCTTTCCAATCTATACCAATCTTTTCCATTACTTCCACCATTTTATCCCATTTCACATAGTCAAAAGCTTTCTCAAAATCTGTATAACAGATGTTAATTTCTTTATTCGCTTCTTGATTTCTTTCAATTATTATTCTTAACAGTCCAATCGCATCTCTTGTTCCCCTACCCTTCCTGAAACCAAACTGATCTTCTCAAAATTCTTCCACTTTAGATGCAACACTTCGTGTTAAGATTCTCATAAGTATTTTTGATGTATGGGAAATGAGGCTTATTGTTCTAAAATCCTTGCAGTTCACTGCATTACTTTTCTTTGGTATAGGTATAAATATTAAGGTCATAAAATCTTTTGGTAGTTCTCCTTTGTTATAAATTAAATTTATTATTTTGGTTATTTCTTCAGTTCCTTTCTTCTGAAGTTTTGAAGTTCGGAATTCTGCAGGTATTTCATCTATTCCTTCTGCCTTTCCACATTTTAGTTCTTTAATGGCCAATTCTACTAATGTCTTCAAAATCTCTGGGCCTAGATCATCTTCATTTACCTTCTTTATATCTTCTAATGGCAACTCATTTGGTCTATTTTCCTTGTCATATAGATCTTCAATGTATTCCTTCCATCTCATTAGGATTTTATCTTCTTCAGTTATGATTTCTCCATTCTTATTTTCTATGCCTCTAGCTCAAATTCCATTTCTCTTGTGTTCATGCTTCTTGCTTTTTGATATAAAAGATCATACCTTCCACTCTCTCATAATTTTCCATTTCTTCACATTGTTTTTTAAACTAATCTTCTCTACTTCTTTCTGCTTCCCTTCTCAATCTGTCATTCAGGGTTCTATATTGTATTTTCCCTTCTGGGGTGTCTTTATTTTTCCATTTTCTTCTTTCTTCCATTAGAGAAGTCATCTCATTAATTATCCAAGGTTTTTTTATTCTTTTAGCTCTTACATATCCAATTTCTTCTTCTGCAATCTTCTTTATTTTCTCTTTAACTTGTTCCCATTTCTTTTCTGGATCTTCAGTTTTGACAAAACTTGTTTCCTCTAATTCTTTCTCCAATCTATTTCCAAATTCCATGGTATTTTTTAATTTCTCTAAGTCATTTATATGTCAAGTTCCATTTTTTCCTTTTCATAGCTTCTTTTATTTTCTTTAGTTTCACATTTATTTCTATGAATAATAGGTTATGGTAAGAGTAAATATCAGCTCCAGGATACGTGCATGCATTTTTTACACTATTCTTGTATCTTTGCTTTACTATAATGTAATCAATTTGATACCTTTCCATATCTCCTGTTTTTTCCCATGTGTATAGTCTTCTCTTAGATTTTTTAAACCAAGTATTTGCAATTATTAGCTTATTTTCTTTACAGAATTCCACTAACCTTTCCCCTCTCTCATTTCTATTACCTAGTCTGTAGTTTCCTAAAATAAAGGACTATGAGTGGTTTTTCTGTTTCAAAAATGAGAAGATGTCAGTTGAAGACAAACCATGATCAGACTGCTCTTCGACAAGCATAAATTGCTTGTTCTCAGAATTATAAAATTCTCAGAATATTAAAAAAAAATAATAAAAAATTGTGTGAACGTTTACTGCGATTTCAGGATGCAAGTTCTTACTGACCAGAACTTTCTTTCAAAAGTTGTGACCAGGGATGAGTCTTGGTGTTATGATCCAGAAACAAAACAAGCATCAAACCAATGAAAACATGCAAATTCACTAAGACCAAAGAAGGCATATCAAATTTGATCAAACATCAAGAGAATTTATATTTTTAATATGAATGGAATTCATATTAAAAGAACAAACAAAGAATTTGTTCCTCCTGGACACAGAGTGAACCGACATTTATATGTCAACATTTTGAGATTAAATGTAGTAATCTGGTCATCAATCCCAATTTGTATAATTCAATCTCAATAGTATATAGCTTCCTTCTTTGTATAGCTAATTTTACCTTCCACTACACAATTTCTTACCTGATTCAGTGCTCTTCTTTTCTTTCTTCTTCCCCCCTCCCAGTGCTTAATGCTTATGTTGTTCACTTAATTCATACTGAATATATTCATTAGTTTGAAAAATGGCATGATTATATGCACTCAGGGAAGCCCCCGTGTTAACAATTTCCTCTACCATTTCCTTCTTGTTGATTCTTCATTGTTTTTGTGAGATTGTGGTACCATTTTACAGTACTACTTTAATATTACATCATTCCAACAGAATATCAGGAAATATATCAAATATTATAAATACATGTAAATGAGCAGTAATATTATTATGAAAAATTAAACATTTGAAGAGTTTCACACAATAAAAAGTCACAAGTTTCACAAGAGCATTAAAATACCATCTATTTATTGGATAGCCTCAAATCATACCTCCAATATTAGTAAGCAAAGCATAAATTATTATTAAAAAACAGCATAAATAAAGTATATGTGTCATTGTTAGACGAATGGTATAAGGTTCTGTATAATGAACTGCAAAAAATGGTATAAGCATATTTACTGTAGTAACTATACCTGGAATAGATTCTATATAATCAACAGTATAACCATCCAGTTGCATCATTTCTGTGGGCTCTGACTTTTTCTCTCTGAAACTGCACATGGCAAAGGTATACTGGGAGACCTAAAATGAGAACAAACAAAATTAACATGGAAATTAAAAATGAACTTATATCTGACTATAAAAACTACAATACAATAATATTCAGAATACCAGACTTCAAGAAATAATTTTATTTTATTCTTGTTGGTTAAAATCTCTCTCTCAATGTAAGTAACTAAATTCAGTCTGAAGCAAATTTATTATCTGCTTTATCTTTGCAACATTATAATATTCTTTTATATATACATATATTTGTCCCAACATCAGAGGGGTCGAAAGATTTATAAGCACATTTTTGTTTGGGGGAGTTGAGGATTGATATAGAAGTTTATTGATAATTATTTTTCATTAAGAACTGTAGTTTGGCTATACTTCACAGGGAAAGCTGTTCCATAGAACAGAGGTGGACAGAATCAAAGAGGAAGAATAGAAGATGGTCTGGTGTGTAATTACAACTGTACAGTAAAGGGATGCTGGGTAGCTGCTACTCTTGTATTAACAAGTGCAACAGAAACTGGAGGAACGATGGTTGCCAATTCACTGCAGAGGAGACCAAAGAAGTACCTGTAGAATAGACAAAGTGCTGAAATACTGCATCTGTGAAATAGAAGATGAAGTGAATCTGTAAGAGAAAGATCACCTATGAGCCTAATTGAATGCCTCTGGATGGTGTCAAGGTTTTAAGAGAAGTTTTAGGTGCAACACCCAAACATATGAGCAGCATTCTAAGCATGGGCAGATTTAAGTATTGCATACAGTTAACGGTTGGTAGGGTATAAAATAGCCTCCAGAATGAAATAGAATGACTAGATTTTTGGATGCTGAGGAGGCTACTGATGTGATGTGTTTATGCCAGGAGAGAATAAAGGCAAATGTTGGTCCAGTAAGAGAGAGAACTGATCTTATATGGTGATTTCTGTATACTGAGGATAAAGGGTAGGAGAGCTGAGATCTCTTTTGTGAGAGAAGGGAGGTAGAGAAAATCACTGCAATAAATACTATGCAAATAAGATTAATACACGTTCATCACTCTACATGCATGTGTGCACTGTAACATGCACTAATGCATGTTACAGTGCTTTGCTTTTCAGTACAATATAAAATTACATCATACAGATGTAATTTTATAATAATCATACAGAAATAGTTGTTATTAAAGATGATTGTTTAAAAGCTGAATGTATGTAGAAACTTCATAAGTCATGAAATTTTGACCACAGAACTTATGAGAATGCAATCCTCAGCATCAGAGATGCCTAAGCTTGCACTACTTAAAAGGCATGATCACTGCCTATGCATCCATATATTTGTCTTTTATTAATGCATTTTGACAAGGGTTGTAGTGGTCTCTGAAGAGAACCAACTAGTTTGAAACAGCTTTCAAATCAGTAAAACCTTTATTAAAATGCACCAATAAAAGGCAAATATATGGACATATTATTATTTTTATTATTATTATTTTTATTATTATTATTATTTGACACCTACAGGGAGTTCAAAGACTCATCGAGGGAGAATGCGCCAACAGCATCGAACGAATGTCCCCTTCCAACTACTAACCACACTCAAACTTACTTAACTGAGCCATTAGTAGCAGAGGCTCTACCAATCAGCCAATCTATACAAAATGTGCATCTCATTTTTACATGGGCAGAGAACAAATTTGTATAATCTTTTAACACAGCAAAAGTGGTGGCCTAATCAATAATTTAACATGCATGTTTGTTATGTAGAGGCTAAGATTCTGACGTATTTCAGTTCTAATTATAATTTATTAGCTCTTAGAACAAAAGGTTCTGTGTGTAGAATATGTACAATCATATTTTTCAAAGAATGAGATCATCATCATCATTGTTAAGATTAGAGTGGTTGATTAAAATTTCACAGACTCCGTATATTAAATTTAGACTCATACCCAATTTTTGGGATGAGATGTGATGAATAGGTGACTTCCAAGTCAATTCTATTGTGTCATTTATGTTTTATATATATATATATATATATATATATATGATTATTAAAAACAACACGTAAGTCCACAGTAATAACTTTAATTAATAAATAAGGTAGATATTTCGTACTAAAAATAATAGTACATCTTCAGTGTTACAAACAGATAGGAATAGAATACAAGTAACGAATATTGGGTGGATCACCTATTAAAATACAATGTTGTCGCGAGCTAGGAAATGAAAGAAATTAATATTTAAGATAATTCGTTTTTTAATGATTACATAAAATAAAAGTCTCCCAGATCTTCAAGAGAGAGAGAGAGGCAATCGTTTCGATTTAAATTCGGTCGGGATAAAAAAGCTTCACAACTTTCTTTAAAGAGGCGTTCATATTTGAACCTGCATCTATGAAGTAGAATAGCTTTATCCCACTGGATATTATGGGTAGTGGTAATACTGTGTTGTGCTAGACCAGACTTCTCAGGTTTGTTGTAATCAATATAATATTGATGTTCTTTAATTCGTTTTTCCACAGAACGGCCAGTTTATCCAAAATAAGAAACATCGCATTCACAAGGAATTTTGTAAACGCCAGCCAAAGACAGAGATGACAGTTTATCTCTTGTAGAAGGCAATAAGGAAGAAATTTTGTTGATAGGAATATACAGGGTGTTCGGGATAAATTTGACAGTTTCGTAAGGAAAACTAAAATCTTCTTTGTATCTATTAAATTTAATGAATTGACAAAAAAACATTACAGGCAGAGTTAATTACAATACTATCAACAAGATTTACTCAAAATAACCACCATTAGCATCGATCACAGCTTCAATTCTGCTTCGGAACCTCGAACAAGCTGATGCTACAGTCTCCCTGGGAAGGGCCGCAAAAACTGTTTTAATTTTATCCATTAACTGGGCTTTTGTATTACTGGAAGTGCGATTGGTGTCTTTTTCAACTGCGCCCCATACAAAATAATCCATGGGGTTAAGGTCTGGGGAGTTTGGAGGCCAAACATTTGGACTGGTGAAGTCGTAGAAATTTTCAGACAACCATTTTTGACTTTTCCCAGAGGTGTGGCAAGGGGCCGAATCCTGCTGCCATACATACGGCCTACCATTGGCTACCCTTGTTATCCAGGGCTTGACTACAGTTAGCAACTCCACGAACAAAGCCCGAATTCCAATGCCAGGGTTCTTCAACACCTGTTCCTGCAGATTTGCGAGGAATTCTGCTGTACGAACGCAATCAGATCGTCTGCTAGGGATCTTTCTTCTTGCTACATCCTCGTAGTCACCATTGCAAGTCTCTAGTTCATGCCTGATTGTTTTTACTGTATTCAGGGAGCATTGGGCAGCAGTCGTAATATCCTTATTTTGATGGCGGGCACGAATCATCATGATACAAGTTATTCTCTTCCATGATTCAGGTGGGTTCCAGCTATCCATCCTTTCTGACATCTTGTATATGAATGAAGAAGGGTCCAAACTTTTAAATGAAGAGAAGTGTGTGTTAATACATGTAACTTACGGAAAAATATAATTAATTATAAATATGTCAAATTTATCCCGAACACCCTGTAAGTGGGAATCAATTGGTACTTTTTTTAAAATTCTACCTATAGGTTCTGAGATTCCTGGAATGTAGGGGATTGGAACTCTGCGAACTGTTGAAGAACCCTTAGGTATTGGAACATCAGATTCAATTATCTGTTGGATTTGATTAGGGTTGTAATTATTAGATATCATTAACTTTTTAATGATGGAAAGTTCTTGTTATAAGATTTCTGGAGAAGAGCAAACTTTATGTGCCCTATTAATTAGAGATTTAAGAATGCCAAATTTTTGAGATATATGGTGAGCAGACTTTTTATGAATGTATAAGTCTGTGAAAGAAATTTTCACAGACTTATGCAAAAATATAATTCTTTATATCACAGACAAAAGAAAAACTTAACCTCTGACATCACTTCTAATAAAAAATGGATTATTAACATTTCCGATCGCTCTTTATCCGACACCGAGTCCAGTGCTTTGGCAAAAGACCTTGATTTTGCAGTTATTCCTACACGCATTCCGTATCTTGACTTTTTACATAATATAGAACGCAATCTATCTGGACTTTCTAGCAACGACGCTAATAAACTTCGTTTTGAAGTTGTGACTTCATTATTTAAAAGCAAATTACCTCCACGCAATTTATCAAATGCTGAAATCAAAGGTCTAACTTCTTTAAGAAGAGATAATAATATATCTATTTCTAAGGCCGATAAAGGAAAAGCTATTGTAATCATGAATAAGACTGACTATGAGACCAAAGTATCCAGTCATTTAGAAGACACATCTATCTACAAAGAGATCACGCATAATCCTACGAATTCACAGATTAAACAATTAAATAAATTACTTGATGAGGTCATCAGTTGGGACCCAAATTATGTGGATAAATTACGTACCTACTTTGGAAGATCTCCTCGTCTATATGGTTTTCCGAAAATCCATAAAGAAGGCTATCCAGTACGACCAATCATGAATTGCATTGATTCTCCTACTTACTGAATTGCAAAAGTCTTGTCTCGTTCTTTAAGTGCTCTCACTGGACATTCAAGATCCTACATAAAAAATTTAATAGATTTCCTGGAAAAAATCAAGGATTTAAAAATCAAAGAGTCTGAGTTGTTAGTCAGTTTTGACATTGTATCTCTGTTTACCAATATCCCATTAGCCGACACAGTCAATTTATTATATGAAGATTACCCTCGAGATATCGCAAAATTTTTGAATTTGTTATCCATTCAGATTATTTTAGATGGAAAAACAAGCTCTACAAACAAGTTGAAGGTACTGCCATGGGTAGTCCTTTGTCTCCACCTTTGGCTAACTATTTTTTGAAACAATTTGAAGAGACTATGTCTTCATCCATTCACCCTCAACCATCTCTTTGGTATCATTATGTCGATGATGTTTTTGCCATTTCATCATATACTGAAGATGAGCTGTCCACCTTTCTACAACAGATAAATAGCCTTCATCCTCATATCCAATTCACCATGGAAAAGGAAAATTCTGGTACTTTATCATTTTTGGACATCCTGCTTACTCGAACTTCTTCTGGTACCTTATCTACAAGCATCTTTCGAAAGCCCACATTTACTGGCAGATACATTCATAAAAAGTCTGCTCACCATACATCTCAAAAATTTGGCATTCTTAAATCTCTAATTAATAAGGCACATAAAGTTTGCTCTTCTCCAGAAATCTTATAACAAGAACTTTCCATCATTAAAAAGTTAATGGTATCTAATAATTACAACACTAATCAAATCCAACAGATAATTGAATCTTATGTTCCAATACCTAAGGTTTCTTCAACAGTTCGCAGAGTTCCAATCCCCACATTCCAGGAATCTCAGAACCTATAGGTAGAATTTTAAAAAAGTACCAATTGATTCCCACTTATATTCCTATCAACAAAATTTCTTCCTTATTGCCTTCTACAAGAGATAAACTGTCATCTCTGTCTTTGGCTGGCGTTTACAAAATTCCTTGTGAATGCGATGTTTCTTATTTTGGATAAACTGGCCGTTCTGTGGAAAAAAGAATTAAAGAACATCGATATTATATTGATTACAACAAACCTCAGAAGTCTGGTCTAGCACAACACAGTATTACCACTACCCATAATATCCAGT
Source organism: Typopeltis vanoorti (assembly GCF_054136105.1). NCBI lineage: Eukaryota > Metazoa > Arthropoda > Arachnida > Uropygi > Thelyphonidae > Typopeltis > Typopeltis vanoorti. The sequence goes on along the minus strand of NC_143549.1, from coordinate 2,604,723 downwards.
GAGATAAAGCTATTCTACTTCATAGATGCAGGTTCAAATATGAATGCCTCTTTAAAGAAAGTTGTGAAGCTTTTTTTACACTAACCGAATTTAAATCGAAATGATTGCCTCTCTCTCTCTCTATTGAAGATCTGGGATACTTTTATTTTATGTAATCATTAAAAAACGAATTATCTTAAATATTAATTTCTTTCATTTTCTAGCTCGCGACAACATTGTATTTTAATAGGTGATCCACTGAATATTCGTTACTTGTATTGTATTCCTATCTGTTTGTAACACTGAAGATGTACTATTATTTTTAGTACGAAATATTTACCTTATTTATTAATTAAAATTATTACTATGGACTTACGTGTTGTTTTTAATAATTATACTATACCACAGGTCCCTCTAAAAATAAGAATATATATATGATCGAGTACTTGCTGATGAGATCAAATTTTTAAAGTCTGTTTTTTAGTGTGCTACTTTTAATTTTTTAGGAAATGACAATAAAAACAATAATAAATAAAATTATTAATTATAAAAACTTTAATTATCTTTAAAATCTTAGAATGTATGCTTCCCAAATTTGGAGTAGTCTCATGCACCTAAATTTGTTGATTTTTGGGAAGTTTTTCAGAGCTGAGGCTGATTCAAGGAATAATGTTTTGTACTTGTACTTGCTGTGGTGTAATAAAGTGGCCTTCTTCCAGCATATTCTGTGGTGGGTGTCCAATGCATGGTCAGCAAGTCCTGAGTGGGTGTATTGGTGGAACCTTAGTCCTTGTGTTCGAATATCCTGATATTGGTTGTCCTGCCTGTTTGCCTGTAGTAGGACAGTTTGTAACTGCGAGGGACCTGGTATACTCCAGGTACGTCTAGGGGAAGTAGGTGGTCTTTGTTGGAGCAGATAAAAGATGTTAATTTCTTATGTGATTTATAACTAGTTGTGAGATCAATTTTCTTAGGATTTTTGTTAATTTTCAGAGATACCCCAGATATATGGAATGCTGACAGATTTAGAGTAATCTCTGCTATGAAGTGGGAGGTGATATTTTTATTATATATGGTTAATCTTTTCATTTTTTTTTTTTGGTGGGGAGGGGCTGTAGCAATTGGCTAAGAAGGTGTTAAGGAAATGGTTAAGTTCAGTAGTTAGGGCATTGTTATCTGAACTGATTAATTTTGCCCTGCTACATAGGGTGTTCATAATCCCATATTGTTGCGATGGGGGGGGATGGTGATGGTTTTCTAAGGTTTCAAAGTTTTTGTATATAAGTTCTTGACCAAGTAAGTAGAGCGAGAGGGTTCTCTTTATCCATTGATCTTGCTGAATTTTTTTTCAAAATATCAAAAAAGATGTATTTGGAATCATTATCCCTCAAAGTGCCTGCTACGTCATCAGCCTATGCTAATACCCTATCTGCCTTCATAGCAGAAGGAACTGTTATTCTTTGCACAGCACCTGTATTGTTGACTTCCTGCAAGAAAGTTAAAGAACCAATGCAAAGAGTAGTGAACTTTTGTCCAGGTCTGATATGTATTCATTAACTAGGAGTCAGGTAGAATTGACAACTGCTCCTTCAATAACACACAGCAACTTTTTACCTACACCAATTTGCTGCAGGATGTAATAAGAAAGGGATGCCAGACATTATCAAATGCTTGAGTAAGGTCTGCTGGTAGCACTGCCATTGGCTGCTTTTTCATATTAAGTAGAATAGATGACATAGTAAAAACAGATTAAATTCTACTGCTTGGCCTGGAACTCCATACATCTGTGTGCTTTTAATTATCTCATTCCTACTTCAAGCCTGTTATTGATAATACAGAAAAATATCTTATAGCTAGATTAGATAGCGTCATAGGTATCATGTGGCTGATTAATGTATGATCTCTATTAAATTTTGTAATGAGGACAGTATGGTTTGCTGAAGTTCACTTTGTATGTTTCCTGACAAGAGAAAATAATTAAACAGTATAACTAGAATGGGAAGAATAAAATCCCAGCCTTGTGGTAACTCCAGACCACCAGGTCCTACAGATTTTCTTGCTGGCATTCTTTATAGATTATGGAAACTTTAGATGCTCTAATGGGTCAGTCAAACCCTTGGATATGAACAATAAATCCATTAACATTTGAAGAGTTATAATTTCCTACAGTATTGTCTTCAAACAGATTTTTATAGTGTTTTTTTTTTCTTAAAAAAAAGGAGTCAAGAATGTTTCTAGTGGTGGGTCTTCACCATCAATGCAGATTTGAGAGACAGTCATGGAATTTAGTGAAGTGTCTATTGAAAAATGCAGCTGAAAGGCTATCTGCTAAGTGATGCTGTATTCTTAGTTTAAAATTTTTTTCTTCTACTTGTTTCTGCCTTTCCACTTCTATGCCTATGTTAATGTTTCTAACAATGTTGCTGCATTCTCTACCATTGGATTGATTTGCATTGAACCAACTTCTCTCTTTCAACTTTTTTCTTTTGAGAAAAGCCTCTTCCTCTCCCCATTCAATCATATTCTGTTTTACTGCTTGTTTGAATTTTAACCACATATCCCAGTTCAAGGTAACGTTATTTTTGTTTGAACAGAGTCTGGAATTTGGTTAAAAAGATAAACGGAAAATTCAGTGTCAGTCTCCATGGTCCAGAATTGATCTCTAATTTTTCCATGCAGTGGAATTTAAGTAGAAAACTGGATTACAATCTGACATGCTGATGTCAAGATATTTTATCTGAATAATCCTATTTAAAAAGGGAAGAGATATTAATTCAATTAAGAGAATCCTCCATATGTCTAATAGTTGAGCATTGTCAAGACTTATTTTTGACTGTGCATATCCCACTTTTCCACTCATGCAATGTTCTCTCATTTTGTCTATGTAGGGTTTTAAACATAATTCCAGTATGCTGCTGTTATGATGTAGTGGGCACCATATAAATACGCCTGGTCGTTGACTTACGACCGACTTCAGTTCTGGCTGAAAGGTCATAAGTTGGCCATATATTTATTAGCAGTATTCTTTAACCTTTCTAATCTTTTTATCATCTTTATAATTTATTTTTATAATATTTTAAATTTATAATTATGTATATTGTACATAATGTGAAAAATAATACTGTACATACTGTACTGCAAACACAAAAATACAATCTAAAATTAATGTAAAAATTAATACAAATGAAATTTACAAAATCAATTTTTAATCTTTGCTTGTGCTGGGTTATGGATCATCAGGGTCATGTTCTTGGGTTGAGGTAGGAGATGTTCTCTTGATAAGCAACATGCTGAGCTTTGTTTGAACAGTTTGTTTCTTTTTTTCTTATATCTCATGATAACAACGCACAGCATTTTGAATGATACGTTCAACCTTTGTGAATCGTTCGACATTAGGGTCCATTGCTTCGAAACTGGCGAGAGCTTTATTCAGTTGCGAAAAAGAATCTGATAAACTCTTTGCAGTGAATTTCTTTTCTGGCTCCTCTTCTTCCTCTCTCACTTTTTCTTCTGACACTCTCAGTGCTTCCAATTCAATCAACTCTTCATCCGAAAGTTCTCTTATTTCACAATCAAGCAACTCCTCTACATCTTCTATTTCACATTCTAATTTAAGATTTTTTGCAAATTTAACTATTTTTTCTGTAATCACTTCCAGTTCCTCTCCTTTTTCAAATCTTTCAAATGTATTCGCATAACATTTCAGACACTTTTTCCAAATTCCCAACATACAATTCTTTGTTAGACATTCCCATGCGGTCGAAATATTATTGATACACTGAAGAATGTTGAACTGCTACCAAAAGTCTCGCAAAGATAAATCAGCATTAGAATCTATCACTTCGATGGGTTGTGTGAATATCGTTCTGAGGAAGTTAGCCATGAATGCTGAAATAGCACCCTGATCCATGGGTTGAATGAGAGCGGTTGTGTTAGGTGGCATAAAAACCACTCTAACATCATGTTCAAGGTCATCCTGATGGGGACAGCAGCCAAGGGATTGTCCATAATCAATAAAATCTTGAAAGGGATATCTCTCTCCGCACAATATTCACGAGCCTGGGGAATAAAGCAGTTCATGAACCAGTCTTCGAACAGTGCTTGAGTCATCCAAGCTTTAGGGTTTGAATGGTAGTAAACGGACAGTGTGTGCTTGTTCATCATCATCATCATCATACGTATCAAGGATTTAAGCCTAGCATGGCCTGTTCCGGCCTAAGAAGTCATCGTTGAATCGTTTAAGAGGACGTCCTGGTTTTCTTTTTCCTAATGGCTTGTACTTTAAAGAATTTTAAGGCTTCTTTTGATAATCTTTCTGTTTTCATTCTTTGAACGTGTTCCATCCATTTATGTTTATATTTTTTAATTTTTTCTATTACTGGTTCTTGGTTTAATTCTTTCATGATAGCTTCTTTTCTTTTGTGATCAAATAGGGTATACTTTGCAGTTTTTCTCATATACTTCATTTCTGCTGTTGTTAATCTTTGTTTGTCTTTTTGTTTTATTGTCCAGATTTCGCTTCCATACATTAAGACCGGTAAGGCTAATGTATTGTATACTTTTAGCCTGGTTTGTTTTTGAACTAGGTTTGGTTTAAATATAGAGTTAATTATACCTGTTATCTTTAAATATTTTTGCAATTTTTACGTTTATATCTTTTTCATTTTCATATGTGATCATACATCCTAGGTAGTTAAATGAATTCACCTGTTCTAAGATCTTGTTATCTATTACTATTTTAGTTCTTGCTGGATATTGTCCTTTAAAGGCCATAGTTTTTGATTTTTCCGTTGATATTATCATACCATAATCTTTGGATATCTCATTTAGATTTAAAATAGCTTTCTGTAAGTTATATTCAGAATTTGTAATTATTATTTGCTCGTCTACAAAGAGGAGAGTGTTTAAGTTAACTGTAGGTGAAAGTTTAATTCCTTGATGTAAATTTTTACTCCATTTTATTATTATTTCATTTAAGGTAGATATTAAAAAGAGTTGCTGAGAGGGTACATCCCTGTCGGATCCCTTGGTTTATCTCTCTTGTATATGATAGCTCGTGATTTAATCTTATTTGTATTTGATTATTTTCATATATACTTGTGATAGCTTTTAGGATATTATTTGGTATTTGTCTTTCTTTTAATATGTTAAATAATATGTTTCTTTTAACTTTGTCAAATGCTTTTTCAAAGTCAATAAATGCAATATGTGTTTCTAAATTATATTCTCTTCTTTTCTCTATTATTAATTTTAGGCAAAAGGCTGGGTCTATACATGATCGTCCTTTTCTAAATCCATTCTTTACCTCTAGAATAAAGTTTTCGGAATATTTCATTAGTTTGTTATTTAAGATTCTGCTATATATTTTGTAACAGGAATTTAGTATACTGATACCTCTATAGTTTTTAGGGTCATCTCTATTACCTTTCTTAAAGATAGGAATCACAATTGCTTTTTTTCCATTCTATTGGGGGGATATCAGTTGAGTGAATTTTATTTAAAAATAATAAGAGTCTTTCTTTGAATCTTGTACCTGCGTATTTATATAGTTCTGAACCTAGCTTATCTTCTCCAGGTGATTTTCCATTTCTTGTTTCTTTCAGGCTGATTTCTATTTCTTCTTCAGTTATTTCCTTTTCATTTTCGTTAATTGTTTGCCAGTTTTTTTTTTTTAAATATTTGTCTGTCCACAGTTCTGTGCAGTAATTTAGAAATTCTTCTAATTTCAATTCGGTGTTTAATTTTATGTTTTCTTTGGTATCTGCATTTAGGTGTTTCAAAATCTTATATACATTGGGTCTTATTTTATATAAATCATGTTATAAATTAGAAACAAATTTATTCCATGATTCTCTATGTGTTTTTCTGACTTCTCTTTTAGCTATGGCTCTTATTCTTTTATATTCTATTTCATCTTCTAATATTTTACTGCTTAACCATTTGTGATAGGCTTTTTTTTCTTTTTGATTATTTCTTTGATTCTAGTGTGTACTTGTTGATGTGATTAAATGCAAGAGAGTTTTCTGAACAATAAACGAGAAAAGGCTTCACTAAAAACTCGCGGCATTCCCACCAAGCAACAAAGTTAACCGATCCTTAAAAGCTTTCAATCCTGGCATCCTTTTTGCTTCTTGGTGTATGTACATATGATTGTGCATTATAAGAGTTTCTCAAATGAAGAAGAGAAGTGGAGTGTAATATCATTTATGTCGAGAAAAGATAAATGATATTACACTCCACTTCTCTTCTTGGTGTATGTATGTACGTATGCCTAATCATACGTACATACATCCTTTTTGCTTCTTGGTGTATGTACGTATGATTAGGCATGCGTTTGCATTGCAAGCTGGTTTCATCTATGTTAAATATTTGTTCTGGTAGATAACCTTCTTCTTTGATTAAAGAGTTCAAAACTATCAACGAACTTTCTTCATCTGCACTTCCCGCTTCTCCTGTGAACGCTTACATTATGCAAAACAAATCTTTTTTTAAAACACTTAAACCATCCAGTACTAGCCTGAAAATCTTCTGCGTAATCGTCTCCGGCTTGTGATTTTAAACTCTGAAACAGACTTCTAGCCTTTGCTTGCACTGTGCAAAGGCTCATGGGTGAATTTTTCTGTATTAAATCTTCCATCCACATAAACAACAATTTCTCCAATTCATGGATGAGTCCCTGTCATTGTTTGGTTATAATTGTAGACTTCATAGGTTGGAACCTTTCACAGCTTCCCAAATTCTATCTTTGTCCTTAAGTATCGTCGATACCGTGGAATACGATAACTTCAAGTCACGTGTTATCGTATTCGCTTTCTTTCCGCCTTCATACTTCTGAATAACTTTCATTTTACACTCTAAATCAATAGTTTTCCTTGAGTGTATGCGAGAGATAGTTATCGTATCCCATAGTTATCATATGTGCAGCTGCCTGATTTATTATTAATTAATATATATATATATATGGGGTGCTTAAGGGTCAAAGCTGTATAACTGAGAGGAGACCTCCACATAGCCTTTAAAGGAATGCGGAGAACCGACCAGGGCTTCTGACCTAATGTCCAATCCTCACCTTCTCGTGGTGCACCCTGTTGGGTATCTACTTGGATACTGAACGAATGAGGATGGGCTGGCAATTTGGGATTTAGCCAACCAAATTGTATTCTTATTGGGTAAAGCAAAATAAAAAATGATGGTACAACATGACAGAATTTCATGCCGGCTGGGGCGTCGCCCGGTTAAACAAGGCCCCCGTTGTTTTCGCCAGGGAACCAGAGCGAACAGCGAAAAGCCAGCTACTGGAACAAATCTGAAAACAAACCCCAACTCAACATCACAAGAGTTAAAAATGGTACTATCAACGTAAGAAGCCTGAATGGCAAAGAAATGGAGCTAGCTGAGGAATTAGATAAGTACCAGATCGACATAATAGGGGTGACTGAAACAAAAAAGAACAAAACTGGTGAGATCTTTCTGAGCAATAAATACAAAATGTTACATTCAGGCAATGACAATCAAGGAAAAGAAGGAGTAGCCATAGTATTCAACACAAAATACGAGGCTAATCTTCTTGAATGGCAGTCAGTCTCAAGTAGAGTAATGTGGGCAAATATGAGAATGGGAAATTGGATAATGAGACTTATTTGTGCCTATGGTCCCACAGAAGGTTCTACTAAGGTAGAAGTCGAGGAGTTTTTTGAGGCTTTAGAAAAAGCAACTGACACAATGAAAAATGAAAATTTAGTCCTTGTTGGGGATCTAAATAGCAGAGTAGGAAATGGTTGTGAGACATACAAAAATATTTTGGGAAAATTTGGAGAAAAGAGCAAAGCTAATAATAACAGCAAATATCTGTTGGATTTCTGCATAGGACATGGACTGGTTATTACTAACACTATGTTCCAACATAAAAATGTGCACAAATTCACATGGAGAGAAGAGGCTAGGAATAAGAAATGTCTCATTGACTATGTTATTGTTAATAGTGATGTTTTCTCCGTGGTGCAGGACACCAGAGTGTACAGAGGATTTGAAATTGGAAGTGATCACTATTTAGTCTTGAGCAGGATAAAATTGAATTTCATATTGAAAAGAATAACATCTAAGAAAGTTCTAAAGCGAATAAAAGTTGAACAGCTCTCAGATGTGAACTGTAGACTAAAATACACAAAGATTATTGAAGAAAAAATGAAGGTTTGAGAACAGGAATCAAACCTTGGAGATTCAGTGGCAAACTCTGCAGAAAACATTGATTGATTCTGCCAGAGAGGCATGTGGTGAAGTTGTCTGTAAGGATAAAAAAATCAGAACTCCCTGGTGGACACAGGAAGTTAAAGAGGCAGTGAAGGAAAAGAAGAAAGCATATCAAAAGTTCCTGTCAAATAAGTCAGCTTGTGCTCTTAGAGAATATAGAGACAAATGCAAGAATGCTAAACACCGTGTAAAACTAGCCAAACAAAAGTCATGGGAGGACTTCGGTAAGAACATAGAAAATAAATATCAAGAAGGTGGCAAAATATACTGGAGGTTGTTGAAGAAGCTTAAGAATGGAGGAAAGAGTGCTGTAAAAGGAATTAGAGATGATAGAGGTGACATGAAAACAGGAGAAAAAGATATCCTTGAAGTATGGAGTAATTACTTTGAAAAACTGCTAAATGAAACAAGCAGTGGTGACAGCACAGGGGTAAAAAAACACTGACCAGGCATGAAGTCAGAAATACATATCCATACTTGAAGTAGAAAAAGCCATCAAAGGCTTGAAATGTGGAAAGGCAGCAGGAGTAGATGATATTCGAAATGAAATGCTGAAGTATGGTGGTATAAGAGTCTTACAGGGGCTGCACTGCAGAGTTCAGAAAGCCTGGACAGAGGGACGAATTCCCGATGATTGGAGTAGAGCTCTCATAGTACCCATATATAAAAAGGGAAATAAAACTGCATGTGAGAATTACAGAGGTATTTCCCTACTGAGTGTTCCTGGCAAGATCTATGCAAGTATACTTGAGAAACAGTTGAGAAGAATTGTGGAAGAAAAGCTTGGTGAAGAACAAGCAGGATTCAGGCCAAATATAGGCTGTCAGGATCAGATCTTCACTTTACGACAAATAGTCGAGAAAGCATGGGAATATAACAAAGATCTATATTTAAGTTTTGTCGATTTGGAAAAAGCATATGACAAGGTGCCAAGAGAGAAGCTATTCAATACGCTGCAGTTATATGGTGTCAATGGGGCATTATATCAAGCAATACTTAGTCTTTATTTGAGTTGTAAGTCAGCAGTTAGAATTGAAGGAAGTACAGGAAGATGGTTTAATGTTAAATCTGGTGTGAGACAAGGATGTACATTATCCCCTCTGTCATTCATTATCTATATGGATCACATTATGAAGGAAAGTGGTATTAAACATGATATCAAAATTGGAGATGTTAATGTCAGCTCTTTGCTTTATGCAGACGATGTTATACTTCTAAATAAATCTGCTACAAGTCTGCAAGATTCTCTGACTAAATTGAATACCAGTTGTAATAGATATGGTATGAAGGTCAGCAATAAAAAGACAAAGACAATGAAAATAGGCAGAATCATTGAAAATTTCAACTGTGTTGTGAATGGAGAACCTGTTGAACAAGTAAAACATTTCAGCTATTTAGGCACGATTTTTAGTGAAGATGGTAAATTAAATATAAAAATAGACAAGAGAATCAGCAAAGCTGGTATGGCGGGAAGTCAATTGAATAAATTCATATGGAATAAGAGAGAAATTAGTCGGAACACTAAATTAGCTGTATACAAGACAGTGTTCAAACCAGTTTTAACTTATGGATCTGAGAGCTGGGTCAGAAGTAAAACACTTGACCAAAGACTAGAGACCACAGATATGAGAGTCCTGAGAAAGATTATAGGCGTGAACAGATGGCATCAATGGCAATATCATATTAAAAACGAGGATATTAGGAAAGAACTTGACATTGTCAGCATCCAGGAATGTGTTAGCAGAGCTAATCTCAGGTGGTATGGTCACTTAAACAGAATGGGCGAGGAAAGATTAACAAAACAAGTGTTCTCTGCCAGGTTGGCAGCGAAACGACCCAGAGGAAGACCAAGATATAGGTGGATTGATACGGTACAAAGTGCTTTAGACGATAGAAATATAAGATCTGATAATGTTGGAGTCTTGACAAGTAACAGATGGATTTGGAGGAAAATTGTAGATAGGAAATTAATAATGATGTAATTTTTTTTTCTTTCTTTCATGTAGTACTATCATATCCTGTACACCCCTTGAGGGTACATGGCAGGAATTTGATGATGATGATATATATATATATATATATTTTTTTTTTTTTTTGTGGTCGTAAGAGCGGACAGTTGTAAGTCGCATAGGTCGTAAGTCGACGACCAGGTGTATAGCTGAAATTCCTGGAAAAATTATTATCAGTTCCACTGGAAAGAGCAAAAACATTTATAAACCTTATTACACATTCACAGTAGTTCCAGTCTACTGACAAGCCCCACCCCCCTTTCTACATCTGGAGGGAATATGTGCATTGCATTGCACATATCCTTCAAGATATGTATAATGCTATGCATTTTGTGAAGCGCATCCCATCACTTTATAGGACACCGAGGTAATCAGGGGTAGCTTAAGTGTCAAAGCCAAATAACTGGGAGAAAACCTCCACATCATCTTTCAGGAATGCAGTGAACTGTCTGCATTCCTGAAAGGTGTGCAGTCAGATCTACCCGTTAGTAGGTATCTACTGGGTACTGAACGAACAAAAGACCAAGGATGGGCTGGCAATTTGAGACTTAGGTGACCAAACTGCACTTTCTACTGGCTTTAACTACAAATGCATATGATGGCACAACATGATATTTTATGCCAGCTGGGGAGTCACTCAGTTAAACAAGGCTCCTGTTGTTTTTGTCAGGGGAACCAGAGCAAACAGCGAAAAGTAAATGCAACATCAAAAGAACTGAACATAGGAATAATCAATATAAGGAATGTTAATGTAAAAGAAATTGAACTTGCAGAGTAGAATTGGAAAAGTAGCATGTGGGCATATTTGGCATTACTGAGACAAAGAAGACAAAAACAGGTGAGATCTTGCTAATAATAAGTATAGGGTGTTATTTTCAGGCAATAACAATCAAGAAAAGAAAGAAGGAGCGATAGCATTCAATACCAATCATGAAGATAAACTTCTTGATTGGAAGGCAGTTTCAAGTAGAGTTATGTGGGAAAACTTCAAAATGGGAACAATGGAACTTATTTGTGCCTATGGTCTCACAGAAGGTTGTTTTCTAAGGAAGTAGTGGAGGAATTTTTTTGAATCATTAGAACAGGCAGCTGACATAACGAAAATGAAAAAAGTAGTCCTTGTTGGAGATCTGGAATTACAGAGTAGGAAACTAATCCCATCAGGCATATAGGAACAATTTGGGAAAATTTGGAGAAAAGTGCAAAGCTAATAATAATGGTAAGTATTTACTGGACTTCTGCTCAAGACAGGGGTTAGACATTACTAACACCATGTTTCAATGTAAAGATGTGCACAAGTCCACATGGAGAGAAAACAAGAAATAAGTAAAGCCTCATTGTTGATAGTGATATCATCATGCTGGTTCTGGATAAAAGAGGTGTACAAAGGATTTATAATTGGAAGTGGCTACTACTTAGTACTAGGCAGGATAAAAATGGATGTCACATTGAAAAGAAAAATATGTAAGAAAGTATTAAAAAGAATGAAAGTTGAGCAGCTTTTATAGGTAATTTGTAGACTCATCTATACAAACATTATTGAAGAAAAAATGAAACAAGTTGAAAACAAGAATCAAAACTTGGAGGCTTGGTGGAAAACTCTGAAGAAGACTGATTGATTCAATTAGGGAGGTATGTGCTGAAGTTGTCTGCAAGGATAGAAAAATAAGAACACCATGGTAGATTTAAGAAGATAAAGAAGCAGTCCTGGTGAAGAAGAAAGCATGTCAAAAGTTCCTAGCAAATATGTCAGCAGATGTTTTATGCACCATATTTGATTAAATTAGGTCGATTTCTGAGTGCCATTGCAGATTCCAAAAACAGTCTTTTCTTTTTAAATTTACTATGGTGGAGAATGGTAATTTACTTCCAGATTCTATTAGTGTATCCAATACATGGTATGTAACACCAAATTGACGATAGTCATGGTTGCAGATGTAATACACCATAGATGTAATTGACAACAGTCGTGAGTGCAGATGAAACACATTTGCAGATATAACACATCAAGTTCCTAAGGAGTGGAAGGAGGGCAAGATTGTGCCATTCATAAACGAGGTTGTTAGATCCTGAATGGAGGATTTTCTAAGAAGTTGTTCATTCAGAATCTAACATGAAAATTTTAACTAATTTGAGATAATATCTGCACACCAGCAGAAAGTAATAAAGACCTCGTTTGTTGTATATGAGAATGTGCATTAATATGTGTAATGTATTAGAATTTGTCGAAAGTTTATTTTTCACTTGGTTAGACTATAATAAATTTAGTTTAATCCTTTATCCAAGTATGAGCAAACAAAGTTTGCACCTGAAAGTATCTTCAGGACTGAGGGAAAAGTATCCCCAGTCCTGAAGATACTTTCAGGCACAAACTTTGTTTGCTCACACTTGGATAAAGGATTAAACTAAATTTATTATAGAAATATTTGTAGTCAAAATGGAAAACTAAACTAGAGAATTATGTCAAATTAGTGATTATATGTAAAGGAAATATTGGCTTAAATTTGTGTCCTATTAAGCTATCTAAAATAATGTAAATCGCCAGACAGTAATGAGTAACAGTGCAAAGGTAGCGTCTGAAATGCACGTTTTAGTCATAACGCCGGAGGCTACAGCATACGCAGAAAATAACATAAGTGCGCTTTCCTCAAAGACAGCACCTAACAGCAATAGGGAGAGTAAGGATCATCTTAAGGGCATTAAAACTAAGGGTCGTGCAAAAAGGAATACAGCAGAAAAGAGGGCGCTAGAACACAGAATATAAGGCAATGCGTGCCATATTGCAAGGGCTTTTTTTGTTCCGGATTTCATCTCGAGGATTCTTGACCGGTGGTTGGAGAAAGGACGAGGTAGGGTTCTATGATGTCGGACAGCGGGCCGTTTTCCTGATTATACTGAAGAAGATTCAATGCGGAGCCGTATGCGAATCATCAGCTTATGCAGAATCGTGCCAGTTGCTAGATCTCCCATTGGAAAGGAGCGGAGATAACCCTCAGTCGCGGCAGAAATTAGTTCGAGACTGGGAACAGTAGAAAGGATGACGTAGCCAAAAGCCAGGCGCCGAGATAGATGATCGAAGGATGACCAGAACAACGCGTGGTAGTTAATAGACCTTCGGAAAGAACTGGGTAATGTAGGGATCTTTGTTATTTGTTAAGGAAGTGATAGAAGATAGAAATTTGTGTTTGATTAAGTAATGTGGACAATCCTTAGAAAACATTGATAAGATTTTGTATTTTGAGAAAGCAAATTCTGTTGGACAAGGAATTGTCAGCAACGAATCTAATTGTATGTGACTGAAGTAATAAGTGTATTTTGTTTAGTAGATAACCTTAACTGAGATAGCAACAAGTTGTGTAATATTTACTTTATGAATAGCAAGCATGAGAGGATCTTAATTTAGTGTGATATTGTCATTGCTTTCCATTGTTTTGTATGATTAATACTTTGATCTATCAAAGTGAATTTGATAACATTAGAATTGTTTAACTATCTTAGGATGAGATTTAGAAGTTTTAGTATTTTGATTCAATTTAGTTGTAATTGTCATTTAGTTCCAATAAGCATGGTTCACTGCATATGCCTGAATTCGAGATATCAAATTACCACTTATAAAATTACAACCATAGCAGGAGAAATTTTAGTATATATATGTTTAAGAATAGATCACTGGTCACGACTGCAAAGTACCAATATCAATTTAAGTGTGTGTTAGAGTGTATGCCAATGAATCTAGGAATATTTCCCTGAATTTGAATAAATTCCTGTTACAGGATACTGGCTGGTGCAGTATAAATACAAATTTGCCAGTATCTGAAAAGGAAATATCCCTAGGTAGAATCTAGTTGGGCTACACACAAGAAAAGATAATAGAAGCTAAATAAGTATATAAGTTAAGTAGAGAGAACCAACGATGTAACAAGGTGATCGAACTCATGCATCAAAATATAGGCCTATCTATGTGTCAGGTGATGTGGTAAAGTTTGTTGGAGAAGCTTGTGAGAACTAGGATCCAGAGTTGGGTTGACAACAATGGTATTATCTTTGATGGACAGCATGGATTTGCTAAAGGGAGGTTATGTTCTAGTAATCTACTCACTTATTACAATAAAGTGACTGCTTCCTTGGACAGAGGAGAAGGATACACTGTAATATACTCGGATTTTGCAAAGGCTTTTGATAGGGTACCTCATGATAAGTTGACAGTCAAACTAGAGCAGATGGGGTTGGATATTAGACTAGTGCATTGGATTGAAGACTGGCTATCTAATAGGTATCAACAAGTTGCGTATGGGGGAGCGAAAGGAAAGTCACTAGTGGAGTGCCTCAGGGGTTTGTTTTAGGGCCATTACTGTTTAACTTGTATATTAATGATATTGGTGAAGATATGGATGGACCATATCTCTCTGACCTCTGGAATGTTGAGTATGAGGAAAGATTGAGAAGATGTAATTTGCAGAGTGTGGTGGACAGGAGGAAGAGAGGAGATATGATAGAGACCTGCAAGTTGGTAAGGGGTTATTATAGGATCAATGCTGAAGACGTTCTACAAAAAATAGTGGGAGATAGGGGAAGAACCAGATGTCATCCCTAGAAACTGCATAAAGAGGGTGTGAGTAGGGGAGTGAGAGGCAGGTTTTTTTCATGCAGAGTTGTGAATGGTTGGAATGCCTTGCCTGAGAGTTTGGTGTCTGCAAGGAGTTTGTGTTTAAGACATGGTATGATGAGCTGTGTGTGTGATAAAAGGACCTCCCAGATGAGTCTTTGACTCCCTGAGGTCTTGGGGTAATAATAATAATAATACATCTGCAATCATGACTATGGTCAACCTGAAACTGATACAATCAGAATGTATCATGAAGTGGAATAGTTTTACTATTCATGATATATTCTGGATACTTTGTTTGTCAAAACAAATTCTACAACTAAGTGGAAGGAACTGCCATGGGAAGTCCACTCTCTCCTGCTCTAGCCAACTTTTATTTAGAGCATCAAGAAGACATCATTTTTTCATTCATAAACCCTCAACCTTCATTTTGGATTCAGTATATTAATGACATTTTTGCAGTGTGGCGACACAAAGAAACTTTACCAACATTTTCAGCTACAATAAATACTTTGCATCCACATATCAAATTCACTATGAAAATTGAATGAGACAACAAATTATCTTTCTATTCTTAGACGAAATCCAAGAATAATAATCCAAGAATTTGTATAGATAACACACGCGTTATCTATACAAAAAAGTCTAAATTCGTTAAAAATGAATATGCGCAGTATACATTTGAAAGGTATGAGAGGTAAATCAAATGTAATAACAAAACTAAGGTAGAAGTATTACTTAATATTTATTGAACATTACACTATTCAAATCCAAAAAATTCTTTATCAGACTCGATATTGAAAGAATCAATCGAGTTAAAAATTTTGTTTTTAATGCAATTTAACGGTATTTCTTCAGCTTCATAATCATCATCACCGAAAACCACTGCATTCCCTTGTGCTTTAATGAAACCATTTCTAACACAGTTTTCACTTACAGCAGCCCAACTTTCTACAATTCATGTATGTATATCTTTATATGACGTTCTTTTCATCTACCCTGTTTTGTTATATTCATGGATGCCATTCATCATCCAGTCTTCCCACTTAGTCTGCAAATTGTCTTTGAATGGTTTATTTACTGCAAGATCAAGGGTTTGGAGTTTTTTTGTTAAACCACCTGGAATGACAGTCAATTTGGAATACCTACAATTGTTTTAACTTCTGCTGTCGTGTGTGCCCTACACGAAACCAACCCTAACAAAGATTTTGGGTTGAAAAATTCCATTTTTCTCTTTTGCCACACATTATCCAAACAAAATTTCATAACTCGGAATTTATCCAACCTTTATCATTAGCAGTAACAATAATATCTTTGGAATCACAACCTTTTGGAACAGTCTTTCTTTTGAAAATCACCATCGGTGGCAGTTTGGAACCATCTGCAGTTACGCAGAGAACCACAGTAAAGTTAGAGCTTTCATGCCCCGTTGTAGCAACTGAAACCTCTTTTGCTCCCTTCAAATTCACAGTCCTAGGACTAGGCATGTCAAAACTTACCGGAACCTCATCCATGTTGAAGTTATTGGGCAGGGAAACTAATATTGAAAAGGTTGAGTGTAAGAGAGAGAAACTTTAGCACTGATTGTGTATTTATCGATCCTTATAGGCAGAATAAATTGCAGAAGAGAGGGGAAAAAAATCGGCATAGGACTACGGTAGTTAGTGACTTATATATCAGTTCTAAAGCCGGTACAAGATCTAGAGGGAATCTGCAATTTTTGTATACCAATGCTAGAAGCATTAGAAATAAGAGAGAAGAATTTTTGGCATTAGTCAGTGAAATCTCACCAAAAGTTGTAGGCATTAGTGAAACTTGGCTGTCAGCAGAAGATGTGGTCACTGGAATTGAATGTGATTGGTACAGTATTTTCAGGGAGGATAGAGAAGATAGAACAGGAGGAGGAGTACTGTTGATGATAGCTGATGTGTTGCAGCCAAAGAAAGTAGTATATCATGATGATAGACATGTGAATGAGAGTTCATTTGAGGCAGTCTGGTGCGAAATAGTGACCAACGCAACCAAATATACAGTTGGATGCTGCTATAGGCCAGGGAGTACGGGGGGAGATATTGAATTCATGCATCAGCAACTTAGTGCAATGAGTGAAGGCTTAGTGATTATTATGGGGGATTTTAATTATGGTGATATCAATTGGAAGGAGGAAATATCACGTAGCAAAAAGGAAATGGAGTTCATACATCTGCTACGAGATAATTACTTGAAACAGCACGTAACTGAAGGGACACGTGGTGTGAGAGTGTTGGACCTGGTTATTGGTTCAGAGGTTATATGCTTAAGTAAGGTGACCTCGTTACCTCCAGTTGGTGAAAGCGATCATGTGGTATTGACTTGGGAGGTTGCAAAATCTGTGGATTTTTCTATTAAGAAGGGGTATGTACGAAACTACAGGTTAGGCAATTATAACAAGCTTCGGAGTGAGCTTGCAGCCATCCCATGGCAGAACATATTGCAAGGGAAAGATGTTAGCAGTGCTTGGGATAAAATCAGCGGGTATCTGAGGAAAGCAATATCAGATTGTGTCCCCATGCTCAGGAGGTCAAACAAGGCAGGCATTAGATGGATGAGCAGTAGTATCAAGCTTGAACTACAAAAAAAGAAAATGTTATGGAGAATTTACAAGGAGAAGGGCGATCAGGACACCCATGAGCAGTACAAGGCTCAAGCTAGGAAGGTTACCAGCATAGTAAGAAAAGCTAAATCAGATTATGAGAAGACCTTAGCCAAAGAGATCAAGGGTAATCCCAAAGAGTTCTTCCGCTATGTGGCAAGTAAGAGGAAGAATGACTTCGGAAGGATAACCTTAGTGGGTGCTGATGGTATTGAGGTGACAAAATCAGATGTAATAGTCGAGTTACTGAGTGATCACTTTTCAAAAGTCTATCACCCAAGTGAGGATATCTCTATACCTACAGCAATACCTAATGTGAGAATTGAAGCTAAAGAATCAGAGGTATTAAATATATTGCGAAACTTAAATGCAAACACTGCGGTAGGCTTAGATGGAATATCAGCTCGGGTGTTGCGTGAATGTGCAAATGAATTGTCAACCCCTCTTACCTGGATATTTAATTTAAGTTTGAACTCTGGTATGGTCCCTAGGGAGTGGAAGTTAGGCAAAGTGGTTCCTTTGCATAAGGGTGGCTCTAAAACTGCAGTATTGAATTACAGACCAATCACTATCTCAGGAGTAGTGGTAAAAGTATTGGAAAAGTTGGTTAAAGACAAAATTCAAGAATGGGTGGATCAGGATATGATACTCTATAGAGGCCAACATGGTTTTGTTAAAGGTAGATCCTGCCTTAGCAATCTATTAACTATCCATAATAGAATAACATCAGAGTTGGACAAAGGAACTGGCTACACAGTGGTACTTCTGGATTTTGCTAAGGCTTTTGACAGGATACCCCATAGAACACTGTTACGCAAATTGGAGCAGATGGGAATGGATATTAAATTGGTGATATGGATAGGAGAATGGCTCAGGGAGAGATACCATAAGGTGGTGTATGGAGGAGCCGAGTCCAGAATGAGGCAGGTGACCAGTGGTGTGCCTCAGGGCTCTGTGCTTGGGCCAATGTTGTTTAATTTGTATATAAATGATATAGGAAACGGCTTAAAGGGAGATAGTCAGTTGTTTGCTGATGATGCAAAGTTGTGTAGTGCAATAAAAAATCAAGCTGATGTTGAAAGTTTGCAGGAGGATTTAAATAAGCTGGTAAAATGGGCAAAAGAAAATGGATGTCAGTTCAATGTGGAAAAGTGTAAAGTCATGCATTTTGGGATTAAAAGATTACCAGCTGTGTACTACATCGATGGAAAGGTACTCCAAGAGATTGATGAGGCTAGGGACTTAGGGGTATTGGTAGATAGGGAGATGAAGTTCAGAGGACACATTGCTAAGGTGTCCAAGATTGCACATAGGATTACTTGGTTGTTGAGGAACACACTGACATCCAGAGATAAAGAGGTTATTATTCCCCTTTATAAAGCATTGATACTTCCACATTTGGATTACTGTGCTCAGGTCTGGTCACCTGGATTCCTTGGAGATGAGGATGCTGTGGAGAGGGTTCAGAGAAGAGTGACCAAGTTGGTGAGTGATATAAAAAATGCTCCCTACATTGATAGATTGAGAGCTTGTGGATTGCAGAGATTGGTTGATAGGCGAAGAAGAGGGGATATGATAGAAACATTCAAATTACTAAAAGGTTTTTATAGGATTGATGCAGGGGAAATGTTTCAGCTGTGTGATAGTGATGGAAGAACAAGAGGTCATCTCTGGAAATTAAAGAAGAGTGTGGTTAACAAAGGTGTCAGAACAAGGTTTTTTGCCTGGAGGGTGGTGAATGAGTGGAATTCATTGCCTGACTTTGTTGTGAGCTCTTCATCTGTAAATGAATTCAAGAAGAGATATGACAGATATTGTTTTGCTAGCTTGGGTCTCCCGCGATGAGTCTACTGACTCCATGGAGATACCCGTAATAATAATAATAATAATATTCCCAAAGTGACAAGCATCAACCCCCACACAAGTTTTCTCTCAGAAACAAATGAAATTTGAGTGTCCAGTTGTCTCTGAAGAGAATACAAGCATTAATCATAATCATTAATCATATAATCAATACTTACCACAGGAAATCTGATAAATCTGGATTGGCTTAACATGAAATAGACATTGAATCACAATATTCTTTGGTCTGAAACCCACCCACTACATTGCTGTCGACACAAATTTGAACATTTATTTAAGAAGAAAGAGGAAGACCTGCTTCACCACCCACACCTTTTTTTTTTTTTTTTACAGTTATGATTAACCTTTTCTTAGGTATAACATTACTGGAAATATAACATCACGCAGCTCATTTTATTTCATATAAATCCATTCTTTGCATTCTACCTTGTAATCAACTGTCACTGCCACCGAATATAATCTATAAGTTTCAGATCAAAATATATGGCCTTCTAATCAATAAATATTACCTTTGCCTTGTGTTTTCATGAAAATAATTCATATACTATGGGCACAAGTTTCTCTAAAAGAAAGCACTTGGCTTGCACTTCATTAGCCTCTATATAGAAGTAGTAGACAGTTCTGAAGATATGTAAACTTTATCTGCTTACACTTGGATATAGGCTTTTATTATTATTATTATCTCAAACCTCCAGGGAGTCACGGACTAATTGAGAGAGGCTACAAATCACCCAAATTAGTTGTCATATCTTCCCTTAAATTCATTCACACTAGATGCACTCACTATCCTAAAAAGACCAACTATTCACTCACTCACTGCTCTGTGAGAGTAAAACTCAGCTCTCATCCCTTTCTTAACTGTGAACAAACTTAACTTCCATGGATACCCGTGTTCTCTCCCCATCTTCCATATAGTGAAAATTTTCATCGGATGACACCCATTCAAAAGTTTATAGACTAATACCATATCACTCCTCTTTCTCTAGTTAATCAGAGTCTGCAATCCATATACTCGCAAACTGTTCTCATAATCTAAATCCCATTATCCAGATATAATTTTCTGTAACTCTTCTTTGCACCCTTTCCACAGCTTCTTTATCTCCTTGGAACCCAGGTGACCAAATCTGCACACAATAATCCAAGTGTGGTCTTATCACGGCATTATAAAGAGACAAAAATGACTTCTTTATCCTTAGATGTCAAGGTATGCTTCAACTTTGCAATTATCCTATGAGCTGTATTTGCAACTTTTGCTATGTGACCTTAGACCTTCAAATTTCTATCCACCAATACTCTAAGATCCCTTGCCTCCTCAGTTTCTTGTAGCATAATCCTGCTAATATAATATGCTCTGGAAATCTCATCAGACCAAAGTGCATAACTTTACACTTATTAACATTAACCTGAAAGCCACTTTCGTTTGCCCAAATTTCCAGCCTATTCAAATAATTTTGTAAGTGCTGAATATCAGTAACATTCCTGATTGCCCTGGCAATTCATTGGTAATGAATTGCACATCTCCTGGTAGACCCCACCCAATGTCATTAATGAATAACTGAATAACAATGGCCCAAGTACTGAACCCTGAGGTACACCACTGGTCACCTTAAATCTGGAAGATTCACACCCACTGTATACAACTTTTTGATATCTGTCTGTCAAACCCTTACCGAAGTCAAGAGTTTATATTCCAATCCCAAATTCTTCAGTTTATGCAATGACCTTTCATTTGGTATCCTATCAAATGCGTTAGCAAAATCCAACATCATCACAGCGTATCCTATTCCTTTATGCAACACAGCCATAACATTGTTACAAAATATGAGAAAATTACTAAAACACGACCTTCAATTAGTAAACCCATGCTTCTCCTTGCAGAGTACAGCTTGCTTGTCTACCCATTTCTGTATGTGGGTTCTTTCCAACTTCTCTAAAATCTTCATTACCACCAGAAATACTGATAGATAGATCTGAGTTAGACACACCAGTTTTGCATCACTGTTGTACAATGGAACTATCATAGCTTCCTTCCACTCCTGCAGTATCATTCCTCAGCTAAGACTCAAGTTACATAAACATGTGAAAGGCCTATCCAATTTCAGTTGAACATTTTTTTTTTAGTAATCATGCTGATATTCTATCTGTCCCTATTGACAAATTCTTACCCAAGTTATGTAACAGCTCTTCAACCTTATTTTCATGCATCTATAACTCTTCATCCAATGTAGCAGTAGTACTGTGTACAATGTTACATACACCTAGATGATATATCTTAGCAAAGTGAGCACTCATTAATTGAACAATTTCATTAGCTTCTGACACTGAAGTACTGTCTGCATTCAATAAAGTTATTCTTCAACATTCATTCTTTTGCTTGCAGCATAACAATAACATTATTTTGGATTGCCTTCAGCTTGCATAGCCAATTTCTTTTCATACTCCGATTTAGTTTTCTATATTGGCCTGAGTTTTATATACAGGGTGTTCGGGATAAATTTGACAGTTTCGTAAGGAAAAAGAAAATCTTCTTTGTATCTATTAAATTTAATGAATTGACAAAAAAACATTACAGGCAGAGTTAATTACAATACTATCAACAAGATTTACTCAAAATAACCACCATTAGCATCGATCACAGCTTCAATTCTGCTTCGGAACCTCGAACAAGCTGATGCTACAGTCTCCCTGGGAAGGGCCGCAAAAACTGTTTTAATTTTATCCATTAACTGGGCTTTTGTATTACTGGAAGTGCGATTGGTGTCTTTTTCAACTGCGCCCCATACAAAATAATCCATGGGGTTAAGGTCTGGGGAGTTTGGAGGCCAAACATTTGGACTGGTGAAGTCGTAGAAATTTTCAGACAACCATTTTTGACTTTTCCCAGAGGTGTGGCAAGGGGCCGAATCCTGCTGCCATACATACGGCCTACCATTGGCTACCCTTGTTATCCAGGGCTTGACTACAGTTAGCAACTCCACGAACAAAGCCCGAATTCCAATGCCAGGGTTCTTCAACACCTGTTCCTGCAGATTTGCGAGGAATTCTGCTGTACGAACGCAATCAGATCGTCTGCTAGGGATCTTTCTTCTTGCTACATCCTCGTAGTCACCATTGCAAGTCTCTAGTTCATGCCTGATTGTTTTTACTGTATTCAGGGAGCATTGGGCAGCAGTCGTAATATCCTTATTTTGATGGCGGGCACGAATCATCATGATACAAGTTATTCTCTTCCATGATTCAGGTGGGTTCCAGCTATCCATCCTTTCTGACATCTTGTATATGAATGAAGAAGGGTCCAAACTTTTAAATGAAGAGAAGTGTGTGTTAATACATGTAACTTACGGAAAAATATAATTAATTATAAATATGTCAAATTTATCCCGAACACCCTGTATATCATAACTCCTCTCACTCTTATTCTCACGATATTCTTTCCACATCATTTTATTTTTGTGGATCTCTTAAGTAATATGGTTATCGATTCACTCCCAACTTATTTATTCTATTTATTTATTTATTTATTTAGCATATGGCATAATAAAGACACATGACATCAGAATATATAAATACATATTTGTGCAGACAATAAAAATGAAACAAATAATGCACATATACAAATATCAGGTAAAAAAAAAGTCTAAAATTTTAAGTCTAGTTCAGATAGCCAATCAAGAGCTGAAGGATCTGCCTCAAAAAAAGTCTCTCAGGTCACCAGGTAGGCTCTTATGCTGCAGTTCTCCACAATGTGCCAGATGGTTTGATTTATGGCCCCACAGTCACATTGGGGGTGTAGATGATCGTCCCCACTTGTATAAGCTGTCTGCACAGATACCATGTCCTGTGCGTATCCTATTTAGGCTTTTCTATAAGTGACGTGGAAGCTCAATCCCTTTTGGATTTTGGTTGAAAAGGATATACTTGTTTAAGTCTGGTGGCGATTTTTCGTTCCAAGTTTCTAGCCATTTTGAATTAACATTGGAATTACTATTGACTAGTTTTTCAGCCAGTATTAGCGGAGACCATCAGGATTTAAGGCGATTCATGTTTATACATGGGAGGTCTTCATGTATCGGCAACAGGGGATTGCTGTTTATTTTTTTGTATTCTTTTACTAGAGCATTTTTGTCTGCGTAAGTTTGGTGGTGCAATATTGCTCAAAGTTGGAAGCCAGTAGAGAGGGGGTGAATTTGACACAACCTGTTATTGTCCTCATCGCTGCATTTATTTGTGTGTCAATTTTCTTGATATGAGGACTGTTTAGCCATACTGATGAACAATATTCTGCCACAGAGTAGACTAAAGCCAATGTGGAGTATCGCAGTGTAATAGCAGAAGAACCCCATGTAGAACCACACAGTTTTTGTATGATGTTATTACGGGTTCTGGTCTTTAAAGATTGATTCTCCAGATGAATTATTCAATGAACACTGGGGATACATTTAGATACTGCCTCATTCAATCAATTTTTTCAAATTATATCCTTAAACACGAATGTAATTTCTTGGCAAGCTTAATTTATATTATAACCAATTCAAAAAATTTTCTGTATCTCCTATTTGATCACAAAAGAAATGAAGAAATTATGAAAGAATTAAACCAAGAACCAGTAATAGAAAAAATTTAAAAATATAAACATAAATGGATGGAACACGTTCAAAGAATGAAAACAGAAAGATTATCAAAACAAGCCTTAAAGTACAGGCCATTAGGAAAAAGAAAACCAGGACGTCCTCTTAAACGATTCAACGATGACTTCTAAGGCCGGAATAGGCCATGCTAGGCCAAAATCCTTGATATGCATGATGATGATGATCTCTGATAGTAGTTTTTAATAAAAACTATTTTTATTACTTATGAAAGTATTTTTTAAGAAAAAGGTATACACCTTTTCTCTACATGTAGATGGAAAATATATAAATTCGATATTTATTTAACCTTGGTATCTCTTCTGGGTAGGGCTTCCACTGATGAGACCTCAATAAAGGGTGAACCCAGTCTGGGTAATCTTCTTCCAAAATGCATGGAATTATGATACATGTCTGGACAGGTTGCATTATGGGATACTAAGGCAAGTGATATGAAGTTATTAGCCTCTATATACAAGTAGCCCAGCCATAAAAATACTTCATACACAAGCTTTCTTTACTTACATCTGGATAAAGGATTAAACAAGAATGTAATTTTTTGGCTAAATTAACTCATATTATAATCATGGAAAAAGCTTTCTACATCTATATGGATCGCATTGTATAAGAAAGTGGCATTAAACTTGATATCAAAATGTCAACTCATTACTTTATGCAGATGATGTTATACTCCTACATACGTCTACGGTAAGTCTGCAGAATTCTCCAACTAAATAGAATAACTGTAATAAATTTGGTATGAAAAGTAGCAATAAAAAGTAAAGACAATGAAAATAGGGTTGATAAAATGAAAACATCCTATAGAATAAAAAATATCAAAGATATGTTTTATTCCACGGGTAAGAAGATATTTCATTTTATTGTATAAGAAATACATTTCAGCTATTTAGGCCCAGTTTTTAGTGAAGATGGCAAATTGAATATAGAAATAGACAATAAAATTAGGAAAAACTGGTGTGCTAGGAAGTTAATTGAATAAATTTGTATGGATTAAGAGCGAAATTATTCAGAACAAAAAACTAGCTGTAGACAAGACAGTATTCAAAAAACATTTTCAACTTCTGAAATTGAGAGCTGGGTTAGAAATAAAACACTTTTTTTTCTTTCCTTCTTTATGTTGAACCAATACATTAGAGGTTAGTTAATCAACCTACAGCACATTAGTACCATTTATGGGTAGTGGGCTGGAAAAGAAGAAACTTGTTTACCTTTGATTTAAAATATTGTATATTGTATTACTTGAGAAATATATAAGGGGGAAGACTTCAAAGACTGGCGACTATAGATATGAGATCTCTTTGAAAGATGAGGAGTCAACATGTGGCATCAATGGCAGAATAATGTTAAATATAAAGACATCAATAAGGAAATAAAGATCCTGACATTGTTGGCATTCATGAAGGTGTGAGCAGAGCTCATCTCAGGTGACAACAGGGTCCCTAACAGACTGGGAAAGGTATCAAAACCAAACTTTCTTCCTAGGATGGCAAGAAAAAGACTCAAAGGATGTCCCAGTTCTAAGTGAACTGATACCATAGTAGAAAGTTTTTTCGCTTGGTAATAATTTAAATTACACTCACCAAGAAAAAAATAGCAAGAAACTTGCTCTTGTTTTAAATGATAATGAATTAAACAAAGATATGATTTCTAGACAAATTAAATTTAAACTGATATGTTAAAAGATTATCCCAGAAGACTGAAATATAAAATCTGACAATATGCGCTGACAGATATCAGATTAGATATTAGTACAAAAAAAAGTATCCAAGGCTAGTATCGCGTATGGCTATATAGTAAACCACGCTGAAGATTTTCCACATAACTACAGAAACTCGGGATAAAGAATTATCCTCCTGAATTCAGTTTCTAATGAAATCTCATTAAGAATTTTAAGGGAAGAAGGAAATAATTTTTGACAATTATTAAAATTGTGGTTAAATTAGAACTAATTTCCTCAATGTTTAATATCTACGAATTTTATACTGCAATTTGAAGAATTATATTTGTGGTGTAATATTACTTGCTCTACATGTCACTACTAACCTGAACCAATACAAAGTATCGTTTCTTCCACTTCTTCCAAACCTGTTTACCTTGTGCAAATAAATACCTGCCATAATAAATTTAAAAAATATATATATTATTTATTTATTTACTATACAAATTTTATACAAACAGAAAGTGATAAAAATAAAAAGCAGAGTTATGTATATAAATAAAAAAAATTGTAGCTACAGTTTAAAGGATACATTCTGAATCCACATTAAAGTTTCAAGATTACCATTAATAAAACAAGTTAAGTTTCTGGGATAAGAGAAAACTAGGCAGTCACTAATAACATGGTTATTATTTTGAGTTACAAATATTTGGTCTACTGGCCAAATTTGTCTCTTATACTCATCATCATCAAATTCCTGATATGTATCCTCAAGAGATGTACAGGATATGATAGTACTGCATGAAACACTGACATCATTACTAACTTCCTATCTACAATTTTCCTCCAAATCAATCTGTTACCGGTCAAGACATCAACATTATCGATCTCATATTTCTATCTTCTAAGGCAATTTTTACTGTATCAATCCACCTATATCTTCATCTTCCTCTGGATCTTTTTCCTGCCAACCTGGCAAAGAACCTTTTTTTCCCCAAATCTTTCTTCTCCCATTCTGTTTAAGTGACCATACCACCTGAGATGAGCTCTCTAACACACTCCTGGATGATAACAATAGTAAGTTCTTTCCTATTATCCGAGTTCTGTACGATTTTAACACAACATTGACACTAATGCCATCTGTTCACTCCTCTAACCCTTCTCAGGCCTCTCATATCTGTGGTCTCTAGTCTTTGGTCAAGTGCTTTATTTCTAACCCAGCTCTTAGATCATAAGTTAAAATTGGTTTGAAAACTGTTTTGTATACAGCTAATTTAGTGTTCCGATTAATTTCTCTCTTATTCCATATGAATTTATTCGATTGACTTCCTACCATACCAATCGACCTTTGTTGATTCCATTGTCTATTTCCATATTAAATTTACCATCTTCACTAAAAATCGAGCCAAAGAAGCTGAAATGTTTTACTTGCTCTACAGGTTCTCCATTCAAAATGCAGTTGATATTCTCAATGCTTCTGCCTATTTTCATTATCTTTGTCTTGTTATTGCTGACCTTCATACAATATCTATTACAACAATTATTCAATTTAGTCAGGGAATCTTGCAGACTAAATAAATTAGCATATTTATTTAGAAGTACAGCATCATCTGCATAGAGTAAAGAGCTGAGATTAACATCTCCAATTTTGATATCAGGTTTAATACCACTTTCCTTCATAATGTGATCCATATAGATAATAAATAACAGAGGGGATAATCCTTGATTACACCAGATTTAACAGAAAACCATCTTCCTGTACTTCCTTCAATTCTAACTGCTGACTAACAAGTCAAATAAAGACTAAGTATTGCTTGATATAATGCTCCATTGACAAAATACAACTGCAACACTTTGAATATCTTCTCTCTTGATACCCTGTCATAAGTGTTTTCCAGATCTACAAAACTTAAATACAGATCTTTGTTATATTCTCACGATTTCTCAACTATTTGTCGTAACATGAAAACTTGATCTTCCCAGCCTCTATTTGGTCTGAATTCATCTGGTTCTTCACCAAGCTTCCCTACTACAATCCTTCTCAAACGTTTCTCAAGTATACTTATATACGCAAATCAATTACCACATGACACGAAGATACTGTCAAAAAATTACTTCTGCACTACGCTCGTTCCCCGAGAATTTACGGTCTGCCAAAAATACACAAACAAAGCACACCACTCTGGCCAATTGTCAAAGGTATAGACAGCCCGAATTATCACCTAGCCAAGAAATCAGCGGCAACACTCAAGGAGTTGGAAGGTCATTACCCCTTCTATATCAGAAACACACAACACTTCATAAACATAATCAAATACATTACATTAGAAAAAGATGATTTATTAGTCAGTTCTGACACCTCTACCCTCTTTACGAATGTCAATGACACAATCCTTCTTTTACAGAACAAATTCCCTCCAGATATAACAGTGCTCTTTGCATATATTATGTTCTGGTTATTTTGTATGGCAAAATGCTTTCTACCTACAAAAAGAAGGCATGGCCATGGGCTTGCCATTATCCCCTCCTATTGCTAACTTTAATATGGAACATTTTGAGCAACATATTCTAGATCCCTCTCCTTTAAAACCCAAAGTCTGGCTTAGATACGTTGACGATATTTTTGCGATCTGGCCCCCATGGCTGCCAGACAATACACAATTTCCTTAGCCACCTAAACAAACAACACAAACGAATACAGTTCACAATTGAGATTGAAAATCAGAACACACATCCGTTTCACTTGTCACATGTCACCCTTCTGGCAGTCTTTCCTTCACTGTTTAACGGAAACTAACACATACTGGCCAATATATATACATAAACTCCTACTGCCACCCAACACAAAAACTAGGTGTCATTAATACACTAAAAAACAGGGCTATGAAGATCTACTCCAATGAACAAGAGCTGGAAGGCGAATTTAAAGTTATCAGTAATACTTTTCTAAAAAATGGTTACAGCCAAAACACGATTAACAAAATTCTCTACAAGACCTCAATAAAAAACAAAGATAAACCAGACTACAATAAACTATAACCAGTCTTTACATTAAAGGGACAGCAGATAAAATAAACAGAATACTACAGAAATACACCCTCAAAGCCACCTCTGAAACTCCTGCAAAATTAAAAATCTTACTCAACTCATCCAAAGATCTACTCCCTTCCTGGCCCACCCTGGAGTATACTGTATTTATTGCACTTGTAATCTACCATATATAGCAGCGGTTCCCAACGTTTTTCGAGTCACGACCCCATTTTATAGTGGCAAAGTATAATATAATTCAAAATGATATTAACTTACGACATATTTAATTCGATGATTGAAATTGTAACTCAATAACAAGCTTAAAAATTCGCAGTTGAGTTTTCGTTAATGCCAACCTCATGTCATTCTCAACATTTATTCTGTTTCTTGTTTTGGTTTTCAATTGAAGAAGCATTGAAAATCCACTCTCACAGAGATATGTAGAAACAAAGGGGAGTAAAACTCGAAACGCAAGCATGGTGACATTTGGATATGACCGATACATAGCACACCAGAATTGAGTCAGCAGTTTTTCATCATATAAGTTGCGTGCTGAGGAATCATTCCATAGATACAAGAATTCATCTTGTACTTCATCAGGGATGCTGGCGATATCAAGGGAAGCAGAGAACGATTTCATATCAGCGCAGCTTCTTCTGTCAACTCAGGGATATAACAGTGAATTTCATTTTCAAGAGAATCGAGATGCCCAGTAATCTCTTCTTTCAAATTGCCATTTATTTCACCTTCAGATTCGTCTACCACGCTGCACAGATTCTCAAACACAGCAATATTTCCTAGATTTACTTTTCTTCACCAGTTCTGGAGTTTGGATATAAATGCCCTGAAATTATCTTGAAATTCGATAATAGTTGTTTCCTTTATTTGGAGTTTCAGGTTAAGCCTATTTTGCTGTTCTAATATGTCTGCTAGGTAAGCAATTCTTCTCAACCAAGCTTCATTATTAAAATGGCTGCAAGTTCATGTTTCCATTGCACTTCCAGGAATAACTTGATTTCTTCTTTAAACTCGAAAAAACGATTGACCACATTTCCTTTTGATAACCATCGTACAGCAGTATAGAAAAAAAGAACCTCATAACTTCAAGAGTGTGCAAGAGGAGCAGGGAAACAGGGAGGCTCTGGGTAGACAGTGGTAGACAGCATGAGAAAGGTGGATGCTCCAAAAGGAGATGAGCATGTGTAGGCAGGGAAGGAATGGGATGACCAGGGATCAAGAGGAAACAGTTGGAATTGAAAAGGGTTTTAAAATGATGAAGCAGAAAGGGAAATGGCCCCAGGTGTGCATGGAGAGATCACATCGAGTGAGTGGTATCAGTGGAACTAGCTGTAGATCCAGAAATGAGCTGTTGTGTTTGTATACACATGCTAGAAGTATAAGAAACAAGGCAGATGAAATGGTTGCACTAACTGCATCTGTTCACCCAAAGATTGTCAGAATAAGTGAGACATGGTTGGAAGAGGATGACATCCTGACAGGAATAGAGATGGAAGGGTATGATGTGTTTTGTGAGGACAGAAGGGGTAAAAAGGGAGGGGGAGTGCTATTGATGATAGAGAAAGAATTATGTCCATCTAAAGTAGAGATGCAAGAGGGAAATAGTGCCAGTGGTTTTGAAGCAGTATGGTGTGAGACAGAGGTGAATGGAGACAAATACTTGGTGGGATGTTGTTATAGACCAGGTAATGTGGATGGTGGTGATAATGAAATGTACAATCAAATTAGCCAAGTAAATAAGAAAAGGTGATCATTATGGGTGATTTTAATTATGGCAATATAGACTGGAATGATGAGATAGCAACTGGAAGTAAAAATAATGAGTTTCTTGAGTTTTTGAGGGATAACTACTTCAGACAGTATGTAACAAGGACACACAAGGATTAAGGGTCTTGGATTTGGTCATCTCATCAGAGGATGTAATTATAAATAAGGTGTCAAATCATCCACAAATTGGTGAGAGTGTTAATGAGGTGATTGCCTGGGTGGTTGCCAGCAGTGCGATGACCTCTGTGAGAAAAGGGTATATGTGGAACTACAAGGGGGGGGGGGTGATTATGAAGAGCTCAGGAGACAGCTTGCAGGTGTAGCATGGAATGAGGAGTTAGCTGGAAAAGAGATCAATGCAGCTTGCGGGATTTTCAAAAACTGTTTAGTAGATACAATGCCTAAATGTATTCCAAGGGTGAGAAGGTTAAATAAGGTAGGTGTGAGATGGATGAATAAAGAGATTAAGCATGTGATACAGAGAAAAAGGGCATTGTGGAGGCATCATAAGAGGTGGAAATAACCAATTCCATGAGGTCTACAAAGACCAAGCAAGGAGGGTGACTTGGTTGGTGAGGATAGCTAAAGAGAGGTATGAACAGCAGTTGGCTAATGAAGCCATAAAGAATCCTAAGGAGTTATTTCGATATGTAGCTAGCAAAAGAAAGAAATTATGGAAGGATGACACTGATTGGAGAAAATGGTATAAAGACAGCTGATGCAGAATGTCTGGTGAGATACTTAATGAGCAGTTCGTAAAGATCTTTCAATCTTGTGAATGTGACTTCATGGAGAGATTGAGAGCAGTTGATGATGGGGAGGAGAGCCTTACTGTAGGTGAGCAAGAGGTGTATGGGGGAGTTGAGTAAACTAGATGTTAATAAGGCTGTGGGACTTGATAATATATCACCACATATTCTGAAAGAATGTGCCAGGGGGTTGACACCTGCCTTGACATATTTTTTTAATACGAGTCTTGCACTCGGTCAACTTCCTAAATAGGCCTATCTCTGTCAGGTGCTGCGGATAAGTTGCTGGAGAAGCTTGTGAGAACTAGGATCCACAGCTGGGTTAATAACAATGGTATTATCTTTGATGGACAGCATGGACTTGCTAAAGAGAGTTCATGTTTTAGTAATCTACTTACTTATTATAATAAAGTGACTGCTTCCTTGGATAGAGGAAAAAGATACACAGTAATATACTTGGATTTCACAAAGGCTTTTGATAGAGTACCTCATGATAGGTTGACAGTCAAACTAGAGCAGATGGGGTTGGATATTAGATTGGTGCATTGGATTGGAGACTGGCTATCTGATAGGTATCAACAAGTTATGTATGGGGGAGCAATATCCAGGAAAAGGAAAGTCACTAGTGGAGTGCCTCAAGGGTCTGTTTTAGGTCCATTATTGTTTAACTTGTATATTAATGATATAGGTGAAGATTTGGATGGAGATATTCAGTTGTTTGCAGATGATGCAAAGTTGGGACGAACCATGAAGTGTAGTGAAGATGTTGTGGCCTTACAGGAACTCTTGAATAGATTGAGTGATTGGGCACGGAAATGGGGATGCGAGTTCATTGCAAAATGCAAGGTTTTAAAATTTGGAAAACAAAGATGGGATGAAGAATTTATGCTTGGTGAGAATATATTGTTGGAGGTAGAGGAAATAAGAGATCTGGGGGTGATAGTGGATAAGGATCTAAAATTTAGGGGACACATCGCTAAAATTGTGAAAACAACACAAAGGCTTCTGGGAATGATGCAGAGGACACTGACGTGTAGAAGTAGGGAGATTCTTGTTCCGTTGTATAAGGCTTTGATTAGGCCACACATGGACTACTGTGCCCAGATTTGGTCAGCTAGTTTTCAGAAGGATGAAGAGATGTTCATGAGGAAAGATTGAGAAGATGTAATTTGTAGAGTCTGGTGGACAGGAGGAAGAGGGGAGATATGATAGAGACCTACAAGTTGGTAAGGGGTTGTTATAGGATCAATGCTGGAGAAGTATAGTGGGAGATCAGGGAAGAACCAGAAGTTCTTCCCTGATCCCTGGAAACTGTATAAAATGATCCCTGATCCCTGGAAACTGTATAAAGAGGGTGTGAGTAGGTGAGTGAGAGGCAGGTTTTTTTTGTGCAGAGTTGTGAATGATTGGAATGCCTTGCCTGAGAATGTGGTGTCTGCAAAGAGTTTGAATGTGTTTAAAACACAGTATGATGAGCTGTGTGTGAGATAAAAGGACCTCACAGATGAGTCTTTGACTCCATGAGGTCTTGGGGTGGTAATAATAAGCAGCATTCATGTCTTTACACAGCTGTTTAAACAGACGGCTGTTAAGAGCTCCAGATTTGATGTAATTTACAATTCTGATCACTGAATCAAGTGCTTCTTGCAGGGGAGCTGGAAGAGTCTGACAGGCCAGAGCATATTGGTGAATCATGCAGTGGATTCCCTTTGGTTGAGGAACAAGTTCTTTAACTCTTTTCTGAAAACCAGACTTAGACCCTAGCATAGCTGGTGCACCATCCGTACAAACCTCACACGTTTTTCCATTCTAGTCCTCCAGTCACAAAAAAGTTATTTATCTTCTCCATAATATCTTCTCCTTTTGTAGTAGTTTCAAGTACACTACAAAATAGTAACTCTTCTTTGATGCCTTCTGAATGAATACATTTCACGAAGACAAGCAACTGAGAACATGAGCTTACGTCTGTTGACTCATCTACTTGAAAAGAAAACAATGGTGAAACTTTGATTTCATTAAAAATCTGCTCTTTAATGTCCATGGACATGTCTGCTATATGCCTTTGAATAGTATTATTAGACAGAGATATTCGTTGCATCTTTACTTCGCTGGAAACCCCAAGAATTAACTTTACCATCTTCAACATGCAGGGTTTTATGAACGTTTCCCCAATTGTGTGAGGTTTTTTTTTGCTTGGCAATTTCCAATGCTACTTCATATGATGCTTGCAGTAATGCTGTCCGTTCTTGAATTCCTGTTTGATCAAGTCTCTCACGTTTGCAACTAGTTTCATACCGACGAAAAAACTCTAAATCCTTTTTAAAATGTTCAAAATACTTCGTCTGTAAGTGACGTAAGAGTTTTGACGGTTTCATAGACTCAGAACTGAGAACAACTTTGCACAGTCAGAAGACCCCTCTCTCTCTCTCCTGGCTGCCTGTACTAACATTGCTCCACGAAACATATGGAGAAGACAAGCCTCGATTAAGGAATTTAATAAAGCAATGAGCAATCCACTCCTGCCCCTGCACCAGACTCTCATAAATCTACCTAGTCTTCACCTCAAATCTAGAAAGCCTCTCTGGTCCATGGACAAACTCTCTCTCTCTCTTCAGCTGCACTGTGACATATGGAGAGAACACTGGTCTAACAATCTCTCAACAAACGGCTTCCTAGTAAAAGATCCTGTGCTCCGCAGCCTGGTTTTGCTTTTCCTAGGAAGATTTGATCATCAATAAACAGGATCAGAACTAATCAGGGCAAATGCGGCTACCTTCTACATAAACGGGGGTTGTTAGATCACCCTTATTGTGATTGTTTGCCCGTGGCTCAGACGATTACTCATATTGTGTGTGACTGCATAAGGCACCAATTTCATGGTGGTGGCCTACAGGACATACACAAGGTGATGGAAGAGGTCTTGGATTGGCATTCCAGTCTGGCCCTTGACCTGTAGTTGGTATGGTCGTGATGGTGGTTATGGAGGAAACAGAAGATCACGGTCCCGGCTCACAAAGACGTTATTCTCGTAGTCACTCTCATAGACCTAGTCATAGTATCAGCAGAACTCTTCCTCATGTTAGAAGATGATAATGCAATGCGAAATAGGCTTCCTCTAATGGATCAAATTTCTCACAAAAGACACAACTGCTCTCTAATTAAACCTCGGATACAGCTACATTTATGTTGTGAAATGTTGTGAGAACATACAGCCTTGTCACCAAATTTTGTGTTTTTGGTTTCGATCTGGTACTTATCCAATTCCTCAGCTAGCTCCATTTCTTTGGCATTCAGGCTTCTTATGTTAATTGTACCGATCTTCAACGCTGGTGATGTTGAGTTGAGGTGTGTTTCAGGATTTGTTCCAGTAGCTGAATTTTAGCTGTTCGCTCTGGTTCTTGGTGAATAGAACAGGAGACTTGTTTAACCGGACAACACCACAGCCAGCATGAAATTTTGTCATGTTGTACCATCATTTTTATATTTTGGTTTATGCCAAAAAAAAATACAATTTGATCAGCTAAATATCAAATTGCCAGCCCATCCTTGTTTGTTCAGTATCCAGGTAGATACCTAACAGGGTGCACCACGAGAAGGTGAGGACTGGACATTAGGTCAGAGGCCCTGGTCAGTTCTCTGCATTCCTTTAAAGGCAATGTGGAGGTCTCCTCTCAGTTTCAGTTAAAGTCAGTTAAAGCTTTGACCCTTAAGCATCCCCATCTCATATACTCTACTAATCTACTAAGTGTATTAGTAAGTTCAGGCAGAGATGCTGAAACATCTCTGCTGATGAAACATCTGATGCTGAAAGAGAATACAATTTGATCAGCTAAATCCCAAATTGCCAGCCCATCATCATTCGTTCAGTATCCAGGTAGATACCTAACAGGGTGCACCACGAGAAGGGGAAGATTGGACATTAAGTCAGAAGTCCTGGTCAGTTCTCTACATTCCTTTCAAGGCAATGTGGAGGTCTTCTCTCAGTTATACAGCTTTGACCCATAAGCATCCCCATCTCATATACTCTACTAATCTAATTAAGTATATTAGTAAGTTCAGGCAGATATGCTGAAACATTTGCCATCACTAATGACCTTACACAAATTGTTCAAAACTGACCAGAATACCAGATAGCGAGAACCATTCCCCAAATACCCTAGATCTCTTCCTTATTAATGACCCCTCCAAATATGTAGTGAATGTAGTGAGCTCCCATGGGTAATTCTGACCACAACCTAGTGCTCATCTCCTCCCCCATGCAACAACACTTACACAGTCACTCCCACACAAGAGTAGCTTGGCATTATAACAGTGCCAAATGGGACAGTCTCGAAAATTACTATGCTTCATTCCCATGGTCGAATTATTGTTTCTGGTCTTCCAGTCCAAACATACGCACCGAACGTATCACCAAAGCAATCTTCACCAGCATGAAAACATACATTCCCCACACTACTCTGAACTGCCGTCCCCTAACTAAACCCTGGTTCTCCAAAAGATGTGGAGAGGCTGTACAAATGAAAAATCAGGCATACCACACCGACTCAAATCAAGATCCCCATCCTCCTTCAATGCCTATACTGAAGCCTGAAACAGAAGCAAAAAAATTATCAATGCTTCTAAAAAAGAATTTGAACGGGCAAAAACCAGGAATCTTGCAGCCTGTCCAAATGGCAGCCACTCCTTTTGGTGTCTTGCTAAGGGCAATTGGTCGTAACTTTTGCCCTACACTATTCCCACCCTTATCATACCCAGATGGCTCAATTGCAACATCACTCACAGAAAAAGCTAACCTCCTGCTTCACACTTTGCCCCAATGCACACATAACTGACAATGGCAAATGCCCTCCAGTCATTCAAACTGCCCAACACACAATGCCCCTGTATCCTTTTGCCAAAAAGATATCATAAACCTGTTGTCTAAATTAGACACTAAATAGTCTCCTGGCCCTGATGGCATTCCTCCAATTGTCCTGAAGGTCTGCGCACCAGAACTGTATTCCTATCTTACGCCGTTTGTAAACATTCTCTTACTCCACTGGTATATATCCCTGGAAACTGGCCTATATTCAACCCATTCCTAAAAAGGGTGACAAATCACCCTCTAACAAGTGCCCTATCTCACTCACTTCAGACCCATCTAAAGTGATGGAGAAAACCATCAACTCTCAACTCCTACTATCCCTTGAAGGTACCCAGCTATTAAGTGACCACCAGTATGGATTCCATCGTAGCCGATCAACAGGAAATCTACTCTCATACATCACCCATTGCTGGACAAATGCCATAGAGAAATTTGGCAAATCCCAAGTAGTTGCACTTGATATCTCTAAAGCCTTTGACCAGGTCTGGCACAAAGGCCTACTAAGAAAACTATCATCATTTGGACTGTCTCTAGACTTCTGCAGATGGACTGCCAGCTTCCTGTCTGGATGAACACTGTGTGTGTGTGTGTGTGTGTGTGTGTGTGTGTGTGTGTGTGTGTGTGTGTGTGTGTGTGTGTGTGTGTGTGATGGTATACGGCTCACTATCCTCTCACCATCCAAGCTGGGGTCCCACAAAAGTTCAGTTCTCTCACCGATCCTCTTCCTTCTATATCTCAATAACCTACTTCAGTTGACCTCTAATCAAATACACAGTTATTCAGACGACAGCACATTACACCTCTCCCTCTCATTTAACAAACCCTACTCTACACAACTCACTTGAGCCCACAGAACATCGACCACCACTGCCCTTAATTCTGATCTCCAAGCCATCCTCCAATGGGGGCTCAGATAACCTCGTCAACTTCAATGCTAGTCAAGCCCAGTTCTGTCTTATTTCTCACAAAAGAGAACCATCCCCCCCCCCCCCTCAGCATTTTTGTTTTTGTTAACACTCAAATTCCCAGACATGATGCGATTTCTCTTCTCGGAATTACCCTGCCATCAAGACTCTCCTGGCATAAACACATCACAACCATTGCATCCTCAGCTTCCAAAAAACTAGGTTTTTTCTTTCGCTCAAGATGCTACTTCACCTCTAAACAGCTGTTTGGATTTTGCCACTCCAGATGTGAGAGCAGTATTCGATAGCTGGGCAGATTTGTGATTGGTATAACAAATTCGCCCAGCTATTGAATACTGCTCTCACATCTGGAGTGGGGGGGGGACTCCTAAAAGCTCCCTCAAAAATGCTTGACTCAACACAGAGGAGAGCAATTAGAGTGATAAATGACCCATCTCTCACCAACTAGCTCTCATCACTTTCACATAGAGGCTTGGTTCTCTGCGATTTGTATATTCTATAAATATTTCCATGCGAAATGTTCATCGGAAACAGCATCAATAATTCCCCCACTCTATACTAAAGCCCACTGAAACACGTACAGCTGACACCCAACATCCTTTCATAGTACACCTTGAAACCCACACAAGTTTCTTTTCCTCCTCCTTCATCCCTGCTACTGATGTACTGTGCAATAGTCTTCCCCCCTGATGTATTTCCCAAGGAATACAACATGCATGCTTTTAAATCAAATGTAAACAAGTTTCACCTTTCCCAACCCACTACCCATATATACGGTACTAATGTACTACAGGTTGACCAGCTAACCTCTCGTATATGGGCCCAACATTAAATAAAAAAAACTAAAAAAAAAACTCATTTTAATTAACTAATTAATTAATAAGTTAATAAGTCATTTTGTAACACCAAAAACATAATATTTGATAATAATAATGATAATATTAATAATCATAGTAATATTTAATAATATTATATTAATTTGATATTTAATTTAAAATTTAATATAATAATAATAATAATGAAAATGCATGAAAACTCTTAAGACAGTATCTGACAAAGGCAATGTATGACTGCACACCCAAGGTTAAACGAATAAATAGAGTGGGAGTAAAATGGATGAACAGCGAAATCAAACAAGCTGTAATGGAAAAGAAAATGTTAAGGAGAAGGTACAAGACAGTTGGTGGTGATCAGATCCATGAAGAGTATAAGATGCAGGCTAGAAAGGTAATGAGCATGGTAAAGAAAGAAAAGGTGTGGGATGAGAGGAAATTGGCTGGTCAGGTAAACGTTAACTCGAGAGAATTTTTCCTCTACATGGCAAGCAAGAAGAAGAATAATTATAGAAGATTATTATTGGTAGATAGTCATGGAAGCAGACTAACAGCTGCAAAAGATATAGTGGAATTATTGAACGAGCACTTTATCAGTATGATATTATATCATATCATACTGGTATTATATCTTACTGGTATAAATTATCCAGTCCAATATATAGAAGAGAGACAAGTATTAGGAGAATTGGAAGTGAAAAAACAGAGAGGTATCAGATGTTGGTTGGGTTAGATGTGAATAATGCTGTAGAAATGGATGATATATCACCACGTATGCTTAAAGAATGTGCACTACAGTTGATTATGCCATTGACCTGGTTATTTAATGAAGTCTTGCAGTGGGTAGGGTTCCTAAGGAGGGGAAAGAGGACAAATTAGAACCATGCTTGTGGAGTGGTGGATTCCAACTCTTGTGGAGAGATTGATTCCTTATCAATCTCTCCACAAGAGTTGGAGAGATTGATAAGGAATACAATACAGAATTGGGTTGATGGACATGGCATTCTTTATGACGGTCAGCATGGATTTGTAAAGGGTAGGTCCTATTTCAATAATTTACTTGCATTTTATGATAAGGTGACAAGTGTGTTAGATAAGGGAGAATCATATACAGTGATATTCTTAGACTTTGCAAAAGCATTGGATAGACTACCACATGATAAGTTAGTGTACAAGCTGCAGAGGATGGGAATAAACAGTATATTAGTTAGATATTTGACTATTTAATTCGTAAATATTTCATCCCAAGTATCTTGGGACATCATCAGTATAGTAGTTCAAACAATACTAGGAATAACATACAGTTAGGGAGCATGATTACAATGGAATCTCAATATGCGTGCGGTGACGTGTTATAGAAGTAAATTAAATATAACTTTAAAAAAAAAGAAAAAATAATAATAATATATATATATAAAGATTATTTTACACAATTTTGTATGACAATTTCCCATATTTAGGAATAGTAAGAACGTCGTTGCGGTTTAAATTTGGTCTGTGTAGTAGGGCTTCAGCACTTTCTTTATATAAACGTTCATATTTATATAAAGATCTGTGTAAAAGTTTCGACTTCTCCCAATGGATCATATGGTTTGGATTTTCAACTCCGTGCTGGGAGCGGCCGTATTTCTGCGGTTTGAAAAGACGAATATGGTCTTGATGTTCCGAGATGCGTTTCTGAACAGAACTATCTGTCTGACTAAAGTAAGACAATTTGCAGGAGCATGGGATCTCCTAAATGCCAGATAACATCAGAGGTGAGAGTTTGTCCTTAGGAGAAGGTAACAAGTTGTAGATTTAGTTGATAGGTTTGTAAGTAGAGGCAAAATTGTATTTCTTCATAATTTTTGAAAGATGTTCGGAGATGCCTTTGACGTAAGGTATGAGAATCCTATGGAATTAAATAGTCATTACTGTGGTTAGTACATGTGTTTTTAGTGATTCTTTCTTTTGCTGGCTACATATCGAAAGAACTCCTTAGGATTCTTTTTGGCTTTAGTTGATAGGTTTGTAAGTAGAGGCAAAATTGTATTTCTTCATAATTTTTGAAAGATGTTCGGAGATGACTTTGACGTAAGGTATGAGAATCCTATGGAATTAAATAGTCATTACTGTGGTTAGTACATGTGTTTTTAGTGATTCTTTCTTTTGCTGGCTACATATCGAAAGAACTCCTTAGGATTCTTTTTGGCTTCATTAGCTAACTGCTGTTCATACCTGTCTTTAGCTACCCTCACCAACCAAATCACCTGCCTTGCCTGGTCTTTATAGTCCTCATGGAATTGGTTATTTCCACTTCTCTTATGCTGCTTCCATAATGCCCTTTTTCTCTGTATCGCATGATTAATCTCTTTATTCATTCATTTCACACCTACCTTATTTAACCTTCTCACCCTTGGAATACATTTAGACATTGCATCTACTAGATAGTTTTTGAAAATCCCCCAAGCTGCATTGATCCCTTTTCCAGCTAACGTCAAAACTGATGTAACCCCCCCCCCTTGTAGTTCTACATGTACCCTTTTCTTACAGAGGGCCTCACAATGCTGGCAACCACCCAGGTAATCACAGTTAAAATAGCTGTTTTCAAGCTTAACATTTATTTTTCCATAAGTAACGTTTTGCATTGTTTTTCGGCCATTACTGATTATTTTTTGTGTACCTCTGAATGGTCCAGCACCTATCCCTAGGGGTACGCGTGCCATCGGTTGGGAACCGATGCATTAAAAGATAAGAAGCCAGACTCATATCACTGACATCATTCTTCACCACAAGCGACTAAAATGGAAATGGGCGACACATCTATCCAGAAGAGAAGATGAGTGATGGACCACCATACTAACGAACTGGATTCCCAAAAGAAGGGAAACGAGACTGAGGATGTCCTAAAAGAAGGTGGAGTGATGAATTGTCAAATTTTGTTGGGGGAAAACTGGTCAACCATTGCCAAAAACAGAGAAAGGTGGACAGAACTGCAGGATGCCTTCGTCTAGCAGTGGACAGAAAATGGCTGAAAAGAAGGAGGAAGAAGAAGTTATTTAACAATTAATAACTAACTGTTGGTTTGAGCCACTATAGGCTAGTGATGTACAAAATAAATCCTTTTCCAGCCAAGTTAACCCAGTCTTTCCCATTAAGCAAGGTGGAGGTATTTCACAATGTAATGAAAGTCATTTACTGCCCAGAAGATATAGTTTGGATTTCCTCCAACTAGGAACACATCCCTTCACAATAAGAATAGGGATTTAAGATGGATGTTGCCATATTTCATGACTATGGCAAGGGTTTCACAATTTATGCCCCCCCCCCCCCCTCCCGACACCCATGGTACCTCCTCCAACTTTGAGGTTATAGCAGAAAGCAGTTCTATGACTGGCCACCAGTTAGTGCATGGAATCGTCCGCGCGGTTAGCCTAGTGGCTATACGTTTCGCAACCATATGCCTGGGGAAGGAGTGTCCTGGGTTTGATTCCAGTCAGTGACGTGAGGAGCTTTAGGATCTTCCTCAGCCATAGTCAAGTTAGCCAGTCTTGGGCGTGGACAGCAGGGTTTTTCCACCAGTTTATCTGGGGTTTTTCATCCTGCAACCAGGCAATCCGGCCCCGTGAACACGCACACAGATCTACAGTCATAAATACTTAACCCCCCCCATGAGGGGCTCAACTTGCCCCAGAAGGGACAGGGGAGAAAAAGGGAGGAAACTCCATACGAATAAATAAATAAAAGTGCATGGAACCAAACCAGATGGTACCTTGTAATAACAAGCTTCCTGATTAACTGGTGCATAATCTAGCTGCCATCTATACTGCCAGGTCATGCCTAGAAGGAGGCTGTGTAATTGTATGAAAAGGACTGTCAAGGCCTCATTAGTCTGGAGACTGGATGCTCTCTGTATGGGTGACATGTTCAAGAGTATTTTGTCCCACTGAATTTCTCTCTTTTTTAATTTTTTCACTTTGCCTTTTGAAACAGTGAATATGAATGTGGGAAAAAATAATTATAGGGTCTATGGTTACACTAAAATATAAACCTCCTTCCAAAATTTCAAAAAAACTAAAATGCCATAAAAATAAATAAAAATCTTCCATATCCACCTTACCACCATTTTTGACACAATACCTTAAATAACATGTATCATCACTTTTCAGACATTCAAACCTCATGTTCTTGATTGAATCCCAAATTCCTGTTATATCAATAACAACCCATTATAACTCATTGAATCCAAATTTCCAAACAATAAAGTCATCAATGTCCACATTTCTAACAAGATCTTTTTTTCAATATCACTGATCAAGCAATGACCTAAAAACAGATTACCTCCCTACTAGAATTCCTGACAATGCTCTTCACTCAAACACTCAGGATCTCTTTCTAACTAGTTCACCTCCAGGTACCATGCTCAGGTGACTGTAACTCTTGATAATGCAAATCACAATCTCATTTAAGTCTCAACTTCATGGAACATCCTTCAACCATTCACAACCTCATGTACTCCTGAATTATAATAATGCCAGGGTACAGGGTACTTATATGGCTTTTACTCCTCAATTCCATGGTCAGATTATAGTTTTCTTTCTTCAGATTCCAGTGTTCTTGTTACAGAAATAATCTATATTGAAATGAATACTTTCATTCCTCACTCTGTTCAAAATTCCCACTCTATAATTATACTGTGGTTCTCCAATAAGTGTACCAAGGCAATCTAAGAAAAGTAAACAAAAGTAGCTTGTGACTAAAACACTAGATTACTTCAAAACCTGCACAGTTGCCAATAACACTTGTAAAATTATTTTAAAGGATTAATACTAGCAGCAGTAAATGTAGAAAACACACTTGAAGCTTCTGTCACTGGCAAACCCACCTTCCGTTCCCTCGCACAACTGTTGTTCATCTTAGCCACCGCCTGTTTCTTACCCTAACTGTAGTACTGCATCATCACCTAAAGACAAAGCTGACGTCCTGGCTTCATTCTTCCTTTTCCACTTCACAGATGACCATTTCAAATTACCTCCTTCTTAGCCTTAAAGCATTGCATTTCAGGCCACCAGTGACTTTCTGCCAGCGAAAGAGACAAAGACATTAGAAGAATCACAAATAACTTGGATATAATACAAAGACAGCCAGCCAGTCCAGATGAAATCCTGTTGTGTTCAAGAGATGTTCTCCTGAAACAGCATCCTAACATAGTTGGGACTATCACTAAGGGTCAGAAACCATAAGTTAATTCTTTAATGGCAACCATCTCATAGCAATAAAGAGAGCAAAAGATATTTAACTTTAATGCAAATATAAATATTTCATACTGAAATTAACAGTATATTCTTCTCTCTCTCTCTCTGTGTTTGTGTAATAAAGAAGCAACCTAAAGAGACAGAATATATATTTTCTTTCTCTCTCTCTCTCTCTGTGTATGTGTGTGGAATAAAGAAACAACTCAAAGAGACAGAATATAAGGTAAATATAACTATTGGTCATATTTATCACATGATATGGATCATATTAAAAGCATGCCATATGAGACAAGATGATTAAAAAAAATGTCATGCTGATCATATTATTTAAAACTATTTCTATGCAGGAGGCGATCCTCCTTCCAAAGGACACTGTGTACTGTCTTAAAACTATGTTGTGCAAGTCAAGATTTTTGAGGTTTAAGTATTCAATATAGTACTGATGTGTGTAATTTTTCTCACTACAGAGAATAGCCTGTCTGCCCAAAGTTATGTTACATTCACAAGATTCCTTGTGAATGTTAAGAGGAAAACATGTGACCATGAGATGAAACTTCAAGCATCTGCCTACAGGTTTGGAAATACCAGAAATATATGCCACTGACACACTGTGATCTACTGAAATATCATTCTGTACAGGAAGTTGGAAATTCAGTGGATTAGTCCATTATCCACTGAATTTGATTAACACAACTAGAAGATAT
Organism: Typopeltis vanoorti; assembly: GCF_054136105.1. Classification (NCBI taxonomy): domain Eukaryota; kingdom Metazoa; phylum Arthropoda; class Arachnida; order Uropygi; family Thelyphonidae; genus Typopeltis; species Typopeltis vanoorti. Next base: position 2,560,956 of record NC_143549.1, on the reverse strand, counting down.
CTTGTTCTAAGTCATTCAACTGGAAAAACAATAGAACATTGCACCCTTCGATGTCCTGAGTTATACTTGTGACAACAGAAATCTTAAATAGGATAATTCATCTTCATTTGAAAAAACCTATCTCATCCAAAAGTCACAGTTTTTCATCACACACAAGCAAATCATTTATGAGAACACGTACAATTTACACACAAAAGGTATTGTTGTTGTTGGAGTAGCAGGGTTGTGTTTAGATTGTGAATTAAGTAGGGGGATGGTATTGTACGCCCACAAATACGAGACTCTTCGACACTTCTGCGCATGTCAACAGAAGGTAAATCCATTCCGATAATAGGATAGTCAATCTGTATTGTGGGATGAGTTTATTATTACACATCAGAAAATTAACTTCTCTTATATGATCATTGTAGTTTTTAAAGTGGTAACTATTTTGCTTGTATAACAGGTGGAAAATTTTACGTATAAAACACGTGATTTCGCATTTTGGTGACCAATTCATACACCGCCTTAATTCTTTTTCCCCTTCAACATGAATTTAGTCTTCTTGGCAGTCTTTCAATGACAGATCTCGCTTATGTGGTCGGACTATAAGTTATGTATAGTTGATATGCATAGACACAATAAGTCCTTCAACTCTATGCAGGTGTCACATAATAACAGTAATATACAGATATTTTTGTCGTCGTCATGTGTATCAAGGATTTAGGCCTAGCATGGCCTATTCCGGCCTTAGAAGTCATCGTTGAATCGTTTAAGAGGACTTCCTGGTTTTCTTTTTCCTAATGACTTGTACTTTAAAGCTTGTTTTGGTAATCTTTCTGTTTTCATTCTTTGAACGTGTTCCACCCATTTATGTTTATATTTTTTAATTTTTTCTATTACTGGTTCTTGGTTTAATTCTTTCATGATTTCTTCATTTCTTTTGTGATCAAATAGGGTATACTTTGCAGTTTTTCTCATAAACTTAATTTCTGCTGTTATTAATCTTTGTTTTTTTGTTTTATTGTCCAGATTTTGCTTCCATACATTAAGACCGGTAAGGCTAATGTATTGTATACTTTTAGCCTGGTTTGTTTTTGAACTAGGTTTACTTTAAATATAGAGTTAATTACACCTGTTATTTTTAAATATTTTGCAATTTTTACATTTATGTCTTTTTCATTTTCATATGTGATCATACATCCTAGGTAGTTAAATGAATTCACCTCTTCTAAGATCTTGTTATCTATTACTATTTTAGTTCTTGCTGGATCTTGTCCTTTAAAGGCCATAGTTTTTGATTTTTCTGTTGATATTATCATACCATAATCTTTGGCTATCTCATTTAGATCTAAAATAGCTTTCTGTAAGTTATCAGAATTTGTAATTATTATTTGGTCGTGGCAAACAGGAGAGTGTTTAAGTTGACTGTAGGAGAAAGTTTAATTCCTTGATGTAAATTTTTATTCCATTTTATTATTTCATTTAAGTAGATATTAAAAAGAGTTGCTGATTGGGGACATCCCTGTTGGATCCCTTGGTTTATATCTCTCGTATATGAGAGCTCATGATTTAATCTTATTTGTATTTGATTATTTTCATATATACTTGTGATAGCTTTTAGGATATTATTTGGTATTTGTCTTTCTTTTAATATGTTAAATAATATTTCTTTTAACTTTGTCAAATGTTTTTTTTCAAAGTCAATAAATGCAATATGTGTTTCTAAATTGTATTCTCTTCTTTTCTCTATTATTAATTTTAGGCAAAAGACTGGTTCTATACATGATCGTCCTTTTCTAAATCCATTCTGTACTTCTAAACTAAAGTTTTCGGAATATTTCATTAGTTTGCTATTTAAGATTCTGCTATATATTCTGTAACAGGAATTTAGCATACTGATACCTCTATAGTTTTTAAGGTTTAAAGATAGGAATCACAATTGCTTTTTTCCATTCTATTGGGGGATACCAGTTGAATAAATTTTATTTAAAAATAACAAGAGTCTTTCTTTGAATCTTGTTCCTGCATATTTATATAGTTCTGAACCTAGCTAATCTTCTCCAGGTGATTTTCCATTTCTTATTTCTTTCAGGCTGATTTCTAATTCTTCTTTAGTCATTTCCTTTTCATTTACGTTAATTGTTTGCCAGTTATCTTTTTTAAAATATTTGTCTGTCCACAATTCTGTGTAGTAATTTAGAAATTCTTCTAATTTCAATTCGGTGTTTAATTTTATGTTTTCTTTGGTATCTGCATTTAAGTGTTTCAAAATGGGTCTTATTTTATATAAATCATGTTCTAAATTAGAAACAAATTTGTTCCATGATTCGTTCTATCTTTTTCTAACTTCTCTTTTAGCTATGGCTGTTATTCTTTTATATTCTATTTCATCTTCTAATCTTTTACTGCTTAACCATTTGTGACAGGCTTGTTTTTTCTTTTTGTTTATTTCTTTCATTGTATCATCCCAGACCTTCGGTTTTTTCTTTTTATTGAATTTTTTGGTCTTTCCTAAGCTTTCATTTGCTGCTGCATTTAGTATTGTTTTTATATTAAGTCATTCTATTTCTATTTCTTCATTTTGTTTTATTTATTTTATCTAGATATTGGTTAATTCTTTGTTCATATAGCCATTGTATATTTGTGTCATTCAATAGTCTAGTTTTATAAACAAATGTTTCGATTTTTCTTTCTGTTCTTGTTACTTGTAGCCATTTAGGTAGTAATCTAAATTTTATTTTAACAAGGAAGTGGTCACTGCTTATTTCATATCCTCTGTGAACTCTAACATCTAGTGAAAATGTTGATGTCTTTTCATTTAATATAAAGAAATCTAATATTGATTTCCATCCTCTTGCTGCCCAAGTATATTTATGTATGTCTTTATGTTTATAGAAGGAATTCATTATTTTTAGGTTATTATAAACCACAAAATCAATCAATTTTTTACCATTCCTGTTTAGAGTATGTTCTCCATGTATTCCTATATTATTATTAATTTTCGTGTTTCCAATTCATGCATTTAAGTCTGCTGCTAAAATTACACAATCATTTTTATTTATTTTATTATATATGTTTTGTAGCTGATTATAAAAATCAATATTATCCTGTTCTCTTCCTTCTTCTGGGGCATATAAACCAATTCTTGTTAAATAGCCTCTATCTATTTTTATTCTAGCTTCTATTATTCTTTCATTCCATAATTTATAATGTTTTAACTGTTTTGAAAGGGAGTTATGAATCCAAATCATGACTCCTGCTTGTGCTCTTTGGTCTCTGTCGACTCCACTGTATATCACATTAAAATTTTCGGTTCTCATAGTTCCTTTTAATTTCTTTTTTGTTTCAGTGATTACTGCTATTTTAAAATTTCTTTCATTTAATATTTGGTCTAATTCTATTTCTTTATATGCTATTCCTCTTACATTCCAGTTTGCTATGTGTATTATAATTTGTCGTTTCCATTTTTGTTTTACCTTTTCCATTCCAGGGTCGTTTTCCATAGATTCAATCCAATTATCTTTTTCTGTCAGTTTACAAGTAGAATTATGTTCTCCATGTCAGGGGACTAGCCTGACGATGGAATAGTTCAGTGGTAGGGCTGCAACCTTAAGGCTTCTGAACTAACCTTCTTCCAAATTTAAACCCATAGGAGGAATAGGGTAAATTGAAGGGGGGAAAGAGTAGATTATAGAGAGGGCACAGTTGTAAGGCCAGAAATGAAAAGATCCCATGGCCCTCGGGTACTCTAATAGCATAAGGGTCATAAAATAAGAAGAGTTGGCTGATAAGGCCTTATAGGAAAGATTAAAATAAGTGGATCTTCCTCAAAGTAGAAGAAGAAGAGGATTGATCCAGCTAGGGGGTCCATGGGAGTGCCACTTCTCTTACAATCAAGATGATTGCCCGTTATGGCCCTGTTGGTCCACGAGTCCTTATTAAGTATATTCGGACTCCCCCACACACACACACATCCACCACCTAGGGGATACGCTCTCATCACTCACCATTCTTCCATAGTCATTCTTCTTCTTACATACTGCATAACGAAAGAACTCTATGCGATTTCCTTTAGCCTACTTGGCTAGATTCTTCTCATAATCCGATTTTGCCTTCCTTGCCATGCTGGTCACCTTTCTTGCCAGTTATATGTTTGTGAGTTTGTTGGTCCTCTTTCTCTTTATATACCCTCCAAACATTTTCTTCATCTTCAGCTCTTGCTTAATGATATTACTCATCCATCTAATGCCTAACTGATTAATTACCCCTCTTTACCTTAGGTATACAATTTAATACCGCTTCCTCTAGATGGCCCTTAACTATCTCCTATGTACTACTAACATTCTTACCCTGCAGTGATTTATGCCATGACACAAACTTTAGCTTCTTCCTAAGCTTGTCATAATCAGTTGCCTTGTAGTTCCACACATAACCCTTCCTGACAGAATATTCCTCATGTTGTACAATCTCCCAAGTCAAGACCACATTGTCACTTTCACCAATCAGAGGCAATGTGGTCTTCTTGCTTATGGACAGCTCTTCTGATCCTATGACCAGGTCCAACACCCTACCACCCCTAGTCCCCTCAATCACATGCTTCCTAAGTAATTATCTCTTAAAAGGTGTATAAATTACATTTCCTTCCTCCCAGTCTATATCTCCATAGCTGAAGTCCACCATAATAATAACTGGACTTGTACTAATTTGCTGCTGCATGTCTTCCAGATTATCCATGGAACTCACTAGCCTATAAACGTGTGGACAGACTTATGTGTTCGTCGAACATGTTGTTTATTATTTTAACGGTATATAATAGAGCACAAAAAATTCACAAGCAAGGCACACCCCTACGCCCAATTGTGGACAGTATAAATAGTCCCACATACAAACTGGCTAGACATTTAGCGAAGCTACTAGCCACTCTCACAAACAATTCTCCCTCCTTTGTCAAAAATTCAGCACACCTAAAAAGCATCTTACAACACCTTACCCTAAAAAGCTCAGACTTAATAGTAAGCTTTGACATCACTTCAGTATTCACAAATGTACCACTAATAGAAACCCTCAATCTACTGAAGTCACACTTCCCCCCCTGATATATTTGAACTATTCAAATTCACAATACATGCAGGATATTTCACATGGAAAGGGAAAATATACAAACAAATAGATGGGACAGCCATGGGCTCCCCCCCCCCCACAGCCAACTTTTACATAGAACACCTAGAAAAACAAGCAATCAATACAGCCACTCTCAAACCAACACTTTGGCTACGCTATGTTGACGATGTGCTTGCTATTTGGCCACATGGCCCAGAGACATTGAAAACATTCTTAGCACATTTAAATAGCCAACATCCAAAAATCCACTTTACTATGGAACTGGAAGCCAACAACTGTCTGCCCTTCCTGGATACACTTATCACACGTCTTCCAGATGGTTCCTTATCATTTTCAGTTTTTAGAAAACCCACACATACAGGTAGATACTTACACAAACAATCACACCATCATCCTTCTCAACAATATGGCATATTAAAAACGCTATCCGATAGAGCGAGAGCAATCTGTTCCAATGACAAGGCTCTTACTGCTGAACTGACTCACTTACACCACACCTTCTTGGCCAACGGCTACAATCCACATAAAATAAAGAAAATACTAAACACTCTTAAGAAACCCCTCCCACCATCCACCACAGAGAACTACAACAAAACAGTCACCATCCCTTACATTAAAGGCACATCCGAAAAGATCTCAAGAATTCTCAATAAACATGAACTACGCACCACATTCAGACCATGTAGCGAATTAGCCACCCTCATCCGCTCACCCAAGGACAGCATTCCTCCTTTATCACATCCAGGAGTCTACCAAGTACCCTGCTCATGTAATCAAGCCTACTACGGTCAAACAGGAAGAACTGTGAACATCCGCATCAGCGAACATAAAAGATGCGCCCGGAATTATCATTATGGGAAGTCGGGCCTAGCAGACCATGCTCTGGATACCCCTGCACACAGGATCAACTGGAAAAACACAAAAGTACTACACAGAAACCGGTATAAATCAGAGAGATTGTTCTTAGAGGCGACAGAAGCCCTAAAACACCCTCCAAATCTCAACAAATATGGCTGTGTTAACATGCCGAAGATCTGGGAGACAGTCATATTAAGAAAAAACTAGCACTTTTCTAGGACTTTAGTAATATGTGATAGCTCTGTTTTTTTTGTTTTTTTTTCAGATAGAGGGCGCCAAAATCAGGACTCTAGTCTTTGTGTTGCTGCTACAATTTTGTTTAAGTACACCATGTTGTTATAGTCTCGTGTATTGTGACAAACAGTGTTTTTGTGCTCCGAAGATGCTGGTTATAACACCAGCGAAATATCAGCAATAAGTTAATAAATTAATTATTTACTTAGTTTCTGTGTTCTATTATATACCGTTAAAATAATAAACAATATCACTAGCCTATAGCAACCATCAACTATACATTTTGTCTTGCTGGCCATCTCACACCAGATTGCTTCAAATGATCACCCACCCTCCTGCAAGAAAATGTATTCTAAGAGAACCAAACTAATTTTGCACTCAAATAGTAAAAAACAGGCAATGACAATCAAGGAAAAGAAGGAGTAGCCATTGTATTCAACACTAAATACGAAGCTAATCTTCTTGAATGGCAAGCAGTATCAAGTAGAGTGATATGTACAAATATCAGAATGGGAGAACTGGACAATGACACTTATTTGTGCCTATGGTCCCATAAAAGGCTCTACTAGGGTAGAAGTGGAAGAATTTTTTGAGGCTCTAGAGAAAGCTGCTGATACAATGAAAAAGGAAAATTTGTTCCTTGTTGGGGATCTAAATAGCAGAGTAGAAGGGATTGTGAGACATACAAAAATATTTTGGGAAAATTTGGAGAAAAGAGCAAAAGCTAATAATAATGGCAAACACCTGTTGGATTTCTGCTCAGGACATGGACTGTTATTACTTACACAATGTTCCAACATAAAAATGTGCACATATTCACATGGAGAGAAGAGGCAAGGAATAAGAAAAGTCTCATTGACTATGTTATTGATGATAGTGATGTTTTCTCCCTAGTGCAGAACACCAGAGTGTACAGAGGATTTGAAATTGGAAGTGATCACTATTTAGTCTTGAGCAGGATAAAATTGAATTTCATATTGAAAAGAATAACATGTAAGAAAGTTTTAAAGCAAATAAAAGTTGAGCGGCTCTCAGAAGTGAGCTGTAGACTAAAATACACAAAGATTATTGAAGTAAAAATGAAAGAGTTTGAGAACAGGAACTAAACCTGGTCCACCTTTGCTACGAGTTGCCCGGTGTTGTACTAAATTACCCCAGTCCAGAAGATATTTTCAGGTGCAAACTTGGTTTGCTCACACTTGGATAAAGGATTCAACTAAATTTATTATGAAGGAACCAAACCTTGGAGATCCAGTAGCAAACCTTGAAGAAAACCCTGATTGATTCAGCCAGAGAGGCATGTGGTGAGATTGTCTGCAAGGATAAAAAAATCAGAACTCCATGGTGGACACAAGAAGTAAAAGAGGCAGTGAAGGAAAAGAAGAAAGTATATCAAAAGTTCCTGGCAAATAAATCAGCTTGTCCTCTTAGTGAATACAGAGACAAATGTAAGAAAGCTAAACACTGTAAATTAGCTAAACAAAAGTCATGGGAGGACTTTGGCAAGAACATAGAAAATAAATATCAAGAAGGTGGCAAGATATTCTGGAGGTTGTTAAAGAAGCTCAGAAATGAAGGAAAGAGTGCTGTAAAAGGAATTAGAGATGATAAAGGTGACATGAAAACAGGAGAAAAAGATATGCTTGAAGTATGATAATTACTTCGAAAAATTGCTAAATGAAACAAGCAGTGATAGCACAGTGATAAAAAACACTCCACAGGCAGGAATACATATCCATACTTCAAGTAGAAAAAGCCATCAAAGGCTTGAAATGTGGAAAGGCAGCAGGAGTAGATGATATTCAACCAGAAAAACTTAAGTATGGTGGTATAAAAGCCTTACAGTGGCTGCACTGCATATTTCAGAGGGCGTGGACAGAGGGACGATTTCCCGATGATTGGAATAAAGCTCTCATAGTACCCATATATAAAAAAAGAAATAAAATTGAATGTGAGAATTACAGAGGTATTTCCCTACTGAGAGTTCCTGATAAGATTTATGTTAGTATACTTGAGAATGGTTGAGAAGAATTGTAGAAGAAAAGCTTGGTGAAGAACAAGCTGGATTTAGGCGAAATAGAGGATGTCAGGATCAGATCTTCACTTTACGACAAATAGTCAAGAAATCACGGGAATATAACAAAGATTTGTATTTAAGTTTTGGTGATATGGAAAAGGTATATGACAAGGTATAACTCAAATAAAGACAATACTTAGTCTTTATTTGAGTTATAAATCAGCAGTTAAGATTGAAGGAAGTACAGGAAGATGGTTTAATGTTAAATCTGGTGTGAGACGATGTACATTATCCCCTCTTTTATTCATTATCTATATGGATCATATTATGAAGGAAAGTGGTATTAAACCTGATATCAAAATAGGAGATGTTAATGTCAGCTCTTTGCTTTATGCAGATGATGTTATACTTCTAAATAAATCTGCTACAAGTCTGCAAGATTCCCTGACTAAATTGAATAACTGTTGTAATAGATATGGTATGAAGGTCAGCAATAAAAAGACAAAGGCAATGAAAATAGGCAGAATCGTTGAAAATGTCAACTGTGTTGTGAACAGAGACCTTGTGGAACAAGTAAAAAATTTCAGCTACTTAGGCAAGATTTTTAGTGAAGATGGTAAATTAAATATGGAAATAGATAACAGAATCGACAAAGCTGGTATGGTAGGAAGTCAATTCAATAAATTCATATGGAATAAAAGAGAAATTAGTTGGAACACTAAATTAGCTGTATACAAGACAGTGTTCAAACCAATTTTAACTTATGGATCTGACAGCTGGGTCAGAAGTAAAACACTTGACCAAAGACTAGAGACTGCAGATATGAGAGTCCTGAGAAAGATGGCATCAATGGCAATATCATATTAAAAACAAGGATATTAGGAAATAACTTGACATTGTCTGCATCCAGGAATGCGTTAGCAGAGCTAATCTCAGGTGGTATGGTCACTTAAACAGAATGGGCGATGAAAGATTAGTGAAACAGGTGTTCTCCGCCAGGTTGGCAGGAAAACGCCCCAGAGGAAGACCAAGATACAGATGGATTGATACAGTACAAAGTGCCTTAGACGATAGAAATAAAAGATCTGATAATGTTGGAGTCTTGACAAGTAGCAGACTGATTTGGAGGAAAATTGTAGATAGGAAGTTAGTAATGATGTAAATCCTGTACATCCTTTGAGGATGTACATGGCAGAAATTTGATGATGATGATCACTGGAGAAGTGACAAGTACAGAACAATGGCAGCTTAAGAATTTACTACAACTTCTAAATGCCATCATAAAGCAAAGGCAGAGCTCCCCCTTGAACTTGTTTTTAATGTGGATGAAATAGGCCTTTCTGGAAAAGGATGCCTTCCTGTACTTTATCTCTCACAATGAAAAATATGCACCTGGCTTCAATGCTGGAAAAAAACTGGCCAATTCTGTTGCTTGTCAGGAAATAGAAAGGCAACTAAAGTTAAAGTCTATGAAAGTAATTTTAAAATCAAGTCTATTAGTGTTATGGGAAACGAAAAAAAAAGCTTTTTTTTTTCTTTTTTAATGGAAAACCCATCCACAAAAGGTTGGTAAATCGATAGTACATTGATGGGCAATAAGGAATTTATTCATATTTGACTTGAAAAGCTCTGAATTGTATTCCTTCAGTAACAAATGAAATTGCAGAACATTCCGGAGGGCAGCAGTGGAGAGCAGGAACAAAGAGAAGGAGAAATTTCTTGTGTGGGAGTTGTATCAAAACATTATGCTGTTATGATAACCATCAACGTGTTTAATTGTAGTACAAGAGGAGCTGAACTGTGAGAGGGTGTTAATTGCTACTGCATGCATTTGGATTGATTTGACACATGGTGGCAGAATTACTGATACCAATTCTGATGAACAGCATCCATAGAAGTATTTATAAAAGATGCAGGCTGCAGAAATTGAATGCCTATGTGAAAGTGAGTGAGGGATAATTAATCAACCTACCTGCCCTTTTCTGTATAGAATCTCACACTTAAGGATGCCACATGTGAGAGTAGTATTCAATAGTTGTGCAGATTTTGGATTTGTATAGGGTTAGAAGCTGTTTGGAGTAAAGTGGGAGAACTAGAGTTTAGATAGCGAAGGGAATTTAGGGTAGACTGGGGAATAAATATTTCCATGCCAATAAAAATTATTTATATGATTTTGGACATAGATTACTGGGGGAAAAAAAAGCACTGAAGTTGCAAAGATTGTCCCACTTCGCTATCTTGTAATACCATACATGTGGATGGGTTTTGTATATGTTGCTCCACAGGGGAAGTGATCTGCACAAGACTGTGGTATGAACTGCCTAGAGGACAGACAACAGTTACAGTGTACTTATATGGACCATTAGTGAGGGTGTTTGAGAATAGAGAAGTGAACGATTTGTGTGAAATCATTTGTGATTGCAAATGTTTCAGACTCTCTACATGCTTGATCTCTGCAGTAAGAAGCATGCAACCAGCTGGTGTTTTCAACACCGAAGTCACCAAGGAAGATGACTTCACTGTTAGGAAAGTCAGTTTGAAGAAATTCAACATTAATGAGAAAGGTAACAGAAGGTTCAGAGTTGCTGTTTGCATTATGAGAACTGTAGAGAGAGTATACTAATTTGGTTGAATGAGGTAGAGTGTTTTTAGCCAATGGAGATAAAAATTGGGAATTTCCAGACTGGATAATCTTTGGCATCATATATCAGAACAAACATATACACAAACCCCACCTATAAAGTCAAAGGAGTCAAAGAGTGTATAGGAATGTAGATGAGTTAAGTAGAGTTTGAGGAGGATAAATGTTTGTCTGGAGGTGGAAGTGAAAGAAGTTAGAACTGAGAAAACATATATATATGTGAAATGGATCTGGATGGTTCACATGGATCCCACACAATTCCTATACAGTGTTTGGGTTCATAGTTCCATGTTGGATATTTTTAGAATTTATTTTTCTATAAAATGTTCCTTCTTTATAATAACAATTATTATTATACAGTATCTCCGTCTAGTGCAGAGACTCATCGTGGGAGACCCAAACTAACACTTATACAAACAAATTCTATCATACTGCTCATTAAATGTATTCACTGTCAGGCCACTCGCAATTAATTCTGGCAATCTATTCCACTCATTCAGCACTCTCCATGCAAAAAATTTGCTCCACACACACACCCCCTTACTAACCACACTCTTACACAACTTCCACGGATGGACTCTAGTGTTCTCTATTTGTCTGGGTAGTAGCTCTTCCCACAATACATAACATTATACTTTGTATGTGCTTTGCATTATGGGATACTAAGGCAATTGGTGCAAAGCCATTAGTCTCTATATACAAGTAGCTCAGTTTTGAAGGTACTTTGATAAAGGGTAGCAGGATACAGACCTTCAGTCATATGCCTCGCCACAGTTGTTGAGATAATCTGTATACCTGTAATCTTTGGTATCATAGATCTGTATACCTGTGCTTGAATGGAGCTGAACTCCATAGTGAATCAATTACGTTTTGCTGCTACAACTCAAAATCTGTCTTCATTCTCTGTGGTAGAGCAAGGGCAACCTCTTAGCAAACGTCTGGAACACATTCCACTGGTTTGAAATGCTAATAAGAGCCTGGATACAATGCTATGTGAGATTCCAAACACTCTGACAATATCAGTAATTCTGCAGCCTTTGTCAAGCTTTCCAATAATTCTTCCCAGCGTGAAAGTATCTAGATCATTGTTGTCCAACCCTTTGGCTTGCCTGGGCCACATTGAGTGAAGAAAATTGTCTTGAGTTGCATATAAAATGTATAATACACATGACTTGTTTTTAATGGTATTAACAACCCCAAATGATTTTATCAGAAGATGTTTTATTAGCTGCTTATATTTCACTGAATTTCAAATCAACATCATCATCATCAGAGCACAATACAGCTAGTATACATGACAGTGAGTATGTGAAACAATACAACTGTAATGAACAAAAGATCTAAAGTAATATTTTTGGGCACCCTCTAATGTTGTAAAAAAAAACATTACAAACAATACCCATGTTACTCCTCTATTATTTTTATGGCTATATGACCTACTTTCGTTTAGGAGTGCCCCTTTTTTTTACAATGTCATTGGCTCTTTACTCAAATCTTAGAGCATTAATGGTGTGTTATATAAACCAATATATGAAGAATAATATAAAGACATACCTTTTTTAGATGTTGTTGGCTGTCTCCTTATCCCGGCAATATGCATTCATCTGCTGTTAAGCTGTTAAAGGAAGAGGATTTGAAGGCTTCCCCCATGAGTTCCAAAGGCGATGCACTGTCGAAACAGCTCACACCCCCTGATCTTTTCCTATCAATCCTTCCTCTTCCCCAAAAAATAGTTTCTATTTTCAGATCCTTCTCTCACCTCCCCCTCCCAAAAAGCTCTCTTTATCCACACTTAATAATAATAATATTATACATATAAAAAACCCAGGATTTTTCAAATAATTCCCCCACATTGCTTTACTCCCACCTTTCTCCAAACCTCCTTCCTTTAACAGCAGATGAATGCATATAGCCAGATAAGGAGACAGCCAACAACATCCAAAAAAGGTATGTCCAAATTTTCCTCCTATATTATTCTTCATATATCATCATCATCATCAAATTCCTGCCATGTACCCTCAAGGGGTGTACAGGATATGACAGTACTACATGAAAAAATTACATCATTACTAACTTCCTATCTACAATTTTCCTCCAAATCAGTCTGTTACTTGTCAAGACTCCAACATTATCAGATCTTATATTTCTATCGTCTAAGGCACTTTGTACCGTATCCATCCACCTATATCTTGGTCTTCCTCTGGGTCGTTTTCCTGCCAACCTGGCAGAGAACACTTGTTTTGCTAATCTTTCCTCTCCCATTCTATTTAAGTGACCATACCATCTGAGATTAGCTCTGCTAACGCATTCCTGGATGCTGACAATGTCAAGTTCTTTCCTAATCTCCTCATTTTTAATATGATATTGCCATTGATGCCATCTGTTCACGCCTCTAATCTTTCTCAGGACTCTCATATCTGTGGTCTCTAGTCTTTGGTCAAGTGTTTTACTTCTGACCCAGCTCTCAGATCCATAAGTTAAAACTGGTTTGAACACAGTCTTGTATACAGCTAATTTAGTGTTCCGACTAATTTCTTTCTTATTCCATAAGAATTTATTCAATTGACTTCCCACGATACCAGCTTTGCTGATTCTGTTGTCTATTTCTATATTTAATTTACCATCATCATCATTAAAAATCGTGCCTAAGTAGCTGAAATGTTTTACTTGTTCCACAGGTTCTCCATTCACAACACAGTTGACATTTTCAATGATTCTGCCTATTTTCATTGTCTTTGACTTTTTATTGCTGACCGTCATACCATATCTATTACAACAGCTATTCAATTTAGTCAGAGAATCTTGCAGACTTGTAGCGGATTTATTTAGAAGTATAACATCATCCGCATAAAGCAAAGAGCTGACATTAACATCTCCAATTTTGATATCAGGTTTAATACCACATTCCTTCATAATGTGATCCATATAGATAATGAATAACAGAGGGGATAATGTACATCCTTGTCTCACACCAGATTTAACATTAAACCATCTTCCTGTACTTCCTTCAATTCTAACTGCTGACTCACAACTCAAATAAGACTAAGTATTGCTTGATATAATGCCCCATTGACACCATATAACTGCAGCGTATTGAATAGCTTCTCTCTTGGCACCTTGTCATATGCCTTTTCCAAATCGACAAAACTTAAATACAGATCTTTGTTATATTCCCATGCTTTCTCGACTATTTGTCGTAAAGTGAAGATCTGATCCTGACAGCCTTTATTTGGCCTGAATCCAGCTTGTTCTTCACCAAGCTTTTCTTCCACAATTCTTCTCAACCGTTTCTCTAGTATACTTGCATAGATCTTGCCAGGAACACTCAGTAGGGAAATACCTCTGTAATTCTCACATTCAGTTTTATTTCCCTTTTTATATATGGGTACTATGAGAGCTCTACTCCAATCATCGGGAATTCGTCCCTCTGTCCAGGCTTTCTGAACTATGCAGTGCAGCCACTGTAAGACTCTTATACCACCATACTTCAGCATTTCTGGTCGAATATCATCTACTCCTGCTGCATTTCCACATTTCAAGACTTTGATGGCTTTATACTTCAAGTATGGATATGTATTCCTGACTGCATGCCTGGTCAGTGTTTTTTATCACTGTGCTGTCATCACTGCTTGTTTCATTTAGCAGTTTTTCAAAGTAATTACTCCATACTTCAAGGATATCTTTTTCTCCTGTTTTCATTTCACCTTTATCATCTCTAATTCCTTTTACAGCACTCTTTCCTCCATTCCTAAGCTTCTTCAACAACCACCAGAATATTTTGCCACCTTCTTGATATTTATTTTCTATATTCTTGCCAAAGTCCTCCCATGACTTTTGTTTAGCTAGTTTTACACACTGTTTAGCTTTCTTACATTTGTCTCTGTATTCTGTAAGAGTAAAAGCTGACTTATTTGCCAGGAACTTTTGATATGCTTTCTTCTTTTCCTTCACTGCCTCTTTAACTTCCTGTGTCCACCAGGGAGTTCTGATTTTTTTTTATCTTTGCACACAACCTCACCACATGCCTCTCTGGCAGAATCAATCAATGTTTCCTTCAGAGTTTGCCACTGAATCTCCAAGGTTTGATTCCTGTTCTCAAACTCTTTCATTTTCTTTTCAATAATATTTCTGTATTTTAGTCTACAGTTTACATCTGAGAGCTGCTCAACTTTTATTCGCTTTAAAACTTTCTTACATGTTATTCTTTTCAATATGAAATTCAATTTTATCCTGCTCAAGACTAAATAGTGATCACTTCCAATTTCAAATCCTCTGTACACTCTGGTGTCCTGCACCAGGGAGAAAACATCATTATCAACAATAACATAGTCAATGAGACTTTTCTTATTCCTAGAAAAGCTTCTTCATATATTGGTTTTTATAATATACCAGTAATGCCCTAAGTTAAAGGATGTTAGTGAAGTTCTAATTTTGCAGAAGAAAGAAGTGAATGAATTATTTGTATTGGCAGGCACAATGATTTGAAAGAGTTGTTAGTGGAAGCAAAAATGAACAGTAAATTATTATTATGACATCACACTTCCATGGAGTCCAAAAGACTCATTGAGGAAGGGCATCTACTCTACAACTCTTCATCTCACTACTCCACCAACCTTCATCATTTAACACCAATGCCATCTACCACCAACTACCACCATTAGTACTTTCACAAACATCCATGCCCGTGGCAGGATTCGAACCGACAGCCTTTTGGTTGAAGAGTGGATACATTAACCACTCAGCCAACCAGGCCAGACTAAGAAAGAAAAGAGTCAGTTTACTTTAAGAAAGTAAAGACTGAGAGTCTGCTGCCTCGGTACGATAGGACAGAAACGAGAAGGCCACAATCACAAATGAGTCAATGAGAATATTGTGCAGGAGGTGTGCTGTTTATTGATGTACAGTGAATTTGATGGGCAAAAGGACTTATGAAGAGATATGAGACACGAGCAAATACATCAAAAAATGTATCTTAAGCAAGGTAAACCCTCTGCCTCAAATTAGGGAGAGTGACCATGCAGTCTTGTTCTGGGAAGTTGCCGAACATGTGACATTCTCTGTTAAGAAGTGGTTTATTTCAACTATAAGGCTGGAGATTATTACAGACTCAGGAGTCATTTTGGAACAGTGCCATGGCTTGAGAAACTACAAAGAGAGAATGTCGCTAGTGCATGGAAAGTGGTGAGAGATTACTTGAGAGCAGCAGTATCAGACTGCGTACCCAAGGTCAGGAGGATAAACCAAGTTGGAATTAAGTGAATGAGCAGGGACATACAGCAAGAGCTGCAAAAAAATGAAAACATTATGAATGACCAAGAGAATTGGCATTGCCTCTGACGAAGTTGTTCAATCTAAGACTCAGCTTTGGCATTGAGTAAAAGAGAGTGGAAGGTGTGGAAGACATTGAATAAAGATGGCTCCAAGACAAAGATAGCAAACTACAGACCAATTAATATATTTGGGGCGGTTGCTAAAGTATTAGAATAATCAGTGAAAGGTAAAATGCAACAGTGGGTGGATAGGGATGTGATACTGTATAGCAGGCAGCACGACTTTGTAAAGGATAGTGTCTTAGTAATTTATTCACATTTTATAATAAAGTGACAGCAGTACTGGATAAAGGCAATGGCCACACCATGATACTGCTTGACTTTGCAAAAGGCATTTGACAGAATACCACTTGTATGGATATGAGGCTAGTAACATGGATAGGGGAGCTGGCTGAAGGACAGACACCATAGACTAGTATATGATGGAGTAAAATCTAGGAGCATGATGGTGTCTAGTGGAGTACCTCAGGGTTAAATTAAAGGGCCAGTACTCTTTAATTTGTATATCGATGACATAGGGAAAGATTTAAGAGGGGATATTCACATGTTTGCTGATGATACAAAACTGAGGAGAGCAATAGTTGATAAAGGTGATGTAGATATCCTGCAAGATGATTTAAATAAATTGGTATTGTGGGCAAAGGAGATAATGACTGTCAATTTAATGTTGCAAAATGTAAGGTTATGCACTTTGGGTTGAAAAGGTTGTATATGGTGTATCATGATAGTATTGGATTGCAAGAAATTGAGGCGTTTCTTGGGGACAAGGAGGTGGCAGAGAGGATTCAGAGACGAGTGACTAAGATGGGGACAGGTCTGTAGAATACTCCTTATGAGGTTAGGTTGCAAGTTACAAAGTTTAGTTGATAGGTGCCAAGAGGGGACATGACAAACTTTTAAGATATTAAAGGAGTTCTATGATGCAAATTTTTATGATGAAATTTCTCAATAAATGAGAAATAGAAAACTAAGGTCATCCATGGAAGTTATGTAAGAGTGTGATTAATAGGGGTGCGAGGTTTTGTGAGTGGAATGGATTACCAGAATTGCTTGTGAATTCCCTGTTGGTGAATGGATTCCAGGAGAGGTATGATAGGATCTGTATGTATAATGGTTAATTGGGGTCTCTGGACTCCATGAAGATGCCATAATAATAATAATAAATGATATATACTAGTGCTTGAAAGTTATCCAAATAAGAATGAACAGTAAAATGCTTGGTGTGATGTTTAAAGACAGGATACCCTCCCATTTCTTAATCTTATCAAATAGATTATGACAGGACATCAGATGCACTATACACCATCTTTCAAAAAGGAAAACCGAACTTTGGACAGAAAATAAAACACAGGCCAAGTATAATTATTCAAATAATTTATTTCAATCAATATACTCTTCCTCAGCTTCAATACAGTGTTTGGCACAGTCAATTAATTCGTTAAATGATTTTTTTTTTATATTGGTTTTTGGGATACTGTTGAGGGTTGTGGTTACTGCTGCATGAACATTTTCGATGGTGTCATATCGCTTTCCTTTCATCAGCAAATAAAGTCGGGGGAAGAAAAAGAAGTCACAGGGTGCTAAATCAGGTGAATATGGTGACTGATCCAACACACAAACTTGATTTTAGCTCAAAAACTGTCTCATAATGTTCGAACGATGAGATGGTGCATTATCGTGCAAAAGTGACCAGATGCCTGCATCGCAATATTCATGCCGTACGCAATGAATTTGTGCTATCAATCGCTTCAAAACTTCGAGATAAAACTCATCATTGACCGTTTGGCCAGGCGAAACAAATTCTTTTTAGATAATGCCCTTGAAATCATAGAAACAAATCAGCATTGTCTTTAATTTTGACTTCTCCAAGCGACTTTTTTTCGGATTCCCCCTCTTCTGGTATTCTCCACTCAACACTCTGGCGCTTTGTTTCGGGCTCATACTCAAAACACCACATTTCATCACCAATAATAACTATTTCAAGGAGGTATGAGTCCTTACGGGAGTTTTAATGAGGTCCTTGAGGTTTTTCAATTCGATACATTTTTTGGTCATCGGTCAACTTGTGGGGAAAAAAATCACAAATTCAATTTACGAAGGCCCAAACTCTCAGTCAAAATGTTGTCTACAGTTGATTTTGGAATCCCCAATTCATCTTCAATCAATCTCATGGACGATTTCGGGTTTTCTTTGATGAAATTACGCCCTTTTTGGATGTTAATTTTGCTCAGTCCAGTTTTTGGATGGCCCGGCTTTTTGTCGTCCTCAAGCGTCTCACAACCACTTTGAAATAACTTAAACCACTCATAAAATTGAGTGTGGGATAAGCATTCATCACCGTATGATTTTTGAAGCATTTGATGCGTTTCGGTAAAACTTTTACCATCGCAGCTCTCTCTTTGAAACTCGTTTTGCGACAGTTTGTCAAAACACACTGTCACTCTTGGCACTATAACTCGGCTTCTAACGAAACGAATGACATAAACAGTTGACACAACACTAATGAAGGTTGCCACTTTTGACAACAAAAAGATACAACAGGTGGCGCCACTAGTTTCTTCTATTTTCGAAAAGTTCCGTTTCTTTTTTGGACAGAGGGTGTACATTCAAAATAGATCGGATGAACATCCTGTCTTTTAGCTGGCCTAAATTAGCAACAGAATTGAGACCTATGAATGGCAGTAGAAAAAGGGGAAAGCTATGTAAGGAAGGACGAATTTGTTAGGAATGAAATGGATGAGAAAAACTGAAAATAGAATGAAATGGAGAAAACTATGGGAAAGAATCGTCCAGCAGTGAACTGATACAAATCACGGAAAAATTATCCCCCCCTCCTATTTTATTTTGAAACAATGTCTTGGCTATGGCTCAGAAAATTCTGATGCATTCATCTTGTATTAAAATTGATTCACTATTATTAACAGAGACCTCTAGGAAGTCAGGCACTCATTGAGGGAGGCCACATACTACACGTATCAGCTGTCCTGATTGTTCTTGAATTCATTCAGGCTATTTGCACATACAACTTCCAATGATAATCAATTCTAATCACACACACACACCACTCTATGAGAGAAAAATCTAGATCTCACTCTTGATGGAATTCATTTTCAGCTTCCAAGGATGTCATCTCATCCGTTCCTCACTCTCCATAAAAGAAAAAGAATTCCTCGAACTGAATGACCCTTTTAGAAATTTTAAGTCTCAATCATATCATTTCTCTTTCTCCTATTTGCTAGTGCCTCCAGTCTACAAATTCTCAATCTGTCTTCATAAAGGAAGTGATGGATCCATTCCATCACCTCCCGATCTCCAAGAAACTCAGGTGATAAATTCTGTGTTCAGTAATCATGACGTGGTTGAATCACACCCTTATAAAAAGAGATAACAATCTCCCTCTCTTTACTTTTTAGCATGATTTTCTACATCCAAGTAACACTTTGAGTTATTTTACTAACTTTTACAATATGTCCACTGAACTTCTACTCTCTGTCCACGTTAACCCACCAGCCCCCTAGCCTTATCAACTTCGTGCAATCCACTGTTTTTCAGTGGCAATTTGTTTGCAAACAACTGAATACTCCTCCTTAAATATTTCTCTATATCATTAATATATAAATTAAAGAGTAGTGTCCCTAATACAGAACCCTGAAGTACTCCATTAGTAACTCTCATTCGATGAAGTAGAAAAGCTTGGAATGTTCTCCAACAACTATCCACAACTAATCTACCTAAAAGAAAAAGCATAATCATCTCCCCTGAGAAAATAGCTAATCAAATCGTTAATATGTCAAGAGCACCTAGGGACCGTGAATATACCAAGAATGTTAAGAAAGAACTTAGAGCTTTAAAAATAAATGCCCCTGCTTTCTCACAATATGCCTCAATCTTCACTATAGATGAAGTAAAAGCCGTCATAAAAGATATCAAAGCAGGCAAGGCCCCCAGGCTTCGACGGTGTCCATCCTGAATTTCTGATTAATAGCAGACCAAATACTATAAAATGGCTCTGTGAATTCTTTTCTGATATATTATTGACTGGCCGACTACCTAGCCAGTTTAAGAAGTCAAAAATAGTTGCTATTCTTAAACCTGGAAAACCACCCCAGGAGGCAAAAAGTTACAGACCTATTGCTTTATTGAGTTGCACCTATAAAATGTTAGAGCGCCTTCTGTACAACAGATTGTCCACACCAATTATGCAGCATGTCCCGATTGAGCAAGCTGGTTTTAGAGAAAAACATGGTTGCTGTGATCAAGTGCTCACTTTAACATCATACATAGAAGCTGGATTTCAAAAGCAAGAAAAAACATCAGCTGTCTTCTTGGACCAAACAGCAGCCTATGATACAGTATGGCGTGAAGGTCTTATATACAAATTTCTTAGCATTGTCCCATGTAAACGGACTGCACACTTAATTTCCTCCATGCTCACTGAACGTTTCTTTCAAGTTATATTAGGAAATAAAATGTCCCAACAACGAAAACTTAATAATGGTCTTCCACAAGGGTCAGTATTGGCACCCTTACTTTATAACCTATACACATATGACTTGCCTGCTACCATTTCACGCAAGTTTTGTTATGCTGATGACACTGTAATTGCCATTCAACACAAAAACACGAGTCAGGCTGAAGACGTACTTACAAAAGATCTGAAAACTATAGGTGAATATTATAAAAAATGGAGGCTCCAGCTCAATCCAGACAAAACAGAGGTATCAAGCTTTCACCTTAATAATCATATGGCAGATGTCACTTTACATATCTTCTTTGAAGGATGTTTACTACGACACAATAAGTTTCCAAAGTACTTGGGCATTACCCTGGACCGCACGCTCTCTTACAAGCAACACCTAACAAACGTTTCTGCTAAGTTAAGAACTCGTAACAACATAATACAAAAACTAATAGGCACGACATGGGGAGCAACAGCCGATAATCTGCGGATTGCTGCCCTTGGTCTAATTTTCTCTGTTGCCGAATATTGCTCACCAGTGTGGCTAAATAGCACACATGTTAAACTTATTGATAGCCAATTAAATAATACAATGAGACTGATTTCTGGCACAATTAAATCAACGCTCACACACTGGCTTCCAGCTCTTAGTAACATTGTTCCACCGAATCTGCGCAGGACTAAGGCTCTCTTACATGAGTATAAGAAAATCTTGGAGAACACAGCCTTACCAATACATTTAGATCTCCCAGACTTAAGTGTAGGACGATTGAGATCAAGACATCCACCACTACAATTAGCCCAACTACTACTATATTCTAACTTTGGCTTGAAGCAAAAGTGGCAAGAACAGTGGGAGAGCCATACAGATGACATCACAAAATTTTCTTTCAATGAATTACAAGAAAGTTTTGATGCTTGCTCACACCTCCCATGAAAATCCTGGACTCAGCTTAATAGAATACGAACTGGTCATGGAGTATGTGCGGATGCTTTTTAAATGGGGTAAACAACCATCCCCGCATTGTGATTGTGGAGCTCAGAGACAAACTGTGAACCATATTTTGACTCAGTGTTATCTCAGAGCATATTCAGGAGACAAATTGGACTTTTTAAGTGCTACACCCGAAGCTATGAACTATCTGACCGATATGGATGTAACCTTTTAATTTTATTGGTTTTTAAAATGACTTTTGACTTTTAATTTTATATGTTATTAAAGTGTATTGTACTGCATGTTTTGATATTCATGCCATACAAATAAATAAATAAATTCGTCTAGATTCCACTCTACATATACCACATATACTTGTCAATCACATCATACCATTAGTATCATATCCATACCCATTTACTCCAACTCCATCTATAAGTTTTTCCATGCATTATTATGTGAAATGCTTGTGCAAAGTTAGCAGTATCATGGTGTAGCCATTTACCCTTATAAAACATTAGTAAATTACTAAAGCAGGAGACCAACCTTTTTCAAAACCATGCTTCCCGCCATAGAGTATTGTGCTTATCCATCCACTGTTGGATTTTAACTTTAACCAATCTTTCCAATACATTAACAACCACTCCTGAGATATTAACTGGTCTGTAATATGCTACTACAACTACCCTGGAGTCACCATTATGTAATAGAATTATCTCACCTGCTTTACATCTTTTAGAACCTCTCCAGAGCTAAGATTAAAATTAAGCAATTTCATCATAAATAATGCCAGTTCTCTTGAGCATCCATGTATGATAATACAGGCTGACATGCTATCCAGATCCACTGCTATATTTATGTTGACATGTTTCAATAAATTCCTGTTCTTCTACCTCAATTCTCACATCAGTCTCTCACATCAACAACTGCAAAATTTCCACCAGGATGACACATCCTTACAAAGTGATCACTCAGTAACTCAACTATTTCTTCTACTTTTGCGACCTTCTTACACCAGCATCCTTCTGTACTCATTCATCTTATTTGCAGCATAGCAAAGAAACCATTTTCTGTTTGGCTTAGCTAAATTTCTCTTTTAGAATATCTGATTTAGCCTTTCTTGGCATACCAGTCACCTTCTTGCCTGCATTGTACTGCTCATAAATATACTATGTTACCCCAGTATAATATACTGATCACCTAGACATATTCTTCAAGGAACTGCTCTTCATCTCTTTATATATATATATATTTTTCAAAATCTTCTTTCACCTGAAGTGTTCCCTATTTGATTTCATTAGTTATCCACTTTATGCTCCATTGTGTTATTTTTTCACTCGAGGAAAGTGCAATTTTGTGTTGTGGATGATAAATATTTTTTAACTAGTTTACATTCATGTCCATCTCTCTCATCTAATTATTCACTCCATATAACTTGTCCAAGCTGATTTCTAACAGTATTATAGTTATTTGCATTAGAATTCTACACAAATTCTTTCTCCTTGATATTTTTGAATATATTCATTCTCCAAATAAACTTTGCAAGGTCTCCTTCAACAGCAACAATGAACATTTCAGTTACAACTTATTCTCTGATGCTAAGATTCAAATTATTATTATTACATGACACCTCCAGGGAGTTGAAGGACTCATTGTGGGAGGGCACAATACTCCAAGAAATACATCTCATCCTCCCCAATACTACTTAATTTTCCAACTATGACAC
The DNA here is from genome assembly GCF_054136105.1 of Typopeltis vanoorti. NCBI lineage: Eukaryota > Metazoa > Arthropoda > Arachnida > Uropygi > Thelyphonidae > Typopeltis > Typopeltis vanoorti. Next base: position 2,537,654 of record NC_143549.1, on the reverse strand, counting down.
TACTACCATCAATGGCATCTATCATAATCATCACCAACAACAGTATTTTATTATCTGTAAATTGCATGTATTCTGAAGGCCGATTTGTCTGTATGTGGGATGAAAAACCCAAGTTTCCGGGAGAAAAAATCCTGCTACCACCATATGAGATTGGCTAACTCTCACCTTCAACTGAAAAAGCCCACATCTAAAACTCTTGATCCTCATGTGACTTCTATTACATGTCACCTGACAGTTATCACCATAAGAATTCCATGTCTGCTATCTGTTGTTTCCTCTTCCCAACTTCTACTGCTACAGTTAAAATCTATCATAATAATCCACTCACTTCGCACTCGCAAACTTATTTGTCTACACATTTCCTGTTCATCACCCTCGGTTTTCCCCATGACCTATAGCAATATCCCATTATACATTCTTTCCTGCCAACAACTACACCCTCAATGCCATCTGTGCCATTTCCTTCCAAAGTCACTACTCTTAGAGGATGCAACTCTTCACTTATCAAGAGTAACTCTCCATCCTTCCTATCCTGCCAAATTATATTATATTGCTCGGTTCCTGTCAGGCTGTTTTCTGTCAAGCCTTTTCATTGATTTCAATAATCTTTGGATAGGAAGAGTATTAATAATACTAATTCATTCCCAATATTCAAAATATTTGTGTCAAGAACATTAGAGCATTATCAGTATTCCTATACCTATTATTATAGGTATAGGAATACTGATTGTATTCATTTGGAAGATGGAGAACACCATCTGTTCTCCATCTCCCAAATGACTATTTCCACAAGAAGCCATCCCTGCTGCATTTATATAAATCTAAAGAGTTCCCTGAAATATTTATTTAGCATATGGAAATCTACGTGCAGTTATAAAGGTGCATAAGTCAAAATAAATATGTAAAACATAAGTGACAAACCGTTGTCCCTCCAGGAAGTCGTTTCTTTGACCAGCATATGCACAAAGACTGTACTCAGTAGAAATGTGGTGGATTGATTGATTCGGGTGTTGGCAGTCACAATCCAGTGAGGGAATCTTTCCTCACTTGTACGGAGAGCTTGCATATCTTCCATGTCCAGTATGAATCCTGTTCAGTGTTATAAAAGAAATCCTCCCCAGTGGGGGATTCGAACCTCCGTCTCCCATGTGATAGGAGGGGATACTAACCACTATACTACCGAGGAATTTAATAATAATAATAATAAATTCCTTGAAATGGTTTTCTTTATCATGTACTAGAGGAAAAAGAATAGTTAATTAATTTAATCAAAGTATAAATTAAATTATCTGCAAATTTTGTTCGGGTTGCTAAGATTTCAAAATTTTTAAATTAAAGATGCAAAGAAATTATATTCTTGGTTTAATCCTTTATCGAAGTGTAGGCAAACAAAGTATGCGCCTTAAGTATTTTCAGGATAGAGCAATTCGTATATAGAAGTTAATGACTTCACATCACTTGCATCAGTATCCCATAATGCAATGCATATATCCTTATGAACATATAATGCTATGCATTATGGAAAGGGTCATTAACCAGACTGGTAATTCAACCTTAACTAAGGTCTCATTAGTGGGTGCCAGACCAAGATGTAAAGTCATTAGCCTCTATATACGAGTTGCCCTGTCCTGAAAATACTTCATGTGCAAACAAAGTTTACAAAAGTATTTGCACATGCTTACATATGGATGAAGGATTAAACAAGAATATAATTCTTTGGCATCTTTAATTTATAATATAACTAAGTGGAAAAACTCCCAACAACTATCTCTAATCCAGAGTATTTTAATAATCAGGTGAGACACCTTTTGGCTACTCATAGATGGAAATATGACTTCTGCATTACTTCAACCTTGGTATCACCTCTGGGTCTGGCTCCCACTGATGAGACCTCAATAAACGTCAAAACCGATCTGGGTAGTGACACCCTTCCTATAATACACACAGCATTATGTTCATAAGGAGATGTGCTTTGCATGATTGGATACTAAAGCAAATGATGTGAAGTCATTAGCCTCTGTATACGAATTACCCTATCCCGAAAATACTTCGGGAGCAAGCTTTGTTTGCTTACGCTTGGATAAAGGATAAAACCAAGGATATAATTCCTTGGCATCTTAATTTAAAATATAACCAAGTGGAAAAACTTCCAACATCCAAAGTTCATAGAAAATAAAACATTGGGAAATGTTTTTTGTAATGATTCCTGAAATATTATCATTATTATTATCTGAGACCTGGACTCTGATAATAATATTATCTGAGATCAGAGTCAAGGACTCATCGAGGGAGGCTGTAAATTACCCAACCCAGCTATCATACCTTCCCTTAAATTCATTTACACTAGATGCACTCACTATCCCTAAGGGCAAATTATTCCACTCACTCACTGCTCTCTGAGAGAAAAACCTAGCTCTTACCCCTTTCTTGACTGAGAACAACCGTAACTTCCATGGATGCCCCCATGTTCTCTCCCAGACCTATTAGTATTTCTCCCAGAAATATTAATAGGTCGGTAGTTAGACACATCAGTTTTTGCACCACCCTTGTGCAATGGAACTATATTACATTCCTTCCATTCCTTTGGTATCATTCCTGATATAACGAAAAATTTAACAAAAAAATTTCATCATTTGAAATGCTATAACACCCATTCAAAAATTTATAGGCCTCTATCATATCACCTCTCTTTCTCCTGTTAACCTCTGCATTAAGTCTCATACCAAGAAGTAATTTCTCCAGGCTTCTGATGCCAAATGAATTCAAGTGCAGGCCATCATTCTTATACAAATCTTTTCTGCCATCAGACACACCCCACACGCCTAAAAACTCACATCCATATCTTCTACACAGCCTGCGTGTGAAATCATTTGCTATCATCGCCCTCCTTCTTAACACAGTACTATAATATCTAGGTAATAATCCTACAATTTTTAATCTCTCACATTTCTTTCTCGCTTCTTCCAACAGACCTTTCATATCTTCTCTCATACTATGTTTGTCACTACTTAAATTATTAGTAACTACCAACACTACCATTTCTTTTACATTTCCTTTTTGGATTTCAATTACGTTTGTCATATTTTTAATTTTCGCTCCCGGGGAAACTAGAAGTGGTGACTCCCTCAGCAAGTGCAAATTTTAAAATTGAGTCACCATACCATATTACCTCTTTTTTCTTAGATATTAACTGACTTACCTTGTTGTTATTAATATTTTGATTACCAAGTTCAGTATTTTCCTGCCTATTCTTGTTCTCATACTTTTTCTTACCTATCGAAGTTTAAACAAACGTTTTTCAACGTTTTCCAATTCCCTGGTGAATTTCCTAATAATTTCTTTTAACTGAGCTATTTCTAATGTCAGTGTATCCTCAGATAAATTATTATCATCACTGCAGCAGTGGTTTTGTTCAGGACAAATGCTCTCCTCAGTAGCAACTTTAGCTTTAGTCACTGCCTTGTTACGACGAGTTTTTGGCGCCATTTTTAAGAGTATAATAATTTTAAAAGTATAATAAAAATATGACAATAATTCTCTTCCTTTTAACTCTGAGGGAAAATTATATATTTGATTTTTCTGACAAATTATACACTTACCCACAGTGTTTCATGTTTAGTGGTTTGTCCATTCTCACAACAATTTTAATACGAAGATCTTGGTCAGGGACATTTTTTGGCACTACCATTTTATACCATTCAGGAGTTTTGGGACTTAATGGAGTTGGTTTTATTATTACCTAATCCAAAAAAGATAAAGATGCTGTACCAAATATCTTTTAAAAATGCATTAAGTTTTTAAATTTAAATGAGTTTAATGTCAAAACATAAAAATAATAATCATAAAATACAAAATGATTGTGCTATCCAGACACGTGTAGTAGTTTGTTGTAGGAAATTTCTACAATAAAACTAACACTGACAACTGCAAAGATGATTTAAGGTATAAAGGGGGAGATTAAGTGTCTTGGGAATATTAACTATAGAAAATGAAATCTCCTGTTACATACAATAAACTTATTATTGGTTTTCTACCATTACCTTCCAGTAATTGCATGAATAACATAATATCCTGAAGTATTACTCATTCTGATAAGCTACTTCCATAGCATAGATTTAACTCCTTCTTCCTGTTAAGAGTTCCAGAGGTGATACTCACTAGATTATTCAAACAAAGTAACAAATGTCTTCAAAGCATGGAACAATCACACTATTCTACAATCATGGTGTGGTTTTACAGATAATGAAATGCATAGCTATAGTTAACTTTTTTTTCCTTTTTTTTTTTAATAAATGAAAATATTCCTTAATCTCAGAATTTTTCCTAGCTTGATCTGAAATCAATACAGTAGTGTTACATTTTTTACACATCTGGGTCTTTTTCGAAAGTGTACTTATCTTTACATAAATCATCCAACAACAAATCTAGGTAAAAACCATGGTTATTACATAGTGTTACATGAAATATTATCATTTATGTATTTAGTCATTAAGCAATATGAGAATAATATACACGGAGGTACACATTGTAGAAGCAGAAATAAAGCCTGTTTTTTAACACTATATAACATCATATCGATTTCATCAGTACACACAAAATAAATAATGCTTTCTCTCTCATGATTTCATCACCAAATGCTGTAGTCTGATACTACCAAACAGGATTCTGAAGAACAAATAATGGCAGTATAACCATATCCTCAGGAACAGAGGATATGGTTATACTGCCATTGTGGAACTGTCCAATATGGAACAGAGAAATGCAGATCAAATAAAGAGGATAACAATCAACAAGACAAAAATTTATTTCATATTTTACATCACTGCAAATAAATACCAAAGTGCAAATACAATCATTGCATCACATTACATTTAAAATTATGCCAAAAGTATAAACAAAAACATCATATATATATATATATATATTATTATTATTATCTCAAACCCCATAAAGTCAAAGACTCATCTAGGAGGTCCATTTGTCATAAACACAGCTCATTATACTGCACCTTAAACACACTCAAATTCTCTCCAGACAACACATTCTCAGGCAAGGCATTCCAATCATTCACAACTCTGCATGCAAGAAACTTGCTTCTCACTTTCCTGCTCACACCCTCCTTATACAGTTTCCATGGGTGACTGCTGGTTTTCCTCTGATCCCCTATCATTTTCTGTTCTCTATCATATTACCTCTCATCCTCCTATCCACTACACTCTGTAAATTGTATCTTCTCAGCCTTTCCTCATATGTGACATTCCAGAGATCAGAAACTACTCATTCGGTCGCTTCTGGGCCCCTTTCCAACATCTCTTCATCCTTTTGAAAACTAGGTGCCCCAATCTGTGCACAGTAGTCCATGTGAGGCCTAATCAAAGCCCCTATACAATGGAACAAGAATCTTCTTACTTCTACTAGTCAGTGTCCTCCACATCATTCACAGAATTCTTTGTATTGTCCTCATAATTTTGGCAATGTGTCCCATAAATTTTTCAGATCCTTATCTACTATCACCCCAAGATCTCTTATTTCCTCCATCTCCAACGATATATCCCCACGAAACATAAATTCTACATTCCAACTTAGTTTGCCAAATTTTAAAACCTTACATTTTGCAACATTGAACTCGCATCCCAATTGCTATGTCCGCTCACTCAATTTATTGAAGTCTGATTGTAAGGTGATAACATCTTCACTAGTCTTCATAGTTTGTCCCAACTTTGCACCATCTGCAAACAACTGAATATCCTCATCCAAACATTCACCAATATCATTAACATACAGGTTGAACAGTAATGACCCTAAAACAGATCCCTGAAGCACACCACTAATGACTTTCTTCTTCCTGGATATTATCCCCCCCCATACACAACTTGCTGAAACCTATCAGATAGCCAGACTCCAATCCAATGCACTAATTTAATATCCAACCCCATTCACTCTAGTTTGACTACCAACTTATCATGCAGTAATCTATCAAAAGCCTTTGCAAAATCTAAGTATACTACTGTGTATACCTCTCCACTATCCAAGGAAGCAGTCACCTTATTGTAATAAGTAAGTAGATTAATAAAACATGACCTCCTTAAGCAAATCCATGTTGTCCATCAAAGATAATACCACTGTTGTCAACCCAATTCTGGTTCCTAGTTCTCAGCAGCTTCTCCAATAATTTTACCACCACAGCTGACACACAGCTTGGCCTATAATTTGATGCTAGAATTCTATCAACTCCATTATGAAGCTGAACAATCTTGTCCTCTGTCCACTCCTTTGGAACTCCACCCACTACAAGCCTCATATTAAAAAAAATATGTTAAAGAAGATGTCAACTCCCTGGCACATTCCTTCAGAATACGTGGTGATATATTATGAAGTCTCACAGCCTTATCAACTTCAACTTTGCTCAATTCCCCATACACCTCTTGCTCATCAAATGTTCTCAATCTCTCAATGATGTCACATTCACAAAAATGAAAAATCTTTATGAACTGCCAATTAAGAATCTCCACTACATCTTCCACAGCAGTTGTTTTTATACCGTATTGGCAATGTGTCAAATTATTTTTATTTTTCAACATAATCTTCCTTAAGACTAATACATTTATTCCAGCGATGCTCCAGCGCAATTATCCCGTCCCTGTAGTTGTTCTCGGTAATCTGCAAAATACCCCTCTACACCTGCAATCACCTCTTGATTCAAAGAAAAACACTGACCAGCGATGAAGAGTTTAAGTTTTGGGAAGAGATAGGAATCAGAGGGAGCCAAATCTGGGGAATAGAGTGGATGTTCTAACAATTCATAGTGCAGATCCCTTAATTTTCACTGTTGCCAAAACACCTTTGTGGGCAGGTGCATTGTCTTGATAAAAGATTACTTTTTTCTTCTGCAAACCGGGTCTTTTCTCACGAATTTTTTTGTCTAGTCTAGTTAAAAGATCTGAATAATATTCCCCAGTTATTGTTTAGCCCTTTCAAAATAATTAATAAACAAAATACCTTTAGCATCCCAAAACACCAATGCGATTACCTTTCCTGCTGATAGAACCGACATTATCTTCTTTGGCGCTGAATAACTGGCTTCTGTCTACTGTTTTGACTGCTGATTTTTGACTTAGATTCTGGTGTATAATGTTGAATCCAAGTCTCATCCATAGTAATAAACCGATGCACAAAATCAGTTTTATTCTTGTTAAAACACTCCAGCACTGTTCAGAGATTTTCATGCGAGTGCTTTTTTGATCTGCCATGAGCAAGTGCAGCAACCATCTAGCACAAAGCTTTTTCATTTGCAATTCTTCGTGCAAAATATATCCTACACATTCTTTTGAAATGGCTATAGTCTCATAAATTTCACACACTTTGACACGCAAGTTATCCAATACAAAATAATGAACTTGATTAATGGTTTCTGGTGTTGTTACACTTTTTGGACATCCTTCACATGGATCATTTTCAATGCTGGTACAACCCTATTTAAACTCAGCAGCACATTTCTTAATAGTTGAAAACGAAGGAAAAGAGTGTCCACAAACTTTTATGAACTTCGAATGAATTTCTTTTGGCATTAAACCTTCTTAAAACAAACTATTTGATAGAATGATTTGAAATTTCACATGGATGTTTATAACAAACATACCAACTTAGGAAAAAAAAAAAAATCTTGCCAATAGTGTTGCTATCTATGGTTGAGGCCGAGAACTTTTCAGACCACCCGCGTACTTCACTTTTGCTACCAACAATACCAACCAAGTCACCCTCCTTGCCTGGTCTTTGTAATCCTCATGGAATTGGTTATTACCACTTCTCTAATGCTGCCTAATGCCTTTTTTCTCTGAATCGCATGCTTAATCGCTTCATTCATCCATTTCACACCTACCTTATTTAACCTTCTGATCCTTGGAATACATTTAGACTTTGCTTCTACGAGACAGTTCTGGAATATCCCCAAAGCTGCACTGATCTCTTTTCCAGGTACCTTCTCATTCCATACTACACCTGCAAGCTATCCTTGATCTCCTCATAATCACCAGCCTTGTAGTTCCACATATACCCTTTTCTCACAGAGGTCCTCACACTGCTGGCAACCACCCAGATAATCACTTCATGGTCACTCTTACCAACTACAGGGTGATTGGACATCTCATTTATAATTCCTTCCTCTGATGAGATGATCAAATCCAAGACCCACAACCCTCATGTGCCCTCTGTTACATACAATTTAAGGCAGTTGTCCCTCAAAAACTCAAGTAACTCATTTTCTTTACCAGTTGCTATCTCATCATCCCAGTCTATACTGCCATAGTTAAAATCGACCATAATAATCATCCTTTTCTTATTTGCTTTGCTAATTTGATTATACATTTCATATTGTTTATTAATTTAACGGTATAATAGAACACAGAAACTAAGTAAATAATTGATTTATTAACTTGATGCTGATATTTCGCTGGTATTATAACCAGCATCTTCAGAGCACAAAAACACTGTTTGTCACAATACGCGAGACTAAAACAACATGGTGTACATTAACAAAATTGTAGCAGCAACACAAAGACTAGAGTCCTGATTTTGGCGCCCTCTATCTGAAAAAAAAAAAAAAAAAAAAAAAAAAAAAAAAAAAAAAAAAACGCTATCATATATTGCTAGAGTCCTAGAAAAGTGCTAGTTTTTCCTTAATATGATTGTCTCCCAGATCTTCGGCAAGTTAATACAGCCATATTTGTTGAGATTTGGAGTGTGTTTTAGGGCTTCTGTCGCCTCTAAGAACAATCTCTCTGATTTATATGGGTTTCTGTGTAGTACTTTTGTGTTTTTCCAGTTGATCCTGTGTGCAGGGGCATCCAGAGCATGGTCTGCTAGGCCTGACTTCCCATAATGATATTTCCGGACGTATCGTTTATGTTCGCTGATGCGGATATTCACAGTTCTTCCTGTTTGACCGTAGTAGGCTTGATTGCATGAGCAGGGTACTTGGTAGACTCCTGGATGTGATAAAGGAGGAATGCTGTCCTTGGGTGAGCGGATGAGGGTGGCTAATTTGCTACATGGTCTGAATGTAGTGCGTAGTTTATGTTTAATGAGAATTCTTGAGAAGCAAGTTCCAAAAGCCGAAATAATGGCGTCCATCGAACGAGGAATTTACGACCTGCCTCCAACAATAGCTAACAACATACGTTTAGATGTGGCCAACATCCTAATCAAGTCCAAGCCTCCAAAAAGTAATATCCCACATAAGGAATTCATTGCTATAAAAGAGCTACACAACAACAGCCAGATTAAAATAACAAAAGCAGACAAAGGAAATGCAACCGTGGTGATGGACACAACTGAATATGAAAACAAAATGCACACACTATTACAAGATCAGTCAACATACAAAATTATAGATCGCAATCCCACCAACACACAAAAGAATAAGGCACGAAAATTATTAAAAAAAGTCACTTCCTGGCCCAAAGATACAGTTAACAAACTCAAACCCTTCCATGTTAGAACACCGAGGATCTATGGATCACCAAAAATTCACAAACCAGGCACACCCCTACGCCCAATTGTGGACAGTATAAATAGTCCCACATACAAACTGGCTAGACATTTAGCAAAGCTACTAGCCACTCTCACTAACAATTCTCCCTCCTTTATCAAAAATTCAGCACACCTAAAAAGCATCTTACAACACCTCACCCTAAAAAGCTCAGACTTAATAGTAAGCCTTTGACATCACTTCACTAATAGAAAGTACCACTAATAGAAACCCTCAATCTACTGAAGTCACACTTCCCCCCTGATATATTTGAACTATTCAAATTCACAATACATGCAGGATATTTCACATGGAAAGGGAAAATATACAAACAAATTGATGGGACATCCATGGGCTCCCCCCTTTCCCCCCCCCCAGCCAACTTTTACATAGAACACCTGGAAAAACAAGCAATCAATACAGCCACTCTCAAACCAACACTTTGGCTACGCTATGTTGATGATGTGCTTGCCATTTGGCCACATGGCCCTGAGACATTAAAAACATTCTTAGCACATTTAAATAGCCAACACCCAAAAATCCACTTTACTGTGGAACCGGAAGCCAACAACTGTCTGCCCTTCCTGGATACACTCATCACACGTCTCCCAGATGGTTCCTTATCATTTTCAGTTTTCAGAAAACCCACACATACAGGCAGATACTTACACAAACAATCACACCATCATCCTTCTCAACAATATGGCATATTAAAAATGCTAACCCATAGAGCGAGAGCAATCTGTTCAAATGACAAGGCTCTTACTGCTGAACTGACTCACTTACGCCACACCTTCTTGGCCAACGGCTACAATCCACAAAAAATAAACAAAATACTAAACACTCCTAAGAAACCCCTCCCACCATCCACCACAGAGAACTACAACAAAACAGTCACCATCCCTTACATTAAAGGCACATCCGAAAAGATCTCAAGAATTCTCATTAAACATAAACTACGCACTACATTCAGACCATGTAGCAAATTAGCCACCCTCATCCGCTCACCCAAGGACAGCATTCCTCCTTTATCACATCCAGGAGTCTACCAAGTACCCTGCTCATGCAATCAAGCCTACTACGGTCAAACAGGAAGAACTGTGAATATCCGCATCAGCGAACATAAAAGATGCGTCCGGAATTATCATTATGGGAAGTCGGGCCTAGCAGACCATGCTCTGGATACCCCTGCACACAGGATCAACTGGAACAACAAAAAAGTACTACACAGAAACCCATATAAATCAGAGAGATTGTTCTTAGAGGCGACAGAAGCCCTAAAACACACTCCAAATCTCAACAAATATGGCTGTATTAACTTGCCGAAGATCTGGGAGACAGTCATATTAAGGAAAAACTAGCACTTTTCTAGGACTCTAGCAATATATGATAGCGTTTTTTTTTTGTTTTTTTTTTCAGATAGAGGGCGCCAAAATCAGGACTCTAGTCTTTGTGTTGCTGCTACAATTTTGTTAATGTACACCATGTTGTTTTAGTCTCGCGTATTGTGACAAACAGTGTTTTTGTGCTCTGAAGATGCTGGTTATAATACCAGCGAGATATCAGCATCAAGTTAATAAATCAATTATTTACTTAGTTTCTGTGTTCTATTATACCGTTAAATTAATAAACAACATGTTCGACGAACACATAAGTCTGTCCACACGTTTATACATTTCATAGTCATTACCATCCACATTACCAGGTCTATAACAACATCCAACTGAGTATTTCATTCTATTCACCTCTATCTCACACCATACTGCCTCAAATCACTGGCACTATTTCCTTCTTGCATCTCTACTTTGTATGGATATAACTCTTTCTCTATCATCAATGCAACTATTTACGCTTTCTATCCTCAAGAAAACATCATACCCTTCCAACTGTATTCTGTGAGGATGTTGTCCTCATTCAACCATGTCTCACTTATTCTGACAATTTTTAGGTGAATAGACTCAATTAATGCAACCATTTCATTTGCCTTGTTCCTTACACTTCTAGAATTTGTATACAAACACAGCAACTTATTCCTGGATCTATAATTAGTTCCACTGATATCAATCCACTGATATTTGATCACGAAAGAAACAAAGATATTATGAAAGAATTAAACCAAGAACCAGTAATAGAAAAAATTAAAAAATATAAACATAAATGGATGGAACACGTTCAAAGAATGAAAACAGAAAGATTATCAAAACAAGCCTTAAAGTACAAGCCATTAGGAAAAAGAAAACCAGGACGTCCTCTTAAATGATTCAATGATGACTTCTAAGACCGGAACAGGCCATGCTAGGCCTAAATCCTTGATACGTATGATGATGATGACTGATATCAATTATTTGATGCGACTTCTCCATGCTTAACTCAAGCCATTTCTTTTTCTGATTATTCATCTTCTTCAAATCCAACTTTTTGTCTACAAATATACATTCACATCTTCTTGATTCATCTACCTTTCTCACGCTGTGTTACTCTTTCCACCCTGAGCCTCGCCATTTCCCTGTCTGTCTTGCACACCTGTTCTCTCATTCTCTATACTCATGCTGCTCACTTCTTCATTCATAACCACCTCTTCAATCTCTCCTGTCTTACTCTCCCATTCTTCCACATTGCTTCCCACTTGATCAGATTCATTCTCTGTACTCACTTCTCTACCTATTAGCAGCAGTCTCTCCAAGTGACACACACCAACACACTCAAATGCAATCCATCACTCCTATACAGTTCACTTCGTCTTTCAAACTCATTCCACATATCAACAAACTGCACTCCTTTCTCCTCACACATTTCAGTTAACATATCATTCATAATCCTTGTTCTCCAACTCTTCTCACCACTGTCATATATGGACAACACGTTTACTACCTTTCCTATCATACTATTCTCTTTTATCCATCTCAACTACCTCCTGATAGCCAATCCGACATGTTCTTTGTTCACAGCCAAGTCATTTGTACCTATTACAACTACCGACGCTTTTGTTCGCTTACTTCTCAATATCTTAGGCCTCAATCACTCAACTCATTCTATCTGCAGTAAAATATACTTCGTGCATCCTCTCACCTTTAATAATTGAATCACCATACAAACCATTCGTGGATCTTTCGTTACCTCTTTTATGCCAACATTATTTGTTTTCATCATTTTCACTCTTCCATACATATCTAGAATTCTCTTAACTTTATTCTGCATCCATTTCATCTCGGGGCCTCAATCTTAACCAACTCAAGTATTGAACCTTGTATCACACTTGTCTTTTCTATCAGATGAACACTTATCCTCCTCGCAGCATTATGGCTACTAACACTCTTTCAGTTATCAGCATATCAGCTCTTATCAAGTCCTCATTCAGCTCACACTTTGCACATACCCTCCTTCCATCCACCTTAAATATCCACACACACACACACACACACATTAGAGGTATTAGACATAACTATATACATGGTTGGAGTGAAGAATGTGAATTACTTTATAATGAATATCAGATAAACAATGACCCCAAAACAGCAGACAAACTCCTATAAAACTTGGATATATCCTGAAGGAAAAAATGGGTAAATACAGTTGAAGGTATAGACTTTACTCATTCCAGCAGCAAAGCTTGGAGCCTTCTTAGGAAACTAGGTGGTAGTGCTCCTTTGATTAAAGAACAACCAAGAATCACCCCAGATCAAATAGATATACATACTGTTAATATATCACGTATCCCAAACAATAAAAAGCATACAAGATATATAAAGAGAAAATTAAAAGAATTTAGCAAGTCTTCACCTATAACTTCAAATTTTGCACACCCTTTTATGCAGCAAGAAGTTGAAGCAGCCTTAAAGCCTGGTAAGGCTCCTGGTTTTGATAACATTCATCCAGAATTTTTGATTATCTGGGAAGAAATGCAAGATTATGGTTAACAAAGTTCTATACTGACATTCTTACAAATGGTAAACTTACCACTATTTTTAAAAAAGCAAAAATATTTTCAATTTTAAAGCCTGGTAAGCCTAATCATAAACCGGAAAGTTACCGACCTATTACTCTCCTCAGTTGTTGTTATAAACTCTTTGAAAGACTTATTTATAATAGAATAAGCTCCACAATTTTTAAAAATGTCCCAATAGAACAAGCTGGCTTCAGACCAAATTGTGGGTGTTGTGACCAGGTTCTCTCTTTGGTAACTCACATAGAAGCAAGTTTTCAAAAAGATTTAAAAACGTCAGCAGCATTTATTGATTTGTCAACAGCCTTCGACACCGTTTGGAGACAAGGCCTTCTATATAAATTATATAAAATTATCCCATGTAAAACAATAATCCATATTATTAACAATATGCTAAGAGATAGAAGATATATAGTGACTATAGGTAATAAAACTAGCAGCAAAAGGAAGTTAAATAAAGGACTGCCACAGGGATCTGTTTTATCTCTGTTATTATTCAATCTGTATATATCTGATCTTCCCGTCACTATGTCAAGGAAATTTTATGCCGACGATATAGCAATAACTCATCATCATCATCATGCGTATCAAGGATTTAGGCCTAGCATGGCCTGTTCCAGCCTCAGAAGTCATCATTGAATCGTTTAAGATATAGCAATAACTACACAGCATAAATGCATAAGTCGCACAGAAGAAATTCTAAAAGCTGACTTAACTATTCTGGATGAATATTTTAAAAGATGGAGACTGTTTAAATAGGAGCAAAACGGTAATATCTTGTTTTCATCTAAATAATAACTTGGCAAATGTGAAACTAAAAATTGAATTGAACAACACTATACTTCCATATAATACATTCCCTAAGTACTTGGGAGTCCCACTTGACCATTCTCTCACTTTCCAGCAACATCTTTCAAACTTGGCATATAAACTAAGGACATGTAATAATATCCTACAGAGACTCAGTGGCACTACCTGGGGTTCTAGAGCCTCTACTCTTCGGACAACAGCCCTTGCTTTGGTATTCTCAAGTGCTGAATATTGTGCTACTGTGTGGCTAAATAGCCCTCACACAAGGATTATCAATTCTCAATTACCTTAATTAATTACCTTAAGATTAATTACAGGCTCTATTAGATTGACCCCAACATATTGGTTACCTCTTTTCGCGGGCATTATTCCTACAGAACTACATAGATTGAATTCTTTAGTCCGTGAATTCCAAAAAATTGCTGGTAATCCGAACCTACAGCAGGATCTCCCAACTCTTAACGTCAATAGATTGAAATCTCGCCATCCATCACTACGAGCAGCAGAAGAACTAGTGCTAAATAATTTTAATCCTTTATCAAAGTGGGAAGAAACATGGAAGGAAAATATGAAAGAACATTTGCATAACATCTTCAAAGGTGATCAAATCATCACAGGATCAGATCTACCTCGCAAAACATGGATGGTACTAAATAGAATTCGGACAAATCATGGCCTATGTGAAGATACTCTCTATAAATGGAACAGACAAACATATCCAGAATGTGACTGTGGTGCTCCACGACAGACTATGCAACATATTGCAACAGAATGCCTCTTCCGTGCTTATCAGAATGACTGGAATGACTTTTTACAAGCAGCTCCTGAAGCTGTGACCTGGATTACGAACTTAGATCTGAATTTATAACGATTTCTTTTCCTTATTATAACATATTAAGACTTTTACTTTTAACCCTTATTTCAATTTTCCAACTTCTTGGATTAGATCTGTGTTTTCCTTCAAAGTTTTAACTTAAAATATTTTAAATTCTTCAATTCTGTTAATATAAAATGACATCATGATTCTCTTTCTTAACATCATGTTTTTGCCATGAGCTATGTATGTATGTGTATCCACACACACATAAATGAAGAGCATAAGTACAAAACAATTACAGAAATAAATATGTAGAGCATAATAGTGCAGTGCACAAAGATACTGTCAAGAGCAATACATAAGGGATAAAGAATATATACATATATAAAAGGAGAATAACAAGAATGAAAATCACTAATTAATAGAATACAGATAATATGGAAGGAAAGTGTACACAGTGAAACACATGCAAATAATTCATAATTTCTTAAAGAAAAAATATTGAAAATGTATACAATGTTATATTTTGAGTATGTAGGGGTAATATCTATTATTCATATATGTATATAAAGGATTAGGTTTTGTTGATTATTCATATTAATGCTGCACAGTATACACATCAACAAGAAATGAAAATCCACCCTCTGAAGATCAGTCACTCCACACACACACACACACACCATCCATCCATCCATCTCAATGATGATCTACTCCTTCCTCTTTTTCCAGGCACTTTACTTTCTATCAATGTATCACTGTTCTGAGAAGTCCTCCTTCCATCCTTTCAATGTGTCCAAAATATTTTAACTTTCTTCTGTCAATATCCTTAAGGAGCCTTAAAGTTCTACTGATCTTATCTAATACCCATTCATTTGTATGCCTTTCAGTATAAGATATCTTTAACAGCCTTCTGTAATACCACATCTCAAAAGAAGCTATTTTTTTCTTATCTGACTTCTTTAAGTTCAAGTCTCACATCCATACGTCACTGTTGGAAAAACAACTGCATCCAAAATCCTCAACTTTGTTTACATGGAGATAGATCCATCCTTCCAGATTTTAGAGACGTCTCTTACTGTTATCTTAGCCATTCCTAATCATCTTCTGATGTCTTTGAACAGTAATTCTTCACATTAATAATAAATCCCAGGTACTCAAACTTGCTGACATCCTCAATTCTTTCTTCATTAAGGTACACTTGTTTCTCAAGAGCTTCTCTGATTGTTTTCCCTTTGAGAACCATGCTTTGTCTTGCTAGAATTGAGTTGAAGTCCTCTGTTATTACTGATCTTGTTAACTTTGTCAACAATTAGCCATAGTTCTTCCATGTCATTACAAAGGAGTATTGTATCATCAGCATACCTCAGATTACTGATCAATCTACCTCCTATCCTAATTCCTGTCCTGAGCTCATCCAATGCTTCACGCATGATGTCCTCTGCACATATACTAAACAAGTGAGGAGAAAGTAAACATCCTTGCCTAACTCCTTTTCTAACTTCAAGTCAATCAGTCCATCCAACACTTGTTCTGACAGTGGCTTCTTACTCCCTGTACAAGTTGGCTATCAACCTGACAGTGTGTTGAGGAAAACCCATTATTTTCATTACTTCCCAGAGTTTCACATGCTGTACAAAGTCAAAAGCTTTACAGTAGTCTAAGAAATACATTACCAGAGGGAGGACGAATTCTTTATATTTTTCTATGATCTGTCTAAGGCAAAGGATCTGATCTCTGGTGCCCTTACCTTTCCTAAAACCTGCTGATTCCTCGGGCATCTCTGCCTCAACTTTGGCCTCAATTCTATATAGCATGATCTTCAATCAAATTTTGCTTGCATGAGATTAAACTAATAGTTCTTGCAAGCCTTCATATCTCCCGTCTTACGTAGTAGTATGAAACTGACTTCTTCCAGTCTCCAAGATCTTTGGCAAACTAAATGCAACCATACCTGTTGGGGAGAGTGCTACATAGCCGATTATGATTCTAAAAGTAGTCCTTCAGACCTACAGCGAATTCTGTATAAAACCAATGTCTTCTTCTATTTAATCTTATATGAGTATCCATAGCATGGTCTGCTAGTCCCAACTTGCCATACAGATGAGTTCAGATGTAATTTTTCTATTCTTCAAGGCAAAATTAACTGATCTACCATTCTGTCCAGTACACAATATGAGTAATTGTCAGAGCAACAAGTGTCCAGGATATTTATGCCACTTATCTATCCAGAGCACTTTCCAGAAAGTGCTCTGGAAAGATAAGTGCTATTTTGAATAATAATTGGCAGTGTTGCATACATTTTAGGGTTTCGTTATTTTTTTTTTGAATAACTAAGTATGTCTGAGTGATTTTCTTATTAGTCTAAATTGCCGTTTTTAAATATCACACAATGGCAGTCACGAGGTCAACCACACAGGTAACGACCAGTGCTACTAGGCGAATGCTGCAAAAGTCAAATAGCATTGCCGATATAGACTTTCTGAAACTGATTCGATGTCGTGAGTGCAATATGTATGTATGGAGGAGTGCAAGAGGTCTTTGTGAGGAGAGAGAGAGAGAATGAACGAGATGAGAGAAAGTATGGATGTGTCAGAAGTGCAATATATTGTTGGACCAAGATACAAAGAATGCGAAACTGACTGAAAAGGTAGATGGTGTACATGAATGAAACGGAAATGAAACAAAAGGCAGAGAAACTGACAGAATGAAAGAATGCAAGGAAGTAGAAGGTATGAAAAATGGAAATGAAATGAAACCAGGAGAAACTGAGGGAGTGAAAGAAAGAGAGGATGTAGAAGCAAAAGTTAAAGAAAAAGTTGCAAAAAAAGGAAATGAAAGGAAAGCAAGAGAAACTGAGGGGGCAAAAGAAGAATGCGAGGATGTAAAAGCAAAAGAATACAGAAAAAGTTGTGAAAAACAGAAAAAATGAAAGCAAGAGAAACTGAGACACAAAAAGAATGTAAAGATGTAGAACCAAAAGTTGGAGAAACTGAAGGAGTGAAAGAATGCAAAGATGTACAAGCAAAAGTTGTTGAAAGAACGTATGAATGAGGAAAAGGAAATAAAGTGCGGCCGAATGAGAGGTAACGAGACAGAGAATGAAATTGTTGGAATGCAAGATTTAATGAAACAGCAAGAGAACAGAATGAAAGAAAAAGGAGTAAAAGAAGTGGCGAGTGATTCAAGGATAGCAATATATGGAAATTCCATAATTAGAGGGCTAATTATTGACAGAGTCCATAAAGTCTGCTATCTGGGAGGGAGAATGAGCACAATAATTAAGGCATTGGACATGAGGAAGAAACAAGCAAGAGAGTTAGTTGTGATTGTAGGGACGAATGATCTAAGTGGACATAAGAAAGATGTGAGGATGAATATCAGGAGACTATTCAGAAGAGTAAAAGATAACAGTGTAGTAGGAAAGGTTGTCAGTGTTACCTAGATATGACTATGAAGAGTTGCAACAGAGAGCCAAAATAATGAATGGAATGATAGCAGAGCTGTGTGAGGAGAAGGGAGTGGAGTTTGTGGATGTATGGCATGTGTTTAGGGTAGAATGAAACTATACAGGCATGACAGGCAGCATTTAAATGGCTTTGGAGTGAGTGTGCTGGAGAAAGTGTTGTTGGATGGAAGTATAGTGTGTGTGTGGAAGTACAGTGTGTGAGAAATGCCAGAGATCAGAAGAAAGAGATGAAAGGAAAAATCAGGAGAATAGTACTGAAGAGACAGAAGTGCTTGGCAGTGAAAACAGTAGTAGTGTGAGACAGGAAGAGAAAACAGGAATACAAGAGGAAGAGGGATACAGGGTGGGGGGAACGTCATGGAGAGAGTCAATGTTGAAAGTGGCAGTGTGAATGTGTGCATGAAGATGGAGTATATTGCGATGTGGGCAGAGAAGTTGAGACTGAGTAGATGTATGTGGTAAGTGGTGATAAAGGTGATTAGACAAGGGTAGTGGAGAAATCACAACCAACACATGGCTTGGGTAGGACTGGCTAATAGACCTAAAAATTAACTGCTGTGTTTGTATACAAATGCCAGAAGTATCAGGAATAAAGGAGATGAAATGGTTTCAGTGATCGAGTTTATTCACCCCAAATCATTGGAATAAGTGAAACATGGTTGAATGAAGATGATATCGTAACAGGAATAAAAATGGAAGGGTACAGTATTTTTTGCGAGGATAGAAAGGGGAAGAAGGGACTGCTGAATATAGCAGGGGAATTAATCCACATAAGGTAGATATGAAAGGAGGAAATAGCGTCAATGGTTTTGAGGCAGTGTGGTGTAACCTGCGGTTGAGAGAAAGATGTATTTAGTTGGATGTTGCTATAGGCCTGGGAATGTGGAAAGTGGTGATGAAGAAATGTATAAACTACTTGGATTAGTGAACAAAGGAATGGTAATTATTATGGGTGATTTGAATTATGGTGGTATAGATTGGAATGAAGAGATAGCATCGTTGGTGAAAGTGATCATGAAGTAATCACCTGTGTTGTGGCTAGTCATATGCAGACTTTTGTGAGGAAAGGATATATGTGGAATTATAAGGCTCGGGATTATGACAAGCTTAGGAGACAGCTTGGAGCTATAATGTGGAACGATGAGTTGAGTGGTAGGGCAATAAATGATGCATGGGAACTAACAAAGAAATACATAACAGCATCAATGTACGACCGTATTCCGAAGGCCATAAGGTTGAATAAAGTACGTGTAAAATGGATGAATGTGGAGCTTAAACATGAAATCTGGAAAAAGAAGGTACTTTGGAGAAAGTACAAGATGAATAATGGTAATAATCAATCAGTCACATGAAAAGTATAAAGAACAAGCCAGGAGAGTGACTCAGTAAGGAAAACAAAAGTAGAGTATGAGCAGAAATTGGCAAAGCAGGCAAAGAAAAAACCCTAGAGTTTTTTTTTAGATATGTGACAAATCTTGGGGGAGTAAACACTCCTACCAGGAATGTCCCCCGGGTGGCAGATGGGGGAAACCCAAATGGGTTGCTCTGAATAAAGAATAAAGAGCTGTGGACCAAGCAGAGGCATGGCAAGCTGGCTACATTATTGTGCGAGTAACTTTCATCAGCCGGAGAAAGTCTACAAACCGAGATAGTACTACTGCATACAGGACAGCCAACGCGCCTACTCGAAGACCACATAGAGGTGAGAAATCAGCAATGTGGTCAGGCAAGGACGTGAAACACGTAGCCGCCCTCAACATACGATCATTATACCGACTTAACAAATTTAAAAAGACTGAAATGGAGTATTTTAGGTTTACCAGAGACACATTGGTGCAGAGATGGATTCATGGATTTACCAAAAGGAAGACTTTACTTCTCAGGAAGAAAAGATAATATAGACAGAGAAGGAGTTGCATTATTAATTGAGAAGAAACTTACACACTCAGTAATTGAAATAAAACCAGTATCTCCTAGAATAATCACAGCCAAACTTCAAACAAAAGAAAAAGGTCAAACAATTAAAATAATCTAAATATATGCACCAGACAATAACCATTCAGAAGAAGAAATAGAAAATATCTATGCAGGAAATAGATAATTCCAAAAACAGAGAACTCATGATAGTGATGGGAGATTTAATGCTGAAATAGGATAGTTCACAGCAGAAAAAAAAAAGATGTGATGGGGAAATTTGGATACGGAGAACTTAACGACAGAGGAGAACAATTACCCCACTTCTGTAAAGCAAACGATCTAATGATTACAAACACATTGTTCTATCAACACCCTAATAATAAATATACATGGACATCCCCAGATGGTAACACAAAGAACTGCATAGACAATATATCGTCATAAACAAACAATGGAAAATATCAGTAAATAATGATACAAACATTAAGAAGCTTTGATTTCGACACGGACCACGAAATATTAACTGCCAAAGTGAAGATAAAATTCAACAGGAAAAACAATATCAGAAAAGAAGAAAACATCAACCTATCAAAACTAAAAGATAGCTCAAGCAGAACTCGATTTTTAGAAAAGATATGCTTGAAATTAAAACCTTCCATCTTCCAGAACAACAGAAAATACTGGGAAGAAGGAAAAGAAACGATGTTATCAATTGCAAAAGACACTCTAGGTACCAAACCCAAAATAAACAAACAGTGGATAACCCAAGAAATCATAGTTACCATAGAAGAGAAAAGAGAGGCCAAGATACTTGTAAACCAACAAAACAATGAAGAGAATAGAGAAAAATACAGAGCACTAAAAAATAAAGTTGACAACCTATGCAAAAAAGCCAAAGAAAAATGGTTAGAAGAAGAAGCTAAGAAATGCCAAGAAGCATACCAACAAAACAACCTAAAAGTCTTCCATGATACTGTAAGAGAAATTACAAAGGAATTCTCAGCAAAAGCAGTAACAATGATAAACAACAAGATGACTGAAACCGGGAATATTGAACATATAAGAAAAATCTGGTCAAACCATTTTAAGACTATCTTCCACCAAGAAAACAAAACTACAATGCCAACAATAGAAGAAAATAACAACCACCCAAAACTTTTACAAGAGGTAGTTAGATACGCAATAAAACAGATGAAAAACAATAAAGCACCAGGCATTGATATCCCTACTGAACTGTGGTCATATGGAGGCAGCACATCAATAGAATAGTTAACAACCCTATTCAATAAAATACTACAGATAGGAGAGAACCCCAGATGACTGGAGAACTGGAAAGATCATCCCAATATACAAAAAAAGGAGACAAAAGAGACTGCAGAAATTACAGACCAATCAATTTACTCTAAGACAAAGTTTGGCTGTGATTATTCTATAAAATATTCGTATAAAATATACGAATATTTTCACCTATAAAAATATATTTTATTATCACCTTTTATTATTATCACCTATTTATTACAATTTATTATATTTTATCACCTATAAAATATTCATAAGAATTATACAAAATAGATTAAAAAACACACATGAAGAAATGATAGGCATAGATCAAGCTGGTTTCCAAGGAAACAATTCAACGATAGACCAAATTTTCACAGTGCACCAACTAGCAGAGCTCAGCTGGGAAGAAGTAAAGAAATATATTGTTGTTTTGTAGACTTTAAACAAGCGTTTGATAGCATCAACAGAGAAATCCTTCTTAAAATTCTACTAGAAAAAGCAATAGACAAATATATAATACAGTTTCTGATAAAATATTACTCTAAGACAAAGGTAATAATTAAAAAGGACACACTCACAACATAACCCATAGAGATCCAAAAAGGAGTAATACAAGGATGTCCATTATCCCCATGCCTATTCAACATATATCTAGACGAAATTGTAAAGAAGGCAATAGACAATGAGCCTGCGATCAATGTCAATGGTTTAAACATAAATAATATCAAATATGCAGATGATCTCGTCCTTATTGCAAAAACCTCAAATGAACTACAAAGGTTGATAAACAAGTTAAATGAAACCTGTAAAACATATGACATGACAATAAATATACAAAAGACAAAAGTGATGAAAACAGGGAGGAACGGAACTACCATCTCAGCCACCCTAAATGGAGAACAAATAGAACAAGTAGACAACTTCATATATCTTGGATCAAAACTAACAGAAACAATAGATGAACTCAAAAAATCAAACATCAAACACAGAATAGCGATAAGATGGACCACCATGGGAAAATTACAGAAAATCTGGAAAACAAACAAGATATCTAATTAAGCCAAAATCAAATTATATGAAGCAATAATTATACCAACAGTCATCTATGGAGCAGAAGCATGGACAATTAAGAAAAGAGAGGAGAAAAAACTGCTGGCATTTGAAATGCTTAAAAAAATAAACAGAACAAGTTGGATAGAAAAGAAAACAAACAGCACAGTCAGACAAGAATTATTGTATAAAAAGATAATAATAGAAAAAATTAGAAAACAACAACTGAGATGGTTTGGCCACAGTACGCATGCACGCAGACAGACTTCCTAATGTCCTAATCAATACTTTTCCAACTGAAAAAAGAAGACCCGGAAGACCAAGAATTACCTGGCTGAAATTAATAAAGAACATCTAAGGAACTTTTTCGAGCAGCAAGGAATAGAAAAGACTGGAAGATCCTGCTCAAGAGAAGACTCAACCCGTTTTATGAAGTTAAAGGATGAAAGTGGTAGAATGGTAACTGCTGCAAAAGACATTGTTGAGGTATTCAGTAATCAATTTATAAGGGTATTTGATCCTTATCAGGGTGGAATCTTGATGTACTTAAGTGTAGAGAACATAGGAGAGGATTGCTTAATTGTGAGTGCAAGAGGTATTTGAGGAAATAAATAAACTTGATGTCAATAAGGCAATAGGATTTGATGACATATCACCACACATCTTAAGGGAATGTTCCAGGGAATTGGCAGTAGCATTGGTATGCCTGTTTAATAAGAGTCTTACAACAGCACAAGTTGGGGGGGGGGGGGGGGGGGGGGGATTAAAACAGACTTCCCGTGCCCACACTCCCGACTGAACAAGCTGGCTTCAGGCCAGGAAGAAGTTGCTGTGACCAGGTCCTGGCAACTCAAATTGAAGCAGGCTTCCAGAAGAAACTTAAATCTGGAGCCACTTTCATTGACCTAACATCTGCTTATAACACTGTCTGGATCAGGGGCCTCCTCCTAAAACTAGCAAATATTATAAAGTGTAAAAAAACTCTACAACTTTTTAAATCTATTCTCTCCAATAGAAAGATCCGGGTCCATATTGGCAGAAAAAAGCGCAGGCCCAGATTCCTTCACAATGGTCTTCTTCAGGGCTCTGTGCTATCCCTTATACTTTTTAACATTGTGTGTATGATCTACCTCATACCAGATCAAACAAGTATATGTATGCCGATGACCTAGCGATCTTACATCAATCCACCTCCTTTATCAACCTAGAATCAACCTTGAATACAGACCTGAACACCCTGGAAGAGTACTTCAAGCAGTGGTACTTGAAGCCAAATCCACCGAAAACAGTGTCCTCAGTATTTCACCTGTACAATGCAGAGGCGAATCGACAACTCAACCTTTCCTTCTGTGGAAAAATGGTAGAACATGAGCCTCACCCAACTAATTTAACCTCAACCAAAATACCTTGGAGTGAGCCTGGACAAAAGCCTAACCTATAAAAGGCACATCATCAACCTCTCCAACAAATTTAAAACCAGAAATAACATCATTTCAAGGCTTGCTGGAACACCCTGGGGTTGTGGTGCAGGTCCTAAGGTCGTCTACACTAGCCCTCGCATTCTCTGCAGCAAATATTATGCCCCTGTATGGGAAAGAAGTACACACACACTAATATTATAGACACCCAGCTGAACTCTACCATGCATACAATTATTGGGACAGTGAGAAGCATCCCTCTCTCCTGGTTGCCTGTTCTATGTAACATTGCTCCACCACACATACAGAGAAGACAAGCCTCGATTAAGGAATTTAATAAAGCAATGAGCAACCCACTCCTGATCCTACACCAGACTCTCATAAACCCACCTAGTCTTCACCTCAAATCCAGAAAGCCTCTCATTGTTCCACTGCATAAAGGTGGTAATAAGGCTGTAGCTTCAAATCATAGGCTGGTCTGTATATCTGGAGTTGTGGGTGAAAGTCCCAGAGAGATTGGTGAGAAGTAGGATATAGAAATGGGTTTATAACAGCAGTATTCTCTGTGGTTATCAGCATGGGTTTAAGGGGATATTATGTTTCACTAACTTATGTACTATAATAAAGTGACAAACACCTTGGACAGGGGAGTGCACACTTAGATTTTGCAAAGGCTTTTGATAGATTGTCACATGATAAGCTCTTAAATAAATTGAAACAGATGGGATTGGATAACAGACTTCTGAGTTGGATGAGTGACTGCCTGTCAGATAGGTATCAGAAAGTTGTATATGGAGGTGCAGTATCCTGAACGAGAAAGGTAACTAGAGGTGAGACTAAGGGGTCAGTTTTGGGGCCATTGTTGTTCAATTTGTATGTTAATGATATTGGGTTGGGTTTAACTAGTGATGTCCAGCTGTTTGCAGATGATGCAAAACTAGGAAGAGCAATGCAGAGTCAAGCAGATGTTATTGCCATACAAGAGGACTTGAATTGATTGCATGAATGTGCAGGTAAGTGAAACTATCAGTCAATGTTGCAAAGTGTAAAGTTTTGAGATTTGGTAAGCAACGATGGGATGCAAAGTACACACTTGGTGGGGAAACTTTAACAGAAGTAGAGGAGATGAGAGATCTAAGAGTGATGGTGGACAAGGACCTGAAATTCAGGGGCCAAGTTGCACAAGTTGTGAAGACATCACATCAGATAATGGCAATAATGCAGAGGACCCTGACATGCAGAAATAGAGAGGTCATGATTCCATTGTATAAGGCCTTGATCAGGTCTCATATGGATTATGCTCAGATTTTGTCACCGGGTTTTCATGGTGTTAAGGATGTGTTAGAAAGGGTCCAAAGAAGATTCACAAATGTGGTCAGTGGTCTTTGGAATGTGGAGTATGACGACAGATTGAAAGAATGTGAGTTGCAGAACCTCATGAATAGGAGGAGGGGGGGGGATATGATTAAGACATATAAGGTAGTCAGAGGTTAAATGGAAGAAATTTTCACAGAATGGGAGAGGTGAGTAAAACAAGTGACCATCACTGGAAACTGGCATCATGGCCCAGACACATTAAATACATTTTTAGCACATGTCAAAACCCATCATGCAAAAATAAACTTCACCAAATCAAAATAAGTAACAATGATCTCCTCTTTTCTAGATACACTATCAACAAGATTTCCTAACTGCTCATTATTCTTTTCCATTTACAGAAAACCCACACATACAGAACGGTGCTTTTACATAAGTAATCACACTACCACCACGTATCCCAACAATATAGCATCTTCATTATAAAATATTAATACCAGAAACACTGACGTTTTTATATTTTTATTCTTTCTTTTAAGGTTACACGGTGATCGGCATTCATATTTCTGAATTTAGGGACACAAAACACACCTGTGAACGTGTGGACAGACTTATGTGTTCGTCGTACATGTTGTTTATTTTTTAAAGGTATATATTAGAACACAGAATAATAAGAAAATAATTATTTATTAACTTATTGCTGATATTTCGCTGGTGTTATAACCAGCATCTTCAGAGCACAAAAACACAGTTTGTCACAATATGCGAGACTAAAACAACATGGTGTAAACAACGGACTAGTTAAACAAAATTGTAACAGCAACACAAAGACTAGAGTCCTGACTTTGGTGCCCTATATAGAGGGCTTCATGAATGTGCAGGTAAGTGGAACTATCAGTTCAATGTTGCAAAGTGTAAAGTTTTGAGATTTGGTAAGCAACGATGGGATGCAAAGTACACACTTGGTGGGGAAACTTTAACAAAAGTAGAGGAGATGAGAGATCTAGGAGTGATGGTGGACAAGGACCAAAGTCCTGACTTTGGCATCCTCTATATAGGGCGCCAAAGTCAGGACTCTAATCTTTGTGTTGCTGCTACAATTTTGTATAACTAGTCCATTGTTTACACCATGTTGTTATAGTCTCGTGTATTGTGACAAACTGTATTTTTGTGCTCTGAAGATGCTAGTTATAACACCAGCAAAATATCCGCAATAAGTTAATAAATAATTATTTACTTATTATTCTGTGTTCTAATATATACCGTTAAAAAATAAACAACACAAAACACACCTGTTGAAATGATTATTTTACTTATTATTAATAAAATAACACTTGGCGTTTCGACCCCTGTATTGAGGTCATCATCAGAAGGATACATGTGTATAGGGAACCAAGCTACATGCTCTTGCACTCTGTACTGGTAAATTAAACTTAGCCTAACCTCTAGCGATAATTAAATAAAATAAAATGAAATAAATAAATATATATATATATATAAAAATTATAATTAATAAATAAAATAAATAAAAAACTACAATAAACTCTGCTAAAGTCCTCATGTACTAAGATTCTTCTGGATTTGTACAGTTCAGATTGTTATACTGATTTTCTTCAGCAGTTCAAGTTGCTATGGAATGTTAAGGGGGAAAAAAAAAATCACTTCACCAAGTCTTCTTGTATTGGGATTTTTCTTTGGCTTGTTCTGGTTGCTATAAAGGTTGCAGATGGGTCCTCTACATTCTTGGAATGGTTAAGCCATCATTTCTGTTCAGATTTGGATTATGTTTGAGCATTTCATATGCTTCCTTAAATTTTCTCTCAAACCAGGTTTTGGTGCAGTGTAGGGACTTGGTATTTTTCCAATCAATTCTGTGGTATGTTTGGAGTGTGTGGTCAGAAAGGCCGGTTTTTCCAAAATGGAGGTATTTAATATGTCGTTTGTGTTCATCTTTCCTAATTGGGATGGTTCTCCCTGTTTCCCCTATGTATAGCAGGTTACATGTGAATTGTATTTTGTATACCCCTGGGTGGGCTAGGTGTGGAGAAAAAGAAAAGAAAACAACTGAAATAATTAAATTCATTAGCACATGGCCAGTAGAAACAACAAAAAAAATTAATACCTCATTATGCCTACGCACCCAGAATTTATGACCTACCAAAAATACACAAAACAGACACACTTCTATGTCCGACTGTTGAAGGAATCGACAGCCTAAATTACCACTTAGCCAAAAAATTAGCAGCCACACTCAAGGAATTGGTAGGTCAGTCCCCTTCCTACATAAATAATACACAACATTTCATAAACAAAATTAAAAACATTACACTCAACGACCAAGATTTATTAGTCAGCTTTGACATAACTTCCCTTTTCACCAATGTCCTGATCAATGATACGATCTTACTCCTGCAGAACATATTCCCACATGACATCACGGGCCTCTTTGCCCAGATACTCCACTCCGGATATTTCATGTGGCAAAACAATTTTTACCTTCAAAAAGAGGGCACAGCCATGGGCTCACCAATTCCCCCCCACCAATTGCTAACTTTTATATGGAGGACTTTGAGCAATGAGGTCTAGAGTCAGCGTGCCTAAAGCCCAAAATTTGGCTCATCACGTCGACGATATTTTCACCATTTGGCCCCACGGCTACAAAGCACTAAATACATTCCTTAGCCACCTGAATAAACAACACAATTGTATCCAATTCACCACTGAAATAGAAAAAAACAACTCTTTTCCATTCCTAGATACACTTGTAACACGTCTTCCCTCGGGCTGTCTCTCTCCTTCTTAGTCTACTGCAAACCTACACACACGCAGGCCAGTACATACACAAAAATTCTTATCATCACCCAAAACAAAAACTAGGTGTCATAAGCACCAGTAAATACAGAGCTCAAACTATCTGTTCAAATGAACAAGCTCTAAACCAGGAATACAAGATCATCAACCATACATTTATAAAAAAAGGATGCAGTAAAAAAAACTATTCAAAAGATCCTCCACAGATATACTAGTAAAAACAAAAAAGATTTTCAAGAATGCTATTGCCATACCTTATGTTAGAGGCATTTCCAAAAAAATAGAGAGAACACTACACAAATACAACCTCAAAACCACCTTGAAACCCCCAACAAAATTAAGACACCTACTCAGTTCTTCAAAAGATCCTCTTCCACAGCTAGCCAACCAGGGATATACAAAATACAATGCACATGTAACCAACCATACATAGAGGAAACAGGGTGAACTATACCAATTAGGAAGGACAAACACAAACGACACATTAAATAGCTCCATTTTTGAAAAACAGGCCTTTCTGACCACACACTCCAAACATACTACAGAACTGATTGGAAAAATACCAAGTCCCTACAAAGCAACAAAACCTGATTCAAGAGGAAATTCAAAAAAGCATGTGAAATGCTTAAACATAACCCAAATCTGAACAAAAATGATAGCCTAACCATTCTAAGTGGAGGACCCATCTGCAACCTTCAGAGTAACCAGAACAAGCCAAAGAAAAATCCCAATACAAGAAGACTTGAAGTGGTTTTATTTTTTTCCCTTAACATTCCATAGCAACTTGAACTGTACAAATCCAGAAGAATCTTAGTACATGAGAACTTTACAATAAACTCTTCCAACAGAGTTTATTGTAGTTTTTTATTTATTTTATTTATTAATTATAATTTTTTAATACATATATATATATATATTTTTTTTTTAATTTTATTTAATTATCGCTAGAAGTGAGGCTAAGAAAAAGATTAATTAACAGCATAGATTTAATTTACCAGTACAGAGTGCAAGAGCAAGGGGTGTTAAAGGGTCAAAGCTGTATAACTGAGAGGAGACCTCCACATAGCCTTTAAAGGAATGCGGAGAACCGACCAGGGCTTCTGACCTAATGTCCAATCCTAACCTTCTCGTGGTGCACCCTGTTGGGTATCTATTTGGATAATGAATGAACGAGGATGGGCTGGCGATTTGGGATTTAGCTGACCAAATTGTATTCTTATTGGTTAAACCAAAATAAAAAACGATGGTACAATATGAGAAAATTTCATGCCTGCTGGGGCGTTGCCCGGTTAACAAGGGCCCCGTTGTTTTCACCAGGGAAACAGGGTGAACAGCGAAAAGTAAGCTACTGGAACAAATCTGAAAACAAACCCCAACTCAACATCACCAGAGTTAAAGATCGGTACAATCAACGTAAGAAGCCTGAATGGCAAAGAAATGGAGCTAGCTGAGGAATTAGATAAGTACCAGATTGACATAATAGGGGTGACTGAAACAAAAAAGAACAAAACTGGTGAGATCTTTCTGAGCAATAAATACAAAATGTTATATTCAGGCAATGACAATCGAGCAAAAGAAGGAGTAGCCATAGTATTCAACACAAAATACAAGGCTAATCTTCTTGAATGGCAGTCAGTCTCAAGTAGAGTAATGTGGGCAAATATGAGAATGGGGAACTGGACAATGAGACTTATTTCTATCTATAGTCCCACGGAAGGTTCTACTAAGGTAGAAGTGGGGGAATTTTTTGAGGCTTTAGAAAAAGCAACTGACACAATAAAAAATGAAAAGTTGGTCCTTGTTGGGGATCTAAATAGCAGAGTAGGAAATATTTATGAGACATACAAAAACATTTTGGGAAAATTTGGAGAAAGAGCAAAGCTAATAATAATGGCAAATATCTGTTGGATTTCTGCTCAGGACATGGACTGGTTATTACTAATACCATGTTCCAACATAAGAATGTGCACAAATTCACATGGAGAGAAGAGGCAAGGAATAAGAAAAGTCTCATTGACTATGTTATTGTTGATAGTGATATTTTCTCCCTACTGCAGACACCAGAGTGTACGGAGGATTTGAAATTGGAAGTGATTACTATTTAGTCTTGAGCAGGATAAAATTGAATTTCATATTGAAAAGAATAACATTTAAGAAAGTTCTAAAGCGAATAAAGGTTGAGCAGCTCTCAGATGTGAACTGTAGACTAAAATACACAAAGATTATTGAAGAAAAAATGAAAGTTTGAGAACAGGAATCAAACCTTGGAGATTCAGTGGCAAACTCTGCAGAAAACATTGATTGATTCTGCCAGAGAGGCATGTGGTGAGGTTGTCTGTAAGGATAAAAAAATCAGAACTCCCTGGTGGACACAGGAAGTTAAAGAGGCAGTGAAGGAAAAGAAGAAAGCATATCAAAAGTTCCTGTCAAATAAGTCAGCTAGTGCACTTAGAGAATATAGAGACAAATGCAAGAATGCTAAACACTGTGTAAAACTAGCTAAACAAAAGTCATGGGAGGACTTTGGCAAGAAAATAGAAAATAAATATCAAGAAGGTTGCAAAATATTCTGGAGGCTGTTGAAGAAGCTTAGGAATGGAGGAAAGAGTGCTGTAAAAGGAATTAGAGATGATAAAGGTGACATGAAAACGGGAGAAAAAGATATCTTTGAAGTATGGAGTAATTACTTGAAAAACTGCTAAATGAAACAAGCAGTGATGACAGCACAGTGGTAAAAAACACTGACCAGGCATGCAGTCAGGAATACATATCCATACTTGAAGTAGAAAAAGCCATCAAAGGCTTGAAATGGGGAAAGGCAGCAGGAGTAGATGATATTCGACCAGAAATGCTGAAGTATGGTGGTATAAGAGTCTTACAGTGGCTGCGCTGCATAGTTCAGAAAGCCTGGACAGACAGACGAATTCTCGATGATTGGAGTAGAGCTTTCATAGTACCCATATATAAAAAGGGAAATAAAACTGAATGTGAGAATTACAGAGGTATTTCCCTACTGAGTGTTCCTGGCAAGGTCTATGCAAGTATACTTGAGAAACGGTTGAGAAGAATTGTGGAAGAAAAGCTTGGTGAAGAACAAGCGGCATTCAGGCCAAATAGAGGCTGTCAGGATCAGATCTTCACTTTACGACAAATAGTCGAGAAAGCATGGGAACATAACAAAGATCTGTATTTAAGTTTTGTCGATTTGGAAAAGGCATATGACAAGGTGCCAAGAGAGAAGCTATTCAATACGCTGCAGTTATATGGTGTCAATGGGGCATTATATCAAGCAATACTTAGTCTTTATTTGAGTTGTAAGTCAGCAGTTAGAATTGAAGTACAGGAAGATGGTTTAATGTTAAATCTGGTGTGAGACAAGGATGTACATTATCCCCTCTGTTATTCATTATCTATATGGATCACATTATGAAGGAAAGTGTGGTAATAAACATGATATCAAAATTGGAGATGTTAATGTCAGCTCTTTGCTTTATGTAGATGATGTTATACTTCTCAATAAATCTGCTACAAGTCTGCAAGATTCTCTGACTAAATTGAATAGCTGTTGTAATAGATATGGTATGAAGGTCAGCAACAAAAAGACAAAAACAATGAAAATAGGTAGAATCATTGAAAATGTCAACTGTGTTGTGAATGGAGAACCTGTGGTACAAGTAAAACATTTCAGCTATTTAGGCACAATTTTTACTGAAGATGGTAAATTAGATATAGAAATAGACAACAGAATCAGCAAAACTGGTATGGTGGGAAGTCAACTGAATAAATTCATATGGAATAAGAGAGAAATTAGTCAGAACACTAAATTAGCTGTATACATTATGGATCTGAGAGCTGGGTCAGAAGTAAAACACTTGACCAAAGACTAGAGACCACAGATATGAGAGTCCTGAGAAAGATTATAGGCGTGAACAGATGGCATCAATGGCAATATCATATTAAAAACAAGGATATTAGGAAAGAACTTGACATTGTCAGCATCCAGGAATGCGTTAGCAGAGCTAAATGGTCACTTAAACAGAATGGGCGAGGAAAGATTAGCAAAACAAGTGTTCTCTGCCAGGTTGGCAGCAAAATGACCCAGAGGAAGACCAAGATATAGGTGGATTGATATGGTACAAAGTGCCTTAGATGATAAAATTTAAGATCTGATAATGTTGGAGTCTTGACAAGTAACAGACTGATTTGGAGGAAAATTGTAGATAGGAAATTAATAATGATGTAATGTTTTTCATGTAGTACTATCATATCCTGTACACCCCTTGAGGGTACATGGCAGGAATTTCGTGATGATGAGTGCAAGAGCATGTAGCTTGGTTCCCTATACACGTGTATCCTTCTGATGATGACCTAAATACAGAGGTCGAAACATGAAGTGTTATTTTATTAATAATATGTAAAATAATCATTTCAACATGTGTGTTTTGTATCCCTAAATTCGGAAATATGAATTTATATTTTTATATTTACAATAACATTTTTAATGTAAAATTTTTGGCTAAGTTTCATAACCATTGTCAATACAGTTACAGCAAAACTCAAAAAAGGAAAATTTAATTGAAAGCACGTGATATTGTGTACAATGTCGGCTGCAGGAGAATTGTTCCATCTGCATTAACAGATATTCAAAATGAATTACAATAAATTGATTTAGTTAATCGTTTTGAAATTATAAACAAAATTTAATTATAACTGTGGAACAAGTGAATGATGAGTATCGGTTAATATAACTTCCCAAAATCGAGAAAGTTTGAGGCAATTGTTTTTGTTCATATTCGGATTGTGAGTGTTTGCTTCACAGTTTCTTCGTAGAGTCTTTCTAGAAGAAAGTAACTTTTGTGTAACACTTTGGTTCTGTTCCACAGAATTCTGTGGAACAGAACCAAAATGCAGTCTGCTAAATCAAATGTGTTGGGTTCGTTGAAAGAAATGTTTTCCTAATTCTTCCAGATGAATTTGCAGAACAACCAATTTGTCCATAATGACATAAGAGCAGGGGTTCTATAAACTCCAGGATAAGACAGAGGAGGATATTTGTCTTTTGGCAAGATAAGGAAGGCATTAAGTTTGTGAAATGGACAGAAAGCAATTTGTACATTAATCTTATGAAGTAATCTTGCTATTTTTTCAGAAAGTCATGTGATAACCTATCAAATGCCTTTGCAAAATGCAAAAAAATGGCAGTATATGCCTTTCCCCTCATCAACTGCTCTTATCACTTTATTATAAAAGGCAATCATATTACTAAAGCAAGAGCGTCCCTTAACAAATCCATGTTGATTCTCACAAATAACATTATCCTAATCTGCCAAATACTGTATATGGTCCCTCACCAATTTCTCCAAGACCTTAACAACTACTGATGACAGTAGTTACATACAAACTGGCCTATAATTAGACACTTCCAGTCTGCCACAGCCCTTATGCAATGGCACTATCTTACCTTCCTTCCAAATCCTGGGTACCTTTCTCATAGCCAGACTATCATTGAAAAGCCAGGTCAATGGAGCTGTCAGTTCTTTAGCAAAATCTATCAAAACCTCTGGTGAAATACCATCCAGTCCCACAGCTTTACTAACATCCAGAGAACTCAGTATTTGGAACATACTCTCCTCTTGCACCTCTAAACCTCGAACCTGCCCTACCCCTCTAGTATTAAAACCTATTTCTCCAGAATGAAATAGGTGTTCAGTGAACAACTCCACTATGTCCTCTGCATTAGTCACTCTATTCCCATTTCTATCCCACAATGTCATTCTTCCACAATCATTTCTTCTCCTACTGGCCACATATCTAAAAATTTCCCAAGGATTTTCTTTGTATCTTAATGCCAATAACTTCTCATATTCCAGTTTTGCTTCCTCAACATACTAGTCACTCTCCTGGCCTGAGTCATATATTCTTCATACAGCTGCACTCAACTCCTCTGATTACATCTCTTCCATAATCTCTTTTTCACCTGCATTTCCTGTATGATATTGTTTGTCATCCACTTTACACCAAATTGTGTCCACTTCTTCATTCGTACAGCTTATTATTGCTGCTAACAAAAATTCCTTCACAATTTCCCAATCACTAATGATATCCTGGCCTTTCAATTCTGCCCGCTATGGAACTGTCCCAAGTTGAAGACAATTATAACCACCCACCTTATAATTCCAGATATGTTCCCTTTTCTTTGATACTCCTGCATTTCTATTCATCTTCCAAGTCAAACTATATGGTCACTCTCTCCAACTGGGGGCAGAGATGTTATCTCAGTTATTATCAGCTCTTCAGATGCTATGACCAAATCCAAAACTCTTGAACCCTTGTGACCAATATCACATGTTGCTTAAGACATTTGTCCCTCAAGAATTCTAGAAATTCTATTCCCTTATTACTAAATTCTATTCCCTTATGTAGTAATAAGGGAATGGAATTTCTAGAATTCTTGAGGGACAAATGTCTTAGGCAACATGTAATAGAGGTCACAAGAGGTTCAAGAGTTTTGGAATTGGTCACAAGATCAGAAGAGCTGATAATAACTGAAATGACATCTCTGCATACAGTCGGATACAGTGACTATGTGGTTTCACTTGGAAGATGAATAGACATGCAGGAGTATCAAAGAAAAGGGAACATATGTGGAATTTTAAGATGGGTGATTATAACAGTCTTAGATATCAACTGGACAGTTCAATGGAGGTAGGAATTCGAAGGATGAGATATCATCTTGAGAAAGGTTACAAGAGAGAGAAAGCATGCACTGCTAATTAGTAATAAAGATAGAGTAAAGATTATTATTATTATTCAGGCCTCCATGGAGTCAAAAGACTTATCGTGGGAGGTCCTTCCTAAGAAACACAAAGTCTATCAAGACTCATCAAAGGGAGGTCCCCCCCCTAAGAAAAACAAAGTCTATCATACCACTCCTTAAACTCATTGACCGTTTTCACTCTCACCACTCCATCAGGCAATGCAATCCAAGGTTCAATCACCCTCCATGCAAAGAAACCACTCCTCACTCTCTTGATCACAGTTTCCTTTCGTAATTTCCAGGAATGGCCTCTTGTCATCACTCCTTCGCGCTGTTCAACAAAGCGAAAGAACTCCCCAGTGTCAACCCTGTAACCACCTCTCAACAGTTTCAAAGTCTCAATCACATCACCTCTCCTTATTCTATCCACCAAACTCTGCAGTCCACATTCCCTCAGTCGATCCTCGTAACTATCATTGTACAGTCCTGAAACCATCTTTGTTATCTGCCTTTGTACCCTTTCCACAGTTAATTTATCCCCTTCAAATCCTGGGGACCAAATCTGAGAACAATAGTCCAAGTGTGGTCTGATCAGGGTCTTATACAACGGAATGATAACTGTTTTATCTCTGCAGGTCAGTATCCTTCTCATTATTGCAGCAATTCTCTGTGTTACCTTCACCACCTTTGCAATATGTCCCCTAAATTTCAGGTTTCTATCAATCATCAATCCCAGTTCTCTTGTTTCCCCCTACTTCCTCCAGTATAACTCCTCCCATAGAGTATGCAGTGTCCCATCGATGCTTCCCAAACCTCAAGACTTTACATTTTGCTGCATTAAACCGAAACCCCCATTCATTTGCCCATCTATCTAGCTTATTCAAATCATCTTACAGGGCTGCAGCATCTGCACTATTACTAATAATCCTTCCCAGCTTTGCATCATCTGCAAACAACTGAACATACCCCTGCAATCCACTGACAATGTCACTGATATAAAGGTTAAACAATATAGGTCCCAGCACTGAGCCCTGTGGGACCCCCACTTGTAACCTTCTGCTTCTTTGAAACTGCCCCACCATACACAACTATCTGATACCTATCGGACAGCCGATCCCGAATCCAGTTGACCAATCTGGCATCCAGATTCATGTGCTGCAACTTGAATATCAGCTTATCATGTTGCACCCTGTCAAATGCCTTTGCTAAGTCTAGGAAAATGGCAGTACATGCCTTTCCCTCATCTAATGTTCTTGTAACTTTATTATAAAAGGCTAGCATATTGCTAAAACAAGAGCGCACCTTCACAAATCCATGTTGACTCTCACAGATAACATTACCCTCATCTGCCCAATGCTGTATATGATCCCTCACTACTTTCTCCAAGATCTTAACAACTACTGATGACACACAAACTGGTCTATAATTAGACACTTCCAGTCTGCTACAGCCTTTATGCAATGGCACTATCTTACTTTCCTTCCATTCCATGGGCACCTTTCCAGTAGCCAGACTTTTATTGAAAAGCCAGGTCAAAGACACTGTCAGTTCCCTAGCACATTCTCTCAAAACTCATGGTGAAATACCATCCAGTTCCACAGTTTTACTGACATCCAGAGTACTGAGTATTTGAAACACACTCTCCTCCTGTACCCTCTAAACCTTGAACCTGCCCTATCCCTCTAGCATTAAAAGCGACTCCACCAGGATGAAATACTCCAATAAAGTGGTCATTGAACAATTCTGCTATGTCCTCTGCATCAGTCACTCCATTCCCATTTTTATCCCACAATATCATTCTTCCACAGTCATTTCTCCTCCTACTGGCCACATATCTAAAAAATTCCCTAGGATTTTCGTTGGATATTAGGGCTAATCTCCTCTCATATTCCAGTTTCGTCTTCCTTACCATACTAGTCACTCTTCTGGCCTGTGTCTGATACTCTTTATGCACTTCTCTTCTCCTGTCTCCTTATATCTCTTCCACAGCCTCTTTTTTGTATGCAATTTCTGTTTAATATTGTTTGTCATCCACTTTACTCCAAATTGTGTCCTCTTGTTCACTCTTGGTATACAACTGACCATTGCTGCTAACAAATATTCCTTCACAATTTCCCACGCACTAATGATATCCCATCCTTACAATTCCTCCCTCCATGAAACTTCCCCAAGTTGACGTCTTAGACTATTATAATCACCTGCCTTATAATTCCACATACGTTCCCATCTCTTTGAGACTCCTGCATGTCTATTCATTTTCCAAGTCAAAACCATATGGTCACTCTCTCCAACTGGTGGGAGAGATGTCATCTCAGTTATTATCAACTCTTCTGATGCTATAACCAAATCCAGATATCACATTATATAGGCAATAACAACTTACGTTTATACTATTACATAAAAAAAAGGCAATGACACATGTTGGATATTCCGAAATAAATGTTTCTTTAAAATAGACTATTGTTACTTATTAGTTTTCTATCTGGAATTGTTATTCAACAATGTATCAATGATTATTTTTATACTGTTATCTGATTAATACTATTTTTCTATAAAGTAGATGGGTTCCACTCACAACCCAGGCGCTTTAGTTACTTTTTTTAGAATCATCCAAATGGGAGTCATAAGTTTTAAACTAACTTCAAAATTAAGTAATTCAAATTAATAAACTATTCCTACCTTTCCAAGTTCTTTGTCATCCAAACTCAGCAAACCAGGACTTTCTGTATATAATTTTACTTTCACTACAGGTAAAGGATGAGTGCTTGTAAAGTCACCTTGTGTATCCCACCTGGAAAAAAAAAAAAAGGAATATGCATTCTTCATATATGTCTCTTTTTTTTTAAAAAAAAAAAATTATTATTACTAATACTATTACAAGGGATCTTCAAGGAATCAGGGACTCTTTGAGAGGCCATGTATCTCACACACACATGCATACACATATATATATATACACAAACTCATACTTTCTCATGAATTCATGCACACTACCTGCACTCACCAATCTCCAAATGCAAGCCATTCCAGTTACACACTGCTCTATGAGAGAAAAATTTACTTCTCATGCCTTCCTTGAATAATTCATTCTCAATGTCTGTGAATGTCCTCTTGTCATCTCACTACCCTCCATAAAATGAAAAATTCCATCTATACCCGTATGTATATATCAGTAGCGTCGCATGCCCCCTTTAGGTTGGGTGTGTGCTGTCATGTGGCTTATGCAACCTGCACAACAAAATTCACGTCAATTAGACCGTATAATTGCATTTTTATCGATGTATAAAAGTTTTAAGAGTACATAGCACATCGGTACTCATCTTAACTGGTCAAATGCAATTTAACTTTGAATACTTTAATTTATCAATTAATATAATTTTAATGGAAAACATAAAGATCAAATCAACAATAGCTAAGCTTCACACACAGCATTTATGCTTCATGGTGATATTAGATATCATTTGCAAATACTAGAGTGAGACACAGATAATTTGAATTTTGATATTTAAATTTTTAAATACTGCCATATAATATGCACAGAAATTGGAAAAAGTAATCACACATCCAGAAATTATTATTTTTCTGAATTGAACCAAAGAAAGGCTGAAATAACTAATTTTACTTATTTATAAATAAGTTCCAACCTCCTTTGACTATAACTATACAATCTGCAAAAGCTCTGGCACAAAATGGAAAATTCAGTAAATCATCAACACTGTTTCCCAATATAAATATGGGCAAAAAAAAAAATTATAAATTATACAATAATTATACAATATTGGTAATATTGTTATTCCGTGGGTGTTCACTGCACACCTATCACATACACATGGAATATTCGTCCCTAGTATGTATGTATGTATATTAATACAATAAAGAAATTATCATGGTGCATCAATTGCAAGGGTATAAGATAAAGAAATAAAGCAAATCAAGAGCCTACTATGAGAATTAGTTGGCAGAATAAGTCAGTCCCAATTTGTATAGACTGGAAGCATCCTGCAATACCTAGACTAATACACATGAGAATAATACATCACCAGTCATTTTAAAAGTGAGTGATGCTAATTCCAATTAGTGTCACTCATGTTTGAATTGGCTTCTGTTTAGAATTGTGTAATTCAATCTAATTGTATGAAATAACGAGTGTGTAGTCCACTGACCCGTTTCCTGTAATGGTTCAGAAGTAGAGTTAGAATAACTAGTTAAATCATGTCATACTGAGCCAATGGATTTATTAACTAATCCTATACTGGACTAACTCATTTATCATAAATATTGTTTTCTCTGAAGCCTATTGGCTCTTTATTTTAAATAAAATGTTTTCTCTGCTTTTACAGATTCTATCCCGGGCCTACATATTTTGATGTTTCACTAAGCTACATACTTCATGATAAAATTTTCAATGGAGTGATACAGCACTAGGAAATGATTAAACATAGTATTTAATGCTTTCAATATTTCATCTTTGTTACACAGACATCATCAGGGAGTACAAACTGAGACTTGTAGCACACACACACACACAAAGGCAGCACACTGAAACACACAGATGAAAGATTAGTGTCCTACCTAGGTGAAGTGTCCTCTACAGACATCTGTCAGCGGCCTAGAATGTAAACTGGGATCTCGAAGTATTAGTGTTTCCCCATATTTTGGGAAAATTTATGCAACCATATTTATTTAAATTAGGCTGATTTTTAAAAGCAGCAGCAGATTCTAAAGCAGTCTTTCTCTTCTAAATTTACTGTAATGGAACATGATGGTCTTTTTCCTGATTCTCTGAGCTGCATCCAAAGCATGGTCTGCAAGGCCAGATTGACCATAGTCAGGACTGCAAATGTATTTTTTTTGTGTGTTTTTCCATTCAGATGGTAGCTGATCGTCCTGTCTGTCCATAGTAGGCCAACTTGCATGAATAAGGAATTCTATATATACCTGGAAAGGTGGAAGGAGTTTGTTGGAGCAGATAAGTGTAACTAATTTTAAGTGGGGATTGAAAGTGGTGCAAAGATTGCATTTCTATAACATTCTGGATATTTTTTCTGATGTGCCATGGACATAGGAGATGGAGATAGCATTACTAAAATCTTTCTGAAGAGAAGGTCGTGGATTGGGGGAAGGATTGATTATATATTTTATATTGTCCGAGCTATAGCTATTAAATAAAAAATATGGTGTATATGACTGAGTTCTGTTGCAAGATAGATCTCATTAGAACAAAGATTATAAGCTGTACGGTTTAGTGTTTTTATGACACCATATTGCTGAGGATGGGAAGGGTGATTAGAAATTTTGTGAATGTATTTGCCTGCCTGTATGAGTGGCATTCCTATATACTGAAAAAGAAAGGTTACCATTAGGCAAGCAGGTGACCAAGGTATCTAGAAACGCCAGATTATTATTAGTTTCCTTTTCCATTGTAAATTGGATTCAAGGGTGAGACTATTCAGGTGACATACTAAGCCCATTCTAATTGATTCTAAGCCCATTCCTCAAGTGCAACCTCTTCATACTGTAATTAACTTGCGTCAAAAAGTCTTAACAAAGCTGCCATTAGCATTGTAAGTCTCAGCCACAATTGCTGTTGCATCTTAACAATTACGGACACTAGACCTAATGTGACACATATGTGGTATCCATAACTTAATTCCTGACATAGTAATATTAGGCTTGACATCTTCAATTCATTTTCTACATTTTTGTCTCCCAAAAGAAATCTATCTCCCTGCCGGTTCAGTGCCATCAATAAATTAACAGCATAGTCATCACCAGGTCTGACAAAGGAAGTGCTACCATCTTCAATGCCAGTAAATACAATAAGAAAATAGATATCATTCTTAGAGACCATTAGATTATTATCATCATCATCAAATTCTCTCATAGTACCCATATATAAAAAGGGAAATAAAACTGAATGTGAGAATTACAGAGGTATTTCCCTACTGAATGTTCCTGGCAAGATCTATGCAAGTATACTTGAGAAACGGTTGAGAATTGTGGAAGAAAAGCTTGGTGAAGAACAAGCTGCATTCAGGCCAAATAGAGGCTGTCAGGATCAAATCTTCACTTTACGACAAATAGTCGAGAAAGCATGGGAATATAACAAAGATCTGTATTTAAGTTTTGTCGATTTGGAAAAGACATATGACAAGGTGCCAAGAGAGAAGCTATTCAATATGCTGCAGTTATATGGTGTCAATAGGGCATTATATCAAGCAATACTTAGTCTTTATTTGAGTTGTAAGTCAGCAGTTAGAATTGAAAGAAGTACAGGAAGATGGTTTAATGTTAAATCTGGTGTGAGACAAGGATGTACATTATCCCCTCTGTTATTCATTATCTATATGGATCACGTTATGAAGGAAAGTGGTATTAAACCTGATATCAAAATTGGAGATGTTAATGTCAGCTCTTTGCTTTATGCGGATGATGTTATACTTCTAAATAAATCCACTACAAGTCTGCAAGATTCTCTGACTAAATTGAATAGCTGTTGTAATAGATATGGTATGAAGGTCAGCAATAAAAAGACAAAGACAATGAAAATAGGCAGAATCATTGAAAATGTCAACTGTGTTGTGAATGGAGAACCTGTGGAACAAGTAAAACATTTCAGCTACTTAGGCACGATTTTTAGTGAAGATGGTAAATTAAATATAGAAATAGACAACAGAATCAGCAAAGCTGGTATGGTGGGAAGTCAATTGAATAAATTCATATGGAATAAGAGAGAAATTAGTCAGAACACTAAATTAGCTGTATACAAGGCAATGTTCAAAACAGTTTTAACTTATGGATCTGAGAGCTGGGTCAGAATTAAAACACTTGACCAAAGACTAGAGACCGCAGATATGAGAGGCCTGAGAAAGATTATAGGCGTGAACAGATGGCATCAATGGCAATATTATATTAAAAACAAGGATATTAGGAAATAACTTGACATTGTCAGCATCCAGGAATGCATTAGCAGAGCTAATCTCAGGTGGTATGGTCACTTAAATAGAATGGGAGAGGAAAGATTAGCAAAACAAGTGTTCTCTGCCAGGTTGGCAGGAAAACGACCCAGAGGAAGACCAAGATATAGGTTAATTGATACGGTACAAAGTGCCTTAGACGATAGAAATATAAGATCTGATAATGTTGGAGTCTTGACAGGTAACAGACTGATTTGGAGGAAAATTGTAGATAGGAAGTTAGTAATGATGTAATTTTTTCATGAATGTAATTTTTTCAGGAATTTGATGATGATCATCATCATCAAATTCCTGACATGTACAGGACTGTGCTACATTTTTTTTCTCAGTAACACAAGTTAGTTGAATATATATATATATATATATATATATATATATATATAAAATGCAGTGTTTATATATATTTAGCATTTAGTTTAGTAGTCCCTCGGCAGTAAGGAATGATGGCGGCCACAGCTACAATCACAAATGGCACGTCTCACAAAGTCCTCCACCATTTAAGAACTGAATTATATGTAACATAATAAAGGACTTTGTGGCATGCAGTGCTTGTGGCATGAATGCATCCCGGAGTTAGATATGGGGGGGGGGTGAGAGAAGAGGGGAGTGTATACATGCACAAAATGTAGGCAACGGGAGGAATTCAATGAATCAGATATTTCAATAACTGACCTAGTTGCGTCAGGGATAGGAAAAGAATGTTGAGAGATGAGTGGTGTGATATGAGAGAATGAAGAGCAAAATATTAATGAGAAAATAAGAGTCGGGAATGTGGAAGACTTGAATGATTTGTGAAATTTTCGGAGATGGTCTTGATTGAGAAAATGAATGGCAAATAAGAGTGATGACTAACGTGCAGAGAGGAACAGATGTGCTGATAGAGCAGATGGAATGTCTCAATGAATGCAAGGCGAATCAGAGTAGAAGTGAGAGAGAGTTTGAGAATGATAGAAGATGAGAGAATAGAAACAGTAGGAGAGAGGGAATGAGAGAGCAGTTTGGGAATGAGAGAAGAGGAGAGAATAGAAACAGTAGGAGAGAGAGAGGGAATGAGAGAGGCATGGGAATGATAGAAGAGGTAATAGAGAGAGAGGGTTATGAAAGTGATAGAGGGGAGAATGGAAACAGATAAGAAGCGAGGGAATGCTGGAACCAGGAATAGAGGAATGCAAGGACAGCAGGTAAGTAGGGGAACACATAGAGAAAGGTTTAGAGGAGAGAATGAGAGATGCAGGTGAGCAATCAAAGAACAGAGTGGCAAGAGGTGATTGCTGTTTTCTGAACGAGTTTGTGTGTCGATGCAGGAAAACTAGAATTCCCAGGGTGGATGGTAGCAGGGGTGGCCTCTTGTGGGAATGGGTGCATTGGGGGGAAGGGGGAAACGACATTAGGTAACACTGAGTACACTGCGGTTGAGAGGGGACAATGATAGGTATAGAAGCAGTGACATTTTATACTTGATACTAATGCCAGGAGTGTCCAAAATAAAGGAGATGAATTGGTGGTGCTGATAGCATCAGCCTGGCCAAAGATTATTGGGATCTCTGAGACATGGTTGACGGAGGATGATATAATAACAGGAATTGAAGCAGCAGGGTACAGCATTTTTTGGCAGGATAGTAATGTGGTGGTGTAGTACTGCTTATGATAAGTGATGACTTTCTTTTAAAAATGGTGGAAGCTTTGGAAAGCAGTGG
The DNA here is from genome assembly GCF_054136105.1 of Typopeltis vanoorti. NCBI lineage: Eukaryota > Metazoa > Arthropoda > Arachnida > Uropygi > Thelyphonidae > Typopeltis > Typopeltis vanoorti. The sequence continues at coordinate 2,493,867 of NC_143549.1, read as the reverse complement.
CACTAATGGTTTACAATGCATGGTGTGAGGTGGAGGTGGGCAAAACAGGATATTTAGTGGGGTGTTGCTACAAACCAGGGAGAACAGAGGGTGGGGAACAGGAGATGTTTAGACAGTTGAGCTTGGCAAGTGCAAGAAGAATGATTGTTATGGGAGATTTAAACTACAGCAGTATAAGCTGAGAAGAGGAAAATGCATGCAGTAATATAAGGGGATGGAATTTCTAGAATTCTTGAGGGACAAATGTCTTAGGCAACATGTAACAGAGGTCACAAGATGTTCAAGAGTTTTGGACTTGCTCATAGTGTCAGAACAGCTGATAATAAGTGAGATGACATCTCTCCCACCAGTTGGAGAGAGAGAGAGAGTGACCATGTGATTTTGACTTGGAAGATGAATAGACATGCAGGAGTATCAAAGAAAAGAGAACGTATGTGGAATTTTAAGATGAGTGATTATAATAGTCTTAGATATCAACTTGAGACAGTTCCATGGAGGTAGGAATTGAAAGGCCAGGATATCATTAGTGCTTGGGAAATTGTGAAGGAATTTTTTTAGCAGCAATAGTAAGCTGTACAAATGAAGAAGTGGACACAATATTGTGTAAAGTGGATAACAAACAATATCAAACAGGAATTGCAGTTGAAAAAGAGATCATGGAAGAGATATAGAGAGAGAGAGGGGGTGGAGGGCAGATACACAAAGAATATAAGACACATGCCAAGAGAGTGACAAGTATGGTGAGGAAGGAAAAACTGGAATATGAAGAAATTGGCACTAAGATAAAAAAAATCCTAGGGAATTTTTTAGCTATTTGGCAAGCTGGAGGAGAAATGATTGTGGAAGAATGACACTGCAGGATAAAAATGGGAATAGAGTGACTGATGCAGAGGACATAGTGGAGTTGTTCAATGAACACTTTATTGGAGTATTTCATCCTGGAGAAATAGGTTTTAATACTAGAGGGATAGGGTTCCAGTTTTAGGTGCTAGAGGAGAGTGTGTTCCAAATACTGAGTATTCTGGATGCAGAGTGGGCACTAGGCTGGACGTCGCCTGCCTGCAAAGCTGAAATGGGTGGCTCCAAACAAATGGCAATTTATTTATTTATTTTTGTCATAATCATGTGGAAAGAATTTACAAGAATTTTTTTGTAAATTTGCAGCTGTAACTTTTTCTAACTGTAAATTTGCAGCAATTATATGGACTTACCTAATTATTATTACTTAATTCGTTTGCAAAAATTTAAAGAAAGAATGAAACTTCATACTAACACTTCGAAATGGCACCTACCTTGTAGTGGCACCCGCCTGCAATGCAGGCCTTGTCTGGATGTTAGTAAAGCTGGGGGACTGGATGGAATTTCACCATGGGTTTTGAGAGAATGTGCTAAAGAATTGACAGCTCCGTTGACCTAGCTTTTCAATGAAAGTCTGACTAACGGAAAGGTAACCGGGATGGAAGGAAGGTAAGAGAGTACCATTCGATAAGGGCGGTAGCAGACTGGAAGTGTCTAATTATAGCCAGTTTGTGTGCCATCGGTAGTTGTTAAGGTCTTGGAGAAATTAGTGAGGGGTCATATACAGCACTGGGCAGATGAGAGTAATGTTATCTGTGAGAATCAACATGGATTTATTAAGGGGATGCTCTTGCTTTAGTAATACGACTGCCTTTTATAATAAAGTGACAAGAGCAGTTGATGAGGGAAAGGCATATTCTGCCATTTTTTTGGATTTTGCAAAGGCGTTTGACAGGGTGCCACATGATAAGCTGATATTTAAGTTGCAGGTTAGTCAAATGAAGAAGTGGACACAATTTGGTGTAAAGTGGAGTTCAGGATTGGCTGCCTGATAGGTATCAAAGAGTTGTGTATGGTTGGGCAATATCAAGGAAGAAGAAGAAGGTTACAAGTGGGGTTCCACAGGGCTCAGTGCTGGGTCCTGTATTGTTCAACCTTTATATCAATGAAATTGTGAATGGTTTGCAAGGGTATATTCAGTTGTTTGCTGATGATGTGAAGCTGGAAAGGGTTATCAGTAATAGTGTAGATGTGGCAGCTCTGCAAGAGGATTTGAATAAACTAGCCAGATGGGCAAATGAACGGGGGAGTGTCAGTTTAATACAGCGAAATGTAAAGTCTTGAAGTTCAGGATCCATCGATGGGAGGATGCATGCTCGATTTGAGGAGATATACTGAAGGAAGTAGGGGAGACAAGAGACCTGGGGGTTATGATCGATAGAAAACTGAAATTCAGGAAGCATATTGCAAAGGTGGTGAAGGTAACCCAGAGGATTGCTGCAATACTGAGAAGGACACCGACATCCAGAGATAAGAGTTATCATTCCTTTGTATAAGATCCTGATAAGACTACACTTAGACTATTGTTCTCAAATTTGGTCCCCAGGATTTGAAGGGGATAAATTAGCTGTGGAAAGGATATAGAGACGGATAACAAAGATGGTTTCAGGATTGTACAATTTCAGTTACGAGGATCAACTGAGGGAATGTGGACAGCAGAGTTTGGTGGATAGAAGGAGGAGGAGGAGAGGTACTATGATCGAGACTTTTAAACTGTTGAGAGGCAGTTACAGGGTAGACAATGGTGGTGAGACCCAGAGGTGGTGACACTAAGGCAGAAGCAATAGAGAGGTCATATTTATCTATATGAGTTGCCAACCGGTGCAACACTTATTATTAAATTACTCTGGATTTAGAGAAAGATGTTGGAAGTTTATTTTGCACTTGGTTAGACAATAATAAATTTAGTTTAATACTTTATCCAAGTGTGAGCAAACAAAATTTGCACCTGAAAATATCTTCAGGACTGTATCAAGGTGGTGCAACTGTTGGCAACTGTCTGGGTCTGCCTCCCACTGACGAGACCTCAATAAAGGTCGAAACCGGTATGGGTAGTGGCCCTTCCCTTAATGCATAGCATTATACATGTCTGCAAGGAGATGTGCTCTGCATTATGGAAGATACTGAGACAAGTAGTGATGAGAGCTTGGTCTACCTTTGCTTCGAGTTGCCAACAGTTGCACCACCTTGCTACAGTTCTGAAGATATTTTCAGGCCCAAACTTTGTTTGCTCACACTTGGATAAAGGATTAAACTAAATTTATTATAGTCTAACCAAGTGCAAAATAAACTTCCAAAAAAAAAATATTGCTGATTTTCATACCAAATTTATTACAACACTTATTCAGTTTAGGTAATCTTGCAGAATTGTACTGATTTATTTAAAAGTATAACATCATCTGTATAGCATCATTAGCTTTCTTACATTTGTCTCTGTATTCTCTTAGAGCACATGCTGACTTAATCACTTGGACCTTTCGATGTGCTTTCTTCTTTTGAGTGACTGACTCTTTAACTTCTTATGTCCACCATTGAGTTCTGATTTTTCTATCCTTGCAGACAAACCTCACTACATGCCTCTCTGATTGAATCAATCAATGTTCTCTTCAGAGCTTACCATTGAATATCCAAGGTTTGTTTATAGTTCTCAAACTCTTTGGTATTTTTTCTTGAATAATGTTTGTGTATTTTAGTCTACATTTCACATCATAGAGCTGCTCAACTTTTATTAGCTTTAAAACTTTCTTAGATGTTCTTCTTTTCAATATCAAATTCAATTTTATCCTGTTCAAGACTAAATGGTGATCACTTCCAATTTCAAATCCTCTATACTGTTCTGCACCAGTCAGAAACATTACTATTAGCAAAGGTGTAGTCAATGAGATATTTCCTATTCCTTGCCTCTTTGTTCCATGTGAATTTGTGTGCATTTTTATGTTGGAAATTGTGTTAATAATAACTAGTCCTTATCCTCAGTAGAAATTCAAAAGGTATTTGCCAATATAACCAGGTTTGCTCTTTTCTCCAAATTTTTCCAAAATTTTATATTTTTTCAAAAAATATATTTATGTCTGACAATGATTTCAATTCTGCTATTTAGATCCTGAACAAGGACCAACTTTTCTTTTTTCATTGTGTCAATTGATTTCATTAAACCTTAAAAAATTCCTCCACTTTTACTTTAGCTTCTTATTTTCTAGGAAATGACAACATAAACTAGATTATTAATTATAAAAATCTTTAATAACTATTTATATTTTGGCAATGTCAAATTGCAATCATCAGGGATCACAAAACAATGATATGTACATACAGGCACTCATAGCAAGCAAATGAGGCAGAAAAAATGCAACAGAAGTCGGTCCTAGAGTCCTAAATGGTCATCTGAGATTTGCAGATGACATTGTTATTAATGAAGAAGACGAAAGAGAACTACAAAAAAACACTGAAACTGTTAAATGAGGAAGGGAAGAGACTTAGGCTTGTTATGAACTTGGAAAAAACAAAGACGATGGTATTTGGTGAGAAGAACATGAAACAAAAGATACAAGTGAATGGAATTGATATAGAAAATGTAGAACAATTCACATATTTGGGAAGTAAAATGATTTGGACTGTAAAAAAGAAATAAAGATCTGGATTGCAAAGGGAAGAACAAATCTGAAGGCCATGGATAACATCTGGAAAAGTAAAGTGATCAGCCTGCAAACAAACTAATAGTGCTGGAAACATGCAGCTTTAGCAGTGTACTGTATGGATCTGAAACATGGGTAATAAATAAGGAATCAAGAAAAGGAATTTTGTCATTTGAAAGAACTTGTTATAGGAAGATTCTAAGAATAGAATGGGTACAGAAAATCACCAATGAAGAGCTCTATCAGAAGATACAACCAAAACAGAATCTAATGCAGAAGATTATAAAACGGAAGCTGCAATTATTTGGACGCCTGCAGAATGAGTGAGGACCAGAAGATAAAGACATTCGTGTTTGGTATTATGGATGGTGTAAACAGAAGAGGTAGACCATACAGAGAATGGATAGACGTCATTAAGGACTGATGTGGAATGGGTGTACAGAAACTACGTCACTATCTTCTTCCACCTTTCTTTGTCCAGTGCACAGTGTCGCAGTTTCTGTACACCCATTCCACACCAGTACTTTATGTCATCTATCCATTCTCTGTATGGTCTACCTCTTCTGTTTACACCACCCATAATACAAACAAGAATGTCTTTATCTTCCAGTCCTTTCATTCTACAGATGTGTCCAACGGGCAGTGAGCCCATGGTTTGTGATGATGATTTCCATGGGGTATGGAGACTCATCGCAGGAGACCCAAATCAACCATTATACACATAAGTCCTGTCATACCTCTCCTTGAATCCATTCACCATTAGGGAACTCACAACAAATTCTGGCAATCCATTTCACTCACTCACCACTCTCCAAACAAAAAATCCAGTCCACACATCTCTACTAACCACTCTTAGACAACTTACACAACAATATACACACTGAGAATTCACCAGTGAGGGGAAAGTGAGGAGAAAGTAAACATCCTTGCTCAAGTCCTTTTCCAACCTGAAGCCAATCAGTTAATCCAACATCTGTTCTCACGGCTTCTTGCTCCCTGTACAAGTTGGCATCAACCTGACATGTCAAGAGGAAATTATTGGGTTAACAATCTATTGTTTCTTTGTGAGGGATATTAGTGAAGAGAGATACAAACATCAAAGTTTACTAACATGTCTCTATCTGCCAGTTTCATGTCATTTCTCCTTGTATGAAATTCTATATCGAAGAGGTTGAGTGGCAAGTGAGGTGACAGAGAAGTTTAGATAGAATGTTGATATTTTATATGTGAGAGTGTCCACAGAATTCACAACAGGTTTGAGTGGACAGTTACTTTTATGTAATTTTGATGAACCATATATTCTAGGAGGTATTGCATGGCATGTTTTGAGCCTTTTGATAGTTTCTTCATCTATAGATGTTGCTTCATAGAGTAACTCGAGTTTTTTTAGCTGACTTTTGGCAGGATCAAAAGATTTGGCTCTTACTAGCTGATGGTCAATACCACAATTTGCTTCAGAACAAGTATGCACATCAGAGATGTTTGTCTTCCACCACCGATGAGCCAAGATGTAATCAATCTGGTGCCTTGACCCAACAATGGAAGGAAGGATGGCTGTAAGTATAGGTGCATTGTGGGTTTCTGGAAGCAAGTATTGGTAATAACTAATCTGTTAGCTTGGGCAAATTCCAATAGTCTTTCACCACGATTGCTATGTTCACCCAGACCAAACATGCCACAATAGGGCTTAACTCTCATACTCTTTCCCACTTTTGTATTTAAGTCCCCTCCTTCGTAGGCAGTCCAAAAGGGTCTAAGTTTTCACAGAATTCTTCACTCTCTTCATCATGCCCATCTATGTGGTGTGCATCAACTATCACGATTGATACACTGGTAGAATGAGCCTTAAGTATAACAGAAACTATGCTATCATTAATGGGGTTATAACCAAGAAGGCTTCTTGCTTGAACCATCCTCAGTAATACAGTTATCCCATGATGCTTTGAGTCACCACCTGAGTAAACAGTAGCTTACCATCCTGTCTTTTGAAGTGACCTTCTCCATTCCATCAAGTCTCTGTAATTCCCAGGATGTCAATTTTATTCCTATCCATATCTTTACAGACAATCTCAAGAGTACTCATCTGTAGTCCCCAAACATTTCATGTGCCTTTGTAAAATTCCCTTGTAAGATTAATCCTATACCTTCTGTGTTCCTCATTCACAATATCACTAACTTTTGTTGGAGACTGTAATATACTTCTTGAACAGGACCCTCTGCCTAAGCTCTGAGTGCGGCTCTGATTATTGCAACATAAGATGTACGAGGGTTGTTTGATAAGTCAGTGCAAAAATGAAGGAAACAATTTTTTTGGGACAAACATTTTTTATTTTTCAACATAGGTCTCCTTTGAAGTGTATACACTTAGTCCAATGATGCTCAAGTTTATTGATCCCATTCATATAGTATGATTTGTCCAACTCTTCAAAATAGGCAGTTTTATCGCTAATCACCTCATCGTTTGATGAAAATCTCTTTCCTGCCAGCCATTTTTTCATGTTTGGAAACAGATAGTAGTCTGAGGGAGCTAAATCTGGAGAATATTGGGGGGACGAAAGGACCTCGTAGCATAAATCGAACAATTTTGTGGTCACAATTGCAGAAGAGTGAGCAGGTGCATCGTCATGGTGAAAAAGAATCTTCTTTTTCGCCAAGTATGGTCGTTTTTCCTTTATTTCATTATTTAAATGATTCAGCAAAGATGCATAATATACTCTGGTAATTGTTTTGCCCTTTTCCAAGAAGTCTATGAAGACTGTGCCATGAGCATCCCAGAAGACGGTGGCCATAACCTTTCCTGCTGAAGAAACAGTTTTCGCTTTCTTTGGTGTAGATTCCCTGCTTACAATCCATTGTTTTGATTGTTCCTTGGTCTCAGGCTGGTAGTGATGAATTCATTTTTCGTACACTGTTACGAAATGATGCAGAAATTCCTCTGGATTCCGTTGAAACAGTTTCAAGATGCCCTTGCAACAGTTCACAAGTTGACACTTTTGATCCAGTATGAGCAAACGCAGCATCCATCTTGCGGATAGTTTTCTCATATGTAAATGTTCATGTAAAATATTATGTACACAGTCTTTTGAGATGCCCACTGCCTTAGCAATTTCATGCACCTTCACTCTTCTATCATTCATCACCATATCATGGAATTTTTCAATAATTTCTAGAGCAGTGACCTCAACAGGGTATCCAGAACATTCAGCATCACTTGTGCTCATATGGCCACTTCGAAAGCTCGTAAACCACTTATAAACCATTCTAATCGAAGGTGCATACTCACCATAATGTTTATCAAACCTAGCTTTGGTTTGCTGAGCCGTTTAGCCTTTCAAAAAGTAATGTTTAATCACTACACGATCACCCGTTTTTCAAAAATCACGGTACACGATCGATTCAAATGAACGCCACAGAGTAATAGATCTATCTGACTGAAACTTAGTGTGTGTGATCCTCCAACAGTTGCCAGAAACTAAAAATAACTTCGATATGTACTGGTGGTGCCATCTCTTCGACTTTGCATGGACTTATCGAACAGCCCTCGTATTATAAGGCACAACCATATTAGCATTTTGGAGTGAAGTCACTGCAAGAAAAGAAGTGGTAGGGTTGCAGTGGCCCTTTCCACACATCTAGGAAGTTTTGTCCCCCAATTCATCCCACATTGGCCAGGTGGGTTGGGACTTCCACCCTAGATTAGGGACACCTGCTGCATAAGATGAAATTAAATAGCCAAATAGGAAAGATTTGCCCCTTGCCCTCGAATATTCTAACAGCATTGTGGGAAGGAGCAAGAAGAAAAGAAAGAAGGGAAGAAAAAAAAAAAGGGGGGGGGTACTAGTCTACAGATAATATAACATATACTACATGAAGTAAGGCATGGTCCAGCATCAGGTACCTTGGGCTTGCCACACCTTGAGCCCTTGAGGGACCCAGATATATGGACTGCCAAAAATCCATAAACAAAATTTGCCATTATGTCCCACTACAGATGGCAATGATTCATGCACATACAAATTAGCCAAACATTTAGCCAAAGTGCTCAAACAATATACTAGCAACACGCCTTCACACATAAAAAAACTCAGCCAACTTAAATGCCAGCATAGAAAGCTTCACACTCCACCACACAATTGCCAGTTTTATGTCTCCTCCTTATACACCAATGTCCCACTCAAAGATACCTTAGACCTCATTCAAGCTATATTCTCTCCCAATATCTCAGCCTATTGTTCACAATGAACTAGGCTATTTTGTTTAGCAAGGAAAATTCTACAAACAGAGGGGACCTGCCACGAGTACTCCACTCTATCCACCCTGGCCAACTTTCTTATGGAGACCTTTGAAGGAAAGCCTTAAACTCTGCCCCACATAAACCCACTGTCTGGCTAGGCTACGTTTAGAATAAATTCGAAAGTTTCTTAACACACCTAAACTATCAACATCCCAGGATCCAGTTTACCTTGGAAAAGGAAAACAACAGTCTCCCATTCCTAGATTCTCTGATTAAATGCCAACAAACAACTATAGAAGCCAAACTTAACTCTAGGCCCGTCTTATGTTGTCTTTATTATTACTATTAATATATGGGCAATTCCAGGGAGTCCAAAGAGAGACCCAATCAATCCATGCAATCTATCATATCTCTCCTTGAACCTATTAACAGACAAAGCTCTCTCAACTAACTCTGGCAACCCATTCCACTCATTCATAACTCTCCAAGCAAAAAATCTGCTCCTCATATCTGTACAAACCACACCTTTATTCCACACCGAAATTCCAGAGATGACACCTTGTTCTGGCTCCTCCAGCAAAGTGCCGAAACATTTCTCCTGCAACAATCCTATAAATTTCTTTAAGCACTTAAATGTTTCTATCATATCCCCTCTTTTTCTCCTATCAACCAACTTCTATAATCAACACACCCTCAACTTATCTTCATAAGGAGCATTCTACAGACCTCTCACCATCTTGGTTACTTGTCTCTGAATCTCCACTATTTCATCACCAAGAAACCCAGGAGACCAGACTTAAGCACAGTAATCCACATGTGGGCATAGCAAGGCCTTATGAAAAAAAATAGCAACTTCCTTATCTCTACTTGTTAATGTGTTCTTCAATAGCCAAGTAATCTTATGGGCTCCCTTAGCAATATGTCCTCTAAACTTTAACTCTCAGTCTACCACCAGATCTAAATCTCTAGCTTCAACTATTTCCTGGAGTACAGTGCCACCAATGTGATACACTGCTTGTAATCTATTTATCCCAAAATGTGTAACTTTACATTTTTTCACATTAAACTGACACCCATTATCTTTCGTCCATACTGACAGGCCTATTTAAATTGTCCTGCAAGCTCTACACATTGCCTTGATTAACTATTACCCTAATTTCGCACCATCAGCAAAGAACTGAATATTTCCTTTCAGGTTATTTCCTATATCATTTATGTATATAGTAAATAGCAATGGTCCCAGCACCGAACCTTGCAGCACACCTCTAGTCACTTGTTATTGCCTTGATTCTTCCCTTCCATATAACACTTTTAGATATCTGTCTAGCAGCCACTCTCTTATCCACTTAACTAGTGCCATATCCATCACCATTTGTTCTAATTTGCATAACAGACTTGCATGTGATATTCCATGAAATGTTTTGCAAAATCCAGCAGAATCATCGTATAGTCATTTCCTTTATCCACCTATGCTGTTACTCTATTATAAATGACCAGCCCTTCACAAAGCCATGTTGCCTCATACAATATCATATTTCTATCCATTCATTCTTGAATTCTCTTTAAATCTATAATTTGCTACTGCAGTCTTAGAACCTGTCTTATGCAAGGGAATTATTTTGCCCTCTTTCCACTCCCTTGAAAATATACTAGAGCTGAGACTTAAATTAAAGAGCTTAGTCAGAGTCATTGCCAGTTCCCTTTCACATTCTCGAAAAACCCTAGCTGATATCCCATCTAATCCCACAGCTGATTTTACATTAATATTCTGCATTATCCTAAGAACCTCCAATTCATCCTCCTTTGTCCCTACATTAGTGTCTGTCACATAGGTCAAAGAGGTAACCTCCTACCCCTAATCCCCTCCATCACATGCTGCCTTAAGTAATTATATCTTAGTAGGTATATAAATTCTATTTCCTTCCTGCCATGTGATCTTTCTTCCCTCCAGTCTATATCTCCATAGTTGAAGTCCCTCATAATTAATCACTCGACCTGTACTCATTGTGCTAATTTGGCAATACATATCTTTCAGATCATCTGTGGAATTCTCTGTCCAAAATATACAGTTAGTAACAACTAACTGTATATTTTGTCTTATTGGCCTTAATCTCACATCAGTTGTTTCAAATGAACAGCCACCCTCCCACCTGTCTTCTATACTTTTTTGGCTGCAATTCATCAGCTGTCATCAATCTTCCATGAAAACCCTTCACATTCAATCCCTGAACTACATAGCCAAGCCTTACCAATGACTATAACTTCTGGTGAGTTAGCTAACTAATGCCAAAAACTCCTCTCTCTTGTTCCTGATACCTCTGGCATTAGCATATAAAAATTGCAGCATTCCTTTATTCCCCCACCCACTTTTACTTCCTGAACTGACTGCCCTATTCAATATTTTTGCTTCAGAGACTAGATTCAACACTCGGTCATTCTGACACTCATCTCATGGGTACCTTCACACAAACTCACTTGTTTCCACACTCACCAGCATGCTCGGTGAACAAAGTTCTCTCCAGACACTTAATACCAAAACTATTTGGATGCAGTCCATCAGCATTGTACAAATCTTTCCTTCTGTCAAACACAAACCACAGATCAACAAATCCTACATCATTCTTTCTGCACAATCTACATATAGACCCATTGGCTACCAATGCCCTCTTCCTCAATTCACCTCTATCATAGCATGATAGGAGACTTACAATCTTCACTCTCTGGCTCATCAGTTTTTGCCTCTTCTAACAACTCCTTTACATTCTCCCTCACAGAATACCTCTCACCTTTCAAATCATCTGTACAAACCAAGACATTCAATTCCTTCGACTTACCATTTTGCGTCCAGATTGTGTGGGTAATATTTGTGTGGGTAATCGCGAATTTTTGCAACCAGTAAACAGGATTTTGTCACACTTTTGTTAAATACTCCCCGAATCCCTTTCTTGTGTGTTTAGTCAGTTTTTATTATTCCTTCGGATGACCTGTTTCTTTATCTTGTCAGCCCTGCTAATCTCTCACTACTTCAATTGTGCACTTATTCCTATGAAGGATAACTTTTAAGCATGTTATTTCTTTATTAATGTTCATTTCATTCTCCTCTATTTCCAAGGCCACACACTCCACATTAACAACATCATATTCCATCTTACCATTGGTATTTGCTGTGTTCTCATCACCTAACAGACACTCACTTTTGAAACACGTAAATACATACATTCTCTCCATTTTCAATTTCCTTCCATATATTCTTTAATTTTCTTGATGAATATATTTCACACACACACACACACACACACACTGCACTGAATAAAATCCTGCAAAGTCAAATTGCCAGACGACATGGTCTTTGCCATCATTGTTCATTGTACTGGTGTCATGCCAATAATATCACAATAAAAATGACATAAATACACTAAATATTCTAAAAACACAATCTACATAAAAGTCATGAATACACTGATTTTCTAATGAAAAAAAACAATAAAACAGATAAAAATCACCAATTTTAAATGAGTGCTAAATTACATGGCCACTCACCATATAACCTTGAACCTGATACCTCATTTGCTCAGTATAATTGCCTGCATGTCACATATCATTGTTTTCTTGTGATCCCTGATGTTGGTCAACGTAGCAATGCCAAAATATAGGAAGGTATTAATTTAGGTTTTTTATATAACATTCTAGTATATGTTGTCATTACTTGGAAAATTAAAAGCTATGAAGCAAGGGAAATGTTTCTGTTTATTACTGGAGGAGATAGGGAGGGGGGGTACCAGATCAGCCTTGGAAATTGTCTAAGGCAGCGCTTCCCAAACTGTGGGCCATGGCCCCCTTGGGGCCATTAGTTCTGTTGAGGGGGACCGTGAAATAATGAAAACAAATTTAAAATGTTTTAAGACTAAGCGTGCCATATCAAATGTGTATGTAAGATGCTAAAAATGTAATATTTGCATTCGATTTTTGCAATATTCGCTGCGTATGTTTTGTATTGAATATAAATACAATAAATATTATAATAATATATGTCTGTAGTTTGGGAAGCACTGGTCCAAGGGTATCAGGACTAGTAAAGGTGTCAGAACAAGATTTTTTGCTTGTAGAGTTGTGAACAAGTAGAATGGATTTTGAGTTCTGCTGTGAGTGCTTAGTGAATGTGTTTGAGGAGAAGTATGATAGCTGTTGTGTGGATGGTACAAGCTTCCCATGATGAGTCTTCTGATCCCACAGAGATGCCATGCAATGTTATCAAATACCAAATTTTAAAGATTAAAGTTGCTCAGAGCATATATGGTTTTCAACAGGCAAAAACAAACATAACAGCTGCTTAGTCATTTTGGAAAAGACATCTAAGAGAGAATTTTGTCAACAAGATAATCAGTTTTCTAACAATTTTGCAAATCTTGTTTTTGTGAATAAAAGTCATCTCTAATAGTACTACATCTTGTTTTTATGACAAGTTTAAAGCAAAACTTACATTGGTTTAGAAGCTTCTGCATGATCAGTTTGCAATTTTTCTCCTCCTTCAACTTCCATTGTACAATACACAATACGATTTGGTGCCAAAGATTTTAGTCCTTTAACTTCCATCACAACTACCTGGATTATAAAAAAAGTAATTTATACAATACAGAAAATATTAGCAGTGTCTTCTATATATATGCCATTTAATATAATTACATGCTTAAACAAGATCTGAGAATCACTAACTATCACAAATTGCACATGTTCATCCTTATAAATAGTGCATATTTTTTTCTACTTTACATTGCCATCACCAAATTCTTGATATATGTCCCAGGGGAGGGGGGGGAGTGCAAGATATTATGATATCCAAAACTACTCAAAAGGAAAATGTAAAAAGAATGATTCTCCAGGACATGACTCATCACTGGAATTCAGCAGAAAAACTAGGAGCTACCATCAACTGCAAGTTTAATCACTGTGCCACTACCATGATCTCTCACCTCAAGACCGGCCACACAAGACCAATCAAGTTTAGCAATGGCATAAAAGTCTTCCCCATATGCAAAATCTGTAACATCGAGGAAGCATCACCACTGCATTTACTAACTTGTATGAATATTTCTAAATGTAGTGGTGTGTATTTTATGTATTTTATACAGTAATAATAATAGTAATAATATTATATACAGTAATAATAATACTGGTGTTATAATACCATGGGATAATAATAATAATAAAATGGTATCCTGTACTAAATGATATCCTATTACTAAATAAAAAGTTCACATTATTATTAACTTCCTATCAAAAGTTTTCTTCCGAATTAGTCTTATCTAACAGGACTCCAATATTGTCAGACCTTATATTACAGTTTTCTAAGGCACTTCTAAACTGCAGCAATCCACCTACATCTTGGTCTTCTGGATTTTTGAAACATCATGGTGTCAAACATCATTATGGTAATCTTCCCTTTCCCACTCTGTGTAAGCAGCCATATCACCTGAGGTTAGCTTTGCTTACACACACCGAAATACTGACAAATGCCCAAGTTCTTTTTAATATCTTCATTTTTAATATTCTGCCAATTTCAATATGATTATGACGCTATCTGTTTGCTTCCTTTTTTTTTTTTTTTTTAAACTCAGCTCTTAAACCCATAAGTTAAAATTGGTTTGAACACTATCTTGTACACATCAACTTCAGTGTTTTCGCTAAATTTCTCACTTCTATATAAAATTTATTCACTTAGCTCCTTTGCAGATCAAGTTTGCTTATTGCTTATTCTCTTGTCTAAGGCCATATTTAGCATTCAAACTTCATTAAAAATGTGCATAATTAATTGATAACTGAAGTGTTTTACTTATTCTACAAGTTCTCTATTCAGAATTAGATGACATTTTCAATGTTCCTGCTTTTTTATCTGTCTTTTTACGAAATTGGCAAGAACATTGAAAATATTAGCTGCATTTAGAAAGAAGAACCTATTGAACAAATAAAACATTTTAGTTTTTCTGTTTTACATGGTTATGAAAATTACCAATGTGAGATACAGAAACATGAAAACATGATAATCCCATTTTTACGAAAAAAATTCTTTTGCATATGTCATTTAATATACTAAGATACTTAACAAGTTTTGAAGATGGTGATCCATTACTGTGCCTGTTCATATTTCTTCATGTTCTTCATATTTGTTTTGACAGAGTAAGAAAACTGCAAATCCAGAACACAGAAATGGAGAGATGTGACAAACACACACACAAAAAAAGCATAAAGGACAAGAAACCTTTAGTGATATGTGATTAGAATACACATCACTAAAAGTCTCATTATCATAGGTAACGAGAAGCAGCCATTCCAATTTAAGCCCAGATGGTGAAGTAAGGCCTCAATACTTTCTTTAAATAAATGTTCAAATTTATAGCAAATCAGATGAAGAAAGTGTGTTTCAGACCATAGTGTATTGTGATCTATATATTCCGTACTTGCCAAGCCCGATTTATTGTTGCAAATGGAAGATTGGTGTTATTGTATTCTCTTTTCTACTGAGCATCCAGTTTGTCTGAGTAAGAACAACAACAGTCACAAGGAACTTCGTAGACACCAGGGAGAGCTACACAAAGCTGTTTATCTCTGGAAGACAGAAACCACAATCATGATAATTTGTTCATGAGAAGAAAAGTAACTATTACATTGCATTTCTTAAGAATTTAGGGAACGGGTTCTGAGCTACCTGAAATATATGGGATTTTGGACTCAAGGTACCGTTTCCTTGTTGTTTGAGATAGGATTATAGGAATTAAAAAGCTGTTGTGTGATCCCTTTCTGAGAAGCCACTGTGTTTCATATATCATTTGATGTTTAAAAGTTTTTGCTGTAACTGCTGAAGCATACAACCTACAGCATGAGCGCATAAAGTTTTTATAATTCCAGGTTTCTGTGAGGGATGGTGAATAGATTGCTGCTGAATGTAGCATCGAGTGAAAGTAGGCTTTTAATAAATAGAAGTAATTAATTTACCTGATGTGTGAGGGAAGAAGTAGAATTTTAAAAAATCTATTGTCTTTTTCTATTTCCATAATAAATTTAAACTGTGGATGTAGATTGTTTATAATAGATAAAAAAGTAAGTAATGTTTCTTCATTATGGGACCAGATCACAAAAATGTCATCTATATAACAAACCCAAAATGAAGGCTGAGGCCATATGGACGAGAACAGAACATCTTCTAAATGTTCTAAATAAAAGTTTGCGAGAGTCGGGTAGAGTGGATTTCCCATGGCAGTTTCTTAACTTGACTGCAAAACTTATTTTCGAAAATAAAATATCTGGAATGAATAACAAAGTTTAATAATTTCACTATATCATGTGGGAAAGCTTCTGAAAGCAGATGTAGTGTATACTCATTACTGAAGAGAGATTCTTATTATAGCTAACCATTAGATCAATGGGCTGTAGTAGGGTAACATTCTTCCAATTTTCTGGATATGACCAGAATTACCAATTTGAGCATTCATTAGATGTACTAAAATTCTGTCTACGCAATAGGCAAATCAATACAGCCAACAATTGGACAAAGAGGAATGTTACGTACGAGGGGGGGGAGGGGGTCTGGAAAGTTCTGATAAACACCTAGAACAAAAATTAATTAATTTTATGTCTTCTTATATCAATTATTATTATACAATATTATATTCAAAAATACCAGGAGGTTACTGAGAGTGCAAGATAACAGTATAGTGGGAAAGGTTGTCAGTGGGTTGCCAAGGTATGACGATGATGGTGTAGCTTGGTGTCGCACTGATTTGATCGTCGGCTTGTCGAGAGCTCCTGAAAAGATTAGTAGTATTTTGTGTTAACATTGGCAACTTTACTAGAATTTTAAGTAGTTTTGTTTGCTTTTTGTTTCTTGGTGTCTCTGTGCAATTTTTGTGTGTTTTCTGTTATTTTAAGTATTATTTTTAAGATAAGATAGCGTACATAAGGCACCAATAAAGAAAAAAATGACGGCCAGGTTGCCATGTTTGTTTAAGAGTTTTGATGTAAACGAATTTATGCAATGTGCTGTCTGCGAGATGTATGCATTGCAAAGAGCAGTGGGAGTCTGGTTAGAGGGTGATAGTGGAGTTAATATGTGCAGAGAGAGTGTAAGGAGAATGAGGATCTCAAGCATGTTTCAGGTGGCGAAAGTGATATCGTTAACGATAGTCAGAATGTAGAAAATGGTGGGTGTGAAAGAGAATTGCGTGGTAGTGCATAGGTGTGAGAGCGTCGTTGAAAGTGTAAATGAAGGTAGAAATACAGAACGAATGGATGATTTGAAAATGGTGAGATAAATGCGAGTAGTGAAATTGCACGTTTGAACAGTGCGAAAAGGCAACTGGAGCATATGGAAAAATGTGCGCTGAGCGTACCTACTAATAACCGGCGTAAGTCTGTGATGACAAATAATAGAATGTTCGTAAACGTCAATAAAATGAAGGAGTGAGTGCTGTGGGGATTCGCTATTAAGAGGTGTGATAGTTGAGAGTTTGACGAAGTCGTACCAGGCGGGTGCGAACATAAAGGACGTCAGCGAATCCATTAGAGTGCAAAAACAAAAGGTGAAAGAGATGATAATCGTGGCAGGAACAAATGATTTGAAAGAGGACAAAATGGAAATGATAGAGGATGTGAGGGAATTACTTGAGGAAGCAAAAGAGAAGAGTGAGAGAGTAAGGATGGTGAGTATTTTACCGTGGTATGACAGTAAAGGAGGGACATAATTACCAATGACTTTATGCATGGGTTATGCATGGAGAGTGGTGTGGAATTTGTGGATGTGTGGAATGAGTTCGATGGGTGAAAGGACTTATATAAGATGGATGGGTTAAATTTGAATGGAGTTGGTGTACGGAGGCTTGAAAAAGTGTTGGTGAATGATGTGGAAGTAGATGTACAGACTCAGGGAAACTAGATTTATTAAGAAAGGGGGGGGGGATATGCAGACTTTAGGGAGGCAGTTGAGTGTATGAATGAGTATATCATGCCCGAGCGAGTACGAAGGACAACAAATCAGAATGGGATAGTTAGCATAAGGCATCAAAGTAGGGATGGGACAAATGGGCTTCTGCAATTCATGTACACTAATGCCAGGAGTATTAGGAACAAGAAGGAAGAGTTTTTGGCCTTGGTTGGCACTTCCAGGCCACAGGTTGTTGGCATTAGTGAAACATTGCTGACAGAAGATGATAAAGCTAGTGGGATTGAATGCGACGGGTATAGCGTGTTCAGAAGTGACAGGGTGAATAAAAAGGGAGGAGGTGTGTTATTGATGATAGCTGATGAGTTGCAGCCAAGGAGTATAGAAGTTGAACTGCAGGATAGAGAAAAGAGCACATTTGAGGCTGTTTGGTGTGAGATAGAATCTAGCAGAACAAAATATACAACTGGGTGCTGCTATAGACCAGGTGATGGAATTGATGGTGGGGATAGTATGCATAGGCAAATAGAAGAAATGAGTGGAAGGAGGGTAATTATTATGAGTGATTTCAATTATGGTAACATTGCCTGGAAAGAGGAGAGGGCACATAGGAGGAAGGAATTGGATTTTATGCGGTTATTAAGGGACAACTATCTGCAGCAGCATGTAGTGGAAAATACCAGGGGGCAGAGAGTGCTTGACCTAGTAATTGCAACTGAAAATGTGGCTGTAACGAACATGACCATGTTGCCACCAACTGGTGAGAGTGACCATAAGGTCATAACTTGGGAGGTGGCTAAAGGAGTGGAATTTACAATTAAGACAGGACACATGTGGAATTACCAGGATGGTAAGTATGACAAGCTTAGGTGCGTGCTTGGCTCAGTGGCATGTAAAACTGCAAGGGATGGATGTTGATAGTGCATGGGAGGTGGTTAAGAAGTGTTTGCAGGAGGCAATGGTTGATTGCATACCAAGAGTCCGAATAATAAATCAAGTAGGGGTTAAATGGATGAATAACACTATTAAGCTTGAGCTGCAAAAAAAGAAACAATTGTGGAGGGAATTTAAGGAGAAAGGTGACCAGCAGGCGCAGAAACAGTATAAAGCTCAGACCAGGATGGTAACAAGGGTGGTAAGAAAAGCAAAAGCGGATTACGAAAGAAAATTGGCCATGCAGGCTAAAGAGAATCCCAAACAGTTTTTTCAATATGTTGCAAGTAAAAGGAAAAATGTTCATGGTAGAATGATCTTAAAAAATGCTGAGGGTAGGGAGGTAACCGAAGCAGTCGATATAGTGGAATTACTGAGCGAGCACTTTGCAAGAGTATATCATCCAGGTGGTGACTTTGCAGGAATGGAAGAACCAACAGCTTATACTGGAATTGTGATGAATGAAGTAGAGGTAACTAGTCTATTACAGAACCTCAATGTCAATACATCTATGGGATTGGATGGTATACCAGCTCGTGTCGTACGTGAAGCGGCTAAAGAATTGTCAGTGCCCTTGACCATTTTGTTTAATTTGAGCCTCGGGTCTGGGTCAGTCCCAAGGGGGCGGAAAGAGGGGAAAATAGTTCCACTGCATAAAGGTGGTTCCAAGGATGCTGTTCTAAATTACCGACTGATCAGCATAATAGGAATCATTATCAAGGTCTTGGAGAAAATAGTCAAGAGGAAAATACAAGATTGGATAGAAGAAAATGCGATACTCTATCAGGGACAGCATGGTTTTGTGAAGGGTAGGTCATGCTTCAGTAACTTGCTCATGTATTATAACACAGTGACGGCTGAACTGGATAAGGGTAATGGGTTTACAGATTCTACTGGACCTTGCTGAGGCCTTTGACAGGATACCATATGGAATTCTAATCAGTAAATTGCAGCATATGGGGATGGATATAGGGTTGGTGAGATGGATAGGAGGGTGGTTGACAGAGAGATATCAGAGAGTGGTTTATTCAGGAGTAGAGTCCATAACGGCCTGACTAGTGGTGTGCCACAAGGATCTGTTCTTGGACCACTGCTGTTTAATTTGTTCATTAATGATATAGGAAAGGATCTGAGAGGAACAGTTCATTTGTTTGCGGATGATGCAAAGTTGGGTAGGGCAATAGTGAATGCAGATGACGTCAAAATTTTGCAAGATGATTTGGATAGAGATTGGATGAATGGATGTCAGTTTAATGTGGCAAAATGTAAGGTTATACATTTTGGGGTGAAAAGATTAGCAGCAGTTTACTACATTGGTGGAACTGTACTCCAGGAAATTGATGAGGCACGAGATTTAGGAGTGTTGGTGGATAAGGAATTGAAGTTTAGGGGGCACATTGCAAAAGTGGCTAAATCAGCTCATCAAATCACTTGGTTGCTGAAGAATACGTTGACAAGCAGAGACAAGCAGGTTATTGTTCCTCTGTATCAAGCCTTGATAAGACCCCATCTTGACTACTGTGCCCAGATTTGGTCACCTAGGTTTCTTCTTGATGGGGAGGAGGTGGAGAGGATCCAGAGGCTAGTGACCAAGATGATAGCAGGTCTGTGGAATGAACCTTATGAGAACAGGTTGAGGATTTGTGGGTTGCAAGAATTGGTTGATGGGCAGAGGAGGGGAGATGTGATTGAGACATTCAAATTACTGAAGGGTTTCTATAAAATTAATTCAGAAGATATATTTGAGAACAGGGCTGGTTGTGGGAGGACTAGGGGACATCCATGGAAACTGGGCAAAAGTGTGGTTAGTAAGGGTGTTAGAGCTGGGTTCTTTACTTGTAGAATGGTGAATGAGTGGAATGCGCTCCCAGAGTCTGTGGCGGATGCTGTGACAGTGAATGAGTTTAAGGCGAGGTATGATAGATACTATATGAATGTCGAATAGTTGTGATGAATATAATTTGGGGCCTCCCTCGATGAGTCTAATGACTCCCTGGAGTTGCCCGTAATAATAATAATATATCCTAAAAGAAAAGATATTTTCTGAAAAAACATTTTTGTTCTAGGTATTTATCAGAACTGTCCAGATTTTCCCTCATATCTCAGGTAGACTATAGAACCGATAGGTACTAGCAAAATAAGTTAAGTTTTTCTATGGTGTCTCCATCTAGGCTTACAACTTCATCTAGTAATGAGTTTAGTTTACTGATTGACTATTAGTGGGATTGTGATACAATTCCCAGTACGTTGATCGATCCTTGTAATAAAAGAGATTTTTTTTCTTTTATAATTAGAAGTATCGATAAAATCAAAACACAAAAATAATTAATAAAATATAAATTAGTGGCTTCTTTTCTTCCTATCAAGAAATTATTATCATGGTTTCCATCTTCCAAAGATAAACATTCACCTCTAGCTCTTCTCAGTGTGTACTAAGTTCCTTGTGACTGTCATTGTTCTTACTTCAAACAAACTAAATGCTCAGTTTGCTAGAAGAGAATACAAGAATACCAATCTTACATTAGCAACATGAAATCTAAGGAATTTGGCTTCGCACAGCATTGAATGGATACAGACCACAATATGCTATGGTCTGAAACACACTTCATCTGTGTCTCTATAAATTTGAACTTTTATTTAAAGAACAAACTGTGTGAATAAACTTCCATCTAATCCTGTGTGTTCAAATGGACACCCACTTCACAGAGGATTAGATGGAAGAAAACTAATGTGCTATTTAGAAGTTGTTACAGATCCAAAAGATTATTTTTGAGTTAGCCATGGCTATGAAGAATTCTAAGTTAAGAGCAACTCCCACATAAACTGAATGTAGTTTCATGAAAGAGGAAATTGTTTGTATTTATTAACTTTATCTGAATCCAGACTTGCTACAACGTCAACAACGCACTGTTTTGTGATTTTCACATCACGATATATATGGAACTATATTGCTTCAGTAATTTCATTACGTCATCTTTCATCACTTGAAATATTTGTTTTTGCTGGGTTTTTTGAAGCTTCATATTTATAAGTATAGATTTTCTTTGTTCTCATTCCAATTTTAAATATTTATGGTCCTTATGTATACCATAATGCTGATGAGCATTGTATCTTTTTTAAAAACTGATGAATTACAGTATCACAAAGTAAACACGTGTTTTATCTTTGACTGCAAGCATATGGAACGGCAGTTCCCATTCTTCATTAAATAACTTAATCTCCTCTTAATTGGTCTTTTTTTTTGTATTTGCCATATTTGGGATATCAAATAAAATTTTTAAAAAATTAATAGATAAATTAAACATAAACTTCTACTCGTTCAGCTTCTTATATATACAGTTGTTACAACAGTATATATGAAAGCACTGCAATATAGCAACACAGCAAAATTAAACCTTTTTTTAATTCTCTCTCTTCCTTTTTTGAATCAAGCTGACATTGCACCAAGCATAGTGGTCTCTAGTGGCAAATTAATATAATATGATAGTGTGCTAACCACTGAACAAAGGATAAGGATGAAATACCAACCATAGAAGAATAGCAGCAGTTGATTTTTTTAAAATTGTGCTGTAAAAATAAGTTTTTTAAATATAATTAATTTAAATACATGCCATTGGTGAATATATTTGTAAACAACAAAGATACAGAATTGACAAAATATGTCAAAAGGTGATACCAATTTCCTCAAAAGGATGTGGGTTTCCCCATTTCTCTTATTACATGTAGGTCAACTGAAAAACACCATGATCCACTGCAGCAAGTGAAAGACTATATTTAGAATCTGCAGCTGCCCTCAAAAACAATGCTTCTCTTAATTAATATGGATACATAAATCTTCCCAAAATATGGGAAACATTAATCTTCTGTGTTCCCAGATTACAAAATGAGGCCTCCAGTAGGCATCTCACCTACTTAGCACTCTAGCCTTTTGTCCACATATTTCACACAGTTTTGCAGTGTGTGTGTGTGTGTGTGTTACAAATTATACTGTACTCCCTGAAATGTTGCTGTGACAGTGTCGTTATTTTCAATGCAGATGAAAATACTGACAGAATTAAACAGTGGTTTCAATTCTTTCCTTGTTTTACTCCATTAAGCTTCCACCATGAGAATAAGAATAGATGGTGTTCCAAAAGAGAGTATCAGGAAGTACCAAAAGAGAAGACTAAGGAAAAGAGGAATAATTATCAATGCCATTTCTGATGAACAGTGATGTTAAAAAATATTTCTAGAATTTCAAAGTTGCAAAAATAATATTTGTGGTCTATAAATCCTCATCCCTAGGCCAAACTCCTTTAGCTTGAAGAAACGATATTATTCAATTCTCAAATCTGTCCAAAAAATTGGTGCATGATGAGTCACATATTTTTAGTTGGTTCTCAGGGACACTATTCCTAAATGTGACAACATTATTCAATGGATGGTGTGTAGTTTATACGAAATTAGTGTTCAGAGATACAGTACCACCCTAGCAAAAGAGAAAGCAAAATTCTTGGATTCCGATTGTTGTTTCCTGACATTGCATGATTCCTAAAATTAAACACAATATACTAATGTTTAAAGAAGAGGACACTTTTCAATGATTAAAATTGCATCAAAAAAAACTGTACACGGCAGAATGATTTTAAGGAATGCCGACGATAAGGAGATCACTGAATCAGTCGATATAGTGGAATTATTGAGTGAGCACTTTGCAAGAGTATATCATCCAGGTGGTGACACTGAAAGAATGAAGGAACCATTAATTTATACAGGAATTGTGATGAATGAAGTGGAGGTGAATAGTCTATTACAGAACCTTAATGTGAATACATCTGTGGGACTGAATGGTATACCGGCATGGGTCTTACGTGAAGCAGTTAAAGAATTATTAGTGCCCTTGACCATGTTATTTAATCCGAGTCTCAGGTCTGGTTTAGTCCCGAAGGTGTGGAAAGAGGGGAAAATAGTTCCACTGCATAAAGGAGGATCCAAGACTACCGTTGCAAATTACTGACCGATCAGCATATCAGGAGTCATCGTCAAGGTCTTGGAGAAAGTAGTCAAGGGAAAAATACAGGAATGGATTGATGAAAATGAGATACTGTACGGGGGACAGCATGGCTTTGTGAAAGGTATATCGTACCTCAGTAACTTGCTCAAGTTTTATAACACAGTGACGGCTGAACTGGATAAGGGTAATGGGTTTACAGTGATACTGCTGGACCTGGCTAAGGCCTTTGACAGGATACCACATGGAATTATAATCCGTAAACGGCAACATATGGAAATGGATATAGGGTTGGTGAGATGGGTAGGTGGTTGATGAAGAGATATCAGAGAGTAGTTTATTCAGGAGTAGAATCCAAAACACGGCCTGTGACTAGTGGTGTGCCGCAGGGTTCTGTTCTTGGACCACTGCTGTTCAATTTGTTCATTAACGATATAGAGAAGGATCTAAGAGGAACAATTCATTTGTTCTCTAATGATGCAAAGTTAAGTAGGGCAATAGTGAATGCAGAAGATGTCAAAATCTTGCAGGATGATTTGGATAGATTGGAGTTCTGGGCTAAGGAGAATGGATGTCAATTTAATGTGGCAAAATGTAAGGTTATACATTTTGGGGTGAAAAGATTAGCAGCAGTTTACTACACTGGTGGAACTGTACTCCAGGAGATTGATGAGGCCAGGGACTTGGGAGTGTTGGTGGATAGGGAAATGAAGTTTAGGGGACACATTGCAAAAGTGGCTAAATCAGCTCATCAAATCACTTGGTTGCTGAAAAATACTTTGATGAGCAGAGACAAGCAAGTTATTGTTCCTCTGTACCGAGCCTTGATAAGACCTCATCTAGACTACTGTGCCCAGATTTGGTCACCTAGGTTTCTTCTTGATGGGGAGGAGGTGGAGAGGATCCAGAACTTGTGGTGGGAGAACTAGGGGACATCTATGGAAGCTGGGCAAGAGTGTAGTTAGCAATTGTGTTAGAGCTGGGTTCTTTACTTTTAGAGTGGTAAATGAGTGGAATAAGCTGCCACCAGAGTCTGTTGTGGGTGCTATGACAGTGAATAAGTTCAAGGCAAAGTATGATAGATACTGTGAGGATGTCGAATAGTTGTGTGGACATGATGTTTAGGGCCTCCCTCGATGAGTCTTAGGACTCCCTAGTCACCCGTAATAATAGTAATAGTAATTCCATCAAGGGGCCCAGAATTTTTCTTCTTCTTCTAACAATGCCAAATTGTTAGAAGGTAGATAGAAATTAGGTAAATTATGCAACTTTTCCATGTGAATTCAGTAATTTTTTGAAATCCTTCCATGACCAGTCTTTCAACATCTGAAATTTTGAAAGTTGTATTTTTAGCTGCAACATGCTCCTTAATTTGTGCCCAGATCATTCTATGGGGTTCAGTTCACAATGGCATGGTGGACGACGAATAACTGTGTGTCCTTTCTTTTCGCCAATACTGTCAATGTGATATTTTTGACACTTACTGACACTGACATTTGCCACCAAGTTCAATGGTACTGTTTTCACCATATTAGAAGTAAAACCGATTCCTTTTTACTTCGGCCACTTCTAAATGTCCTTTTTGCATATAGCCTGAGATGGCACATTTTCCACTCAGACAGAATGGTAAGGTGCATTGTGCATTTCAATAATTTTGTTAGGCTCTATGTTTGGCAAAACCATGTTCATAGTGCTTTCCATCCATTTCCTTATGATAATCGCCTTGTGATTTCTGAGTGCGTAAAACTTCAACGGCCCCTGGTACAAATCCGTCTTCACTGCAAGCATGAGTTATGATTTATACGGGACCCCTTTCCACTCGGTGCTTTCAAGCCTGTTGTTAAGCCCAACAAAACTGCTTGACAAGCACTTTTTACTGTTGTGTCCTGGAGAACTTTAGTGTAGGTGTGACCGGCACTCACCCAGATTTCATCTGTATAATAAAGTTTTCATCCCTCATGACAATATTTCCTCAGAGATCACAAATACTGGCGATGCCATAAAATTATATCTTCCCTTTCAATTAATGCCGATGATTGCTTTCTTGTGGTGTAAACAAAACAAAAGTCCTTTAACAACCAGTAAGTTGTATTTAATGAAATGTGAGGGAGATCTTCATCACCCTGTACAGCAGTCATTAGATTCTATATCGTAGGACTTTCGTTCTTTTGAAAGAAATCATGCACTTTCTGACGAATTGCTGACAGTGTAAAGTCATCATATTTCTCCGAGCGTGTCCATTGACCTACGGCACTAGGCCTCTTCGTCCCCAACGTGTGCAGTTGTCCCATCGTGGTCAGCTGCTTCTTCATGTGGTATACTGCCGTCTTGCTTACACCTGTCAGTTCCACTGCTTGCTTCACAATATTGCCCACTGTTTCATCAGGATTTCTCATCCATAAATCAGCATAAACATTAATACGATGTGCTTTTCACAGCTTCTCAGAGGTTTGCCTTTAGAATGCGTTATTAATTTAGGACTACCGCGGTCATCGTAGACCACATGATAGATAATTGAATTTTTCCAAAAATAAGTTCCCTGTAACAATTTAATGGAATGAAACATAATTCTAGCATTGGCAAGTAAGGAAGTAGTAAAATAATCATATACAAAGCACCACACGATGTGATAACGTAAAAAATTTAATAAACTATTTTATGCAGCCTTAAGCCTATAGTACGAATGATAAGAAAAGCGGGAAATGTAGCTTATTCCGCTACTTCCAAGATACCCTGAAAGGGAGTATAGATATTTATAACATAAATGAAAAGATCAAGGCGTATAGATAGAAACAGAAAGAACATCTATTCAGGATGGAAAGATATCGGCTACCAAAAGAGGCTGATAATTATAGACCAGAGAGAGAGAGAGAGGAAGACCAGTGATGGAAGACAAGTGAAGCTTTAACGTGCAAATGCCTAATCCTTGAAGCAAAAAAGAAGAAAGTTCTCAATGATATTGAACTTAAAGATTTGCAAAAACAGATTGTCAGAGATTCCCAGCAAAGCTAATACTAAATATTTATTGGACTTCTGCCTAGGACAAAGACTACTCATTACTAACACAATATTTCAACATAAAGATGATCACAAATTCACATGGATAGAAGAGACAAGAAATGCCACACTGACTACGTCATTGTTGATGGTGATATCGTCATACTCGTCAAGGATACAAGAGTGTATCCTTGCACTTGAAATATCTTCAGGAGTGAGGCAACTCATGGTAAAGGTGGACCAAGCTCTCATCACTCCTTGTCTTAGTATCTCCAATAATGCACAGCACATCTCCTTGCAGACATGTATAATGCTATGCATTAAGGGAAGGGCCACTACCCAGACTGGTTTTGACCTTTACTGAGGTCTCGTCAGTGGGAGCCAGACCGAAATGTGGTGATACCAAGGTGGAAGCAATGGAGAGTTCATATTTACCTATAGGAGTTGCCAAAAGGTGTCTCACCTTATTAATAAATTACTCTGGATTTAGAAAAATGGATTTAGAAAAATATCTATCTTTCTCTAAATTTTTGCTACTTCTATATGGAAATATGACTTCTGCATTACTTTAATCTTAGTATAACCTCTGGATCTGGCTCCCGCTGATGAGACCTCAATAAAGGTGGAAACTGTCTGGGTAGTGGCTCTTCCCTTAATGCACAGCATTATACATGTCCACAAGGAGATGTGCTGTGCATTATGGGAGATTCTAAGACAAGGAGTGATGGGATCTTGGTCCACCTTTACCACGAGTTGCCTCAGTCCTGAAGATACTTCAGGCACAAACTTTGTTTGCTTACACTTGGATAAAGGATTAAAAACTAGATTTATTATAGTCTGACCAAGTGGAAAAAACTTCTGATACAAGAGTGTACAGAGGATTTGAAATTGGAAATGACCATTACTTAGTATTAAGTAGGATTAAAATGGATATCGCATTCAAAAGAACAATATGTAAGAAAGTTTTAAAAAGAATTAAAGTTGAACAATTCAGACAAGTAAATTGCAGAGTCGACTACACAAACCTTACTGAAGAAAAAATGAAACAAACTGAAAACAAGAGCCAAATCTCTGAAGACACTGATTGAACGGCTAGGGAGGTATATGGTGAAGCTGTCTGCAAGGATAGAAAAATAAGAACCATGGTGGAGACAAGAAGCAGTACTAGAAAAGAAGAAAGCATACTGAAAATTGCTAGCAAATAAGTCGGCAAATGCCTTAAAGGAATAGAGAAAAATGTAAGACAGCGAAGCTATGTGTAAAAGTAACTAAACAAAAGACATGGAAAGAATTTAGTAAGAATGTAGAAAATAAATACGAGGAAGCTGGAAAATGTTCTGGAGGATATTGAAGAACTTAAAAATGGAGGAAACAGCTGTGTAAAAGGAATCAAAGATGATAAGGATGGCATAAAAACTAAAATTAAACTAAAATTAAAATTATCTAGATGTCTGGATATGTCTATCAGTGGCAAAACCATTTTAAAAAATTTTCAAGAAGAATGCAAAGAGGAGTAAATATCAATACCTGAGGTAAAAAAGGCTGTCAAAACTTGAAATGTGGAAAGCAGCTGGAGTAGATGATATTCAACCAGAAATGCTTAAATATGGAGGTATAAATGTTTTGCAGAAGCTACACGGCATAAATTCAGAAGGGCAAATTCCCAATGACTGGGGTATAGCTCCCATAGTACCCATTTATAAAAAAAAAAGGGAATAAAACTCAATGTGAGAATTCTTCTTCTTTCTTTTTCATCTTTTAACCATTTTTATAGCCACTTCTAGCTATAGATATGTCCCAATTCTCTCTCCATGTGTTTCTATCCTGAGCTTGTTGGTAACAAGCTCAGGAGAGAAACAGATGACAATTGTTTTCTTTATATCGTCTGACCATCTTCTTTCAGGTCTTCCCACACATCTTTTACCTTCATATGGCTGGGATTACAGTAAAACTTTTGTCCACCTATTGTCCTTGACTCTTGAGATATGTCCACCCTTTTTCATTTCTTTCAAAGCATGTATTCTCCAATATCTAAAAATTTTGTTTTAGTTATTATTTCCTTATTTTTGATTTTTATTTTTGAGTCTTATGTTTAGCAGACATCTTTCCTTTTTACTTTTTTTTAAAATCTATTATTTCTTTTTTGATTGGCTAGGTTTCTGTACCAAGGGAGTTGAAAGAGGGCAAAATAATTCCCCTGCATAAAAAATGTTCTAAGACTGCAGTAGCAAATTATAGATCAATCAACGTCTCAGGAATGGTGGTAAAAATACTAGAAAATTTGGTCAAAAAGAGAACTCAAGAATGGGTAGATAAAAGGCATGGCTGACCCTACACAAAGACCTGGTGGTGACCCTCATATAATACTGTATGAGGGTTACCAGGGCTTTATGAAAAGTCTGTAAGTAATTTACTAACTTTTTATAATAGAGTAACAGCTGAGTTGGATAAAGGAAATGGCTACATGATGATTTTGCTGGATTTTGCAAAGGCATTTGACATAATATTAGATGGAACTCTTATGTAAATTAGAACAAATGGGGATGTATATGACACTGGTTAAGTGGATAACATGGTGGCTGCTGGAGAGATATCAAAAAGTGGGCAGAATCGAGGCGAATACAAGTGACTAGTGGTGCCAAGGTTCAGTGCTGGGACCATTGCTGTTTAATTTGTACCTAAATGATATAGGAAATATTCAGTTGTTTTGCTGATGATGCAAAATTAGGTAGAGTAATAGTTAATCACAACAATTTGGAAAGCTTGCAGGATCATTTAAATAGGCTGTCAATATGGGTAAAAGATAATATGTACCAGTTTAATGTGGCAAAATGTAAAGTTACGCATTTTGGGATAAATAGATTAGAAGCCATGTATCACATTGAGGCACTATACTCCAGGAAATAGATGAAGCTAGAGATTTAAGTATGGTGTGGACAGAGATTAAAAGTTTAGAGGACATATTGCTAAGGTATCCCACAAGTTTAATTTGCTATTGAAAAACACATTAACAAGTAGAGATAAGGAAGATGTTATTCCTCTTTATAAGTCCTTGATACACCCACATCAGGATTACTGTGCTCAAGTCTTGTCCCCAGGGTTTCTTGGGGATGTGGAAGCAGTAGAGAGGATTCAGAGGTGAGTGACCAAGATGGTGAGTGGCCTGTGGAATGTTCCCTATTAGGATAGATTGAAGGTGTATGGATTGCTGAAATTGGTTGACAGGAGAAAAAGAGGGGATATGATAGAAACGTTTAAGTGGATTAAAAGGTTTTATAGAATGTATTTTAATCTACAGTTCACATCTGAGAGCTGCTCAACTTTTATTCGCTTTAAAACTTTCTTACATGTTATTCTTTTCAATATGAAATTCCTTTTCATCCAGCTCAAGACTAAATGGTGATCACTTCCAATTTCTCTGTACACTCTGGTGTCCTGCACCAGGGAGAAAACATCAGTATCAACAATAACATAGTCAATGAGACTTTTCTTATTCCTTGCCTATTCTCTCCATGTGAATTTGTGCACATTGTTATGTTGGAACATGGTGTTAGTAATAACCAGTCCATGTCCTGAGCAGAAATCCAACAGGTATTTGCCATTATTATTAGCTTTGCTCTTTTCTCCAAATTTTCCCAAAATATTTTTGAATGCCTGACAATCATTTCCTACTCTGCTATTTAGATCCCCAACAAGGACCAACTTTTTCTTTTTCATTGTGTCAGCTGCTTTCTCTAAAGCCTCAAAAAATTCCTCCACTTCTACCTTAGCAGAACTTTCTGTGGGACCTCAGAAAGACACAAATAAGTCTCTTTGTTCACTTCCCCTTCTGATATTTGACATTCTGATATTTGACCACATCACTCTACTTGAAATTGCCTGTCATTCAAGAAGATTAGCCTCATATTTAGTGTTGAATACTACAGCTACCCCTTCTTTTCCTTGACTGTCATTGCCTTAATATAATTTTGTATTTATTGCTCTGAAAGATCTTACCAGTTTTTGTTTCAGTCACCCCTATTATATCAATCTGGTACTTATCCAATTCTTCAGCTAGCTCCATTTCTTTGCCATTCAGGCTTCATATTTGATAGTACCGATCTTGAACTCTGGTGATATTGAGTTGGGGTGGGTTTAGGATTTGTTCCAGTAGCTGACTTTTTGCTGTTTGCCCTGGTTCCCTGTTAAAAACAATGGTTGCCTTGTTTAACCGGGCGATGCTGCAGCTGGCGTGAAATTCTTACATGTTGTACCATCATTCTATGTTTTGGTTTAAGCCAATAAGATTACAATTTGGTCGGCAAAATCCCAAATTGCCAGCCCATCCTCATTCGTTCAGTATCCAGTTAGATATCTAACGGGGTGAACGACGAGAAGGTGAGGATTGGACATTAGGTCAGAAGCTCTGATCAGTTCTCCGCATTTCTTTAAAGGCTATGTGGCGGTCTCCTCTCAGTTATCACAAAAATAATACTTTCAGCGCTCTATTAGGCATGGTCTGTTCTATGATATAGAAAGCCCATTTGGTTTTAGATATGGTAGAAACCTTAAAGATATCTTTTATAAAACCATAAATTACAAGTCATTATTGTTCGAACTTAGGAGTAACACCTAATCAGTGATATAATAGAGACTGGGGATGGGAAGCTATTTGAATTTACATTATAAGTGACATCTTCCATTATGACATCTTCCATTTATTTTTTTCAATCTATTGAAAACTAATTATTATTATTATTATTATTACATGACACTGCCAAGAAGTCCAAGGACTCATTATGGGAGGGCACACTATACTACTACACACCCCATCAGCTCCTCTACTTAATCCTCCAACTGCATAATGACAATGCCACTATTAACGCAATAGACCATCTGCTGTCTGCCCACCACCACCAAGAGTATTTTTTTGTCAATAAAGTGTGTGTTCTGATTGCTGATTTGTCTGTATGTGAGAACTGGAAGAAAACATTACTGCCTCCACATGAAATCGGCTAACTCAACTCCAAATGAAAAATCCCATATAAAGATTTCTCTCATCATACCACGAATCAAAATGAGGTATTTTTCAATTAAAGGGCACACTGTTCCATCGTTTGATAACTGCACTAAAGAGGTGTTTATTATTAATAAGTAATTTTATACTGTCATTAATTATATTTATTATTATTATATAAATATTACTATTATTATATAAATATTAATAATAATAATAATAACCAATAAGTTAGAAAAAATTGTTTTAATTATTATTAAAACTAATTTTTAAGGGAAAAAAGTCCACCAAGTACTCCACTTTCTAAGAAACATATCAATGGGTTACTTCCTGTGGCTCCCTGGAGGTATCACATAATAATAATAATAATAATAATAATAATAATAAATACCTACCCACACATGGCACTGATGTGTTGTAGGTTCTGTGACTTCTCATGTATAGAGCCATCAATAAAAAAAAATTAATTTAAAAATAAAAAAGTGATGAATTTCAGTGTCTGGTGTGAGACCACTGTGCTGCATATTGAAAAATTGAAGCTAAACAAATGTTATTTTCTTTGGTCAACAGAGAAGAGTTTCTGGACTATATAAAAAAATAAAAAATACCAAAAAATAAATAAAATGATAAATTCCTTAGTAAGCCTATCACCAAAGAAATACAAGTTTCCAACTTTCTTGGGTAGGAGACAGAAGAATAAGTTCCACAGATGATTCTATTTTTCATTTATTCTTCACCAAAGCATAAGCATATAGAGTCATTACAGAGAAGAGATGTCATAAAGAAAAATAGCTAATTGTAGTTGGATATCAAAAACGAAGAGCAGAAAATTAACACCTGAATATCAGAAATACAGAAATGTTTTGGGGAAATTTGAAGACATTATCAAACCCAATAATAATGATTAATAATTGTGGAATTTCTACTCAGGACATATATTTATCATTAGAAATGGCATGCCAACATACACACAAATTTCAGTAAAGATGAAACAAAAAATAAGAAAATTCTCACTGACTATGTTGTTGATAGTGATATTTTCAACCTAGTTCACAACAAATAAATACTGGGCAAATTTGATGAAATATGATCATACTGAAAAGAAAAAGAGATTTTAAATAAAAAAATCAAATCAAACAAATTCTAAAGAGAAACTCAAAAATAAAATATACAAATATTATTCAACAAAATATGAAAGTTT
Source organism: Typopeltis vanoorti (assembly GCF_054136105.1). Lineage (NCBI taxonomy): Eukaryota > Metazoa > Arthropoda > Arachnida > Uropygi > Thelyphonidae > Typopeltis > Typopeltis vanoorti. The sequence goes on along the minus strand of NC_143549.1, from coordinate 2,461,091 downwards.
GAAAACAGAAATAAACTTCTCCAAATGCTAAAATACAAAGAACATACTGATTCACACAGAAAGTCATGTGGTGAAGATGTTACAAAGATTGAAATAGCAGAATTTCATAGTGGACTGAAAAAGTTCATGAAGTCAAAGAAATGAAGAAAGCATGCTGAAAATACCTAACATAATGGGAGGTAACTTGCATATATCCTGAGAGAATACACTGAAAATATAAGGCAACTAAGATTTGTGTAAAAGTAGCTAAGCAAAAGTTTGTGAGATTTTTATAAGTAGATTAAAGACACAGTTGTAGAATGTTCTTCTGCTGAGTTTCAAAGCATATTATACTTGATAACAAATTATATTCCTGTTTAAATCCTTCACTAAAGCATAAGCAAACAAAGTTGATTATTGAAGTATCTTCTTGACTAGTCTGCTTGCATTAGACTATTGACTTCACATCAAACTTATAATGCAAAGACATAATGGGAAGGGTTACTATTTAGCCAGTTTCAACTTTTTACTTGGATTTATTAGTAAAAGCTAGATGCTGGATGATATCAAGTTTAATCAATACAGAAACCACAACTTTTCTGTATCATCCTCATCAGCATTTTCTGTCCACTGCTGGAAGAAGACCTCCTTCAAAGTCCTTCATTCAATTCTATCTTGAGCTTTTCTGTGCCACTGAATTCTAGCCTTCACTTTAATCCCATCCTCTCAATGGCTCTTTTTCCTGTGGCTCTCTTTCCGTCTCTGAAATACCATTCAGATATCAACTCTGTCTATTTTTACATGTTGCTTCTTGCAATATGGCTTGTCCATTGCCCATTTGGATCTTTTAATGGGTTTACCCTAGTCTGAGTTTTGATCCAAGTATTGTGCTTTCTATTTAGAATGGTAATACCAAGTAATGATCTTTCCATTTTCCTCTAGGCAATCCTCAGAAACAGTTGTAGAAAGCTTTTCACACTGGGTATCCAACTATATTATACTTGACAAGAATTAATATTCCTGTTTAAATTATTCAAAGCATAAGAAAAAAAAAAGTTTGTATACAAAGTATCTTCATAACTAGTCTACTTATGAGTGTGTAGTAATCCTTCTTGTGCGGAATGGATGGAAAATTAACAGCCTCTGTAGTCATGGATGCTTGGTTCAAGGATTTAAACAGGAATATAATTTCTTATCAAGTAAAATATAGTTGGAAAACCAGTGGAAAAACTTTCTACATCTATCTCTGATGTAGAGTATTTATTTAAAATGATGATACACCATTTTACTACCTGTATATAAAAAATATATCAATAGTGTATTGATTTAATGTTGATATCTTCCTGGATCTAGCACCCACTCATGAGACCTCAATGATTTTTTTTTTTTTTTTCCATTATGGTATACAATAGTAACTAGTAGTTACTCCACTGTTTGCTTAACCTTGGGTAAACAATTTAACAGTAAAATACTATAACAGGAATGAGAACTATAAAATTAATTGTATACCACAGTAATTAACTTTTTTTTTAATACGTAATTATTTCATCTTAAGTATCATAAGACATCATCAGTACAGTTATTAAACAACGATAGGAATTGGAAGTTTTTCCACTTGGCTATGCTACGTTTTTATGTTATTTTATGTTTTGGTTATACTATATTAAACTAGTCTAGGTAATCAGTACAGTTATTAAACAACAATAGGAATTGGAAGTTTTTCCACTTGGCTATGCTACGTTTTTATGTTATTTTATGTTTTGGTTATACTATATTAAACTAGTCTAGGTAGTGACCCTTCCCATAATGCATAGCATTATATATGGATATGTGATATGTAAGGATATGTGCTTTGCATTATGGGATACTAAGGCAAGTGATGTGAAGTCACTAGCTTCTTTATACAAGTTGCCCAGTTCTGAAAATAGTTCAGGTGCAAACTTTGTTTGCTTACTGTTGGAAGTTTTTTCCCACTTGGTTAGACTATAATAAATTTAATTTAATACTTTATTCCAAGTGTAAGCAAACAAAGTTTGTGCCTGAAGTATCTTCAGGACTGAGGGAACTCGTAGTAAAGGTGGGCCAAGCTCTCATCACTCCTTGTCTCAGTATCTCCCATAATGCAAAGCACATCTCCTTGCAGACATGTATAATGCTATGCATTAAGGGAACGGCCACTACCCGGACCGGTTTTGACCTTTATTCAGGTCTCGTCAGTGGGAGCCAGACCCAGACGTGGTGATACTAAGGCAGAAGCAATGGAAAAGTCATATTTACCTATACAAGTTACCAAAAGGTGTACCACCTTATTATTAAAGTACTCCGGATTTAGAGAAAGATGTTAGAAGTTTTTTCCCACTTGGTTAGACTATAATAAATTTAGTTTAATCCTTTATCCAAGCGTCAGAAAAAAAAGTTTGCGCCTGAAATATCTTCAGGACTGAGGCAACTCGTAGTAAAGGTGGACCAAGCTCTCATCACTCATTGTCTCGGTATCTCCCATAATGCACATGTCTGCAAGCACATCTCCTTGCAGACATGTATAATACTATGCATTAAGGGAAGGGCCACTACCCAGACTGGTTTCGATCTTTATTAAATGTTCAAGTACAGGTCAAACTCCAAAAACTCAGCATTGTTCCCCTCAGTAACAAGCTTACCCTGCTACTGAGAACTCTCAGAACCGGTTGGCTCTATACCGTGGAAGGCTCACCTCACCACCAAGCAGAGTCGCTCATATCTCATCTGAGGGGTAACAGCAACAGCCATGCCTCAGTTAACTTCATGGGCTGCAGCATTGCCATTCATTACCATTCATCCCATATGATGCCATTCATCCATTACCTTGTGGATGTCCTGTAGGCCACCACTGTGAAATTGGCACTTTGGGCAGTCATTCACAATATGAGTAATCGTCTGAGCAATGGGAGAACAATCACAATAAGGATGGTCTAACAGCTTCCATTTATGTCGTAGGTAGCCATATCTGCCCTGGTTCATTCTGATCCTGTTGATTGATGACAAAATCTTCCTAGGAAGAGCAAAACTAGACTAGAGAACAGGAATATTTTACCAGGAAGCCATTTGTTGGGAGACTGTTGGACCAGTATTCTCTCCACATGTCAGGTGTTGATGGCAGGGCAGCTGAAGAGAGTTCGTCCATGGACCAGAAAGGCTTTCTAGATTTTAGCCAAACACTAGGTGAGAGTCTAGATTTATGAGAGTCTGGTGCAGTGGCAGAAGTGGGTTGTTCATTGCTTTATTAAATTCTTTAATCGAGGCTTGTCTTCTCCATATGTTTGGTGGAGCAATGTTAGATAGGACAGGCAGCCAGGAGAGAGGGGTGCTTCTCACTGTCCCACTAATTGTGTGCATGGTAGAGTTTAGCTGGGTGTCTAAAATGTTAGTGTGTGTACTTCTTTCCTAGACAGGGGCACAAATTCTGCTGCAGAGAATGTGAGGTCTAGTGCAGATGACCTTAGGACTTCTGCACCAGAACCCCCAGGTTGTTCCAGCAAGCCTTGAAATGATATTGTCTCTCATTTTAATTTTATTGGATAGGTTGGTGAGGTGCCATTTATAGGTTAGGCTTCTGTCCAGGCTCATTCCCAGGTATTTCAGGCGAGGCTCGCGTTCTACCATTTTTCCACAGAAAGAAAGGTTGAGGTGTCAATTCGCCTCTGTATTGTTCAGATGAAATACTGTGGACACAGTTTTTGTACCACTGCTTGAAGTACTCTTCCAGGATGTTCAGGTCTGTGTTCAAGGTTGATTCCTGGTTGGCAAAATAGGTAGACTGATGTAGGATCGCTAGGTCATCAGAGTACATATACTTGCTTGAGCTGGTATGTGGTAAGTCGTACACGTAGATGTTAAAGAGTAAAGGGGGATAACACAGAACCCTGTGGGAGAACGTTGTGAAAGAATCTGGACCTGCTCTTTTTTCTACCAATATGGACCCGGATCTTTCTGTTGGAAAGAATGGATTCAAAAAGCTGGAAAGTTTTTTTACACCTTATATTTCCTAGCTTTAGGAGGAGGCCCCTGATCCAGACTGCATCATAAGGTGATGTTAGGTCAATGAAAGTGGCTCTGGATTTAAGTTTCTTCTGGAAGCCTGCTTCAATCTGTGTTGTCAGGGCCAGGACCTGGTCACAGCAACTTCTACACAGCCTGAAGCTAGCTTGTTCAATCGGGAGTGCTCTTTCAATGAGTGGTGAAATTCTTTTAAGGAGAATTATTTCAAAGAGCTTAAAGGTGGAGCAAAGCAAGAAGATAGGTTGTAGATTTTTGACATTATTTGGAACGTTACCTAGTTTGGGCAAGGCAATTATTTTGGCTTCCTGCCACAGATTTGTTAGTTTTCCATAATTTTTGAGAAAAGGGCGGCCAGCCATATTTGGCCTTGTTGACTGAAATGTTTTAGAAACTTGTGGAGGATACCATCCACTCGTGCAGCCTTGCCATTCTTGGTGAGTGTTAAGGCTAACTGTACCTCTTCCCCAGATACTGGGTGTACAAGTTCAGGAACTTGCTATCAAAATGATCAAATTGCTATCATCCTGCTATTAAACTTTATGCAGATGATGTTATACTCCCAAATAAATCCAATACAAGTCTTCTGACTTGTACTGGATTTATTTGGGAGTATAACACCCATGAAAAAAGACAGGCAGAACCCTGGAAAAATATCCACTGCATTCTCAATTGAGAACATAAGGTACAATTTTTAAAGAAAAAGGAAAACTAAATTTGGAAATAGATGACAAGAAAGGAGCTGGTATGGTACAGTTTTACAGAAGAAAACAAGCTAAATTAGGAATACAGATGATAGAATGATTGTTGATATGGCTGGAAAACAGCCAAATACATTAATATGGAATAAGGGAGAAATTAGAATGCTAAACCCTCATATAAAAAGATGTCTGAATCAATTTTAATTTATGGATATGAGATTTTATTAAGTTGCTCTAAGACTGAAAATCACAGACATAAGTTTTATACAAAAAATGAGAGGAGTGAACAGATAGCACAAAATCATATTAAAAACAAAGATAGTGAAAAGAAATGGCACATGTATGGTCTTCAGTTGGTCATGTGACATACTGGATACCTGACAAATATATTAATTAGGTGGAAAATTGTTATGAAGCTAATAATAATGTACACAATCATTTAGTAACATCATAATATCCTCTACACCCGATGAAGGTACACACCGAGAATTTGATGACTATGTTATTGTTGACATATCAATCCAACATGAGGTAATAAAATTTATAGCAGAACAATGTTGTGTGTGTAAACAAGTTAGGAGTTGTAGTTGTCTCGTGTACCCAGCTACTTGAAGGGTTGGATTGATTTTCTGAAACCAACAATCAATGTTCATCAGATAACTGTATTAAGCATGACTAAAGAATAGGCCAATGAATGTGTAGAAGCATCTCACTATCGCATAACTGCATTATGTGGGGAGGGGAGAGGGTTGCTCTTCTGAACAGGTGCCAAGTAACAAAATTCTCTATTTTATTTTAGGCAAACAATGAATTTCATCACTAAAGTCACTTTAAAACATAGCATGCTTGGTCTTTAGATCCAAGATCTAAAGACCAAGCATGATTTACAGATCACCTGCAAGTCTGGAAACTTTTGTGGGTGGGATTCATATAAAGAAGTGGTAAGTAGATAGAGGAACCTATTAGGTTCTTTAACCAGTAGGGATTATAGTCCCTGGTGAAATTATTATTTGGAATTACAGCAGAAGATTCTAAGGGTATGAGTTCTATGTATTAACGCTGTCTTTATTACTATTACATAACACCTCCAGAGAATCCACAGACTCATCGAGGGAGGGCACCTACTCTATAACTCTGTCTCCACCAACTACAATGAACCGCAACTACCATCATCATCTACACCAACGCCATCTACCATGTCTTTTTTATTTTTAATGACCCACATAACAGGTCAAAAGACCAATAACACAAACAAGAGTGTTATGTGTGGAGAAAGAAGCAATCTGCTGACAAGGTTCTTGAAAAGCTGGGTAATTGTACTTTTGGGTGAAAAACAATATGTGGAAGTGCTGTTTCAGAGGCAAATGGAATGAAGGATTATTATTATTATTAGACACCTCCAGGGAGTCCAAAGACTCATCAAGGGAGAGTATGCCAACAGCATCAAACAATTGGACCCCTTCCAACTACTAACCACGCTCAAACTTCCTTAACTGAGCCATTAGTAGCAGAGGCTCTACCAATCGACCAACCTATGCTGGCTAAGGTTGGACGATTGGTAGAGGATGAGGATGATGAATCAGAGAATGAGGATAATGAATCATAGTTTTGTTAGTTTCAAGTTGGATTGCATACAGATGGATGTTAACCACTGGCCAATCTAGTTCTTACATGATTAGAAGAAAGTATATGAATTGTAAAATCTCACATGATTAACAATATATCATTTTCATTTTACAAAATTTAATCTAGCACAAAATATATATATAAACAATTTGTCATTATACATAAAAGTAAAAAAATTTCATATATTTCATATAAATTATTATTATTATTATTCAGGCCTCCATGGAGTCAAAAGACTCATCATGGGAGGTCCTTTCTAAGAAACACAAGTCTATCAAGACTCATCGAGGGAGGTCCCTCCTAAGAAACACAAGTCTATCAAGACTCATCGAGGGAGGTCCCTCCTAAGAAACACAAAGTCTATCATACCACTCCTTAAATGCACTGACTGTTATGCTCTCATCACTCCATCAGGCAATGCATTCCATGGTTCAACCACCCTCCATTCAAAGAAACCACTCCTCACCCTCTTGCTCACAGTTTCCTTTGGTAACTTCCAGGGATGGCCCCTTGTCATGACTCCTTCCTGCTGTTCAACCAAGCAAAAGAACTCCCCAGTGTCAATCCTGTAAGCCCCTCTCAACAGTTTAAAAGTCTCAATCATATCACCCCTCCTTCTATCCACCAAACTCTGCAGTCCACACTCCCTCAGTCAATCTTCATAACTAACATTGTACAGCCCTGACACCATCTTTGTTATCCGCCTTTGTAACCTTTCCACAGTTAATTTATCCCCTTCAAATCCTGGGGACCAGATCTGAGAAAAATAGTCTAAGTGTGGTCTCATCAGAGTCTTATACAACAGAATGATAACCATTTTATCTCTGCAGGTCAGTGTCATTCTCATTATTGCAGCAATCTTCTGTGTTACCTTCGATACCTTTGCAATACGTCCCCTAAATTTCAGGTTTCTATCAATCATCAATCCCAGTTCTCTTGTCTCCCCCTACTTCCTCCAGTATAACTCCTCCCATAGAGTATGCAGCATACCATCGATGTGTCCCAAACCTCAAGACCTTACATTTTGCTGCATCAAACTGACACCCCCATTCATTTGCCCATGTATCTAGCTTATTCAAAATCCCCTTGCAGGGCTACCACATCTCCACTATTACTAATAACCCTTCCCAGCTTCGTATCATCCATAAACAACCGAATATTCCCTTGCAATCGACGGACAATGTCACTGATATAAAGGTTAAACAATATAGGTCCCAGCACTAAGCCCTGTGGAACCCCACTTGTAACCTTGAGCCTCTTTGATATTGCTCCACCATACACAACTCTCTGATACCTATCGGACAGCCAATCCTGAATCCAGTTGACCAATCTGACATCCAGACCCATGTGCTGCAACTTGAATATCAGCTTATCATGTGGCACCCTGTCAAATACCTTTGCTAAGTCTAGGAAAATGGCAGTATATGCCTTTCCCTCATTTAATGCTCTTGTAACTTTATCATAAAAGGCTAGCACACTGCTAAAACAAAAGTGCCCCCTTCACAAATCCATGCTGATGCTCACTGATAACATTACCCTCATCTGCCCAATGCTGTATATGGTCCCTCACTACTTTCTCCAAGATCTTACTAACTACTGATGACACACAATCTGGCCTATAATTAGACACTTCCAGTCTGCGACCGCCCTTATGCAATGGCATTATCTTACCTTCTATCCATTCCATGGGCACCTTTCCCGCAGCCAGACTTTCATTGAAAAGCCAGGTCAAGGGCACTGTCAGTTCCTTAGCACATTCTCTCAAAACTCGTGGTGAAATACCATCCAGTCCCAAAGCTTTACTGACATCTAGAGTACTCAGTATCTGAAACACACTCTCCTCCTGCACCTCTAAACCTCGAACCTGCTCTATCCCTATAGTATTCAAATTGACTCCTACAGGATGAAATACTCCATGAAGTGTTCATTGAACAATTCCACTATGTCCTCTGCATCAGTCACTCTATTCCCATTTTTATCCCACAATGTCATTCTTCCACAGTTATTTCTCCTCCTACTGGCCACATAGCTAAAAAATTCCCTAGGATACTCCTTGGATCTAAGGGCCAATTTTTTCTCATATTCCAGTTTCGCCTTCCTTACCATACTATTCACTCTTCTAGCCTGTGTCTTATATTCTTCATGCATCTTCTCTTCACCTGTCTCCTTATATCTCTTCCATAGCCTCTTTTTCTCATGTAGCTTCTGTTTAATATTGTTTGTCATCCACTTTACTCCAAATTGTGTCTTCTTCGCTCATGGAATACAGCTTACCATTGCTGCTAACAAATATTCCTTCACAATTTCCCAAGCACTAATGATATCCCAGACTTCCAATTCCTCCCTCCATGAAACTTCCCCAAGTTGACATCTAAGACTATTATAATCACTTGCTTTATAATTCCACATATGTTCTCGTCTCTTTGATACTCCTGCATGTATATTCATTTTCCAAATCAAAACCATATGGTCACTCTCTCTCCAACTGGTGGGAGAGATGTCATCTCAGTTATTATCAGCTCTTCTGATGCTATAACCAAATCCAAAACTCTTGAACCTCTTGTTCGCTCTGTTAGATGTTTCCTAAGATATTTGTCCTTCAAGAATGCTAGAAATTCCATTCCTTTATTGTTACATGCATCTTCCTTTCCCCAATCTATACTGCTGTAGTTAAAATCTCCCATAAAATCCTTTCTTCTTGCACTCACCATGCTCAACTGTCTCAACATCTCCTGGTCCCCACCCTCTGTGCTCCTTGGTCTGTAGCAACACCCCACTAAATATCCTGTCTTGTCCACCTCACACTATATGCTTTCAAAAGCATTAGTATCACAGCCTTCCAAAGTCTCCACTCTTATATGAAATTAATTATATGTAATTAATATATATATATATATATATATGAAATTACATATATATGTAATTATACATATAATGAAATTATATATATATGAAATACTTATAGATGCGAAATTAATTTTTTATTTATGAAACTTTGCACTAATCAAATGTGTATCACATGATGTGTAACGTCATTGAGTCCCAATGTTAGTGCATTTCCAAACAGTGAGTATTGCACACATCTGACACGCAGAGTCCAATGCATGTATAAGTTCTTACATCTTGAAGGAGAGCATCTTAAGGTTTTTATGGCCATCTCTTCCTTGAGTCCACTGCCATGTGAAATCAACTGTCAGGAGATGTTTGGCTGAGTACTAGAATCCAAAAGTAAAAGGATATTGATAACAGAAAACAAAGAAAATGGCAAGGAAAAAAGAATAGGCATACAGTCAGAAGAAATAAAGGAATCGATTAAGGACTGTAGTGAATGAAAAAATTATATGATGTGTAATTCATTGTTAAGTACAAAGAAATATTTGTAAGTATTCTGAACAAATCATATTCTGTGTTTTGTTCTGCAGTCAATTGTATTAGCATAAATATTATCAATGTAACTGAATACGTACCTATTCTAAGAGTAAGCGTATTGCTGTACGTGGTAATGTAAGTTGTTGTTGATTGAGCATACACTTAACAAGTTTATTGTTTAATGGGTAAGAATGACTAGCAAGAATACTAGAAGTTTTATTTAGATTATAAGATGGAATTGTAGGAGATCTAGGATAGAATTATTTGTAATTATCTAAGACTTGAAATTTAGTTGTATGTGAAAATTGAACAGTGTATATAGATTTCTAGGTTTAAATAAATTGAAGAGTGAATGATACACTGACTGGTTTGTCAATGCACTGATGCAAAAACTACGAATCTGCATATATTATATCTGACTAGTAATGGGAAACTATTTATAAGTTAAAGGGAAATAATATCTGCTTTATCTTTGATTAAAATTCTTACAAACTCACACTCAATAAGCAGTTTAAATGGTGTAGTTGTAATCAAATAAATGAATTAAATTACACAGTGTGAGCAAAAGTAATTGTTAAATATAACAGACCAGACAAATAAATAGAGTAGACACATTTTTTAGAGAATGGTAGTGGCCAGTTCAGCAGAATAATGCCCATAAGTATATAAAAAAAGCATAATGCAGAAACAGTACCTAGGGAAACCATAGGTACTCTTCCTTTAGGTGGATTGCCTGCTTCTGTATAAAATCAAGAATTCTTACGGTTAGGATAAACAACAAAAAATATGAGAACAATAATCTCAGATTGATTGGATTTGAGATTTATAAAGTGTTATACAAACTGAGCAGAAAAGAGTTGTTTTCACTGAAAAAGAATTTTAAAAAAATCAAGAATAAAAGGAAGAAAGAAAAAAGTTTTTTTTTTTTTTAGAGACTGAAGAGACTAATGATATAATATACTTATGCCAAGATAAGCTGAAAGTTAAAGTTACCCCAAAAACAAATATTATTAAAAGTAAGAGGGAATAAAATAAGATATTTCTTGTAGATAACCAGCACTTAAAACATTGGCTATGCAAATCTTGAGGCTTCAATCAACAGAGTACAATTTCTGAAATGAAGAAGAGGAATGAAGAATACTGTCATCGGCAAAACTATTAAGTTGATATAAAGTCAGAGAGGAGGTCAAAGATGTAAAAAAGGAAGGGTACGGGCAACAATATAGTACTCTGTTGTACTCCAGCACTGGTAAAGAAAACTGATTACAGCAAGCAAAACACAAAGATACACAAAGAGTGACCAACATCACCAGAGAGAAAGCAACCACCACCAATCCAATCACAAAAGGAGACTAAGATGGTATCTTCTTACTAGAAGTAATGAAATGCATCTCTCATTGAAGCAAAATGTTTTCATCAGGACTGCCATTTAGTCTCCAAGGTTTGATTCTTATCTTCAAAATCTTTTTCCCCTTTTTCTTGAATATTATTTGTCTATTTGTGTCTACAATTCACCTATTTAAAGCTGCTCGACTTTTCAATATGATATTCAATTTTATCCTGCTTAGAACAGATTGGTGATCACTTGCTATTTCAAACAACCTATGCACTTTTCTGTTTTGAACCATCATGAAGGTGATGCTATATAGAATAACATGGTCAATAACACAATTTTCTTATTTTGTGTGTCTTCTCATATATCTTCATTGAGCCTTCACAAAAAAAGCCTGAATGTCAAAGAAAGGCAGCTAACTAAGGAATTGGATAAGTACCAGATCGATATAATAGGGGTGACTGAAACAAAAAAAGGCAAAAACTGGTGAGATCTTTCTGAGCAATAAATACAAAATGTTATATTCAGGCAATGACAATCAAAGAAAATAAGGAGTAACCATAGTAATCAACACTAAATACGAAGCTAATCTTCTTGAATGACAGACACTCTTGAGTAGAGTGATGTGGGCAAATATCAGAATGGGGAACAGGAAAATGAGGGTCCCACAGAGGGTTCTACTAATGTACAAGTGCAGGAATTTTTTTGAAGCTTTAAAGAAAGCAACTGACACCATTAAAAAAGGAAAAGTTGGTCCTTGTGGGGATCTAAATAGCAGAGTAGGAAATGATTGTCAGACATACAAAAATATTTTGGGAAAATTTGGAGAAAAGAGCAAACCTAATAATAATAATAACAAATGCCTGTTGGATATCTGCTCAGGACATGGACTGGTTATTACGAACACAATGTTCCAACATAAAAATTTGCACAAATTCACATGGAGAGAAGAAGCAAGGAAAAAGAAAAATCTCATTGACCATGTTATTGTCGATAGTGATAAAGTGTACACAGGATTTGAAATTGGAAGTGATCACCATTTAGTCTTGAGCAGATTAAAATTGAATTCCATAAAGAAGAACATGCAAGAAAGTTTTAAAGCAAATAAAAGTTGAGCAGCTCTCAGATGTGAACTGTAGACTAAAATACACAAACATTATTCAACAAAAAATGAAAGAGTTTGCAAACAGGAACAAAAGCTTGGAGATTCAAAGGCAAGCCCTGAGAAAACACTGATTGATTCAGCCAGAGAGGCATATGGTGAGGTTGACTGTAAGATATACATATCATAACTCCATGGTGGACACAGGAAGTTAAAGAGGCAGTGAAGGAAAAGAACAAAGCTTATCAAAAGTTCCTGGCAAATAAGTCAGCTTGTGCTCTTAGAGAATACAGAGACAAATGTAAGAAAGCTAAACACTGTGTAAAACTAACTAAACAAAAGTCATGGGAAGACTTTGGTAAGGACATAGACAATAAATGTGAGATTATAGAAAATAAATATCAAGAAGATGGCAAGATATTCTGGAGGTTGTTGAAGAAGCTCAGAAATGAAGGAAAGAGTGCTGTAAAAGGAATTAGAGATGATATATATAGGAGACATGAAAACTGGAGAAAAGGATATCCTTGAAATACGGAGTAATTACTTCGAAAAATTGCTAAATGAAACAAGCAGCGATGTGGTAAAAAACAATCAGCAACGACGCAGTCAGGAATACATATCCATACTTGAAGGAGGAAAAAATTATCAAAGGCCTGAAATGAGGAAAGGCAGCAGGAGTAGATGATATTCAACCAAACAAAAATGCTGAAGTATGGAGGTATAAAAGTCTAACAGTGACTGCACTGCATATTTTCTAAATCGTACTTACCGGGTGCAAAATTTAAGGATGTAAGTGAGAGTATTAGAGTGCAAAAACAGTGGGTGAAAGAATTAATAATTGTGGTGGGTACGAATGAATTGAAAGGTGATAAATTTTTTATGAGAGAGGACTTGAAAGTATTGTGAAAGGTAGCGAAAGAAAAGAGTGACAGAGTTAGAATGGCTAGTCTGTTGCCCGCGATATGACAGAGAGGAGTTTAGGAGGGCCATAATCGCAAATGACATTATGCGCAGGTTATGCAGACGGTGTGGAATTCGTGGACGTGTGGAATGAGTTTGAAGGGCGAAAGGACTTATACAAGATGGATGGCCTGCATTTGAATGGACTTGGTGTGCGGAGACTGGAAAGAGTGTTGCTGAATGAAGTGAAAATGGATGTGCAAAACCAGGGAAAATAGAACTACCAAGGAAGGGGGGGGGGGGGAATGGATATGCAGACATCAGTGAGACAGATGAGTGTAAGAATGTATATCATGTACCCGAGCCAGCACTAAGGACAAAAAATGGGAATGGGTCATTTAGAATAACACGTCAATATAGGGGTGGAACTAAGGAATCACTGCATTTCATGTATACTAATGCCAGGAGTGTTAGGAACAAGAAAGAAGAATTTATTGCCTTGATTGGCTCTTCCTGGCCACAGGTTATTGGCATTAGTGAAACATGGCTGACGGGAGATGACATAGTTAGTGGAATAGAATGTGTAGGTTATAGTGTGTTTAGGAGGGACAGAGAATAAAATGGGGGGAGGGGTATTAATGATGATAGCTGATGAACTGCTGCCAAGGAGAATTGAAGTTGTATCGCAGGATAGTGAAAGGAGCTCATTTGAGGCTATTTGGTGTGAGATTGAGACTGGCAGAATAAAATATACAGTTGGGTGCTGCTATAGACCAGGTGATGGAATAGATGGTGGAGATAGTATGCATAGGGAAATTGATGAAATGAGTGGAAGGAGGGTAATTATTATGGGGGATTTCAACTATGGTAACATTGATTGGAAGGAGAAGAGGACACATGTGAGGAAGGAAAAGGATTTTATTCAATTATTAAGGGATAACTATCTGAGACAGCATGTAATTGAAAATACTAGAGGTGTGAGAGTGCTTGACCTGGTAATAGCATCTGAGAATTTGACTGTAATGAATATGACCATGTTGCCCCCTATTGGTGAGAGTGAAATTCCAAACCTTTAGGTGTGAAAATTCCACACCTTTAGCCACCTGGGAGGTGGCTAAAGGTGTGGAATTTTCGATTAAGACAGGGTATATGTGCAATTACCATGCTGGCAAGTATGACAGGCTTAGGAGATTGCTTGGATCAGTGCCATTGCATGTACAACTGCAAGGGCTGGACATCGATAGAGCATGGGAAGTGGTCAAGGAGCATTTACAGGAGGTTATGGCTGATTGTATACCTAGGGTACGAATAGTAAAACAAGTAGGGGTTAAATGGATGAATAACACCATTAAGCTTGAGCTGCAAAAAAAGAAACAACTGTGGAGGGAATTTAAAGAAAGGGGTGACCTGCAGGCACACGAACGGTATAAAGTGCAGGCCAGAAATGTAATGAGTGTGGTAAAAAAAACAAAAGCAGATTATGAAAGGAAACTAGCTATGCAAGCAAAAGAGAATCCCAAACAGTTCTTTCAATATGCTGCAAGCAAGAAAAAAACTGTACACGGCAAAATGATTTTAAGGAATGACGATGGTAAGGAAGTCACTGAATCAGTCGATATAGTGGAGTTACTGAGCGTGCATTTTGCAAAAGCATATCATCCAGGTGGTGACATTGAAAAAATGAAGGAACCATTAGTTTATACGGGAATAGTGATGAATGAAGTGGAGGTGACTAGTCTATTACAGAACCTTAATGTGAACACATCTGTGGGATTGGATGGTATACCGGCACGGGTCTTGTGTGAAGCGGCTAAGGAATTATCAGTGCCCTTGACCATGTTGTTGAATCTGAGTCTCAGGTCTGGTTTAGTCCCCAAGGTGTGGAAAGAGGGGAAAATAGTTTCACTGCACAAAGGAGGATCCAAGACTACGGTTGCAAATTACCGACTGATCAGCATATCAGGAGTCGATGTCAAGGTCTTGGAGAAAGTAGTCAAGGGAAAAATACAGGAATGGATTGATGAAAATGAGATACTGTACAGGGGACAGCATGGCTCTGTGAAGGGTAGATCAGGCTTCAGTAACTTGCTCAAGTTTTATAACAAGGTGACGGCTGAACTGGATAAGGGTAATGGGTTTACAGTGATACTACTGGACCTAGCAAAGGCATTTGACAGGATACCACATGGAATACTAATCCGTAAACTACAACATATGGGAATGGATATAGGGTTGGTGAGATGGATAGGTGGTTGGTTGATGGAGAGATATCAAAGAGTTGTTTATTCAGGAGTAGAGTCCAAAAGACGGCCTGGGACTAGTGGTGTGCCGCAGGGTTCTGTTCTTGGACCACTGCTGTTTAATCTGTTCATTAACGATATAGGGAAGGATCTAAGTGGAACAATTCATTTGTTCGCTGATGATGCAAAGTTGGGTAGGGCAATAATGAATGCAGAAGATGTCAAAGTCTTGCATGATGACTTAGATAGATTGGAGTTCTGGGCTAAGGAGAATCGATGTCAATTTAATGTGACAAAATGTAAGGTTATGCATTTTGGGGTGAAAAGATTAGCAGCAGTATACCACATTGGTGGAACTGTACTCCAAGAGATTGATGAGGCCAGGTACTTGGGTGTGTTAGTGGATAGGGAGATGAAGTTTAGGGGGCACATTGCAAAAGTAGCTAAATCAGCTCATCAACTCACTTGGTTGTTGAAAAATACCTTGACGAGCAGAGACAAGCAAGTTATTGTACCTCTGTACCGAGCCTTGATAAGACCTCATCTCGACTACTGTGCCCAGATTTGGTCACCTCGGTTCCTTCTTGATGGGGAGGATCCAGAGACGAGTGACTAAGATGATAACAGGTCTATGGAATGAACCATATGAGAACAGGTTGAAGATTTGTGGGTTGCAGAAATTAGTTGATAGGTGGAAAAGGGGAGATATGATGGAGACATTCAAATTGCTAAAGGGATTCTATAGGATTAATTCAGAGGATATTTTTGAGATCAGGACTGGTGGTGGGAGAACTAGGGGACACCTATGGAAGCTGGGCAAGAGTGTGGTTAGCAGGGGTGTTAGAGCTGAGTTCTTTACTTTTAGAGTGGTAAATGAGTGGAATAAGCTACCAGAGTTTGTTGTGGGTGTTATGACGGTGAACGAGTTCAAGGCAAGGTATGATAGATACTGTGAGAATGTAATCGCATAGTTGTGTGGACATGATGTTTAGGGCCTTCCTCGATGAGTCTAAGGACTCCTGGAGTCGCCCGAAATAATAATAATAATAGTTCAGAAGGCCTGGAGAGAGGGACGAATTGGAGTAGAGCTCTCATAGTACCTATATATAAAAAGGGGAAATAAAACTGAATATGAGAATTACAGAGGTATTTCCCTACTGAGTGTTCCTGGTAAGATTTATGCAAGTATACTTGAGAAACGGTTGAATAGAATTGTGGAAGAAAAGCTTGGTGAAGAACAAGCTGGATTCAGGCCAAACAAAGGCTGTCAGGATCAGACTTTCACTTTAAGACAAATAGTTGAGAATTCATAGAAATATAACAAAGATCTGCATTTAAGTTTTGTGGATCTGGAAAAGGCATATGACAAGGTGCCAAAAGAGAAGCTATTCAAAATGCTACAATAAATTTAGTTTAATCCTTTATCCAAGTGTGTGCAAACAAAGTTTGCGCCTGAAAGTATCTTCAGGACTGGGGTAAAGTGGTACAACACCGGGTGACTCCTTGCAAAGGTGGAGCAAGCTACCAACACTCCTATCTCAGTATCTCCTATAATGCAAAACACATCTCCTTGCGAATATGTATAATGTTATGCATTAAGGGAAGGGCCACTACCCAGACTAGTTTTGACCTTTATTGAGGTCTCTTCAGTGGGAGGCCAGGCCCAAGTGGAGATACCAAGGCAAAAGCATTAGCAAGGTCATCTCCTCCTATAGGAGCTGCCAAACGGTGTGCCACCTTTTTATTAAATTACTCTGTATTTAGAGAAAGATGTTGAAAGTTTATTTTTCACTTGGTCAGACTATAATAAATTTAGTTTAATCCTTTATCCAAGTGTGTGCAAACAAAGTTTGCGTATTTGCCTGAAAGTATCTTGAAGATACTTTCAGGCACAAACTTTGTTTGCACACACTTGGATAAAGGATTAAACTAAATTTATTATAGTCTGACCAAGTGAAAAATAAACTTTCATCAAAATGCTACAGTTATATGGTGTCAATGGGGCATTATATAATGAATACTTAGCCTTTATTTGAGTTGTAAGTCAGCAGTTAGAATTGAAGGAAGTACAGGAAAATGGTTTAATATTAAATCTGGTGTCAGACAAGCATGTACATTATCCCATATGTTATTTATTTTCTATATGGATCACATTATGAACAAAAGTGGTATTAAATCTGATATCAAAATTGGAGATGTTAAGTTCAGCTCTTTGCTTTATTCAGATGATGTTATACTTCTAAATAAATCAGTTACAAGTCTGCAAGACTCCTTGAGTAAATTGAATAACTGTTGTAATAGATATGGTATGAAGGTCAACAATAAAAAGACAAAGACAATGAAAATAGGCAGAATCATTGAAAATGTCAACTGCGTTATGAACGGAGAACCTGTATAACAAGTAAAACATTTCAGCTACTTAGGTAAGAATTTATAGAAGATTATTATTACTATTTTTATTATTACGTGACACCTCCAGGGAGTGACTCATCGAGGGAGGATACCTACTCTACAACTCTCAATCTTCACCACTCAATCCACCAACTACAGTTAGTGTAGACACACTAATGCAATCTACTGCCCCCCACCACTAGTATTTTCACAAAATACAACCATCCATGCCCACGGCGAGATTCAAACCTGCAGCCTTTTGGCTGGAGAGCAGATACACTAACCACTAAACCAACCAGGCTGGCAGATGTAAATTAAAAATGGAAATAGACAACAGAATGAACAAAGCTGGTATGGTAGGAAGTCAAATGTATAAATTTATAATAAGAGAGAAATTAGTCAAAACACTAAATTTGCTGCATACAAGACAGTGTTCAAACCAATTTTAACTTATGGATTTGAGAGCTTGGTTAGAAATAAAACACTTGACCAAAGACTAGAGAACACAGATATGAAAGTCCTGAGAAAGATTAGGGATATGATAGATGACATCAATGGCAACATCATATTAAAAACGAGGATATTAGGAAAGAACTTGACATTGTTAGCATCCAGGAATGTGATAGCAGAGCTAATCTCAGTGGTATAGTCAGTTCAACAGAATTGGAGAGGAAAGATTAGGAAAATAAGTGTTCTCTTCCAGATTGGCAGGAAAAAGACTTAGAGGAAGACCAAGATATAGGTGGACTGATATGGTAAAAAGTGCCTCAGAAGATAGAAATATAATGTTGTAGTTTTGACAGGTAACAAACTTATTTGGAGGAAAATTGTAGATAGAAAGTTAGTACTGATTTTCCTCTTAGAGACACTTGTGACATTATGATTATAATGATTAGAATTATAGACACTACATGTCTATAATTCTTTTGGTAATGATGAAAAATTTTCATGTAGTACTATCACATCCTGTAGATCCCCTTGAGGATACATGGCAGGAATTTGATGATGGTGGTGTTGGTGTGTGTCTTCTCTCTATGCAAATTTTGCATATTTATGTTGGAATGTGGTATTAGTGATGACTACTTCATGACCCTTAGAAATTCAGCTGGTGCGTACCATTATTATTAGCTTTGTTCTTTTCTCCAAACTTTCCAAAACATTTCTATACATCTCATGTTCATTTCCCACTCTACTGTTCAGATTTCCAATAAGGAGCAAGTGCTTTTCTTTATGCCTGGTACCTTCTCTAATGATTTGAAAAATTCCTCCACTTTCATAGGTAGAACCTTTTGTGGGACAGACACAATTAAGTCCCATTTTCTAATTTCCCCATTTTGATGCTTCCACATTACTGTACTTGGATAAAGGGTGGCTGATATTTCATGCCATGTGAGTTTATCCTGGTGTTTAGTTTTTGAATACTGTAGCTAATCCTTCCTTTCTCTGATAGCTATTGTTTCAATATAACATTCTGTATTTATTATTTAGAAGAATCTCACCTGTTTTTGTCTTTGTTTTGGTAACACTAATTATGTCACCCTTGTGCCTCTCCAATTCTTCTACCAGTTCTCCTTTTTTCAGTTCAAGAATGCATCTCTGTTGATGCTGCTTGCATTGATGCTAAACTTGAATTATGCTGATATTCATTTGGAGTTTGTGGCATTTGTTTCAGCAGCTGACTTAAAGCAGCAGAGGCATGGTGTCAAGTATTTGATGCCAGAACCAGAAAGAAATCCCATAAATGTTTACAATCCATCATTTTTGTTTCAGTTTTAATCAATAAGAATAGAATTAATTTGACTAAGTACCAAATTTCCAGGTGATTTATTGAGCATCCAAGTTATTCTTGTTGAGCATTCTTATTAATAGAAATTCAATTCTTATTAAATCCTCACCTTCACACTTGATAAGGAGAGGATTTAACATTAAATAAATTTAAGATGACAAGAAATCATATTCTTGGTTTAATCTGTTATCCAAGTGCAACAGATAAAGGAATAATTTGGTCTTGGAATAACTTCACACTTGATAAGGCGAGGATTTAACATTAGGTCAGAGACTGTGGTGTGAAGGTGAGGATTTAATAAGAATTAAATTTCTATTAATAAGAATGCTCAAGAATAAAAGCAGTGTGTACAGAGAGAGAGAGGAAAATATTCCATTATTGAGCTTACTTTGACAGCAAGAAGAATTACTTTTTTTTTTTTTTTGTTTGAAAGTTTCTTCACTTGTCATACTATAAATTTAAGATGCCAAGAAATCATATTCTTGGTTTAATCTGTTATCCAAGTGCAACAGATAAAGGAATAACTTCGCACTTGATAAGGCGAGGATTTAACATTAGGTCAGAGACTGTGGTTTCTGCACATCTCTTAAAAGGTTATGCAACCTTTTAAGAGATGCCACCCAGTCTACATTTCATCCTTAAGCAACACTAAAGATGGTAAATGAAATAAGGAAATATCAGTTGTTTGCTGAAATTGCCATTCAATGACCTTGACTTTACAGAAATGTTAGTCAACTATAAAATTACCAACATAAAAGCAGTGTGTACACAGTGAGAGAAAGAGATAGAGAGAGAGAGAGAGGAAGTTATTCCATTATTGAGCTTACTTTGACAGCAAGAAGAATTATCTTTTTTTTTTTTTTTTTTTTTTGAAAGTTTCTTCACTTGTTATACTATAAATTTAAGATGCCAAGAAATCATATTCTTGGTTTAATCTGTTATCCAAGTGCAACAGATAAAGGAATAACTTGGATAAAGGACTAAATCAAGAATATAATTTCTTGGCATCTTTAATTTAAAGAGCTACCTTGTGAATGAGCCTTCTGGGATGCCCTTCTCTCAGATGAATCACAGAATCTTCAACTTGAACTCGGAAGATTTGGCAAAAAATAAAATTTTTAATAAGAGGGAGATGTCACCTGAGGCTGAGATCAGAAATGCCTTTTAATATACCATATCTCTAAACTGTGTCCTAAGATTTCTACTTGTTAAAACACTAAACCTGGTGCTACATTTCAGGAAGAATGCATCTGACAGATTTCTAAATAGAATAAGAGGCCAATCAATATCTACCAAAGCCACACTGCAAGTTGGAAAAATGTTCACTGCTTTCAAAATACCACAGAACCTAGCAATGAGCAATGATCGTTTAATACAAGATCTTCCAAAGACAAACAGCCAAAGTGATAGCATTATAAAACTGTTTACTGAGAGATCATTGCCATTCATCATGAATTAAAGAAACTGCATCTCAGTAAGTGTTCTGGTATATAAAAAGATTATGGAAACTATCAAATGCTGAATGTTTTATCATCTCATAATGGATATCTTCAGCAGCTACAGAACTGTCATGGGAGAGAAAAAGTGCTGTTTTCAGTTCGATGGATTAAGTGTTTTCAGTGAACAAATGAGTATACCACACTTGCCTGTTTCAATGGAAGTTAAACCACTGTTTCTCTTCTTGCTCCTTGAGTGTCAAAATTCAGGAGATTACGAAGCTATAGTTAACATTTCTGAAAATGTTTTCACATGGAATATCAGCTATAATTATGATCCTAATACTATTAGAGTACTTGAAGGCTATAGGGTCTTTCCATTTCTGGACTATATCCACTCTAAAATCTACTCTCTCCCCTTCAATACACCCTATTTGTCTTACTGGTTTAAATTTGGAAGAAGGCACGTTCAGAAGCCTTAAGGTAGCACCCTACCACTGGACTATTCATTACCAGGCTAGTAATCTGACATGGAGAACACTAATTTACTTCAAAGCTAATAGAGAGAGGTATTTCAAATGAATTTATGGAAAATGAACCTAGAATCGAAAAGGTAAAACGAAAATGGAAACGACAAAGTATAGTACATATAGCAAACTGGAAGGTAAGAGGAATGGCAGATAAAGAAATAGAATTACCGTATATTATTGCGTATAATGCGAAAAATTTATGGTAAAAAGTACTACTTAAAGTTAGAGGTTCGCATTATATGCGGATCTTAAAAAATATAACATCTATTAGACTTACACACATAATATATACTACCTAATGCCTATGCAACCAAATCTACTTGACCCACTCGCATTCGACGACAGAGCGCGCATCGTATCTGCGCATAAAGCCAGTAATGTAAGTAGTGCTAATATCCTCCCCCCCTTGGCGGGATATTAGCACAGTTAGGTATATCAGTTTAACCAGAGTTCATTTTAAATATTATTTGTTAAACAAACCTAGCCTGAAAATGAGCCAACAGAAACATAAACGTTCATCTTTTGAAGCAGGATTTAAATTGCGTGTCGTGTAGTTTGCAGAAGGACATAATAACAGTGTTGCTATGAGAGAATTTGGTGTAGCAGAGAGCAATATTAGACTTTGGCATAAGCACAAAGACAGTCTTGAAAAAATTCCCAAAACGAAACATGCCCATCGTGGAGATGTAGCATCCTTTCCAGAACTCGAAGAAGAGCTAAATGAATAGATTTTGATGCAATGACCAGATGGCATTATAGTAACAAGAAATGCAATTCGTTTTCAAGCTCTACAACTCAAGAATGGTAAATTCAAGGACACACCAAGTATTTCATCTTTTCTTGCTTCGTCTGGGTGGTGCAACAGATTTATGGAACACAAAGCATTAACATTATGACACCGAACAAAAATTACGCACAAGTTATCAAAGCAGCTTGAAGAAAAAGTGGAGTCATTCCATAAATTTATCATAAAATTACGGAAATGTCACGGATATGAACTTTCCCAAATTGGCAATATGGATGAGATGCCCATGTACTTTGATATGCCTGGGAATCCAACAGTAAGCTCAGTTGGTGAAAAGGATGTCCTCATAAAAACAACAGGACATGAAAAAACACATTTTACCGTTGTTCTAGCATGCATGGCAGACGGAACCAAATTAAAGCCGACAGTGATATTTAAAAGGAAGAAAATTCTGAAGCATATGAAATTTCCACCAGGTGTCATTGTTCACGCCAATCAGAAAGATTGGATGGATGAAGAAGGTGTACAATTGTGGCTGGATCAAGTATGTTCCATACTTGATCCAGCCACAATTGTCCAGCATGCTAGTCTGGGATATGTTCTGGGCGCATTTAACGGAGACAAGCAAAGAGAAAGCACGTGAGCTATACAGACCTAGTAGTCATACCAGGTGGTCTAACTTCCGTTTTGCAGCCACTTGATGTCAGCTTGAATAAGCTGTTTAAAGATCATTTACGTGAAAAATGGAGAGAATGGATGTCATCTGGTTTGGTGAAGATGACAAAGGGTGGGAATTTTCAGAAGCCTGAAAGCACCCTAGTCACCAGCTGGGTTAAAGAAGCATGGGATTCGATACCATCTGAAATGATTCAACGCTCATTTCTTAAATGCGGAATAAGTAATTCAACGGCTGGATCTGAAGATGATGTCATATATACGAAAGTGAGGATGATGCACAACAAAATAGAGAACATGACGACGACAACTGCTACACTGATGATGCAATGCCTACAGATGAATTTATAAATGAAATATTTGATGACTCAAAAGATGAAGAATTTAAAGGATTTTGACATTTTGTTTTAAAATAAATATTTCTTTCATTAATTCTTATTGTATTGTATTTTGACATTTTGTTTTAAAATAAACATTTCTTTTGTTAATTCGTATTGTATTATTTATAATGTTATGGAAGAAGATTAACAGATTGCATCATATGTGGACATGGCATTTTAGGGCTAGTTTTCAAACGAAATTTCTAGTTCGCATTATACGTGCACATTATACGCAAAAATATACAGTAGATCAAATATTAAATGAAAGAAATTTTCAAATAGCAGTAGTCACTGAAACAAAAAAAGAAATTAAAAGGAACCATGACAATTGATATAGTGGAGTCGACAGAGACCAAACAGCACAAGCAGGTGTTATGATTTGGATTCACAATTCCATTCAAAACAGTTAATTATGGAATGAATGAATAATAGAAGCTAGAATAAAAATATGAGGTTATTTAACAATCATCATCATCATCATGCATATCAAGCATTTAGGCCTAGCATGGCCTGTTCCGGCCTTAGAAGTCATCATTGAATCATTTAAGAGGACGTCCTGGTTTTCTTTTTCCTAATGGCTTGTACTTTAAAGCTTGTTTTGGTAATCTTTCTGTTTTCATTCTTTGAACGTGTTCCATCAATTTGTATTTATATTTTTAAATTTTTTCTATTACTGGTTCTTGGTTTAATTCTTTCATAATTATAACTTCCATAAATGGTTTCATATAAACCAGTTATTTAACAATAACTGGTTTATATTCCTCTTTTTGGGACAAATTAATGACACTGGGAAGGGTTTGATAGGAGACAGAAGCTATTTGCAGATGATGCATGGGTAATCAAGAATGAGAGTGACATGAAGTTCTTACAGAATGACTGAATATGCTGAAAATGTGGACATGTGAAAATGACTCAGTTCAATATTAGTAAATATATATAAAGCTTATATTTATTATTATTACATGTCACCTCCAGGGAGTCTAAAGACTCATCAAGGGATGGCACCTACTCTACAACTCTGTCTCTGTCACTCAAATTTACCAACTGCAACTACACCAACACCATCTACTGCCCATTACCACCACTGGTATATAATAATAGTATTTCCACAGACAATCACAAACATCCATGCCCACAGCAGGATTCGAACCTGCACCCTTTTGGCTGGAGAGCTGCAGATGCTACACTTGTTCAACCAGGCCAGCATTTACAGTATATATATTTTAATGTAATACATATATGTAATATGTTAATGCATTTATATGACAGTATATATATTGGCAGGATTACGCTAGGAAGATCTTAGAATTTTTGTAAATAGGAAGGTGAAGTTCAGAGACCACATAACTAGCATTGTGAGTATAACTTACTCAGAGCGCCAACTATGACAAAGCACTATGAAATGCAACACCAAAACAAACATGAATACATAAGGATAAATAAATCATTTTCCTACTCTATGAGACTTTGATATGACCTCAGCTGGACTACAGTAAACAGAGCTGGTCTTGTGGCAGTAAGCAGATCCTGTGGTTTGAAATAGCGTGGATACAGTGAAGAGAATGCAAAAGAGCGACAGAGATAATATTAGAACTCAAAATGTTCGATACCTTATGAGGAAAGATCGAAAAGCCATCAAAAAACTGAAATGTGTTAAAGCAGCTGGAGAAGACAACATTTGACCAGATATGCTCAAACACTGCATAATTCAGAAGGCCTGGTAAGAGTATCCAATTCCAGAAGACTGGACTCATAAGAAAGATAAATAAAAGTGAATGTGAGAATTACTGAGAAATGTGCCTACTGAATGTTCCTAGTAAGATTTATGCAAGTATACTTGAGGAAAAGGCTGAGAAAAATTGTCGACAGGAAGTTTGGTGAAAACAAGCTCAGTTCAATCCAAATATATGTTGTAAGGATTACATTTTCCTTTTAATACAAATAGTTCAGAAATGATGGGAATATAACAAGGATTTGTATTTAAGTTTTGTAGATATCGAAAAGACTATGACATAGGTTGAAGAGAAAAGCTGTTCAAAATGCTTAAGCTATACAGTATAAACAAGACGTATATTGAGCAATATGCAGCCGATATTTCATCAACAGTTAGAATTCAATGAAGTACAGGAAGATGGCTTGTGCTAAATCAGATGAGAAACGTAGACATTATCTCCACTGTTATGCACCATCTATATGTGGATCACATTATGAAGAAAGAGATATTAAACCAACATCAAAAACTGGAGATGTTAAAACCCTTCACTTTATGCAGTTGACATTATACTCCTAAATAAATCCAGTACAAGCCTTCTCGACTAAGCTAAATAACTGCTGTAATAAATTTGGTATGAATATCAGCAATAAAGAAACAAAGACAATGAAAATAAACAAAAACATCAACTGCTACCTGAATGGAGAACCTATAGAAGAAATAAAACATTTTAGCTATTTTTCACAATTTTCAGTGAAGATGTCAAATTTAATATTTAAAATAGAATACAGAAAATGGAATTAGCAAATCTGGTATGGTAAGAAGTTAACTGGATAAATTTATATGGAATAAGAGAGAAATTGGTTGGATGGTTGGTTTATAGTTAATTGACACAGGAACAGCAAAGGTTATACTGCACCACAGAAAAAGTTACGGAAATAAACAAGGTTAAAGATTACAAAAATACATAAACAGTAAAAAAAAAAATTATAAACAATATGCATGTACAAAAACCAAGCCAAGCGATCTAGTATATAAAAATAAAATCAGCTAAGCTAGATAGGATTAAAAGGCCTTGCCTAGAACCTATAAGGGAATAAAGATTACTAGGCAAGGCCTTTTAATACTATCTAGCTTTTGGAAACTAAGTGGGCAGTTCAATCTCCATACTCAATCTCAATGTTAAATCAACCTGTAACCAATCACAGATAGCTGGCCCATGACTAATCACTAATTATAAGGCAGCCACCAATGAAGAGACCAGCAAACAAGTGTGGCTATCTCTTGGTACCTAATCCTAACAATATATGTTACTGTCTGAAATAATGTGGTTCTACAGTCAATTTTCTTGAGTTTACGGCATGAAAACCCCAACTTTCTGGAAGAAAAAACCCACTTGTCCATGCCAGAGATCAACTAACTCAGGAACCGGTTGAAAATAAGCTTAGAAAGAGTTCCTCCAGTCGGCAACTTAGATTGGAACCTAAGTCTAACTTCGAGGAACCTAACACAGATGATATAAGTGGCATTTCCACTGAGCTACACACACTTGAAATATATACATGAAAATAACAGCAAAGGTTGCAGCAGTACATAAACAGTCAAAGACAAACTAGCAAACAAAATGCATGTACAAAAACTAAGACAAGGAATGTAGTATCAATATTATTATTATTACATGACACCTCCAATGACTCATCGAGGGAGGGTGCCTACTCTACAACTATCTGTCTCCTCTGCTCAATCCACGAACACAGCGAACTGCATCATCTACACTAACGCCATCTACTGCTTTCACAGACAATCACAAACATCCATGTCCATGCCATAATTCAAACCCACAGCCTTTTGGCTGGAGAGCAGATACAATAACCAGCCAACCAGGCTGACATTAATTAAATAAAATTACAGCAAAGGTTACAGCAGTACATAAATAGTCAAAGAGAAATTATTAAATGATATGCATACACAAAAATTAAATTTAGCAATGCAGTATCTACAAAAACAAAATTACAGCATGGTTACAGCAATATAAAGTCAATACAAATAAACAGTTAAAAATAAACTAGTAAACTTGACTTGTTTGTTTGCTTAGGAAAAAGGATTAAAAACCTAGCTTATAAAATTGCTTGGTATCTTTAGCATAATATACACCCAAGATAAAAAACTTTCTACATCTTACTCTCATCCTGAGATTTTTATTTAATGAGGTCAAAGTACCTTATGGCAACTTGTTTAGGTAAAATTTATAAACTCTGTATTACTTCATCCTTGGTATTTTTTTTTAGGTCTGGCTCCCTCTGAGGTAGTGACCATTACCTTAATGCATAGTATCATATATCTCTGCAAGGAAATGTGCTATGCATTAGGGGAAAATTCTAAGGAAAGTGATCGGAGCTTACTCCACCTTTACAACAAGTTGCCTAGTGTTGCACTACGTGCAGCTACAAACTTGACTTACTTGTCTGTTTGCTTACTTGGGAAAAAGGACTAAAAACCTAGCTCATAAAATTGCATGGTATCTTTAACATAAAAGTTAATAATATTGAAGGAGAATCTGAAAGGAGAGAATTTGTTGAGGAACCCATGATAATGACAAGCAAAGTGATATCAGCAATGGAACAGCTGACAAAAGGAAAAGCTCATGGAGCTGATGGTGTATCAGTGGAATTACTGAGAACGGCTAGCTTGGAATGCAGTAGTGAATTTATTGACTGAAATTTATCAACAGGTTTGGAAGAAAATATACTGGCCGTTATGCTGAAAGTGATCAAACAAAGGTTGGATCACAAATAGTAAACATGAGATGGATTATGGAAAGAACAAGAGAATTTGAAAGGCCTGTTTAGCTCAGTGGAAGTGGCGCTTGCATCTGCTGCATCTGGCTGCACGAAGATAGACTTATAAGTTCGAGTCTAGTCGCAGACTTGAAAAACTTTTCCTAAGCCTTTCTTTGACTGGTTCAGGAGTTAGTCGATCTCTGACACGGGCTTCCTGTACTTGAAGGACGTACAGGAAGGTGGTTTAATGTTAAATCTGGTGTCAGACAAGGAAGTACATAATCCCCCCTGTTATTATTTATTATCTATATGGATTTATATGAAGGAAAATTGTATTAAACCTGATATCAAAATTGGAGATGTTAATCTCAGGCTCTTTATTTTATGCAATGATGTTATACTTCTAAATAAATCCAGTACAAGCTGCAAGATTCCCTGATTAAATTGAATAACTGTTGTAATAGATTTTGTATGCAGGTCAGCAAAAACAAGATAAAGACTATGAAAATAAGCAGAAGTATTGAAAATATCAACTGTATTTTGAATGGTGAACCTATAGAACATGTAAAACATTTCAGTGACCTAGGCATGATTTTTAGTGAAAATAGTAAATTAAATATGGAAATAGACAACATAATCCATAAAGATGATATGATAGGAAGTCAACCGAATAAATTTATATGGAATAAGAGAGAAATTAGTCAAAACACTAAATTAGCTATATGCAAAATGTTGTTGAAGCCAATTTTAACTTATGGATCTGAGAGCTGCATTAGAAATAAAACACTTGACCAAAGATTAGAGACCACATATATGAGAGTCTTGGGAAAGATAAGAGGCAAGACCAGATGGCATCAGTGGCAATATCATATTAAAAACGAGGATATTAGGAAAGAACTTGACATTGTCAGCATCCAGGAATGCGTCAGCAGAGCTAATCACAGGTGGTGTGTTCACTTAAATAGAATGGGGAAGGAAAGATTAGCAAAACAAGTGTCTCTGCACAGATTGGCAGGAAAGGGACCCAGAGGAAGACCAAGATATAGGTGGATTAATACAGGAAAAAGTGCTTCAGAAGACCAGAAATATAAGATCTGATAATGTTGGAGTCCTAACAGGTAACAGATCGATCTGGAGGAAAATTGTAGATCGGAAGTTAGTAATGATGTAAGTTAATCATGTAGTACTATCATATCCTGCACACCCTTTCAGGGTACATATCAGGAATTTGATGATGATGACAAGAGAATTTCAAAAGGAAGTATTCATCTATTTTTCTGATTAAAGGAAAGCTTTTTGATTGTGTGGATCACAACAGACTGTGAATTGTAATGAGATCAATGGGAATACCTGAACATCTAATTCCCTTGATACGAACACTGTATTACATCAAAGAAGCTTCAGTAAAAGCAGTCTTTGGATAAATGGTTAAGATGGAAAGTAACAAAGCCAGGCTTAATTTAAACATCACAAATACAAAAGTGATAGTTTCTGGTAATTTAAATGAATTCATACTAGATGGAGATAAAATAGAAATTGTTGAAAGTTATGATTTACTAGGGTTCAGAATCAGAAATTATGGTGAATGTGAAGATGAAATTAAAAGAAGGATAGTCATGGGAAAAAAAAGAGGTGTTAAACCTGACAAAAATAATGAAAGATAGAGGTGTCAGTAAGGCCACAAAAGTTAGAATTGTGAAAGCAATGGCATTTCCAATAGTGATGTATGGATGTTAAAGTTGGATTATTAAGAAAGATAGAAAGTGAATTGATTCATTTGAATTATGGTGTGGAGGAGACTATTAAGAATCTCATGGACTGCAAAAAATGACCAATAAGAAGGTTTAGAGAATATAAAGACAGAATGCTCCTTGGAGGCAATGATTGCTAAACAGAAGTTAATGTACTTTGGACATATTATGCAAGTGGATGAATCATTAGAAAAGACAGTTATGTTGGGGAAGATTGAGGGAATGAGAAGAAGAGGAAGACCACAAAAGAGTTGGACGGATAAAAAAAAAGACCTCATCAACTTGAACTTACAGTTACTGAAAGAAAGGACAAGAGGACAAGTGGGCGGAGAATCTTTGTTCACAAGATCAGCAAGTGTCAAAAACGACTGGTTGGCACATAACAACAACAAAACAAAAGTTAAGTTCAGCAATGGAGTATCTATCCTTGCTGCACTCCATCAGAAATGACAAACAGTAAAACATATATTGCATTTTTTGAACAGGGGAGGGACATTAGCCTTCAGTAAGTAAGAATGTATAAAAGGACTGACGTTCTATTTATTTATTTATTCATATACTGTATAAACAGGAATTATTTAAGAATTGCAGCCAATTTTAATGGTGGAATATAGAAGAGCTACTTTAAACACACTATTTTACGCATTTTAGTAATAACGATATTCGATCCTCAAACATAACAATAAGAATGTTTATCATTTTAATAATCATATAAAAATAGAACAAAGAATGACTCTGGGAAATTTAAATACAATACAATATACATAAATTTATGTATATACATACATAAATTTAGTTTATGAAAATTTACTCTCACCTCAAGAGTAAAAGAAAGAACAACATCTAGTTTTGATAACACGGTTTCTCCATCTTCAGTTAACCCTTCTTTAGATAATGAAGACTGACTCCTGGATTAATAAAATATTGTGATAGTTAGTATAATTGATAATTTCTAACATTTTTTTTGTTCGTTGAAAAGCAATGTTTTAAAATCATCATATTGTATTCACAATATGACACAATGTGAAAAGGGAAAAAAGATTTACATTAAAAATTAAAGATTGCAAGTTATTGTTTTTCCAAGACTTGGAAAAACCATATCTTGAGCTAACTGATAGATATCAGATGGAGTTTTACAGTTCGCCTACCGATAGTTTCACATATGTATTGCCAAAATTGTTTGCATGGTCTTTCTCTATGATTGCCGTCATCTAGTTTGTACAGAATGAGGGATTACAAAAAGGATGCGACTTCAGGATGTCTGATGCCCAATGCCATCTGAGTTGTAGTTTTCTGACTATATTGACAAGTGGTTCTTGCTTAGCCAGATCATCACAGTTTATTCACAATATGACGCAATGTGAAAAGGGAAAAAGAGATTTACATTAAAAATTAAAGATTCTTTAAATCTTTAATTTTTAAGATTTAATTTTATGTCCAAACTCTGCTGTTAGGACCATGTCACTAACAGAAGAGTTAGTGACATGGTTCATCCAAGTGTATCCAAGGATCAGTCTGAGACATGTAGTTCCAAAGGATGTTAATTAGATCTGCAGTTTTTTTGGTGCTTATTGACCAGGTTTGAGAACCATGCAAGAAGATGGATCTACTGGTTGCATGGTACAGTCTCGTCTTTAATTATATTAATGATGATTTCCAGATGGGATGGAGTTTGTTATGGAAGACTAGAGCCAGCTATCTACATTTTCTAATAACATTTTCTTTACTGCTGATGTACAATCCAAGATATTCAAAGTCCTTTAATCTTTCTAAGGGTTTATTGTTGATATGAAGTATAAAGATTTCATAACCTACTGAGAAGACTTTGGACTTTTGGATGTTGATCTGAAAACTAATAAGTTTAGCTTATGCCTCTAATAGACCGAGATGTTTTTGTGCATTTGTTGGTTCTGAATCAATAAGTACAACATCGTCAGCAAAGTTAAGATCAGTTATTTGCATGATGTGGGTGGATGTTCTAATGTTAAAACCAAGATCTTCTGTATTGATGGTCCAGAAGATGTAGTCTGAGAACAAATAAGGTGCTAGTACATCACCTAGCAGGACTCCTGTCGTCACTGGCAAGGATTCAGATGTTTCTGTTTTAAAGATCACTGTAACATTGTAATCTTTAAAAGGTGCTGAGATTGCTTGTATGATTTTTGAGGATAGACCATAGAAGCTGATATTTTAAACAATGCTTCTCTATTAATGGAGTCAAAGGCTTTTCTTTAAGTCTATAAAGGTTAAAATGAGTGGTAAGTTTTTATCACATGAACCTTCTATGATTCTTTTGATGCAATGTATCTGTTCTATTGTACATTTTTTTTTTTTTTAGAAATCCAGCTTGGTTTTTTCTTAAAAGTGGTGTTAAGGTTTTATTCTATTGAGTATCATCCTACTGTAGATTTCAACTGTGGATGATAGCAAAGTAATACCTCTGTAGTTATCCATTCTATAAGACTACCCTTTTTGAGTATAAGGACAATAAGGCCTTGTTTCCACTGTTTGAGGTATTATTCTAGTGTTTAAAGCTTGATTCATTATGGCAAGGAGATTGGAATATGTGTTATACCCAGCATTTTTGAAAGCTTCGGCTCTGATTCCATCAATACCTGGGAATTTTCCTGCTTTTGTTTGATCTAATGCTATTTTTAGTTCCTTTTCAGTGAAGATTGAAATTTATTGGTAGAGCAGTGGTTAGTTTCAATTAACAATGACATATCAAAAAGTGTAATTGATGGTGATGAAATGATATATAGTCAAAGCAGCCTGCTTGATTCATATTACACACACAAGGAAATAAAGGCTTACCTAATGTTGACAATCCAAAGATGGGAATGTGCCTGATGTGATCACTTGTTTCTGGCCACTTGTCATGTACTGAAAAATTTCTTCTTTTGAAATCTGTTTTGTTCATTACATGTTTCTATTATGTTCCATGTTTCTAACTCTCAAATGAATTCTACAACTCTCACACACTTAAATCTATCCCCAGAAGGAATGGTCCACAGGTATGTTACCATGTTGGCCACTCCTAGATTCTCTCAATCCTCTCCATATCTCAAAGAAACCCAACATCCAAACATGTACACAAGTGGCCAGAATGGATTTTGTCAGTCAAAATCCAGACTGACAAAAGCTTGGAATGTAACACATCCGATATCACAGTGGTTGAAAAAAGTGAAAACAAGGGTATTACGTTTATCAAAATATCAGTACCAGGAGATAGTCGGATTGACAACAAAGAAAATGAAAAAATTACAAAATATCGCGATTTGCAAATCGAAGTTGAACGAATCTGGCAAAAGAAAACGAAAGTTGTTCCCATAATAATAGGTGCTTTAGGCGCCATCCCTAAAACATTGAAAAAACATCTAGAAGCACTCGAGTTAGATGGATTAAAAATTGGGCAGCTGCAAAAGGCTGCTTTGTTCGGCACAGCTTTCGTTTTCAGAAAGTATTTCCACAACTCATAGGCCCTTGGGTACAGCCCAAATTAGTGGAATATAACCAGCCTTTTCTTAAGACTGAGGAAGCAAATCAAGCTTTGATGAATATTATATAGCATTTAATCTTTTCATCCCAGAGTGCATAGATTTATACTTCATCACATTCAACAGGCAACCATTATTAGTTATCAACACTATCAGTGTACTTAACCTTTTAAGCAGTGAGTTAAAATTACAATTCGCACCTCCTATATGACCTATAAATACATGATTAAAAAAAAAAAAAAAAAAAAAATTCAGAATGGTTTCCAAAAGACTGCAGCATCTTCCTGCAAACACTCAAAAGCTGACATAAATGCATGGCTTTCTGTAGATAAAATTTAAATATAGATAGTGGATTCCGGTTAATTGGGACACATTAGGACTAGAACACTTTGTCTCCTTTTGACTCTAAAGTGCTTTCAGATTTTAACTTTATTTTTAGATTTGCTAGTACTAGCTTATGGTCTGATCCACAGTCTGCAGCAAAGGATCTGCAATTTAGGATACTTGATTTACATCTTTGGTTTACAATAATATAATCTATCATATTCTTCGTTTGTCTGTCTGAAGATATCCATGTCCATTTTCATTGAGGTTTTGGTTGTTTATAGAGAGTGTTGGTTATTGTTAGACTATTATTTGAGCAGAAGTGTAGCAGTCTTGTCACATTCATTGCTTTCTCCATACTCAAACTGTCTGATTACTCTTGGCCAGGTATCCCAGTCTTTGCCTACTTTTGTGTTTAAATCCCCCATTGCAATTAAGAGATCTTAGTTGATGTCCACTGTACTGCTTTCTGTAGATCTGTATAGAACTCATCCATGTCTTTCTCACAATGTTGAAGTTGATGAGTATACTTGAATAATAGTCAGCGATCCAACTGATGTTTGAAATCTTGGTTTAATTATCCTAGGTGAGAAGACAACAGAGAGTTTTAAGCCTTTGGCTTTAATATAAAATTTTGTACTGTCCATAGTGGAATTCTCCTTTTCTAGTCCATCTGGTTTCGCAGAGTCCGATCACTTCCCTCCTGTAGTTGTCTAATTCACGCATTAATATCCAATGTTCCTTCCTAGTGAAGGGTTCTTACATTCCATGTTCCTATGCTTATGTTTTTCCTGTCTACCAGGCGATGTTTTGTTCAAATAACATATTTTTGCCTTCACTATCTTGGTTCCCTAATAGTGAGCACAATCCTTGTTTGACCAGGTGACAGTCAAGCCAGCATGCATCTTTAGGTTGGTTTGAGTTCATTCTGCTTCAATGGTTAAGTGTCAAGTGTCAACCACCACTCCTTGACTGAATTCAGCCACTCCTAACATGGAGTACAGATGCTGTTTGTAGTCTATTCACTGAATACAGTTGTTGCTTGAAATCACCATATCTGGCTACCCTCACTTAATTTAGCCTGTGGGTCAACACAGTTTACCAGGTTGTGGCCACTACCAGTTTTCAGTAGCTTCTTGGACTCATAAGTGAGAACTGAGTGTCCAGTGAGAACCAATCTATACCACCACTTTATATTCATTTCTATTTGCTCCAACTTATATAGATTTCTGTACAGTATACAGCATCTTTACAAGTTCAATGATAGCATGCAGTAGCTATTTCCATTATCCAAGTCAACTATGCTTTATTAAAAGTGAGAAAATTCATTAAGTACAGCATACACTGCACAGAGCCATGCTGCCCATGATAGAATATTGTATTCCTATCCACTAAGTTCAGGATTCTGTCTTTAAGCAACTTTTTCCAACCAACTCTTCTTCCTGCTTCTTCCCCTTTCATGAATCTAGGCCAGGTGGCCTGTTTTGGTGTGTTTCATCAGTCTGCCTCTGTTTCTTCGATCCTATGTTTTATAGTTAATCTTCCTGGGTATTCTATCATATGCCATTAATTCTAGATACTCTTTCCATTTGATTCTGTATTTTTCTATTGTTTTGATTATTGGTATTTGGTTTAGTTCTTTCAGTATGTCTTCATTTCTCTTTTTATCTAGTGTTTTATAACCTGCTGTTCTTCCCGTATATTTCATTTCTGTTGCAATGATTCTTTTCTGATCTCTTTCTCTTATTGCTCATGCTCCACTGCCATATAATGTTGGTTTTGATAAAATATTTTCATTATTCCATTTACTTTGGAAAATTTGTTAATTTTTTTTCAAGGCCTAAATAGTAATAAAATTTATATTTGTAATTAAATTTATAACCTGTTTCAGTGATATTCTATATCACCGAAATTGAAATTGAAATGATTTCTCTATTTCTATCCTCATCAGTCTCATCCTCAGAAATGGCAAGTAATTATCATTACATTTTTATTTTTTAAAATTTAAATTTCATATAATGCTATGTCATTTCATTATCTAATTAAATTTTATTTCAAATCACTTAATTTTTAATGTCAGCCTTAACTGCAATCTTATTTTATTGTCACCAAACACTAGGTGGCATCCAGCAGGTGGCTCAACTATGTAAAGAGGATTAACATTCTTTGTTGTAGCTTCACCTTGTGAATATGTTGACACAATGATTGATGATAACCTGAAAAATATATGAAAGAGGTGGAGTGCAATTGCATGTGGTATATAAAACTCGTGCCAGGAAAGTAACTAGTATAGTAAAAGAGATGTAGGCGAAGAATTCATTTTTATAGATGTCAATGTCACACCACATTGCACACGAGCAGTATTTCCACTGCACATGAGCGGAAGATCTAAAATATTAACAGAATCGAGAGGCTAGTATGTTCCCCAGATCTCAACATCAGAGAACATCACAATAGCAAGATGCAATGCTGCTTGAAATTCTTCTTCAGAAAACACAAAATGTCTTATCCTTGCTCTGAAGGAT
This sequence comes from Typopeltis vanoorti, assembly GCF_054136105.1. NCBI lineage: Eukaryota > Metazoa > Arthropoda > Arachnida > Uropygi > Thelyphonidae > Typopeltis > Typopeltis vanoorti. Next base: position 2,425,275 of record NC_143549.1, on the reverse strand, counting down.
AAGACATTTTGGTCAGTTTGCCTCAAGAATTCCTGAATCACTTGGTGCTAAGAATGGTACAACATTGTGAGGGATGCATCGCAGTTCAGAGTGAACACTCCATACTGAAATGTCTCTGCACATAATTTTCTGTAAGCTCTGTACATTAATTCTTAACTATGCCAGAAATTTAAGTACCTTTTGCCAAAAACATGTTGCAATTTAATTTGTATGAAATTGATAACTCTGTGTGTGTGAGAGAGAGAGAGATAATTTATTAGTATGCTGGCAATAAATTATGTCCACATTTGGGTGAAGTCATTAAAATTTTTTTCATATACAGGTAAAAATGTAGATTATCCTTAGCTTTGGACACCAGTGTAAAAGGGAATCATAACCTTTTTTTGCTTCTGTATATGTCAATGTCCTCCTTGTTATCTCCATAATTCATTGGATGTTCTTAAAATTTTAGCAATGTGACCCCTAAACTTCAAATCTCTGTCTGTCCACCATCACTCCTGGACCTCTCAACTCGCCCATCTCTGTCAAAATTTCTCCCTGCTCTAGTTCTTACTTTGTAACTTCAGAATCAGTGTTGTGATGCATTTGCTCAGCAGAACAGAGGTTTTCGTGTCTGGTATTAGATACTCTGGATGCCAACCTTGCTAACAAATTTCAAAACCTTGCACTTTGCAACATTAAACTGATAGCTCCACTCATTTGCCCACTCAGTCTTTTCAGATCCTCCTGCAAAAGATCTCTCTACTTCTCATAGCTCTTCCCAACTTTGAATCATCAGTAAACATCCACATATCTCTAGTTAAGCCAGTCCCAATGTCATTAATGTACAAGTGAAACAATAATGATCCCAAAAGAGATCCTGTGACACTCCACGGGTGACCTTCCTCCTTTGGAATAATACTCCTCCATATATCCAACCTGCTGATTGTCTGACAGCCAATCAGCTATCCAACTTACTAGTCTGTTATCTAATCTATCTGTTACACTTTTGGAATATTTCCAGTTGAACCATTCAGTTCAATCATAATATACCTTCAGAAAATGTAGAACTAATATACATGAAAATTATAAATCAGCAAAATTTATTATTATTAAGAGAGACCTCCAGGGAGTCAGAGACTCATCGAGGGAGGCCACATACCAGCTATCACTTATTCTTGAATTAATTGACGCTGCTGGCACTCACAACATCCAATATCAATCCATTCCAATTATGCACCACCCTCTGAGAGAAAAATCTAGCCATCACTCCCTTCTTAGTGGCCCTCATTCTCAGCTTCCAAGGATGCTCTCTCTTCCTTTCCACACCCTCCATAAATTGAAAAATTTCATCAATTGAAATCCTGTATGACCCTTTCAGAAATTTGTAAGTCTCAATCATATCACCCCTCTTTCTCCTGTTTGCTAGTGTCTGCAGTCTACAAATTCAAAATCTGTCTTCATAATCAGTATTCCACACTTTCCTTTGTACTCTCTTCAATATATCAAAATCACAACGGAAACCAGGAGACCAGACCTGTGCACAATAGTCCAAGTGAGGTCTTATCAAGGCCTTGTAAAGAGGCAAAATAACATCCTTATCTTTACATATGAATGTTCATTTCTGCATTGCAATTATCTTTTGAGTTGTATTTGCAATCTTTGCCACATGGCCCCTGAACTTCAACTTACTATCTATTAACACTCCAAGATCCCTAGCCTCATCAGTTTCTTCTAGTCTAATCCTACCAATATAATACGACACTGGATATCCAATCATGCCGAAGTGAATGACTTTACGTTTACTGACACCCATTTTCCCATGCCCACAATTCCAGCCTATTCAAATCATTCTGCAAGTACTGTATTATTGCTGAGTGGTTCAGCTTTATCTTTGGATACTATATAGGTGGGGCCATTGTGTAAGAACAATGGAAGAGCAGGTGAGCAGAAATTACATCTGATATTTTGATGAGCCAACATGCACAGCCTTTAGACAAGAGATGAGTTTTTTGCTATTGGTCTTTATGAAGTTGAAGTTAGATTTACTGATAGCTGTTTTACATTTGTTTCTTAAGCATAGGCTAAGTATGAAGCTACAGTTCTTGATGCATGCCACCTGTAGTAAGACAAGTTTTTATTCAACTCCTTTCTTACATCTTCTGTGGAACCAAGGCTTGGAAAGTGGATGAAAATTCTGAGTCAAATGAGGGTCAAAGATCTTCGTGCCAGTGTGGATGCTTTCTGTGATTCACTCTTTGCAGATATCTGGATCTCTGGAACTACTGTTCTTCCTTTCCATAGGATGAATATTGCTTTTGCTCTTTCAATACAATATGCAGAATGATTTGCATAGGCCGGAATTGTGGGCATGGCACATCCCTGTTAATACCGTTGTAGTGCCAAAAGACACAAGGATGGATGTGGTCAGAGGAGATTGTTCTGTGAGACTGGAAACTTGCACAAGACTGTGATCTGAGTTGCTGTGAAGAGACGAGATCATTTGCTAGAAGCAATGGTTGCATTAGACCACTTATAGCAAAAACTTCCATACTGCATTCAGCTTGATTAGTAGTGTTCGGGAAAGGGAGCTAGTTGGAGTTGTAGATATTGTCACCTAGCAAGATAACTTCACTATTTGGATAGCTGGTTTACAGAGATGGTTGAGCTTCATGGAGAAGTCTGGGTGGCTTTTAGAGTTTGGAGATTGGTAAATGGAGCAGATGAATGTTACTAAGTGGGGAAGGAAACCTTGAGTCAGAGGATGTCAAAAGCAGGGAATCTAAATTTGGCTTTTTTTCTCTGGCAGGCAAATATCAGATTGCACAAAGACACAGGTGCCATCCTTGTTACAAAATGAATTGTAAAGAGCATAATTTGGTCATTCTTTTTCAAAATGGGCATTCAGGAAAAAAAAAAAGAATAATTTGGGCATGGAATGTTAACTGTGGCTGCAGCAATTTGGATTTCTTATAAGCAGAAAATAAGTCTGGTTAAGAAGTCTGTGAGTGGTGATGAATGTAATGTATGCCATTCATGTGTGTAAAGTGGATGTGATTTTTTTTTTTTTTTAAGAAATTCTGGTATGTTTTGAATATTGTGCTTGGTTTTAGGTGGATTGGATGGCTGTCAAAGGCAATTTATTTTAATTGCAGTGTTGTTGCCATCATTGTCTGTTTCAGCATGTCATTCCTTATTTCATTTTTTAGTTTATTGTGATGAAAAGAAAATGTGGGGACATGCAGTGGAAGGAGATAGATTTGTGAACATGAGTGACTAGTTTCCTTACCATTCCCTTCCTCAATAGTGCCTCTCACACACCCTTACTCAGACTTCCTCTCCAGGCACAACCTGGCAGAGTATGTGGCAACAGGATTATGCAACAGGAAATTGACCAGAAAGCCTCCTTATTCATTACAGACAGATTATCCAATTACCAATCATGGAGAATATTCAGAGATTAAGGCATTACTGCCTCCTTGTTCAACTTCACGTGCAACATTATTTAATACCTCAAATGTGTGGTTACAGCAACTCACCCTAGTCATATTTTGTAGTAATCAATGGATCAAGACTTATCTATATCTATCTATTACTGTTTCATTAGTATTTCATTTGTTTATCAATATTCAGGACCTCAATGGAGTGAAGACTTATTATGGGGAAAAGCCCATCTCAAACCACATAAAGTCTATCAAATACCATCATCATCAAATTCCTGCTATGTACCCTCAAGGGGTGTACAGTTCAAACTCAAATCTCAGACTTCAGATCTCCGATTTGGAATCTGAGCTTAGCATTTCTTAATTCTTAAATCTTAATTTAGAACTTGAAAACTATTTAAAAATAGTTTTATTTTTAAATAAAACTATTTTAATTTTCAGTTGAACTATTTTCAAGGACACAAATGGACAATATGTTGAAATTATATATTGAAATAACTATATATGGAATTCAATAAACAGAACTTCGAGATTTGGGAAACATACAAGAGGATTCAGTTTACAAATGGTTCACTTTTAATGAAAAATTTGGCAAGGAAGTTTACAAATGATATGAAATTTAATGATATTATGGTTAAATCTGTATTAAAATTTGTCAATTTTGATTTCAATCTGTCCATTACTGTTCTGAAAAAAAATAAATAACTGAAACAAAATTTTACATCTAGAGATAAATCACTATCCACAATATAAAGTAGCAGGAACACCTAAAGAATAATGTTCTAAAATACGACAAGATAATTTAATATTATTAAAACTCTCGATGACCAACTACTTGATTTAATATTTAATTCACTGCCTCCTCTTTCATTCCATCTACTTCTGCCTTTTGGAACAGTCTCCCCCACTCTGCCTTACTCAAAGATTACAATCCTCAGCTGTTCAAGCTGAATGTGAATAGATTCCTCCTTTTCTTCTATTCCTCTTATCCACAAACGGCAGCAACGTACTACAGGTCTTATGGCCTTTTGTGTGTGGATCAGATATAAAAACAACAACTTATGTTGTTTGCAGCTCAGGTAATGTTAAGTACTGTTACCAAAAACTTTTAAAATAACTTATAAATAAAAAAATAATAATCATTCAATGAATTATGAAAGAAATTGATCAAAAAGTATCTGTGAATCATTTCTTTGATCAACTGCTTTTGCATATGAGCTGTTGTGTAATTAACTGTGATAAATTTTCATTTAATGAATTGTTTCTTCAATATCTTTTCATAGAGCCATTTTAAGTGTTCAGTGAAACAAGGGACTTGTAGGAGAGGAATGGTAAACAGATAAAGCTAAGAGGGCACACTGCTAAGATGATTAAGTCATTGCATTAGATAACTACAATGTTGAAGTGAACACTAACTTGTTAGAATGAGGTTGTTTTTCTTCCCCTGTATATCACTTTGATAAGATTGCATACTGCCTAATGTGCTGGTGATCCAGACAGAGAGGAGAAGAGGAGAGAAATGAAAAGGTAAGAACCTGAGAATTAGAATTTTTCATAGTGAGTGTTGAGGTTATGTTTTATGCAAGCAGAACATTAAGATATCTTGTTCATAGAATTGTACACATGAAGACTGACTAAGGGAAGGTGATCTTTAAAGCCTGAGTAATAGACAGAAGAGAGGAATGATGATAAGCATATAGTGGGTAGGAGTGATCTCACACTACAGATATAGGCAAAATATGATTTTACAACATACAGTAAATGTGTTGGGGGCCCCAGAAAAATCCATGAAAACTGAGTAATAGTGTCAAAAACCATGTGAGGTCCGGATTTTTATTACCACAGTGTGATATGGACAGGCTGAAAGTATATAGATGCTGTAAGGATATCTTCAATAAATATTTTTAAATAAAATTATCATATGCAGGTAGACAGTATGTAATCTAGAAGAGATCTCAAGAGGAATCCCTGATGCCTACAGCTGTGCATAACAAATACTGTGAAAGTGGCTATACAGGAAACAACTGAAAAAAACTTAGGAATAGAGGATAGAGTACTATAAATAGAAAGCAATGAAAAAGATGACAAAAACTGAAGATATTTGCTGTCTGGAATAATTACTCTGAAAAATGGTTAAATGAAACAAGCAGTGACAGAACAGGTGGTAGAAATCAAAAACAGGAATGGAATCAGGAGTATTCAGCAATGCTTGAGTGGAAAGTCAACTAGGGTAGATAATATTTGGTCAGAAATGTGTGAAAATGAAGGTAGTTTACTAAAACTTCTATATTGGCTGTACTGCATAATTCGGAATGCATAGCAAGAACATCAAATTCTGGATGCATAGCAAGAACATCAAATTCTGGATGACTGGAACAGATTTCTCAGTATCCATTTATAAAAAGCAATAAAAGTGAATGTGAGAATTAGAATTTTTCATAGTGAGTGTTGAAGTTATGTTTTATGCAAGCAGAACATTAAGAAATTCTGTGGTCAGAAAAACAAACCAGATTCAGATCAAATAAGGAATTGTCAAGCTCATATTTTCACTTCAATGCAGACAAAAAAAAATCATAATATAATGAGACCATATTTAATTTTTGTAGACCTGGCAAAGCATATGACAGGATACTCAGAGAAAACTGCTCAATTTGTTACAATTAGCTAAGAGCATGTCTCTATTAAACTAGAAGTTTAATAGAGACATGCACATTAGACAAAGTATAATTTTTAAATAGGGGCATCTACATGCTGTATGACTCATTCTTCTCATCTTCCTTTCCCTCTTTTACCTTGCGGTGTCGAGGGTTTATTAATCATCGGACCTCAAACCATTCACAGGATAAGGTGGGTCAGCCCTATGCCCTTCTTGTATTCAGAATTTAAATGCTGTTACCATTTCTGCCTTCTCTCTGAAAGAAGCTCATGACATATTGATCGAAATATAAAGAAGTAATAAATTATATTTAGTTTTCTCTAACATGTGTGAAACTGTTATTTAAAAATTATATTAAGCAGATGTTATTCACAGGAATACTACTCTATATACCAAAGTTGTAAGTCACCAGCAGAAACCAAGGAGGTATAGAAAGATGGTCTGATGAGATGTAAATCAACAGTAACACAAGAATGAACTATTCATTATCATCTAAACTGATCACATGATGAAGGAAGGTGTCACTGGTCTCCTGATATCAAAATTGAAGATATTTGACTTAGCTCTTCACTTTATACTCCCAAATATATTCCAGTAAAAATATTTTTTTATTGGATGAATTTGGGAAAACAATGTAAAAAAGTAGAGTTTAATAAAAAATAAATGACTAGTTTTGTACAGTCCTATTATGCACCTATTCAGATCAAGACAAAACAAATATAAAGAGATATTTACAAAGAGATTTCTGAGTTTCAATCGTCTTTTCTTAATTCATTCAACATGCAACAAATGTTTAACACAGGAATGAGATATCATATGCATGATTCTCTGTTACAAGATATAACATCTATTATGCATGCCAAATAGTGGATTTAAGATTAGACCTTCATTTTTGTTACACTAGGTCGAATATTGTATCATCTCTGTACCTCCTTAAATTCATACATATAATTATTAAATCCCATGTAAAGTATTTTTCAGAGTTGCCAATTAACTTCGTTTTCATTGCTGGTGTGAAAATCTAGTCCAGATTTATTATTATTATTATGTTGTAAAACTCTATGTAGCTTGGAAATACCAAAGCGCTTTACATCGATTTTTACAGAGGTATGTTACAAAAATAACTTTGTCTCTGTATGTTTTATGCTAAATATTACTGTAAATAACTCTGGGAATTAAATGTATTTACTCCTTTAACAAGAATATTTTAGAATGTCAAAAACAAAGGCAATGCTTTGCCACCAAAACTTTGTATAATAGCTCTATGTAAGTGCATAAGAAAGTTGCTTACGAGCTCTGCGCATAAACACCTTCAAAGTCAGTGCCTGAGAGATCTGAAAAGTTCAGACAAGTTTCCGCTGCCTGACAAGATACGATCAAAGGAATGCACTGAGGAGAAGAAAGAACGGGTCGGTCTTAAAAGAAGATAAAGGAAACGTGACGAATTCCTTGGGGGGTTACAACCCTTTGTGCAAGGTTCCAGAGAACATGAAATAAAAAGGGACTAAGCCGGACATCGAGAGCGGAGTTTTCGTCATTGGGAATCAGAGTCAGAGCGACAGTCAGTTAGAGTTATCGTCATTGGCAGTTAGAGTCAGAAATACCGGGAGTGGGATTAAGAGGACCAGAAGTTACGGTGAGCCCACGCCAAAGGAGAAAAATGGGAATGACAAGAGAACAGCAAATGTAAATACCAGAGGCAGTTTCACTCGGAAGTTTTTCTTTTTGTCACGGAGATCAACCGAAGCCAGGAGCCGCAGAAGCGAACTTCAAGTGCCAGAGAATTTGGCCGTATGCTGAAACCTTTTGCTTGAGCTATTCGAGCATCGCAGTTTGCAGTCCACAGCGCGCCAATTCCAGACAAGATACTTCTGATGCAAGACACTCCTGAAGGAAGCTTAAAACCTGAGATGAAGGAAAGGCCATAGAGACTTTAGTGCAAGACTCTTGATTGAATGTGCAATATAGAGCCTCTGTAAGTTTGTTCTATTTTTTTGTACATTTCCTTTTATAATCTAGGAGATATGTTATAGATGGACTGATAAGAATTAGCTTAATAGTAATAAGAAGTGTCCATAAGAGAGTCATTTGGAATGGTAATGATTGGCAAATATACTTTCTTTTAGATATTTTTATTTATTTATTTTTTTTTTTAGATACTTTCAGGCACAAACTTTGTTTGCTCACACTTGGATAAAGGATTAAACTAAATTTATTATACTCTAACCAAGTGAAAAATAAACTTTCAACATCTTTCTCTAAATCCAGAGTAATTTATTAAAAAGGTGGCACACCATTTGGCAACTCCTATAAGTGGAGATCACCTTGCTAATGCTTCTGGCTGGTATCTCCACTTGGGCCTGGCTCCCACTGAAGAGACCTCAATAAAGGTCGAAACTAGTCTGGGTAGCGGCCCTTCCCTTAATGCATAACATTAGACATATCCGCAAGGAGATTTTTTGCATTATGGGAGATACTGAGATAGGAGTGATAGTAGCTTGCTCCACCTTTGCAAGGAGTCGCCCTAGTGTTGCACTACCTTACCCCAGTCCTTCAGGACTGGGATAAGGTAGTGCAAACTTTTCAGGCACAAACTTTGTTTGCTCACACTTGGATAAAGGATTAAACTAAATTTATTATATTTTAAATTATAGATCACAGAAAATAGCATTATTATTATTATTATTATTATTATTATTATTATTATTATTGTAGTAATATAATAAAAATGGAATATAGGGACTCTTTCCATGTACATATCAATTTATATCAGAAAACTTATTGTGTTATCATAATGTAAATTGTATTCTATAATAACAGCATAGTGATAACAAAAAAATAGTTATATAACAGTAATATAATATTCTGTTATTCTCCTTCACTCCAGAAAAATGAATAAAATAAGATTAACTATTACTGTCGTATTCCTAGCAATCATTGGAACTTTGAATATACACTTCAGTAAACAGTTCCTAAGACCACTCATAGGCTATAAAAGAATAGACAAGATAAGAAATAAGAAAAGTTATCATAATTAACATAACAGAAGACATCACAAACTATAGAAAGAACTGGAAATCCACATAGAAAGAATGACTGAGGACAGATGGTCAAATACTGCTTGAAAATAAAAACCAAAGGGACACTGATTAAGAGGAAGACCCAGGAGGAGAGCAAAAGACTTTTTAAACCCTTGAAATAGGTTTAAAAACCCTTGACAGCCAAACAATTGCCTAATATAGAAAGCCAAGAAGAAGAAAGAAGACCATTACTGTTATTATAAAATTTCTATTTCTAATGGATAAGAAAGAAAAATAGTTACTATTAGAACAGGCAATTTTCCTAATGCCTACAGAGCAATCCTCAACAGAAGATGCTCATGCTATCTCATCACACTCAAATTGTAGAATGGTTTCCCTCCCTTGATGAGTCTTTAGACTCCTTGGAGGTGGCATTTAATAATAATAATAATAAATTCATGTTTTGCATGAAATCTCAGTTTTTAACAGGGAAAAACATGCTAAAATTGAAAAGTTAATTATTTTACCAAAAATCAATATATAAATAACATGAACATTTTTTCCTTGTCTCCACACAGCACTAATGTGATATGGGATCTAAATTTCTCATGTAGGATATATATATATATATATATATATATATACTTGGAATATAATTAAGGCATCATGCCTTAATTATATTCCAAGATCAAATTATATTCCAAGACCAAATCATTCTTTGAGATGTTTTATTTTAAGAAATAAAACATCTCAAAGAATTAAAAATTTTTGAAACATTCTATGGGCCACAATCCTACCTAATGTAACTAGTTTTTGAAATTCACCTATTATAAGATTGTTTTTAGTAAATATACAACTGAATAATTCCCTAAACAACTGAATACTGGAGCTCAGAAAAAACAGAAAGTAGAGGTTGGAATAATCAAACAGCAATAATATGGATACAGGCAGATAAAAGAATAATTATTTCATTTCATTTCATTTCTCGACAGGTGAAATGAAGTTATAGATTTCAGATATACTGAAATGTGAAGTACACAATATGAAAAGTATGAAATATGAAAGAATAAAGACGTATATATTTATAATTCAGTTACTATGGGCAGTCATTGCAGTGGGGGGGGGGGGGGGGGGGGGTTGAAACACTTCAAATCGAACATAAAATTTAAATAATTTCTGTATAGGACATATCTCAGATAATTTCATTATATATGTATTTTACAATGGTTAATTAACAGAATTCTTATTATTGAAATGTGCACTCTACAAATAACAACAATAATAATCTGTTTCATTTTCAACATTTTTCAAGTCATGAGGTCATAAACGCTGCACTATGCTACAATAAAGTTAGAGAGATTCAACAATATTATTGCTTGTTGGAAGTTTATTTTACACTTGGTTAGACTATAATAAATTTAGTTTAATCCTTTACCCAACTGTAAGCAAACAAAATTTGCACCTGAAAATGTCTTCAGGACTGAGGTAAGGTGATGCAACTCGTAGAAAAGGTGGACCAAGCTCTCATCACTCATTGTCTCAGTATCAGATGTGCTTTGCATTATGGGAGATACTGACACTGAGTGATGAGAGCTTGGTCCACCTTTGCTACAAGATGCACCACCTTACCTCAGTCCTGAAGATATGTTCAGGTGCAAACTTTGTTTGCTTACACTTGGATAAAGGATTAACTAAATTTATTATAATATTATTGCCTTTATTTTTTCTCGTGTGGGAGGAAAAGAGTAAAATGTCACTCTATAATTATATCAGATGTTCTGTCGGCAAAAATAGCAAGAAAATAATCATGTGTGCTATCTTTTCAAAACACAAAGAAAAAACATTGCAAATTCACACAATAAAAAAAAGTACATTTTTTTTTCTTGCTATTATCTGTTTTTCTTTTTTCTTGTAGTACAAAGAAGAAATCACTACACATTTTAAAAAGGCATTTTCTTCTAGTTTAGATATGTGGCATTGTTAGAGTAGCTATACTTGACCATTTTACACTAAAATGCATGAGCATGTTCCCCAAGTGATTTACTTTTGTAACACTTCTCTCGCAAACGACCTTGAAAATAATTTCTCTGAAATATCTGCTGGATGAATAGGTCAATAACCCACCCAAAAATTTAAACAATTATGCAACACATATGCACCTTTTTTAAAGAATTCAAATCCTTTTTATCCCAAGATAATTGTATCAAATAATTTATAATTTTCCAATAATAAAAGTGAAAGTGAGATTATTATAATTTATTATAATTATTTATAGATACCAGGCAGAAGCATTAGCAAGGTAATGCTTCTGCCTGGTATCACCACTCGGGCCTGGCTCCCACCGAAGAGACCTCAATAAAGGTCGAAACTAGTCTGGGTAGTGGCCCTCCCCTTAATGCATAACATTATACATATCCGCAAGGAGATGTGTTTTGCACTATGGGAGATACTGAGATAGGAGTGATGTTAGTTTGCTCCACCTTTGCAACAAGTTGCCCAGTGTTGTACCACCTTACCCCACTCCTGAAGATACTTTCAGGCGCAAACTTTGTTTGCTCACACATGGATAAAGGATTAAACTAAATTTATTATAGTCTAACCAAGTGAAAAATAAACTTTCAACATGTTTGTTATATTTGACAGACAGGGCAATCTGGAACATTCATCTATAAGACCATGTCAGAGAAGTGAAGAAAAAATATATAAATCTGAACTAGCTTTTCAAACTACCAATGAAACCATTAAGTTAACAGCGAATCACTAAAATGCCTTACACAGAATTTAATAAAAACCTATGCATACAGATTTAAGGGAGCAAGAGAGATGATATAACGTCTGTCCCAGTGTAAAAAAATCAATGGCTAATTTTAAATCAACTATGCTTAGCATACATAAAGAATATATATATGTAGGAAGATTCATTTGCTCAGTTGATATTCCTTTTTTAAAAATAGGAAACTAGTTGTGCTATTAAACATCTTAAAAATACTGAATGACTAGAAACCGAGAAAAAGGAAAACGTTTAATAGCACAACTAGTTTCAGCTTGTATCAGCCTTCTTCAGTTGCACATTAAAAAAGAAATAACCAGTAAAACATAGAGGAAATAATTGTAAATATCACGGAAAGTTAGTGTATATATATTCAGCGTCGAAGTCTGCGCATTCAAAACTGTTCTCTCGACGGCTTCATTGTTGGGGGAATGCATGCATATAGCATCTCGCAAACGTCAGTATTTGATCATAGCACAATCGCATTCTGAAAGGTTGCAACTCAGGTTGTTGTTGTTGAGATGTAGGTGGTTGAGAATGATTTCTTTTGATTCTATTATCTTTCATTCTAATTCGTTGTGGCAACGGAAAATATTATTAGACTTGTCCCAGAAGACTGCATGGCTAAGGTTTTCAGCATTAGAATCGGCAGAGAATAGAACATGACTAGACAAAGCACTGACTCGCGTTCTCCTGTAACTGACGTCTCTCCTATGTTCTTCAATGCATAACTCGATCGATTTCTCTGTTTGGCAAAAGTATGGTATATCACAGTTGCGCCAAATCTGGTAAACACTGGGATATTTAAGGTTGTGATGCCTAGGTTTTGGATGGCTCACTAAGGAGCAGATTTTTGGAATCTATTTTCGGAAGAGGAGTAAATAAAGTTCATATGTTTTATTTCCTAAGAACCTTGACGAATTTTGGTGAGAGAGCTTATGTATGGTATAGAAATATTAAAAATATCAAAATATCTGGCTAAATCTCTCAAATGTTTTTCTGGTAAATCATCGTCTTTTATTAAAAACTCCACAGTTTTGTTTCATATATAAAATATATTATTATTAAGGAAGATAAAATCATGGCTAGTTTTGACATCGTCTCCTTATTTACCAATGTTAATTTGAGTTAATTTACCAATGTTATCTTTGAGTAGTACAAGAACTTCATCCGTAGGATGAAGTTCTTGCACTACTCAAAGATAAATTATCTTAAAAGATCATGGCCTTACTTACTCATTGCATCCACTCGGGATACTTTAAGTTTCAGGACACCATTTATAAACAAAATTATGGCCTTGCAATGGGTAATCCATTGTCACCTGTACTTGTGAACATCTATTTAGAAGATCCTTTAAAACCAAGAATTGGGAAAAGATATAGTGATGATTTGGAGCCATGGCCGTGAATCTCTCCTGAACTTCCTAGAACATCTAAATAATCAACACCTGAACATAAAATTTACGGCTGAGTTTGAAGCTAATGGCTTTCTTCCTTTTTTGGACATCAAACTGACCTGTTCCTGAGAAAAATTAAAAATCTCGATTTACAGAAAAGCTACCCACACCAACAGATATCTTCATGGTCAATCCCATCATTATCCTCCTCAAAAGTTTGGAATCATTTCTACACTAGGACATCGTGCTCACTCTCTTCTTGATGATGAGATAGAACTTAATAAAGAACTCCATTTTCTCAGGTCTACTTTTCAACTAAATGCTTATTCACATAAAACAAATGACAAATTGCTATTAAATCCACCCGTTCGCAATAATGAAATGACCAATAGGGTGAAAGGTAATATCTCTATACCATACATAAGTTCTGTCTCACCCAAATAGGCCAAGGTTCTTAAGAAATGCAACATAAGAACTTTATTTACTCCGCTTCCAAAAATCCGCTCCTTAGTGAGCCATCCGAAACCTAGACATCACAACCTTAAATATCCCGGTGTTTACCAGATTTGGTGCAACTGTGATATACCATACTTTGGCCAAACAGAGAAATCGATTGAGTTACATATTGAAGAATATAAGAGAGACGTCAGTTACAGGAGAATGCGAGCCAGTGCTTTGTCTAGTCATGTTCTGTTCTCGGCCAATTCTAATGAAGAAAACCTTAGCCATGCAGACCTATGGGACAGTCTAATAACATTTTCCATTGCCACGATGAATTAGAAAGAAAGAAAACAGAATCAAAAGAAATCAGTCTCAACCCCTTACATCTCAACAACAACCTAAGTTACAACCTTTCAGACTGTCATTGTGCTAACTTTTCGTGATATTTACAATTATTTCCTCTATGTTTTACTGTTTTTTTTTTTTTTTTTTTAATGTGCAGCTGATACAAGCTATATATATATATATATATATATCGATGAATTAGGCTATTAGAAATGGTATTCTGTAATTTTTTTTTTATTAGACCTCTAGAGAATCAAGCACTCATAGAGGTAGGCCATATATATCACTCACACTAGCTGTCATACTTTTTCTTAAACTCATTCACACTATATGCACCCACTACTTCACTAAGCAAATTGTTCCACTCACTCATGGGCCTATGAGAGAAAATTTAGCTCTTATCCTTTTTTTTAATTGGTCACTCCAAATCCACCTTCAGACTGGCATTGCTATAGTGTCATTTCTTGCAGGCTATTCTCTCAAGCTCTGACCACAATTTGAAGTCCAATGGTTTCAGATCAGGACTTCTATATGGTGAATCTGATGGTGATACGTAGTTAGGCATTTGTCTCCGAACACTGTTGTGTGGTCTTGTTGAAAGTCCACTACATACTGTGAAACAAGGTGTTGTTCAGGAGCCATACCACAAGTACCAGCACTGTGTCATGAAATAATGGCAGCGGTTTGATTCTTTTCTCACAGAAATGCAACTTGGATACCTCTTCTAGAATATGTCACACACACCAAACCATTACTGACACAAGATGACGACCATTCGCAAAATTGCATATAATGTGTGACCATCAAGGAGCGTATACCCAATCATTTTGGCAGTTATATGACTCTTCAAAGACTATGGGATTCTATTTTTGTGGTATCCTATCAAATGGCTTAGCAAAGTCAAATAGTATCATAGCATATCCATTTCTTTTAACCAATTTTAGTCAGAACAAAGTAAATCCTTTGCAAAGAAATTTTGTTTCTCCACTTATTTCTGTATGGAAGTTCTTACAAACTTATCTAAAATCTTAATAATTACTCCAATCGTCATCATCAAATTCCTGCCGTGTACCCTCAAGGGGTGTACAGGATATGATAGTATTACATAAAAAATTTACATCATTACTAACCTCCTACCTACAATTTTCCTCCAAATCAGTCTGTTACTTGTCAAGACTCCAACATCCAGATTTTATATTTCTATCGTGTAAGACACTTTTTACTGTATCCATTCACCTATATCTTGGTCTTCCTCTGGTCGTTTTCCTGGCAACCTGGCAGAGAACACTTGTTTTCTAATCTTTCCTCGCCCAATCTGTTTAAGCGACCATACCACCTGAGATTAGCCCTGATAACGCATTCCTGGATGCTGACAATGTCAAGTTCTTTCCTAATATACTCATTTTTAATATGATACTGCCATTGATGCCATCTGTTCATGCCTCTAATCTTTCTCAGGACTCTCACATATGCAGTCTCTAGTCTTTGATCAAATATTTTACTTCTGACCCAGATCCATAAGTTAAAACTGGTTTGAACACTATCTTGTATACAGCTAATTTAGTGTTCCGACTAATTTCTCTCTTATTCCATATGAATTTATTCGATTGACTTCCTACCATACCAGCTTCGTTGATTCTGTTGTCCATTTCCATATTTAATTTATCATCTTCACTAAAATTCGTGCCTAAATAGTTGAAATGTTTTACTTATTCCACAGGTTCTCCATTCACAATGCAGTTGACATTTGAAACGATTCTGCCTATTTTCATTGTCTTTGTCTTGTTATTGCTGACCTTCATACAATATCTATTACAACAGCTACTCAATTTAGTCAGGGAATCTTGCAAACTTGTAGCAGATTGATTTAGAAGTATAACATCATCTGCATAAAGGAAAGAGATGAAATTAACATTTCCAATTTTGATATCAGGTTTATTACCACTTTCCTTCATAATGTCATCCATATAGAAAATGAATAACAGAGGGGATAATGTACATCCTTGTCTCACACCAGATTTAACATTAAACCATCTTCCTGTACTTCAATTCTAACTGCTGACTTAAAACTCAAATAAAGACTAAGTATGTATTGCTTGATATAATGGCCCATTGACACCATATAACTTTAATGCTTGGAATAGCTTCTCTCTTGGCACCTTGTCATATCCAGATCTACAAAACTTAAATACAGATCTTTGTTATATTCCCATGATTTCTCAACAATTTGTCATAAAGTTTAGATCTGATCCTGACAGCCTCTATTTGGTCTGAATAAATTTGTTCTTCAGCAAGCTTTCCTTCCACAATTCTTCACAACTGCTTCTCAAGTATACTTGCATAAATCTTACCAGGAACACTCAGTAGGGAAATACCTCTGTAATTCTCACATTCAGTTTTATTTCCCCTTTTATATATGGGTACTATGGGAGCTCTACTTGAATTATCGGGAATTCGTCCCTCTGTCCAGGCCTTCTGAACTATGCAGTGCAACCACTGTAAGACTTTTATACCTCCATACTTCAGCATTTCTGGTTGAATATCATCTACTCCAGCTGTCTTTCCACATTTCAAGCCTTTGATGGCCTTTTCTACTTCAAGTATGGATATGTATTCCTGACTGTTGAGTGTTTTTTACCACTGTGCTATCACTGCTTGTTTCATTTAGCAATATTTCAAAGTAATTACTCCATACTTCAAGAATATCTTTTTCTCCAGTTTTCATGTCATGTAAAACTCATTGTAGCTTGAAAATACCAGAGCACTTTACATTGATTTTTACAGAGGTCAAGTCTCATGAGATTGTTACAAAAATAACTTGTATGTCTCTATGTATTTTATGCTAAATATTAATGTAAATAACCCTATGGGAATTGACTGTATTTACTGCTTTTACAAAAATTTCTAGAATGTCAAAAACAAAGGCAATGATTTGCCACCGGAACTTTGTATAATAGCTATGTATAAGGGCACAAGAAAGTTGTTCATGATTTAAGTTGAGAAAGTTGTTTGCGAGCGCTGCATATAAACACCTTCAAAGTTAGTGTCAAAGAGATCGGCAAGGATCAGACAATTTTCCGCTGCCCGACAAGATAGAATTAAAGGAGTGCATGGAGGAGAAGAAAGAACAGGTCAGTCTTAACAGAAGATCAAGGCATCGTGCCAAATTCTTCGGGGGTTACAACCCTTCATGCAAGGTCCTGGAGAATGTGAAATATAAAAGGACTAAGCCGAACATCAAAGTGGGAAGTTATCGGAGTCGGCAGTTAAAGGCAGAAGTTCCAGAAGTAGGATCCAGAGGATAGGACGTTTCGATGAGCCATGCCAGAGGAGAAGCCGATCGGAATGACGAGAGAACAGCCGATGAAAATACCTGAGGAAGTGTCAGTTGGATGTCTTTTTGCTGCTGGAGGTCAACCAAAGCCAAAAGCCGCAGACTGGTCTTCAAGCCTGTATTCCAAAACCTCTTGCCTAATATCCCGACGAAACGTCCCCTAAAGCAAGACTCTCCAGACGGAAGCCTAAGGTCCGAGATGAAAGGAAAAGCATAGGGACTTTAGTGCAAGACCTTTGGATGAGTGTGCGACACAAAGCCTCTGTAAGTTTGTTCAATCTTTTATTGTACATTCCTTTTGTAATCTAGGAGATATGTTACAGGTGAACTGATAAGATATAGTAATAAAAGTGTCTATAGGAGAGTCCTCTGATTTTTTCTTAATTGTAATATAATTTGTGAGATAACTTGGCATAGCTAGCTAACCTCTTGGTGAGTAAATTAGTTTCAATAATCTGATTTAATAAGTGGAGAAGTAATTGAGTAATTATATTGTATAGTTATTTAGTATTGAAAAGGGAAAGTTTGTTTCTTTATGCTACAATAAATGATTCTGCACATCCACTTTCACTTCATTCAGCAACACTTTTTCCAGTCTCCACACACCAAATCCATTCAGATGCAAACCATCCTTCTTGTATAAGTCTTTTCACCCATCAAACTCAATCCACACATCCACAAACTCCATACCACTCCTCCTGCATAACCTGCGCATAGAGCCATTTTCGCAATTATGGTCTTGTAAAATTCAATGTAACTTAAAAAATACCAAAGCGCTTTACATCGATTTTTACAGAGATCAAGTCGCATGTTGAAAGTTTATTTTTCACTTGGTTAGACTATAATAAATTTAGTTTAATTCTTTATCCAAGTGTGAGCAAACAAAGTTTGCGCCAGAAAGTATCTTCAGGACTGGGGTAAGGTGGTACAACATCGGGTAACTCACTGCAAAGACGGAGCAAGCTAACATCACTCTTATCTCAGTATCTCCCATAGTGCAAAAAACATCTCCTTGCAGATATGCATAATGTTATGCATTAAGGGAAAGGCCACTACCCAGACTAGTTTCGACCTTTATTGAGGTCTCTTCAGTGGGAGCCAGGCCCAAGTGGAGATACCAGGCAGAAGCTCACACTTAGATAAAGGATTAAACTAAATTTATTATAGTCTAACCAACTGAAAAATAAACTTTCAACATCTTTCTCTAAATCCAGAGTAATTTAATAAAAAGGTGGCACACCGTTTGGCAGCTCCTATAGGAGGAGATGACCTTGCTAATGCTTTTGCCTTGGTATCTCCACTCGGGCCTGGCTCCCACTGACGAGACCTCAATAAAGGTCGAAACTATTCTGGGTAGTGGCACTTCCCCTAATGCATAACATTATACATATCTGCAAGGAGATGTGTTTTGCATTATGGGAGATACTGAGATAGGAGTGATGTTAGCTTGCTCCACCTTTGCAATGAGTTGCCTGGTGTTGTACAGCCTTACCCGAGTCCTGAAGATACTTTCAGGTGCAAACTTTGTTTGCTCACACTTGGATAAAGGATTAAACTAAATTTATTATAGTCTAACCAAGTGAAAAATAAACTTTCAACAGTTTCTTTATGCTAAAAGTCTAACAGATAGGTAGAGATAGTAACTTCCCTATCGTTTAATTAATGTACTTTGTTATTAATGTAAATAAATGTGTTTTAATTATATGTCAATAGAGTGCAGCCTGATCTTTTATTTTACAATGCACTGTTCCTAAATAAACTTGAATCTGTGAGCGGGAAACAACTAAGGCATTAAAAGTGTAGTTTAAGTACTTAAGAACCACGACTGTTTATGTAAACTTTATTAAAGGAATATATGCTAGAGAGAGAGATCTGCTGGACGTATTACTAAGTCTTACGCAGATATAGAAATACTGGTGGCACAGTCTTAACAAATAAAATTTCCAGTGTTCATAGGCATATGACTAGTAAATACGAAAGGTGGATAAACATAGTACGGAATACAATAAGTAAGAAAGGTTACTAAAGCAAAAGCGCACTGCTAATTAGAATAAAGAGTTAATACCCCCATCTACAATAACGCATTACACATCATTCGCTACATCACCTTATCATCTGTAATTCCGTTTACAACACTCTTTCCTCCATTTCTGAGCTTCTTCAACAACCTCTAGAATATCTTGCCACCGTCTCAATATTTATTTTCTATGTTTTTACTAAAGTCTTCCATGACTTCTGTTTAGCTAGTTTTACACTTGTCTCTGTACTCTCTAAGAGCACAAGCTGGCTTATTTGCCAGGAGCTTTTGATACGCTTTCTTCTTTTCCTTCACTGCCTCTTTAACTTCCTGTGTCCACCATGGAGTTCTGATTTTTCTATCCTTGCAGACAATCTCACCATATGCCTCTGGCTGAATCAATCAGGGTTTTCTTCAAGGCTTGCCACTGAATCTCCAAGGTTTGGTTCTTGTTCTCAAACTTTTTCATTTTTTCTTCAATAATCTTTGTGTATTTAGTCTACAGTTCACATCTGAGAGCTGTTCAACTTTTATTCGCTTTAAAACTTTTTTACATATTCTTCTTTTCAAACTGAAATTCAATTTTATCCTGCTCAAGACTAAATAGTGATCACTTCCAATTTCAAATCCTCTGTACACTCTGGTGTCCTGCACAGCAGGGAGAAAACATCGCTATCAACAATAACATAGTCAATGAGACTTTTCTTATTCCTTGCCTCTTCTCTCCATGTGAATTTGTGCACATTGTTATGTTGGAACATGATGTTAGTAATAACTAGTGTCCATGTCATGAGAAGATATCCAACAGGTATTTGCCATTATTATTAGCTTTGCTCTTATTTCCAAATTTTTCCAAAATATTTTTGTATGTCTCACAATCATTTCCTACTTTGCTATTTAGATCCCCAACAAGGACCAACTTTTCCTTTTTCATTGTGTCAGCTGCTTTCTCTAAAGCATAAAAAAATTCCTCCACTTCTACCTTAGTAGAACCTTCTGTGGGACCATAGACAAATAAGTCTCATTGTCCCATTCCCCATTATGATATTTGCCCACATCACTCTACTTGAGACTGCCTGCCATTCAAGAAGATTAGCCTCATATTTTGTGTTGAATACTATGGCTACTCCTTCTTTTCCTTGATTGTCATTGCCTAAATATAACATTTTGTATTTATTGCTCAGAAAGATCTCCCCAGTTTTTGTCTTTTTTGTTTGTCACCCCTATTATGCCAATCTGGTACTTATCTAATTCCTCAGCTAACTGCATTTCTTTACCTTTCAAGCTTATGTTGATAGTACTGACCTTGAACTCTGGTGATGTTGAGTTGGGGTGTGTTTTGAGATTTATTCCAACAGCTGACTTTTCGCTGTTTGCCCTGGTGAAAACAACGGAGGCCTTGTTTAACCGGGTGACGCCCCAGCCGGCATGAAATTCTGTCATGTTGTACCATCATTTATGTTTTATTTTAAGACAATAAAAATACAATTTGGTCAGCTAAATCCCAGATTGCCAGCCCATCCTCGTTCATTCGGTATCCAGTTAGATACCTAACAGGGTGCAACACGAGAAGGTGAGGATTGGACATTAGGTCAGAAGCCCTGGTGGTTCTCTGCATTCCTTCAAATGCTATGTGGAGGTCTCCTCTCAGTTATACAGCTTTGACCCTTAAGCACCCTTAATTACTCCAAAGATAGGTCAATAGTCAGAAACACTGGTCTTTGTACCAACCTTGTTGCAATGGGCTTATCATACATTCTTTCCATTCCTGTGATATCTTTCCTGAGCTGACTCAAATGATTCATCTTTCCTGAACATTCCTTTAGCACAGATGTAGATATCCCATCTGTCCAAATTGCCAAATTCTTAACCAGGTTATGCAAGAGCTCTGGAATTGCTATCTCTTCATTCAAGATAGTGGTAACTGTCGACTATGTTACATACACCAGGTTGATATATTTTGGTGAAGTGAGTGAGTGCTTATTATCTGAACTACCTCATCTACTTTTGATACTGGGATACCATCTGCATTCAGTAATGTGATTCTTCCACAGTCATTCTTTTACTTAAAGGATAATGATAAAATTCTTTTGGGTGGCCTTTTTTAGAACCTGTACAGCCAATTTTATCTACTTGGAAAGACTTAACTGACTCCACAGTGTGAGGGAAAAGCCATGGTAACCACCTTAATAAGATGCACTACCTTCTTTCACTGAGATGACTGCAGCAATCCTATGGGCTTTCCACACTTCAATAGAAATCAAGGGGAACTTCAGACAATTCTTCATGTAAGGCATGTAATGAGGTCCTGGACCTCATTACATGCCTTACCCTCACCCAATGCTCCAGTTCATCCCACAGATGTTAAACAGAGTTGAGATCAGGACTCTGTGGAGGCCAGTCATGTGTGATGATGTTCATGTCCACAAACCATGCAATTACAGCAGCAGCCTATGAGGAACCATGCAATAAATGAAATCAGCCATCAGCAGATCCAAATCCAACTTCATGAAGGCTAACAGCAGTAACTTATCTCTTGCACAAATGGAAGCTGTGCCTCCTGGTTCCTTGCAAAAGCCATTGGATGCAACTTCTGCTCATCTGTGCTCCTACCTTTTTTTCCATCCAGATGGCACCACTTTTAAAGCACCCAAAGAAAAAGCTAATTTCCTAGCATCACTCTTTTCCTCTCTACACCTGCATAGGTGAAGCCGGCAAAAAACCTCCTTCCATACTAGCAGCTGAGCACCATGCCTCCTGTAGTCTTTCAAATGAAAGACATAAGAAGAATATTAGACAACCTGAATACTACAAGATCATCTGGTCCCAATGGTATCTCTCCTATTGTATTCAAATGTTGTGCTCCAGGGCTAACACCTGTACTCTATCATCTCTTCAATCTTCTGTACTCAGCTTGCACCTATCCAGTCTCATGGAAGCAAGCATTTATCAAATCCATTCTTAAAAAAAGAGATAAAAACCTAACCATCCAAATATGGACTATTTGCCATCACCTTAGTCCTCTCCAGAATAATGGAGAAAGTTATCATTGGCCATCTTCTTCATTACCTAGCTCATCCACCAGTATATGAATTCTACCAATTAATATCCACAGCTAACATCTTAGCCTACATCACCCACCACAGGACACGGGTCACAGAAAGGTTCGGAGAAATGTATGCTGTCACCCTTGACATTTCCAGGGCTTTTGATCAAGTTTGACATCAAGGCTTGCTTTGCAAATTGTCTTCCACCCTTTTCAACTGGATAGCCAGTTTTCTTTCTGGTCATTCACTACAATGAGCTTGCTGTTGTACTGAAATTTGAATGGTTCCTCTTTGAGGTTTTCTACTAATGCAGGAGTGCCTCAAAAAAGCTTCATTCTCTCACCTATCCTTTTTCTCTTATCATAAATGGCCTTCTCTTAATCACGATAAATCCTATCCATAGCTTTGCTGACATTAGTGCTCTCCATTCATTGTATTCCTTTGACAAACTGTGCAGTTCCCAGAAATCCCTTACATCAAGATCATCTGCAACCAGTGTCTTAAGCACTGATCTCAATATCATCCTTAAGTGGAGCAAAGATAACCTAGTGACCTTCAATACAACCAAAACATAGTCCTGCCTTTTCTCTCACAAAAGGGATCTTAGCTCACCTTCCTTCATCCTCAGTAATACACATATCACCAGACAGGATGAACAATCTCTCCTTCAACTGATATTTACCTTCAGCCTCTCTCTTGGCGCAGACACATCACATCACCTCAGTAGTTTCCTCAGCTTCTAAAAAACTAGGCATTCTTTCCTGCTCAAGAAGCTGTTTTACACCCATCTACTAACTTTATATAAATTCCAAATCTTCTCATCCTTAGAATACTGTTCACACATTTTTGGTGATGCACTGAAATTATTATTAATCAAGAATTATTAAAACCTTCTAATAATTCTTGATGCTATCCAGAAGAGAGCAGTTCAGCTCATAGATGACCCTTCCCTTTCATGCTCACTTCAACCTCTATCTCACAAATGCAATGTTTCAGCTTTGTGTGTCTTCCATAGGTATTTCAATGATCACTGTTCCAGTGAATTGACAAACATCATTCCTCCACTTATTGTTCTGTCAGTTAAAACAAGATCAGCTGTTCAACAAGCCCTTTTAGTACAACTGCAAGCTCAGTTTGAAAGATAGGATGCGATGTTGCAGTCTTATCTGTTTGGCAAATTGTTGACAAATTGAGTCATACCAGGTCAACAATCACTGATACCATACTGAGATGGAAGAGCAGGATGTCAACTGTAAGTACTACTCATAGTGGAAGTCCCACCACACTCACAGAAAGTGACTGTAAAGTGCTATGAAGGGTAATATGTAAAAACTGCCATTTGTTAACCAACATGTTGAATGCTGAGTTTCAGGCATCAGTTGGAACATGAATCTGCACAAAAATATTCAGAACCAAAGCTTACAATGTGGGTTTCCATGGTAGGACTGCAATATGCAAGCTTTACATTACCCAAATCAACATGCAAACAAACATGTGGCATCATCTTCACTGGTGCAAAGAGAGTGTGTACAGTGCAATGTGGAAGCTTGGAATACCGTGTTATGGAGTGACAAAATCATGCTACACTACATTCTCTACTAAGTAGATGGACGGGTGACTGCTCGTTGAACCTCTTTTAGCAGAGTATATAACCTTAGCCATGAAATTCAGTGGTGGTGCTGTGATGGTATAGTCCTGTTTTTCCTATTTTAGGCTTGGACATCTATGGTGCCACAAACATTGAATTCCAAGAGATATGCGAACATTCTGGATAATGCAACACTTCCTACTTTGTGGCATTTCTACGGAACTGGCCATTTGTATCTTTCAGCAAGAAAATGTCCTATGTCATAAGGCTGCTGCTGTAATTGCATCATACCACTTCGGATGATTTATGTGACTTGCTCAGTGCAGGAGTTTGTATCAGAAGAGCAGAAGCAATAATCATGGCATAGAAAAGAAGAGTAGTAGTTCCAGAGATCATCCTACTTAGTACAGTTGTAGTGCCAAAGGACACAAGGGTTGGGTATGGTCAGAGGAGGGGGGGAGAGGGTGTTCTGTGAGAATGGAAACCTGCAAAAATGATTGTAGTCTGGCTGCCAAGAGGAGAAACAACCTCTACAGGAGTGGTTCTCAACCCTATGCCCATGGGTGCATTTGCATCCAAGGAACTATTTGCATGTGCCCACTGTCAATCCTTAAATAAGGAAAAAATAAAAGTGGAAAATATGTCTTCTCCTAGTAATAATATTTATTGAAATCATATAAAATGTTAACATTTTTGTTATATTAGGAACGTTTCCTAATTCCTATCTTTGAGTGCAAGTGTTACCAGTGCCAATTTTGTGCATTTATGTATTTAGTCTATTGGCAACTGTGTGCTTCAGGGATGTGTCACCACCTCACCAGTGTTGTCTGCACACTTTGACCATACATTATTTATCATGTTTAAAAATTTTGCCTCAAAATGAGTAAATCCAAATAAAAAACAATGAACCTATAAATTTAACAACAATTGGGAAGAGACTATTGTTTTATCCAGAGTAAAGAGAAATGTTTTGGCTTATTGTGTGATGATTTATAATTTACTTGTATAATAAATGCTGCATGTGCATTTATGCTACTTTCATAGTTAATTTGTTGATTGTTATCATTTGATATGATAAGTATAAATTTTCATAGACAAAAATATTGGTGCCCATCACTCTCTTCCCAATCTCGAATGTGTTCATGACAATAACAACAAAGAATGAAAACCCCTGATGTACAGTAGAAGTTAAAAAATGATAAAGGGAAAGTGGAGAGGATTATCTGGAATATGGATATATTGGTTGAACAATTTGCAACTGAACAATGTCCAGCTTCATCAGTAATGGTGGTGAAGGAGAGCACATCTAAGAGTTTATTTCCTCTCATTGTATGTTCCAATGCTCTTTTATTTTCTTCACCCTGCCATACTAGCATGAAGTTACAATTATTTAATTGTAAGTTCATTATTTAATTAGTTTTTGTTAAATTAAACAAAAACTTTCTCCCCAAAAAACGTTTAAACATTTCTATCATATTCATTTCACCAACATTTATGGTACCAATACCAACCTAAATCTATTAAAGAATAAACACGATTATTAGTCATTAATTTTGAAACATGAATAATTTCCCTCAAAAACTGGTATCCTTTTCAGGATTTATAATAAGCACAAAAACAGGTAAAACAAAATCATGTTTTGTTTTAATTGTTAACATTTTTCAAATGTTGAAAAACTGTTACAAAAGAAAATAAATTGATTTGTAATAAACACAAATGTAAAGTTGCATGCTGGGTCAATAGGCAAAGACCAGAAGTTGCTGTTGGCAAAACTGAAATTCCAGATGAAGAATTTAAATGAGAGGTTGCAGATGTCAAGTTCGATTTTTACATTCTTTTAGAGATCGAATAAAAGTTTGTCAGATAAATTATTATGCGGGCACCTCCATTGAGTCCAAAGACTCATCGTGGGAGACCCAATCTATCATGCCTCTCCTTGAACCCATTAACACAAAAAGCACTAACAACTGACTCTGGCAGCCCATTCCACTCATTCATCACCCTCCAAGCAAAAAATCTAGTCCTCACACCCCTACTGACCATTTATTCAACTTCCAGGGATGACCCCTTGTTCTGGTCCCTCTAGCCAAATGCAGAAACATTCCTCCCCCTGCATCTATCCTATAAAATCCTTGAAACAACTTAAATGTTTCTATCATATCACCTCTTTTTCTCCTATCAACCAACTTCTGCAATCCACACACCTTCAATCTATCCTCATAGGGCACATTCCACAGGCCACTCATCTCTGAAACCTATCCACTGCTTCTACATCCCCAAGAAACCCAGGAGACAAGACTTGAGCACAGCAATTCCTTATCTCTACTTGTTAATGTGTTCTTCACTAGCCAAGTAATTTTATTGGCTAATTTAGCAATATGTTCTCTAAACTTTAACTTTCTGTCTACTGCCACCACTAAATTTCTATCTTCATCTATTTCCTGGAGTACAGTGCCATCAGTGTGATACACAGCTTGTGATCTATTTATCCCAGCATGCATAACTTTCCATTTCTCGACATTAAACTGACACCCATTAACTTTTACACAGACTGATAGCATATTTAAATCTTCCTGCAAGCTCTCAACATCAACAACTTGATTAACTATTACTCTACCTAATTTCACATCATCAGCAAACAACTGAATATTTGCTTGCAGGTTATTTCCTATATCATTTATGTACAAATTGAACAGCAATGGTCCTAGCATTGAACCTAGTGGAAAACCCTAGTCGCCTGTTTTTGCCTCTATTCTTCCCCAACACATACCACTATATTTGTCCAGTAGTCACCCTCTTATCCACTTAACCAGTGTCATATCCATCCCCATTTGTTCTAATTTGCATAACAGTGTTTCATGTGGTATTCTGTCAAATGTCTTTACAAAATCCAGAAAAATCATTATGTAGTAGTAATTTCCTTTATCCAACTCAGCTGTTACTCTATTATAAAAAGTTAGTAAATTACTAAGGCATGACTGACCCCTTCACAAAGCCATGTTAATCCTCAAACAGTATCATATTTTTATCTATTCATTCTTGAATTCTCTCCACCAAGCCTGAGATACTGATTGGTATATAATTTGCTACTGGAGTCTTAGAACCTCCCTTATGCAAAGGAATAATTCTGCCCTCTTTCCATTCCTTTTTAACCCTACCAGAGCTGACACTTAAATTAAACAGTTTAGTCAAAGCCATTGCCAGTTCTCTTGTACATTCTCGCAAAACCCCAGCTAATATCCCATCTAATCCCATAGCTGTATTTACAATGAGATTATGCAATATCACAAGGACCTCCAATTCTTCCACTTGTGTTCCCACATTAGTAAGGTGTAACACAGGTGGATGATATATGCTTGGATCAGGAAGATATAAAGTGGTCACTCAGTAACTCAACTATTTTATCTGCTTCTGTCTCCTCGTGACCATCATCACTCATTAAGGTTAATCTTCCATAGTCATACTTCCTCTTACTTGCCATATAATGAAAGAATTCTTTGGGATTTTCTTTGGCCTGCTCAGCTGGATTCGTCTCATAATAAGGTGATTAGCATAGCAAGGATTTCCATCCTTGCTATGCTAGTCACCTTTCTTGCATGAGCTTTATACTGTTCATGAGTTAGCTGGTCACATTTCTCTTTATATATCTTCCACAGCATTTTCTTCTTCTGCAGCTCATGCTTAATGATATTACTCATCCATCTAAATCCTACCTGATTAAGTCTCCTTAACCGAGATATACAATTTAATACTGCTTCCTCTGAATGACCCTTAACTATATCCCACTACTAACATCCTTACCCTGCAGTGTTTTATGCCATGGTACAGATTTAAGCTTGTTCCTAAGCATGTCATAATCACCTGCATTGTAGTTCCAAAAATAAATGGTTACAAAATATCCCAGTTTAATGTAAGGTTAGTGGTTGAGGTATGGTTGGTCAGAAAAGATCTTGTTTTTCATTTAAAGGCTAGGATAATCTCATAGATCAGACTATATGCCTCCTGTATCCTTCCATCAAAAATAAGAGACATCAAAAGAACTTGAACAACCAAGATACCAAAAAAAAGGCATCCAGTCCTAATGTAATCCTGACAGTTATGATGTGTGTTCCTGCATTAATACCTGTGGGTTTTTTTTTTTGTTTTTTTTTTAATCATCATCTATACATTATATTATATTATACTTAGCTGGTATCCATCCATTCTATAGCATAAAAGCAAATCCACATACAGCTAAATCCAAAAGGTGATAAGTACCTACTGCTTTCACATCAGCACTGTCCAAAATAATAGAGAACTGTCAATCAATAAACAACCACCCAATATGGATTTTGACAAATTAAGATATACAGCAGATCTCCTGGCTACATCATCCATCTCTGGAATGTGTCACAGAAAAGTTTGGAGGAATCTGTACTGTTGCACGACATTTCCAAGGCATATGATAAAGTTTTCTCAGCAAATTGTCATCTTATGGTATGCCTTCCTCCATCTTTCTTTAGATCTTCTTGTTAATATAAGTGTTCCATGCGCTCTGCTGTTTCACTCATCCTCATCATATATAAATGACCTGCTCTCACTGACCTCAACAGCACTCTTCACTCATTATACTTATATGAAAAATCATGAAGTGCTCAAACATCTCACACTTCAAGATCATCTAAAATATGTGCCCTATACAAATATCTCCTCGTCACTCTGTTATGGGGCAACACCCTAGTCACCATCAGTTCTTCCAAAACAGACTTTTGCCTGTTTTCTCACAAAAAAGAACCTAGCATATTTTTCGCTTTATAAGATATGCTTTTTGTACCTAAAATTTATCTGAAGATTAGGATGTATCTTATAAACTGCTGCACCTTATACACCAATGTGTTTTTATGTATGGACAGTTATAGTGCATCATCACTTGTCAGTAATGCATGATCAGTTTGAATAGTTACACAGTCGTTAATGGTCAACATTTAAACTATTACATTATTTATTATTACATTAATTAATACATTATTATATTTAATTTTTTTTAACCCATGGATTCTACGAAACACAGGCATGGCTATACGATTGCATTTAAGCACAGTGTGATTGAGTATGTAAAAAAACAATGGCAATATGGCAGCAGAGTGCACTTTGGGCCTCCGTCTACAGAAACATAGCATGAACTTGAAGGAAACAAGAGCAGCAATTAATAGAAGCAAATTCTAAAAAACACAATCTCTGCAGAAAACTAGCAAAATGGCCAGAAATTGAAAATGAATTAAAAACTTGGATAATGGATCAAAGAAGATCAGGTTCCTGCTGCTCTACAAAATTGATTATTCAATGAGCAAAATTATTGGCAACAGAAAGAAATATCGATTTTTCAGGGTCACCATCATGGCACTTTACATTTGTGAAGAGAAATGATTTATGAATGCGTGCAAAAACGAATATATCACAACAATTGCCAGATGAATTCGAAAATAAAATTATTGAGTTTCACAGATTAATCATAAATACTAGAAAATAACACAATTTTGAACTTCCACAGATAGCTAATATGGATGAAGTGCCTCCCTCAAACAAGACTGTTGACACCAAAGGTAAAAAAAATTGTTAAAACTTCTGGTCACGAAAAAACCCATTATACTCTCATTTTGTTTGCTGTGCAGATGGAGCAAAATTCCCACCTTTTTTAATTTTTAAAGAAAAACAATGCCGAAAGAAAAACTTCCCAAAGGAGTTCACATTCATATTCATCCAAAAGGATGGATGAGGAAAGAATGAAGTTATGGATAAAGAAGGTGTGATCCAGATGTTCTGGCAGCTTACATTCGAAACCTGATTTGTTAGTATGGGATCAGTTTAGATTACATAAAACCAAAACTGTTAAGAATGAACTTCACAAAAATAACACAAAAAGAGTTAATCCCAGGGGGACTCATCTCCGCACTTCAACCTTTAGATGCATCAATACACAAACCATTTAAAGGATTTATGAGGGAAAAATGGTTCAACTGGATGTAATCTCAAAATTTGAGGAAACATGTGCAGGTAGGACGAAGGCAGCTACAATTTCGCAGGTGTGCAAATGGGTAAAGAGTTCATGGAAACCAGAAATTATAAAATCTTTTCAAAAGTGTGGCATTAGTAATTCTTTTGATGGCATGGAGGATGACTTATTATTTCACAACAATGGTGATTCAGTTTCTGATGAAGAATCAACTTCAGAAAATTTTGAGTGAAGATGAATAAAGATATGAAAAGAAGATTAATAAAATTTATAAAAATTATTTTGTTTATATTATTATATGTTAGATTTTTAATGATTTGATAATTTTTAAGAATAATTGTTTTTAGTTCTAATAAATGGATAATACATATATTAAAATTCCAAATAAAAAAATGAATATTTACATGAAAAATTCGATGCATAATTTGTGCATCTTATACTGCAAAGATAAATTTTTTTCCAAAACTTCACATGAAAAATCTGACGCGCCCAATACAACGGTGCATCTTATAAGCCAAAAAATATGGTAGTTGTTCTTCACTGACTTTTAATAATGCTCGACTTTACAGTCATGAACGGATCTCTCTTCTTGGACTGACTCTTAATCTTACCTGCATAATCACATCACTTCTATAGAATACTATAGTAAACTTTCTTTTAAGGTTACACGGTGATCAGCATTCATATTTGTAAATTTAGGGACACAAAAACACATGTTGAACAGATTATTTTATTAATTACTAATAAAATAAAACTTGACGTTTTGACCCCTGTATCGAGGTCATCATCGGAAGAACACAAGTGTATACGGAACCAAGCTACATGCTCATGCCCTGTATACCGGTAAACTAAATCTAAGTAGTTAGTTAATCCTTTTCCCTAGCCTGACCTCTAGTGATAAAAAAATAAAATAAAATAAATAAATAAATAAATACAACTACAATAAACTGCTAAAGTCCTCATGTAATAATATTCTTCTGAATATTTCTGATTGTTATAATATGATTTCTTTCAGTTGCTGTTGAATGTTACAAAACACTTCACCAGGTTTGTCTTCTTGTGGGATTTTTCTATGGCTAGTTTAGGTTGTTATACAGGTTGTAGATGGGTCCTCCACATTCTTGAAATGGTTAGGCCATCATTTTTGTTGAGATTTGGGTTGTGTTTGAGCATTTCACATGACTCTTTAAATTTTCGCTCAAACCAGGTTTTGGTGTAGTGTAGGGACTTGGTATTTTTCCAATCAATTCTGTGGTATGTTTGGAGTGCGTGGTCAGAAAGGCCGGTTTTACCAAAATGGAGGTATTTAATGTGTCGTTTGTGTTCGTCTTGTCTGATTGGGATAGTTCACCCTGTTTCCCCCTATGTATGGTATGTTGCATGTGCATTGTATTTTGTATACCCCTGGGTGGGCGCTAGGTGTGGAAGAGGATCTTTAGAAGAACTGAGTAGGTGTCTTAACTTATTTGGGGGTTTAAAGGTGGTTTTAATGTTGTATTTGCGAAGTGTTCTGTCTATTTTTTCAGAAATGCCTCTAACATAAGCAATGGCAATAGCATTCTTGAAATCTTTTTTGTTCTTACTGGTATCTTTATGGATCTTATGAAAATTCATAAGATCCTCCATAACGGATGTCTATTATCCCTCAATCTAAGACAGAGACAAAACAAAGAGATCCTCCAAAATGTTATAATTACAACGATGTTGGACATTATGCCAGGAATTGTTTCCATAACAAGGGAAACTACTCTAATAGCAGATGGGACTCAAAATTTGGATACATACCCCACAGAAGAGATAATAGAATTCAGAAACACCAAGCATCTAATGAAAGAATAATGAGAATTAAAGGAGATATCCTGGGCTCTAAATGTGATATCTTATTAGATACAAGATGTAATGCTTCAACTATTAGAAAGGACTATCTCCAAGGTATAAGACATAAATTAAGGAATAATATTGCCAAACTTAGACAACCTGTAAAAATTACTACTCTTTCAGATCCAAACTTCGTAGCGTATGAAAAGATTCGAGCAAGAATCTACCTGCCAGAATTTAAGCTAAGTGTCTGGCAGGACTTACTTATCATCCCCTCAACCGCTGACATAAGCTCCCACATCATATTGGGAACAAATTTCTTAGAAAGATATCAGTTCTCCTGTGATTTTTTTTAAAAGGGAAGTATGCCTAATGGGCAGGAAAATAAGAGTCAGAACAAATGGCAATTATATGCATAATAGAACAAGGAGGCAGAGAGAAAGGTTTCATGTACCTGAGAAAGGATTTGCCCCAAATAAAGTGGAGCTGTCTGTAACTGAACCAACTGTGGAGGATAGTAATACACAGTCTGTTATGCCTTCTCTACCAAAATCAAAATGTAATACTGATGAACATTCTCAACAACTAATAGCCAAACCTGAAGTTATCAATAAGGAACAAACAACAGTTGAGGTAAATTGTGCCAAGGTGACTAGTCTATATAATAGAACTAGAACAAAAGAAACAAATTACCAAGATGATAGACAACTGAGGATAAAAGTTAGTAACAGAGAACAGAGCTTCTACCCTGAAAGGACAATATCACATTATAAGTGTAGCAATCAAAATTCTCCCTATGATAGAAACAACAAGAACTTAAGTGGAGAAGTACAGAAAGGTAAATACATAGACTGTAATAAAAAATTTAATCATGTTCAAACTAAGTGCTGTTTAAGATCTTGGAAGGGAGATAAGAAGTCAGTTTTCTCCACTCGTGAGTCTAGTGTGAAAAAGTTTTCTTTAAAGAAAAATTTTTCAAAGGAAGAGTAAGCCTTTGTTAGATTCTGATTATGTAGAGATTAGAGTAATTATTATTTGGTTCAGAATCCAACATGATCTTCCATCACAAAGGCTAGACTTGTAAATATTATTTAATGTAAACAACTTATTTTACAATTTAATATTCATATAACTACTTTAATTTTGTCTAATATCTAATTATTTAATCAAAGATATATGTATTAATAGTGATAAGACTGTATTAAATATTATTAAGCTATTTTAATTATTATGTTAATATTATAAGAACTTGTATTTGATAATTTAACTGCGCATTAATTGAAATGTTAATATTCTCTATTTATTCCTATTTGTAGAAATTTAACGTTATGTAATAGCTCAATTTTATTATGTTTTGTTATGTTGTCATGGAGATGCATGTAAGAGCGAGCACGTTTTTGGAACACCACGTGAGAAGGTTTATTGAAAAGAGTTTTAGGAAGAAATCACGTGAACAATTCAGGCGGGAAGAACGGATATAAAAAGCGAGGAACGCTGGAAAAGGGAGAGCATTAGAGATTTTTAAGAGAGAGATTGGCATTAGGTTGGAATCGGAGCATTCGGGAATCACAGTGTGATAATAGCGAGTCGGCAAGTCACTCAAGCAGCTAAATAAAGTCTACTAGTCGAAAGGCGGTTAGCTAATAAGTTGTAGAATAACAATTATAGCTACGGAAAACAGCTGAGTAACTACTAAATAGACTAGCAATACTTGAGTTGAGATTTAATTTCAGGGCCGACCTTTCAAGGACACACGGAAACTTAAAGCATAACACGAAGTAACTAGAGAATAATTAGAGGCAACAAAGTTGAGTTTAATGATAGCGGTGTTAAGAATTATGGTACCTAAAGGATTAAATTGATGTCGAAGGAGTGGGCAATCGTGCATATTAAACTTCAAGTTAAGGAATTATTGTGTGTTAGCTTAGTACAAGAGTTGTTAGTAGAACACTGAATCAGTTAAGTGATGTCAAATGTAGTGCAAGCAGTTTGATCTATGCAAGAACGCTTGATTGTGTGTATTGTGATCATTAATTAATCCAGTTATTTCTAAGAAGTTTTTTTTTAAATGAGTGCCGTTAATTGATTAAAGTGTATACAGTTACAAAAAGTGTTCGCACATAAATATATGAAGAAGGAAAATTGTCGGTAAGAATATTCCAACCATTAATATTCCTATGCAGAGATATGAGTGTGTTTCTTCCTAGAATATCCCTATACTAACAGTAACTGTTGCGGAGGTTAGCTGAAGCGTAGATTTAAAAGTGTAAGCTTGTGAAAAAGTATTGCCACCAATAAATTGTATTTGAAACTAAAAAAAAAACTATGAGATGTTAATGTGAATGATCACTAAGGAATTTTATGACATTAAGCTTTATTAAGTGAACTGTGTGAAGACTGTATTAGAGATAACAGATTTACCATTGTCTGAATTTGTATGACAGTATTATCGGAAAGGCTGAAGTGTTTATAATAACTTATTTAGTATTTTGATCTTAAGTGTATAATTTGTGATTATAAAATTAAATGTTTGTTTTGTTAATCTAATGTTGTATTTTGCCTGAATCTCTTTTACTGCACCATTCATAAAATATTCGAACCAAAGCGGGTAAATTAAGTAAGTTAAATATTCTCGGCCAGTATATATAATATTAACATCAAAAAGGGGTGATAGTTGTGAGTTGGTTTATCTTCAATTTTTGAACTAATTCAGATGTAAAGTAGTGCAGTCTTTAAATATAAATTTTCTTTATATTTGAATTAGAAATCAACTTACAACTTATCAATTAGTTAAGAACATCGTAATAGTGATCATGTCGGATCCAAAATATAGATTAAGAAGAAGTAGGATCCAAAAGTGTGCAAACGCCACATCCACTGAGCTACACAGGCTGTTAAATATTAAAAATATATATATATAAATAAATCCATATATATTTTCTTGAGAAACTATGATATTCTAAGTTTCAAATTAATTGAAACTAAACAGTGGGGAAGATTTCATATTCAAATTAAAAACTATGCATATTTCAAAATAAATTGATTAGTTGAGTAGCATGCTAAACTATATTTTATAAGGAGGGAGATGGAATCATCTTTGCATTGAGGATAAATTACATGAATTTCATTAAAAAAAAAAAAAAACTTGATTAAATCATGATTACTATTACCAATGGTATTGCTAAGATACCATTGATAATAGTAATCAACATTTTAGCAATTGTGTGCGTATATAAGACAAGCTATATTACATTTCAAACAGTAATACAAACAGACAACGATTTAAACAACCATTATTCTTACTGCCCTGACTTCTAGTGAAAAAAAAAAAAAAAAACATGAACATAAATTTAAGGAGGTCTGTGAAATTATTATCAACTGCCCTAATCTTAACAATAATGATGGTCTTAAAATCCCAAGAATATGGAAGCCACATATTTTATCCACATAACCTTTTCGTCCAAGAGTTAATTATAAACAGGACTACACAATCCAGGATCTTAACTCTAATATAACAATCTCATGTTAAATTAGGACACTTTTGCTGTAATAAAACTATTTATATGAATGTGTTCTAGATCAGGGGTCGGCAAACTTTTGAGACGAAGAGCCAAACTGTCCCTCACAACAATTTAAAAATTATTCGAGAGCCACAAATATATTTTTACAAATAAGGAAAATTTAAAGTAATATTATAGCCAATTTATAGTAATATATAACAAGTTATAATATTAATTATATCTTTATTAAATGAAGGAAAAAATCGCACAAAAAATTGCTCTCACTTGGTTTAATCAGTGTGAGCAATTAGCCTGCATTTACTTACAAAGTTTCTGTATGTTCGGTTTGTAACTAGTCGTTTTTAATTTAAGGCACGATTCCAAGTTGACATCAGTAATTTGGCTCCTGTTAAAATTCATGTGAGAAAACAATTGCTCACATAAATATGTAGACCCGAAGAAACTGAGAACACCAAATGCAAATTTTTCCAACTCATGACATGAGTCTGGAAGACTATTCCAAGTATTGAAAATCATTGAGTCTGCCTTCTGTAGTTCTTTTATAGCAGTCTGCTTGCGCTGTTAAATCAGACTGCATTTTTCTTTTTCCAGTTCTTCTATTTCAGTACCAAGACATACAAATTTGGAGCTCCATAAGCATTTGCTTGTCAAGTCCAGCAATTGTATTTCAAAATTCAATTTTGAAATACAATATCAAATGGAGAAAAATTTAATTCCTTGACATTGGATTTTAGAGGATTTGTAATAAAAGATAGAGTCGCTTTATTATTTTGAATTCCTGAAACCTTTGAAGAAAAGATTCTCTCATGTTTAAAACTGCTGTCTTGAAATAATCGTTAATGAGTTGAAGTTTTCTCGGCGATATTGAGACAAGTTTGAGAGGGGAACTAAAGTTCCCTCTAAATCTTCAGCGAACAGAATCAATTTCTTTTCAAACGAAATAACTTCCTCTAGCATTGAAAAAGCAGTATTTCCCCTGCCTTATAATTTACGATTCAGCTGATTCAGTTGTGATGTAACGTCCAACATAAAATACAGTTTTTGCAATCACTGATCTTCTGTTAATTCTGAATATTGAACATCCTCGTTGTCGAGGAATAGTTTGATTTCATTTATGCAAGATGAAAAACGCTTTAACATGTCATCTCTGGAAAGCCATCGAACCCAGTTGTACTGTAGAAGATCTGAATACTCGCTTTCCATTTCACTTAGCAACACTTTAAATTGTCGATGGTTAAGCCCCCTTGCTATAATGGTGTTGGTAATCTTAATTACCAATTTCTTCTGTAAACATTTCTGCACAAATTGCTTCCTGGTGGAGTCTACAATGGAAAGTAATCACTTCATGATTAATTTTTCCTTTTAAAATTGAAACAAAACCCTTCTTCACTCCTGTCATACTTTTTGCACCATCGGTTGAAATTGACAAAATTTTGTTGAGTGGAATACGATTTTTTTCCATGCATTCAAAGATGGCATTTGCTACGTCCTCTCCACGCGTTTGGCCCTTGAGTGGCAATAATCCCAGAAGTTCTTCTCTTGGACCCCTCAGATGATACATACCACACAAAAAAGGAAACTTGGACTGTGTCCTTGATGTTGCAAGACTCATCTACCGCAATTGATAAAGCTGAAGCTAATTTATCGTCTTCGACTTGTTGGTTGGTCTCATTTGAGGACATTGTAACTGTCCTATCTGCAACTGTTTTGGCAGATAACGGTATGTTTTTAATTTTATTTAAAATCTCTTTGATTTTGAAATCCCGAAAAAGTTCTTCAGATGCATTAACAAAACGTTTTATGAATTCACTGTGAATGGTTTTCCTTTCTTAGTGATCTCCTGACTCACTACGAAGCTTGCAATATTAACATCATTGGCAGATTCTCTCTAATAATTAAATACAGAACTTGATTTTGCAACATTTTTCTGAAATTCTTCAACTGCTCTCTTTCTCGTGTCACCGACAGGATTTTTTCTGGCAAAAGTGGCATGTTATGTCGTGAAGTGCCTCTCCAAATTTTACTTTTTGTTGTGCACCAGTTTTTCTTGGCAAATAAGACAGGTTGGAACGCCATCTGAGTTCAAGATAAACGCGAAAGATTCAGTCCATTCAGTTTTAAAGTCACGATACTCATCTGTTGTTTTTCTTAGTTTTTTTCTTCTTGGCCATGTTGAAGAGCACCCTAAACGATATATTTTATTTAACACGTTATATAAATACATTATATAAAAAGAAAATAAAAAGAACTAAGTGATTATTCAAAATAATAGATGACAATAATTCGAAAATATAATAAAAATAAATCTCAGCAGTAACCAGTTTCATTGTAACAGTTGCACGTGAAATAAAACATGCCGCAGTAAATCGCAACCATCAACATATCTAAATATAATAAAACCAATATTATATATTATATTTATAAAGAATTGAATGACTAGAACCGAGATTTAAGTAAAAAGGTTTTAATATAGAAACACGACTAGTTTCGACTTGGAACAGCCTTCATCAGGTGGCATTATAAAAGAAAGAAAAAAGAAAAAACACTAAAGGTTAAAAGACGATGAACAACATAGAGAGTCTCTATACATAATTAGCATGAAAATGTTGTAGTTGTATTTAAAGCTGTTCTTTCGTTTGTTGCATTCTTGGGAGAGTGCGTGCTTGCAGTATCACATGAACATCAGTACATGATTATAGCTGAATGACTATCTGGGAGGTTGTAGTTCAAGTTATTATTTAGATGAACAGGATTGAAGATGATTTCTCGAGATTCCACGATTTTTCTCTCTAGTTCATCATTGCAACGGAAGATGTTAGTAGATTTTTCCAAGCAGACTTTATGACTTTGGTTTTCATCATTAGGATTAGCAGAAAAGGATATGACTTGATAATGCACTGGCTCACTGTCTCTTGTAAGTAATGTCTCTCATGTGTTCTTCCATACGCAATTCGACAGATTTGTCTGTCTGCCCAAAATAAGGAATATCACAATTTGAGTTGATGATGACAAGGTTTTGGGTGGCTTATTAAGAAACGGATCTTTGGAAGTGGAGTGAACAAGGTTCTGATATTGTATTTTCTTAGAATGTTTGCTAATTTATGTGAAACTGTAATTATGTAAGGAATAGTTATATTGCCTTTGAATCTATTTGTTTCTTCTGAGTGATGTCTAGGAGAATTAAGAAAGAATTTTTCAATGATTCTCTTGGAATATCCATTAACTTCGAAAGACGTTTTCAGATGGTTTATTTCTGTAAGAAGTTCATTTGGGTCATCCAGAAGAGAACGGGCTCTATGTCCCAAGGTGGAAATTATTCCAAGCTTATGAGGAGGGAAGTGATGGGACTGACTATGCAGATATCTGTTGGTATGTGTGGGCTTTCTATATATCGATATTTTGAGTTTACCAGAAGAGCGAATCAGTTTGACATCAAGAAAAGGCAAGGAATTATCCGTTTCAAGTTCGGCAGTAAACTTAATACTTTGATGTCGGCTATTGAGATGTTCGAGGAAAATCATAAGGGAATCATGTCCATGGCTCCAAATAATGAAGACATCATCTACATAGCGTTTCCAAACTTTAGGTGTTAAAATAAAGGAAGAGATAGCCTTGGTTTCAAAATCCTCTAAGTAAATATTTGCGAATACAGGGGATAAAAAATTACCCATAGCCAGTCCATGATTTTGTTTGAATATATTATCTTGAAATTTGAAGTAACCGGACCTGATGCAACGTGTAAGCAAGGCTAACATTTTTTTTGGATAACTTGTCCTTGAGTAATGTTAGGACTTCATCTGTTGGGACATTAGTGAACAAAGAAGTTATGTCCAAGCTAGCCATGATGTCATCATCATTAACTGTAATATCCTTGATGTATGTAACAAATTTCAAGATAATATATTCAAACAAAATCATGGACTGGCTATGGGTAATCCTTTATCCCCTGTACTCGCAAATATTTACTTAAAGGATTTTGAAACCAAGGCTATCTCTTCCTTTATTTTAACACCTAAAGTTTGGAAATGCTATGTAGATGACATCTTCATTATTTCGAGCCATGGACATGATTCCCTTATGGTTTTCATTGAACATCTCAATAGCCGACATCAAAGTATTAAGTTTACTGCCGAGCTTGAAACGGATAATTCCTTGCCATTTCTTGATGTCAAACTGATTCGCTCTTCTGGTAAACTCAAAATATCGATATATAGAAAGCCCACACATACCAACAGATATCTGCATAGTCAGTCCCATCACTTCCTTCCTCATAAGCTTGGAATAATTTCCACCTTGGGACATAGAGCCTGTTCTCTTCTGGATGACCCAAATGAACTTCTTACAGAAATAAACCATCTGAAAACTTCTTTCGAAGTTAATGGATATTCCAAGAGAATCATTGAAAAATTCCTTCTTAATCCTCCTAGACATCATTCAGAAGAAACAAATAGATTCAAAGGCAATATATCTATTCCTTACATAAGTACAGTTTCACATAAATTAGCAAACATTCTAAGAAAATACAATATCAGAACCTTGTTCATCCACTTCCAAAGATCCATTTCTTAATAAGCCACCCAAAACCTTGTCATCATCAACTCAAATACCCTGGTGTATATAAAATATTATGTGATTGTGATATTCCTTATTTTGGACAGACAGACAAATCTGTCGAATTGCATATGAAAGAACACATGAGGGCCATTACTTACAAGAGACAGTGAGCCAGTGCTTTATCAAGTCATATCCTTTTCTGCTAATCCTAATGATGAAAACCAAAGTCACAAAGTCTGCTGGGAAAAATCTACTAACATCTTCCGTTGCAATGATGAACTAGAGAGAAAAATCATGGAATCTCGAGAAATCATCTTCAATCCTGTTCATCTAAATAATAACTTGAACTACAACCTCCCAGATAGTCATTCAGCTGTAATCATGTACTGATGTTCATGTGATACTGCAAGCACGCACTCTCCCATGAATGCAACAAAAGAAAGAACAGCTTTAAATACAACTACAACATTTTCATGCTAATTATGTATAGAGACTCTCTATGTTGTTCATAGTCTTTTAACCTTCAGTGTTTAGCGTTTTTTTTTTTCTTTTATAATGTCACCTGATGAAGGCTGTTACAAGCAGAAACTAGTCATGTTTTTATATTAAAACCTTTTTACTTAAAGCTCGGTTCTAGTCATTCAATTCTTTATAAATATATATATATATATATATATATATATATATATATATATATATATAAAATAATTGGCTTTATAATAATAATAATAATTGCCAGGTTGCCTTTATCACCTTAATGCACCTTTCTGGATGCACCCAGCAAAAGAAAATACTAATTTGCAGAAACAGCAAAGTGACACGGGACTCCGCTTTCACATTTTGCCATTGCCAACGTTGCCTTTCCCAGTACGTGCACTCACTTATTAGTCACTTTATTGCTCTACAAATGACCTCAAATGTCGAGGCACCCTAAAACCTAATCAGTCACTTTGTTTGGTGGCCCTGCCTACCACGTGTTCAACCATCCCCTCCACTCCCTCTGTATACCCCCTCCATGTTCGCTTTCCCCTCCCCGACATCGCACATCTTAGTGCCACGAAGATTTGCGAGACCTATAAAACAAATGAAATCACCATTATGTGAATAAAATCCTTTAAAAATTTTATAAATGAAACTATGATAGTTTTATTTTCATTTTCACTTCAGAGCCACATGTACGTACCCAAAGAGCCGGAGTTTGCCGACCCCTGTTCTAGATAATGTTATAAAGAGAATATGACTTTGAAGTAGTTTTTTTCCCGACAGGTCAGGCCAGTAGAATAATAGTTGATCAAATCATTGTCTCTTTCGCATACTGTTTGAAACATAATAGAGAGAGAGAGAGACAGAGAGAGAGTGTGTGCACGCGTGAGCACGCATGCACATATACTCCAGATGATGACGACCCTAATATGAAGATCGAAATATCAGGTAATTAAAATAATTATTTCTACCATGGTTGTAGTCTCCATAATTTGTCTGAAATGAATGCTGATCCCCATGTAATACTAATAGAAAGAATTACATTTCCTAGTATTTCTCTTAAGTGGATATAAAGGTATAGTACAACTAAAGTTTTATTACCACTAGTTTCCCCATGAATAATTTTCTTCCAAAGTAACTTATATTTCTCAGGACTGCAAATACAGTCAGCTGTTATATTTACTTATTCTAAGAATAATACGCATCATCTGTAATGCAGCTGGAAGTACATATCCACTGTTTCTCGAGATGTATTACACATGCCTCTAGAAGAGCAATGGGTATGTACCCTTCAGATGGAAAAGATGTGTTCAATTCTCATCATGATGTCAGGATTCTTTACATGGACTTTTTACAACTGAAGGTGAGTTGATCTGTGTTATATGGTAACACGATTTCTTTTCATCTCAAAAACTCAGATTTTGCCTCCAAACATGCACACTGGCCAAAGAAAACACATAAGCAATAAAAATAAAAATAAAAAAAAACACTAAGGTGAGAGGGAGATGGTGAACAGAATTTAGGCTGTAGTGATAAGTCACTCCTAACATCAATCCAGATAGGTATTAGTTACTTCTTTTGTGAAATTTTCCTATGCATCAAATACCTGCTTTGCTCTGATCTGACAGGATGAAAAATCCAAGTTTCCAAGAGGAAAAAACTGTCATTTCTATATCACACCAACTGATCCATCTGTTGCTGAGATACCTTCATAAGAACTCTAACTCCTAGAGAAGATTAAACACAGATCATTCAAAAGGATATCAGTGACTGGATGCTAATGATGCTAAGTAGTCTAGTAAAATAAAGGTTTACATATTGGTTGGAACTCATACATGATTTGTTCCGATATTAAAAGCTTTTCATCATCAACGTCAAATTCCTGACATGTACCCTCAAGGGGTGTACAGGATATGATAGTACTACATGAAAAATTTACATCATTACTAACTTCCAATCTACAATTTTCCTCCAAATCAGTCTGTTACTTGTCAAGACTCCAAAATTATCATTATCAGATCTTATATTTCTATCATCTAAGGCACATTGTACCGTATCAATCCACCTATATCTGGGTATTCCTCTGGGTCGTTTTCCTGCCAACCTGGCAGAGAACACTCGTTTTGCTAATCTTTCTTGCCCATTCTGTTTAAGTGACCATACCACCTGAGATTAGCTCTGCTAATGCATTCCTGGATGCCGTTAATATCAAGTTCATTCCTAATATCCTCGTTTTTTAATATGATATTGCCATTGATGCCATCTCTTCACGACACTAATCTTTCTCCGGACTCTCATATCTGCAGTCTCTAGTCTTTGGTCAAGTGTTTTACTTCTGACCCAGCTGTCAGATCCATAAGTTAAAACTAGTTTGAACATTGTCTTGTATACAGCTAATTTAGTGTTCCGACTAATTTCTCTCTTATTCCATATGAATTTATTCAATTGACTTCCTACCATACCAGATTCTTGATTCTGTTGTCTATTTCCATATTTAATTTACCATCTTCAGTAAAAATCGTGCCTAAGTAGCTGAAATGTTTCACGTGTTCCAAAGGTTCTCCATTCACAACACAATTGACATTTTCAACAATTCTACCTATTTTCATTGTCTTTGTCTTTTTAATGCTGAACTTCATACCATATCTATTACAACAGTTATTCAAACTTGTAGCAGATTTATTTAGAAGTATAACATCGTCCGCATAAAGCAAAGGGCTGACATTAACATCTCCAATTCTCATATCATGTTTAAAACCACTTTCCTTCATAATGTGATCCATATAGATAATGAATAAGAGAGGTGATAATGTACATCCTTGTCTCAAACCAGATTTAACATTAAACCATCTTCCTGTATTTAGATTATAACCGCTGACTTACAACTCAAATAAAGACTAAGTATTGCTTGATATAATGCCCCATTGACACCATATAACTGCAGCGTATTGAATAACTTCTCTCTTGGCAACTTGTCATATGCCTTTTATAGATTGACAAAACTTAAATACAAATCTTTGTTATACTCCCTGCATTCTCAAATATTTGTCATAAAGTGAAGATCTGATCCTGACAGCCTCTATTTGGCCTGAATCCAGCTTGTTCTTCACCAAGCTTTTCTTCCACAATTCTTCTCAACCATTTCTCAAGTATGCTTGCATAGATCTTGCCAGGAACACTAAGTAGGGAAATACCTCTGTAATTCTCACATTCAAATTTATTTCCCTTTTAATATATGAGTACTATTAGAGCTCTACTCCAATCATCGGAATTCATCCCTCTGTCCAGGCTTTCTGAACCATGCAGTGCAGCCACTTTAAGACTTTTATACCACTATATTTCAGCATTTCTGGTCGAATATCATCTATTCCTGCTGCCTTTCCACATTTCAAGCTTTTGATGGCTTTTTCTGTATGGATATGTATTCCTGACTGTATGCCTGTTGAGTTTTTTTACCACT
Organism: Typopeltis vanoorti; assembly: GCF_054136105.1. NCBI lineage: Eukaryota > Metazoa > Arthropoda > Arachnida > Uropygi > Thelyphonidae > Typopeltis > Typopeltis vanoorti. Next base: position 2,381,411 of record NC_143549.1, on the reverse strand, counting down.
GTGCTATCGCTGCTTGTTTCATTTAGCAATTTTTTGAAGTAATTACTCCAAACTTCAAGGATGTCTTTTTCTCTTGTTTTCATGTAACCTTTATCATCTCTAACTCCTTTTACAGCAATTTGTCATATGTTCTCTTTGCTCCATTCCTAAGCCTCTTCAACAACCTCCAGAATTCTAGTGGTAAGACTTATACGTTGGTTAGACATAACTGGTAATTAATTTACGGAATTAACAACGCATATAAAGTAAATTAATTAAAGATAACTTTAATGAATCACTTCTATATTTCGACAATGTCATATTGTCATCTTCAGGAACATAAAGATATGGTATGTACACTACAGGAACTAACAAAGCAAATGAGGAAGAAATTAAGACACTAATTTTGTTCCTAAAGTCCTAATGGTGCCCTCTTGCGGGCTAATTTGGTAGTCTTGGCCGTTGGGCTGAAGTTCTCATAATGAAAGTCTCCCAAATTTGGGGCAGTTTCATGCACCCAAATTTGTTGAGGTTAGGAACGTTTTTTAGAGCTGCTGAAGATTCTTTGAATAATCTTTCGTATTTAAACTTGCTGCGATGGATTATTTTTGTCTTCTTCCAACGAATTTTATGGTGGGTATCTAAGGCATGGTCTGCCAGCCCAGAGCGGCTGTACTGGTGAAACCGGATGTAGTCTTGGTGTTCTGAAATCCTGATATTTGTTGTTCTGCCTGTTTGGCCAAAGTAGGACAATTTGCAGCTGCAAGGGACCTGGTATACACCAGGTAGGTCTAGGGGAAGTGGTTGGTCTTTGGTAGAGCGGATAAGGGATGCCAACTTTTTATATGGTCTGTAACAGGAAGTAAGGTCATATTTCTTGAGGATATTAGTTATTTTTTCAGAGGTGCCCTGGATGTAGGGGATAGTGATAGACTTGGTGTAGTCTTTATTGTTGAGGGGGGGGAGGGGGTTGTGGTTTTCAGGTTTTAGTATTTTTTGGATTTTTTTGGGGTTATAGCCATTGGCTAAGAAAGTGTTGAGGATGTGGTTTAGTTCCATAGTCAGGGCCTTGTCATCTGAGCAGATTAATTTTGCCCTGTTATATAGTGTTTTTATCACCCCATATTGTTGTGAGGGGGGGGGGATTGCTGGTGAATGTATCTGCCAGTGTGGGTGGGTTTTCTGTAAACAGAGAAAACCAAAGATCCATCAAGCTGGCGGGTGATTAAAGTGTCTAGGAACCAACAACGTGAGACTGGATGTAGTCGGTGTTCTCACTAAAGCCAAACCTCCAAAATCCAACTTATCCAAAAACGAATATACAGCCCTACAAGAATTAAAAAACAACAAAAAAATAGTAATCACCAAAGCTGATAAGGGAAGCACCACTGTGGTACTCAATCAAAAAGACTACAAAGGTAAGCTAAATTCCTTAATACGAGACCGTACTACTTACCTCCCCATTGAATATAATCCGACCAGCTCTCAGATTAGAACTATCCACAGACTCCTTAAGAAAGTCACTTCTTGGCCTGTGGAAGTCACCAACAAGCTTAAACCTTATAAGTCTAGACCCCCCCGATTATATGGACTCCCAAAAATACATAAACAAAATGTGCCATTACGTCCCATAGTGGATGGCATTGATTCCCCCACATATAAATTAGCCAAACATTTAGCCAAAACGCTCACACACTACACTGGCAACACACCATCACACATAAAAAACTCGGCCCACTTTAAAGCCAGTATAGAAAACCTCACACTCCAACACACTGACATAATGGTCAGTTTTGACGTCTCCTCCCTATTCACTAATGTCCCACTCAAAGAAACCCTTGAGCTCATCCAAGCCAAGTTTCCTCCCGATATCTCAGCCCTATTTCAGTTCACAATGAACTCAGGCTATTTCGTTTGGCAAGGAAAGTTCTACAAACAGATAGAGGGGACAGCCATGGGTTCACCACTTTCCCCACCCTTGGCCAATTTCTTTATGGAGACATTTGAAGAAAAAGCCTTAAACTCCGCCCCATAAAAACCCACTATTTGGCTTCGTTATGTGGATGATGTGTTTGCTATTTGGCCACATGGCTCAGACTCACTCCACTCCTTCCTAACACACTTAAACAACCAACATCCCAGAGTCCAGTTCACCTTAGAAAAAGAGGAAAACAACACCCTCCCCTTCCTAGACACTTTAATCACCCGCCAGCTTGATGGATCTTTGGTTTTCTCTGTTTACAGAAAACCCACCCACACTGGCAGATACATTCACCAGCAATCCCACCACCCCCCCTCACAACAATATGGGGTGATAAAAACACTATATAACAGGGCAAAATTAATCTGCTCAGATGACAAGGCCCTGACTATAGAACTAAACCACATCCTCAACACTTTCTTAGCCAATGGCTATAACCCCAAAAAAATCCAAAAAATACTAAAACCTGAAAACCACAACCACCCTCCCCCCCTCAACAATAAAGACTACACCAAGTCTATCACTATCCCCTACATCCAGGGCACCTCTGAAAAAATAACTAATATCCTCAAGAAATATGACCTTACTTCCTGTTACAGACCATATAAAAAGTTGGCATCCCTTATCCGCTCTACCAAAGACCAACCACTTCCCCTAGACCTACCTGGTGTATACCAGGTCCCTTGCAGCTGCAAATTGTCCTACTTTGGCCAAACAGGCAGAACAACAAATATCAGGATTTCAGAACACCAAGACTACATCCGGTTTCACCAGTACAGCCGCTCTGGGCTGGCAGACCATGCCTTAGATACCCACCATAAAATTCGTTGGAAGAAGACAAAAATAATCCATCGCAGCAAGTTTAAATACGAAAGATTATTCAAAGAATCTTCAGCAGCTCTAAAAAACGTTCCTAACCTCAACAAATTTGGGTGCATGAAACTGCCCCAAATTTGGGAGACTTTCATTATGAGAACTTCAGCCCAACGGCCAAGACTACCAAATTAGCCCGCAAGAGGGCACCATTAGGACTTTAGGAACAAAATTAGTGTCTTAATTTCTTCCTCATTTGCTTTGTTAGTTCCTGTAGTGCACATACCATATCTTTATGTTCCTGAAGATGACAATGTGACATTGTCGAAATATAGAAGTGATTCATTAAAGTTATCTTTAATTAATTTACTTTATATGCGTTGTTAATTCCGTAAATTAATTACCAGTTAACCTCCAGAATATCTTACCACCTTCTTGATATTAATTTTCTATATTCTTGCCAAAGTCCTCCCATGACTTTTGTTCAGCTAATTTTACACAGTATTTAGCGTTCTTACATTTGTCTCTGTATTCTCTAAGAGTACAAGCTGACTTATTTGCCAGGAACTTTTGATATGCTTTCTTCATTTACTTCACCACCTCTGTAACTTCCTGTGTCCACCATGGAGTTCTGATTTTTCTATCCTTGCAGACAACCTCACCATATGCCTCTCTGGCTGAATCAATCAGGGTTTTCTTCAAGGCTTGCCACTGAATCTCCAAGGTTTGGTTTCTGTTCTCAAACTCTTTCATTTTTTCTTCAATAATCTTTGTGTATTTTAGTCTACAGTTCACATCTGAGAGCTGCTCAACTTTTATTCGCTTTAAAACTTTCTTACATGTTCTTCTTTTCAAAATGAAATTCAATTTTAAACTGCTCAAGTGATCACTTCCAATTTCAAATCCTCTGCATACTCTGGTGTCCTGCACCAGGGAGAAAGCATCACTATCAACAATAACATAGTCAATGAGCCTTTTCTTATTCATTGCCTCTTCTCTCCATGTGAATTTGTACACATTGTTATGTTGGAACATGGTGTTAGTAATAACCAGTCCATGTCCTGAGCACAAAACCAACAGGTATTTGCCATTATTATTGGCTTTGCTCTTTATCTTGAAATTTTCCCAAAATATTTTTTGTATGTCTGACAATCATTTCCTACTATGCTATTTAGATCCCCAACAAGGACCAACTTTTCCTTTTTCATTGTGTCAGTTGCTTTCTCTAAAGCATCAAAAAATTCCTCCACTTCTACCTTAGTAGAAGCTTCTGTGGGACCATAGGCACAAATAAGTCTCATTGTCCAATTCTCAATTCTGATATTTGCCCACATAACTCTACTTGAGAATGCCTACCATTCAAGAAGATTAGTCTCATATTTTGTGTTGAATACTATGGCTATGGGGTGCTTAAGGGTCAAATCTGTATAACTGAGAGGAGACCTCCTCATAGCCTTTAAAGGAATGCGGAGAACCGACCAGGGCTTCTGACCTAATGTCCAATCCTCACCTTCTCGTGGTGCACCCTGTTGGGTATCTACTTTGATACTGAATAAACGAGGATGGGCTGGCAATTTGGGATTTAGCCGACCAAATTGTATTCTTATTGATTAAACCAAAATAAAAAATGATGGTACAACATGACAAAATTTCATGCCGGCTAGGGCGTCACCCGGTTAAACAAGGCCCCCGTTGTTTTCGCCAGGGAACCAGGGCGAACAGCAAAAAGTCAGCTACTGGAACAAATCTGAAAACAAATCCCAACTCAACATCACCAGAGTTAAAGATCGGTACTATCAACGTAAGAAGCCTGAATGGCAAAGAAATGGAGCTAGCTGAGGAATTAGATAAGTACCAGATCAACATAATAGGGGTGACTGAAACAAAAAAGACCAAAACTGGTGAGATCTTTCTGAGCAATAAATACAAAATGTTATATTCAGGCAATGACAATCAAGGAAAAGAAGGGGTAGCCATAGTATTCAACACAAAATACAAGGCTAATCTTCTTGACTGGCAGTCGGTCTCAAGTAGAGTAATGTGGGCAAATATGAGAATGGGGAACTGAATATGAGACTTATTTGTGCCTATGGTCCCACAGAAGGTTCTACTAAGGTAGAATTGGAGGAATTTTTCGACGCTTTAGAAAAAGCAACTGACACAATGAAAAAGGAAAAGTTGGTCCTTGTTGGGGATTTAAATAGAAGAGTAGGAAATGATTGTGAGACATACAAAAATATTTTGGGAAAATTTGGAGAAAAGAGCAAAGCTAATAATAATGGCAAATATCTGTTGGATTTCTGCTCAGGACATGGACTGGTTATAACTAACACCATGTTCCAACATAACAATGTGTACAAATTCACATGGAGAGAAGAGGCAATGAATAAGAAAAGTCTCATTGACTATGTTATTATTGATAGTGATGTTTTCTCCCTGGTGCAGGACACCAGAGTGTACAGAGGATTTGAAATTGGAAGTGATCACTATTTAGTCTTGAGCAGGATAAAATTGAATTTCATATTGAAAAGAATGACATGTAAGAAAGTTTTAAAGCAAATAAAAGTTGAGCAGCTCTCAGATGTGAACTGTAGATTAAAATACATTAAGATTATTGAAAAGAAAATGAAAGAGTTTGAGAACAGGAATCAAACCTTGGAGATTCAGTGGCAGACTCCGAAGAAAACATTGATTGATTCTGCCAGAAAGGCATGTGGTGAGGTTGTGTGCAAGGATAAAAAATTCAGAACTCCCTGGTGGACACAGGAAGTTAAAGAAGCAGTGAAGGAAAAGAAGAAAGCATATCAAAAGTTCCTGGCAAATAAGTCAGCTTTTACTCTTACGGAATACAGAGACAAATGTAAGAAAGCTAAACAGTGTGTAAAACTAGCTAAACAAAAGTCATGGGAGGACTTTGGCAAGAACATAGAAAATAAATATCAAGAAGGTGGCAAAATATTCTGGAGGTTGTTGAAGAAGCTTAGGAATGGAGGAAAGAGTGCTTTAAAGGAGATAGAGATGATAAAGGTGAAATAAAAACAGGAGAAAAAGATATCCTTGAAGTAGTGAGTAATTACTTTGAAAAACTGCTAAATGAAACAAGCAGTGATGACAGCACAGTGATAAAAAACACTGACCAGCCATGCAGTCAGGAATACATATCCATACTTGAAGTAGAAAAAGCCATCAAAGGTTTGAAATGTGGAAAGGCAGCAGAAGTAGATGATATTCGACCAGAAATGCTGAAGTATGGTGGTATAAGAGTCTTACAGTGGCTGCACTGCATAGTTCAGAAAGCCTGGACAGAGGGACGAATTCCCGATGATTGGAGTAGAGCTCTCATAGTACCCATATATAAAAAGGGAAATAAAACTGAATGTGAAAATTACAGAGGTATTTCCCTACTGTGTGTTCCTGGCAAGATCTATGCAAGCATACTTGAGAAACAGTTGAGAAGAATTGTGGAAGAAAAGCTTGGTGAAGAACAAGCTAGATTCAGGCCAAATAGATGCTGTCAGAATCAGATCTTCACTTTACGACAAATAGTTGAGAAAGCATTGGAATATAACAAAGATCTGTATTTAAGTTTTGTCGATTTGGAAAAGGCATATGACAAGGTGCCAAGAGAGAAGCTATTCAATATGCTGCAGTTATATGGTGTCAATGGGGCATTATATCAAGCAATACTTTGTCTTTATTTGAGTTGTAAGTCAGCAGTTAGAATTGAAGGAAGTACAGGAAGATGGTTTAATGTAAAATCTGGTGTGAGACAAGGATGTACATTATCCCCACTGTTATTCATTATCTATATGGATCACATTATGAAGGAAAGTGGTATTAAACCTGATATCAAAATTGGAGATGTTAATGTCAGCTCTTTGCTTTATGCGGATGATGTTATACCTCTAAATAAATCCGCTACAAGTCTGCAAGATTCTCTGACTAAATTGAATAGCTGTTGTAATAGATATGGTATGAAGGTCAGCAATAAAAAGACAAAGACAATGAAAATAGGCAGAATCATTGAAAATGTCAACTGTGTTGTGAATGGAGAACCTGTGGAACAAGTAAAACATTTCAGCTACTTAGGCACGATTTTTACTGAAGATGGTAAATTAAATATAGAAATAGACAACAGAATCAGCAAAGCTGGTATGGTGGGAAGTCAATTGAATAAATTCACATGGAATAAGAGAGAAATTAGTCGGAACACTAAATTAGGTGTACACAAGACAGTGTTCAAACCAGTTTTAACTTATGGATCTGAGAGCTGGGTCAGAAGTAAAACACTTGACCAAAGACTAGAGACCACAGATATGAGAGTCCTGAGAAAGATTATAGGCATGAACAGATGGCATCAATGGCAATATCACATTAAAAATGAGGATATTAGGAAAGAACTTGACATTGTCAGCATCCAATAATGTGTTAGCAAAGCTAATCTCAGGTGGTATGGTCACTTAAATAGAATGGGAGAGGAAAGATTAACAAAACAAGCGTTCTCTGCCAGGTAAACGACACAGAGGAAGACCAAGATATAGGTGGATTGATACGGTACAAAGTGCCTTAGACCAGCGCTTCCCAAACTGTGGGCCGCGGCCCCCTAGGGGGACGTAGGTTTTGTTGAGGGGGGCCGTGAAATAATGAAAAGAAATTTAAAATGTTTTAAGACTAAGTAGATTTTTTTTTATTTTAAAAGAAACGGATTTAACTTTTATTATTTATTTCTTTTTTGTTATTTTTTTTATATTTTAATGGAAAAATTCACACATTGGTGTTGGTTCACAAACTTTGCTTCCTGCGTATTTCGGCGCTTAATGAATATTAGTAAATATTGTTTATTCATATGTTTCATTTCAAAGCAGTGGTTAATTGCATTTCCTTCGAATGCTCTCCAGGGAAGCTCCAAATCTTCCTGTCCCTTTCATCACGCGTTCGTAATCAGGGACTGTTGATATTGACTTTATATACATATCAAAACTTGTTTTATATTATCACTCTCATCCGAGCTAGTTTTCTGTTACCAATAAAAGTTTCGCATATACTTCACACATGAAAAAAAAAAGCTTAAACAAGTTCATGTGGGGAGATAGTAACTTGCTTGCAGCGGTAAACAACACCCTCCCTAACAGCCTGCAGAAGCAATAAAAACAAGTACTTTTATTATGCCAGTGAATAAGATATGAGGAATCTGTGTAATATATTTCTCAACAAATAGTGCAATTAGAGACAACTGGGATAAAAATACACTAATTATTGTCCCCCTCATACATGTCCCCTCATACAGAAACTATGCTGTATAGACTGAAACAAAACCATATGTTGCATGGGCAAACACAGTATCTAATTAAAAACTATTGTTATTAATTAGATGTGTGTGAGTTCGATTTCCTAAGGCAGCAATAAAATTCAACCGACCGTCTTAAAATTCGTGAGTGTTAAAACTAACTAATATATATATATATATATATATATATATATATATAACGAATGTTATGGCAGTTTCACATATGGAATTCGGTTGAAGAGAGTTAGCATTTCAACTCAAGTGTCAGCTATGCTTTTATCTTTCGGTTGCGCGATCTTTTGTTAATACCGCACCAATCATATGCACGTTTTAATAACCTGCCTTTGCTGTCTGTTTCACATTAGGCTTAATTACTGTAAAGGGAGAAAAGTCACAAAAGAGAAAAATGTTCCTGGTCCGGGGATCCCTTATTCAGATAATATTCACTAATTTCATGTTATCAGTCTGTGGTGTGCCAGTATCGGTAAGTGGTGATATTATTTGATCTATTCTACGTTAAAAAAAATTAATCCTGAGATGGATAAGTGGCTGATAAAAAATATAAAAAAAATCCCCACGAAGAAGCAGAAACAAACTCAAAAAATGGACAGCGTTTCCAGTATTTCGTATTTTACCAGAACAGCCCGCATCGTCTTTAGAACCAAACAGTAAGAGGCAAAAAATGTAATATTTGCATTTTATTTTTGCAATATTTGCTGTGTATGTTTTGTATTGAATATAAATACAATAAATATTATAATAATATACCTCTCTATTACGATTTTTTTTTCGAGGGGGGCCGTGAAATATTTTAATTTTTGCAAAGGGGGCCCTGACATCCAGAAGTTTGGGAAGCACTGCCTTAGACGATAGAAATATAAGATCTGACAATGTTGGAGTCTTGACAAGTAACAGACTGATTTGGAGGAAAACTGTAGATAGGAAGTTAGTAATGATATAATTTTTTCATGTAGTACTGTCATATCCTGTACACCCCCTTGAGGGTACATGGCAGGAATTTGATGATGATGATGATACTATGGCTACTCATTCTTTTCCTTGATTGTCATTACCCGAATATAATATTTTGTATTTATCGTTTAGAAAGATCTCACCAGTTTTTGTCTTTTTTATTTCAGTCACTCCCTATTATATCGATCTGGTACTTATCTAATTCCTCAGCTAGCTCCATTTCTTTGCCATTGAGGCTTCTTATTTGATAGTTCCGATCTTTAACTCTGGTGATGTTGAGTTGATGTTGTGCTTTCAGATTTGTTCCAGTAGCCGACTTTTCGCTGTTTGCCCTGGTTCCCTGGCAAAAACAACGGGGGCCTTGTTTAACCAGGCTATGCCCCAGCCGGCATGCAATTTTGTCATGTTGTACCATCATTTTCTATATTGGTTTAAGCCCATAAGAATATATAATTTGGTCTTCTAAATCCCAAATTGCCAGCCCATCCTCGTTCGTTCAGTATCCAGGTAGATACCCAACAGGGTGCACCACGAGAAGGTGAGTATTGGACATTAGGTCAGAAGCCGTGGTCGGTTCTCCGCATTCGTTTAAAGGCTATGTGGAGGTCTCCTCTCAGTTATACAGCTTTGACCCTTAAGCACCCCACATTAAAAGATTTATGTTTTAATTACAGTGTGTTTCATGAAGTTATGGAGTGCCCTCGTGAGGCCTTGAACTTTCTTCTGAGTATAAACATTAAATAAATTTTATTAAATGTTATAACATTAAATCATTTCTTCATTACTTAACTATTATTAATAATTTAAATATGACTGACTAGCTGCAAATTGATAAAATCTATAACAGTGAAATTACCTATTAGGAAGTTAGTCATGAATATTAACTTTATCTATAGCTAATGTTAATTAATATTAAAATATTAATATCATAATATTATGGTATACCTATTGTAAGGAAACTCATGAAAAGGAAGATGATGAAGATGATCACAGAAATAGTTTCTAAAAGAACAGTATCATCATAACACAAATATACTTCTATGTGGATTAAGAAACATACTTCATGGAAAGTAACACTAAATTAAATCCCCAAACATAAAATATTAATATGAGTTCTGCATGCATTTTATTATATGCCTTTCCAGCAAGATGCATGAAATAAATCAAACTATTTTATCTAGGTGTAAACTGCAACTATGTATAGAACAGCTTAGGTGTCATTGATAACACTGACCAACAAAAAAAAAATTTTTTTTTTCTGCTGATTATGATCTGACACTTGCTTTTTACTAATTTGGGTGTGCTGATTTCAAATATCAAACCCATATTTCTCTATCATGTCAGGTTTTTCCTCTATGGCATTTTCTTTTTGCTAATTTGTAAGATTTTGATAGTTTTAAGGAGGCAGTACTATTTAGAGGATCAAAAAAATCGATTTTTTAATATTATTTTCTGAAAGTATGTACTTTTCAAAATCTGTTCCTAACTTTTTATCAAGAAATTCGAAAAATTCCCGAAGATATAGCCTATTATTCAAAGTGGTGCGCAGATCAGAATCAGAGCACTCACCGCTCTTGCTTGTTAGTAAACGAATAAATGCATAAGAACCTGCAACAGCACGTACTGGCATTTGAATGCGAGAGATGCCGATAACCGACCTAATACATTTAAGTGATGAAAAGTAGGCGATGACAACTGCCTAAAACAAATGAATGCTATATGCGTCATAGCGGACAAAGAACGATCGAAATCAGTCAATCGTTAATCGATCGTGAAAGTATGATGAGTGCTTATAACGTTTCAATAAAGTCTGGTTTTTTTTGTCTTGTTAATTGCATGTTAGTCGGCAGTGAAGAAAATACATCATGTCTACTACTCGAAATTGTGTCAATAGTGTAGATTCCTTTTGCTACATTTGTGGCAGCTTTACTGTTCCCAGTCAAAGGACAAATATCACCGATTTTGTTAAGAAATTGAACTTTGCATACTTTGACGTAAAAATTGCAGATCAAGACAAGTCATGGTCTCCAAAAAAGTGTGCAAGTCATGTGTAGAAAATTTATGACCGTGGAGCAAGGGAAAACGCCAAAAATTAGCTTTTGGCATTCCAATGATTTGGCGTGAACCGAAAAATCACGTAGATGATTGCTATTTTTGTTTAGTTCAGATTTCTGGTTATAATAAGAAGAATAAGAAAAAAATTGTGTATCCAAATCTCGACTCAGCAATTCGGCCAGTTGCTCATTCCAATGAAATAGCCGTGCCAATTTATAAAGGACTTCCTTTACTTGAGAACAAGCATGATTGGGATATGCCAGATGTTCTTGAGGAGCAAGACCCGGAATCATCGGAATTGTTAGCTTCAAGATTAAATGAAAAAAATTTACTGGAGCAAGATACGAAGATAACTTTTTATCGTAGCAGGGAAAGTAATCTTGTACAATATTTTAAACACGAGTGTGGGTTTGTTTACTGTAACAATGTGTCAGATTTACTAACTGAAATGAGTGTTGTACAACATCATCCAAATGAGTGGTGTTTATTTATCGACAGTTCAAGCAGAAGTCTCAAGTGTGTCTTACTACACAATGGGAATGTATATGGCTCAATTCCTATTGGCTATTCAGTCCACTTAAAGGAAACATATGAAGACATTAAAAAGTTTCTAAGTTTTTAAAATATACAGACCATAACTGGTCTGTATATTTTAAGATCCATACAGACCATATCATCTGTATGGATCTTAAAATGGTGAACTTTTTACTTGGCTTTCAAAGAGGATATACAAAGTTTCTGTGTTTTCTATGCTTCCGGGATAGTCGAGCTAGAAACCAACACCGGAGTCAGAAACACTGGCATCTTAGAATATCCTTAAATGTTGGAGAACAGAATGTTATAAATCAACCTTTAATTGACAGAGAAAAAATCATTTTTCCACCTCTACATATCAAACTAGGTCTTATGAAGCAGTATGTTAAAGCTTTAGATTTACAAGGTGACTGTTTCCAATACATATGTGAAAAATTTCCATGACTTAGTTATGAAAAAATTAAAGCCGGTGTATTTGATGGACTACAAATTAGAACTTTAATGAGAGACCCAAATTTCATCAACTCTATGAACGAAATTGAGAAAGCGGCCTGGACTTCATTTACGATGGTTGCGAATAATTTTCTTGGAAACAAAAAAGCGTGCAATTACAAAGATCTAGTGGAAACAATGCTTGAAAATTTCCAGCGCCTAGGTTGCAACATGAGCATAAAGCTTCATTTCCTATACAGTTATCTTGATAGATTTCCCAAGAATTTAGGTGCTGTAAGCGATGAACAAGGTGAAAGATTTCATCAACACTTAAAAACTATGGAAGATCAGTACCAAGGAAGATTGGATTCTCACATGATGGCCTACTACTGTTGGATTATTCAAAGGGATTGCCAAAACAGAACACACAGCAGAAATTGCTACAAACAAAAATTTATTCCCTGAAACTCGTGTAAGTAAAATTGTTTAGTTATGTATCTAATTATCGGCCTCACTCACATTCCAAGCGCCAGTACATGCTATTGCAGGTTCTTACGCATTTATTCGTTTACTAACAAGCAAGAGCGGTGAGCGCTCCGATTCTGATCTGCACACTGCTTTGAATAACAGACTGTATCTTTGGGAATTTTTCGAATTTCTTGATAAAAAGTTAGGAACAGATTTTTAAAAGTACGTACTTTCAGAAAATAATATTAAAAAATCGATTTTTTTGATCCTCTAAATAGTACTGCCTCCTTAAAACTATCAAAAACTTACAAATTAGCAAAAAGAAAATGCCATAGAGGAAAAACCTGACGTGATAGAGAAATATGGGTTTGATATTTGAAAAAAATAATACAAAGGCACAGTCAACAGACAAAGACAAAAGTAACAACAACCAACAACTAATTTGTAAATATTACAAGTGCTTTACAGCTGATGCTGATTCTAAAAATAGTCCCTAAGACCTATAAAGCCCTTCATGCAATATAGATGTTTCCCTCCATCTGATCCCATGTGAAGGAGTATCCACAGCATGGTCTGCCAATCCCAACTTGCCATACAGATGATCACAGATTTAATTTTTGTTCTTCAAGGTCTATGTTAACTGATCTACCAGGCTGTCTAAAGTAGACTAAACTGCAAGCAAAAGGAAGTTTATACACACCCCGGATCAAGAAGATACAGTTGATCTTTAAGAGAACGTATAAAAATAGCTAACTGAATGAAGTTTTGAAAGTGGCATGTAGATCATTTTTGCAGACTATTTTTTTTCCTGATGTACCCTTAACTTATGGGATTGGAAAGGTTTTGCTGCGACCCTATGTGATGGGTGTTGGATGATGTGGGTGCATGAAATATTTCATCTATTTTATATAGGCAGTTACATTGGCTAAAAAGGTGCTGTAAAGGTTAATGAGCTCAGTTTCAAGAGCAGTGATATTGGAACAAATAGCCATCCCTCAGTGAGTTTTGAGGATGTCATACTATTAGGAAGGGTGGTGTAATTGTTTATCTAAATATCTTCCCATATAAGTTTTCTGTGAAAGGAGTAGGATAATGAGCCATTAGAAAGTCATGTCGCTAGTATCTAAAAAGGGAAATGTTACTTTCTCTTTCTATAGTGAAATTTATTTTAGAATGTTAGCTGCTCTAGAAAGCACCAAAAATGTATCTAATGCATCTGGACTATGAGACCAAACAGCAAGTACATCAACATAGCACAGTCAAACTACTAGTCGAAGTACAGTTATGTTGTTGACTGCTTGGTTTTGAAAATGTTCCATATAGAAGTTAGCTATATTGGAGAAAACAGGAACCCACAGCAGTCCCAATTAGATGTTTCTATATTTTTACTTGGGATGCTTAAGGGTCGAAGCTGTATATCTGAGAGGAGACCTCCACATAGACCTGCAATTTTGGATTTAGCCAACCAAATTGTATTCTTATTGGCTTAAACCAAAATACAAAATGATGGTACAACATGACAAAATTTCATGCCAGCTGGAGCATCGACCAGTTAAACAAGGCTCCTTTTGTTATTGCCAGGGAAGCAGGGCTTACAGAAAAAACCCAGCTACTGGAACAAATCTGAAAACACACTCCCAACTCAACATCACCAGAGTTAAAGATCAGTACAATCAACATAAGAAGCCTGAATGACAAAGAAATCGAGTTAGCAGAAGAATTAGATAAGTACCAGATCGACATAACAGGGGTGACTGAAACAAAAAAGACAAAAACCGGTGAGATCCTTCTAAGCAATAAATACAAAATGTTATATTCAGGCAATGACAATCACAGAAAAGAAGGAGTGGCCATAGTATTCAACACTAAATATGAGTTAATCTTCTTGAATGACAGGCAATTTCAAGTAGAGTGATGTGGGCAAATATCGGAACTGGACAATGAGACGTATTTGTGCCTATTTCACAAAAGGCTCTACTAAGGTAGAAGTGAAGGAATTTTTTGAGGCTTTACAGAAACCAACTGACACAATGAAAAAGGAAAAGTTGGTCCTTGTTGGGGATCTAAATAGCAGAGTAGGAAATGAATGAAAGATGCCATTCATCATCCCAATTAGCACGCAAACATACAAAAATATTTTGGGAAAATTTGGAGAAAAAGAGTAAAGCTAATAATAATGGCAAATACCTGTTGGATTTCTACTCAGGACATGGACTGGTTATTACTAACACCATGTTCCAACATAAAAATGTGCACAAATTCACATGGAGAGAAGAGGCAAGGAATAAGAAAGTCTCATTGAGTATATTATTGTTGATAGTGATGTTTTCTCCCTGGTGAAGGACACCAGAGTGTGCACAGGATTTAAAACTGGCAGTGAACACTATTTAGTCTTGAGCAGGATAAAATTGAATTTTGTACTGAAAAGAATAACATGTAAGAAAGTTTTAAAGCAAATAAAAGTTGAGCAGTACTCAGATGTGAACTGTAGACTAAAATACAGAAAGATTATTGAAAAGAAAATGAAAGAGTTTGAGAACAGGAACCAAACCTTGAAGATTCAGTGGCAAGCCTTGAAGAAAACCCTGATTGATTCAGCCAGAGAGGCATGTGGTGAGGTTGTCTGCAAGGATAGAAAAATCAGAACTCCATGGCAGACACAGGAAGTTAAAGAAGCAGTGAAGAAAAAGAAGAAACCATATATCAAAAGATCCTGGCAAATAAGTCAGCTTGTGCTCTTAGAGAATACAGAGACAAATCTAAGAAAGTTAAACACTGTGTAAAACTATCTAAACAAAAGTCATGGGAGCACTTTGGCAAGAACATAGAAAATATCGTATTTTTCAATACATAACGCATGCGTTATCTATACAAAAAAAAGTCTAAATTCGTTAAAAATGAACATCCACAGAATACATTTGAAAGGTATGAGAGGTAAATCAAATGTAATAACGAAACTAAGGTAGAAGTATCACTTAATATTTATTGACCATGACACTATTCAAATCCAAAAAATTCTTCATCATACTCAATATTGAAAGAATCAATTGCGTTAAAAATTTCGTTTAGTATTTCTTCAGCTTCATAGTCATTGTCACCAGACACCACTGCATTCCCTTGTGCTTTAATGAAACCATTTCTAACACAGTTTTCACTTAGAGCAGCCCAACTTTCTACAATCCACGTAATTATATCTTTATATGACATTCTTTTCATCTGCCCTGTTTTGTTATATTCATAGATGCCATTCATCATCCCAATTAGCCCGCAAATTGTCTTTGAATGGTTTATTTACTGCAAGATCAAGTGGTAGGAGTTTTTTTTTACACCACCTGGAATGACAGCCAATTTGGAATACTTACAATTGTTCTAACCTCTGCTGTCATATGTGCCCTACACGAATCCAACACGAACAAAGATTGTGGGTTGAAAAATGTCATTTTTCACTTTCGCCACACATTCACCAACCAAAATTTCATAACTCGGAATTTATCCAACCTTTATCATTAGCAGTAACAATAATATCTTTGGAATCAACCGTTTGGAACATTCTTTTTTTTTAAAATCACCATCGGTGGCAGTTTGGAACCATCTGCGTTATGCAGAGAACCACAGCAAAGTTAGACCTTTCATGCCCGTAGCAACTGAAATCTCTTTTGCTCCCTTCAGATTCACAGTTCTAGAACTAGGCATGTTAAAACTTACGGGAACCTCGTTCATATTCCCAAAGTGACAAGCATCATCCCCACACAAGTTCTCTCTCAGAAACAAACGAAATTTATCTACTTTTGCTTCCCAGTCGCATTCACGCATGCATATAATCTATATATATCAAAAGGAGTGATGAAAATGTTGGGGGTGAACGTTATACATTAGGTGTGCGTTATCTGTCGAAAAATATGGTAAATATCAAGAAGGTGGCAAAATATTCTGGAGGATGTTGAAGAAGCTTAGAAATGGAGGAAAGAGTGTTAAAGGAATTAGAGATGATAAAGGTGAACAGGAGAAAAAGATATCCTTGAAGTATGGAGTAATTACTTCGAAAAATTGCTAAATGAAACCAGCAGTGATAGCAGAGTGATAAAAAAACACTCAATAGGCATACAGTCAGGAATACATATCCATACTTTTAGTAGAAAAAGCCATCAAATGCTTGAAATGTGGAAAGGAAACAAGACTAGATGATATTCGATCAGAAATGCTGAATTATGGTGGTATAAAAGTCTTACAGTGGCTGCACTGCAATATTCAGAAGGCCTGGACAGAGGGACAATTCCAAGTTGATTGGAGTAGAGCTCTCATAGTACCCATATATATAAAAAGGGAAATAAACTGAATGTGAGAATTACAGAGGTGTTTCCCTGCTGAGTGTGCCTGGTAAGATCTATGCAAGTATACTTGAGAAATGGTTGAGAATGATTGTGGAAGAAAAGCTTGGTGAAGAACAAGCTGGATTCAGGCTAAATAGAGGCTGTCAGGATCAGATCTTCACTTTATGACAAATAGTTGAGAAATCATGGGAATATAACAAAGATCTGTATTTAAGTTTTGTCAATCTATAACAGGCATATGACAAGTTGCTATTCAATACGCTACAATTATATGGTGTCAATGGGGCATTATATCAAGCAATACTTAGTCTTTATTTGAGTTGTAAGTCAGCAGTTATAATCTAAATACAGGAAGATGGTTTAATGTTAAATCTGGTATGAGACAAGGATGTACATTATCACCTCTCTTATTCATTATCTATATGGATCACATTATAAAGGAAAGTGGTATTAAACATGATAAAAATGTTGCCTAAGGATCTCTGTGAGAGAATTTTAGGGGCCCCATATATCCAGAGCGGTTTGAAATCTTTGGACCAAAATGTAACTTTTTTTAAATATTTTATACTCATGTTTTCTTTTAGAATTTTGTAGGATCCCAATCTATGATCTGATAACTTGAGGAGTTATTTAAGAAGATAATTCATCATTTTTCTATAATCTGCTTGGTTAATAATAACGGTAACATTTCCCTTATTGGCTTTAGTTACAATAATTTATTCATTCCTATATAACTTCTTAAGTACTATATTTCTTTAGATAGAATCTTCTTGGGAGGTTTGGATTTCATTAAGAATACTAGTCATATCCAAATGAATGTTATTAGCCACTGTACGAGTAAGATAATATATACCACTTTCTATGCATCCTAATTTGCCAAATTGTTACTTTTTTTTTTTTTTTTTTTTGGGTGCAATGCATAATTATTTCCACAACTATGTGCATTGACAGTGTCTTCTGAGAGTGTCTGCAACAACAGATTCACCACTACTACACATTCATGTAGTAGTTGCAGTCGAAAACAGCTTTGCTGTTTTAGAGCTGCAAATTTTTTCAGATGCTGATTCTTAACTTGTTCAAATTCTTTATTAGTAACATTTTCTGAGATGGTGATTAGAATAGACCACCATTCTCGATTAAGTATTTCCAAAAGCTCTTCATGTAACATGTGATAGCATGGTGAGAGCACATTCTTGAATTAGCACTAAGTTTTTCCATGTATTAATACATTTAGCTTTTGCAGAATTAAACTTCTGTCGGAATCTTAAAAAGTTTGGAATGATATTTGTGTCCTGACATCTCTTTAGGAAGGTCAGTTGATTGAGTTATCATGACAATTTTAGTTTTCACTTAATGAGTTGATGTGCTTTATGTGCAATTTCTTCTTCATGCAGAATTTGAATATGTACAAAAGGGTTAAGCGTCAATGATTCATAATAATGCTTTACAGTATAAACACCATTTTTATTACGTTCATTAAACACGCTAATATTTCACTGGTTTTGAAACCAGCATCATCAGAGCACAATTATAACTGTGATAAGCAAAGAGCATTAAACTATGTAATTCAGGAAAACAATTTAAACTGTAACTATCAACAGAACTAATGTCTTTACATGGTATATTTAGTGTTTAATTATTAGTGTGTGTTTATACCATAAAGCATTATAATGTGAACATCAAAATTGAATCTTGACTACAAATAATGTTACAGTAATAAACTATAATGCAAATGAAAGTTTTCAATGCTTGTTGGGCAAATTTAAGAGGCTGTAGAATTGAATAATTTATGCCACATTTACATTTTTTTTGGTTTAAGTATTACATTTTACAGATCTGGAAAAGGTCAACCCTCACTAATAAAACACTTAATAACAAACTACCAACAGAAATATTCATAAATACTTCACAAAATCGAATCTGGTAATACAGAAGCTATACTTATGGAATATCATTCTTGGTCAAAAAAATGTTGGTGAACAAAGAGTTGTTACTCTGTTTCCCTTTTCCACTGATACATCAAAAAAAAATAAATAAAGTTACAACCTCAACTAAAAATGTTTGTGGACTGTGTGTGTGATTCATTCGTTAATGAATGTTTTCAAAAAAGCTCACTGTTAGTCAGACATACTGAAATTAATCAGAAACCAATTAACAAATGATAATTTCTTTTCCAAACATTTCTGCTCTCCTGTCTACAATTCATTTCTCTCCCATGTCTTATTTCTGGATGTTAACAACCATCCAAGATGCAGATCAATTAGCTTCTTTCTTATTTAAGTCAATAGAACAAAGATTTTTGGTATATCGAATTATAGTATCTCCATACACTATTTTCAATAAAACGTGTTTACTAAGCTATTTTACAAATTTTAGAACAAACTTATACAAGCACATTCACTATACCCACACAGTACCGTCTACACAGTGAGATACTGCCCAACTCTAGCTTGTATAGACATATCCGTGCAGAAGATGTTTTTACAGATATTCTGAACTCATAATAACAAACACATAAAAAAAAATATATATATATATATATATAAAATAGAATTTTTTTTATATATATTTTTAAAGAGACCTTGCATGATAAATGTTACACACACACATCATTCACAATAAACTACAATAAACACAGCAACAGTAATAGCACAAATATGTTTAAACACACACACACACACACACACACACACACACACACACACACACACACACACACTTAAAACATACAATGTAAATTACATGAAGCAATTTAACATTAAAGCAGAAGTGGGGAAAGCTTTTTCTGTATGAAACACCTGTAAAAATGAATGTTAGTTTCAGGAAATATGTTAATCCTAAAAATGTGGAGGAGCTGAAGTGAATGCCATGCATAATTCCAAGAGACTTAAAAATAAAAAAATTAAATAAAAATACAGATTTTAATGTAATGTTTTAATAAAATGCATGCCAGCAAATAAAAAAAAAATGCAAATAAAATAAAACTTGCATACATGTAATGGAAAGCATACAGCAGGGAGTTGTAAATAATAATCCACAGTGGAGCCTGAAGACATAGTACAGCTTTGGAGAGGCTACAGTCAGGCACAATATTTGCTGATGCAGATATATAGCTGAGGAAAGGAGGCAGGTATATGCAAATCAGTAGCAAATTAATTCACACACATACAGACCACATACATTTATATATATATATATATATATATATATATATATAAATGTATGTTTTACATGTGTGATGTGCATGTAAATATATATACATATATATACACACACACCACATATATATTAACATATATACACATATGCATGCGCACACACACAACACAAGCAAAAGTAAGTATGCTAATCTAGTCAATATTATGATCTATAAAATGAACATAAGAAATAAACCATTTTAAAAATTCACTACTGTAACATATATAAAAAAAAATTAAAAATCATCAATAAACATATATAAAAACTATAATAAAAAAGTTATCAAAAGCATTTCTACTATGCCAACAAGAAATACAGCCTTTGACTATCTTATAATAACAGCATGCAGAAAACCAAGATAAGCAACCAATAAATCCCCTCCTACATTTGGGGTCTACCTGCCTTAGCACAGAAGATCTGCGTCGACTACAAGGGGCAGCGTGAAGAAAAGGACAAAAAAAAATATTAAATTTGATTTTAGCACATAACATTAAAGGGGCACAAAAATTGCAGTCATACAAAATGATACAAGAAGAAATAAAATTTCTTTTAGTCTTCTATTTACCTTTGTCGACTGAAAGCAGCATGAGAGAAAAACAAATACAATATTAGATATATATCAGTCACAATATTCTCCTTACTATATTTAAATACATAACAAATATATACTAATATAATTTCTTTATCTCTTGGCATCTTTATGATTATTACTAAATACACACCCATATAATCTTATCCTCCAATAACAGTTTGAATTTTTGTTGTGAGTCATTGTAATAAAACTTCCTACTAGGTTTAACTTTCCTTGTTAAGACAGTAATCCCAAAAAAAAAAACTATAAAATAGTATTATCTAATATTCTGGATGGAGACTGAAAGAAAAAAGAAATTGGCATTATATGAAATGAATTCTGAAGACCAGAATTTCCTCAAATAATGTGTGTGAAAAGATTATTCCATGAATTATATTTAAAATATAAAATGAAGAAGAGGCTTACTTTTAAATAAGCAGAGGCGTTTGATTGCTGGAAATGTTTTAAATGTACAGGAGATAGTGCAATTATATAAACCATCAATTTCATCTATTTTGTTGCTAGTAATATTGGTGATTGCCATGCCAGTACTCACCAATGTGAGTACGAGCATGGCCTGAGATACCTGACCTAGACTTGATCTTTCTTCCTATAATATACATTTGGTATATCATATCTGCAGACTGGTCTTCTATTCCTCTTTTTCTAAGCCTCTTCACCAAGAGGCTTAGCAAAAGAGGAACTTTTTCAAAGCCTTTCTTTGACCGGTTTCTGAGTTAGTTGATCTCTGGAATGGGCAAGCGGGTTTTCCTCCCATAAACTCAAGAAAATCGACCATAATACCCACATTATTTCAGACAGTAACATATCTTGTTAGAGTTAGGTACCAAGAGATGGCAGCACTTGTTTGCCAACCTCTTCATCGGTGGCTGCTATAATTAGTGATAGACATGGGCCTGCTATCTCTGATTGGCTACCAGTGGAGATGGAACTCCCCTCAGTCTCCAATAGGGTTAACCACTAGATAGGATTAAAAGGCTTCACCTACTCCCTATAAGCTAATAAATGGAATTAGCAGATTTATTTATTTATTTATAACATAAAAATATACATGGTGTGCAAGAGGACAAAAATCAACAATAGACTACTTTATAACAAATGAAAAAGAAGTAAACCTCTTCCTGAAAGTTAAAGTCAGAAGAGAGCTAGAAACTAACACAGATCACTATTTAGGGCAGGCAAAATTAAGGTTTCCAAAAAAATGGTTACAAAAAATACAAAAAAATAAACAAAATCTAATTACAAAATTAGACTACTAAATTCAAGTATAAGAAATTTATAACAACAGAAGATAATAACTACTTAGGAAAAAAAACAAGAAAATGAAGACATCGAAAAAGAATGGAATAATATAAAAGAAATAATTAGTACTATTATTATCAACATTATGAACATTTGACCTCCATGGAGTCAGAGACTCATCGTGGCAAATACTCACTATTGCATACAATGCTCATTTAACTGTGTCTTAAACTGATTCAATGTGTCCACAACACACTCAGGCAATGCATGAGTGTGTTGTGGATAACAAAACACAACACACTCAGGCAATGCATTCCACTCACCAACCACCCTCCATGCAAAGAACCTGCTTCTCACTCCATTGCTCACACCCTCCTTATACAGTTTCCAGCAATGGCCTCTTGTTCTACTCCCCTCTCTCATTCTATGAAAAATCTCTTCCATGTCTAGTCTACCTGATAAC
This sequence comes from Typopeltis vanoorti, assembly GCF_054136105.1. Taxonomy (NCBI): domain Eukaryota; kingdom Metazoa; phylum Arthropoda; class Arachnida; order Uropygi; family Thelyphonidae; genus Typopeltis; species Typopeltis vanoorti. Next base: position 2,359,064 of record NC_143549.1, on the reverse strand, counting down.
AACCCCTGACCAGCTTATATGTCTCAATCATACCCCCCCATCTTCCTCCTATTCACAAGTCTCTGCAACTTACATTCTCTCAATCTGTCCATATACTCTGCATTCCAAAGACCACTGACTACCTTTGTGAATCTTCTCTGTACCCTTTCCAACATATCCTCGTCACCATGAAAAACCTGGCTACCAAATCTGTGCACAATAATCCATATGAGGCCTGATCAAGGCCTTATACAATGGAATCATAACCTCTCTATTTCTGCATGTCAGGGTTCTCTACATTTGCCATTATTTAATGTGATGTCTTCACAACTTGTGCAATGTGGCCCCTGAATTTCAGGTTCTTGTCCACCACTACCAGATCTCTCATTTACTCTACCTCCTTTAAAGTTTCCCCACCAAGTGTATACTTTGCATCCCATCGTTGCTTACCAAATCTCAAAACCTTACACTTGTCAACATTGAACTGACAGTTCCACTTACCTGCTCATTCACGCAATCTATTCAAGTCCTCTTGTAAGGCATTAACATCAGCCTGACTGTGCATTGCTCTCTCTCTCCAGTTTTGCATCATTTGCAAACAGCTGGATATCACTAGTTCAACCCAACCCAATATCAGTAACATACAAATTGAACAACAATGGTCTCAAAACTGACCCCTGCGGAACACCACTGGTGACCTTTCTCTTTCGAGATACTTTATCCCCACATATAACTTTCTGATACCTATCCGACAGCCAGTCACTGATCCAACACAGAAGTCTGTTATCCAATCCTATCTGTTTCAATTTATTTAAGAGCTTCTTATGTGACAGTCTATCAAAAGCCTTTGCAAAATCCAAGTACACTACTGTACATGCATCTCCTCTGTCCAAAGTATTTGTCACCTTGTTATAGTACATAAATTAGTGAAACATGATCTCCCCTTAACAAACCCATGCTGATAACCACAGATAATACTGCTGGTTATCAATCCATTTCTGTAACCTAGTTCTCACCAATCTCTCCAGTACTTTCACAACTCCAGATATACAGATTGACCTATAATTTATAGCCACAGTCTTATCACCACCTTTATGCAGTGGGACAATTTTATCCTCCTTCCGCTCCCTTGGAACTTGTGCTGTTGCAAAACTCTTATTAAACAGGCATGCCAATGCTACTGCCAGTTCCCTGGAACATTCCCTTAAGATTCATAGTGATATGTCAACAAATCCTATTGCCTTATTAACATCAAGGATATTTATTTCCTCAAATATCTCCTGCTCACTCACAATTAAGCTATCCTCTCGTATGTCCTCTACACTTAAGTTCCTCATGATTCCACCTTGATCAGGATAAAACACACTTATAAATTGATCACTGAATACCTCAACAATGTATTCTGCAGCAGTTACCATTCTACCACGTTCATCCCTTAACTTCATCTTTCCATGATCATTCTTCCTTCTACTTGCCACATATCTAAAAAAACTCTCTTGGGTTTTTCTTAGCCTGATTTGCCAATTTCTGCTCATACTCTACTTTTGTTTTCCTTACCAAATGAGTCACTTTCCTGGCTTGTTCTTTATATTCTTCATGTGACTGATTACCATTATTCATCTTGTACTTCCTCCAAAGTACTTCTTTTACCAGATTCCATGCTTAAGCTCCACATTCATCCATTCTACACCTACCTTATTCAATCTTTTGGCCTTTGGGATACATTCATAAATTGATGCTGTTATGTATTTCTTTATAAGTTCCCATGCAGCATTTATTTTCTTACTGCTCAACTCCTCGTTCCATAGCTAGAAGTTGTCGCCTAAGCTTATCATAATCACCAGCCATATAATTCCACATATATCTTTTCCTCGCAAAAGTCTGCATGTGACTATCCACAACACAGATGATTACTTCATGATCACTTTCACCAACTGGAGGAAAATGTGAAACTCCTCTAACAATTACATCCTCTGATGAAATGATCAGATCTAGAACTCCTGATCCTCGCGTGCCTTCCTTTATGTGCTGCCTGAGATAGTTATCTCTCAACAACTCGAGAAATTCACTTTCCTTATTCCCAAATGCAATCTCTTTATTCCAATCTATATTGCCATAATTAAAATCACCCATAATAATTACCCTTCCTTTGTTCACTAATTAAAGTTGTTTATACATTTCTTCATCACCACCTTCCACATTCCCAGGCCTATAGCAACATCCAAATAAATATGTCTTCCTCTCAACCTCCACGTTACACCACACTGCATCATAACCATTGCCACTATTTCCCCCTTTCATGTCTACCTTATGTGGACTTAATTCCCCTGCTATCATCAGCAGCACTTCCCCTCCCTTCCTGCCCTTTCTATCCTCACAAAAAATACTGTACCCTTCCATTTCTATTCCCGTTACAAAATCATCTTCATTCAATCATGTTTCACTTATTTGAATGATTTGGGGGCGAATAAACTCAATCACTGAAACCATTTCATCTCCTTTATTTCTGATACTTCTGGCATTTGTAAACAAACACAACATTTTATTTTTAGGTCTATAGCCAATCCTATCCAAGCCATATGTTGGTTGTGATTTCCCCACTACACCTGCCCAATCACCTTTATTATTATTATAGGACATCTCCAGGAAGTCCAAAGACTCATCGAGGGAGAATGTGCCAACAGCATCGAATGATAAACCCCTTCCAATTACTAACTGTGCTCAAACTTGCTTAACTTTTTTGCTGAGCCATTAGTAGCAGAGGCTCTACCAATCGACCAACCGTATCACCGCTTACCACATACACCTGCTAAGTCTCAACCTCTCCACCCATATCGCAATGTACTCCATCTTCATACACACATTCACTGCCACTTTCAAGATTGACTCTCTCTATACCATGACCTTGTCCCTGTCCACCTTAGCTCCCCCCCCCATTTCTCTGTTCGTCTTGTATTCCCGTTCTCTCTTCCTCTCTCACACTACTACTGTTTCCACTGCCAAGCACTGCAGTCTCTTCAGTACCACTCTCCTAATTTTTCTCTTCATCTCTTCCTTCTGATCTCTGGCTCGCATTACACACTGCACTTCCACATACTATACTTTCATCCAGCAACACTTTCTCCAGCACACTCACTTCAAAGCCATTGAAATGCAACCCATCATGCCTGTAAAATTTCATTTTTCCTTCAAACACATGCCGTACATCCACAAACACCACTCCCTTCTCCTTACACAGCTGCTCCGTTGCAACTCATCATCTCCGTACCTAGGTAACACGCTGACAACCTTTCCTACTACACTGTTATCTTTCACTCTTCTCAATAACCTCCTAATATTTGTCCTCACATCCTTCTTATGTCCAGTCATATCATTCGTCCCTACAATCACAACTAACTCTCTCGCTCGTTTCTTCCTCATGTCCAGCGCCTTAATTATCATACTCATTCTCCCACCCAGATAGTAGACCTTATGCACTCTGTCAGTAACTAGCCCTCTAATTATGGAGTCTCCATATATTGCTATCCTGGAATCACTCGTCACTTCTTTAAATCTTTGTTCTTTCAGTCTGATTTCTTGCATACTTTCATTAATTTCCACTAGATGCCTAACATCACTCAACATATTCATTTCATTTTTCATTTCCAATATCTGTTTCATTAAATCTTGCATTCCAACAACTTCACTCTCTATCTCGCTACCTCTTGTTCAGCAGCACTTTACTTCCTTTTCCTCATTCATACTTTCTTTCACCCCCTTATCACTAACTTTCACTTGAACATCTTTGCATTTTTTCACTCCTTCAGTTTCTCCAACTTTCGTTTCACTTCCGCTTTTCGCAACTTCTTCCGTAACTTTCGCTTCAATGAAATTGAATATATATAAAAAAAAAAGAAGACGAGCAATAGCCAAAAGAGAAACCGGTGACATATACAAAATAAAGTGACATATACAAAATAAGACCCAATGTATATAAAATACTAAAACACATTAATGCACATATAAAAGAAACTGCAAATATAAATTGCGAAATAGATTTATTTTGCAAAGAATTCTTTACAGATATTTGAACAGATAATACTAACATAAAAAAAAAAAACTCCAAAAACTTACGAAATGCTTTAAATGATAAAATAACAATGAAAGAATTAAAGGACAACCTAAGTAAAATAAAAATTGGTAAATTGGCAGGAGAAAATGGGATAAACTCCGAACTATATAAATTTGCTGGAAAAAAATTTCATCAGAGATTATTAAATTTTTAAATAAAATAAATACAAATGGATAAATACCAATGGAATGGAATACAAGTATAGTAATACCTATATTTAAAAAGTGGGATAAAACAAAACCTGCTAATTACAAAGGTATTAGTTTATTGAATGCTACAAAATATACAGCAGAATACTTAATGAAAAATATTATTGGAATGTCAAAACAGATTCAGAAAAGCTTTACAATGGATGCTGCTGTTTATTTTAAAATTACTTACAGAAAAGCAGAGAATTTAACTTAAAAACTCATCTTTTGTTTATAGATTACAAAAAAGCAGTTGACAAAGTAAACAGATATATACCGTTTGATATATTACAAAGAATAAATATACCTAATATTTTACTACATGCAATATTGAATATATATACAAAAATAATGAAAAAATGTCTAAAAAAACAAACAATCTATAAACCAAGGAGTAAGACAGGGATGCCTTCTGTCTCTAACACTTTTATTAATACAATGAAACAGTTTAAACAATACAGGTATAGAAATTTCCCAGAAGAGCAAAATAATTGCACTATTTATTACGTTCAGATAATTATTTAATAAAATCAAGACAATTTACAAAGATTTATAAATTATATATTTACAATATATAATTTAAACATTATAGTAGAACAGTTTGGAATGAATATCCATAGATAAAACCAAAACAATGGCATTTTGTGGACAAACTCCAGCTAGAAGTAAAATAGTTATAATAATAAAATAATAGAACAGATAAATACTTTCAGTTATCTTGGATGTTAAATATCATATGAAGGAGAAAAAAGACAAAATTAAAAAATTTTTACAGATTATAGGCCTGATAAACAGAACACTCAAATCCAAATATAGTACAAAAAGAAACACACTTGAAAATATACAGTACTTTAGCAGCACCCACATTATTATATGGCAGTTAAATTTGGGCAATAAACAATCAAGATAAACAAAGAATAAAAACAAGTGAAATGAGATTCATGAGAATTCATGATCTCATTATCATGAGTTCTGGTCTCATGATAATGAGACCAGAACAAACCTATTGGTTTGACCATATTTGGTCTACATCCATAATTAGCATTATGATGATGATGATATAAAACATCAGTCTAGCAGATTCAAAAGACAAACACTAAAAACTAATTACTAGCAGAAAAAAAGTACTGGCATTAAGATTAATGTTTACAGAACAGTGAAATATGTAATCAGCATTGGCATACATTTGATTGTTTGCCTCAAGTGGATTAAATAAATTTCTTCATTCACAGAAAGAAGATTAGGAACACAAGATGGTGGCAGTTGACTGACATTCTCTCTCGCATGTGAAAAGCCTAGCTTTATTCACAGCTTAGGCAGCTCACTATCAGTGAAGGATGGGTATTAGCTGCTTTACTGTCTTCAGAAAGTTAAGAGCTAAAGGAACTCCTTACTCTGTTTAGGTAATAAATGGCAACACATTTTTACTTGTTGTTTTAGAAAGACATTTCTCTTTCTTAATGATATAATCACGTAATCACATTCAGTCTTATGTCGCAAGTATCCTTGAAAACAACAAATTTCTCTTTCTTTATTTTAACTGGGAGGGGGGGGGGGTGGAATAGTATGGATAGGAAAGAAATGCATTCTCTATATGCCTATTATCTACTCAGTTTATTCCAAAAATCTTTTTTAACATTCATATCTTAAAAATTTGCATGCATTTCTGGTAAACTCTCTCTCATATATTGTGTGTGTGTGTGTGTGTGTGTGTGTGTGTGTGTGTGTGTGTGTGTGTGTGTGTGTGTGTGTGTGTGTGTGTGTGTGTGTGTATATATATATATATATATTGAAAAACTGAGTTTTTCAACACATGCTACTCAGGTTGAAGTAAGGACAGTACAAAAAAAAAAAGGTTTGATTGTAACACAAAGGTGTACACTATTTCCACTATTATTCAACATTTACATGGATCATATTATGATGAAAGTGGGATTAAAGTGACATCAAAATCAAAGTGATTCAGCTTTTTTTTAATGAATTTTTTATTTTAATGTTTTTTTTTTTTTTTAATGATAGTGAACTCCACTCATGCTACTCATAGGACAGGTCTTGCAGTGCCCAAACATCTCAAGCTTCAAGATCATCTGTAATAAGTGCCCTGAATATGGATCTAGATCTTCACCATATCTTGATTTGGGTGATATCAATGTAGTCAACTTCAATACCTCCAAAACACATTTTTGTTTGTTTTCTCACAAAAAAAAAAAAAGACCTCAGAACTTCTCCACTTACTTTTGACCAAATCTCTCTTCTCAGACTGACTATTACTCCAAACCGTTCCTAGCACAATCATCACTTCTATAGTGCTATCAGCTTCAAAAATGTTGGCTCCTTTTCTGTTCAAAACAGTACTTCTCTGTTGATCAGTTACTTTGTATAAATCCCAAATCCGACCAATATTGTAATATTGCTCTCAGTTATGGAATGATGTACCTAAGACCTTCCTAAAAATTCTTGATGCTGTTTAGAAAAGGGCAGTCCAGTTGATAAATGACACTTTTCTTACATACTCTCTTCAGCCACTTTTCCATAGAAGATCAGTTTCTGTTATGTCTTTTCTAATGATATTTCCATGGCCACTGTTCAGCAGAACTAGCATCCATTATTTAGCATACATCTAGTCCTGCCTCAATTCTGTGAAACAGTCTCCCTCATGAAGTATTTCCAAATGACTACAAAAGTTCAAGAAGAATATTAACAGATTACTCAATTCCTGACCCTGCCCTCACCCAGCATGTTTGCTACGGGCCCTTCTGTTTTTTGTGTGTAGGAGAAAAATAAAACTTTGATATCACTTTCCTGTTTACCAACATTCTCTTGAATGACACATTAATACTTAAAAAAACGTTTTACCTTCTGATATCTTGAATCTCTTTTCCTTTGTCATTAATATTTTTTTCTTATTTTTCTTGGAAGAAAGCAACAAAATTTTACAAATAGATACAGGGAACTACTATGGGTTCCTCCCTCTCACATGCCAATTTATACATTAAAAAATTTTGAAAAATGAGCCATAGACTCAGCTCCCTTAAAAGATTTTATCTGGCTAAGAAATGTGGATGTGTTCTCTATTTGGCCTCGTGGCAAAGTCACATTAGAATCCTTCCTCTGTCATTTCAAGAATCCAAGTTTATGGATTCCAAGATTACATCAAGAATCCAGTTTATGATGGAGAAGAAAACTAATAATAGCTTACCCTTCATAGACACCTTAGTGACACACTTTCCAAATGATAACTTCTCCTTCATCCACTCATGCAGGGAGATACATTCACAAATTTTCCCACCACTACCCTTTCAACAAGTTGATTTCTGTTGAGAGGTTTCAACAGAACTCAACCATATACACATGTATCCAATGTATGCAATGGCTACAGTTCTTACAGAATTAATAATAAAAAATCAAAATATAAAAAAAAAAAAATCCCAAAGAATCTCAGTGTGACTTTCTGAATTTTTTTCATTAAATCAAAAATGGCTATTCACTCAAAAAAAAAAAAATTTTTACCAACTTAACCTTCACATTAGAGATAAAGATGACGTATAGCTCACACATATCATCACCCCTCAACAGGAAGCAATGCATGATAACTAACTTAAGCAAAGATGAAGAAGAACAACTTCCTCTTAATGGTTCCTGCAGAAACTAGATTGACAATTTATTTTCAGGGCTGATCTGGTACAGCTTGTTAGTCTATTCCATAATGCTTGCAACTGGATAAATCGTCGTCTTATAATCTGTCTATAATCAGTGTTGAGAGACAGGTAGATTATGGTATCTTGAAAAATAAGCTGTCTTACATGCAGATACTGCAGCTCCATTTCCTAATCCCAACACATCTTAGGATCTAATAGAAGTGATTAGATCTTCCATAAATGAAGGCACAAATGTAGGATCAGAGAAAGCAGTGGGTGTTGATGTTCCAGACTTCCTATTGCATGTAGAAAGCTTTGTGAGTTTCTATAGATACTGCACTTTTGGTAACATTTCAATTTTGTGCAATTTAGTACAAGCTCTATGGAACAGCTCAGTGATAAAGGTGCCATATTCTGCTGGGAACTAAGTTGATATTATGTTGTCAGCAACACATCTGCAGATAAGACTAGAGCTTCTAAATCATCTGTGTATACAGAAACAAAACCAGAATAATAAAGAATAACCAAAAAAAGAGCAGCTGGAAAACAGCAGGAAAGGATGGAATGTTCAACCAACCCATGAAGAAAAGCTGCATGGTGGTAATACACAAACCATGGCAGGAATATATTTAGTATAGTTTATGCAATGTTATTTACCATTTTATCTAGTGCTTCTAGGGGTTGATTTTATTTGTAAACCAAAGGGACAGTCTGATGAATATGGTACAAATTCTCCCACTGTGGACAAAAAAAAAAATAAATAATAATAATAATAATTGGCTACAAGGAATGGTCACGCAGGGATTTTATTTTAGTCACATATAACATGGACATCTGTTAACATCAAAGTAAAAAAGGTAACTCATTAGCTTCAATATGAAGACTAGGAATCTATGCAGTTCAAAATGCTCCAAAGGAAATTCTGATTGCTTATGTCAGAAAGGATCCAATTATTGTAGTGCTCTGTACTTTCTCTGGCAGAGGAACCTGGAACCACAATCACAAGTTTGTTCTATGATAAAGGCAGAGCAAACATCTGATGTCATCCAAGAGGTGGAAGCTAGAGTGAAGAGAATATCCATCACTCTATGCCACTTATCACAAAACTGACATATATGAGGTTGAAAAGTTTTTTTGTTTTTTTTTGTCAAATATGAGTCCAAGAACTTGGATTCTGTTGCAACTGGGATAAAAGTTTCTCTTGATTTTGGTTCTAGATCAGGATAAAAACTATGTCTGTAAAAATATATATAAGCAGTCATCTAAAATGAAAATCGGAACCCATTTGTAAGCATTAATTTGGTTTGATTCTCGTCGTGACGAGGGGAATCCTTATATGGGCTTTTTCAGTTGATGGTGAGTTAATCAATCTCATACAGTGGTAGCAAGGTTTTTTCTCCAGGAAACTCAGGTTTTCATCCCGCGTACAGACAAATCGGCCTTCAGAACACACGCAATTTACATACAAAAAATACTATTTTTGGTGGTGATGATGGGCGATAGATGGTAGTAGTGTCGTAGTTGAAGAATTAAGTAGTGGTAAGGGAGAGGATGAGATGTATCTAGCGAAGTAGAGTAGTAATGTGCCCTCCCACAATGAGTCCTTGGACTCCCTGGAAGTGTCACGTAGTAATAATAATAAATCTTGAGAGATGGTCAATGGATTGCTACAGCTGTCTTTTGATGACCTGCATATTACATGAATGACAGAAGATGGCAAAATCATTTAATTAAAGGACATTATTTAAAGTTGGAAAAAGTTGTTCAATTATCGAGTTAGCCATGAACGCAAAAAGCATGATGCTTAAAACTGAACCTTTGCAGGAATCTCTCCTCTTGAAAAGAGTAGGTCAGGAGAGAGTAGTTCCCACTTGATCTTGAACCATTTGGTTGAATAAAAAGAGGAAGGTTCTCTCCAGGACCAAAGTGTAAATCTTTTAATATTCCTATTATTTTAAGGACTATTATAGCCTACTTTCATTTAGGAGTTCCCCCCTTTTTTTTTTTACAATGTCATTGGCTCTTTACTCAAATCTTAGGGAATCACTGAAGTGTTATAAAACTAATAATATTCTTCATATATTAAAACGTGTGGATAGGCTTATGCATTCATCACACATGTTGAATTGAATTTAAACGTTATTGAATCGAACACAGATTGATAAGAAAATAACTATTTATTAACTTAAAAGCTAATATTTAGCTGGTATTATATCCAGCATCTTCAGAGCACACAAACAAAATCTATTACAAATGCGAGACAACCACAATTCAGTGTAACAGTGGGGCCAGTATAAGTAATTGCAGCATGCAACACAGGACTAAAGTCCTAATATGGCGCCATCTAAGTTAAATTACTAAATCACTTAAGGAATTGAACAACGTAGCTACAAATATAAATTAAATTACACTTTAATAAATATTTCCAATATTTCAGCAACATCACGTTGCCATCTTCAAAAGGAACTTACAAAAAAAGGCACGTGCACGTAGGCAATACAACACAGTAACTGTCTACGATAATCAACATCTAAGTTAAAATAAAAAAAAAACATTTTAAATTAAAAAAAAAAACAGAAGTTCAAAGTTTTGAAAAAAATATAGTAGTCCTTGAAAGTTTTGAAAAAATAAAATAAAATAAATAAAATTAAAATAAATATTAATTTGGTCTTAGGATGACAGTCTCCAAAATCTTTGATAGATTTATACAGCCATACTTGTTAAGGTTTGGAGTATGTTTTAAGGCTTCTGTTGATTCCAGGAACAACTTCTCTGACTTGTAGAAGCTTCTGTGCAGTACCTTTGTTTTTTTTCCAATTGATCCTGTGTGCTGGGGTAGTCAAAGCATGATCTGCCAGACCCGACTTCCCATAGCGAAAGTGCCAGATATATTTTTTTTTGTTTGTGTGCTCTGAAGATGCTGGATATAATACCAATGAAATATTAGCTTTTAAGTTAACAAATAGTTATTTTCTTATCAATCTGTGTTCGATTCAATACCATTTAAATTCAATTCAACATCTTCATATATTAGTTTTATAACACTTCAGTAATGCCCTAATGAGCCAATGACATTGTAAAAAAAAAGGGGTACTCTTAAACAAAAGTAAGCTATATTAGCCATTAAAATTCCAAATCTCAAAGGCCATATGCTTTTTCCAAATAAATATAAAAATAAATAAATAAACTGATACTAAGCACTCATGCACCTCTAGTCAGACTAAATGTTAAATATCATATTTGAGAGGCCCAAATGAAAAATGAGAGTTAACCATTTTTTCAAGCAACTATTCAGAGTAATCGGAAGACAATTTGTTGGAATTTTTGGATTCTGCCCTGCCAAAGGAAAAGCAATAATAATTGCCTTTTGCACTTCTGGAAACATGTTCTCACAATAAGTAAATTCTGCTCAATATGCAGAGCAGATGATCTGTGGTAAATGGTGAAAGATGTTTTACCATCTCATAATGGACATTATCTAGTCCAAATGGTGACATTTCAGCAAAGCAACCCAGTTCTTGCTTTGTAAACAGCACACTAATCTTCCATGCTGTTTGAAGAGAACAGAATTTGATAATTTTCTGATTTGCTTTATTGGACCAGGGACTCAGGCAAAGTAAGATACTGCTGATTATCTGTCAAAAAATCTCCCGATGTACTGGAAATTGCTACTGGGAGCAATTGTAGATCCATTACATTCAAGGATTAGAAGTGGGTGGGTGGTATATCTGCATTCATTTTCTGAATTTTATTCTTGGTCTCTTATAGGATCCAGCAATCCTTTTGACTCTGATAAGAGATATATCTTGCTTTGGAATAAGTCTGTTTGAAAGCAATGAGATTTGTTATTGTGGAGTATCTGCAGAAGATACCCAATTTCGTTCTGAACTTCCCTGGCTGCTGTGCAATCAGCATTCCACAATGATTTAGAGGAAAGTGGAAGCTAGATGTTGTAGATATTGCAGTTATGGCAGATTCTCCTTGCTTCCGAATCTCCTTGCGGAAGCATTATACATGTCCACAAGGAGATGTGCTTTGCATTATGGGAGATACTAAGACAAAGAGTGGTGAGAACTTTATCCACCTTTACCATGAGTTGCCTTGGTCCTGACTTCAAGTGCAAACTTTGTTTGCTTACACTTGGATCAAGGATTAAACTAAATTTATTATAGTCTAACCAAGTAGAAAAAAACTTCCAACATCTTTCTCTAAATCCAGAGTAATTTAATAATAAGGTGAGACACCTTTTGGCAAACTCATATAGGTAAATATGACTTCTCCATTGCTTCCACTTTGCTATCACCACCTCTGGGTCTGGATCCCACTGACGAGACCTCAATAAAGGTCGAAACCGGTCTGGGTAGTGGCCCTTCCCTTAATGCATAGCATTATACATGTCTCTAAGGAGATGTGCTTTGCATTATGAGAGATACTAAGACAAGGAGTGATGAGAGCTTGGTCCACCTTTACCGCGAGTTGCGTCAGTCTTGAAGATACTTCAGGCGCAAACTTTGTTTGCTTACACTTGGATAAAGGATTAAACTAAATTTATTATAGTCTAACCAAATGGAAAAAACTTCCAACAGCTGAGGAAGATCCTTCAGCTCCTCACGTCACCGACGGGAATCGAACCTAGAATGCTCCCTCCCCAGGCATATGGTTGCAAAGCGCACAGCCACTTGGCTAACTGCACAGACAAATAACCATGCGAACACAATTTTTTCTAATTTTTTTAAATGATATTTCTTCTAAATGAAGTATCTTCACAACTGGGCTACTTGTATACAGAGGCTAATGACTTCAGATCAATTGCCTTAGCATCCCATAATGCAAAGTGCACATCATATCGGGTGTGTATAATGTTATGAATTATGGGTATATTATCCGATATACAAACAGTGAAAAGATGTATAACATTATTAAATTACTCTGGATTAGAGAGATGGCAACGCTTCTTGGTCTGATAGAGGTCAATCCATAATGCATAGCATTATGAACACTCAAAAGGATGTATGCTTTGTATTATGGGATACTAAGGCAACTGATGCGAAGTCATTACCCTCTATATACAAGTAGAACCATTTATGAAGATACTTCATGTGCAAACTTTGTTGCTTATACTTGGATAAAGGATTAAACTAAGAATAATTTCTTGGCATCTTTAATTTATAGCAATATGACTAAGATATACAAGTTGGTGACTAACTTGTATATCTCAATCATATTATTCTTTTCCTGCTATCTACCCGGCTCTACAAGACCACATTCTCTTCATTTGGTATCAGTTCTTAAGACAGTTATAATCACTTGCCTTTGAGAAGCCTACTAGAAATATACAGAAGAATTATTGCTGAGGATAAGAGGTAGTGGGAGAAGGAGATCCTCTCTGAAAACTGTATAAAGATCAAAACAATAAGAAAGTGAAAAGAAGATTTTTTTTTTTTTTTTTTTTTTTTTTTTTTTTTTTGCATGCCAAGTGCTGAATATGGACAGCATGGGTGAATTTGCCAACACCAAAAGGTTTCAAGATATGGAAGTTATTCTGGGTTGTGATTATTTGGCTTCCCATAACGAGTCTTCTGCTTTGAAAGAGACTAGGAAATAACTAAAATGCTAATACAGTCAACTATTACTATAACAAACCTGTAAGGATCACAAAAATAGTTAGTTATAGTGAGAGCTAACAGTCTTAGTATTTTGGAATTTCCAGATCACAAAATTCATTTTTTATGTATAAATCAAATGCATATTTAAGATTCAAGAATCTTACTTCAAAAGTCATATCACTATATACTTACCTGGGAACAATTCAATTTGTTATTGCCACTTTTCTATTTTATTTGTAGATAAAGCTTCTTCAATTCCACCATCTGCAATAAATCTATTCCTACATTATATACATATTATGCTTCTATTTCTTCTTTATGAAGTGTTGAGTCATACCTAAGTTGTTTCATTTCAAATGTTTTGATGTTCATATAAATCATTTCCAATATTAATAATGAATTTATTCCAAGAATTATGGTGACCTTTTCTTGCAATATTTCTTTTAATTCTCTTAAAATAGAATGACTCTGGGATCTGCATCTGAAAGTATAGCTTACAAGTTTTTTTATTCTTATTCTATAGCTGCTGGTGTTTCATCATTTCAAATTTTAAATCCTTTAGATTTTTATTTTTTTTTTAATTTGCATATTATTATTATTAAAAAAAAAAAACCTCTAGAGAGTCATGGAACTCATTGAGGGAAGCCAAACATCACTCATACATCCTACTTTCTCTTGAATTCATTCACACAATCTGCATTCACAACCTCCAAAGGTAAGCCAATTCTTGGCTTCTATGGATACCCTCTCATCTTCTCCCTGCCCTCATTAAAATGAAAAATTCCATATACTGCTATCTTGTATGATCCTTTTGGAAATTTGTAGCTCTCCATCATATCAACCCTTTGTCTCCTTGTCTGCTAACATCTGCAGTTTACAAATTCTCAATCTGTACTCATTCTCTACATTTCATAGCCCCAATATAATCTTTAACACTCGACTATGCACCCTCTCCATTACATCCACATCATCTCAGAAACCAGGAGAGCAGATCTGTGCAAATACTTCACATGAGGTCATATCAAAGCTCCGTAAAGAGGCAAAATGACTTCCTCATTTTTATATGTCAGTGATCATTTCAGCATTGCAATTATCCTCCAAGCTTTATTTGCTATATGACCCCTGAACTACAACTTCCTATCTACTAAAACTCCAAGATTCCTAACCTGGTCAATTTCTTTCAGCAAATCTAGAAGCAATCTAGCCAATATAACATCTCATTACACCAATGTGCATAACTTTACATTAACTAGCGACAAAGTGACAGCAATTATCACATGCCAAAATTTCAACTTACTCAAATCATTCTGCAGTATTGCAGGTCAGTTGCATCCCTGATTACCCTACCCATCTTTGCATCATCAGCAAATATATCACCTGTTAAATCCTTCCCAATATCACTGGGAAGGATTTAATACTAGTTCACATATTCAATAAAGACTGAATAACGGTATACCAAGGATTGACCCTGAGGAACACCACTTGTCACCTAAAATCTTGTAGACGTGCATCCCATATACACCATATTCTGATTTGTCACTCGGTCCTCTTATAAAAACTAGTAATTTATAATCCAAACATATAATCCACCTTATACAACTGTCTTCAATGCTGAATCCTGTCAAAAGCTTTAGCTAAGTCCAAAACTATCATGTATGCATTTCTGTTGTCCAACACCTGCAAGATTACTATAAAATGTAACCAAGTTCCTGAAATGAGACTTTCCCCCTCTTAGTAAATCCATGTTATTCACTGTAAAGTGTAAATTCTCTATCAACCCATTTCTGTATCTAATCTCCCAAGCAGCTTTCCCAAAATCTTTACCAACCCTCCAGAGATACTTGAAAGGTTGACACCCTTGTGCAAATACATTCTTTCCACTCCTGTGGAATATTCTCTGTTCTGAAGTTTAAATCATAAAGTCGGTCAAAGGAACAACCAGTTCAGCCGAACTAGTTGTTCCTCCCACTATATATATCATATCCGACATGATATCAGCACAGATGCTGAATATGAATTTAGTATCGTCTTACTAAATAGCATAAGAAAATTACAATGTACAATAGAATATACATTAAAATAAATTTTAATACACTTCCAATATTTCGGCAACGTCATGTTGCCATTATCACAGGAACTTAAACAAGACATGTGCACGCAACCACAACACACAATAAATGAGGAATCAAGCAAGAAGCTATTCTTTCTCCTAAAAGTCCTGATGGGGCTCCCCCTAGCGGGCAATGTTGGTATTCTTGGCCAATTGGACTGAAGGCCTTCTGATGTAGGTTTCCCAAATTTGGAGCAGTCTCATGCAACCAAATTTGTTCAGGTTTGGATTGTTTCTTAGGGCTGAGGCTGAATCCATGAATAGCCTTTCGTATTTGAATTTACTACGGTGTATTATCGTGGCTTTCTTCCACCGTATTCTATGACGGGTATCCAACGCATGGTCTCCAAGACCAGAATGGCTGTATCGGTGAAAACAAACGTAATCCTTGTGTTCTGAAATTCTGATATCAGCTGTCCTGCCTGATTGGCCAAATCAGGACAGCTTACAACTGCAAGGGACTTTAAGTATACACCAGGTAGGTCTTGGGAGGGAGGTTGGTCTTTAGTGTAGCAGATTAGAGATGCCAATTTTTTATAAAGTCTGTAACAAGAAGTTATGTTTTTTTAGGATTTTTGTAATTTTTTCGAAGGTGCCTCGGATATAGGGAATGATGATGGATTTAGAATAATCCTTGTTGTGAAGGGGGGGGGGGGGGGGGTATTGGTTTCAATATTTTATGGATTTTTTTTGGGAGGGTAAGAAAGTGTTGAAAATGTGGTTTAGTTCTGTGGTTAGGGTATTGTCATTGGAACAGATTAATTTAACCCTGTTGTGTAGTGTCTTAATGACTCCATATTGTTGTGAGGGGGGGGGGGATTTGTTGGTGAATCTATCTGCCTGTATGGGTGGGTTTTCTATAAACTGAGAAAACCAAGGTTCCACAGGCTGGCAGGTGACTAGTGTGTCTAAGAAAGGAAGGCAGTTGTTTTTTTCTTCTTCCAGGATGAACTTGATTCTGGGGTGTTGGTTGTTTAAGCGTGTTAGGAAGGAGAGGAGTGAATGGGAGCCATGTGGCCAAATAGCGAACACATCATCAACATAGCGAAGCCATATGGTTGGTTTTTGTGTGGGGGTGGGCACAGTTTAAGGCTTTCTCTTCAAAAGTCTCCACATAAAAGATGGCCAAGGGTGGGGAGAGTGGAGACCCCAATGGGTATCCCCTCTATTTGTTTGTAGAATTTTCCTTGCCAAACAATATAGCCCGAGTTCATTGTGAACTGAAATAGGTCTGTGATATCGGGAGGAAATATAGGGAGGAGACATCAAAACTGACCATTACGTCAGTGTGTTTGAGTGTAAGGTTTTCTATGCTGGCTTTGAAGTGGGCTGAGTTTTTTATGTGTGAAGGTGTGTTTGATAGTATAGCGTGTGAAGGCTTTGGCCAAATGCTTAGCTAGTTTGTATGTGGGGGAAATCAGTGCCATCCACTATGGGACGTAATGGCACATTTTCTGTATGTATTTTTGGGAGTATATATATATACGGGGGTATGTGGAGTTAAACGGTTTTAATTTGTTAGTGACTTCTACAGGCCAAGAAGTGACCTTCTTAAGGAGCCTGTGGAGTTTTCTAATTTGTGAGTTGGTGGGATTGTACTCGATAGGGAGGTAAGTAGCCCGATCTAACAATAGAGCATTCAGCTTACCTGTGTAATCCTTTTGGTTAAGTAATAGTGGCATTCCCTTTATCCACTTTGGTGATTATTATTTCCTTGTTTTTCTTTAATTCTTGCAGAGATTTAATTTCCTTATTGGGCATGTTGGTTTTTGGTGGTTTTACTTTGGTCAGAACACAAGCCACATCCAGTCTAATATCGTTGGCGACGTGGTTTGAAAGGTGTCATATCCTGCGTTCAATTTGTATCATAATGTCTTCATCAGGTATTTTTCTGGGCACAACAGCGAAGTTGTGGCCACTTGAGAGAGCATCGAATGCTTCAGGTTTCAAACTAATTGATGAAAGGTTGACTACTGTGTCAGTAGGAAGTTGTGGTTTGGAGTTCGAGTTCTTATTTAAATTCTCAAATTTTTTGATGTGTCGTTCCCATACTTTTTTAAATTCTTTATCTGCAGCAGTGCATGAGATGTTGTATAAAATAGACCAAATCTCGTGGTTTAAGGTGCTGGAATGCTCATCTTTGAGTGCCTAGATAGCTAAGTTGGCGTCAATAAGGGAATGGCGAGTAGTGGCGATTTGTTCCCTGAGCAAAGCTTGGCTGGCACGGTTATAAATATGGAGAGCTTTTGGGAAACGAAACTGTGCTTGAATTTCACACAGTTTGGGATTACCTGGTTATCCCGGCAGTGTTTCAGGAAAGCGAGACGATTCAGTTGTCTTGATAGCTTCACCTTCATTTTACCATAATGACGGGCCTTATGTGCGATGGAATCTCTGTGGATTGTCGTAATTCTCGTGGAAAGGCTTAGACGTTGGTTATATATTCTTACTAAATAGCTTAAGGAAATTACAACGTACAATAGAACATACATTAAAATAAATTTTAATACACTTCCAACACTTCCAATGGCAACGTCACATTGCTGAAATATTGGAAGTGTATTAAAATTTATTTTAATGTATATTCTATTGTACATTGTAATTTCCTTAAGCTATTTAGTAAGAATATATAACCAACGTCTAAGCCTTTCCACGAGAATTACAACAATCCCCGGAGATTCCATCACACGTAAGGCCCGCCATTACAGTAAAATGAAGGTGAAGCTATCAAGACAACTGAATCGTCTCGCTTTCCTGAAACACTGCCGGGTAACCAGGTAATTCCAAACTGTGTCAAATTCAAGCACCATTTCATTTCCCAAAAGGCTCTGCATATTTATAATTGTACCAGCTAAGCTTTGCTCAGGGAACAAATCGCTGCTACTTGCCGTTCCCTTATTGACACCAACTTAGCTATCCAGGCACTCGAAGATGAGCTATCCAGCACCTTAAACCACGAGATTTGGTCTATTTTATACAACATCTCATGCACTGCGTGGATACAGAATTTAAAAAAGTATGAAAACGACATATCAAAAAATTTAAGAATTTAAATAAGAACTTGAACACCAAACTACAACTTCCTACCGACACGGTAGTCAACCTTTCGTCAATTAGTTTGAAACCTGAAGCACTCAACGCTCTCTCACGTGCCAAAACTTCGCTATTGCACCCAGAAAAATACCTGCTGAAGACATTATGATACAAATTGAACGCGGGATACGACACCTTCCAAACCACGTCGCCAACAATATTAGACAGGATGTGGCTTGTGTTCTGATCAAATCAAAACCACCAAAAACCAACATGCCCAATAAGGAAATTAAATCTCTGCAAGAATTAAAGAAAAAAAAGGAAATAATAATCACCAAAGCAGATAATTCGATTCAACAGATTTTGACAATGAGGTTAATAGCAGAGAAAGCTAGGAGAAAAAACAAAAACATATATACTTGCTAGATATTCTAGGTCTAGCTACTCACTGATGAGACCTCAAAAAAAAGGTTGAAACCGGTCTGGGTAGTGACCTCTCCTCATAATGTAAAACAGTAATACATCTCCTAAGAGCTGTGTGTTTTTACATTATGAGAAAATATCAAGAATAGTGAGGGAGCCTGCTCCACCTTTGCAACGAGTTGCCGTGGTGTGGCACTATCAAGTGGTCAGTTACGCTCGGATTCGCCGACAGTTCGTCGGCACGAAACGTTCAGATCGTAGTTTCGCTTACTGGCTGAAAAACAATAACGGATTTTTATCCCCTTAACTTATCAACCTCGCCAGAAAAAAATAGCCGTTTGGCTTTTCATCATAGTTAGAATATGGTATAACATAATATATAGTGACACACCTTTCTGGAAATCGTACAGCAAAAGTATGTAAGTTCTTTTCACTTAAACCCTGATATTCTAGGTCTAGCTACTCACTGATGAGACCTCAAAAAAGGTTGAAACCGGTCTGGGTAGTGACCTCTCCTCATAATGTAAAACAGTACTACATCTCCTAAGAGCTGTGTGTTTTTACATTATGAGAAAATATCAAGAATAGTGAGGGATCTTGCTCCACCTTTGCAATGAGTTGCCGTGGTGTGGCACTACCAAGTGGTCATTTACGCTTGGATTCGCCGACAGTTCGTCGGCATGAAACGTTCAGATCGTAGTTCTCAATCATAGTTTCGCTTACTGGCTGAAAAACAATAACGGATTTTTATCCCCTTAACCTCGCCAGAAAAAAATAGCCATTTGGCTTTTCATCATATATACTTGCTTTGTTGATTTTCAGAAAGCATTTGACAGTATTGACCAGAAAGTGACATTAGCAGTTCTGGAATCCTATGGAATTGATAAAAAACTAATAGCTATATAAAAAGATGTTTACCAGAATGCAGTTGCAGCAGTTAGAATAGGTGATGATTTGGGGAAATGGTTTAAAACAAGCAGAGGTACTAGACAGGGAGACCCAATATCACCAAGCATTTTCATCGCACATTTAGAAAGAGCAATGGATAAGATGAAAGAAGATGCCAAAGGAATATCTGTACATGGAATGAGAATTAACAATCTGAGGTTTGCAGATGACATTGTTATTATTGAAGAAGACGAAAGAGAACTACAAAAAACACTGAAACTGTTAAATGAGGAAGAGAAGAGATTTGGACTTGTTATGAACTTTGAAAAAACAAAGACAATGGTATTTGGTGAGAACATGAAACAAAAGATACAAGTGGATGGAACTGATATAGAAAATGTAGAACAATTCACATATTTGGGAAGTAAACTGACATATGACTTGGACTGTAAAAAAGAAATAAAGATCAGGATTGCAAAGGGAAGAACAAATCTGAAGGCCATGGATAACATCTGGAAAAGTAACGTGATCAGTCTGCAAACAAAACCAAGAGTATTGGAAACATGCATCTTCAGTGGTGTACTGTACGGATCTGAAACGTGGGTAATAAATAAGGAATCAAGAAAAAGAATTTTGTCATTTGAAAGAACTTGTTATAGGAAGATTCTAAGAATAAGATGGGTACAGAAAATCACCAATGAAGAGCTCTATCAGAAGATACAACCAAAACAGAATCTAATGCAGAAGATTATAAAATGGAAGCTGCAATTATTTGGACACATCTGTAGAATGAGTGAGGACCGGAAGATAAAGACATTTATGTTTGGTATTTTGGATGGTTTAAACAGAAGAGGTAAACCATACAGAGAATGGATACACGATATAAAAGACTGGTGTGGAATGGGTGTACAAAAACTGCGACACTGTGCACTGGACAAAGAAAGGTGAAAGAAGATAGTGAAACAGGCATCAGATATCAACGGGCAGTGAGCCCATGATTCGTGGTGATGATGATGATGAAAGCAGATAAAGGGAACGCCACTGTATTACTTAACCAAAAGGATTACACAGGTAAGCTGAATGCTCTATTGTTAGATTGGGCTACTTACCTCCCTATCGAGTATAATCCCACCAACTCACAAATTTGAAAACTCCACAGGCTCCTTAAGAAGGTTATTTCTTATCCTGTAGAAGTCACCAACAAATTAAAAACTGTTTACCTCCATACTCCCCACCCCCACACCCTGTATATATAGACTCCCAAAAATACATAAAGAAAATGTGCCATTACGTCCCATAGTGGGTGGCATTGATTCCCCCACATACAAACTAGCTAAACATTTGGCCAAAGCCCTCATACGCTATACTGGCAATACACCCTCACGCGTAAAAAACTCAGCCCACTTCAAAGCCAGCATAGAAAACCTTATACTCATGATGTAATGGTCAGTTTTGATGTCTCCTCTCTATTCACAAATGTCCCACTCAAAGAATCCTCAGAGCTAATCCAAGTTAAATTTCCTCCCAATATCACAACCCTATTTCAGTTCACAATGAACTCAGGCTATATTGTTTGGCAAGGAAAATTCTACAAACAAATA
Source organism: Typopeltis vanoorti (assembly GCF_054136105.1). Lineage (NCBI taxonomy): Eukaryota > Metazoa > Arthropoda > Arachnida > Uropygi > Thelyphonidae > Typopeltis > Typopeltis vanoorti. The sequence goes on along the minus strand of NC_143549.1, from coordinate 2,337,487 downwards.
GAGGGGGATACCCATGGGGTCTCCACTCTCCCCACCCTTGGCCAACTTTTATATGGAGACTTTTGAAGAGAAAGCCTTAAACTCTTCCCCACAAAAACTAACCATATGGCTTCGCTATGTTGATGATGTGTTCGCTATTTGGCCACATGGCTCCAATGCACTCCTCTCCTTCTTAACATGCTTAAACAACCAACACCCCAGAATCAAGTTCACCCTGGAAGAAGAAAAAAAACAACTGCCTTCCTTTCTTAGACACACTAGTCACCCGCCAGCCTGATGGAACCTTGGTTTTCTCAGTTTATAGAAAATTCACCTATACAGGCAGATACATTCACCAACAATTCCCCTCCCCCCTCACAACAATATGGAGTCATTAAGACACTACACAACAGGGCTAAACTTATCTGTTCCAATGACAATGCCCTAACCACAGAACTAAACCACATTTTCAACACTTTCTTACCCTCCCAAAAAAAAATCCAAAAAATATTGAAACCAATAAACGACACCCCCCCCCCTTCACAACAAGGATTATTCTAAATCCATCATCATTCCCTATATCCGACGCACCTCCGAAAAAATTACAAAAATCCTAAAAAAACATAACTTCTTGTTACAGACTTTATAAAAAATTGGCATCTCTAATCTGCTCCACTAAAGACCAACCTCCCTCCCTAGACCTACCTGGTGTATACTTAAAGTCCCTTGCAGTTGTAAGCTGTCCTGATTTGGCCAATAAGGCAGGACAGCTGATATCAGAATTTCAGAACACAAGGATTACATTCGTTTTCACCAATACAGCCATTCTGGTCTTGGAGACCATGCGTTGGATACCCGTCATAGAATACGGTGGAAGAAAGCCACGATAATACACCGTAGTAAATTCAAATACGAAAGGCTATTCATGGATTCAGCCTCAGCCCTAAGAAACAATCCAAACCTCAAGAAAGCATGAGACTGCTCCAAATTTGGGAAACCTACATCAGAAGGCCTTCAGTCCAATTGGCCAAGAATACCAACATTGCCTGCTAGGGGGCACCATCAGGACTTTTAGGAGAAAGAATAGCTTCCTGCATCGTTCCTCATTTACTGTGTGTTGTAATTACGTGCACGTGTCTTGTATTTAAGTTCCTGTGATAATGGCAACATGACGTTGCAGAAATATTGGAAGTGTATTAAAATTTATTTTAATGTATATGCTATTGTACGTTGTAATTTCCGTAAGCTATTTAGTAAGAATGTATAACCAACTTCTAAGTCTTTCCACGAGAATTCAGTATCTGTGCTGATATCCCATCAATTCCTACTACTGAATTCAAATTCAGTTTGTACAACAGCCTCAGTACCTCCTCCTCATATATTTGAGTGACTTCCACAAGTGTAGAGGGTAGTGTTGAACTAGTGTTCCATACACTAACTTGATAGTTTTTAACAAAATGATCATCATCATCAATTTCCTGATATGTACCCCTCAAGGGGTGTTGAGTTACTATGGCAGTGCTATATGATTGTTTAGATTATTATTAATCTCCTATCAACAATTTTTCTCCAAATCAATCTGTTACTTATGAGCATTCCAATATTGCCATAGCTAACATTTTGTGCTTCTAAGGCACTTCTGACCAAATCGATCCACCAAGATCTTGGTCTTCCTCTTGGAAAGTGAGTCTCTTTCCTGCCATCTTGGCATCAAACACCTGTTTTTGCTAACCTTCCTTCACCCTCATACCACCTAGATTAGTTCTGCTGACACATTCTTGAATGCTACTAATGTCAAGTCCCTTTATAATATCTTCATTTTTAATATGATTCTGCCATTGATGCAATTGGTTCACTCTGCTAATTTTTCTCAGAACTCTCATATCTGTGGTCTCTAGTCTTTGATCAAGTGCTTTATTTCTAACCCAATTCTCAGATCCATAATTTAAAACTGGTTTAACACTGTCTTGTATACTGCTAGTTTGGTGTTTTGGCTAATTTCTCTCTTATTGTATATAAATTTATTCAGCTGGCTACCCAAAATACTAGTTTTGCTTATTCTGTTCTCTATTTCTGGATTTAACCTGTTATCTTCACTAAAATCTGTGCCTATATAGGTGAAATATTTTACTTGTTCTATAGGATCTCCATTCATAATTCAACTGAAGTTTTCTATGCTCCTACATAGTTTTGGTCTTTTTATTGCTGATTTTCATGCTGAATTTGTTACATTTGTTATTCAATTCTTAAACTTGCACTAGATGTAGATTTAAGAATACAACATCATTTGCATGAAGCAAAGAGCTATATCAAATTCTAATATCAGGATTGATGCCACTTTCTTTCATAATGTGATCTGTATAGATGATGAATAAGAGTGGAAATAATCAATCCTTGTCTTACCCCTGATTTTACTTGAAACCACATTCCTGTATTTCCTTCATTTCTAACTGCTGACTGACAACTTAAATATAGACTATGTATTGCTCTATATAATATTCCACCATTTAATTGTAGTGTTTTGAAAAGTTTTTCTGAGGGCACTTTGTCATATGCCTTTTCCAGATCCAGATACTAAAGTATAGATCCTTGCATATTCCCACAATTTCTCAACTATTTGTCTTAAAGTGAAAATCTGATCTTGATAACCTCTATTTGGCCTGAATCCAGCTTGTTCTCCAAGTTTCTCTTCCACAGTCTTTCTCAACTTCTTTTCATGTATGCTTGCATAAATCTTACTTACTCGGAACAATTAGCAGAGAAATCCATCTGTAATTCTCATATTCAGTTTTATTCCCTTTGTATACATGGGTACTATTAGAGCTCTACTCCCATCTTTGAGAATTCGACCTTCTGTCCAGGCCCTCTGAATTATGCAATGTAGCCACTAAAACTTTTATACCTCTATACTTAAGCATTTCTGGTTGAATTTTTTCAACCAGAAATGCTTAAGTATAGAAAACTCCAGCTGCCTTTCCACATTTTAGTTTTTGACAGCTTTTTCTACCTCAAGTATTGATATGTACACCTCTTTGCATACCTCTTGACAATTTTCTTGTATGGGTTCTGTTACTGCTTTCGTTTAGCAGTCTTTTAAAGTAATTACTCAGGCTCTAGGTTATCCTTATCTTCAGTTTTCATGTTACTTTTATCATCTTTGATTCCTCTTACCATACTCTTTCCTACATTTCTAATCTTCTTCAATAGCCTCCAGAACATTTTGCCACCTTCCTGATATTTATTTTCTATATTCTTATTAAAGTCTTCCCATGACTTTTGTTTATCTACTTTTACACACAATTTTTCTTTGTATTCTTTCACGGCATCTGCTGACTTTTGGTATGCTTTTTTCTTTTCCAGGACTGATTCTTTATCTTCCTGTGTCCACCCATAGTGTTCTTATTTCTCTTCCTAGCAAACAACTTCACATACCTACCTAGCTGAATCAATCAGTGTGTTCTTCAGAGTTTGCCACTGAGACTCCCAGATTTGTTTCATTTTTTCTTCAATAATGTTTGTATAGTCAAGTCTACAATTTACTTGTAAAAGCTGCTCAGCTTTATTTCTTTTTAAAATTTTCTGATATACTTGTTACTGTGATATCCATTGCTATCCTACTTAGTACAAAGTAATAGTCACTTCCAATTTCGAATCCTCTGTACACTCTTGTATCCTGAATGAGCATGATGATATCGCTATCTACAATGACATAGTCAAATGAGGCTTTTCTTATTTCTCATGTCTTCTCTCCATGTGAACTTGTGCACATCTTGATGCTGAAACATGGAGTAAGTAATGACTAGTCCATGTCCTGAGCAGAAGTCCAGCAAATACTTACCATTATTATTAGCTTTATCCTTTTCTCCAAATTTAAATTTTCCCAAAATGTCCTTACATGACTGGTGGTATTCATTTCCTACTATGCTGTTCAGATCTCCAATAAGGACCACACTTTTTTCATTTTCTTTATGTCAGTCATTAGACAGCTGCCTATTCTAATGACTCAGAAAATTCCTCCAATTCTTGCTGAACCTTATGTGGCACCATAAGCATAAATAACTTTCATGGTCAATTTCCCTATTTTGAAGTTTTCCCAGGTTTACTCATGTTTGGTGTTGAATGCTATCGCTACTCCCTTTCCTTGATCATTATTGCCTGAAATAACATCCTATACTTATTTAATAAGAGCTCATCTGTTTTTATCTTCTTTGTCTCAGCAATGCCAATTACTTCCACAAGATACTTTCCAATTCTTCTGCAAGTTCGATTTCTTTTCCATTAATATTCCTTATATAGATGGTTCCTATCTTCAGTACTTCTGATATTGGATTTATTGTTCTTCTTCTAGATGCTGAGTTAGAGATTGTTTCAGTAGCTGACTTTTCGCTGTTCGCCCTGGTTCCCTGGCGAAAACAGTGTGGGACTTGTTTAACCAGGCGATGCTCCAGACAGCATGAAATCTTATCATGTTTTACCATCATATGCATTTGTGGTTTAAGCCATCAGTCCATCCTCGTTCGCTCAGTACCCAGTAGATATCTAATAACAGTACACACCAAGTGAAGGTGAGGATTGGACATTAGGTCAGAAGCACCAGTCGGTTTTCCACATCGCTGAAAGGTGATGTGGAGGTTTCCTCCCAGTTATTTGGCTTTGACCCTTAAGCAACTCTTTAGCAAAATGAGCACTAATAATCGATCTGTTCTGCATCTTCCACATGCATAATATCTGAAGTGATGAGAGTTATTCTTTCACATTCTTTTTTTTTTTTTACTTGCAACAGAGAGAAAGAATTCTTTTGAAGGTGGCTTTAGCTTGTAGAGCCCAGTTGCTTTTCATGGTGACACTCAGCTGTCCATACAACAGCTTTAACCCTTCTGGCCTGCACCTTATAACTTTCATGGTTGACCTCACCCTCATGCATATGATATTCCTTCCCCATCTTTTTTTTTTTTAAGAATCTCTTGCATAATAAGACGGCACAACCCTATTTATTTAGTTGAACTCTAATTACATTTAAAAAATGTTATTAGAGTTCAACAGCATTTAAATTTAAATATCATTCAAAAAATCCAATATTTTTAAATGATTCCCATGCAATTCCAAAACTTCACTTTACCTTTATTCACTGCCAAAGGATTATTTAGAATGTTAAGATAAAAAAAAACTAACTAGCAGAAGAGAAGTTATTATTGGTCTTCATAAAGTTTTGAGTAACTGCATCTGAGCTAGTGTACACAAATATGGTCACCAAGATTTCATGGGATGAAGATGTTGGAGCATATTCATGACCAAAATGAATGGTCTGTGGATTGCTCTCTATAAGGTTGAGCTGAAGGCTTGTGGTAAGTTGAGAGGCAAAAAGAGAGGATATGATAGAAACTGAAAGTCACTAAGAAAGTTGTTTACTGAATACTTCGTTTTTACATGGAGGAGAGCAGAATATGTTGAATGGGTTGTCTTATATCACAGTTACTGTAGGTCGCTTTCAATGATACCATAATAATCTAATACAGATAAATAAAATTCCTGCCTGCCTGACTAATGAATCTTCTCTTAAATCGACAGGTAGCAGATTTGAACAACCTGTGAGCATGGATGTTTGTGACTATCCTTAGGTCGTAGACGAATTTCAAACTAATGAGGGTAAATATCAGGAAATCGATAATGATGATGATATTATTTTTTTATTATTATTTAACTGAAAACTGTTAAGTGCATATAGAAATAATATTATTAAAGTACTCAGTACATTTTTTTGTATGCTTGTTTATAATATATGGAATTGAAAACATATGTTTCTGTGGCTTACCAGTTCTCTGCAAAAATTTTTCCGGTATTGAGACCATATTTTAAAGTAATTTACAAGTCTAATAAAAATAAGCAATTATAACCCTGCAAGTTTCGTAAGTTGTCAGACTTACATTGTCAGGGGTACTAGCAAAAAAGTTAGACATAACAAAAGACTTCTTCTTCAACCTTTTGGTTCTGTCCACTGCTGGATGAAGGTCTCCTCCATGATTTTCCAGATTATTCAGTTTTCTGCCTCTCCCATCCATCTCCCTCCTGCAATTTGTTCCAGTGCATCCCTCCACCTTCTTCTCGGTCTTCCTCTTTGTCTTGCTCCATTCCATTGGTCTCCACTCTGTTGTTTTTCTAGTCCATCTCCCATCACTGCATCTGGCAATATGGCCAGCCCATCTCCACTTAGCCTGTTCAATGTATTTTACAATATCCATGACACCTGTTTGAGATCTTATCCAAGTATTTGTCTTCCTATCTCTTAATGTTATTTTTAGCATACTTCTTTCAATGCGATGTTGTGTTGTTCTCAGCTTTTTGTTTAGGGCTTCTGTTAAAGTCCATGTTTCATGCAAATTTCAGATGATGCAGCATTTCTCCATTTATGTCCATTAATTACACATAACAGATGTTATCAGAACTTCATAATTGGTATATACAAATAACAGAATAAAAACATTAAATTCATTATTGAATGCATATTGGAACACAGCTAGTTGTTGCTTTCACGTTCCATGGCATCACACATGTTGTATCCTATCCGTGGCAGTGAGATTTCTAATGAAAGCAGACAATAATGTAAGATTAAGCCTTGATTTTTGTTGCATTGTGTGGGAATCCTTAGCCTTTGCAAAGCTTCTTTGAACTTTCTTATAAAACAATTCTAATCAATATATAGATTTTTGTTTGTTGCCAAATTACTTGATAGTCTGTGGTAGTTGTGTGGATTGCCAACTCTGATTTATGCTGTCTTCTCTTTTCAACATCCTTTACATGTTTAGAGATGCAGATCTCCCCTGACTTTCCTGTCTGGCCTACACAGCAAATGCAACAAGAGCAATGAATCCCATAAATGACCATTTTTTTTTTCATGGGATGATGTGAAGGTGTATGTAAGAATCTGGAGATTTTATGCAATGGCAAAAAAAAGCTTTCATGTTGTACTCATCGGGCAACGCAGCCACTTTGTCTGTAACATTAATTTTGTTGATCATCTTGGGTTCATAACCATTGAGTGCTAGGTTCTGTCTGAGGTAGAGTAGTTCTTCATTCCTTTTAACTGATGTGCTGGATTTATTGTATACTCTATCTTGTAATGTTTTAATCATGTCTATCTTTTGTAATGGATGATGGTGTGAAGCAGCATTTAAAAATCTTCCTGTTGTGTTAGGGTAATCTTTTTACTTTTGTTTATTTCAACAAGGATATCAAGGAACAGTAATTTTTTTGGAATCTTCCAGTTCAAGAGTGAATTTTATATTGGGATGCAAGCTGTTCACAGATAATCTTTGAAATTAATTAACTTATCCATTATTCCTAACCAAATAATGAAAATATTGTCAACATAATGTGAACAAGTCTGCATGGTTAGCCTAGTGGCTATGCGCTTCGCAACCATATGCATGGGGAGGGAGGGTCCTAGGTTCGATTCCCATCTGAGACATGAGGAGCTTAAGGATCTTCCTCAGCCATAGCAAAGTTAGCTGGTCTTGGGAGCGGCAGCAGGGTTTTTCCCCCCCAGTTTATCTGGGGATTTTCATCCCACAAGCAGGTAAACCGGCCCTGTGAATACTCACAGATATAGTCAGGAATATCACCCGTAGGGGATGCAGCAAAGTAGTGGCGAACCGGCTGCATTAATACGCCACGCCAGTAACCCCCCCCCCTCAGCATGGGACTACTGAAATTAGTGACTTGTATATCACTTCTAAAGCCGGTACAAGAACTAGAGGGAATCTGCAATTTTCGTATACCAATGCAAGAAGCATTCGAAATAAGAGAGAAGAATTTTTGGCATTAGTCAGTGCAATCTCACCAAAAGTTGTAGGCATTAGTGAAACTTGGCTGTCAGCAGAAGATGTGGTCACTGGAATTGAATGTGATGGGTTCAGTATTTTCAGGGAGGATAGAGAAGATAGAACAGGGGAGGAGTACTGTTGATGATAGCTGATGTGTTGTAGCCAAAGAAAGTAGTATATCAAGATGATAGACATGTGAATGAGAGTTCATTTGAGCCGGTCTGGTGTGAAATAGTGACCAATGCAACCAAATATACAGACGGATGCTGCTATAGGCCAGGGGGTACAGGGGGAGATATTGAATTCATGCATCAGCAAATTAGTGCAGGTTTAGTGATTATTATGGAGGATTTTAATTATGGTGATATAAATTGGAAGGAGGAAATATCTCGTAGCAAAAAGGAAATGGAGCATACATCTTCTATGAGATAATTACTTGAAACAGTACATAACTGAAGGGACATGTGGTGTGAGAGTGTTGGACCTGGTTATTGGTTCAGAGGATATATGCATAAGTAAGGTGTCCTCGTTACCTCCAATTGGTGAAAGCGATCATGTGGTATTGACTTGGGAGATTGCAAAATCTGTGGATTTTTCTGTTAAGAAGGGGTATATACAGAACTACAGGTTAGGCAATTATAACAAGCTTCGGAGTGAGCTTGCAGCTATCCCATGGCAGAACATATTGCAGGGGAAAGATGTTAGCAGTGCATGGGATACAGCAGGTATCTGAGGAAAGCAATATCAGATTGTGTCCCCATGGTCAGGAAGACAAACAAGGCAAGCATTAGATGGATGAGCAGTAGTATCAAGCTTGATCTGCAAAAAAAGAAAATGTTATGGAGAATGTACAAGGAGAAATGCGATCAGTACACCCATGAGCAGCACAAGGCTCAAGCTAGGAAGGTTACTAGCATAGTAAGAAAAGCTAAATCCGAGTATAAGAAGACCTTAGCCAATGAGATCAAGGGTAATCCCAAAGAGTTCTTCTGCTATGTGGCAAGTAAAAGGAAGAATGACTTTGGAAGGATAACTTTAGTGTGTGCAGATGGTATTGAGGTGACAAAATCAGATGTAATAGTCGAGTTACTGAGTGATCACTTATCAAAAGTCTATCACCCAAGTGAGGATATCTCTGTACCTGTAGCAACAGCTAATGTGAAAATTGAAGCTAAGAAATCAAAAGGTATTTAATATATTGCAAAATTTAAATGCAAACACTGATGTAGGTTTAGATGGAATATCAGCTCGGGTGTTGCGTGAATGTGCAAAAGAATTGTCAACCCCTCTTATTTGGATATTTAACTTAAGTTTGAAGTTAAATATGGGTGTACTGGTTCCACTTAGGCAAACCACTTTGCCTAAGTGGAAGTTAGGCAAAGTGGTTCCTTTGCATAAGGGTGGCTCTAAAACTGCAGTAGTTAATTACAGACCAATCACCATCTCAGGAGTAGTGGTAAAATTATAAAAAATAGCTTACATTTTATTGAAAGGGTAAAAGATATAAATATAGGGCCTTCAGACATCTTAGCAAGTTTGGATGTAGATGTAGTCAGTCTTTTCACCAATGCACCCAGGGATGACAAAGTGAATCAACTTGTAAACTTTTTTTTTACCCACTGGACACAGTAAGACTATTCACACAATGTATGGAAAATACTTTATTCATATTTCAGGACAAATATTGGGAACAAAAAGGATCTGTCATGGGTTCCCCACTTTCTCTAGCCTGTTCCATAAACCAACCTGTTTATGGAAAATTTTGAAACTATCAGAAGAAACCAAAAATTTGGTTACATTACAGTGATATTTTCATTATTTAATCAGGAACAATGGATGAGTTAATTAATTTCAAAGATTATCTGAACAGCTTGCATCCCAATATAAAATTCACTCTTGAACTGGGAGATCAAAAAAATTGCTGTTCCTTGATATCCTTGTCGAAATAAATGAAGAAAAAAAAGAGTATTTTTTTGGTTGCACATCAATTAAAAGGAATATCAGGAATATCAGGTGAATAAAAGGAATATCAGGTGGATGTAAGAATCTGAAGATTCTTACATCCACCCAAACCTCAACATCCTTCCATGAAAAAACCAAACATTTATGAGATTCAATGCCTGCTCTTGTGGAATTTGATATGTATGCCAGACATTAAGGTCAGGATTAATCTGCATCTCTGAACATTTAAAAGACACTGAAAAAAAGAAGACAGCATAAATCAAGTTTGGCATCCCACACAGTTACCATAGGCCATCAAGTTGTTTGACAACAAACAAAAATGATCATAAGTATTTTACAAGAAAGTTCAAGGAAACCTCATAAATGCTAAGGATCCCCACACAATTAACAAAAATCAAGGTTTAATCTTACACCAAGTTACAACTGTTTTCATTAAAAGTCTAACTGCCACGGACCCAGGATATGGCATGCACAATGCCATAGAACATGACAGCAATAACTAGCAGTGTTCTAACATGCATACAATCATGAATTTAACATTTTTATACTGGTTACTTATTTGTATATACCAACTGTGAAGTTCTGATAACATCGATTTTGTGTAACTGTTTCTAGTCTTTTGTTATGTATAACTTTTTTGCTAGTACCCCTGTTGATGTAAGTCTCATGACTTACTTGTAGGGTTATAATTGCTTATATTTTTTTAATGCATTATTTACCTTAAAATGTTGTCTCAATACTGGAAGCTTCCCACATATATGGAGTTTTTCAAGAAGCAAGATTTAGAGTTCTCGAGAGCCGAGAAACTTCAGGGTTGTGCAAGGTAGTAAGTGACCCACTTCTCCTATCTTCTCTGAATGTACGAAAAGGGGAAGGATGAACAAGAAGCCATTCCTGAAAAGTGTAAAAAATGTGTGAGCTAGGAAATTTTTTTTTTGCATGAGAAATGTGGAATGCACTCCTGAAAATGTAAAATTTTTTAAGATTGTGAATGAGTTTATGGAACACTATACATGTGACTTACGGAGATCTGATGGTATTAATCAACTAGATTGCATAAGGATTTTTATGACTGCCATGGCTTATCGTAATAAATATCACAAACATGATACTTCATCAGCTCATAAAAAAAGATTTCTACAAAGACAACTAGTAATGTGTATTAGAAATATCAAGATATATAGCAAGTTACTTGCTTAAAAAAATAAATTAATTAAAATAAAATCATTAAATGGAAAATCTAATGTTTTCCTACCTGTGATTATACCGTTTCAGCTTTTGCAGACCATACTTGACATCTGCACCACCCTTTGCAACTGGAAGGCTTTCTAAGTTTACCATTAACTGACTGATGGAAGATCGCTGTTCTTCCATATACAAGCTTTCCATTTCTTTGAGCACAAATTTTGGCATCAATTTGCGATTCTATAAAGTTGGACATAAAATGGACATCTTAATTGTAAATCATATATGTATTTCTTAGAAATATCTAAGAATACCTTAAAGGAAACCATATGAAATTACAGAAATAGACAAGCTTGTTCTGCTTGAATCAGATAGTTAAAATTCTTCCACTTCATTTCATATAATTAAATTTAAGCCTACAATTTACTTAATAGATTTAGCTAAAAAAAAAAAAAATCTGAAATCACTTAACTATATTCTAACAGCTTCGTTCCTAGTCAATTCAAGGTGATTAGAAGAGTGAATAATTTCTGAAATATATTTTTCACATTGGAGCTGTTTATTAATGATGTTCCCAACATAGTCTTAAACATAACAGGCAAAATTCTGAAATCGACTTAAGCAAAACTTGACATTATTTATAATTAACACTGAGAACTCAATATCATTCAATGCTGCCAACAGGATAATTAATTTTAGAACTATACATTCAATGTATATTTAATTAAATATAGAAAATATCTCTCAGCAAAACAGCTTATTAACTCAGTGCTCTATTTGTCATCTGTCATCAACTACTGCTGATGTAATAAACATTAAAAACATAGGACCTGCAACCAAATGAAAATATTTGAAAATAAATTCCATCCTTCCTTTTTTTAATTCTTTAAAACAGAATGATTATTAACAAATTACCATGACCTCTCTGGCAATAATGCAATGAGTGAGAATAATAAGTGAAAATAAACTTTTATGAATGTACTGATTGCAAAGAAAAGTAACACTACCTAAACTCTGTGTGTGTGTGTGTGCGTGCGTGCGTGTGTGTGTTTTATACCCTACATCAGTATTTATGTTAGATTACAAGGACTGGAAGTTGATCTTATTGGCAAATTTAATTAATTCTATGTAATACTTTTCGATAACTCTCTGTTTTGACACTGGCCACTTGTCTCCGGAAGTGATGATGCGTTGTATTAGGAGCATCCAGATGGAGTCCAATAGCTGACAGTCGTAAAGTATCTGGTCAACAGTCTGTTGAAGGTGTGGACTGCAAATACATGATGGTGATTCAAGGATATGAAATCTGTGTAAGTAGTGTCTTAGTTTTTCATGTCCCATTTAGTAGTGTGGTTAAACCTGGAGAAATGGTGTTTTTTCAGCTGCAGTCTGCTTCTGATGCTTGGCAAGAATTTGTTTGTTGTTGATCTGTTTTTTCATGTTTTCCATTCTTCTTTCCACATGTCTAGGCTTTTCTCTTCTGCAAGTGTTTTTATAGCAGATTTCAAGTACTTTTGGTAATTTGTTTCTAGCTGCTTCTTTAGCCAACTGATCCACTCTCTCGTTTCCTGTTACTTCGTCAGATGTTTCTTTTCCTGGTTTTATTTTGGGTATAATTTTTGAGTGTTTCCATATTGAAGGAAATCATCCTCTTTTTAGGCATTCGTTGTAAACTGTTGTCATGAATTCAAGGAATTAGAAAAACACTGCTAGGAGTATATCGCTGCTTATTCCGTCTTCTCCAGGAGTTTTTCTTGGATTCATTGATCTTAATACTGACTCGATTTCATTAGTTGCAAATGAGTCATCATCAGGAAAGTTTATATCTGTTTCCATTCTTTGTCTGTAAGTTTTGTGGATTTCTTCATCTGTTGATTCATCGTCATCGGGAAAAATATCTTAATAGCTGCAGTTTCTGCTAAGTTTTTAGTGTAGGTGCCATCTAGTTTCTTGATAGTTGATAGTATAGGTGTTCAAAAGAAAGATTCCAATATTGAGACTACATGTTTATTAAGATAAATAAAAATAAACAAATCCGACAATTTTCGTATGTTGTTTGACTTACATCTTCAGGGGTTAAAGGCAACTAAAAGTTTAACAACAAGAAATGATAAATTACTCAAAATAGTCCATTCTATGATGTTGATGTTATGGCCGTCTAACTGTTCATTAAATTCAATTTAATGAACAGTTAACTAGAGGATGCTACCGGACGACGACGTTGTGATTTTGGCAGTTTATGCAGTTCATCTCTGACTTATTTCGTGGGCACTCACTGAACTTATGTTCTTTAGAGCAGAATGGACAGGTGGTTCCCCCCCCCACACACACACACCACCACCACCACCACCACCTACAGTCTCGTGTGAGATGGTGGAATTTATTGCAGTTAAAGTACCTCAGAACGCATACGCATTCTGCACAATGGCAAATTCTCCACAACATTTTGACACCAGTATTTAGCAATTTAGTTGTCACCGTTGAATCGACTTCAATAATTAAGTTTCTCTTGTTCATTTTTGGATTTTGTTTTGGATTTTGATTCTGTTGTCAAAGAAATAGACAACAGAATCAGCAAAGCTGGTATGGTGGGAAGTCAATTGAATAAATTCATATGGAATAAGAGAGAAATTAGTCGGAACACTAAATTAGCTGTATACAAGACAGTGTTCAAACCAGTTTTAACTTATGGATCTGAGAGCTGGGTCAGAAGTAAAACACTTGACCAAAGACTAGAGACTGCAGATATGAGAGTCCTGAGAAAGATTAGAGGCATGAACAGATGGCATCAATGGCAATATCATATTAAAAATGAGGATATTAGGAAAGAACTTGACATTGTCAGCATCCAGGAATGCGTTAGCAGAGCTAATCTCAGGTGGTATGGTCACTTAAATAGAATGGGAGAGGAAAGATTAGCAAAGCAAGTGTTCTCTGCCAGGTTGGCAGGAAAACGACCCAGAGGAAGACCAAGATATAGGTGGATTGATACGGTACAAAGTGCCTTAGACGATAGAAATATAAGATCTGTTAATGTTGGAGTCTTGACAAGTAACAGACTGATTTGGAGGAAAATTGTAGATAGGAAGTTAGTAATGATGTAATTTTTTCACGTAGTACTGTCATATCCTGTACACCCCTTGAGGGTACATGGCAGGAATTTGATGATGATGATTGTTCATTTTTTTTTTTGTCATGATGAATTTTTGTGTCAGCTTTGTATCGATACTGAAGAGTTCTTCATTCTGCATCCGGATCGAGTCAATTGTATTGTACATATCAATTTCACTGGGAATGTCATATATAATTAGTCTTGGAAGATATTTCCTACTGGGATTTTCTACTAACGTGTCTTTGCATTCCTTCGTGATTTCGTTATGTAGCAAATCTATGTCGGTCTTTTCTTTGGATTCAATTAAGACTCCTCTATATAATACTTTTCATTTTTGTGATTCTGATTTTGATTTTCCTTGGGTCGATTTTTTCTTTGATGATATTTTTAATTTCCTTGCTGTTTAATTGAGCTATTGGTTTCACTATTAGTTTATAGCGCGAGTTGTTTTCAGATTTGTTGTTGTTTTTAGCAGTGTTTTTAATGACATGCAAGTACAGCTGAGTAGGCTGTGTGTATGTGTGTGTGTGTGTGTGTGTGTGTGTGTGTGTGTGTGTGTTAATGTACAAAAATTATTGTATAAAGAGCTTTGAATAAATACATATTTCAAAATAATGCCAAAAAAAAAAAAAAATGCTGATAATCCTGTTAATCAACATATACACATTTAAAAAATATCTCAAAAGGTCTTACACATATATACAATATGTACAAATGCTAGTGGATGTGTACATATGTGAAAAATATAACAAAAAATGAGCCCAATAAATCAGATTTCCATGGAGTCAAGAGACTGATCATGGGAATTACAGTCATACACAAAACTCATCAAACTTTGCTTTAAACTCATTCAACATATCTGCATCAACCACAATCTGAGAGAATGCATTCCACTCACCAATTAAACTTATCCTCATTCAAATGCTCAAAACTTCCTTATATTTTATAGGGATGGCCTCTTCGTTCGCATCTCCCACTATATGAAATTTTTTTTCACATTAACCTGATAACAACCATTTACAACTCGTGTCTCAATTATGTCCCTTCTCCACCTCCTCTTCTTTATCCGCTGCTATTGAATGAACTTTAGAAAATGATACTTGGAAACTGATTAAAGATATAATCTACTTAATATCATTGTTAACAAATACAGTTACAACCTTTTTAATGTTGAAAAGAATATTCATAATAAAGGCTTTAATTTTTTTATGTCCCCAAAATCTATTGCAAAGGAGCTGTTACTTACAAAAATTGAAAAGGGTACCTCTTTTCTTCATATTGAAGAAGCTAATTTACTTCGTATGGAACCATTATTATAATTAATGATGCAAAACTGCCTACAGACAATCTCTCTCTCTCCAGCAGAACATCAAAGCAGTAAAAAAAAAAAAAAAAAAGCGATAATATTCTACCTGAAGATAAAGGTAACTTGATTGTCATTCTGGATACTGAGAAAGATAACAAAATGTTATAATTATTACAAAGAGATACTTACTCTATTCTTGACAGAGATTCAACTTGTGAGCTCCATAACCATACTAACAACCTTCTGAGAATTACTACAGAGTTTTCTAGAAATATACAATTGTCTATTCGTTCACTTAATACTTTGATTACCCGATTATATGGATTAGAAATTCATAAGGAAAATACTCCACTTAGATCCATAGAAGGCATCGATTCTCCTACATATAAGCTTTCAAAGTATTTGACCAAAACTCTAAAATGTTTATTCTGCTTGAGCTCCTTTTTCCTCAAGAATTTTGTAGATTTTGTTTCAAGTGTTAAAGACTTACACATTCAAAAAAAAAAAGAGAAAATTACGGGCTAGTTTTTGGAGATATCGCCTCTGGCTCCCACTGATGAGACCTCAATAAAGGTTGAAACCGGTCTGGGTGGTGACCCTTCCCATAATGCACAGCATTATACATGTCGGTAAGGATATGTGCTTTGCGTTATGGGATACTAAGGCAAGTGATGTGAAGTATTAGCTTCTTTATATGAGTTGCCCAGTCCTGAAAACAGGTGCAAACTTTGTTTGCATACACTTAGATAAAGGATTAAACCAAGTATATAATTTCTTAGTATATCTTTAATGGCTAGTTTCACTTTTTACAAATGAGCTTACAGAAGTTCTAAAAGATAAATTATCTTTAAAAAGAAAATTTATCTTTTAAAAGATAAATTATCGAAAAAAAGTGATGTCTTTATTAACCCATAGCATTGATTCTGGTTATTTCCAGTTTAAAGACATTATTTACAAACAGAACTTTGGTAGTCATGGGCAATCCTTTATCTCCCATACTGGCAAATTTATATTTAGAATCTTTTGAGGAAAAAGCTCTCTTCATTCCCATTGAAACCTAGGTCGCAGAAGAGATACATAGATGACATTTTCTCAATCTGGAGTCATGTACCTGATTTCTTACAGAATTTCTTAGACTATCTCAACAGTCAATACCCAAAAATTAAATTCACTTCAGAATTAAAAGATTGATGGTTCTCTCCTGTTCCTGAATGTCAAACTCACTCGTGCATTTGAAAAATTGAAAATCTCCATTTATAGAAAACCCACTCACACCAAAAAATATCTCCATGCATAGTTCCATCACTATCTGCCTCAAAAATTTGGCATTATCTGTATGTTAGGCAAATGTGCTCACTCCCTCCTCTGTGAAGAAGAGGATATCAACAAAGAACTTCAGTATCTTCATACAACCTTTTAGAAAAATGGTTATTCAAAACAAAAAGAAAGCTACTATTTAATCCATCTCCTTGCCATATTGAAGATAGGAATAATAAAAAAGGCTATGTATCTCTACCATATATCAGTAGCAAATTTGCCTAAGTTAGCTAAAGTTCTCAAAATATTTAACATTTGGGCTTCTTTTACTCCTCTACCCAACCTCTGTTCCTTACTCAGTACTCCTACACAAAAACATAACTTAAAATATTCCAGCGATTACTGTGTTTGGTGCAACTGCAACATGCCTTATTTTGACTAGATTGAAAAAATCCATCAAGTTACTTGTAGAAGAACATAGGAGACATCACATATGGCAGAACTAAAGCCACCAGCACTCTGTCTAATTACGTCCTCAATTGTGCTGACACAATGAAAACTATCACTCACCCAGTCATATGGAACAAACTGGAAAACATCTTTCGATGCTATATGATGAATGGGATAGAAAAATTGTGGAATGAAGAAATCATCCTCAATCTCAACACTAACCTCAGTTATCTCTTATATTGTCACTGTACTGCTATCCAACTTTGGCATTCACGAGATCATGAATGCATGCATGTGCCGAACAATGAAGTGATACACAGATTGCCTTCAACTGACATTTTAATGTTTAGATATCCACTCGCAATGTTTGTTTTTCTCTCATGTAATGCACCCATTGAAGTCTTCTGAAAAAATGCAATTTGCAGAAATTGGTGGATAGACAGGAGGAGGAGAGGGGAATATGATTGAGACATATAAGTTGCTAAGAGGTTATTACCAGATTAATGTCGGGGAAGTTTTGCATAGAATGGGTGAAGTTAGGAAGAGAACAAGAAGTCATTCTTGGAAGCTGTATAAGAAGGGTGTGAGCAAGTGGGTGATTGGAATGAACTGCCCAAGAGTGTGGTGAGCACAGACAGTGAATATGTTTAAGGTGCAATATGATAAACTGTGTGAATAACAATGGACCTCACATGATGAGACTCCATGGAGTTTTTTTTTATGATAATAATAATAAGTAATACTACTTATTTAAGGTCATATATTTCAGCCTGAATATTATAGGCTACCATCACTAACAACAGTAGTTAATTATAAGGTAAACAGGAACAGTGGATTAATTTGAAAAAGTAAGAACTGAATGGTTATACATAAAACAACACATTAATTAGAAGAAACACACGTATAAACCACAGTGAAAATTATTTAATTGTAAATATTTCATCCTAAGTATCTTAGGACATCATCAGTACAGTATTTAAACAAAAATTAGGAATAACATACAGTTAGGGCGCATGATTACAATAGAATCTCATGAAAACATGCATAACGTGCTAAAGTAGTACCAAAAAAAAAAAAACGTTAATTATTTAACACAGTTTTGTATGATAATTTCCCATACTTTAGGAATAGTAAGAATGTCATTGCGGTTTAGGTTTGGTCTGTGTAGTAGGGCTTCATAACTTTCTTTGTATAAACGTTCATGTTTAAATAAAGATCTATGTAAAAGTTTAGCCTTTTCCCAATGGATCCTATGGTAAAGGCATAGATCTTTTACATAGATCTTTATTTAAACATGAACGTTTATACAAAGAAAGTTCTGAAGCCCTACTACACAGACCAAACCTAAACCGCAACGACATTCTTACTATTCCTAAAGTATGGGAAATTATCATACAAAACTGTGTTAAATAATTAATGTTTTTTTTTTTTTTTTGGTACTACTTTAGCACGTTATGCACGTTTTCATGAGATTCTATTGTAATCATGCGCCCTAACTGTATGTTATTCCTAATTTTTGTTTAAATACTGTACTGATGATGTCCTAAGATACTTAGGATGAAATATTTACAATTAAATAATTTTCACTGTGGTTTATACGTGTGTTTCTTCTAATTATGAACGCACCACAGGTTTCGTTATTTAAAAAAAAAAAAAACACATTGGTATACCTGAGGGAATATTGAAATATTAATTATTCATTAGCTATTAAAAACAAATTTTGTGACCACATGTTTATTAAAGAAAACTGTTTTTAAAACTAAACAAGTACTAAAAAACAACACCCAACAAGTTTCGTTAGTTGTCAGACTGACATCTTCAGGGGTAAAAAGAACTAAAAGTTTAATCACAAACTACTAGAAATTACGAAAATTAGTTCATTTGTTGGTATTGTGAACATCAAAACAGTTCATTAAAAAACTAAATAACTGATCTATACAACCGTTAATGCGTTTTAGCTGGAGATACTATTTGTTGTAGAGTTCTGTGGTTCACGCTCACTCTGTATGAGGTTTAAAATTGGTAAATTTTTAATAAACGATGAGCAAACTTGAAATAAAATCAAATGTTGGTTTTTTTGCATTGCGTAGGAATTTTAATCATATTTGCTGCCTCTTTGAATTTTCTTGCGAAAGAGTTCTTATCTATATAGGACATGTTTTTTCTATCCCAGAGTACATCATGACTGGTAGAGGTTGTGTGAAATGCCAATCCCGATTTTGATTTTACCAAATATAGGAAAAACACAATCGTTCATTAAGAACAGCACATACTTCATAGAAAAAGTAAAAGATATAAAAGACATAGATCCTTCTGACATATTAGCGAGTTTAGATGTAGTCAGCCTTTTTGCAAAGATTCCAAGAAATTAAACAGTAAACATTCTGGAGAATCTATTGCCACCGGACATTGTACAGCTCTACAAACATTGCATGAAAACACGTTCTTCCTTTACCAAGACAAACTCTGGGAACAAAAAGGACCAGCAATGGGTTCACCCCTCTCACCAGCTCTAGCAAACCTCTACGTGGAAAATTTTGAAAATAAGGCTTTACAAAATTGGCACAAAAAAACAAAAATATGGCTCCGCTATGTGGAATGATATCTTCATCATTTGGCCAGGAACAACACTAGAACTGACTACATTTCGAGACTATGTTAACATTCTAACACAAAATTCGCTCTGGAACTAGAAGAAAATAAAAAACTTCCTTTACTAGACATCCTTATAGAAATAAACGAAAGAAAAAACAGATTATCGTTCTCCATCTATAGAAAACCAACAAGCACAGGAAGATTTCTGCACGCTACTTCACATCACCACCCCAAATAAAAAATAGGCCTAATAAAAACCTTAAAGCATACAACATCCCCAGTACAGAAAAAAAAAATGAAAGAAAAAATACAATACTTAACTCAGATCCTACAGCTGAATGGTTTCAATATGAAGTTAATTAAGAAAATTCTCAATACAGCACCTACAAGAAACTTAAATAAACAAGATTTCAAAAACGCCGTCACCCTTCCTTATATCAAGAATGTGACAGATAAATTAGCCAAACTTCTCTACAAATACAACATAACAGTGACTTTCCTGCCACTTGAAAAAATATCAAGATCTCTCTTCATCCTCCAAAACTTCCACATCACCCAATTAAAAAAACCATGGATTTATAGTATTCACTGTTCCTGTGGCATTTGCTATGTGGGCCAGACGGGGAGATCAGGAGAAATCAGGAAGAGCAAACATCAAAAGGACATACAAAATAAGAGAGAAAATAAATTGGGATTGCATTTCACACAACCTCTACCGGTCATGATGTACTCTGGAATAGAACAAACATGTCCTATATAGATAACAATTGTTTCACAAGAAAATTCAAAGAGGCAGCAAATATGATTAAAATTCCTACACAATGCAACAAAAACCAAGGTTTGATTTTAAATCAAGTTTGGTCATCGTTTATTAAAAATTTACCAAATTTAACCTCAGACAGAGTGAGCATAAACCACAGAACATGACAACAAATAGTCGTCTCCAGCTAACACACATTAACGGTTGTATAGATCTGTTATTCGGTTTTTTAACGAACTCTTTTGATGTTCACAATACCAACAAATGAACTAATTTTCGTAATTTTTAGTAGTTTGTGCTTTAAACTTTTAGTTCTGAAGATGTTAGTCTGACGACTAATAAAACTTGTCGGGTGTTGTTTTTTAGTACTTGTTTAGTTTTAAAAACAGTTTTCTTTAATAAACATGTGGTCACAAAACCGGAATAATTATATTGAAGATTAAAGATGTTAGCAAAGCTGCAAAGTTTGTAAAAGAGTTGATTGTTTACCCAATGATTTTAAAAGGGAGAAATATGCAACCAGAGAGGATATGAAAGAGCTGTTGAAAGAATTAAAAATGAAGATTAAAGAAGTAAATATTGTGTCTACTGCCTTGGTATGATAGGACAGAGATGAGAAAAAAAAGACCATGATTGTTAATGAATCATTGAGAAGATGGTGCAGGAGGTGTGCATTAATGGATGAAAGGACCTATATATGACTGACAGACTACACTTATATGGTTTTGGTGTTTGATGTTTGGAAAAAGTGTTGTTTAGTGAGAGAAGTGCAAAACCAGGGAAACTAGAGATAGTAGGAATAATACAGTCAAGCAAGGGATGATACTATCAAGTTTCTGGCCATCCCTGGGATAAATGATATAGGCCAAAATGATTATGCAATGCTGTATGCAATTTCACAGGTTTCAGAATCAAATGGATTGGTAAAGATATTATACAAAAGTACATCTGAGTCAAAGAGGATGTTGAAATGCATACACACGAATGCCAGAAGTATCAGAAATAAGGAAAAGGAATTTTGGGCACTGGTCAGCTCAAATTGAACAAAAATTATAGCCATCAGTGACACTTGGTTGACAGAAGATAATATAACTTCATGGACAGAATGCAAAGGGTATTGTACTTTCAGGGATTTTAGGTCTGGGAATGATGGATCATTTAAGGCTGTCTGGTATGACACAGAAGCCAACAGGACAAAATATATTGTTGGTCACTACCACAGACCAAGGGATCCATAAGAAGATGCTATGCATTGACAGATTAGAACAATGAGTGCAGGCCGAGCAATTATTATGGTGCACTTTAACTATGGGGACATAGATAGGGTGGAGGAAAAGGGACTTGACAAGATGGAAGTGAAATTTATACATTAACGAACAAATAATTATCTGAAACATGTTACAAAGAGGACCGGGGGTTTGAGTATGCTGGATCTGGCAACAGCATCAGAGGATATATCCCTAATCAAGGTAGACACTCAGGCTCCAATTGTGAAGAGTGACCATACAGTTTTGTTCTGGGACATCACTAAGCATATGGAATTCTCTGTCAAGAAAAGGTTTATGTTAACTGTAAAGATAATAATTATAACAGACTGAAGAGGCATCTTGAAGCAGTGCCACTGCATAAGAAGCTACAAAGAAAGAATGTCGGTAGTGCATGGGAAGTGGTCAGGCATTGTTTGAGAGAAGCATTATTAAACTGCATACCTAAGGTCGGAAGGATAAACAACATAGGAATTAAGTGGATGAGTAGAGATACAAAAAAGAAAAAGGAAATATAAAGGAAAAAAAGTGATCAGCATACTCATGAGCAGTACAAAGTGGATGCAAGAAGGGTGACTAGTATGGTAAGAAAGGCCAAATCAGATTGAGAGAAAATTGGCTAAGCAAGTCAAAGTAAATCCAAAGGAATTTTCTCATTATGTAGCAAGTAAGAGGAAAAAGGACTAAGGTAGAATGACTAATCAGTGCTGATGGTAGGAAAGTGACAGAGGCAAAAGAAATAGTTGAGTTGCTGATGTGACAGAGATTCATGTCAAAATTCAGGTAGATGAACAAGAAATGTTCAGCATACTGAAAAGTATTAATGTGAATACAGCAATGGCAGTGGATGGCATGGCAGTCCATGTGCTATTTGAATGCGCAAGAGAACTGGTATTGTTCTCATGAAATTGTTCATAAGTCTCAGCTATGGCAAGGTTCAAAGGGAGTGAAAAGAGGGTAAGAGAGTTGCATTAGATAAAGGTGACCCCAAGAAAGAAGGAACAAATTACAAACCAATTAATCTACCAGGAGTGGTTGTTAAAGTATTGGAAAAGTCACTGAAAGGTAAAATCAAACAATGGGTGAATAGGCATATGATACTCTATAGAGGGCAACACGGCTTTGTAAAGAGCAGGTCCTGTCTTAGTAATTTATTCACATTTTATAATAAAGTGACAACAGAATTGGATAATGGAAATTGCTACACCATGATACTGCTGGACTTTGAAAAAGCATCTGACAGAATACCACATGAAAACTATTACAAAATTTAGAAAGTACGGGAATGGGTACTCAGGATTCTTTACTAGGGACACTACTCTTTAATTTGTATATCAGGGATATAGGGAAAGATTTAAGTGGAGTGGGGGATATTCAGTTGTTTGCTGATAATGCAAAACTGAGGAGGATAATTTATCAATAGCTGATAAAGGTGATGTATATATCCTGCAGGATGATTTAAATAAATTGCCATTGTGGTCAAAGGATATGATTGTCAATTTAATGTTGCAAAATATAAAGTTATGCTTTGAGTTGAAAAGGTCACATCTTGTTAATCACATGGACAGTATGGGATTGCAAGAAAGTGAAGCGGCCAGGAATTTGGGGATAATGGTGGACAGAAAATTGAAGTTTAGACAGCATACTGCTAAAGTTGATAAAATAGCTCAAAGCATTTACATGCTAACAAGTGAACAAAGGGAAGTTATTATCCCTCTTTATAAGGTTATGATTTGGTTGTATCTTGACCACTATGCACAGATTTGGTCACCTGGGTTTCCTAGGGATCAGAAGATAGTAGAGGGGATTCGGAGACGAGCTGCCAAGCTGGTGACAGCTCAGTGGAATGCTCCTTAAGAGGCTAGGTTGAAGATATGGGTTACAAAGTTTAGTTGATACGCAGAAAACAGGAGACATGATAGAAACTTGTACGATATAGAAGGAGTTTTATAAAACTGACACAAAGGAAATTTTTAATATTATTATTATTACATGACACCTCCAGGAAGTCCAAGGGACTCATCAAGGAGGTCACCTACTCTACAATTCTCCATCTCCACCACTCAGTCCACCAACTACAACAAACCTTGCAAATACCATCATCATCTACACCAATGCCATCTACTGCCCAATACCACCACTGGTATTTTCATAGACAATCACAAACACCCATTCCCACAGCAAGATTCAAACCCGCAGCCTTTTGGCTGGAGAGCAGATATGCTAACCACTTGGCCAACGAGGCTGGCAATAATATTATTATTAATAATAATAATAATAACCAAGGCCCACAAAAAACAAAGACAGGCTGCCACCAATCATTGCTCATTTTACCAGCAGGTCTGAGATAATGCATTCTTGCAGCAAGCAAGAAAACAAGGCCGACAACATAGATCCTAACTGACAAGAAACTCCCAACACCAATCTATATATCTGAACACTGGACTCAATACTTTAAAAATCTTTTATACCAGGCAAGAAAAAGAAAAACAGAGAAAATCTACAAGTTCCTGTGGACTAAGGATTCACAGATATGTTTCGTTCTGTCTCATAAATATGAGACAGAACGAAAACACTCGAGTTTATATACTTGCATGAGAATCTGACCTACACAGTCTACTAATATAATACATTAACTCTCCACATCCCTAAAAACAAGATTTAAAATTACTTTTAAAACCATATCATGGAGATCTCAAATCTAGGAGAACATTTCAGTCAAAAAATATAAAGTTAAAAGTTCTTTGACTCTTTGAAGAAACGGACAGACAAGATTTCCACCAATACTGACTTCACTATTATACACACAAACATAAGAATAAAGAAACACAGGCTTACACTGATAACACTGCTCAACTACACCTTGACAAACACAGATGTACTAATACTGACCAAATTTGCCATAAACGACACAGAAACTTATGCATACAAAATTAATAATTTCCAGACCTACAACTTACGTAGACCAAACAAAAGAGGAGATGGCATCATGGAATTTATCAAAGAAAAATACAGGGTGACTGAAAAATAAACTCGTTGTGAATATGCGGAAACACTGATTTTGGAAATCACAAATAGCGACAAACATATAATCAAATACACAATAAACATAATATACAGACCCCCAGATAAAAACCCACTCAGCTTTCTGCATGAATTAGAATTATGGCTAAGTGGCATTGAATGACATAAAACACATATGCTCATCCTAACAGAAGACATTAACATAATTACTCTTGACCATGCTTCATCAACCACTAACACATACCTTGATATACTAAGTCAGTACAACATAAACTCCCCAGCAAGAGAAGAAATATTTAACAATTCATTAACACAATCATGCATTCACATTTTGGACATATGAGCTCCCATGCATACATTAGCCTGGCTGGCTGAGTGGTTAACATATCCACTCTCCAGCCAAAAGGCTGCGGGTTCGAATCCTGCTGTGGACATGGATGTTTGCGATTGTCTGTGGAATTATCAGTAGTAGTGGTCGACAGTAGATGGCGTTGGTGTAGTTGCAGTGCAGTAAATGAAATCACAGTTACTTCTACCAAAACTTAATTATAATGAATAACATCAAAACACAGATGTTAATTATACATAATCCAAGATTCATGTGCCTTGTACCACTATCGCTACACTGTCACACATGTCACTGCATTAACAACAAAAATAGCTGCCAATGTCCTGAAATCACCCCCATAACACATGCAAAATACCTTGGCCTTCACATAGATTGCCACTACAAATTGACAAAACATATAGACTACCTACACACTAAACTCCGCATCATTGTAGCAAAACTTTTCTGAGTAAAAGACATGATTCCATGTAACATAAAAAAAAACTATATCATGGTATCTGCAAATCACTCCTCAGGTACAGCATAACAATCTATGCTAACACATCATACAGCCATCTAGTGAAAATAGAACATTACATCAGAAAATTATTTCAACAGTGATTTGGAGGCCTGACATATAACAGCCAATAACCGAGCCCTATAAGGCGATGCAAAAAATCCTAAGCATAAAAAATCTGAAACACTACTTAATGTTACTAAGTAATTACTTCAACAACACCTATCGTAACAACAGAGACATGTTTCATAACATGACCCACCACAACTCTTTACACCCCAAGATCCTGCAACAACACATACGGTTCTGCAGTGAGATCACATCTCATACCCAAGTTACTCAACAACCAACCACAAAATTTAAAACACAGACAATTACAGAATGTTAAAACACGAAATGTGGAAGATAAACCAACACAATTAATACAGCACTCACACATTTTTCACTTCACAAACCACCACAATCCAATACAATGCCTGCTTTCCACCAATAAAAAATACCAAACATAAATGTGTATGCTAATCCTACTCTCTTCATAAAAGCTAACCCTAGCTTCGAAGCAGGTGGGATTAGCACAGCTTAATCAAATAATCCTCATTTGCCAATCACTACAATTAACTTCAAAGTCACAATACCTTAAATAATAATAATAAGGATGATAATAATAATTATTACTGTATTATATAACATTCTGTACAAACCGAAAATTTAACATGTGAATAGTCTAAATATAAATAGCTATAGGATAAAAATAACACTTTGTCAAATAAAAAAAAGGGATATATATAAATGATAGTACAACAGGACAGAATTTCATACCGGCTGGGGTGTCGCCCAGTTAAACAAGGCATTTTGTTTTTGCCAGGGAACCAGGGCAAACAGTGAAAAGTCAGCTACTGGAACAAATCTGAAAACATACCCGAACTCAACATCCAAAGATAAGATCGGTACTATCAACATAAGAAGCCTGAATGGCAAAGAAATGGAGCTAGCTGAAGAATTAGATAAGTAGACTGACATAATAGGGATGACAGAAATAAAAAAGACAAAAACTTGTGAGATCTTTCTGGCCAATATATACAAAATGTTATATTTAGAAAATGACAATCAAGGAAAAGAAGGAGTAGCAATAGTATTCAACACTAAATGAACACATTATTGGAGTATTTCATCCTAGAGGAGTCAGTTTTAATGCTAGAGGGATAGGGCAGGTTTGAGGTTTAGAGGTACAGGAGAAGAGTGCGTTTCAGATACTGAGTATTCTGGATGTCAGTAAAGCTTTGGGACTGAATGTTAATTCACCATGAGTTTGAGAGAATGTGCTAGGGAACTGACAGTGCCTTTAACCTGGCTTTTCAATGTAAGCCTGGCTGCGGGAAAGGTGCCCAGTTAAGATAATGCCATTGCATAAGGGTGCTAACAGACTGGAAGTGTCTAATTATACGTCAGTTTGTGTGTCATCTGTAGTTGTTAAGATCTTGGAGAAAGTACTGAGGTACCGTATAGAGCATTGGGCAGATGAGAGTAATGTTATCTGTGAGAGTCATCATGGATTTGTGAAGGGGCGCTGTTGTTTTAGCAATATGCTAGCCTTTTATAATAACGTTACAAGAACATTAGATGAGGGAAAGGCATATACTGCAATTTTCTTAGACTTAACGAAGGCATTTGACAAGGTGCCACATGATAAGCTGATATTTAAGTTGCAGCACATGGGTCTGGATGTCAGATTGGTCAACTGGATTCAGGATTGGCTGTCTGATAGGTATCAGAGAGTTGTGTATGGTGGAGCAGTTTCAAAGATGCAGAGGGTTACAAGTGGGGTCCCACAGGGCTCAGTACTAGGACCTATATTGTTTAACCTTTATATCAATGACATTGCCAGTGGATTGCAAGGGGATATTCAGTTGTTTGCGGATGATGCGAAGCTGAGAAGGATTATTAGTGATAGTGCAGATGTGGTAGCCCTGCAAGAGGTTTTGAATAAGCTAGATGGATGGGCAAATGAATGGGGGTGTCAGTTTAATGCAGCAAAATGTAAGGTCTTGAGGTTTGGAAAACATCGATGGAATGCTGCATACCCTATGGGAGGAGTTATATTGGAGGAAGTTGGGGAGACAAGAGATCTGGGGTTGATGATTGATAGAAACCTGAAATTTAGGGGACATATTGCAAAGGTGATGAAGGTAACAAAAAGGATTGCTGCAATTATGAGAAGGACACTGACCTGCAGAGATAAAAGGGTTATCATTCCGTTGTATAAGTCTCTGATCAGACCACACTTAGACTATTGTTCTCAGATCTGGTCCTCAGGATTTGAAAGAGATAAATTAACTGTGGAAAGGGTACAAAGGCAGATAACAAAGATGGTGTCAGGACCGTACAATGTTAGTTATGAGGATCGGCTGAGGGAGTGTGAACTGCAGAGTTTGGTGGATAGAAGAAGGAGAGGTGATATGATTGAGACTTTTAAACTGTTGAGAGGTGGTCACAGGGTTGACACTAAGGAGTTTTTTCGTCACGACTCCTTCCCGCTTGGTTGAACAGCGGGAAGGAGTCATGACAAGGGGCCATCCCTGGAAGTTACGAAAGGAAACTGTGAGCAAGAGGGTGAGGAGTGGTTTCTTTGCATGGAGGGTGACTGCACCGTGGAATGCATTGCCTGATGGAGTGGTGAGAGCAAGAACAGTCAATGAGTTTAAGGAGTGGTATGATAGACTGTGTTTCTTAGAAGGGAAACCTCCCCCTCAATGAGTCATGACAGATAATAAATTTAGTTTAATCCTTTATCCAAGTGTGAGCAAACAAAGTTTGCGCCTGAAAGTATCTTCAGGACTAGGGCAAGGTGATACAACACCAGGGCAACTCGTTGCAAAGGTGTAGCAAGCTTGCCCTGGTGTTGTATCACCTTGCCCTAGTCCTGAAGATACTTTCAGGCGCAAACTTTGTTTGCTCACACTTGGATAAAGGATTAAACTAAATTTATTATACTCTAACCAAGTGAAAAATAAACTTTCAACGAGTCATGACAGACTTTATGTTCTTAGGAAGGACCTCCCATGATGAGTCTTTTGACTCCATGGAGGCCTGAATAATAATAATAAGAAGAAGAAGAAGAAGAAGAAATAAGAGGCAAATCTTCTTGAATGGCAGGCAGTCTCGAGTAGAGTGATGTGGGCAAATATCAGAATGGGGAACTGGACAATGAGATGTATTTGTGCCTATGGTCCCACAGAAGATTCTACTAAGGTAGAAGTGGAGGAATTTTTGAGGCTTTAGAGAAAGCAACTGACACAATGAAAAAGGAAAAGTTGGTCCTTGTTGGGGATCTAAATAGCAGAGTAGGAAATGATTGTCAGACATACAAAAATATTTTGGGAAAATTTAGCAAAGCTAATAATAATGGCAAATATCTGATGGATTTCTGCTCAGGACATGGACTGGTTATTACTAACACCATGTTCCAACATAAAAATGTGCACAAATTCACATGTAGAGAAGAGGCAAGCAATAAGAAAAATCTCATTGACTATGTTATTGTTGATAGTGATGATTTCCCACTGGTGCAGGACACCAGAGTGTGCAGAGGATTTGAAATTGGAAGTGATCACCATTTAGTCTTGAGCTGGATGTAATTGAATTTCATATTGAAAAGAAGAACATGTAAGAAAGTTTTAAAGCGAATAAAAGTTGAGTAGCTCTCGAATCTGTACTGTAGACTAAAATTCACAAACATTATTCAAGAAAAAATGAGACTTTGAGAACAGGAATCAAACCTCGAGATTCAGTGGCAAGCTCTGGAGAAAACATTGATTGATTCTGCCAGAGAGGCATGTGGTGAGGTTGTCTGCAAGGATAGAAAAATCAGAACTCCATGGTGGACACGGGAAGTTAAAGAGGCAGTGAAGGAAAAGAAGAAAGCATATCAAAAGTTCCTGGCAAATAAGTCAGCTTGTGCTCTTAGAGAATACAGAGACAAATGTAAGAAAGCTAAACACTGTGTTAAACTAGCAAAATAAAAGTCATGGGAGGACATTGGTAAGAACATAGAAAATAAATATCAAGAAGATGGCAAGATATTCTGGAGGTTTTTGAAGAAGCTCAGAAATGAAGGAACGAGTGTTGTGAAAGGAATTAGAAATAAAGGTGACATGAAAACTGGAGAAAAAGATATCCTTGAAGTATGGAGTAATTACTTCGAATATTTGATAAATGAATCTACTGGAATAAAAAGGAGTTAGCTGATTTTTTTTTTTTTTGAAACAAGCAGTGATAGCACAATGGTAAAAAAACACTCAACAGGCATGCAGTCAGGAATATATATCCATACTTGAAGTAGAAAAAGCCATCAAATGCTTGAAATGTGGAAAGGGAGCAGAAGTAGATGATATTCAACCAGAAATGCTGATGTATGGAGGTATAAGAGTCTTACAGTGGCTGCACTGCATAATTCAGAAGGACTGGACAGAGGGACGAATTCCTGATGATTGGAGTAGAGCTCTCACAGCACCCGTATATAAAAACAGAAATAAAACTGAATGTAAGAATTACAGAGGAATTTCCCTACTGAGTGTTCCTAGTAAGATTTATGCAAGTATACTTGAGAAACGGTTGAGAAGAATTGTGGAAGAGCTTGGTGAAGAACAAGCAGGATTCAGGCCAAATAGAGGCTGTCAGGATCAGATCTTCACTTTATGACAAATAGTTGAGAAAGCATGGGAATATAACAAAGATCTGTATTTAAGGTTTGTCAATTTGGAAAAGGCATATGACAAGGTGCCAAGAGAGAGAAGCTATTCAATACGCTGCAGTTATATGGTGTCAATGGGGCATTATATGAAGCAATACTTAGTCTTTATTTGAGTTGTACATTATCAGTTAGAATTGAAGGAAGTGCAGGAAGATGGTTTAATGTTAAATCTGGTGTGAGACAATGTACATTATCCCCTCTGTTATTCATTATCTATATGGATCACATTATGAAGGAAAGTGGTATTAAACCTGATATCAAAATTGGAGATGTTAATGTTAGCTCTTTGCTTTATGCAGATGATGTTACATTTCTAAATAAATCCGCTACAAGTCTGCAAGATTCCCTGAACAAATCGAATAACTGTTGTAATAGATGTGGTATGAAGGTCAGCAATAAAAATGCAAAGACAATGAAAATAGGCAGAAGCATTGAAAATGTGAACTGTGTTGTAAATGGAGAACCTGTGGAACAAGTAAAACATTTCAGCTACTTAGGCACGCTTTTTAGTGAAGATGGTCAATTAAATATGGAAAGCCCATAGAATCAACAAAGCTGGTATGGTAGGAAGTCAATTAAATAAATTCATATGGAATAAGAGAGAAATTAGTCGGAACACTAAATTAGCTGTATACAAGACAGTGTTCAAACCAGTTTTAACTTATCAATCTGGGTCAGAAGTAAAACACTTGACCAAAGACTAGAGACTGCAGATATGAGAGTCCTGAGAAAGATTAGGGGCATGAAAAGATGGCATCAATAACCATATCAGATTAAAAACGAGGATATTAGGAAAGAACTTGACATTGTTAGTATCCAGGAATGCATTAGCAGAGCTAATGTCAGGTGCTATGGTGACTTAAATAGAATGGGCGAGAAAAGATGAGCAAAACCAGTGTTCTCTGCCAGGCTGGCAGGAAAACAACCCAGAGGAAGACCAAGATATAGGTGGATTGATACTGTACAAAGTGCCTTAGACAATAGAACTATAAGATCTGATAATGTTGGAGTCTTGACAAGTAACAGACTGATTTGGAGGAAAATGGTAGATAGGAAGTTAGTAATGAA
The DNA here is from genome assembly GCF_054136105.1 of Typopeltis vanoorti. NCBI lineage: Eukaryota > Metazoa > Arthropoda > Arachnida > Uropygi > Thelyphonidae > Typopeltis > Typopeltis vanoorti. Next base: position 2,306,109 of record NC_143549.1, on the reverse strand, counting down.
GTGAATGCAAGAAAGGAGGTAAGCTTTTTTCAATATATTGATATTAAAAAAACTTACCTCCTCCAAATGGGATGAAGACCCTAACACACTGAGATCTTCTGCCTTGGCCCTTTGCTATTCTTCTGAGGAATATGCCTGCCCAGTATAGTTCAGATACTGCCATGCTGAAAAACGTGATCCAGCAATGAATGAAAGCTGCCACTTAATTACAGGATGCCTGAAACCAACACCACTAAAAGACCTGTATACTTTGGCTGCTATTGCACCTCCTTCAATTCAAAGATCTGCATTCTCAGCTGATGAAAGAAGCAGACAAATGAATGATGAACGCCACCCACTATTGCCCAAAGACTAAGATCCCAACACAGCTTCCTGGCAACTGTTGAACCACCTAAAACATTCCCAGAGACAAGACTTCAACGATGGCATGCACTATATCCTGAAAATAGTATTCCAATAGCCAAACATCTTCCACGTGGTGCCCACTTGAACTGGAATATTTGGAAAAGTCTCAACAGACTGCAAACGACAGGACACTACAAACAAAACCTCATCAAATGAGGCTACCCCACTGGCCCAGACAATTGTGAGTGTGGGACAACCCAGTCCATGGAACACCTTCTTTCTTGCCCCTTTCTTCCATCACCTTGCACAAAAGAGGACCTTATATCCTGCACAGAAAAAGCAGTTGATTGTGCAAGATACTGGAGGAACATCTGACCATATTTATTGTATATAAGTTATGTATAGTTTCCTTTTTTTCATATTTAATTATTATTTCCCTGTATAATTCACCCACCAAATCTAAACTGATCTCATTGTAATGTATCCTAATTTGTTGTAAATGATGTTGTGCCACTTACTACTGTACCACTTGTGTTCGGATACGAAATAAATATATAAAATAATGATGTAAATTTTTTATGTAGTATTATCGTATCCTGTACACCCCTTGAGGGTGCATAGCAGGAATTTGATGATGATGATGATAGTGATTATAATGATCATAAACTGAAAAAATCATAATGGGTATCATACCTTTTCCATTTCATTAACTCTTTGCACTCTTCCATCCAGCTCTCGTCGAATGGCTGCTGCTTGCTCATCTTGAGAATCAAGCTGCAAAGTAAAAAATTTATAGAGAAAGTTATCCAAAATTTAAAAATTATCCCAAACAAATTCCATTTCATTTTGTAATAATTTTTCTTGCTCACCTTATGCAGCTTTCATATACAGAAGCTGTATAAAGGGAACAAGAGAGTGAGGACTGCTTTCCCCCCCCCCCCCATCAACAGTGATTGGAATGCAATGGCTGAGAGCAGGGTTCTGGATCCTACTGATAATGATCATAAAAAAATAAATAATAAATAAAAACAGAACCAGAGCAAACAATGAAAGTAGAAAAGAACAGAAATGGGAGAAAAACAAAAAGAAATAAAATTACTAATAATGTCCCGTCCCAAAGAGATGCTTCACATGTAAGGGTATGTTGCTTTTGACATCTACAGAGAATTTAATAGCATCTGGTATCTGCAATAAATTAACACGCCCCTGCTTACCTTTCAGATTTGAAGTGCAATACATAACTTTCATTAGTCAAGTCGAACACTTTCTCAAGGTGCAGTCTGTTTCTACCAAAAGGACCCGAGTGTTCTCAGCAAAAGTTCCGCAGTCAAACACAAAATGATTATGAGCAACTCATCTTACATTAACCAAATTCAACACTCTAAAACTCTGCGTCCAAAGTTTCCAGTGCTGTTTTTTTTGTAAATTCTTTTTTCTCCTTCACTTGGTCAGAAAGTAAATTATATTTGACAAGAAATTACAGTCTTCTTATAATCCCTTCCAAGACTTCAAACTTCCAAGTGTGATTCCTTGTTTTTCCCATACACCCCATGTATTGAAAAATTTCTTTTGTATCAATCTTGTAAAATCCCTTTAGTAAATTATATGTTTCTAATCTTAATGTACAATTGTATCCCCTCTCCTCCACCTGTCATCTAAACTCTGCAACCCAGAGTTTAGATGACAATATTTACCCTCGATCTATCCTCATAGGGAATGTTTCACAGACTTGTCACGAGCTTGGTCACTCATCTCTGAATCCTCTCCACCCCAACTCCCGGTTCATGCCGATTGCCAACTGCAAAGGGAGGCTGCCGCTGAATGAAAGTTCTGCCACTATGCATGATGCATTTGCTAAATAGAAACTTTTTTACTTTATGCTCGCTTGCATCTTGTTCAAAAAGTATAGTCGAAAATGTTATTTATTCCCTTATGAGATCACGGACATATCTTCGAATGGATGCAAGTTGAGGGATAACTGTATTAAGAATAAAAAGTAAAGTGCAAGAAACAAATGCTATTTGTTTTGTTTTTTTATTAATAAGAAAATTCTAACTGGCTGATGTAATTAATTATTAATCTTACTTGGACTTCTTTTTTTTTGCAAAAATTTTATTAAGTAGTTTTAAACGTGATATAGCTTACTATGGTATGTTGTAAGTTGCTATAATGTAGTCACATACATACACAGATATTCCTGAAGATAATTTTAATGTAAAGAGTGAAATGTAGAATTTTATTATTAAAGTTTTTATCTCAAACAATAGTTCACTTCATAAATCAAATATAATGAGTACTATTCTCTGTTTAATTTTTCTAAATGAAAGGATTAACATTGTGCAGTAATGATATCATTTTCGTTATCTACCTCTGCACCCTCTCCATCATTACTTCAGCCTTTTCAAATCCTGGTGACAGCATCCAAGCAAAGTAATAAAGATGTCTGATCACAGCTTTTTGAACTCCACTCTTTTATCTCTGTGGTTAATGTCACCTTTAATAATGTAGAAGTATTAAAATTCGTGAAAACAGTTCAGAGAACTGTCTTCACAAATTTTGAGTATGTCCTCCAAACTGCTAATTTTTATCTACAATCACCCCAAGTGCTCTTTTTTTTTTTCTTCACTTCTTCAAGCATAACTTGAAGGCCAAACTAAACACCCAATCGAAACATCCCATTTATAGCTTACAAATTTTAAAACCTTACATTCAGCTGCACTAAACTGACATCTGATTCAATTCAAATTCTCCTAAACAGCCAAAACATCAGCACTCTTACTAATAACCGTCCTAAACTTTACATCATCTGTGAACAATTGAATATATTCCCATTCCCCTTAGTTTATGTCAATGACAATATCACTGACATAAATATTAAAAAGTAACGGTCCCACTACTAAACCCTATGAGGCCTTCCTACTACATGATACTGATGGCCCCCCATTTCCCCTTCCAACATACAATTGATATCCATCAGAAAGCCAATTATCAATCCAATCCACTAATCTGGTACCCTGTCAAAAGCCTTTGAAAAATCAAAAAAAAAAAAAAAAAAAAAAAAAAAATTGACAGAGTAAGTCTTATTTATCCTCATCTGCTGCTCGTTAATCTATTATAAGAGGCAACCGACTACAAAAACAAGAGTGCCCCCTTAAGAAATCCATGCTGGCCTGCATAAATAATATTTACCCTTATCTAACAATCCATATATATGTTCTTACAAATTTTTCCAAAATCCTAAGAACCAGAGAAAAAATACAAGCTGATCTACTGGTTGATACTTTCATTCTGTCACCACATATGGCACTATCTTTCCATCCTTCCACTCTTCATGAACTTACCCTTCATAATAGCCACATTCCCTTTAAACAGGTAGCAAATTCCCATCTAGCATCCCTCTCTCTCCCTCCCTCCCTGCTTTACTGACATCTCCTCTTCATTCACTTCTAATCCTTCGCTGCTCTTTATCCTTCTAGGAATAAAGCCTGCTTTACCATAATGGAACACTCTAATAAAGTAATCATTAAATAGCTGAATTATGTGAAAGGATAGTGAAGTGCAACATACAGCATCTTTCACTCAAATGCCAAATCATCTTCTCGTGGTGCACTAAAAGTACAAACAAGGCACTGGTGACTGAGTGGGGGCAGTATAACTGTAACAGAGCAAATGCTGTTAGAACCACCTGTCCACAGGTGTTAGGAAGCAACCCCTACCACTGGAGTTATGAAAGCCTAACAAAAGGTAAACAAAACTGGTGATAATGATAATAATGATAATTGCAACTTGGAATGCAAGGAGCATTGCGAACAAAGAAGAGGACTTGATGGACAATTATGTATAATAAAAGAAATAAAGAAAAAAAAATAACTATATATATATATATATATATATATATCTACAGAAGAATTAAAAAGAAGAAGAAAGAGCTCATGTTGGAGGTTTAATGGATTATCATCAGCACTGGATTACAAAAAACTTTTTGTAACAACACACACAGAAATATAATACAATAGCGAGTGAAACTAAAATCATATCTAGGTGGTGCGCCCTCTATGGGCATTTGCAGGTGGCCTAGGATGTAAAGAGGGATCTCTGATAATTAATGTTTCCCAAATTTTGGGAAATTTAATGCAACCGTATTTGTTTAAATTCGGTTGATTCCTGAGTGCAGATGCAGATTCAAATAGTCTTTCTTTTTTTGAATTTACTATGGTGGAGCATGGTGGTTTTTTTCCAGGAGATCCTATGGGTTGTATCCAAAACATGGTCTGCAAGGCCAGATTGACCATCATCGTAACTGCAGATGTATGACTTGTGTTCTTCTAACCTATGGTTGCTAATTTGCCTGTCTGATGAAGTAAGCCAGTTTACTGCATAAGGTACTCTATATACTCCACGCAATGAGAGGAGGGAGCTGGTCTTTGGTGGAATGGATAAGGGTAGCAAGTTTACGGTGGGGCTTAAAAGCTGTATGAAAGTTTTACTTTTTTAATGATCTGGCTACTTTTTCTGATGTACCATGGATGTAAGGTATGGTGATGGCATTTCTGAAGTCATTCTGAAGAGATGGTTAGGGAATGGGGAAGGACTTGATTATTTTTTTTAATTCTGTAGTCACTGTAGCCATTGGAAATGAAGGTGTTGTGTATGTGTTTGAGTTCGGTTGAAAGGGTAGTTTAACTGGAACAAAGATTGTGGGCTCTATTGGCAAGAGTTTTAATAATGCCATATTGCTGAGAGGGGTGGTGGTGGGAGAGTTTATGAATCTATCTGCTGTGTGAGTAGGTTTTCTATATACAGAGAAAAAAAGGTTACCATTAGGAAGGAGGTTTAATATTCCATTAAATTTCCAACATGCATTCTTCACAGCACTTAAGCCTTAACACATGAAAGAAGAAAGAGAAAAGGGAGGTATAATGATGAGGGGTTTCTTTATATGGGATTTTTTTCAACTGAAGGTGAGTTAGCCAATCTCACATGGAGTTACCAACGTTTTTTCTCTTGGAAACTTCGGTTTTTCATCCCACATACAGGCAAATCAGCATCAGAACACATGAAATTTACAGACAAAAAATACTGTTGTTGGTGGTGATGGGCAGTAGATGGTGTTGGTGATAGTCACATGTAGTGGGAGAATAAGGTAGTAGAGGAGACGGTGAGATTTTTTTTAGCAGAGTGAAGTAGAGTGCCCCCATGGAACACTCTACTCCACTAATAAAAATCTATGAAGAACAATACTATAACTACTGGACTGAAAGACTAACAGAAATAAGACTAAAAACATTAAGAGGCCACATAACAATAATCGAGGCATATACACCAAAAGAGGAGGGAAAGAAGAAGACAAAATCTGTTATAAAGAGTTGTTATAAAGTCATAGATAAAACAAATAAAACAGGTTATTTAGTACTAGTAGTGGATTTAAATGCTAGAATAGGAAACAGGAAATATAAAATAAACATAGGGAGAGATTTGTAATCAAAATGGACAAAGTGTGAGATTATATGGTGAAGACAAAGGAAAAGGATACACAGTAATATACTTGGATTTCGCAAAGCTTTTGATAGAGTACCTCATGACTGGTTGACAGTCAAGCTAGAGTAGATGGTGTTGGATATTACACTGGTGCACTGGATTGGAGACTTGCTATATGATAGGTATCAACAAGTTGTGTATGGGGGAGCGATATTCAGGAAAAGGAAAGTCACTAGTGGAGTGTCTCAGGGGTCTGTTTTAGGTCCATTACTGTTTAACTTGTATATTAATGATATAGGTGAAGATTTGGATGGAGATATTCAGTTGTTTGCAGATGATGCAAAATTGGGACGAACCATGAAGTGTAGTGAAGATGTTGTGGCCTTACAGGAAGACTTGAATAGATTGAGTGATTGGGCACAGAAATAGGGATGTGAGTTCAATGTTGCAAAATGTAAGGTTTTAAAATTTGGAAAACAAAGATGGGATGCAGAATTTATGCTTGGTGAGAATATATTGTTGAAGGTAGAGGAAATAAGAGATCTGGGGGTAATAGTGGATAAGGATCTAAATTTAAAGGGACACATCACCAAAATCGTGAAGACAACACAAAAGCTTCTAGGAATCATGCGGAGGACACTGACGTGTAGAAGTAGAGAGATTCTTGTTCCGTTGCATAAGGCTTTGATTAGGCCACACATGGACTATTGTGCCCAGATTTGGTCACTGGGGGATGAAGAGATGTTGGAAAGGGTCCAAAGGAGACTGACTAAAGCAGTTTCTGACCTCTGGAATGTCGAGTATGAGGAAAGATTGAGAAGATGTAATTTGCAGAGTCTGGTGGACAGGAGGAAGAGGGGGGGGGGATATGATATAGACCTACAAGTTGGTAAGGGGGTTGTCATAGGATCAATGCTGGAGAAGTTTTACAGAGAATAGTGGGAGATCAGGGGAGTACCAGAGGTCATCCCTGGAAACTGTATAAAGAGGGTATGAGTAAGCGGAGGCAGGTTTTTTCGTGCAGAGTTGTGAATGATTGGAATGCCTTGTCTGAGAATGTAGTGTCTGCAAAGAGTTTGAATGTGTTTAAAACACAGTATGAATCTGTGTGTGTGTGATAAAAGGACCTCCCAGATGAGTCTTTGACTCCATGAGGTCTTGGGGTGGTAATAATAATAATAATATATCCTTTATAATATGAGAATAACAAATTCAGTATTATTTCAGTATATTAATAATATTTTTTTTAAATAATATTATTGCAAATTTGGAATTAGCCGAGTTAATCCTAAACATAAGAGCAAACTGAGGCTCTGAAATTCTGATCATTATATGTATGTGAAAAATTTGTTTTAAACCAAAATGGCTAAAAATAAATAAAGTGGAAAATAACAATCAACCGAGTTACAAAATTTCTTCATCACAAGAAATCCCTGTCTTTCACAATATGAAGTCAGCCTCATCTTTTAAGCACAGAAGAAAGAAAAGAACACTACATAAATAAAATTAATTAAAGTCTGTCATCTGTTTACATATGTTCACTGGCCTGTGTCTCTCTTTTATGGTTTCATTTTCTTAGAAGGGAAAATCTGCCATCATGTCCAAGAATTAAGTCCCACCAGAATGTTTCTAAGTGTTCCTCTTCGGAATTTATTTCATTATTTCATTTATTCCTAAAAAGTAAGATACTGATTTATCATACTCTTTCAGGATACCAAAACATCCTTTAAATACCAATTGATCAAAATTCAGTCATATTGTGAAAGATTCTGATTTCCATCACCAACATTCCACCCCTCCCCTTCACAAAAAACAAGGTTTTGTTTCAATACCTTTAAAAATAAACTCTTGACATGTCTCATTAACCAACCTGTGAATTTGTAATATTTGTAGCATTTCTGTCTTCATTGCAGAAATATTTTATAATTTTTGTTTCTTTTATAGGAACCGCCAAATGGAGAACAAACCTTAGCAATCTACACAAATATTTTAACCATTGATCCCAACACACAGATGAAACGAAAATGAAGATTTCACAGCCATCTGAGATGACCAAAAGCAATCAAACACTGCCATTTAATTCTTTTCATCATAAAACTATAAACAAATAAAATAATCATTCTTAGTACTACATCAATTAAAATATGAAAAGAATGAATAAAGAGAAAGATGACATTACACTTCATTCTTTTGTAATTCATTCATTCCAAGGAGAAAGAAAGATGTGCAGAAATGGATGGGGGGGAGGGTCTGCATGAAAGTCACTCCTATAATTTCTCCTCTTAGGACAAATTATGTAAAAAATTATAGGGTGTAAGCGATTTACATATATTATTTTAAAGAAATGTATTTTATCGAATTCAAAATATATTTGAATTTTGAAGTTAGAACTCTTGCTTGATAAGAATAAGTGGGCTATAGCTACCAGAAAGCCACAGAGCATATAACTAAAGTGAAATTTTAGATTTCAAAGCTTTTACGTGTGTTCTGCCTCAAGCTGCTTTTCGTCAAAGTATTTTTATAGGAATATATATGTTATACAATTACTTTGAATATACCATGATTCTTGGAAAACCTCAAAGCTCAAATCTAATTTTTCAACTAAGGATTTACTTTTCAATTAATATTCATAACATATGAATATGTTGGTTAGACATACCTCTAACTTTTCAGAAAATGAGAATGGAACTAAATAATTAATTATAAAAACTTTAATTCATAACTATCTATATTTCAGCAATGTTACATTGCTATCTTCAGGGATCAGAAAGCAATCATATATGTGCACACAAGCACTCACACTAAAGATGAGGCTGAAGAAACTGTCCTACTATGAAGAAAACTGAAAACTGTCCTAATATGACCAAACAGGCAGAACAGCCAATATCAAGATATCTGAACACAAGGACGACATCTGGTTCCACCAATACAGCGACTCAGGACTTGCTGACCATGCACTGGACACCCACCACAGAATACGCTGGAAGAAGGCCACTTTGATTACACTGAAGCAAGTACAAATTGCAGCACATGAGTCTAGATGTCAGATTGGTCAACTAGATTCAGGATTGGCTGTCCGATAGGTATTAGAAAGTTGTGTATGGTGGAGTAATATCAAAGAGGCAGAAGGTTACAAGTGGGGTTCCACAAGGCTCAGTACTGGGACCTATATTGTTTAATCTTTATATCGATGACATTGTCCATGGATTGCAAGGAGATATTCGATTGTTTGCGGATGATGCGAAGCTGGGAAGGGTTATTAGTAATAGTGCAGATGTGGTAGCCCTGCAAGAGGATTTGAATAAGCTAGATAGATGGGCAAATGAATGAGGGTGTCAGTTTAATGTAGCAAAATGTAAGGTTTGAGGTTTGGGACTGCATACTCTATGGGAGGAGTAAAACTGGAGGAAGTAGGGGAGACAAGAGATCTGGGGTTGATGATTGATGGAAACCTGAAATTTAGGGGACATATTGCAAAGGTAGTGAAGGTAACACAGAGGATTGCTGCAATAATGAGAAGGACACTGACCTGCAGAGATAAAATGGTTATCATTCTGTTGTATAAGACTCTGATCAGACCACACTTAGACTACTGTTATCAGATCTGGTCCCCAAGTTTTGAAGGGGATAAATTAACTGTGGAAAGGGTACAAAGGCAGATAACAAAGATGGTGTCAGGACTGTACAATGTTAGTTATGAGGATAGGCTGAGGGAGTGTGGACTGCAGAGTTTCGTGGCTAGAAGGAGGAGAGGTGATATGATTGAGACTTTTAAACTGTTGAAAGGTGGTTACAGGGTTGACACTAAGGAGTTCTTTCGCTTGGTTGAACAGCAGGAAGGAGTCGTGACAAGGGGCCATCCCTGGAAGTTATGAAAGGAAACTGTGAGAAAGATGGTGAGGAGTGGTTTCTTTGAATGGAGGGTGGTTGAGCCATGGAATGCATTGCCTGATAGAGTGGGGAGAGCGAGAACAGTCAATACGTTTAAGGAGTGGTATGATAGACTTTGTGTTTCCTAGGAGGGACTTCCCTCGATGAGTCTTGATAGACTTATGTTTCTTAGAAGGGACCTCCCACGATGAGTCAAAAGACTCATCGTGGGAGGCCTGAATAATAATAATTATTATTATTTCTTGAATTAGCCTCGGATCTGAAAAACTTCCCAAACCTTAACAAATGTGGGTGTACGAGACTGCCCCAAAATGCAGAAGAATATATTCTAAGATCTTCAGCCCAACGGAAGACAAACTAAATTTAGCCTGCTAGGGGGCACCTTTTAGGGCTCCAGGATCAACGTCAGTTGATTTTATTCAGCCTCATTTGCTTAGTGTAAGTGCCTGCCTGCATGCACATATCATTGTTTTGTGATCTCTGAAGATGGCAATGTAACAGTGCCGAAATATAGGTAATTATTAATTAGAGATTTTATAATTAATAATTTAGTTTACATTGCCATTTCCTAAAAAATTAGAAACAAGCATATGAACTTATCAGTTTTCATGCCATTAGATTGTTTTATTTCTGTCATAACCGCATTGTCTTCAAACTTCAACTCAATGCTTTTGGTTTACCCATGTTTTTGAGTTATAGCATCCCTCTGAAACAGAAGGTGACAAAACTGTGGGATATGATTCCCCACACACATATTCCTGAATTTATTCTTGATACAAAAGTCAAAACGTGAAATTTTATTTTAATTTAATTAAAGTACATTCTTGAACATGGTAGCTGTGTCTCCATAATTATTCATAATGAAGGGGTGACAGTTTGGAGTCCACCTAAATAGACAAAATTATTGCCGATTTAGAGACTGCAAACTTAATTTCGATAAACATTAATATCATTCCATCACTAATTAAGACACCACTAATTTTGACACTACAACATTTATTGACATCACTAACAGTCGCCAAAGAACGTGGCGGTGGATTTGAGCTGTGCTAAAAAAATTTTTAAAAAAGTGTTTTAAAATGGTGTATAGTGTGACTTTGTTACGAATTGTGGTACATTTTTTCTTTCACTAACATAAGTCACAGAAAAAATGAAGAACAAGTGTTCTTCAGTGGTGCTGCTTTTGGAGTTTAGTTGTTCTTTATACTGTGTTATTTTTGGGTTAGGGCGAGGTCATAGTCGTATGCACCTACAGTGGAAGAGAAGAAGAAGATAAGTTTTGTTATTTAGTATAGTTAAATATAGTTTATACTGATAGTATTGCATGAGTAAATTAGCTGAGTAAATTAAAACATGACATAGTATAGTAGAGCATTTAGTATTTAGTTATAGTAGTTCTTTGGCACTATTTGAATGATGGTGGTAGCGGCAGCTCCAATTATAAATAGCATATCACCAAGTCCTCTCCCATTTAAGGACTATAATTTTGCATAACATACTACAAGATTTTGTGGCATGTGGTGCTTGTGGTATGTATGAGTCCCGGCAGTTGAATATGAGGAGGGTGAGAGGAGGAGGAGTGCATATATGCACAAAATGTAGGAACTTATTGAGTCAGACACTACGATAATCGACCTCGTTGCGTTAGGAGCGAGAGAATCTCAACCTAGAGAGAGAGAGAGACAAGTAGTGTGATAGAGGGTGAGAATAACGAGTGAAATATGAATGAAAGAATAAGAGTGATGAGTGGGGAAGGCATGAATGATTGTCAAGTTTTCAGATATGGTCTTGATTAGGAGAATGAATGGCTAGCTTGCAGAGAGAGAGAGAGATGACCTGAAAGAGGAGGTGGAATGTCTCAGGAATGAGATGAGAAGTATAAAAGATGAGATTAGGCGAATGGAAGAGATGAATGCAAGGCAAATCAGAGTAGGAGTGAGAGAGAGTTATGGGAATAGAAACAGTAGAAGAGGTGGTATGAGAGAGAAGTATGAGAATGACAGGTGAGAATAGAAACAGTAGAAGAGGGATAATAAGAGAGAGTTATATGAATGGAAAAGGTCGGAGAGAGGAAATGAGAAGAATGAGAGGGAGTGCTGGAACCAGGGATTAGTGATGCCAGGACAACATTTAAGTGGGGGAACACGGAGTGAAAGAGTTAGAGGAGAGAGAGAGAGAGAGAGAGAGAGTGAGGGATGCAGGTGAGCAATCAAGGAACAGGGTGATAAGAGCTGTTGAGGGATAAGATGCCAGAGGAATGCTTGCCTGGAGGAATGATAGAGAGGTGGCTATGGCAATTAAGAGGGGGTAAAAGGGTGGATGAAATGATTGTGATGGTGGGCACGAATGACTTGAGAGGCAATATAAATCGGGTGGTGAGAGATCTGAGATTCTTGTTTGAGGTTGTACGAAAGAAAATGCAGAGAAGAAGGTGTGTGTGTTGCCCAAGTATGATAATGATGAGCTGAGAAGAAGAGCAGTAATAATGAATAGCATAACAGCCAGAATGTGCCACAAGAGAGGATTGGAATATGTGGATGCCTGGAGGGCATTTGAGGACAGAAAAGAACTGTATGCAAGAGACTGCTTACATTCGAATGAGGAAGGACATAGGCATCTGGAGAGATTGCTGCTTCCTGCATTGACACACCAACTCCTTCAGAAAGCAGCAATCTCTCCAGATTGCTGCTTCAGAAAGCAGCAATCTGGAGAGATTGCTGCTTTCTGAAGGAGTTGGTGTGTCAATGCAGGAGAAACTAGAATTCCCAGGGTGGATGGTAGCTGGGAGTGGCCTCTTGTGGGAAGGAGGACAAGATGTAACAAATGTAACATAGAAGCAGTGACATTTTTATATATTTTTAGTATATGCTTTATACTAATGCCAGGAGTATCCGGAATAAAGGAAATGAATTGTTGACGTTGATAGCATCAGCCTGGCCAAAGATTATTGGGATCACTCAGATGTGGTTCATGGAAGATGATATAATAACAGCAATAGAAGTAGAGGAGTACAGCATTTTTTGGCAGGATAAGTAGGGAAAACACAGTGGTGGAGTACTGCTTATGATAAGTGATGACTTATTTCCTCTAAGAGCAGGGGCTTTGGAAGGCAGTGACACTAATGGGTTTGAAAGCATATGGTGTGAGGTGGAGGTGGGAAAAAATAGGATATTTAGTGGGGGTGCATCTACAAGCCAAGGAGCACAGAGGGTGGGGAGCAGGATATGTTTAAGCAGTTGAGCTTGGCAAGTGGAAGAAGAATGATTGTTATGGGAGATTTTAACTACAGCAGTATATGTTGGAAAGAGGAAAATGCATGCAGTAATAAGGGAATGGAATTCTAAAATTCTTGAGGGACAAATGCCTTAGGCAACATGTAATAGAGGAAACAAGAGGTTCAAGAGTTTTGGATTTGGTCATAGCCTCAGAAAAGGTGATAATAACTGAGATGACATCTCTCCTCCAAATTGGAGCATGTGGTTTTGACTAGGATGATGAATAACCATGCAGGAGTATCAAAGAAAAGGGAACGTATGTGGAATTATAAGGAAGGTGATTATTGTCTTAGATCAACTTGGGGCAGTTCCATGGAGGGAGAATTGGAAGGCCAGGATATCAATAGTGCTTGGGAAATTGTGAAGGAATATTTTCTTTCAGTGTTGCATGGTGATCAGCATTCATTTTAGAAATTATGGACTTTATAACTGTGTTATAAAGTCCATAATGTGTTATAAAGTCCATAATTTCTGAGATCAGATCCCAAAATTAAAATAACTATTTTAATTTCGGACATTTCAACCTCCAAGAGTGGGGGCTTTGGAGTATATACAAATATACAAGGACAAGCTGAGTTACATTTCACCCAGTAAGCTAAAGAAAATGATTTGATCATTAGTTATTCTACTGGCATGACCGCTAGTGAAAAAAAAAAAAAAATACAGATAAAATTAAAATTTAATTAAATATTTAGAAACTACATCAAAGTTAAATTCTATTTAAGATAACGTGAGAGAAACAATCTTTCATATAGATAGTTTTCTTACAGTAACAATAATGTCCTATTTTTAACATGACAATTGTTATATTAGATTTAGGATTCTGGATTATTTACAGTCCTGTTTATAGTTAGCTCTTAGGGAAAAAGGTTCTGTGGGAAGAATATGTACCTTCCATATGCTTGGGATTTTTAGACCATCATTATTGTTCAAATTGGGGTGGTTGATAAGGATCTCACAGGCTTCCTGAAATTTGAAACCATGTTTCAAATTTAAGGAAGCCTGTATTTGAAACCATGTTTCAAATTCAAAACTTGAAACCATGTTTCAAGTTTTGGTGTGATGTAAACAACTGGTGCTTTTCCAGTCACTGGTGCATCAAAACATGGTATGAACGCAAATTTAAAGAAGCCTGTGAGATTCTTATCAATACTCACCACAACGAACCACAACTACCATTATCATCTACACCAACGGCATCTACTTCCCAACTGTATGGGATAAAAGCTAGAAAATGAAAGTAGACAGAACACACTGCTTGTCTACCTTAGACCATAACGGATGTGTTGTTCCTGAGATCAGATCCCAAAGCTATTGCACACACTTTGGGAGAAAATTTTGCCAGGATTTTTGGCATAACTCACTTGTCATTGGTTTTATCGACCTATTGCTTTGATAAGCTGTCTTTGAAAATATCAGAGAAAATGGTTAATGCTAAGAGTTCTCAGGTATTTACCAATACTGAATGTGGCTTTTGTAAACATTGTTCAACTTTCGACCATTTGGCCCATTTAGAAACTTGAGTAAAGAATGTGCAAAAGAGTTAGCAATGCTCTTGACCTGGTTATTTAATGAAAGTCTGCAGTGGGAAAGGTTCCTAAGGGGTGAAACAAAGGCAAAATAACACCTCTTCGCAAGTATGGCTTGAGAATAAGTTTCCAATTATAGACGGCTCTGTATATCTGCAATTGTGATCAGAGTGTTGGAAAAATTGGCCTAGAAACAAAATACAGGGTAGGGTTGATGGACATAAGATCCTGTGTGATGGACAGCATGAGTTTGCGAAGGGCATGTTTTGTTTTAGCAATTAGTTTATGCTTTATGATAGGTGTCAAATGTGATAGATAAGGGAAATTCAAATAGTGATTTTTTTTTAAATAAAAAATCTTATGTACAGTATTAACCACCCTCAAGGGCTCACTTCAGTGAGGGAGTGGCGAAACCGAGGTCCCTACTCTTATTTCTTTCTTTCTTTCCTTCTTTCTTGTTCCTTTCCTCCAATGCTATTAGAGTACTCGAGGGCTAGGGGTGAATCTTTCTATGTTTCTATTTTTTTCATTTCTCCATGCATAGAAGGCAATTGAAAACCACTATGCTTCTACTTTTCTCTACTTTTGATGAGCAGCAAGGATCAAAATGACGAGCGATGTACAGTTCAGGATGAGACACCTGGGTCCGGAACTGCGCAACTGGCTACCAGGGAGGTCACTTGTTCCAGTATGGATATTGACCAGATTGCATGTCAGTCATATGAATCTTCTTTACTAAAGCCTGCGGGAGGTGGAGAAGAGGAAAATGGAATATATTCATGTGGAAAAGGGGCTAAAAGTAATTTTCACATTGGATCTTGGAATGTGAATGCCTTACTTCAAACTGAAAGATTGGAGATTGAAAATAGATGTTCTGGGAATAGATGAGGTGAGATGGAAAGGAAAAGGAGATTTTAGAACAGAGGATGGAATGAGAATAATTTACTCAGGAGGGGAAGAGCAGCATCAAGTAGGTGTTGGTATAATATTGAATAAACGAGGGGCAGGATGTGTGGAAAGCTACTGGCAATTCTCAGACAGAGTTTTGGTGGTAAAGATGAAAGCAAAACCAAGAAATATTCTACTTATTCAGATATATTTACCTACTTGCGATTATGAGGATGAGAAGGTATAGAGAGTTTATGGCGATATAGAACAGGGTTTGAAATGTAAAGAAACAAAAGATATAATTATAATACAGGGCAATATGAATGCAAAAATCGGAAGAGGAAGGGAGGAAGATATTGTTGGGCTATATGGATTGGGAGTAAGAAATGAAAGAGGAGATATGCTGTTGGATTTCTGTAGAAAAATGATTTAGCAATTATGAACACTTGGTTTAAGAAACATCCAAGAAGATTGTATACGTGGAAAGGGGGGGGATATACTAGAAGAAATCAGATAGATTATGTTTTGATAAACAAAAGATATAGAAACATTCTAAAAGATGTGACAACATATCCAGGAGCAGACTGTGATACAGATCATATATTGTTGTCAACTAAGATGAGGATTAATCTAAAAAAGGTAACTGCAGGGAAACGGAACAAATCATGGAACATGAAGCGGCTGAAGATACCAAGTATGGCAATGAATTCGCAAAGAAAGTAGAAGAGGAAATGAATGAGAGAAATATACAAAAAAAAGTGATGATGTAAGTGAAAAATGGAAGATTCTGAATGAAACCATAATTACTGCAACTACAGAATTACATTTAGCCAAAACAGAAGAGGAAAGAGAGAAAAGAAAGAAGCCATGGATGACGGATATTATTTTGAAGAAAACATCACAAAGAAGAAAGTTAGTTAACAGTAAAACAGAGGAGAAAAAAAAGCAGTATAAAGACTTGAGTCGAGAGAAGATACAAAGAGAGATAAGAAGGAAAAAGGAAGAGTAACTAGATGAAATAAGTGAAGATACAACAGCAAAGGCAGAAAGAAATGACATAAAAGGAGTTCATAAAAATATTAATATGATGACAGGAAGGAGAAAGATGCAAAGGACCGGAGCAGTCAAGACTGAAAGAGGTCAAATTCTGACAGAAAAAGAGATGATATTACAGAGATGGGAAGAATATGTAAGTAAACTTTATGAAGACAGATGAAGAGGAGAAAATCAATTTAAAGAGCATAGTGGGCAGAGGTTGTACATCATGAGGGAGGAATTGAATCTAGCAATTGAAAAGATGAAAGAAGGAAAATCCCCTGGAATAGATGGTATACAGATAGAACTTATAAGGAATATAGCTGAAAAAGGTAAGGAAGTGTTATGGCAAATTATTAACGGAATTTATGCAGGACAAGAATTACCAGAGGAGTTTAGAAGATCAATTCTTATCCCCATTCCAAAAAAGACGGAGTTTTAGACTGTAACAATTTTAGAACGATAAAAACGAGGTAAAAATGGATTTCTAATACATGGAAAGCCTACACTTGAATGCATTTGGTCTGCAGAAATTATTTATTGGTATGAAACCTAATATGGAGAGTAAGGAAAACTAAATCATGATGGGAGAAATATTGAATAACAATCTATGTGTAAGAGCAACCAAGTTATGCAAACTCTGTTAATAATACAAATGTGTATTATTATTAATATTATTACCCCAAGACCACATGGAGTCAAAGACTCATCTTGGAGGTATTATCATGGAGGTGATTGTGAGGAAAGGACGACTGTACATAAGTCATCTGGTTTGGATGTATTATGTACATAATACAAAAAATTGGGGTAGCTTATTACATCTGTCCATAAATATCTGCAACAAAGGGGTTAGGTTAGTTGCCTTAGTAAATATGTTATAGCCTCAAATTGTAGCCTCCAGAAAAGCATTCAACAGGACTACATGGCAAGGTCTGGTGTGGCACATTACCGAGCATTGGAGTCACCATACGGCATTGCTGATGCCCAGTGAACAGATGGGAATCCAAAATGCCATATGGATGGATCAAATTATAGGCAACAGTGAGATCTGCTCTTTGAGAAAAATTTGGGCATACAAAGAGTACAGTATTTTTAGGAATTAAAAACAAGAAAGGAGAGTGGCATATGGTACTGCTGCTGATATCAGATGATTTAAGTCCAATTAGGGTAAAAAACTGACTGAAATATAAGTAACAATTTCCCCTGTGCTTAAGTTTGAAGCTATCTGATGTGAGATGAAATCCATGAACAAATACATGGTATGGATTATTACTGACCTAGTGAATCAGTTGCTGGCAACAAGGAAAAGCAATGCCAAATTAACCTGGTGAGTGCTATATGATTTATCATCATGGGTTTCTTTAAATGTCTTACCGCTGGGCAGCAGTGAAATTTAATAAGAAGGATGAAACCAAATTTATTCAGCTGTTATAAGACAAGCAGCATATGATAGAAAGAAGTCAAGCTGATTAGTAAATTAAAAATGGCAAATTATAATATCTAATCCTTTTTCCAAGTGTAAGCAAAAAAAAAAAAAAAGTTGCTTATACTAGGCTCATTCCCATGGTAGCAGTTGCTGGAAAAAGTGTTGTTGAATGAAGTGAAAGTGGATGTGAAGAATCAAGGAAACTAGAGCTTTTAGTGGGGGGGGGGGAGATAAACTGTTGAGTGAATATGCACAAATCAGTGATGCAGCTGAGCGAAAGAATGTGTATAATATGCCTACGTTAGTACCACTGATAACAAACCAGAATGGATAATTAGTACAAAGTGTGAAAATAGCAGTGCAACTAAGGGGATTTTGCACTTTATGTACACCAATGCCGGGAGCATTCGAAACAAGTAGGAGGAATTTTTGGCATCAGTTGGCTCATTCTAGCCAAAGGTTATTGGCAATAGTAAGACATGGCTAACAGAAGATGATAGTTAATGGGACAGAATGTGAAGGATATATAGTGTGTTCAGAGAGGATAGAGAGAAAAGAATGGGGAGAAAAGTGTTATTGATGACAGCCGATGAACAGCAACCAAAGAGAGTAGAAGTTCAACTGAAGGCCAGAGCAAAAAGCACATTTGAGGCTATCTGATGTGAGAATGTGGCCAACAGAAAAAAATCCTGCGAGCAGTAGTTCTGGAGATCATGGGGAGTTCGCTGGCAGAAGAGGTTGTATTTCAAGATATCCTTCCATAAAATTCTTCGATGAATGTACCGATCCACGTGCGTGCTAATTTGTCGCAGCCGAACCAGTTCCTGACATCACCGAAGAAATGCAATTTCAAGGGATGCCAGGGGATGGAAAAGATGGAGATAATACGCAACAGCAAATAGACTCAATGAGTGGAGGACAGGTAATTATTATGAGGGATTTCAACTATGGGAACATAGATTGGACACGTGAGAGGAAGGAAATGGAATTTATGCAGTTACTAAGGGATAATTACCTGAGACAGTATGTGATGGCATATACTAGGGGTTCAAGAGTGCTTGATCTAGTGACTGCATCTGAGAATTTGTCTATAACGAATATGAAATGTTGCCACCAACTAGTGAGAGTGATCATATGGTCTTGACCGTTGGGGGATTAAATGTGTGTAATTTTCAATTAAGATAGGCTATATATGTGGAATTACAGGGCTGGTAAGTATGACAAGCTTAGGAGATAGATTTCTGGGATCAGTGCCATGGCATGTAAAATTTCAAGGGCTGGATGCTAATGGTTCGTGGGAAATGGCAAAGGAGTGTTTGAGGGAGGTAATGGTAAGAAAGGCAAAAGCAGATTATGCAAGGAATTTAGTAATGTAGGCTAAAGAGAATTCCCAAGCTCTTTCGATGTGCTGCAAGTAGAAGAAAGAATGTATATGGCAGAATGATTTTAAGGAATGCTGATGGTAGGGAGGTAAGTGAATCAATAGAAATAATAGAATTACTAAGCGAACACTTTGCAAGAGTATATCATCCAGGTGGTGCTATGCAGGAATGAGAGATCCAAAGGCTTATACAGGAACTGAGGTAAATGAAATGAAGGTGCATAGGAAGGGGATTGGATGGTATACCAGCTTGAGTTTTACGTGAAGCAGCAAGATCAGACCCAGGGGGGGGGTGAAAGAGGAAAGAATAGTTCCATTGAATAAAGGAGGCTCCAAGACTGATGTAGCAAATAACTGACCGATCAGCATATCAGTTGTTGCAAAGTACTGGAGAAGTTGCTGAAGAGCAAAATACAGGAATGGATAGATGGAAATGGGATATTGTATGGGGGGGGGATGGTTTTGTAAAGGATAGGCCTTGCCTCAGTAACTTGCTCATGTTTTATAATAATACAGTGACAGCTGAGTCAGATAAAGGAGATCGGTTTACAGTGATACTGCTATATTTTGCAAAGGCCTTTAGCACGATAGCACATGGAATTCTAATCAGTAAACTGCAGCACATGGTGAGATAGATAGGAGGGTGGTTGATGGAGAGATATCAGAGAGTAGTTTATTCAGGAGTAGAGTCCCAAAGAAGGTTTGGGACTAGTGGCGTGTCACAGGGTTCTGTTCTTGGACCGCTGTTTAATTTGTTCATTAACGACATAGGAAAAGATCTGAGAGGAACTGTTCAGCTATTTGCCGATGATGCAAACAAAGTTGGGTATATTAATAGTTAATACAGATGATGTCAAAATTTTGCAGGAAGATTTGGATAGACTAGAAGACTGAGCAAAGAATGGATGTCATTTTAATGTGGCAAAGTGTAAGGTTATGCATTTTGAGGTGAAAAGATTAGCAGCAGTATACCACATTGGTGGAACCATACTCTAGGAAACTGACAAAGCCAGAGACTTGGGAGTGTTAGTGGATAGGGAGTTAAAGTTCAGGGGACAAAAGTGGCTAAAACAGGTCATCAGATCACTTGGTTACTGAAGAATACTTTGGCAAGCATAGACAAGCAGGTTATTGTTCCTTTTTATCGAGCTTTCATATGACCCCATCTTAACTACTCTGCACAGATCTGGGTGAGGAGGTGAGGAGAATCCAGAGGCGAGTGACTAAGATGGTAGCAGGTCTATGGAATGAACCTTATGAGAACAGGTTGAAGATTTGTGGGTTACAGAAATTGGTTGATGGACAAAAAAGGAGTGATATGATTGAGACATACAAATTACTGAGGGGTTTTTATAAGATTAATTCAGAGAAAATTTTTCAGAACTGGTGTGTTGGTGGGAGAAATAGGAGCCATCCATGAAACTGAGTAAGAGTGTAGTTAGCAAGGGTGTTAGAACTATGTTTTTTGCTTGGAGAGTAATGAATGAGTGGAATAGATTACCAGAGTCTGTTGTGGATGCCATGACTGTGAAAGAGTTCAAAGCACAGCATGATAGATACTGTGTAAATGTTGGATAGTTCTTGACACGATGCTCAGGACTTAAATCGGTTGAATGGTTAAAGAATGTCTACTGAATGAGGATGGTATATAAGTGGCAGATGCAGAAGTGGCTGCTCTACTAATGAGTGCCATTTTGCAATAAGCTATCAAGTTAGTGGTGCATACCATATGCAGCTCAATGCTACCTCTTCACTACATAAAGAAACTCAGGGGTGTATGAGAGTGTAGAGCAGTTGCTAAACTGAAAAAAATTCACCAAGAGAGGCTGATGGGATATCAGCACAGATGAAAAAACAGTGTTTAAAAATGGCTCAGCCTTTGATTTTGCTGTATAATTCAGAACAGGAAACACCACAGTAATGGAAACAATGTATGATAATTTCACTGTGCAAGGGTGGTTCAAAAACTGATATGATGAAAATGTGCATTGTCCCACCAGTAACTCTGCACTGGTGGTGGTGAAAAACATGGAAAAGATGGTAAGAGCTCATATATAGAAATGAGTTGGCAGTGAATCTATACTTTGCAACGAACAGTGTGGATTTACTAAGGGAGCAACTTGCTCACATTTTATAATAATTAGTATTGCCTGAAAGCCTCCATGGAGACGGAAGTCTCATTGTGGGAGGTCGAACTGGGACTAGAATAACTGTCATACTTTGTCTTGAGCACATATAATGTTGGAGCACTCACTATCTACACCTCCAAATCAAAAAATTAGAATAATCAAAGAAAACATGTTGAATGATTTGTATTCTAATTTATTGCATAGAAAATAATTATTACCAAATATGAATTAGCATAATCTAAATCTGCATACTTTGTAATTATATGGCCTGGTTGGCTAAGTGGTCAGCGTATCCGCTCTCCAGCCAAGTGGGCATGAATGTTTGTGATTGTCTGTGAAAATACTAGTGGTGATGATGGGGGGGGGGGGGGGGGGGGGTAGATGCCGTTGGTGTAGATGATGATGGTAGTTGCAGTTCGTTGTAGTTGGTGGATTGAGTGGTGGAGACAGAGTTGTGGAGTGGATGCCCTCCCTCTATGAGTCTTTGGACTCCCTGAAGGTGATATGTAATAATAATAATTCATGTTTGGTAATAATTATTTTCTATGCAAGAAATTAGAAATACAAATCAAATTTTCTTTGATTATTCTCATTTTTTGATTAGGAGGTATACTCCGTCAATGCATTCCACTCATTCACCACCTGCCAAGAAAAAAATCTTTCATTTCTTTACCCACATGACCTTCGTGCAGTTTTCAGTCCAAAATGACCTTTTGTTCTTGCATCAATTATTGCATCCTACACAATAATTCTCATGTATATATTTGGCAGGCTCCTCTGACCAGCTTATACATCCTGATCATTTCACCCCTCCTGCTATCTGCTAAGTTCCAAACACCACATTTACTCAATCTGTCCTCATATTCAATATTCCAGAGTCCTGAGACAGTCTTCGTTATTTGCCTGTGCACTCTATCTCCAATGTTTCTCTATCACTAAAACAGCCAGGTGGCGACATCAGTGTGCAGAAAACCAAATAATTAGCACCTTATAGAGTGAAACTATCACCTCCTTATCTGTGCAAATCAGCATTTTTCATATTATAGCAGCAAATGTTTGGGTGACCCTTACAACTTTCACGATGCATCCCTGAACCTCAGTTCCCTATCAACCAAGATGCCCAAATCTCCTGCTTCCTCTATCTCCTAGAGAAAACTTCTCTAGTGTTGTAAACCTCATTCCATTTTCCCTGGCCGAAGCACATAACTTTACATGTAGAAACAGTGAAGTAATGATGGTATGAAGCACTTGTGGCAAGTATCTAACTTGAGCCTCCCCAACCCAAAAATGACAAAAATGTTATACGTTTTGCACCCATGGGGTGCAAAACGTATAACATTTTTGTTATACCCGTGGTATAACAAAAATAGTCGTGCCCGTGGCAGCAGCCTCTTTCGTCACTTCCTCGTTATGGCACTGCTTAGCAATATTGAAAAGACACCCCATTCTTCAGTCCAAAGCACAACCTACTCGAATCCTATTGTAACAACTACATCAGAACTTCCTGACATTGCTCTTCCTAATTTAGCATCATCAGCAAACAACTGAATATCTCCTTTCAACACCATGAACTATATCATTGATGTGTTAAACAACAGATCCCAGAATGCAACTCCGTTTCATCCCACTTGTCACATTCCCTTTTTTTTTGGGACACTACACAGTTTTCTAGCTCCTATTAATCAACTAACCTTGTAACCAAACTACCAAATGACTATCCATCTCCATCCTGCTCAATCAAATACTTTAACAAAATCCAAATAAATCACTGCATAAGCATTTCCCCATCCAATATGCTAGTCACCCTATTACAAAGTGTAACCAAGTTGCCAAAGCATGACCTCCTCTTAACAAACCCATGCTGATCTCTCAAAAGATTTCCATTCTCATCAGTTCAGGTTTGTATTCTGTCTCTAACCAGTCTCGCTAACACCTTCACCACTACCCATGATATATATACACACTGGTCTATAAGTTTAACACTACTGACTTGAATTCCGCCTTATGCAGTGCCACTATTTTTCCTTTTTTTCCACTCTTCTGTTGAACAATCAAGGTCACTACCGCTCATTTGCACATTCCCTTAATATACATTGTGATATGATGAGTCTTTGACTCTATGAGGTCTTGGGGTGGTAATAATAGTAATAATAGTATATCCCATCAAATCCCACAACCTCATTGACATCAAGGTTACTTAATATTCTAAACACTTACCATTCTTGAAATGTCAAGAATGTCCCCTTTCCTATTGCTATTCAATACTGCTCTGAGCACCCACCTTCACATGAAATACACTAATGAAATGAAATATTCATTAAACATTTCCACCACATCTTGTTCTCTGCAGCAACTAAACTCAGCCTTCCATATTTGTGCTTTCTTCTACTAGCAACATAACTAAAGAATTCTCTAGGATTTTGCTTTACTGCTCCAGCCAATCTCTTTTCATATGCCAGATGCCCTTTTCTCACTACACTTAGCACCTTTCTAGCTTGCAGCTTATACTCCTCAAGCTGTTGATGGACACCATAACATCTTTCTCAGAAGTTCCTGCATAATTCCATGATTTATCCATTCCACTCCTTTTCTATTCATCATCCTAACCTCAGGAATACAATCTAACGTTGTTATAAGTATTTGATTCCAGATTAAATCCGAGCCACTTTGCATTACCAACCTGTCCCATTAATTTATCATAGTTCCTGCTTTATAATTCTCATCTCTTGTTACAAGCTTCATAGAACAGGTATTATATTATTATTATTATGATATTATTAAATCTAACACTTGAGCAAGTCCTTATTTAGGTCCATTTCATTCTCCTGTATTTTCACCGACACATGTTAAACATGTACTGGTGAAAATTCTGCAAATAACATTTATTTCTGACTTTAATTAATTCTAACAGTAACATTTTCCATTCTACCACTCATTCTGTGTACTCTACTCTATTAACATTTGCTTTGTTTGTGCCATCCAACTAACTGGCACTCAGTCTCAAAAGACTTAAAAACACAGTCACTCACCAGCTTCTCTCTCCTTCCATAAATACTTTAACTTTTGGGACAAATACTCTCTCTCGCACACAAATCCACTGTACAAAATCAAAAATTCAAATCGCCCTGAAACAAAGAAAAATAAAGGTTTTCTTGAATGTTTTAACATTCAAAGGTGATATAAAATGCAGTGCCATGGCATAAGAAGCTACAAGGAAAGAACATCAGTCATGTATCTTGCATATAACTTGCATATCCAGAATAAGGATAAACCAAATGAAAGTTAAGTCGATGCATAGCAATATAAAGCAGGAGATGGAGAGAATAATAATAAAAAAAAAGATAATCAGCATGTTCGTGAGCAATATCTAAGTATATCCAAGAGTATTTTTTCACTATGTAGTAAGAGAAAGAATGATTATGGACGAATAACTTTATTCAAAGCTGACAGCAGAAAAGTGTTAAAAGCAGAAGAAATAGCTGAGTTAACGTTATCTCTTTGAAAGAGTGCATCAGCCAGGTAAAGAATCTGCAGATGCTGATGTGACAGACTGATATGAGAATTGTGACAGATGACCTGGAGGTGAATAATGAAAAATATCAGTGCAAATAGAGCACTGGGTTCAGGTGGTATGTCAGCCTCTGTGCTATGAAAATGTGTGCAAGAGATGTGCAGTACCTCTGACAAAGTCATATAATCTAAGTCTCAGCTCTGGCAAGGTTCCAAGGAAGTGCGAGATGAATGAATAAAGAGATTAAGTGTGCGATACAGAGAAAAAGGGCATTGTGGAGGCAGCATAAGAGAAGTGGAAATAACCAATTCCATGAGGTTTACAAAGACCAAGCAAGGAGGGTGACTTGGTTGGTGAGGGTAGTTAAAGAGAGCTATGAACAGCAGTTGGTTAATGAAGCCGAAAAGAATCCTAAGGAATTCTTTTGACATGTAGCCAGCAAATAATAATTATGGAAGGATGACACTGATTGGAGAAAATGGCATAAAGACAGTTGATGCAGAATGTGTGGTGGAGATACTTAATGAACAGTTCATAAAGATCTTTCAATCTTGTGAATGTGACTTCATGGAGGGATTGAGAGCAGTTGATGATGGGGAGGAGACTGACTGTAGGTGAGCAAGAGGTG
Organism: Typopeltis vanoorti; assembly: GCF_054136105.1. Classification (NCBI taxonomy): domain Eukaryota; kingdom Metazoa; phylum Arthropoda; class Arachnida; order Uropygi; family Thelyphonidae; genus Typopeltis; species Typopeltis vanoorti. Next base: position 2,280,593 of record NC_143549.1, on the reverse strand, counting down.
TATAGGGAGTTTAGTAAACTAGATGTTAATAAGGCTGTGGGACTTGATAATATATCACCACATATTCTGAAAGAATGTGCCAGGGAGTTGACACCTGCCTTGACATATTTTTTTAATATGAGTCTTGCACTCGGTCAAGTTCCTAAGGATTGGTAGGAGGGCAAGATTGTGCCACTTCATAAAGGAGGTGATCGAACTCAAGCATCAAACTATAGGCCTATCTGTGTGTCAGGTGTTGTGGTTAAGTTGTTGGAGAAGCTTCTGAGAACTAGGATCCAGATTTGGGTTGATAGCAATGCTATTATCTTTGATGGACAGCATGGATTTGCTAAAGGCAGGTCATGTTTTAGTAATCTACTTACTTATTACAATAAAGTGACTGCTTCCTTGAACAGAGGAGAAGGATACACAGTAATATACTTGTATTTTGCAAAGGCTTTTGATAGAGTACCTCATGATAAGTTGACAGTCAAACTAGAGCAGATGGGGTTGGATATTAGATTAGTGCATTGGATTGGAGACTGGCTATCTGATAGGTATCAACAAGTTGTGTATGGGGGTGCGATATCCAGGAAAAGGAAAGTCACTATGGAGTGCCTCAGGGATATGTTTTAGGGCCATTACTATTTAACTTGTATATTAATGATATTGGAGAAGATTTGGATGGAGATATTCAGTTGTTTGCAGATGATGCAAAGTTAGGACGAACCATAAAGAGTAGTGAAGCTGTTGTGGCCTTGCAAGAAGACTTGAATAAATTGAGTAATTGGGCAAGCAAATGGAGATGAGAGTTCAATGTTGCAAAATGTAATGTTTTAAAATTTGGAAAACAAAGATGGGATGCAGAATTTATGCTTGGTGAGAATATATTGTTGGAGGTAGAGGAAATAAGAGATCTGGAGGTAATAGTTGATAAGGATCAAAAATTTAGGGGACACATCGCCAAAATTGTGAAGACAACACAAAGGCTTCTGGGAATCATGCGGAGGACACTGACGTGTAGAAGTACGGAGATTCTTGTTCCATTGTATAAGGCTTTGATTAGGCCACACATGGACTATTGTGCCCAGATTTGGTCATCTGGTTTTCAGAAGGATGAAGAGATGTTGGAAAGGGTCCAAAGGAGACTGACTATGGTAGTTTCTGACCTCTGGAATGTCGAGTATGAGGAAAGATTGAGAAGATGTAATTTGCAGAGTCTGGTGGACAGGAGGAAGAGGGGAGATATGATAGAGACCTACAAGTTGTAAAGGGTTGTTATAGGATCAATGCTGGAGAAGTTTTACCCTCAAAGCTTGAAAAAAATGATATGAGTAATATTCAGTTGTGATGCAATGATGCAAAACTGGAGAAGGCAAAAGTTAATTAAAGTAATGTAGAAATCCTGCAGGATGATTTAAATAAACTGGCAGCGTGGGAAAGGATGACAGTTATTAGGATGAAAAGTATGATAGTTACACTGATGGTACTGGACTGCAGAATACTGATGAAGCTAAAGGTTTGAAACACTGAATCTTTGGTGGACAGAGTTAAAATTCAGAGAGCATATTTAAAAATTAGCAAAATAGCTAGCCCAAAGGATTACTTGAATGTTGAACAAACTGACAAATAAAGATAGGGAGGTTATTATCCCTCTTTATAAGAGTATGAGCCCCCGTAGCTCAGTCGGTATAGAATGAAGCCCTTTGGTCGGAAAGACCTGGGTTCGATTCCCATCAGTGACTGAGGAAGTATCTGGTCTCTTTTGCCAAAAGGCGAGTTAGCTGTTCTCATATGGAGGTAGGGGGTTTTTTTTCACCTGGAAACTAAGGTTTTTCGTCCCCCAGAACAGACAAACCGGCCCCATGAACACACATGGATTACAGTCAATAATACTTAAGACCCTGCCATAGTCCTGATTTGTCAGCTATGCCGATCCCGAGCCCTGGATAAAATTAGAGCGGATGGGATTGAGATGGTGCTGTACCTGCCTGTAAAAAGGGCTTGTGGCTACTGTATCATCATACAAAATAAATAAGCCTATGATTCAGCCATATATTGACTATTGTGCAAAGGTCTGGTTATCTGGATTTCTTTGGGGATCAAGACATGAAGAGGATTCAGAGACAAGTAACTAAGCTAATGACATGTCTGTAGAATGGTCATCATGAGAACAGACTGAAGGTGTGTTGGTTGCAAAGTTTAGATGATAGGAGGAAAAGGAGAGATGTGATAGATACTCAGCTCCTAACCCTCTGTCTCTCTGTTTATCATGTATTCAAAATTACCTGTAGTGCCTGTCTTAAAGAACTTCTTTAGTAAAACACCAAGTAATTTTGAATACATGATAAACAGAGAAAGAGAGAGAGAGAGTTAGGAGCCATTCTAGGGAATTATGTAAGAGTATGGTTACTATGGATGTGCAGCCTAAATTTTTTGTTTGGAGAGTGGTGAAAGAGTGAAATGAATTGCAAGAAGTATTTGTGAGAGCCACAGCACTGGATCTGGTAATGGCATCAGATGATTTATCCATAACCAAGGTGGACAATCTGCCTCTAATCAAGGAAAGTGACTATGCAGTCTTGTTCTGGAAGATTACTAAATTTGAAATTATCTGTCGAGAAATGTTTAACTATAAAGATATGAATGTCTTCGAACATGGTTATGCATGTGGTGAAGGGGTGGAAAAATATGCTTTGGGTTCAGATGCTTTGAGAATGCATGGGGAGGAAAAAGAGAAAATTCTAGAACAAGACTAAATAGATTGCATATCTAGTTATAACAATAGATGGTAATTTATTATGTCTATACACATAATATGTGTATATGCCAGGAGCATAGAAACAAAGGGGTTGAGTTCGTTGCTTTATTGAATATGATGTAGTCTAAGTTGTTGGCATTAATGAAACCTAGCTATCAGAATCAGATATGATAATCGAGTATAATGGGCATACTATTTTTAGAAATGACAGAAGAGGTAGGAGAGGAGGATGAGTGCTACTAATGATATCAGATGACTTAAGTCCAGTTATGATAGAAACACAAGAAAACAATGATGTCCAATGTAGAGGTGAGTATGAGTCAATCTGGTGTGAAGTGGAGGTTAACAGAATGAAATATATGGTGGGGTGCTGATACAGACCTGGCGGCTCAGTTGCATGGGACGAAGAAATGCATCGCCAATTTAGCCTTATGGTACCAAACGAATGATCATTATAGGTGACTTTAATTTTACAAACGTTGATTGGGTAGAAGAGACATCTCATGATAAGAAAGAAGAGGAATTTATTGAATTGTTGCAAGACAACTTTCTCAAGTAGCATGTGAAGGAAGGAACTCGAGGTCAAAGAGAGTTGGATTTGCTCATAGCATCAGAAGATGTCTGTGTCAAGAATATGGCTATTTTACCACCAATTGGTGACGGATCGTGCTGTACTTTCTTGGGAGGTATCGAATTGCATTCATGCTTCGATTAAAACAGGTTACATGCTGAACTACAAAGCTGAAAATTATGATCAATACTATCTTTGGTCCCATGGTATCAGTTACTGAATGGGAAAAATGTCAACAATGCACTGGAATCTTTGAAAAAGCTTAAATGAGGCAGTATCTGAATGTATCCCTAGTGTTTGAAGAAAAATAAGTTGGATGTGAGATGGATGTGCAACCACAAGAAGATGATGTAGAAAGAATATCGTGAGAATAAGAGTGAGAGGAGTTATGAAATATATAATGCTTAGACCAGAAAAGTAACAAGTATAGTACAGAAAGCTAAATGGAGTATGAAAAGAAATTGGCCATGCAAGCTAAAGGCAATCCAAAAGAATTTTATTGTTATGCTGCAAGCAAAGGACAGAATGAATGTGAAACAATAACTTTATTGAATGCAGATGGTACTCGAGTGTTGGAAGCTAATGAGATTGTTCAGTTAATGAGTGCTTACTTTGCTAAGATATATCAACCAGGTGTATGTAACATGGTGCACAGTACTACTGCTACATTGCAGTGTTCTTCCCAGAAATGTTTACCAGCCGGGTGGAATGAAGCATTAGCCGGGCGTACAAAAATTTTGAATGAGTTAAGAAAGACCCTTTTTCATAACAAATTAAAACAGCAATTTTATTAGAAATTACTTCAAACAGGGATAATATTTTATATAGTAATTAGAACAAACAAGACTAGGATTTTTCTTATTTTCTCATTAGGTAATGAAAAACCTTGTAATGCTCACAGCTTAAAATTCAATACATTAATTCTTCTCTTCTTAGAAGCCCAGTTGTCAGTAGCTTTTTCGTAATTAAAATGTGTTGGATCTAGTCCCTGCAGTGAAATCAGCATCAGATTATTTAGAGTGTTCTGACTGATGTGATTCCTCATACAGGTTTTTATCCTTTTTAATGCAGAGAAATCCCTTTCACATTCAACTGTGCTCACAGGTATGGCAGTGTAACAGCAGCTAGTTTTGCTAAATTTGGAAAAGACTCTTTGAGCTCAGATGTTGTTGCTAATTTCTTGTCTTCAATCTAGACATTTGTATGACTGTCCACTGATCATTTCTGATGCAACTGCTCATTCTAGCTTAGTACTTCATAGTTTAAAACTGCAGGACTTCCATTTCTAGAATAATAATCAAAAAGAATCTCAGAAGCCTCACGTTGATCATGACTTTCTGCATTGAAAAGTTTTGAAAAGCAGGAAATGACTGGCATATCTCGAAATTGTGCTTCTAGGTGTTTAATAACTGTGCCTATGTATTTATCATATATTGTAGTCTTAACCGTAATAACATTAGAATCTGAATAATCATTGTGAAGGTCTGACCATTCACCTGAAAGATGCTGATGAAGATTTTGAAAATGACTGCCAGGTGGTTTACACAATGACAGTTGACCATGAGTCCATCTGTTTGAGCAGTTTTGTAACTCTTTTTGCTTTCCAATCATGACAGCTACTCCATCAGATACTAGGCACACCAGATTACAACTTTTTAAGCCTAGACTGTCAAGGGTTTCAATTACTTTGTTAGTTATAATCTCAGCTTTGCCATCAATGATATTGCAAGTTGATACAAAACTAACCCTGACCTCTTTTCTAAGTTGACAAATATATTTAATGTACACAATCAGCTGTTTTAAAACTGAGATGTCTGTAGTTTCATCAAATAAAACACTGAAATAATCTGCAGAATGTATATTTTTCAGTATTTCAGATCTAATTCCTGATGCTAAAATATCAATCAACTCTTGCATTACTCTTTCTGAGGTATAATGTGCATTTTTACAAATGTTAAGATGTTCTAAGTAGGAACAGCCCATAGACTTGCAATGCTCAAGCAATTTTTCAAATAATGTAGTATGTGGTAACTCATTTTTTGCTAACGAATACATAGATCTGAAAGCTCACAGAAAAGCATTTCTCTGCAAGTTATTCAAAATTGAAATTGATTTTTCAATTTGCCCTATTCCAGTTTCTTCTAGTATGTGTTTTTCAATTACATCTGAACAAGAATCAGTGTGTAACTTGCTTTGTTCATGGTCAACCAAGCTTTCTTTTCAAAGTGTTGTGCATGGCATAGTTACCCAAGTCACTTCCTTGTTTGTGGGTCGTCTCTTTCCGTATTTCATACATGTGGAACACATCATTCCATTATCTTTCACCACTAACCAATGGAATTTTTTAAACCACTCACTGTTAATACGTGATAAGCCGTGTTTAGATGCACATATTACATTTGAAAGAGATTCTGCAGAAATCGACGATTCTGTTGTTGGTTTGGTGTCTTCGCTACTATGCTTATCGGTTTCATCTTTCTTAAAATAACTTAAGAATGTGGTTTTCAGACTTGACTTTTTACTCATGAGGTAAATATTTAATAAATACAAAAATATCATTGTTATTAAATTAATCAGAACAAATCACTGAATTGTGCACTGACAGTAATACCCGAGACACATAAAGCATGTTATGTTGCAATTTTACTATTTATAAGTATTAATTACTAGGAATGGGAATTGGTATCACTCGAGACTGATGTCAAAGTCCTCAAGAGTTTCGAGAATTCCCCGAGATAGATCACAACTATATTTGATGTGCAGGCCTATTTTCTTTTACAAAAGAAAATATTAAATACTTGACTCACGATCTTTGGACAAAAACCATTATTAAGAAAAATAAACATAGATTTTTAACATTGATTTTTGCCTTCGATTTGAATTCACTCAATTTTCGCAATTTATTTCTTTCAAATATCAAAATTATGTCTCTTTTGTAAAAGATCTTCTTTGCAACCGATACTGTTGTATTTGAAACCCCGATTTTTGTCTTCTTCCCATACAGATTGGTGTGTGCATCAAAGTGAATATCCGAAGCTCTCAAGATTGGCTTGCAATGCAAGAAATTGAGCTGGTCTCACGAGTATTGAGACTCTCTGGTTCGATTTCTCAACACTATTAATTAAAAAATGTCTTAAATTATTTTTCCATTCTTGCTCATTATTTAGCCATGTCAATTCACAACATTAATTGGCTGGGCCGTCAGTAAAACTAGCCGGGTGGTTTGTCCATTCAAAAGGTCTTGGGGAGAACATAGCATTGGATGAATAGTCAGAGGTTCATAAAAATGAGGTTGAAGAGCTGTTGCATATCCTGAATAAGAATTTGTCTATAGGCACAGATAGAATATCAGCACATCTGCTAAAGGAATGTTCAGCCGAATTGGCTACGCCTTTCACATGTTTGTATAACTGGAGTCTCAGCTCAGGAATGATACCACAGGAATGGAAGGAATGTTTGATAGTTCTGTTGTACAAGGATGGTGCAAAAACTTATGTGTCTAATTATCAGTATCTCTGGTGTGGTAGTGAAGATTTTAGAGAAGTTGGTAAGAACTCGCATACAGAAATGGGTAGACAAACATGCTATACTTTGCAAGGAACAGCATGGTTGACAAAAGGAAGTATATATTTTAGCAATTTGCTCATATTTTATAACAATGTTATGGCCGAATTGGATAAAGGGAATGGATACACTATAATAATGTTGGATTTTTCTAAGGCATTTGATAGGATGCCACACGAAAAGCTTTTAAATAAACTGGAGAATAAAGGATGGGAATATAAACTCTTGACTTAGATAAGGGGATGGTTGACAGACAGGTACAAAATGATATACAGTGGGTGTGAATCTGTCAGATTTAAGGTGACCAGTGGTGTACCTCGGGTTTCAGTCCTTGGGCCATTATTATTTAATCTATTCATTAATGACATCAGGAAGGATCTAACATCAGATGTGCAATTGTTTGCTAATGATGCTACAGATATTCAGCAACTACAAAATGATTTGAATAGACTGGAAGTTTGGGCAAACGAAAATTGCTGTCAATTTAATGTTAGTAAGTATAAAGTTATGCACTTTGTCGTGATTACAGTTGCAGTGGCATATTATATTAGTAGGGTTATGCTACAAGAAACTGAAGAGGCAAGGGATCTTGGCATATTGGTGGATAGGAATTAAAAGTTCAAAGGTCACATAGCAAAAGTTGCAAATGCAACTCAGAGGATACTTGCAATGTTGAAGCGAACCTTGAATCTAAAGATAAGGAAGTCATTTTGCATCTTTATAAAGCTTTGATAAGACCACACCTGGATTACTGTGTCAGATTTAGTCTCCTGGGTTCCAAGGGGATAAAGAAGCTGTGGAAAAGGTGCAAAGAAGAGTTACAAAGAATATATCTGGATTATGGGATTTAGATTATGAGGACAGATTGCAGACTCAGGTTAACAGGAGAAAGAGGGGGTGATATGATAGTGGTTTATAAAATTTTGAATGGGTGTTATAGGATATCAAATGATGAAATTTTTAATTATATGGAAGGTGAGAAGAGAACATGGGGGCATCAATGGGAGTTAAATTTATTTGCAGTCAAGAAAGAGGTAAGAGCTAGGTTTTCTCCCAGAGATGAGTGAGTGGAATAATTTGCCCTTAGGAGTAGTGAGTGCATATATAATAATAATAATAGTAATAATAAAGCTGGTAATTATGACAGACTGAGATGGCATCTTCAAGCAGTACCATGGATTGAGAAGCTATAAGAAAAGAATGTCAGTAGTGCATGAGAAGTAGTCAGATTGTTTGAGAGAAGCAGTATCAGGCTGCACACTGATGGTCAGGAGGATGAACTGAGCAGGGATTAAATGAATGAGTAAAGATATATTTGAGGTAAAGATTATATATATATATATAGATAGATAGATAGATAGAGAGAGAGAGAGAAAGAGAGAATATGGTTTCTGGACTATGTAAATAATTAATGAAAAATACAAAATAATACAGAAATTTGATAAAAACAGAAAGAAAAGATCCTCAACTCACCCATGGTACATAAAGTACTACAGTTTGTAAATAACCCTTCATGGATCAGACAACACAAAAAAAATGGACACTGAAGAACACACTGACAAGTAAAGAGCATGTACTACCAGGTGTTGGCTTATACTTGGACACGCCGAAATTTTGTATAGTTTCTACATTCGGCATGAAACTCGTTGGTTTCCCATCTTAGAGTTTCTTATTCGACTAAGAAATAATGTTGGATTCAATATTCACTTAATTTTGAATAATTTTTGCATCGCCGAAATGAAGCCTGTTGGCTCTTTATCTCAGTTAATAAGGTAGGGTTATTATCCCTCTTTATAAGCCTATAGTAACATCTTGACTAATGTGCACAGATTTGGTCTCCTTGGCTTATTAGAGATCAGAAAGTGGAGGAGAGGATTTAAAGGCAAGTGACTAAGCTGGTGACAAGTCCATGGATAACTCCCTATGATGATAATGTGTGGGTTGCAAAGTTTTGTTGTTAGGCAGGAAAGAGGAAACATGATAGTTATTAGTTATTAAAATTTTATAAGAATGGCAAAAGAAATTTTCAGTACATGACAAACACAGGAGAGAGAGAGAAGTTAGTAACGGTGCAAGATCTAGATGTTTTGCTTAGAGAATCGTTAATGAGTTGGATTACAAGAATTAACTATGAGTACCCTGACAGTGATGATTTTAAGGAGAGGTATGATAAGTATTGCGTGCACATAAATTAGCGTGGGTCCTCCACAATGACTCAATGGAGATACGTATATAATAAGAATAATATTTATTTTACTTATAATGGAAAAATATAACATAAGGGGAGGATTTGGGTAACTACAATGGGGGAGACCTATGTGGATGATTTCTAAATCGTGAATTTTGAAAATCTTATGTTTTTCAAAATGAACTATAGAAATTTACTCTGCAAATGTAAGTTTCTGTGGTTTAGCATTTCTGTGGGAATCTTTTTGGTACCAATACCACATTATGAAGTAAATAGTTTAACCCAACAAGTTTCGAAAGTGGTAAGACTCACATCATCAGGGATACTGGTACAGAAAATTTACCACAACAATTAATTACACATATTAGATGTTTTAATAACTTCAACTGTTCCTAACTGATAAACTAGAATACAAGCAGCAAATTCGTTACTGTATGTGTACTGGAACATACACATGTTCCTAGTCGTTGCTATCACGTTCTGTGATAACATACAAGAGATATGTTAAGAATCTGATCATCTTGGGTTCGAATCATTAAGTGTGAGGTTCTGTTTCAGGAAGCACAGTTCTTTATTCCTTTAATTTATGTACTTGATATATTATATGCCCTGTCTCAAAGTTTTAATTATGCCCGTCTTTTGTAATGGATGGTGGTGCGAAGTGGCATTTAAAAATCTTCCTGTTGTGGTAGGTTAAGGATAACTATTTTTCGTATTTGTTTACTTAGTCAAGGATATCAAGGAGTTATTACGCTGTTCTTATTCAAGAGCGAATTTTATATTGGAATGCAAGTTCTTTAGTAATCGTTGAAAGTAATTAACTCATCCACTGTTCCAAATAATGAATATATTTGGTCAGTATCATTGATGAAACATAACCAAATTTTTGTTTTTTTTCTGGTAATTTTTTAATGCATCAGTTTCAAAATCTTCCATAAACGGGTTGGCTACGGCTGGAGAAAGGAAAGAATCCATAGAAAGTACTTTTGTTTCCAATATTTGTTCAGAAATATGAAAAAAGTGTTTTCCATACAGCATGTGAATAGTTTTACTGTGTCCAGTGGGAAAAGGTTTACAAGTAGGTCCACTGTGTCTTTCCTGGGTACATTGGTGAAAAGACTGACTATATCTAAATTTGCTAAAATGTCTGAAGGCTCTATATTTATATCCTTTACCTTTTCAATAAAATGTAAACTATTTTTTACAAATGATTCTGTTTTTCCTATGTGCGGCAATATCAGGTCTGACATATATTTTGCTACGTTTGAGGTCAGGGAATCTTTCCCATCTACAATTGGCCACAGAGATGGAAGGGTATAATGGTTTCATGAGTATAGAAAGGATAAAAAGGGAGAGGGGAGTGCTACTGATGATAGAGAAAGAGTTAAGTCCATACAAAGTAGAGATGCAAGAGGGAAACAGTGCCAGTGGTTTTGAGGCAGTATGGTGTGAGATAGAGGTGAATGGAATGAAATATTTGGTTGGATATTGTTATAGACCAGGAAATGTGGATGGTAGTGACTATGAAATGTATAATTAAATTAGCCAAGCAAATAAGAAAAGGGTGATCATTATGGGCAATTTTAATTATGGCAATATAGACTGGAATGATGAGATAGCAACTGGAAGTAAAGAAAATGAGTTACTTGAGTTTCTGAGGGATAACTACCTCAGACAGTATGTAAGAGAGCACACAAGGATTGAGAGTCTTGGATTTGGTCTCATCAGAGGATGTAATTATAAATGAAGTGTCAAATCACCCACCAATTAGTGAATGTGACCATGAGGTGATTGCCTGGGTGGTTGCCAGCAGTGTGAGGACCTCTGTAAGAAAAGGGTATATGTGGAACTACAAGGGGGGGGGGGGAGGATTATGAAGCACTCAGGAGACAGCTTGCAGGTGTAGCATGGAATGAGGAGTTAGCTGGAAAAGAGATCAATGCAGCTTATTCAAGAACTATCTAGTAGAAGCAATGTCTAAATGTATTCCAAGGGTCAGAAGGTTAAATAAGGTAGTGTGAAATGGATGAATGAATAAGCATGCAAAAATCAAAGAGCCTGTGTAGCTCAGTGGATGTGGCGTTTGCCAACCACGGAGCTTGGCCGCACGAAGGAAGACTTGGTTTCGAGTCTAGTCGGCGACTAGAGGAAATTTTTCTAAGCCTTTTTTCGACCGGTTCCCGAGTTAGTCAATCTCTGGCACGGGCAAGCAGGTTTTTCCTCCCGGAAACTCGGGTTTTTCCTCCTGTAAACTCAAGAAAATTGACCGTAGAACCCACATTATTTCAGACATTAAATATATTGTGTTAGGGTTAGGGACCACGAGATGGCGGCACATTTGAGCCGTCTCTCTTCACTGAGTACCGCTTAATTAGTGATAGCCTTGGGCCATCTATCTCTGATTGGTACCAGTGGAGATTGAACTGCTCACTCAGTCTCCAAAAGTTAGATAGGGCTAAATGGCCTCGCCTACTCCCCGTATACGGGGAATAAAAAGGCGTTAGCTGATTACAGAGAAAAAAGGCATTATGGAGGCAGCATAAAAGAAGTGGTAATAACCAATTCCATGAGGATTACAAAAGCCAGGCAGGGTGGGTGACTTGGTTGGTAAGGGTAGCAAAAGTGACGTATGAGCAGCAGTTAGCTAATGAAGCCAAAAAGAATCTTAGGGAGTTCTTTCGATATGTAGCAGCAAAAAAAAAAATGAATGATTATGGAAAGATTACATTGACTGGAGAAAATGTATAAGGACAACTACTGCTGAAGATATAGTGGAGATACTTAACGAGCAGTTCATAAATGTCTTTCATTCTTGTGAATGTGACATCACGGAGAGACTGACAGTAGTTGATGATGGCGAGAAGAGACTGACTGAAAGTGAGCAAGAGGTGTATGGAGAATTGAACAAACTGGATGTTAATAAGGCTGTCAGACTTGATAATATATCACCACATATTCTGATGGAATGTGTCAGGGAGTTGACATCTGCCTAGACATATTTTTTTTTAATATGAGTCTTGCACTGGGCTGCATTCTGAAGGAGTGGAAGGAGGGCAAGATTGTGCTGCTTCATAAAGGAGATGATAGAACTCAGGCATCCAATTATAGGCCTATCTGTGTCAGGTGGTGGTTAATTTGTTGGAGAAGCTAGTGAGAACTAGGATCCAGAATTGGGTTGACAACAATGGTATTAACTTTGATGGATTTGCTAAAAGATGATCATGTTTTACTTATTACAATACTTATTACAATAAGGTGATGGGTTCCTTGAACAGAGGAGAGGGATACACAGTAGTATATTTAGATTTTGCAAAAGGCTTTTGATAGATTACTGCATGATAAGTTGGTAGTCAAACTAGAGTGGATGGAAGTTGGATTAAATCAGTGCATTGGATTGGAGTCTGGCTATCTGATAGGTATCAGCAAGTTGTGTATGAGGGAGCAATATTCAGGAAGAGGAAAGTCACTAGTGGTGTGCTTCAGGAATCTGTTTTAGGGCCATTGCTGTTCAACCTGTATGTTAATGATATTGGCAAAGATTTGGATGGGAATATTCAGTTGTTTGCAGATGATGCAAAGCTGGGACAAACTATGAAGAGCAGAGATGTTATGGCCTTACAAGAAGACTTGAATAAATTGAGTGAATGGGCACGGAAATAGGGATATGAGTTTAATGTTGCAAAATGTAAGGTTTTAAAATTTGGGAGACAAAGATAGAATGTGGAATTTATGCTTGGTGGGGATATATTGTTGGAAGTGGAGGAAATAAGGGATATTGGGGTAATAGTGGATAAGGATCTGAAATTTAAGGGACACATGTCCAAAATTGTGAGGACAACACAAAGAATTCTGAGAATGATGCAGAGAAAACTGACTTGTAGAAGTAAGAAGATTCTTGTTCCACTGTATAACACATTGATTAGGCCATACATGGACTACTGTGCCCAAAATAGGTCACCTGATTTTCATAAGGACAAAGAGATGTTGGAGAGGGTCAGAGGTGACTTACTAAGGTAGTTTCTGATCTCGGGATTTTCGAACATGAGGAAAGGTTGAGAAGACGCAATTTATAGAGTCTAGAAGGGGGGGGGTGATATGATAGAGACCTATAAGTTAGTAAGGGGTTGTTATAGGATCAATGTTGGAGAGGTTTTACAGCAAACAGTGGGAGATCAGGGTAGAATAGAGATCATCCCTGAAAGCTGTGTAAGGAGGATGCGAGCAGATTTTTTGCATACAGAGTTGTGAATGATTGAAATGCCTTGCCTCAGAGTGTGATGTTTGCAGAGAATTTGATTGTGTTTAAGGTGCAGTATGATGAGCTGTGTTATGACAAAAGGACCTCTTAGATGAGTCGTTGACTCCATGGGATCTTGGGATAATAATAATAATGAAATATCCTTCTGTGTATTTTTGGCAGGCCATAAATTCTTGGGACTAATGGTCCCAAGAATTTATGTTTTTCTTTTTTCTTGTTGGAGCAAGTTAAACTTGATCAAATTATATTTCTTTTTATTTGCAAACACTGCAGCTTTGGTGGACGTAAATCTGTCAATGCTATCCTATAGGTCTGACAGTAGCAACTTAGCTAATTCACTATGTACAGTAAAAGTATCTTGATATCTACTTTTGAATGCTCTAATCTAGTGGATGCAATCAGTGGTGAGCTATGGAAATTTTAACAAAGGGCTCGCATCGTCGAGCAAAAAAAAAAAAAAAAAAAAAAAAAAAAAAAAAGACGTATTTCACACAAAAACTTTTATTAATATACCTTGTGTACAAATTCCAATCAAAAAAGTGTGAGAGGACAATCAACCTGCAAAGGCTATAATTTTTAAACAAATATTTCATGATCTAAACATGAAATATTTGCACACAATCAACTGTGTTAATTTATCTTACATAAGAAAAACATTTTTTAACTATCAAAATATAAATCTTTTATAAAACATTTGATTGGCTACTAGTTTTACCATACGATTGGCTACCAGAAGGGAGAAGGGTAAAGATAGCGCATGCGCTTATTTTATTTTCAAACTTGGGTGCATTCGTTATAGAGGAGTTGAAACAATAATTCCAAATAATCTATATGCTGCCGAATAGACTAATTTTTGCTAGGTTACCGTATGAGTTTGTCCCATTGCATGTTTCGAAAAAAAAATTTTTTTTTTTTTTTTTAAATAAAAAAGTAAACAGGGGCTCGCCAATTTGAGAAAAATTTAACAAAGGGCTCGTGCGAGCCCCTTATAGCTCACCACTGGATGCAATCCATTCTCTTAAGATAGTTCTGTTTACTTTAGATGAATGGAATGTATGTTTAATTCTTATAAATTTTGGTGCAATATCATTGTCTCAACATTGAACCAGAAACGTTAATTGGCTGATAAAGTTCTTATGTTTAATGCATAATTTTTCTAGTTGTGTAACTTTAGACCATAAGCACTCAATGAGCTTCTAGATGCAAATGTAAAACAACTATTTTACCAAAAATCTCAATGCATGTATCAATTTGTAGATAATGTGTTTGTTATGCGATTATTTGTCTCTGGGAAAACTATTGAGAGGCTATTCCAAAAAGAAGTAGATGGGACAAAGAGAGAAATAAGATGAATATTGTCATCATCTCTTTCTGACAGCTTCAGTCTAAACTGTGTATCAATGCTGATAATGATATACAGCAGAAGTTATGCATCTGGTGAGCCATCCTCAGAATGCTTTGATGCAATACCTGAATATCAAAAATTTGTTGTTAATGAAATAGCCACCCGGGTGAATCTGTGCAGCTCAGTGGATGTGGCGTTTGCACACCATGGCGCTTGGCCGCACGAAGGAAGACTTGGTTTCGAGTCTAGTCAGCGACTAGAGGAAATTTTTCTAAGCCTTTTTTCGACCGGTTGCTGAGTTAGTCGATCTCTGGCACGGGCAAGCGGGTTCTTCCTCCCGGAAACTCAGGTTTTTCGTCCTGTAAACTCAAGAAAATCGACCGTAGAACCCACATTATTTCAGACATTAAATATATTGTGTTAGGGTTAGGGACCACGAGATGGCGGCACCATCTTGCCGCCTTCTTCACTGCGTACCGATGAATCAGTGATAGCCTTGGGCCATCGATCTCTGATTCGGTACCAGTGGAGATTGAACTGCTCACTCAGTCTCCAAAAGTTAGATGGGGCTAAATGGCCTCGCCTACTCCTGCATACGGGAATAAAAAGGCGTTAGCTGATTTTTTTTTTTTTTTTTTTTTTTTTTTTGAAATAGCCTCTCCTTTGATGAATTGTCCAATTAATAAAGCAACAATTTTGAAGAATCACTCTTGTTCTATGTGTTTCCACCTGACCGCTTGTAAATGCACAGAAGCACTGACCACTCATGTTCCATTATTCATTACAGCACACTACTGTATACAGTAATGTAATGTTTTAATTTGTATATTGTATTATTTCACTATAAGCAAAGAATAAAATTAGTTTTTAAAATGTAACAAAACAGAAGTACACATTTTAGCATACAGGCATGATGGCTCTTGACATATCCTTATGGTTTGTATTGATTATGACTTGCAACCTGTTTTTGAGTTATGATGAGATCATCAGAATGTATCACTATCGTAAGTAAAGGACTGAAGGTATTTTAAGGGTGGGTGAACTAATTTGAAATTTATACAGCATCAGTAATTATCTAAGTGAGAGAAAGAGCACCTTGAAATAGGACAGTGAAAACGCTAAGAATGTAATATATATCTCTCTCTCTCTAATACTGGAGAGGAAGAACACTGCAATTGGGAGACATACCAGGATGATTTCTAAATCATGCAGTTTGGAAAACAACTATTTTTTCAAACAAAATAAAATCTGTGCATGTATTGATTTGTAGATAATAATAAGGATAAGTGGACGGTGTGTCAGTTGCAAAGTTTAGTTAGTAGGAAGAAAAGAGAGAACATGACAGAAACTTATAATATATTAAAGGGGTTTTATAATATTGAAGTAAAGGAAATTGGCAAGAGAGAAACTAGGGATCAGTTCTGGAAGTTCTGTAAGAGCATGGTAACTTGTCTCTTTTTTGGATTTCTTTGCCTGAAAACAGAAATTTGATTGTATAAGGCTTTGATTAGGCCACACATGGACTATTGTGCCCAGATTTGGTCACCGGGTTTTCAGAAGGATGAAGAGATGTTGGAAAGGGTCCAAAGGCGACTGACTAAGGTAGTTTCTGATCTCTGGAATGTTGAATATAAAGAAAGGTTGAGAAGATGCAATTTACAGAGTCTGGTGGAGAGAAGGAAGAGGGGAGATATGATAGAAACCTACAATTTGGTAAGGGGTTGTTATAAGATCAATGGTGGAGAAGTTCTACAGAGAATAATGGGAGATCAGGGGAGAACCAGAGGTCATCCCTGGAAACTATATAAAGAGGGTGTGAGTAGGGGAGTGAGAGGCAGTTTTTTTCGTGCAGAGTTGTGAATGATTGGAATGCCTTGCCTGAGAGTGTGGTGTCTGCAAGGAGTTTGAGTGTGTTTAAGACACGGTATGACGAGATGTGTGTGTGATAAAAGGACCTCCCACGAGTCTTTGACTCCATGAGGTCTTGTTTAATAATAATAATATACCAATCTGGGTATTTCGGGATGTAATTTTTTTTTAATGAGAAATAATACTGGGCTATGTTTTGACTGTGTTGAATTTCACCTAGGCTGTCTTCACCACATTGAGGCATGAAACTGCAGCTGAGGATCTTAAAGCCAAGATTGCTTGAGCATTACAGGTCTTGGACATGTGCCATTAACCAAGCATGGAATATTCTCTCATCAGCAAACTATGGCAAAATCTGAATTTAGTGAAAGTCATTAATGCGTGAGATAAGTATGTGCAAAAGTATAGTGCCTTGGCATACTTCACTCTAGTAGGGCACTCAAAATACAGAAAATCGACCACCATGACCTGTTGTGAATGACCACAGAAGAAAGTAGAGACTCAACTGCTAAAGGGAATAAACATACCATAAGATGGTGATAAGAGATATGAACAAAGCCGACAAGTCTCTGTAATGCTCCCTGTGAAAACAGGGGATAGGTTGAAGATGTGTCAGTTATAAAGTTTAGTTGGTAGGAGGAAAAGAGGGGACATGACAGAAACTTATAATATATTGAAGAAGTTTTATAAAATTGATGCAAAGGAAATTTATGACAGAGAGAACAAGGGGTCAGCTTTGGAAGTTATGTAGGAGTATGGTTATTAAGGGTGTGTGAAAACTTGATTTTTTGTTTGGAGAGTGATGAATAAGTGGAAATGACTGCTAGAATTAGTTGAGTGCACTGACAATAAACTAAGTTCAATGAGTGGTACTGTGTGTGTAAAGGTTAGTGTGGGTCTCCCACAATGAGTTCTGATTCCATAGATACCTGTATAATAATAATAATAATAGTAAGATAACAGCTTAGCAAGATGGCCTGCCAAATGCCAAGGAAAGCTACACAAGTATCTCCATGGGTGGTGGCCAAAGGTGGGTAATGTCAGTAAGATTCGCTGTGGAGCAAGAAGTAGAATATACTGGGAAGCATCAGAAAATTTGTCATGCAAGTGAAACGGGATCTTTCTTCCTTATTATCATTATTACTCAAGACCCCATGGAGTCAAAGACTCATCTAGGAGGTTCTTTTATCAAACACACAATCAAATTCTCTTAAACACACTCAAATGAGTATGTTTAAGAGAATTTGTTTAAGAGAACACTCAAAGTTTAAACACACTCAAATTATCTCTGCAGACACCACACTCTCAGGCAAGGCATTCCAATCATTCACAACTCTGCATGAAAAAAAACCTGCTTCTCACTTCCCTACTCACACCCTCCTTATACAGCTTCCAGGGATGACCTCCGGTTCTCCCCTGATCTCCCACTATTTTCTGTAGAACCTCTCCAGCACTGATCTTATAGCAATCCCTTAATAACTTGTCTCTATCATATCTCCCCTCCTCCTTCTATCCACCAGACTCTGCAAGTTGCATCTTCTCAATATTTCCTCATACTCGACATTCCAGAGGTTAGAAACTACCTTAGTCACCTCTGGACCCTCTCCAACATCTCTTCATCCTTCTGAAAACCAGGTGACCAAATCTGGGCACAATAGTCCATGTGTGGCCTAATCAAAACCTTATACAATGGAACAAGAATCTCCCTACTTCTACAAGTCAGTGTCGTCCACATCATTCCCAGAAGCCTTTGTGTTGTCTTCACAATTTTGGCTATGTGTCCCAGATCCTTATCCACTATCACCCCAAGATCTCTTATTTCCTCCACCTCCAACAATATATCCTCACCAAGCATAAATTCTGCATCCCATTTTTGTTTTCCAAATTTTAAAACCTTACATTTTGCAACATTGAATTCACATCCCCATTCCCGTGCCCAATTACTCAATTTATTCAAGTCTTCTTGTAAGGCCACAACATCTCTACTCTTCATGGTTCGTCCCAACTTTGCATCATCTGCAAACAGCTGAATATCTCCATCCAAATCTTCACCAATATCATTAATATACAAGTTAAACAGCAATGGCCTTAAAACAGACCCCTGATTGTAAAGTTACCACTAGTAACTTTCCTTTTCCTGGATATCGCTCCCCCCCCCCCCCCCCATACACAACTTGTTGATACCTATCAGATAGCCAGTCTCCAATCCAATGCACCAATCTAATATCCAATCCCATTCACTCTAGTTTGACTATCAACTTATCATGCGGTAATCTATCAAAAGTCTTTTGCAAAATCCAAGTATATTACTGTGCATCCTTCTCCTCTGTCCATGGAAGCAGCCAGTTTATTACAATAAAGTGAATGCTTCCATGGACAGAGGAGAAGGATTTACAGTAATATACTTAGATTTTACTTATTTTACTATACTTATATACTTATTAAATAGTAATATACTTATTTCGAAAAGAACTGAGGCAAGATTAACAGGATAACAGTCCCATATTTATCTCCCTTTTCTTGGAATGGACTGAATAAGTTTTATAGCCTTTCGTAATAGCACTTCATGATATAAATGACAGAAGAACAAAATTAGTATAGTTTACTGTGCTACTAACATTTTACTGGATTTCAAACAATCATCTTCAAATTACAACTGTGGTAAAATACACAGCACTCAATTAGATTGTTGCAGAAACAATTCAAATAACCAAAAATGATCTCCGTGAAAAGGGGGGAGATGGATAGCATCTAGAGGATGCTTGATAAGATATGAATTTTCCTCATGATATGTGGTTAGTAAATGGAATAGGCTGCCAGTAGTAGTGCTCCCTCACTGAATGAATTCAAGGGGAGGTATGATAAGCCATGTTGGTTAGGAATCCCTTCCAGTAAATCCATGGAGATACCAAACAAATAATATTAATATTTAAAAGTTTATAATATTATATGAAATGTATGATATATGAAAAAAATATATGAAATGTAAATCAAAAAAAGATATGAAATGATACACATTCATCCTATTTTAAATATAAATATGAGCATATATATATATATATATACATGAAAAAACATTTCTTCACAATAAAATAAGAAGAAACTCACCTGTAATGCATTGTATAATAACTGATGTTCAAATTTTTTCACTCCTAAAATGTTCTGAAACATATCATATAACTGTTCTTTACTAAGAATAAGTTCCGAAGCAATATTCTGCTGCAAACGACTCTGGGGTTTTCGTGTATCTTCATCACCACGAAATATTGCATCAAATTTTGTCATCCATGAGGTTAAAACAGTTTCTTTACTAAGACCATCAATTTCAGGCAAACTCCGAACTCTTTTCTCAATATTATTTTTAAAAACTTCTCGAAAGTCATGTCCTGAACTAGCACCACTTTGCACAATGCGTTGTACACGATCACTTTTAAGAAAAACTTCAAAATAGCTTTGAACTGCATTTTGGAATGCTTCATCGGCTGCAATTTGAGTTTCTCCTTTTAAAAAGGCTTGGAATCTTCCTTGTATGGTTTCCAACTGCTGCTTTGTGATTTTTAATTGACGCCTAGTCATATCTGTTGGCTGTTTAGCATTAAATGGATAGGCAATGCCTCTTAAAACAAAAACATATAACTGTAATCGTTTTTTCCTCTCTTCTTCTTCTTTCTCAGCCCGATCAACTTCATCTTTTTCCTTTTCTTTTTCACTAACTAATGAAGGACTCGGACTAGAGGGTCGCACAAGACTATTTGATCGTGACTGTGAACCACTTCCAACGCTTAATGTATCAACTGCACTAGCAGGGGAAAGACTTCTGGACACACTACCACTACGTGGTATCTCTAAGTTTGTAGCAGAGGTTGAGAGCACAGTTGCTTCAGAACTTTCATCCTCCACAGTTTCATTTTCACTCCCTTCTTCTGAAGATGATGGTTCCAACATGTCCAAATAATCTCAGTGGTATGGTGCCGTTAAAAAAATGAATAATACTAATATGATCAAATAAGTTTTTTGCTCTCACAGTACGGAATTTTAAATTACTGGTTTATTTTTGGAGTTTTTCATCGTGTACGTTATGCGTATATAAATTATATTTGGTTCAGATTGATGTTAAAATATAAAGCAAAAGTCTCAGAACCAACATTAAATGAATTCGTTCGTTTCTGAAAAACTGAACTGTATTACTTGAGGCCCTTTTTCATTAGTTTTCAACATTTCAGCTTTTTAATAATATCGAATTATACCAACTTAGTAAACACTTCAATACCCGAAATAAATGTAAAACGAGCAGATTAAATGACAAAATGTTCCCACGTATGGGAAAGGCATCACTTAAAGTGAAAATCAATTATAGAATTATGTCTCTGCAATGGATTTCTGATGGTACTGTAATAGCGCTCCGTTATGAAGTTTTCTGATGAATAGAAGCAGCCAAAAAAATGCAAATGAGAAATATTCAAGCCTCTGTAAGCACATTACAAGAACTATAGACCTCTGTTGTATATATAACAGGATAATATACAATATAGGAAATATACTCTATTATTAAATCACGTATATGAAAAACAAGTGCTGTTCTTCAGGACTTTGCTGGCTTCTTCTGGGAAAAATAAATAAATAAAGGGAAGAGGATTCGTTCCACGCTTTTAAAAATAATTCTTTTCTCCAAACTATGATTCCGGAATACTTACAAATTACAATAACACTTGCAAATTGTTAAAATACGGTCTTATAATATAATACCGCAGCTTCCTGTGGACTGCGGTTGACTATCCACTTGCTACACAGGAACCACATCCTGCAGATTCTCGTACAGCTACTGCTACGTGTTCGGTTATGCTGTACTATAAACACACATGCGCATAGCTTCAATGACGAATTTAACCATCGCAGCTCCTAAAGCTATCAGCTTATGAACATACCTTCAACTATAAGCATCGCCTAAATAAATGAACAGTTGTGAATGTATTTTAGCCAACAATATATAAATCATTTCATTCTGAATGCCATAATAAGCTTATTTAGTTTCTTATGTAATTAATTTTTAACATGCTAGTGTGTTTTTAAGAAAACTATAACTTAAGTAATATTGCCAGCAAAGATTGGTCGATTGGTAAAGCCTCTGCTACTAATCGCTGACGCAAAAAGTTAAGCAAGTTTCAGCGCGGTTAGTAGTTGAAACAGTTGTAGTTAAATAAATTTTACCTACAAAAAGAAGGTACGGCCATGGTCTCACCACTATCACCGCCAATTGCTAACTTTTATATGGAAGTTTTTGAGCAAAGTGCTCTTGATTCCTTTACTCTAAAACCTACAGTGTAGCTTAGTAACGTTGACGACGTTTTCGTTACGGTCGACAAGCACTAAACACATTCCTTAGCCACCTAAACAAACAACATGAACGCAGCCAATTTACTATCGAAATTGAAAATCAGTCCTCGTTACCGTTCCTGGATACACCGGTCACACGTCTTCCCTCAGGTAGTCTATTCTTCACGGTTTACCGCAATCTTTTCAACTTTCAACTTTATTGGCTTAAAGGGTGAAGCAGATACTTTTCATAATCCCCGCTGTCTGATGAGGAAAACTGTGAGAGGAAAAATTTTAATGAGCCTGTTGCTCGCCCTGAGTGGGCCTAAGGATTAATCATTGAGGTTGCAGTTTAACACGTTCATTGCCAATCACGCGATATCGCGCGATGCGAGTTCTTCCCCAAACGGTCGATCACGCGTTATCGCGTGGACGTCGTTAACTAAATAGAAAAAATAAAAAAAAGTTGGCCACCACACGAAATTCCAATTTTCAGCTTGGCAATGAAAGTGTTAAAATAGCTTTTGGTCTTTTGTACTTGGTGTAATCTGTTGCGTCGTAATTTGCAGCTAGTTGAATTAGATTATTAGGATGTACGGATGCTATTAAAAAGAACTTAGTTGCTATAGTCTGCATGAAGGTATAAGTATAGGGGACTTGCACAGTGCGTATGAACCATGGTGCGTTCAGGATTATTCTGAGACATTTATTCTGCACACGTTGTAGTTTGAGGATATTAGTATTAGCAGTATGACTCCAAGCCAGAGAAGCATAGATGAGTATAGGACGAATCATCAATTTATATATAAGTAGTTTGATTCTGGTGCTCAATTTGCTGTTTCTGTTTATTAGAGGATACAGCTGTGCAATGATTTTTGATGACTTGATATGGAAGCTGAAAGTCAATTTTCTGTCCAACAATATGCCAAGATATTTGATCTCAGACTGCCAAGGGATTTCTGTGTTAAAAAGGAGAATGTGTCCAGTAGGAAGCATTGATCTTCTGGCTGGCTACACTTTTCTGAGGATTTATTTTGAGTCGCCATTTGGTGAAATATATTTCAATTATCAGTAGATTTTCTTGCAGTCTTTTGATTGCTAGGTGCGGTTTTAAAGATCTAGTTAATATCGCTGTGTCATCCGCATATAAAGCTTTGATAGATGACAGTGGGTTGTGCAGAATATCACACATATAAATGGAGAAAAGAGTTGGTGCCAGTAGTGATCCTTGTGGGACACCAGCCAAGATGCGTTTTTGTATGGGGAGTGTGCCATTTAACTTAACTTGCATGCACCTATCATAGAGGTATGATCTGATCAGGTGAACCACTTCCAATGGTATTCCAGATGTTATCATTTTATATAGCAAACCGTAGTGCCAGACTTTGTCGAATGCACTGGCTTGTCAAGGAAAACAACCCCAGTGCATTGATGCCAGTTAAATCCCGTGGTAACATATTCCACCAATCTGTATACTTGTTGTGTGATACTGTGAAATTGTCGGAATCTAAATTGCTCCTCAGGAAGAATGTTTAATTTGTGCATTAGTTCTTGGAGTCTAGTGAGAATGACTTTCTCGGCAATTTTGCCTAGGTTGGAGATGAGACTAATTGGTCTGTAGTTTTGAGGTGTTCGCAGGTCTTTTCCAGATTTATGGATTGGGATTACATCTGCTAGATTTCAGTGGGAAGGAAAATATTTGAAGTGTAAGATGGAATTTATAATGTTAGTTAGATGCACAATAGCTGTGTGGGGTAGTAGTTTTATCATCCTGTTTGTGATTCCATCAGGTACAGGAGCCTTTTTGTTTTTAAGCTTCTTGATTATGTAGTATAATTCTACAGGTGATGTGGGTGCAATTTGACTAAAGCATGTGATAGAAAGTTTGAGCGAAGATCTCACATGTCGATGAACCTTGTATATGTGATTGAAGTCGAGATGGTCATATGAGGGTTTGCATTGCTTTTCTAGAGATGTTACTATTGCATCGGCTTTGTCTGCATCGGTATGGATAAGGCCAGTATCTGTTTGGAGAGGAGGAGGAGGTTTATTCTTGATGTTTTTGATAAGATTCCATATGGAGTGATTGTCAGGAGAGATAGAATTCAATTTTCCTTCCCAAATTTGATTTCTGTGCGCTGTGAGGGCATCTCTAACTGCAGAGTTAAATCTCTTCAAGATTCTTTTATCTTGAGGTGCTCGAGTGTTGTGATATCATTTTCTTGGTCTGTTGGTCTGTTCTTTTCTATGATCAAGTGGATAATGTCGTCTGGCAAGTGGTTTGATCCGGGGGGGGGGGTAGTTCTGGAAATAGTGCTGCAACGGCAGTGTTCATTTGTTTAGTTAAATCCTTTATAGCTGTTTCAATTTCTTCTGTGGATTTAATCAATGGTATAGGACCAATATATTTTGGTAATACTTTGCATAGCTTATCCCAAGGTATGTATGAGTGTGTGTGTGGGGGGGGGGGGTGAAGACAGGTTATCATGGTTTCCCAGCTTTAATAGCATGGGACTGTGGTCGGATGAAAGATCATTTAGAGTTACTACACTGTACTGGAGTCTTACATTCTGTAGGATAGTTATCAGTACATCAGCCCGACCGTATGTGTTGTGATGGGTAGGCGCTGTGGGGCCTGCCACAACCACATTGTTGGATCCAGAGTAGTAAGCGAGGATGTGACCATTTTTATTTGTGGAACGGCTATTCCAGATAGGATGCTTGGCGTTTAAGTCGCAAGCCATGATGACAGGCTTCCTGTTGATCAGTACAGCCTTCAGATCTGAAAAGAGTAATGTTTTTGCAGAGGATTATATGCTGCGAAAATCTTTAGTTTTCCCACCGTGCACGTGGGAATTTCTATGCCTGTAATCTCAAGATTAATGGTGGATGAAATATTTATAGAGTGATGATTGATGTCATTTTCAATGTAAATAGCAGTGACGCCTCCTCTGCAGGATAATCTGTCGGTTCTGTACATCTGGTATCCATTTATTTTGGCATTATCTGATGGTCGGAGATGGCTTCATTTATCAAGAGTATATCTGGCTGACGCCTTTGGGCTAACTCCCGGAGCTCCAAGATTCTACCTCTTAAACCGTTTGCATTCCATGCTAGGATCTGTAAAGAATCTGGTTTTATTTTATTTCTGCTCATAAGTGAGCGCTGAGATAATGACTTGTGCGTCCTTCAGAAATCTATTTGTAGTGCATGGTGAGGGGTTGGATCTGCTAAAATCCAACTGCATATTTGCCAAGGAAGAGGTAATGGTAGCTGTCAGATTTGGATGTGATGTTGGCTTTTCCAGGAATGTCGGTTTAGGGCAAGTTACATCCGCATATGTCCTAGACTGTTGTTTTGAGTTGTTCTTTTAGGGGCCCTCTCACTTCAGCAGATGGGCTTTTGACCCTTTATGTTGATCTTTAGGAGGCTGTGAGGTAGTCTCAGATGTAGGTGTGCTAACAGAAGAAGAGTATGTTCATTCTGGTTTTCTATTTCTTGGATTGTGTGTGCATCCTCTGTAATTGGCAGTGTGAGGACCACCACAGTTGGTACATTTAGCCGGGGTGGATTTTGGCTTAGAGCTTGTATATGTTGGGTGGCATGTATTTGTTTCTTACACATTTTCTGGGTCACGTCCAGAAAATGTGTAAGAAAACTAATGACATCTGTGGCATTGCCCTGTTGAAACCCTTTTCCTTAATGGTTCTATAGTGATTTTCAGAGAAGATAAGCTATAAATACGCAGGAACAAGATTCAAAGAAAAACTCTTATTATTTTTAAATAAAATTTACTCAACTGATATCCCCCCAATAGAATGGAAAAAAGCAATTGTGATTCCTATCTTTAAAGAAGGTAATAGAGATGACCCTAAAAACTATAGAGGTATCAGTAAACTAAATTCCTGTTACAAAATATATAGCAGAATCTTAAATAACAAACTAATGAAATATTCTGAAAACTTTATTCTAGAAGTACAGAATGGATTTAGGAAAGGATGATCATATATAAACCCGGCCTTTTGCCTAAAATTAATAATAGAGAAAAGTAGAGAATATAATTTAGAAACACATGTTGCATTTATTGAGTTTGAAAAACATTTCACAAAGTTAAAAGAAACATATTATTTAACATATTAAAAGAAAGACAAACACCAAATAATATCCTAAAAGCTATCACAAGTATATATGAAAATAATCAAATACAAATACGATTAAATCACGAGCTATCATATACGAGAGAGATAAACCAAAGGGTCCGACAGGGATGTGACCTCTCAGCAATTCTTTTTAATATCTACTTAAATGATTTTTTTTAAATGTCTGAAAATAGTGTGGGTTCGACGGTCGATTTTCTTGAGTTTACGGAACGAAAAACCCAAGTTTCCGGGAGAAAAAAAACCCTGGCACGGCTAGCCGGTTTTTTCTCCGGAAAATTCTGGTTTTTCGTCCCGTAAACTCAAGAAAATCGACCGTCGAACACACACTATTTTCAGACATTAAAAAAAATTGTGTTAGGGTCAGGGACCTCGAGATGGCGGCACTAGCTTGCCGCCTTCTTCACTGCGTACCAATGAATCAGTGATAGCCTTGGGCCAGCTATCTCTCTGATTGGCTACCAATGGAGATTGAACTGCCCACTCAGTCTCCAAACGTGAAATAGGGTAAAAGGCCTCGCCTACTCCCTATACCGAACAAATAGGCGTTAGCTGATTTTTTTTTTTTAATAAAATGGAATAAAAATTTACATCAAGGAATTAAACTTTCTCCTACAGTTAACTTAACACTCTCCTCTTTGCGACGACCAAATAATAATTACAAATTCTGAAGATAACTTACAGAAAGTTATTTTAAATCTAAATGAGATAACCAAAGATTATCGTATGATACTATCAACAGAAAAATAAAAAAACTATGGCATTTAAAGGACAAGATCCAGCAAGAACTAAAATAGTAATAGATAACAAGATCTTAGAACAGGTGAATTCATTTAACTACCTAGGATATATGATCACATATGAAAATGAAAAAGATATAAACGTAAAAATTGCAAAATATTTAAAAATAATAGGTAATTAACTCTATATTTAAACCAACCTTGTTCAAAAACAAACAAGGCTAAAAGTATACAATACAGTAGCCCTACCAGTCTTAATGTATGGAAACGAAATCTGGACAATAAAACAAAAAGACAAACATGGATCTCCGTAGCGCAATTGCAAAAACGATGGTACATTGCTCCCTTCGATTGGAATAGGCCTAAGTTCGATTTTCGTCGCGACGGGAGGAATCTTTATCTGGGCGATTGTCAATCGAAGGCGAGTTAGCCGATCTCATACGGAAGTAGCAGGGTTTTTTCTCCCGGAAACAACTCGGACCCACACTATTTTTTTTTCATCCCGCATACAGACAAATCGGACCTTCAGAACACACGCAATTTACAGAGAAAAAAAAATACTAGTTGTGGTGGTGGAGGTGGGCTATAGATGGCGTTAATTGAGATAATTCACAATAGAGGTTCGGTGTAGTGGTTAAGACAGTTGTAGGTGTCCTCCCGCGATGAGTCTTCGGACTCCTTGGAGGTGTTAGGAATAATAATAATAATAATAATAATAATAATAATAATAATAACAATAATAAAGATTAACAACAGCAGAAATGAAGTTTATGAGAAAAACTGCAAAGTATATCCTATTTGATCACAAAAGAAACGAAGATATTATGAAAGAATTAAACCAAGAACCAGTAATAGAAAAAAATTAAAAAGTATAAACATAAATGGATGGAACACGTTCAAAGAATGAAAACAGAAAGATTACCAAAACAAGCCTTAAAGTACAAGCCATTAGGAAAAAGAAAACCAGGACGTCCTCTTAAACGATTCACCGATGAAATCTAAGGCCAGAACAGGCCATGCTAGGCCCAAATCTTTGATACGCATGATGATGATGATGAAAGATTATCAGTCCACAGATGGACGTCAGATCATATATGTGCTTGTCGGTTTGACTAATCTCTACTAATACCAGTAGCATTGGAGTCCTGTCCCTCCTGGTCATTCTGCTGACTTTTACGGGTGGTAAATTTTGCTGGTGTAGATCTGCAGTGATTTCTTCTGTGGAAACATCTTCAGATACACCTCTAATCACTACGTTGAGGTTTTTTTCTGATCCTAGTGAAAAAAGTGTGGTACTCAATACCTCTGGTATTCAATTCAGAGGTTTACCGTCGATAATCCATCACTGTCCTGGGTTGAATTTTAATACCGTTTGTGACATTTTTCGCTTGGCTATATGAGATCTGTAAGTTGTACATCGTAGTCCTTAGCGACATCCATTTATTCTTTTCACGCAGAATAATCGGAGTATCTTTTCCCTTGAGGAGGTAGGATAGTCCGGGACAGGGCCATCTTCTTCCATTTCATCTACATTGGGTGGTTCAGAGGTTGCAGTTTTGCGTATTTTGCGAGCGCGAACCTCCTGATAATCGGTGTGGTCAGTAAGGGGTATCCTCAGCAGTTGTTGCTATTTCGCTAGCGCTGTCTTGAAGAAGTTCTAAGAGTTGAGAGTCATCTGTATCAACTTCTTTTATTTCATGAACTACAACTTTTCCTGGCCATTTTGTATGAAGCAGATTGCCTACGTGTTTAAATATTGCCAGAAGCTGTTTAAAATTAAGTTCTTCGTATGGTGCATCCACGGTTAGACCCAACCATTGTTCTGTAGAGCAGGACATGACTTTCCCTTTCCACAATAATCAGTAGAGAGTTTCTAATGAAGTAAATGAAGCAATAAAACAATGGCGATACTAATGGCAGTAGGCCTAGTATATCGCCCTTGTTTTGAAATTTGTTGACTTACCTACTGAGCTGATTTGGACCTCTTCAAAAAAATAAACTGATTAATTATAGTAGTAAAACTATTTACTACTAGTAAATTTACTAGTCAAAATTCCTTGAATCACATTTTATATCAACTATCAAAATGTCCTACCGCAAATTGACACATACTGGCCAATATATACATGCTAACTCGTATCACCACCCATCGCAAAAAATTGGAGTCATTAACACCATTAAAAACAGAGCTATAACAATTTGCTCTAATCCTTAAACAAGTATTAAAAAGTATTAGCAACACATTTATAAATAATGGATATAATATCCATTATTTATAAATACTATTATAAAAATTATTATTAATAAAGTTCTTCTTCAAACTTCATCTAAAAAGAATATAAATTACAGTAAAACCATAGCCATTCCATACATTAAAGGGTTATCAGAAAAAAAACAATAGAATCCTACATCATTATTATCTCAATGCCACTTTTAAACCACCTATAAAATTAAAAATCATATTCAACTCCTCTAAGCATCCTCTTCTCCCATTGGCACATCCTGGAGTTTATTGCATCTACTCAGTGGCGGATTACCCATTACGGCAATGAGGCCCATGCTAGGGACCCCAGGCTTTGGTGGACCCCAAGCCAAGACATTTTCCTAAAATAGAATGTTTTCAGTAAACATCATAAAAATCTTGATCATTTTAAGCGAAAATTTTTCAAAACAATTATTACGTTTAATACGTATTTTGAACAGCGCGCACTATCTATGCTTTAAATAATGCCGCAATACTAATGTTGGCGCTAGTTGACAAGCTTCGTAATTTGTATTTTGAACAGTGCGCGCTATCTACGCTTTAAATAAAACCGCATTACCAATGTCGGCGCACGGCACTGTTGACAGCTTCGAGGAGACAAAAACTGATTGCATTGCCGAGATCGGAAGTTTCGCCTGGTTGCTCCTTAGCTTAATTTGTTATTGAATAGTGTAAGTGTGAGGTGTTTGTTTCAAAAATAACTTTTTAGTGTGACTTTTCGTGTTTTCATTATTCGAGTGTAGTGCAACTTGCAAGTAAAAAAAAATTTGTAAAATTGTGAAAAAAAGCTGATAAACAATCAGGTTAAAGAGCAAACGTAAGTAATAACCATTTTTTTATTCTCTTTTTTTTAATTATTTTTTTGGGGGGACCCCAAATATAATTTTCCAAGGGCCCATCTATCCTTAATCTCCACTGAATCTACTGCACTTACTTACCTTATATTGGTGAAACTGGACATACAATCCCTATACATAAAAAAGAACACAAAAGACATTAAAAATAATAATTTTGGTGAAGCAGGCATCTGAGATCATGCTCTCAACACCCTACACGAAACTGATTGGAAAAGTACCTGCTCTTTACATCATACAAAAACCTGGTATGAAAGAAAATTTAAAGAAGCCTGTGAAATTCTGACCACCCTAATCACAACAATAAAAATAAAAATTCCAAGAATTTGGTTGGAGCATATTCAGTCTACTTAGTATCTGCCATACTTTAGGACTTTAGGAAAGTATTCCATACCAATTGGTTGAAATTTATATGTATAATCACATTGTTTTTGGTGTAGTAAAGGTTTTCTTTCTTTCTTTCTTTCACCAGAGGTCAGGTCAATAATTGTAGCAATGGTTGGTCAGTAACTTTAGCAATCCATAGATTGTAGTGCAGCTTGTTTCTCTGTATGTATTGTGTATGCTCTAGATCAGTGATGGCGAACCTATCACACTTGTGTCAGCACTGACACACTTGAGAGTTTCAGGTGACACACCTTGGACGTAGAAAAATATTGGTATTCTGATGAAAAAACTGCGACAAATCGTATAAGATTGCTTTGAGTTAAGGCGAAGGTAAGGTTTCGGTTCATTGAACGAATTATGTTTTATAGTTAGCCTATTTCTATTTTATTTTGTAGTTAGAGCTAAAGCTCTTCTAACAATTTTCTATTCTACATACTCTTGTGAAACTCTATTTTCTGCATTAAATAATATCAAATCGAAAGGGAGAAATAGATTGAGCAATGATTTGAGCGCTGCCTGTCTATAGCCCTTTTATAAAGCAACTTTCTACCAGCACTCAGCAACAGAAAAGTAATTAAATGTAATGTAAGTTTGTAATTTCACTTTATTAAATTAATTGTATAATATGAATTCATAGATTTTATGTCAATATCCTATTAAATAAATAGCCTAATATGATATGTATAAGTCACCGTCTATGATTATGTAGTTAAATTTATAATGCATGTATGCAAGTTTCACATCAACAACGTCAATATTTAAAAAATAAAAAGATGTTTGACACACCTGGGTAAAAAGGTTCTCCATCACTGATGATGATGACCTTCATATGAAGGTCAAAACGTCAAGTGTTGATTTTGGTTAATATTAAACTAAGATTTACTCTGACACAGCAGTTGTCTCCACAACTTTTCAAAATGTATCGGAAGGAAAACCTTAGTGGGTGCTGATAGTATCGAGGTGACCAAATCGTATGGAATAGTAGAGTTACTGAGTGACCACTTTTCAAACGTCTATCACCCAAGTGAGGATATCTCTGTACCTGTAGCAATAACTGATGTGAGAATTGAAGTTAATGAATCAGAGGTACTTAGTATATTGCAAAATTTAAATGCAAACACTGCTGTAGGTTTCGATGGCTTGGGTGTTATGTGAATGTGCAAAGGAATTGTCAACGCCACTTACTTGGTTATTTAACTTAAGTTTGAACTCTGGTATGGTCCCTAGTGCATGGAAGGAAGGCAAAGTAGATCCTTTGCATGAAGGTGGCTCTAAGAATGCTGTAGTAAATTACAGACCAATCACCATCTTGGGAGTGGTGGAAAAAGTATTAGAAAAGTTAGTTAAGGACACAAATCAAGAATAGGTGGATTAGGATATGATACTCTATAGGGACCATGGTTTTGTTAAAGGTCGGTTCTGCCTTAGCAATTTATTAACTTTTTACAATAGAGTGACATCTGAGTTGGACAAGGGAAATTGCTACACAATGATAGTTCTGGATTTTGCTAAGGCAACATTTGCGCAACAGAAAATACCATTCCATGGGATATCCAGTGAAAAGGATATCCCATGGAATATACTGTTGCACAAATTAGAACAAATGGTGATGGGTATTAAACTAGTGATATAGATAAGATAATGGCTCATGGAGAGATACCAGAAAGTAGTATATGGGATCTGAGTCGAGGATGAAGTAGGAGCAGTGGTGATATTTTCTCAGGGCTCTGTGCTTGGGCTGTTATTTTTTAATTTGTATATAAATGATATAGGAATATACTTGAAGAGGGGTACTTAGTTGTTTTTTGTTGATGAAAAGTTGGGTAGCACAATAAAAAAACAAGTAGATGTTGAACGTTTGCAGCATGATTTAAATAAGCTGTCAAAATGGTCAAAAGATATTGAACTGGCATTCCATATTGAATGCCAGTTCAATATGTAAAAGTGTAAAGTTATGCATTTTAGAATTAAAGATTACTAGCTGTGTACCATATTGCTAGAATAGTACTACAAGAGATTGATGAGCCTAGGGACTTTGGGGTTTTGGTGGATAGGGAGATGAAATTCAGAGGGTACATTGCTAAGGTGTCCAGGACAGCACATAGGATTACTTGGTTATTGAAGAACACACTAACATCCAGAGATAAAGAGATTATTATTCCTCTTTATAAGGTGGTGATGCTTCTGCATCTGAAATAGTTTGCTCAAGTGTGGTCGCCTGAATTCCTTGGAAGAGGAGATTGTGGAGAGGGTTCAGAGGGGAGTAACTAACTTGGTGAGTGATGTAATAAATGCTCCCTACATTGATAGATTGAGAGCTTGTGGATTTCAAAGGTTTATTGATAGGCGGAGAAGAGTGGATATGATAGAAACATTTAAATTACTAAAAGAATTTTATAAGATTAATGCAGGGGAAATATTTCAGCTGTGTGATAGTGATGGAAGAACAGGAGGTCATACCTGGGAATTAAAAAAGTGTGTGATTAACAAGGATGTGAAAACAAATTTTTTTTCTTGGAGAGTGGTAAATGAGTGGAATGCATTGCCTGACTCAGTTGTGTGTTCTTCATCTGTAAATGAATTCAAGAAGAGGTATGATAGATATTGTTTTGATAGTTTGAGTCTCCCACGATGAGTCTTCTGACTCCATAGAGATACCAGTAGTAGTCCGGTCACTTCTGAACAGATCAAGATCAAGATAAGATAATGAATCGTGACTTGATTGGTTGTTGAGATGATGACGTCATTGTATGTGTGTGACGTCATGTGTTTGGAATGTTTGGAATTTCCCTGGGGTCATATGTGTCAATGCCTTCAGTTCTTGTGTTTTGGGTCGCGTATGGAATTATGAATGATGGTAGAGATAAGTATTCGTGTTGTGATTGGTGGGCCACTTCTGATGAAATCAAGATCAAGATAAGATAAGGAATAGTGTCGTAGGTGTGTGTGTGTTGTTTTCAGATGTAGATAAGTGATGTCATTTGTTGTTGTCAATAAGTGACGTAATGTGTTAGTTGTAAATAAGCGACGTTGTTGTGTTGAATGGAAAAGGGACATATATTACTGGATAAGTATTCGTGCTGTGATTGGTGGAACACTTCTGACCAGATCAAGAGCAAAATAAGATAAGGAATCGTGACGTGAAGTTCGTTATTATCAGATGAAGATAACTGATATCATTTGTTAGTTGTAAATAAGTGACGTATTGTTAATTGTAAATAAGTGACATTATTGTTTTTGAATGGAAAAGGAAGATGTTAGTGGATAAGGATTCGTGGGGTGATTGGTGGGATACTATAAACAAAATAGGGTTAGGGTTGAAGTGACGTCAGTGTCTTGGATGTGTATTGTTGTAGATAAGTAAATGGTTTGCGTAGGACATTAAAGGTGATGGATAGTGATAAGATAAATTTTGGAATGTTTGGAATTTCGCTGCCCCCCCTTCTGTCAGGGACATCACGTGGTGTGTTGGGTTCACGTTAACTTTGTGAGTGATATTTAGAGATAAGTAATCATTACGTTATGTGTTTGGAAATTTCTAGGGAACATATGTCTCTCTCTGTGATATCACATGGTGTTTTGGTTTGCCTAAGGAATTGTTGGCAATGTTTTTGAGATAAGATAACTTGGAATTTTCCCAGGTTGACACACATCTGTCATTGTTATCATGTTTTGTCTTTGGTTGTCTATCGTTGGCTGTACTAATTTTCCAATACATTTTGGGGTATTTCTCTCCTGTTAAAGGGATAGGAATTATTATTATTATTATTATTATTATTATTATTATTATTATTATTATTATTATTACAGGAGACTTCAGGAAGTTCTTAGACTCCTTGAGGGAAGCCTTAAACATCATTTCCACACAACTATATGACATTCTCACAGTATCTATCATACCTTGCTTGAACTCACTCATCGTCATAGCACCCACAACAGACTCTGGCAGCTTATTCCACTCATTTACCACTCTAAAAGTGAACAACCAAGCTCTAATACCCTTGCTAACCACACTTTTGCCCTGCTTCTATAGGTGTCCCCTAGTTTCCCACTACCAATCCTGATCTCAAAAATATCCTCTGAATTAATCCTATAGGAACCCTTTAGCAATTTGAATGTCTCAATCATATCTCCCCTTTTCCAGCTATCAACCAATTTCTGCAACCCACAAATCTTCACTCTGTTCTCATAAGGTTCATTCCATAGACCTGCTATCATCTTGGTCACTCTTCTCTGGATCCTATCCACCTCCTCCCCATCAAGAAGAAACCTAGGTGACCAAATCTGGGCACAGTAGATGTGATGAGATCTTATCAAGGCTTGGTACAGAGGAACAATAACTT
Source organism: Typopeltis vanoorti (assembly GCF_054136105.1). Lineage (NCBI taxonomy): Eukaryota > Metazoa > Arthropoda > Arachnida > Uropygi > Thelyphonidae > Typopeltis > Typopeltis vanoorti. The sequence continues at coordinate 2,246,001 of NC_143549.1, read as the reverse complement.
GCTTGTCTCTGCTCGTCAAAGTATTTTTCAACAACCAAGTGAGTTGATGAGCTGATTTAGCCACTTTTGAAATGTGCCCCCTAAACTTCCTCTCCCTATTCACCAACACTCCCAAGTCCATGGCCTCATCAATTTCATGGAGTACAGTTCCACCAATGTGGTATACTGCTGTTAATCTTTTCACCCCAAAACCTTACAATTTGTCACATTATATTGACATCCATTCATCTTAGCCCAAAACTCCAAACTATCCAAGCCTTCCTGCAAGATTTTGACATCCTCTGCATTCACTATTGCCCTATCTAACTTTGCATCAGCAGCGAACAAATGAGCTGTTCCTCTCAGATCCTTCGCTATATCGTTAAGGAACAAATGAAACAGCAGTGGTCCAAGAACTGAACCCTGCGGCACACCTCTAGTCACAGGCCGTCTTTTGGACTCTACTCCTGAATAAACTACTCTGATATCTCTCCATCAACCACTCACCTATTCATCTCACCAACCCTATATCCATTCCATTATGTTGCAGTTTACGGAGTAGAATTCCATGTGGTATCCTGTGAAATGCCTTAGCCATGTCCAGCAGTATCACTGTAAACCCATTACCCTTATCCAGTTCAGCAATGATAATTCTTTAGCCACTTCGCATAAGACCTGTGCTGGTATACCATCCAATCCCACAGATGTATTCACATTAAGGTTCTGTAATAGACTAGTTACCTCCACTTCATTCATCACAATTCCCATATAAACTAATGGTTCCTTGATTTTTTCAATGTCACCACATGGATGATATTCTCTTGCAAAGTGCTTGCTCAGTAATTCCACTATATCGACTGATTCAGTGACCTCCTTACCATCGTCATTCCTTAAAATCATTCTGCCGTGTACAGTTTTTTTTGCTTGCAGCATAGTGACAGAATTGTTTGGGATCCTCTTTAGCTTGCATAGCTAGTTTCCTTTTATAATTCGCTTTTGCTTTTTTACCACACTCGTTACCCTTCTGGCCTGCGTTTTATACCATTGGTATGCCTGTAGGTCACATTCCTCTTTAAATTTCCTCCACAGTTGTTTCTTTTTATGCAGCTCAAGCTTAATAAGCTTAATGGTGTTATTCATCCATTTATCCCCTACTTGTTTTATTATTCGGATCCTAGGTATACAATCAGCCATAACCTCCTGTAAATGCTCCTTGACCACTTCCCATGCACTATCGACATCCATCCATTGCAGTTTTACATGCCATGGCACTGATCCAAGCAACCTCCCAATCTTGTCACACTTTCCAGCATGATAATTCCACATTATTATTATTATTATTATTATTATTATTATTATTATTATTATTATTATTATTATTGTTATTATTATTCAGGCCTCCATGGAGTCGAAAGACTCATCGTGGGAGGTCCTTCCTAAGAACATATACCCTGTCTTAATCGAAAATTCCACACCTTTAGCCAACTCCCAAGTCAAGATCACTCACCAACAGGTGGCAACATGGTCATATTCATTGCAGTCAAATGCACAGATGCTATTACCAGGTCAAGCACTCTCAAACCCTAGTATTTTCAATTACATGCTGTCTCAGATAGTTATCCCTTAATAATTGAATAAAATCCATTTTCTTCCTCCCATGTGTCCTCTCTTCCTTCCAATCAATGTTACCATAATTAAAATCCCCCATAATAATTACCCTCCTTCCACTCATTTCATCAATTTCCCTATTCATACTATCTCCCCCATCTATTCCATCACCTGGTCTATAGCAGCACCCAACTGTATATTTTATTCTGCCAGTCTCAATCTCACACCAAATAGTCTCAAATGTGCTCTCTTCACTATCCTGCAGTTCAACTTCAATTCTCCTTGGCTGCAGTTCATCAGCTATCATCATTAACACTCCTCCCCCTATTTTATTCTCTCTGTCCCTCCTAAACACACTATAACCTACACATTATATCCCACTAACTATTTCAAACTTAGAGGAACTCTTAGAGTAGAGTCGTGACGGCGGCAGTCTTTAGGCTTTTCTGAATAATTTAATTATATGCTGGTGTCTCTCAAACACATTCATGTCTAATGTGTGTGTGTGTTCACTAATGCATCCATGTTGACTCTAATATGGACCCTATGATTATTCTTATGTAAAAAAAAACTATTCAGTACTAGAATTACGCTTACCAAAACATACGAGTAGTAATTTTTGAAATTACAATTATCAATTGTTATGTTTAAGTTAAAAAAAAAGAATTAACTTACATTTCTTTCCAGAATGCAAGGGAACATCTTGCTGCTATCTAGGTTTTCTGAATATTCCAGATTGTTGATTTTTAACATATATTCACAGCACAGAACACAAACTCAAGTCTGAAAATGCAGTTGACTTTTTCATTATAGGTTACTGGGGCTAACATATTTTCACAGCACAAAAACACACAAAACATAGGAATTGAAAGATATTTCTGTAAATAACCAGAAAAGCTAGCTGACTACTTACTTTAGATTATTATCCGATTGGTTCTCTGTATTGATTCCTTCCCACAGTTGCTCATGGTATGTTTTCCCAAGCTTAGCGGGAAAGTCTATGCGCCGTTTTGTTTTGGGTAAGTGTTATTTCCTGTTTCGAATTCCGAGTGCTGTTAGAGTATGGAATTCTGACAAGTGAAATGATTTTTTTTCAAATTGATTGGTTATTTTCTCTATTTTACTTTTAAAATTCAGTTTAACTACATATTCTAACAGAATAACTGAGCAAATTTAATAAATAAATAAAATATATGTGAATTTATTTTCCAACACTGTAGATTTCTCATTAAGTATTATCTTAAAGACATCTCTCTTATCCGGTCGCCAATGTTGTACATAGGCGAGAAGTCATGTGTTTAGGTTGGAACTCTTGGTTCCTGTGGGAAATTATTGCTGTAGTAAATTAAACATCATCATCATCATCATCATCATCATGCATGTCAAGGAGTTAGGCCTAGCATGGCCTGTTCCGGCCTTAGAAGTCATCATTGAATCATTTAAGAGGACGTCCTGGTTTTCTTTTTCCTAATGGCTTGTACTTTAAGGCTTGTTTTGGTAATCTTTCTTTTTTCATTCTTTGAACGTGTTCCATCCATCTATATTTATATTTTTTAATTTTTTCTATTACTGGTTCTTGGTAGTAAATTAATGCTTACATTTAGTTTTTTTAAAAACCAATATGACTATTAATTTATCCTTCGATTCATTGTGCTCATAAGCTATTTCTGTAACTGGAATTTATTTTTTCTTTAACACTAGTAATTTTAAGTAATGCTTTTTAAGTATGTTCTTTTAAGTACTGTATATAACACAAACATCGTTTTGAACTCTCTGCAGCATTTTCGTTTAGAAATTTCTTTTGCCAGCACAACAAATAAATAGTTATTTCTTATTATTTCAAATGAATATTAGCTCTGTAATATAGACTTTGTTAATTTCTATGTTACCTTTTATTTGATTGTAATATTATTAACAAATTCTATTTACTGAATCTAACATACAGAAATAAAATAAAGTGAAAAACACAGTATTTTTTATTCTTTCTTATTCTTCTGATTTAATATTTGCACTGATGCTCATAGTGTATGATTTGCCTCTGGCGCTTACATGTAATTCATGTGATTTTTCTCCATGTGACATTTCAAAACAAGTTTAACTATGGTTTTTACATAGTTCAACTATGTGAAACTCATTTCCGATAGTCCCAATTGACTGTTGACCTCTCAGCCCAACATTTATTTCACAGTAGGGATATTTATATATATATTTTAACACAATTATTATATTAGATATTCTTTCCAATACAAAATAATTATTTATTCTTTTTTCAAATGAAAATTAGCTCAGAAAGAAAGAAAGAAAGAAAGAAAAATGGTAAAGAAAAAAAATGTTTACCCTCAAATAAATATTTATGATCACAGTAAACAAGAAATTCATCAGCTTTTTCGAAGTTTTGAAATTCATGCACATATTGTTTTCATCATTTGGTATCATTTAAATGAAGAACAGGTCTGGCTCTGAATAGAATCTTATGCTAATATGAGCGATGATGAATTTCATGGAATATTTGGTTCCGATTCCGAAGATGATCCTACAGACGACTCTAGCCTTGACTCTGATGATGACGAACTTTTGAAGATGGAGTTAGCAACCAGCCAAATACATCAACATCAACTTATTGGGAAAATTCAGAAGAAGAGCCCCCACAATTTGACTTTGTTGAAACTGCAGGTTTTAAAATTGACACTGGAAATTTCAGTATCAAAAGGTTAGTTGAACTTTTCTGAAGATTTTCTCACAATTTTAGTAGAACAAACCAATTTATATGCTTTACAAAATATTGAGGAAAGCCGAGTTTAAAATTGATTTACAAATTACGATGTTATACTACGGATTAACTTGCGCTTAGCATACAAGGTTGGTAATCGACATACGAGTATACTCGTAGTTGGCATCTGAGGCATATACACAATATACTATATTTTAGTTGAAATTATTTCTCTTCTACCAAGCCCCCAGACATCCTCTCCACTTTATTCAGAATCCAAGGGTCCAAATTAAGGTAATTATACAAAGGGATAACTCGTGTTTGGCATAGGAGGTCGGTAAATCGACATACGAGTATACTTGTAGTTGGCTTGTGAAGCTCATATACAAACTACGAGTATTCTCTTAGTTGGCAGCGAATGTGTTAATTTTCATTTGGCAATCATTGGGAATTTATTACTGTAGTAAAATTAATGGTTGCATATATATTTTTTGAAACCAATACATATATTTCTGAGAATTATTAAAAGCACAGAATCTTTCATTATGTTTCCAAAAGCATTTAAAAAACACGTTATATTTTCACGTTTTGGACAATCCAATTTCATTTAAATCAAGAACAGGCCTCCCTATTAACCTCGTTAATGTTTTTGATTTTTCTCTTCCTTTGGCAAGTAATATATATTATTTGCATGTTGATTCTATCATCCAATTTCTTAGTTTGTCCAGAGATAGTGAACCAATTTCCCACTTCTGCTGATGGTTATATTTTATTAATCAAGAATTCTGTTTTTTAACTCTTTCAGGTAATTCTTTCCAACTACAAGGTGAATTTGTCTATGCATATCTTACAATAATTCATCAGAAATACAAATTTGTTTTGGAAATAAATTTGAAGTCTTATTCAAAAGACATTGTACATCAGTTATACCAATAATAACCGAAAATTCGTATTTTTCGCGTAGCTTTTGCATATTCATTTTCCTTCGTTCTTCTTACATTACTTCATTTGGCACCACAAATAAATAGTTATTTATTATAATTAGTATCATTATTTCACTGATTATTAGCTCTGATCTTATATTTGTTGTTAACTTTTTGTTACAAACTTCTGAATAATTAGAACTTTTAACAAAGAAACTTTCTAAGAGTTTTGTGACTCATGCATTATTTTTACATTACTAAACACAAAACACCACAACACAAAACAGCAACTGCAGTGGATGAACGATTACCTTAAGTCCAAAGTCACTGGACTCTACCCTGACCGTTCCTTGAAAAAAGAACCTTTTGTGCAGATGACTCAACGACATGTTTTCACATTCTGTTGGATATAGTGTTGGTGTGTTTTTATCTTACTTTGTGTGGAGAAAGGTAAAATTTGTATATGTGTTATCTGTAGAGTATAAACATTTTTTCTATAGCAAACTTTAAGAGTTGAAGTCACGTTTTTGGGTTAATTATCTGCTATCTCTCTATATCTCTAACAGTTCGGATTTTTGATTATGTGAATGAATTGTTTTCAGATAACTCAAACAATGTCAATAGGTAGCATTAGACAATTTCTAAAATAATCAATTACATGGATATCAGTTTTCAAAACTTTTTCCCCCCGTTCCTGATATTAATTTCACAGTAGTGGTTTTTTTACAATAATTAAATAGAATGCATTAAGGTAAAAAGTTATGGATTTAAATATTAAATTCTAATCAGAATAACTGAGTAAAAAATTCACTGTGGAAAAACACACATCTTTGTTGATTTCAGTTTTCAATTGCATATTTTATTTTGCTGAAATACTATTTCAAGTATATTCACAGAGAAAAAATCGAAACATGTAATTACTTAAGAATATTTTACAATATTTAGTTTACACTCTTATCATTTTCCAAAGAGTTCTATAAAGAAACTTTTCGTTACTCACTGTTTCCTGGTTACATTACATCAAAATAGCTGGTTATGCAAAATAATTTTTAGAGCAGATACCATGGTAAGCACAGATCCATACACTTGATATTGTGTCAGTCTGGAAATGACACCATGCTTCCCGAAACTTTCTGTGTATTCTTTTGTCAACAAATATACACAAACAGTTTTTGTAAAATGTTCGTAAATTACCCAAAAGAAAGAATCTTTATCAAATTGGATACAGTCTTGAAAATCTAATTTTACCATTGATGAATTTAAATGATTAGCGATAATTTTGCCCATAATACAAAGCGCTGGTAATTCAGTTTCCAAAAATAGTAAATGATTATCAGTGTCATACATTTTGGTTGAAAATCTCTCAGCTTCTTCACAACTAATAGAGAAAACTTGACATCCGTCAGCTCCTGTATCATCGAGTTTTAATTCTCCATCTTAGCATTTCAGAATATAACACTCACTGAGGTTCATTTTGTAGTCAACGCTTCTTTGCAAGTAGCCGAGGATATCAGGCCACTTCCTGCGTAACTTTTCCCAAGGGGTCCTGAATAAATACATCACAATGTACGTGTTTTTTAAAATAATAATCGGTTTCCATCCTTTTACAGGTATGTGACGAGTTTTGTCTCGTGCTATTTTCCTGAAGAAATAAAATTTCAATTACTTTTGTGGCTCACCCATTATTTTACTTTACTTTACTGGACACAAAACACTACAACACAATACTATAGTTGCACTGCCTGAAAGAATTTGCCATAACTGCAAAGACAATTGACTCCTTTGTTTTTCCTTATAGTACAGTTTACCTGAACCTTAACCCTGACCATTCCTTCCAAAATGAAACTTTCATGCAGATGATTCATGGACATGTTTCTACATGCTGTTGGATATGATGCTGATGTGAGATTATCTTACTTTTAGACATCGTAGGGCCTATCTCATCTCTGTGGCTCGAAGGGTATTTTTTATTATTTGTCCTTATTATGTTAAGTATTTTATCTTCAAAAAGCGTTTTTGATGTTAGACCATGTGACTAGTTCTCTCACTTATATGTTCGAAATTGTTGCGATGGATAAAAAAATAGCATTAGGTGGTGAAAGTGAAAAGGTAGTTAAGAGGATGACAGAGGGCTTCCCTGCAATGCTCCTCCCCTGCAATGCTCCTCCCCTAACCCCATCATTCCCCTATTCTCCCCCTCTCCTCCAGAAGATGTCTGCTCAGGCTAGTGGAGATGAGTGAGCTCATCATTTGCAGATATCTTTTAGTGATGTCACCTCCAACTGATACTAATAACTTTGGAGGAAAAAAAAAAACTCCAACTGATACTGATAAATGCAGAGCAAAAAAAGAAAGAAAAGCTTCCCTGCAATGCTTCCCCCACCTCATACTCTAACCCATCATCCTTCTCTCCTCCAGAAAATGTCTGCTGCCTAGTGGAGATGAGCTTTTTTCTTTTCGCTCTGCATTTATCAGTATCAGTTGGAGGTGTTTTTTTTCCCTCCAAATTTATATATATATACTTTGTTAATTTCTATGTTACCTTTTATTTGACTGTAATATTATTAACAAATTGCATTTACTGAATCTATCATACAGAAATTAAATAAAGTGAAAAACACAGTATTTTTTTTCTTATTCTTCTGATTTAACAATTTAACATTTGCACTGATGTTCATAGTGTATGATTTGCCTCTGGTGCTTACGTGTAATTCATGTGTTTTTTCTCCATGCGACATTTCAAAACAAGTTTAACTATGGTTTTTTACATAGTTCAACTATGTGAAACTCATTTCCGATAGTCCCAATTGACTGTTGTCCTCTCAGCCCAACATTTATTTTACAGTAGGGATATTTATATATATATATTTTAACACAATTATTATATTAGATATTCTTTCCAACACAAATAAATAATTATTTATTCTTATTTCAAATGAAAATTAGCTTAGAAAGAAAGAAAGAAAGAAAGAAAAATTGTAAAGAAAAAAAATGTTTACCCTCAAATAAATATTTCTGATCACAGCAAACAAGAAATTCATCAGCTTTTTCGAAGTTTTGAAATTCATGCACATATTGTTTTCATCATTTGTTATCATCTAAATGAAGAACGGGTCTGGCTATTAAGTTTGTTAATGTTTTTTGATTTTTCTCTTCCAATGGCATGTATTTTTTGATATATGCATGTCAAATCACTTGTTATCTGCATGCTATGATACGTTTTTATTTTTTGTCACTTTTCAGGTGAAATATTCTTCAGTAGAATTCTGCCTATTAATTTAATACCCATTTGCATTTTTTAATACCCATTTCCTTTTTAATATCCATTACTTAAAATTACTAATGATAAAGAAAAAATAAATAAAAAAAAATAAATTCCAGTTACAGAAATAGGTTATGAGTACATGGAATCGAAGGTAAAATTAATAGTCATATTGGTTTAAAAAAAAATAAATGTAAGCATTAATTTACTACAGCAATAATTTCCCACAGGAACCAAGAGTTCCAACCTAAACACATGATTTCTCACCAACAGACAACAATTTGGTGACAGGATAAGAGAGATGTCTTTAAGATAATACTTAATGAGAAATCTACAGTGTTGGAAAATAAATTCACATACATTTTATCTATTTATAAATTTTGCTCAGTTACTCTGTTAGAATATGTAGTTGAACTGAATTTTAAAAGTAAAATAGAGAAAATAGCCAATCAATTTGAAAAAAAATCATTTCACTTGTCAGAATTCCATACTCTAACAGCACTCGGAATTCGAAACAGGAAATAACACTTACCCAAAACAAAACGGCGCATAGACTTTCCCACCAAGCTTGGAAAAACATAACATGAGCAACTGGTTATTTACAGAAATATCTTTCAACTGCTATGTTTTGTGTGTTTTTGTGCTGTGAATATATGTTAAAAATCAACAATCTGGAATATTCAGAAAACCTAGATAGCAGCAAGATGTTCCCTTGCATTCTGGAAAGAAATGTAAGTTCATTTTTTTTTTTAAAACTTAAACATAACAATTGATAATTGTAATTTCAATAATCACTGCTCGTATGTTTTGATAAGCATAATTCTAGTAGTGAATAGTTTTTTTCATAAGAATAATCATAGGGTACATATTAGAGAATCAACATGGATACATTAGCGAATGCACACACACACATTAGACATAAATTTGTTTGAGCGACACCAGCATATAATTATATTATTCAGAAAAGCCTAAACATTGCCACTGTCATGACTCTACTCTAAGAATTCCCACCCTTTAACAGGAAAGAAATACCCCAAAATGTATTGGAAAATTAGTACAGCCATCTATTCACAACCAGAAATAAAAAATGATGACAATGACAGATGTGTTTCACCTTGGGAAAATTCCAAGTTATCTTATCTCAAAAACATCGCCCACAATTCCATTGGCAAACCAAAACACCATGTGATATCACAGAGAGACATATGTTCTCCAGAAATTTCCAAACACATAACATAATGATTACTTATCTCTAAATAACTCCCACAATGTTTTCGCGAACCCAACACACCATGTGATGTTCCTGACAGAAGTGGGTCCTGAAAAATTCCAAACGTTCCAAAATTTATCTTATCACTCTCCATCTCCCTTAATTTCCTTTGCAAACCATTTACTTAGCTACAACTCATAACAATACACATCCAAGACACAGACGTTGCCTCCCCCCCACATTCATCCTAACCCTATTTTGTTCATAGTATCCCACCTACCACGCTACGAATCCTTATCCACTAATATCTTTCTTTTCCATTCAAAACAATAACGTCACTTATATACAACTAACAAATGACGTCACTTATCTTGATCTGATAATAACAAACATCACGTCACGATTCTTTATCTTATCTTGATCTTGATCTTGTCAGAAGTGTCCCACCAATCACGACACGATTCCTTATCCACTAATATATCTCCCTTTTCCATTCAAAACAACAACGCCACTTATTTACAACTAACACATTACATCACTTATTGACATCAACCAATCACATCACCTATCTACATCTGAAAACAACACACACTCACGACACGATTCGTTTTCTTATCTTGATCTTGATCTGGTCAGAAATGCCCCAGCAATCACAACATGAATCCTTATCTCTACCATCACCCATAATTCCATACGCGAACCAAAACACAAGAACTGAAGCCATTGACACATATGCCCCCAGGGAAATTCCAAACACATTACGTCACACACGCAATGACGTCATCTTCTTATCAACCAATGACGTTACGATTCTTTATCTTATCTTGATCTTGATCTAGTGAGAAGTGTCCGGCCTACTACTACTAATACCCGAATAATAATAATAATCATTAATATAATTAAATCGCCTCAAGATTGAGTACATTTTATAATGATTATGCAGACTTTCAAAGAATAGGTATAAATTATTAGCAATATCATTTACAGGTGTAGTAGGGTGCTATATAACTTTTTTTTATATAGTGAAACCTGTGGGAGTGGGAGGTATCCACTATAAAATAACACGTATGCCACAATAAATAACGTTTTTATTATGTAAATATTTTGTCTTATGTATCATAAGGCGTCATCAGCACAATTATCGAACCACTATAGGAATTGATTTGAAAAAATTTAGAAATAGTAATTGAATAATAAAAAAAACCTGCTTTGGCTTTGCTCTCTTTGGTTAATAATCTTTAACTACCAACCAATCACAAGCGATTACTTCTGAGGAATAATCCTGGGTGTTGCATTCTCTTGTCCCAAATAAACAAAGAAAACTCTGCCAGTTTTCCCGATATGTCCCAAATAACTGGTTGCAACAAATAACCAATGGCTCAATTAACTGAATTCTATTTTACATGATTTTTTTCAGGTTTCAAAGTAATTAAATAGAGTATGCACAATCGTGAACTTAAGATAGATTGTCTGTAAGCTGTCTGTGATTGCAACATTTACTAATAAGGAAACATCATCCAAACACGAGGCCTTTGGCTCACACGTACGATATTTAAGATGTGATGCTCAGCTGATATAAAAAAAACATCCCCAGTTTATCGATCTATGGCATGAGAAAGTTTTTTTCTCCCAGAAACTTGGGTTTTGTGTTCTAAATACAAGGAAACCGAACCTAGACCGACACTATTTCTCACAGCAAAATAGTGTTAGGATTAGAGACCACTAGATGGCGAAACTTGTCAACCGCCTCTCTTCACCGGATGGCGTGCATAATTTTTTTTTTTTTTTAATGTTTGGCCCATATACAGAGCTGGGCTGATCAACTTATAGAACGTTAGTACCGTGTCGTGTATGGGTATAGGTTGGGAAAGGAAAAAGTTGTTTACATTTGATTTCAAAGCCTGTATGTTGTATTCCTTGGGAAATACGTCAGCAAGAAGACTGTTCCACAGTACAGCAATAGCAGGGATGAAGAAGGAGGAAAGGAAACTTGTTCTGTGCGTTTTAAGGTGTACTGTGAAGGGATGTTGGGAGGTGGCTGTACGTGTTCCAATGGGTTTAGTACAGAGTGGGGGAATTATGGATGTCGTTTCAGATGAACATTTTCCATTAAAATATTTGTAGAATATACATACTGCAGAGACCATACGTCTCTTTGAGAGTGTGGGGGTGAATTGGTAAGAGATGGGTCATTTATCAGTCTGACTGTTCTCCTCTGTATTGAGTCAAGCATTTTAAGGAGTTTTAGGAGCCTCCACTCCAAATGTGAGGGTCGTATTCGATAGCTGGACGAATATGCAATTTGTATGAGGTTAACAGCTATGTTGCTGTTAACGTGTTGCTCGAGGTTTTCATCTCGTTTGCCTAGGTTTAGTAACTGTTTTATGGAACAGATGCACATGTGCAGAAGTAAGGCTGGTTGAGATCGGTAAAAACCTTGTGCGCCGTTTCATCTATTTTTGCACAGGAATAGCTTATTCTTAGGCGCCACTGATGGTATTGGACCAGATATCTCTGATTCGCGACAAGTGAACATTAAACTTACCCCTCAGTCTCTAGAAAGTTGGATATAGCTATACTGTCTATCCTACTCCCAATAGGAACATAAAAGGCATTAGCGGATTTCTTTTAATATAAAACTGGAAACCGACTAGTTTTTGCCAATAATACTTGTGACTTCTTCTTAGTTAAGATAATCAAAAATACAATAAAAGGCTAGCATGAACTAAAATATTACTAAAATATATAAGATATTCGAATGTCACTTTATATAGAGAAAAATTGTTCCTAAAAACATATAAAAACATAATTTGACAAACGATGAGACTACTATTTTAAAGATAGGTCTCAATCAGTTTTGCAACACGTATGAACACATTCCTAAAGTAGATTTTATTTGTAAAATAAAAAAAAGATCCGTTGCTGTCTCCGACAACTGCTGCAAATGGCATTAGACAGAAGACTGTGATTTTTCTCTCTTCATCTCGCTCTCCTAAAAGTGACACACAGAAGTTAAAAAAATCAGTTACCGCCTTTTATTCCTCAATAGGGAACACGCGAGGCCGTTTTGCCCTATCTTTTGGAGAGTGAAGAAAAAATTCAATCTCCTCTAGTAGCCAATCAGAAATAGCTAGCCCAATGTTATCACTAATTATACTTGGCATCGAGTAAAGAGAGTGCCGCCATCTCGTGGTCCCTATTTCTGACATTATGTTGAATGTTTGAAAATAGTTTGGGTTCTGTGGTCGATTTTCTTTGCTCTGATAAAAAATGAATATCATAATAATCAAAGCTGACAAAGGCAACGCAACAGTCACTGTAGATAATGCTGATTACATGTCTTAGATTTCACTCTTGCTGTCGGATTTCTAAATTTATATTCCATTGGATTACGATTCTGGTTGACAAATCACGAAAATACCAAATAATCTTTTACACAGCATGCTCACCTTGCCTACAGATGTTAAGAAAAAATTTTAAATTCATTTGCCCTTCAACCTCGAATAATATGGAGTAATAAGGTACACAACGCTGGAATTCCTCTCACACCGATTGTAGATGGCATAAGTTCATCTACTTATTTTTTCATCAAAGCATCTTGCTAATCTCCTAAATTACATTACATCAGACAGCATACATCAGATCCACGTCAGATACAAGGATTTCTTCACTGAACTCTCACAACTTGTACAAAAATTAACAGAAATTTCCATCATACCGGATTCTTGGTATTGTATCTTCGTTCATCAATCTTCTAGTAGATGAAGTCAGGCAACTTGTAGATGATCCGTTCCCACCTGATATCTCTCAACTTTTTAAACATTGTGTCCATCTCCGTTCTAATTATTTCAGATGGAATGGAAAATTTCACAATGCTGGATATCTTTGCTATGGGCAGCACTTTATCTCCTCCACGTGCCAGTTTACTCATTGAAAACTTGAAGAAACGATTCCTCACATCTAAACTGCAAACTTTTAATTTGTTAGAGATAGATAGATGACGTCTTTATCATGTTTATCATCGTCTTTATGATCAATTGTGTAACTCAGAGTGTTATGAGTTACACAATTTTCTTTTATCTATTAAGACATTCCTTCCACCAAAAAAAAAAAAAATACAATTCAGTTTGGAAATTTAAATGAAGGAAATCTGCATACCGCGATTTGTTATTTATCAAAAAAAGGTGAAGAAAGCTTTTTATTTGGTGGGTGCCTCAGGTACATTCACAAACGTCATTAGCTGCATTCTACACTAAAAAATTACTGTTTTCATCACAAGAGTTTAAGAAAAACTGAGGGTGAATTACAATCTCTATTCCAACTACTTATTTTTAACGGGTATTCGAAGAAACTCGTAAAAAAGTACCACTTTCTACTCCTGAACTCAAGCAAAATCCCGACACTATCGAATTTCAATTTCCATCCAGTATCCTGAAATCTCTTGAAATAGAGTGCTTTCAAATACAATTTGACTACACCAGGTTTACTGCCTTCGCCTAAAGAGCACATGTCTTTATATAAACATTCTGGGGTTAGCAATATTCCATGTTCTTGTGTCTTTTGTTACATAAGGCAAAAAACATCTAGAAGTTTTGGAATAAAGCGTAAAGAACATATTGGAGAGGTCAATAACAGAGGAAGACAACTCGGGCCTAACTTTTCATTTTTCCCACACGCACATCTTATCATTAAATATAAGAAACCATATCTTACACCGAAGACAACTTCAGTGTACGTAACATAAAAAACCTTCCCTGGTCATCCATTAGCAAAGACCACTCATTATGAATCGAAGATTGATCATGCGTGATATTTGGAAATCGCTCATTAGATCTTTCTGCATGTCGGACTTTAACTTTCAGCCAAATATCTGCACATAATGTTGAACAATAGCTAGCACCTGCTGTCTTCCACATTCCATGCAGAAGCAAGAATGGAAGAAATAAAATTATCAATGCTAAAAAAAACTGATTTTCAAAGAGCGAAAAGCAGGCAACTTGCATCGTGCCCAAATGGCAATCGCGCATTCTGGTCTCTAATCACAGCAGTTGGACAGAACTTTTGTTTAACGCTGCTCTCACCGCTACTCTACCCAGACTGGTCTATTGCATCATTAGCCACAGAGAAAACCAATCTCCAGGCATCATACTTTTCCTTAAATACCTGGAAATATGATTTTGGTAAATGTCCCCCAGCAGTTCCAAACACCCAACACTCAATGCCTTCTCTGACCTTCCACGAAGAATAATGAGAAAAATCTGATTCAAATTACATACCCAAACGTTCTTTCAACTGTCCTGAAGATATGTATTTTAGACTTGACTAATACACTGTGTAGCTTCTTAATGTTCTTAGTCCACTGGTATCTATCCATAACTTTCTCAGTACACCCTACACTCCAAAAACAGCCAGCTGTTATGCTATCTATAAAGCACTCAACTAATAAACGACAGCTGGTATGGATTCCGCCAATGCCGAACGACAAGAGGACTGCTCATCTACGTTACACACCTCTGGATAAGTACCACGGAAAAGTTTGGCGAATTCCAAGTTGTTGCATCAGATATATAAGCGCCTCCGTAGCGCAATTGGAAAAACGACGGTACATTGCGCCCTTCGATTGGAATAGGCCTAAGTTCGATTCTCGTCGCGACGGGAGGAATCTTTATCTGGTCGATTTCAATCGATGGTGAGTTAGCCGATCTCATACGGAGGTAGCAGGGTTTTTTCTCCCGGAAACTCGGGTTTTTCATCCCGCATACATACAAATCGGCCCTTCAGAACACACGCAATTTACAGACAAAAATTACTAGTTGTGGTGGTGTTGGAGGTGGGCGGCAGATGGCGTTGATAGAGATGATTCGTAGTAGAGGTAAGGTGTAGAGACAGTTGAAAGATGTCCTCCCGCGATGAGTCTTCGGACTCCTTGGAGGTATCAGGAATAATAATAATAATAATAATATCTACAAAGCTTTTGACTGGGTCCTGCATAAGGGCCAATTAAGTAAGCTTCAAGTCTGTGTAGCTAATTGAAAGTGGTGTTTGCGCTCTTTAGAGCTAAACTGCCCGAAGATAAACTTTGCGTTCAAGCATAGTCGCTGACTACAGGAACTTTACTAAGCCTTTTTTCGAGGGGGTTCCCGAGTAAGTCAATCACTGGCACGGGCAAGCGGTTTTTTTTTTATCCCGTAAACTCAAGAAAATCGACCGTAGAACCCACACAATTTTCATACATTAAAAAAAGAAAAAATGTGCTAGAATTAGGAACCAATGGTGACGGCACTTGTTGAGCAGTATCTTCACTTCGGGCTGCTTAATTAGCGATAACCTTAAACCAGCTGTCTCTGAGTGGATATCAGTGGAGATTGAACTGCCCACTCAATCTCCAAAAGTTACATACGGCTAAAACGTCCTTGCCTACACCCTATGCTGGTATAAAACGGCATTAGTTCAGTTTTTTTCCCACCATTCATTCTGTCCCATGACTTCTGCAAGTGGATCTCCAGCTTTCTCACTAGTTGCGCTTTACATGTGATGGTTGATAGTTTCCTATCTTCTAACTACGCAATTAATTATGGGATACTACAAGTTTCTGTTGTCTCATCCACCCGGTTTCTTCCATATATTATTAATACCCTGCTTTATTGTACCCAAATTAAATACACATTTGTGCCTATGGCGATACAGTGCATTCGTCCTTCTCATTTGAAAAACCTTGAACCAAACAAACCACCATAACTAAGAGAGCAACAATTTATTTCTGCCAACCTAAATTCTGATTTCTAAGCTATTTTTCAATGGAACGCGAATAGCCTGTCGATTTCAACCCCTGAAAAACAGAGCTTAGCCTTATTTCCTACAAAAAAAGAACCATAATTCCCCAGAGTTACCTTTGACAACACCAAAATCTCAAGGCAAGAAAAAATCTCTCTCCTTGTAATTACCTTGACATCAAATCTTTCTTGGCATAAACACATTACGACCATTTCTTCCACTGTGTCCAAAAAATTTCCATTCACGGAATTAATCCTGAACAGCTATTAACTCCGCACAAATCATAAATCCGTCCATCCATGGAGTACTGCTCGCACATCTGAAGAAGTGGCCTTAAGAGCTCCCCAAAAATATTCGACGCAATACAGAAAAGAACAGTCAGACTGATTAACGACTTATTTCTTGCCAACTCACTCCAACCACTCTCGCACAGGCGTCAAATTGCTGCATGCATCTTTTATAAATATTTGCATGGCAGATGTTTATCAGAATTCTCATCAATAATTCCCCCTTCTCTCTCTGATCCAAATCCATTGAAAAACGTGCAGCTTCCACCCATCATAGTCAAACGGGATACTCATAGAACAAATATCCCTTCGTACCCATTCATCTCCATTGCCGCTGTATTGTGGAACAGCCTTCACTACCATGCTTTCTCCAAGGAACACAATGCACAGGCCTTCCAATCTAATGTTAACAAATTCGCCTTTTCCCAATTCACTTCCCATACATTGTACTATATGATGACCATCCAATCTCTCATTTTTGGGCCTAACATAAATAAATAAATAAAATACTGGCCACTGAATTTGAAACCTCGCAGAAATTAGTAGTTTCTGTACACTCGTGTGACTGCCAATTCCGATCATCTTCAATACCCTGCGCATAGTTCGGTGAGATATGGTTAGGAAACAGCCTTCATTAAATGTTTCTTCCAACTGCTGCATACAGGACGTTCTGCTTATCGGCAACAATTCTCCTTAGACAACGGGGATCTCGTTCCTGACAGACTGTTTAGG
This sequence comes from Typopeltis vanoorti, assembly GCF_054136105.1. Taxonomy (NCBI): domain Eukaryota; kingdom Metazoa; phylum Arthropoda; class Arachnida; order Uropygi; family Thelyphonidae; genus Typopeltis; species Typopeltis vanoorti. Next base: position 2,228,516 of record NC_143549.1, on the reverse strand, counting down.
ACCACAGTTACGACTCTCAAACAAGCAGTATGGGTTAATTTTACGCTGAATAAACACCTGGGATAACTCACGTGTTGGGAAACAATTCAGCCCTGCTGTTTTCAAAATCGTGGTTTCATTCAGACGGGTACCCGCAAAAAGCTGTTTATCGAACTCCTCAATGTCCTTCCCCCCCACTGTGATCAAAACCATTGACGATTAGTAACCATTAACATTCTTAAATGGTTGCCTAAAAACACGTGGTGATGCACCCGATCATTATTTTGCATATATGATACGTAAGTGACCTTTTACTGAGTGGCCGGCATTTTTATTTTACTAATGTTATAGTTCATGTTAGCATTTTGTTGTATTTTTTTTTTCATCCTAACCCAGAAGGAGCCACAAATCTTACTGACGAAACTAGTCTGTTTTCATATTGATATTGTTTCGAACAAATATATCTAGTGTATTATTTCCTTTTATGGAATATATTAAAAAATAAATTGTACAATATGATAGTCAGCATACAAATATGTTTCGCCACTAAATAACCTCACTACGAATTAAAAAAAAAATAAAAATAAAATGAGAAATAAAAATTAAACTATTATATCATATCTACTGCCCCCCCCACCACCACCCTCAGTCTCCAAAAGTTAGATATTGCTAAAACTGACTCCCCACGCCTTTCGTTCCCTGTAAGGAAATCAATAAAATTTTAAGTGAAAATTTTATTTAAATGTGTATAAATAATAATACTAACAATGAATTTTTTTCACATAGATTTTAACAACGATTCATTCAATGTGTTAAGATAGAGATATTTTTCATATTAACGATATTGATTGCGGAATAATTTTATATTTTTTATATAAATATACACATAATTATTTTCTTTCAGACATTAAATATATTGTGTTAGGGTTAGGGACCACGAGATGGCGGCACATTTAAGCCGTCTCTCTTCACTGCGTACCGATTAATTAGTGATAGCTTTGGGCCATCTGTCTCTGATTGGGTACCAGTGGAGATTGAACTGCCCACTCAGTCTCCAAAAGTTAGATAGGGCTAAATGGCCACGCCTACTCCCGTATACGGGAATAAAAAGGCGTTAGCTGATTTTTTTATTTTCTGCATTTTGTCATTTACATTTACATCCCTATATACAGTTCATTCACAAATTATATTTACAGGTTAAAGGGTATAAAGGCCTCGCCTACTCCCTATTACGGAAAAAGGCGTTTAGTTGATTTTTTTTTTAGGTTATTTTTATTTATTTAGTTTTTGATTAATAGGGAATACTGGATGGATTCATTTCATTTTTCACAATGATATACGTGTGTGTGTGTGTGTGTGTGTGTGTTATTCCTTAAACTCACTGTGTTCATTCCTGTGAAACCAATTGTCAATTGAAGAGAGAGATTTTGAAGAGAAAGCTATCTCCTCCTTCCCTTTAAAACCTACAATTTGGAAAAGATAAATTGTTGGCATTTTTTTTAGTTTGAGGCCACGGCCATGAATCTCTTCAAAATTTCCAAGACCATCTGAATAATCAACATGCAAACATCAAATTTACAGCGAGTTAGAAGTTAGTGTTTTTTTTTGTTTTTTTTTTATGGATGTTAAACTGACCCGATCAGTGGAGAAATTGAAGATTTCGATTTTCAGAAAACCTCCCCACACGAACAGATATCTGCACCCTCAGTCTCACCATTATCCCCCACAGAAGTTTAGAATCATTTCTACACTTCGACATCGGGCTCGCTCCCTTCTTTATAACGAAGAACTTAACAAAAAATTCAATTTTCCCCGGACTACCCTTCAATTGAATGCTTATTCCAAGAATATTATTAACAAATTCCTGGTTAATGCACTCTCTTGCCATAATGTAGATATCACAAGTGCAAAAGGTAACGTACCTTACATCAGCTTCGTGTCTCCCAAATTGGTCAAGGTTCTTCCAAAGTACATACGGATTTTATTCATACCTCTACAAAAATCCGCTCCTTACTGAGCAGACTTAGACATAGCAACCTCAACATAGCAATATATATATATATATATATATATATATATATATATATATATTGGCGTACATATTTACTCGGTAGATAATGTTATGAAAAATAAACTAGTTTGAATGAATATAGTACCGAGAATAAAAAGAAGAAAGTTTAATGCTGAGATACTACTAGTTTCGTTGAACAAAATTCAACTTCTTCAAGTATCAAAGACAAAGAATAATGTAAAATAACAGAGATATAATAAAATTACATCAACAGAACTAATATAAAAGACCGAAGTACAGTTTAACAGGAATGCGTGCTAGAATTCCAATTAAAGTTGACTACATGCGAGAGTTGTCACGAGAGCGCCAATACTGGACAGTGGCAATGTGTGCGTCAGAAAGATCGTAGCTAAGGCTGTTGTTTATATGGGATGAATCAAGAGATATTTCTTTAGATTCGACTTTCCTTTCGAGCTCATCATATCACTTATGAATATTAGAAGTTTGTGGCCAGTCTACGAGGTGTTGAAGGCCTTCATTCGAGTTAATAGAGAAGAGAACGTGGCTTGAGAGAGCGCTGGCCCTGGTCCTATTTTAGGATATGTCTCTTCTGTGTTCCTCATTACTTAAAAGGATAGATTTTGCCGTATGACCGTAATATGGTTTGCCACATTCACACAAGATCTTGTAGAATCCTGGACACTGGAAAGGGAGATATTTTGTTTTAGGTCTACTTAGTATTGATCGAAGCTTTGGAAACGTAGTGAAATAAGTTCTAATGGTGAATTTCCTAAGAATTTTCGCCAGTTTTGGGGAGAGAGAGGTGATGTGTGGTAAAGATATCAATAATCTTGGGGAAGACGAATTTTCAATAGTAGGAGAACGACGGTGAGAGATAAATTTATCAATTTTCTTAAGAAAGAAATCATTGTTGACAAAAGTACTTTTTAGTAAATTAAGCTCATTTCTAATCTCTGTTTCATCTGTTAGTGAAGATCTGGCACGATGTGCAAGGGTTGAAATAATTCCAAATTTCTGCTTTTTTCAAATACGCCGGAGTCTATAATATCACCTGTTCGTGCAGATTAAACTATATTGGTCAGACCTCTCAACGTTTAGAAATCAGGAAAAAGGAACACGTAGGAGACGTAAACAACAACAGACAATATAATCCGCGGTTAGCATTTCATTTTGCTAAGACAGACCACGCCATAGAATGTGACAAAAGCTCCATGCCTTACTTAGAAGAGGATGTCCGTTCCGAACATAACTTAAACAGAAACCAATGATGAATCCTGCCTGATATTTGGAGAACCCTCATAAGATCTTTTAACATGCCAGAATTAAATCTTGCTGCCAACTACAGAACGTTTCTACATAACAACAGATAAATCATACACGCTCCATGCGTGTGATTGTACGCGATCTTCTGTTTTTTGTAAAAACGTCATTATGTTCAGTTCTTTTCTTCATGAACAGTTTTGGTGAACAGTTCTTGTATTTACGTTGTTTTACATCTATTAATTTTACCCTGACGAAGCCAAACAGTATACAGTTGGCGAAACTGGTCGGTTTTCTTACTCGGTTTTAAAATAAATTTGACCTATATTTATCCAACAAAAAAATTAAAATCAATTTTAATAATTAACAGTTCAGTGTTGCAAAGTATTGCAAAGGTTCCAATATTTGGTAGGCAGCAATGAGATGCAAAGTATATGATTAGTGGAAAAATATTTTGGAAGTTGACTTGGAGAAGGCAGAACACGTTTTTTCGTGGTCTAATAAAAATGTCTATTTGCAGCCTCTGCTGTGCCAGCATGTCCTTGCCCTTCACGTAGATCTTTCTTAAGTCTGTTTCAAACGAGTCGACATTTTGAAGTAGGATGCTAATCTCGCAAGCCAGTAAATATAAGAGAATTTTTAGGGGCTTAAATTTTATGGTTGACATTTTCTTCTTCTTCTTCTGTATACAAAATAATCAGCTAACGCCATTTTTCTGATTCTTGGTCTTCTTTTAGGAATGAACGGCGTTAGCTGATTATTAAGTATAAAGAAGAAGAAGAGAATGTGAAATGTCAACAATGATATTCCACATCTTCCTTATAAATGATATCTGTAGGGGTTCAATTTTTACGCTTCAGTAACGTCTAGGCATTCATAAGGAAGGTGCGGAAGATGTGTAGGGTTGTTGGCGCCTCAACTTTAAAAAATTAGTGAGACAGCATCTAAAGAAGAAAGAAAATTCGTGGGCGATATCGCATACACTTGATCTGCATTTCTTATCATAAATTTGGCTTCGTATTATCAGTGATTTTAGTGAAAGTGCAATAAATTTGAAAAGGGAGCTATGGTAGGAAGCTCGCATGGAGTCTTTAAGTTACGATTTGGAGTAGGGTCTTCTATCATAATTCTGCAAGTGTTACGTTCATTCATTATTGATTCCTATGGATATAGTAATATGTGTCAGCTCTCCTGTTGCGTGGGCCTACGCCGTCGGCCGTCGTGCGACCCTTCTCTTACGCGACTTGCGTTCCGTGTGTTTATGGAAGTCGTGCCCTGTGTGTGTCTTTTATATTTGTGCTTATATTAGAGTCTTAATACTTACATTTCTGAATATAATGGCACTGTAAGTGTAGAGATAAAGCTAAAAGAGGCCATCAGTTTCTCAATTTGAAATAAAAGCTAGACACCTCAGGACAAGCTAAATGAAAAGTATTATCCTGCAAATAAAAATAAACATAATTTCCTCCAAAATAACTAACATGCGTATATCTTTTTCATTCTTTCCATCACCTTCGATGCTAGAAAGGAAAAATTTTCCTAATTCACTTTCTTTGTGTCTGTTTTTATCTCACTGGTGATATGTTTATTCAAATGTCTTTTTGCATTCAGTTGTCATTGTCTTGCGATTATTACGTTTACTTGCATACCGATCTTGTCAAATTGCATACCGATCTTGCTCTACTTGTTCCCATTTTTTTTTTTTTTTTTTTTTTTTACCAATCGGTTTCCTGATTTGAGTCCATGACGAAATAATACAGTTGTTACGTCACTCCACTATTTCATACCCTTAGAGCCGGTATTTTATGGTTGTAAATTTCCTAGTTAACGGGGTTGGATTTGCTGATCTGAGTGGCGAAAAACACAAGTTTCCAAAACCGTCGCTATCCCTATGAAATCAGCGCACTCACCATTTGATTAAAAATACCAGATAAAAGTTCCTCACATCATAGACCATATTTGAACCCAGTTCCTTCCAACCAATTGGCTGTTCTAAACCAAATAAGCTAAGGAAGCTAGCGTTTAACTATAGATACGCCATTACACTTCAAACATATTACTATATCCATAGGAATAAATAATGAATTAATGTAACACTTGTAAAATTACGACAGAACACCTCACATAAATATCATTAAACAAATTGATGAGTGTTTACTTTAACTTAAAGAAAAACCATTTTCCAAGAAGGTGAAAAAAACAGGCGAATTCCTGTGAGCTTCAAACCAAAGCTCCCATTTCAAGTCTCTCTGGTAGGTCCGCCATGTTAGCAGTAACACTAGGATCGCCAAAACTAGAAAGAAGATGATCTGCTATTAATGCCCTCAAGATTAATCAGGGGAAGAACACCGCATATCACGCCGCATAACCAGAGCAATCCACTTTCTCTCGTCGAGTTGGGCTGATACAAGTGTTTGCAATGGACTTTTATTGCAATGAAAACGATTGCAAACCGTAACAAGTGCAAGTGCTCGAAGTAAACCCCTGCTGTGTAACTCTGGTATCGTCAACTGTGACAAAAAAATAAAAAATATCCCAAAGAAGTGGAGTAATCTCTGTTTTCCACTAGTACACCTTGTTCTTCAGCTTTATGTTAAAATAAATTCAAAATTGAACCTGTTAATGGATGCCTAAACTATTCATTAACAATCATCAGGAAATCTACATAATTCTTCCTTGCAGAAATATCTTATTCTGTCATCACCACCTACAGAGTTTTCAGAGTAAGAATACCACAAGTGTAGAGGAATTTAATCCCCACCACCAGATCCTCAACACCAACCGATGCCACCTTCTCTCTTCCCAAAATACAATGAATTACATTTACGTGGAATCTACACACACACACACACACACACACACACACACACACACACACACACACACACACACACACACACACACACACACACACACACACACACACACACACACACACACACACACACACACACACACACACACACACACACACACAGCTAAAGATAAAAGCGAAAGTTTACTCTTGGTAGTTGGCAAAACATTAGATATTAGGTACAGAAAATGAAGTTGTAGACATCTTGAGAAATTTCTTCAGAATTTTGAGGATCAGCTCACAGATGTGGTAATATTATATTGGACAGGAAATCTGCTGTTGGTGAGCTTAGCAACAGGATTATATGCGAGTCCGACATCTGCTGAGTATATCGAGAATCACAAATATTTGAATGCATAAATTGATTTCATGAAAGAAGTTTTAGATCGAAACATAAGTTCGCATTCCTTTCACTGAAGCTTTAATAACTGCATTCTTCTATCAAAGTGCAGGAGGTTATGCTGGTAAGAAGATTGCATAAGTGCTAAAAATTCATCGAAAAACAGTTATTCCAAGACAATATATCGAATACAATTCATGGAAAAGCAATTCACGGAAGAAACTATTCCTCGGAAGACGATTTGACTAATAGCAGAAAAGATCATTAATCGAATAAACAACTCATCGAACGACAATTCATCGTAAAAAATTCAGAAAATATTCATCAAAATGTTTTAGATGAATTCTTTCATATTTCATCGAAAAGTAATTTTTCATACAAGCTGTGTTGTTTCAAAGAGTTTGGTAACAATACTGAACGTTACTCAAGATGGAAGTAATATTGGGAGTAGTCAATGAAATGTATTAATTATTTTGTTGCATTTTGGAACTTTTGATGTAAGTGTACATCTGAATCGAATCGTTGTGCAGATAGCGATTTATCTGTACCGAAACAAGTTTCGCTCTCCCAACTTTTGTCACAATAACAATAGTTAAACTGAGATTAAAACTTTATATATATATTAACTCTAAATTTCATTAAATTTCAGCAATTAAATTCAGCATTAAATTTTCAGCAAATTATTGTAATGGACATGCCCAGTACCTCCGACAGGGTGTAGCATAGCTGCAGCCTTCTTCACGGCGCGGTTTCATAAGGGCGCTCGTCCAGCCGCATTGTAGTAGGCATCGTCGCTTCGCTGACAATTCCTGTTAGCTGAGCAAGTGCGTAAAGACGTTTTTCCAAGCTTAAACTGATTAAAAATTATTTGCGAACAGCAATGACCCAAGAAAGATTGGTTGGTCGAGCAACTCGATCGATAGAGGCGGACATAGCTTATAAATTAAATTTAGAAGAGCTTATAAACAGTTTTATTGTGCGATATCACGGTACAGCAAAATTTTAATTAAAATTATTATGTAATTTTTTGCATTAACGTTTCTCTTGTAATAAAAACAAAATAGCATTTGGAGATTTTCTGATATTTCATTTTCATGAGAGTTTATTTTTCACTTGGTTAGACTATAATACGTTTAGTTTAATCCTTTATCCAAATGTGAGCAAACAAAGTTTGCACCTGAAAGTATCTTCAGGACAGAGCTAAGGTGGTGCAACACCAAGGCAACTCGTGGGCAAAGGTGGAGAAAGCTCTCATCACTCCTATCTCAGTATCTCCCATAATGCAAAGCACATCTCCTTGCGGATATGTGTTCTCTGATTTTCGATGTTTTAAGGAAAGGCGAGATTGTTATTTCGGGGCTCCTCGTGATTATATTCTTGTATTTGAGTCGGTGATGGTTCCAAGGGCAGTTGATCACCCGGGGACCAATCTGCTCTCGTTGTTGCAGTAGAAGTTAGAGTATCAGGACGGTTGCGAGTTGACATGCTGCAGTGGAGAAGGAAGAATTCGGTTTTTCGTGGTCTAATTAAAAGGTCTATTTGAAGATTATCTGATTTAATTTTCCCTTTCCGTCGTTAAGTGACTTTAAAGCATTGCCCACAAAGTACTCCTCGTGAAATTTCTTACAGAGTTGTTCACTATTGCTTTACCCAATCATTCCCCCCCCCCACCCCCAATTTTATTCGGGCTCAGGACCGGCATATGGCTGGGATGTATTCATAACTGTAATCTGTGTGTGTTCACAGGGTCGGTTTGCCTGTAATGGGGGGACGTAAAACCCGAGTTTACGGGTGAAAAAACCCTGCATCCGTAGGAGACCGGCTAACTCACCTTTCATCGAAAGAGACCAGATAAAGGTTGCTCACGTCACTGACGGGAATCGAAACCAAGTCTTTTCGACCAAAGGACTACATCTGTACTGACTGAGCTACGGAGACTCTATGAAGTTTAAACAAATTTAAACTTAAATTTATATTTAAACTAATTTAAACATATACGGTTGTATTAAACTTCCCGAAATTTTGGGAACATTAATTATCAGAGAACCCTCTTTATATCCTAGGCCACCTGCAAATGTCCATAAAGGGCGCACCACCTAGATATAGCTTTAGTTTCACTCATAATTGGGCTGTATTTGTGTGTGTATGTGTTTGTTGTTACAAGAAGTTTTTTGTAATTCCTGAAGATGTCTCTGTGACGGATACGAAATATTGGAAGTATTAAAATTAGTTTTAATCCTTTCTCAGTGCTGATAATGTTTTATGAAACCTCCAACATGAGTCTATGTGAAGTCTCTGTAGTGCCAGGTTATCTTTGCCTTTCTCCTACGACTTTCTCCAGGCTGTTTGAAACGAGTCGATGCTTTGATGCTCGATGGTATTGTTGTAAGCCAGTCAAAATAAGAGAATTTATTATTAATTACTGAGCCAAACTGCAAGCTGTTCGTTCGGAGGTGTGGCGCGTCATTGTTCCTTACTCAAGTTTTGTGTTCTGTATCTTTGCAAGCAATCTAACTTTAGAGAAAGTACGATCTATGTCCTTTTGGTTGGGCTTCAGGCGTACACTCGGCAGAAAATAACAAACTAAAAAACAAAAACAGTCGAGTATCGTCACTAACACCCAGATCGCATCGATTTTATCCACAATCAACATTCTGGCTTTAGTAGTGAAAGATTCTTTTGTTGTCCTATTCGATATATTTCTATGATGTTTCAATGATGTTTCTGCCTGGCAGAGATAGCTATACAACCCTCTTCATAAAAAGACAAACATACTAGGTACTTAAAATAACTTTCTATACTTTTCAGCTTTATCTCTCAGCATATGTTCTCTGTTTTTATTTTTTCCAAGAGGATAAACAAATCAATTCATAGAATCCACAAATAACTAAACAGAGTTTTGGATTGCACTGGGACCTTGTAACAAATGTCTCCATCAGAAACTTTCCAAATACAGATTGGAATATATCCTCCTGGAAGAACTGCTAATAACTGAATGAATAAATCACCCGTGATTATTATTTTTACAGTATTATAGCCTGTTCTTGTTTTCAGTAATAATCTTGTCGTCGTCCGGTAGCATCCTCTAGCAAGAGGGTAGCAGCAGATAAGCAGCTCTTCTCCATTTCTCTCTGTCTGTCGATTCCATCAATCTTAAACCAGTCCATTCCACGATGTCATTAAACCACTCTCTAGTTGGTCTTCCACGTCTTCTTTTCCCCTCAATTTTCCCTTGTAATATAGTTCTTGTCAGGTGTCCCAAAGAACCTCTCAGAAGATGTCCTGCAAATCTGGTCTTTCTTTGCATAATATTCCTTAGCAGTGTTCTTTCCATCCCAATTCGTCTTAAAACTTCTTGATTTGATATTCTTTCTGTATAGCTAATCTTTTCCATTTTTCTATAACACCACATTTCCAATGCATTAATTCTTTCCATATCTCTCTTTCTGAGTGTCCATGACTCACTTCCATAACTTGCAATACTTCAAACTGTTGCTTTAACTATTCCAATTCTAACACCTATTTTAATATTCTTGTTTAATAAAATTCTCTTCATTTCCATAAATGCCGATTTAGCTTTGCCTTTTCTATTTCTAATGTCCAGCTCTGAAGTTCCTTTCTCTGAGATCTAGCTACCTAAATATTGAAATCTTTCCACTTCTGAAATCTTTCCTCCACATCTTATCTTTACATTATCTCCTATTTTTCTGCCCATTGTCATTATCTTAGTCTTCTTTGTGTTAATCCTTAGTCCGTACTCTTTACAAGAGTTTTCAATTCTTTGAACAATTTGTTGTAATCCATTTTCACTTTCTGCCATCACCGCTACATCATCCGCATATCTTAAGTTATTAATGATTCTTCCATTTATTTTTATTCCTTTTTCTACATCCTCAAGTACCTCTCTAAGCATCTGTTCACTATAAAGATTAAATAATAATGATGATAACTTGCATCATTATCTAACTCCTCTCTCCATTGGGAATTCTCCTGTTTCCTCTCTTTACACATACTGATGCTGTTTGTGACCAATATAATCTCTTTAAAATTTCCAAGTCATAAGAGTCAATATCAATATTTTCTAGAATGTCAAAAAGCCTTTTATGTTTCACTGTATCAAATGCCTTTTCAAAAACTAGAAATCCCCAAAACAACTTTCCACCATGGTTTAATGTTTTCTTCCTAATAATTCTTAGACAAGTTATAGCCTCTCTAGTTTCTCTGTTGGTTCTGAATCCAAACTGTTCCTCATTCATTTCTTTTTATATTTTATTCTTAGTTCTCTCTAAAATTATTTCTGCCAAATTTTTTGCTCTGTGATTTATAAGACTTATCGTTCTAAAATTGTTAGAACGATAAGTCTTATAACTAAAGCCCCGTCTTTTTTGGAATTGGGATAAGAATTGATCTTCTAAACTCCTCTGGTAATTCTTGCATTCATAAATTACTTTAATAATTTGCCATAACACTTCCGTACCTTTTTCACGTATATTCCTTATAAGTTCTATCTGTATACCATCTATTCCAGGGGACTTTCCTTCTTTCATCTTTTGAATTGCTAGATTCAATTCCTTCCTCATGATGCACAGTCTCTGCCCACTATGCTCTTTAAATTGATTTTCTCCTCTTTCCCTGTCTTCATAAAGTTTACTTACATATTCTTCCTATCTCTGTAATATCTTCTCTTTTTCTATCAGAATTTCACCTTTTTCATTCTTGATTGCTCCAATCCTTAGCATCTTTCTCCTTCCTGTCATCATATTAATGTTTTTATAAACACCTTTTATGTTCTTTCTTTCTGCCTTTGCTGTTGTATCTTTACTTATTTCATCCAACCACTCTTCCTTTTCCCTTCTTATCTCTCTTTGTATCTCCCTACTCAAGTTTTTATACTGCTTTTCCCCCCCCTCTGTTTTACTGTTAACTAACTTTCTTCTTTGTGATGTTTTCTTCAAAATAATGTCCGTCATCCATGGCTTCTTTCTTTTCTCTCTTTCCTCTTCTGTTTTGGCTAAATGTAATTCTGTAGTTGCAGTAATTATGCTTTCCTTCAGGATCTTCCATTTTTCACTTGCATCACCATTTTCTTGTATATTTCTCTCGTTCATTTCTTCCTCTACTTTCTTTGAGAATTCATTCGCCGTACTTGATATCTTAAGCCTCTCCATGTTACATGATTTGTTCCATTTCCCTGCAGTTACCTTTTTTAGATTAATCCTCATCTTAGTTGCAACAATATATGATCTGTATCACATTCTGCTCCTGGATATGTTGTCACATCTTTTAGAATGTTTCTATATCTTTTGTTTATCAAAACATAATCTATCTGATTTCTTCTACTATATATACCCCCCCGGGGTTTCCATGTGTACAATCTTCTTGGATGTTTCTTAAACCAAGTGTTCATAATTGCTAAATCATGCTTTCTACAGAAATCCAACAAGATATCTCCTCTTTCATTTCTCACTCCCAATCCATATAGCCCAACAATATCTTCCTCCCTTCCTCTTCCGATTTTTGCATTCATATCGCCTTGTATTATAATTATATCTTTTGTTTCTTTACATTTCAAGCACTTTTCTATATCGCCATAAACTCTCTCTACCTTTTCATCTTCATAATCACAAGTAGGTAAATATATCTGAATAAGTAGAATATTTCTTGGTTTTGCTTTCAACTTTACCACCAAAACTCTGTCTGAGATTTGCCAGTAGCCTTCCACTGTTGATGATGATGCTCTTTCCCTCCTCAGTAAATTATTCTTATTCCATCCTCTGTTCTAAAATCTCCTTTTCCTTTCCATCTCTCCTCAGCCATTCCCAGAACTTCTATTTTCAATCTTTGCAACTCCATCTTTACAATCTCCAATCTTCCAGTTTGATGTAAGGTATTCACATTCCAAGATCCAATGCGAAAATTACTTTTAGCCCCTTTTCCACATGAATACTTTCCATCTTCCACTTCTCCACCTCCCGCAGGCTTTAGTAAAGAAGATTCATATGACTGACATGCAATCTGGTCCATATCCATACGGGAACAAATGACCTCCCTTGTAGCCAATTGCGCAGTTCCGGACCCAGGGGTAAAGAAGATTCATCCTGAGCTGTGCATCGCTCGTCATTTTGATCTTTACTGCTCATCCAAACTAGGGAAAAAGTAGAAGCATAGTGGTTTCCCGTTGCCTTCTATGCACGACGAGATGAAAAAAGTAGAAACATTGAAAAATATCACCGCTAGCCCTCGATTACGCTAATAGAATTGGGGGGGGGGGGAAGGTAGAAGAAAGAAGAAAAGGATAGAAAGAAATAAGAGTAGGGACCATCCTATAGATAATATAACAGATGCATATTACATGAAATAAGGTATGGTCCAGCATCAGGTACCTCGTGTTCGCCACTCCCGTACTCACTAAAGTGAGCCGATGAGGTACAGTAATAATCATCTGTGATTAAATGGTTTATTCAATATTTCTTAAAATAGATTATCATTTTTGAAATAAATAAAGAAAAACAGTTTTCTTAATACACCTTAGAGAATTGCAACCTATTTTAAATAATTATCTTATTCGTTTGGAATGAAATTATAAGCCTGCTGTCAAATTTAGGGAAATAACTTTTAATATGTCTCAGTGAAATTAGTATAAATATTCGGATTCATGCTGTATTTCTCCGGCGAAGAATGCTTTAAAGAATGCTTAAGACAAACTCATTTATTCCAGCGATACACCAGCGAACTTGTCCCGTTCCGGTAGAGGTTCTGTGTAAGATCAGCAATATATCCCCTACGCTGAAATCACCTCTTGATTCGAAGGAAAACGATGATAAGCGAGGACGATTTTTAGTTTTGGGAAGAGAAAAAAGTCGGAGGATCCAAATCTGGAAAAGAGGATGGATGTTAGAACAATTCCTGGTGCAGATCCTTTAATTTTCCCATTGCCGAAACACATTTGTAGGGCGGTTTATTGTCCAGATGAAAGATGATTTTTACTTCTGCAAACTGGGTCTTTTTTCACAAATTTTTTCATCTCGTCTGGTTTTAAGATCGGAATAATATTTGTCGGTTGTTCATTTACCCTTTTCAAGATAATTAATTTAAAAAAATGCCTTTAGCATCCCAAAACACAGATGAGATGAACTTGTCTTCTTTGGCGCATTACAACTGGCATCTGTCCACTGTTTTCACTGCTGTTTGGATTATGGTGTGCGTAAAGGTGAATCCATGTCTCATTCATTGTAATAGATCGACCCACAAAATAAGCTTTTTCTTGTTAAAACGCTCCAAGCAATATTCTGAGATTTTCATGCTAGTGCGTTTTTGAGCTGCTGTGAGCAAACGAGGCACCCGTCATAAGCAACTTTCATTTTCAATTTTTCATGCAAAATATATCCTACACGTTTTTTTTTGGAATGCCTGTTTTCACAGCAATCTCCAGCTATTAACTCGCCGGTAATCCAACACATCGTGTACTTCATCAATGATTTCTGGTGTTGCTACACTTTTTGTACGTCCTTCATCTTCAAGGATGGTATGGATATGTATAAACTCAGCGGCACATTTCTTAATTGTCGAAAACGAAGGAGAAGAGTGCCCATAAACTTTTATGAACTTCGAATGAATTTCTTTTCGCTTTAAACCTTCTTTTACAAAGAATTTTATAACCATACTATACTCAATTTTATCTATTTCAAGGGATACAGACAATATTTTTGCTTCAGACAGCTGTATAAAACAAACTACTTGATAGAATGATTTGCAATTTCAAGTAGATGCTTATGGTAGATGTGCAAACCTAGCAAAACAAACAGTTCCGATAAGGTTGCATCTATGGCAGAGGCCGAGAACGTTTCATACCGCACTTCTATCTCCTCTACAAGTAGAAAAATGTGATTTTTCCTTACTAATAAAAATATCTGGATTGGATGAGCGAAAGTTGTGGAAGACAGTTGGTTTTTAATTCTTATCTAAGTAAGCAAAATCAATATTCTGTGAGTGAAATACATTGATTTCTATGCTACTTTTATATAGCGGCTAATAACTTGGATTCACTTGCTTTAAATGTATGCCATAATGCAAAGTAAACCCAATTATTGACGTGTATAATGCAATGCATAATTGGAAGGACCATGATATGCAGTGTGCTTTACACTTGGAATTTTTTCAATGCTGTGACAAGAAAATGATTAGTATAAACATATTATAATTAAGAAGAAAAGCCAATAGTGAGGGATCTTGCTCCACCTTTGCATCGAGTTACCTTGGTGTGGTACTACCAAGTGGTCACTTACGCTTGGATTCGCCAATAGTCGGCATGAAACGCTTAGATCGTAGTTTTCGATCTTAGAGTTTCGCATACTGGCTGATTAACAATAAGGGATTTTCATCCCCTTAATTAGTATAAACAGTTTATAATTCACTGCCAAACCCAAAGAGATGTAACAAACAGTGGCGCACCCAGGGAGTGGGCCCTTCCACCCAAAGAAAAAGGAAAGATGATCAGTCGTATGGGATGCATAGTGTGTATTCTCAAATCGCCTTCTCAACTCTGCCCCTCCCCCCAAGATTAAATCCTGAGTGCGCTACTGGTAATAAGCAATGAATGTTATGAACAGCCACGGAAGCGCGCAGAGATTGTTTCACAGGAGCCGCTCGTTGCTAAAAAAAACCTTCGTATGAACTACTGCTGCATTGTATGGTGGGGAGGCTGGAATGTTTTGATAATCACCTAGAACAAAAATGATATTAAATTAAAGAAAGCGATATAACCACAAAAAAGAACATATCTTAAAATCCTTTAACCACATGTTTCATGAAATTATGATAATTTATTCTTTTCTTTTAGGATATCTATTACTGTAATGATAATAATAACTTGAACGATTATTGGTCCCAAGATCTCACTAATCTCGGGGGCTATAAATGCTTTTAGCGTTATCGTTAAATTAAAACATAATCACTAAAGCTTTTTGGTTACATCAGTTTAAAAAACATAAAAATAATAATTATAAATAAAAAGTAGTAAATAATATTTTCGCCATAATGTCTTTCTCACAAACAAAGGAATTTGATTATAATCAAAGGAAGTTAGCTGTTAGAAGATTCCCAAAGCAGGGAGAAATACTTATCAGAACAAACTATAAACGAAAAAGGTAGTTTGACTTGCTGCATTTAGTCTGCTTCTAATGGAAAGACGTTGTTTTCTTGAACTGTACATAACTTACATCCTTTCAATCAAATGGAAAATTCTAAATCCCCTCCCATTAAAAAATATAAAATAATAAATCATAATTATTATACTGTTTCAGAAAAGAAAAGAAAAAAAATTAAATGCATTTCAAATTTTAAAAGGCAATGAATGCAATTCAAAATGATCAGAATTAAAATATATACTCTGTATGTATGTGTAGTAAGCAGATGATAGTCCACTCTGCTATTCTAAAGAGTGGACCTATCATCCGCTTATACGACGCTTTTGAATTATAATCAGCGCCCATTTATACGATGGTGGGGAGGAGATTCTGATGAGCATCCACAAGAAAAATCAAACAATTTTATGTTTTCTTAGATATCCTAAAAGAAAAGAACAAATTATCACAATTTGATGAAACATGCGGTTAAAGGATTTTAAAATATGCTCTTTCTTGTGGTTATATCACGTTCTTTAATTTAATATTATTTTTGTTCTAGGTGATTATCAAAACATTCCAGCCTCCCCACCATACAATGCAACTGTAGTTCATACGAAGGTTTTTTAGCAACCAGCGGCTCCTGTGAAAGAATCGCTGCACACTTCCGTGGCTGTTTTAATCCACATTTGAGTTTGGCCGCTAGAGGGACTCGTGGTGTGTAGTGTTTGTCGAGAGCTCCTGATAAGATAAGTGTTATTTGAAGTTATCATTGAAAAGTTTGCTTGAATATTGCGTAGTTTTGTTTGCTTTTCATATCTTAGTGTGTCTTTGGTGTTATTTCAATTATTAATTTGATAAGATACGATAGAAGCGTGCACATGGCTCCTGTAAGAAGGAAAATAATGGCGGCCAGTAATAATAGTTCGCCATCTTTGTTCAAAAATTATAACACAAAGGAGATTATTCAATGTACTGTCTGCGAGATGTATGCTTTACGGAGAGTGGTTGGAGTCTGGTTAGATGATGATGGTGGAGTGAATGTGTGCAGAAAATGTAAGGAAAATGGGGAATTAAAGTGTGTTTCAGGTCGTGAGTGAGATATTTTTGTCGAATGTCAGAATGTAGAAAATAGCGATATGATAAGAAATTGCAAGGTTGTACCAGAGATCTGTGAGGGCGGCATTGAAAGTGAGAATGAAGGTAAGAATACAGAGCAAATGAATGGTTTAACAGATAATAAAAAAGATGAGATAGATGCAATGAGTGAGATCGTACGGTTGAGCGGAGCGATACGTAGGGCAAAGCGGCAGCTGGAGCATATGCACAAATGTCTACTGGGTGTACCAGCCAATAAGAAAAAGTATGATAAGAAAAATAAGAGTATGATTGTGAACGTAAACAAAATGAAGGAGCGAGTGCTGTATGGAGATTCGCTAGTATGAGGTGTGATAGTTGAGATTTGGACAAAATCGTACCAACCTGGTGCCACCATTAAGGACATAAGTGAGTCTATTAGGGACCAAAAGCAAAGGGTGAAAGAAATGATAGTAGTGGCAGGTACGAATGATTTGAAAGGAGATAAAATGGATATGATAGCGGACCTGAAGGAATTGTTTGAGGTAGCAAAAGAGAAGAGTGAGAGAGTTAGGATGGTTAGTCTGTTTCTGCAGTATGACAGTGAAGAGTTTAGAAGGAGGGCCATAATTGCTAATGACTTTATGCATGGGTTATGCAGGATGAGCGGTGGTGGAGATAGCATGCATAAGCAAATAGAAGAAATGAGTGGAAGGAGGGTAATTATTATGGGAGATTTCAACTATGGTAACATTGATTGGACTAACATAACACTGACTCATAATGCTTGCAATTGCCGAGAAAACAGGGATTTCAAAAGAACGTGTAGGATGAATTTTCATGAGAATTGAAAATGAGAAATCTTACCACAACACGGGTGCCGCAATTGCCCACTACTGCAGCAGCCCAAAAACGCACTCGCCTGAAAACCTCTGAACAGTGCTTGGAGCGTTTTAACAAGAAAGAACTTATTTTCTTCGTCGATTTATTACTATGGATTCCACCGGATTCACCATTATACACCATAATCCAAACAGCAGTTAAAACAGTGGACAGAAGCCAGTGGTACTGCGCCAAAGAGGATAAGTTCATCGCATCTGTGTTTTCGGATTCTAAAGATTATTAATTATCTTGAATTGGGTAAATCAATCACCACTAAATATTATTCCGAACTTTTAACCAGACTAGACGAAGAAATTAGTGAGAAAAGACACAGTTTGCAGGAAAAAAATCATCGTTCATCAGGACATCGAACCTGTCCACAAAAGTGTTTTGGCAAGGAAAATTAAAGGATCTGCACTAGGAATTGTTCTAACATCCATCCTGTTCCCCAGATTTGGACCCTCTGACTTCTTGCTCTTCTCAAAACTAAAAATCTTCCTCGCTGGTCAGAATTTTCGTTCGAATCAAGAGGTGATTGCAGCCGTAGAGGGATATATTGCAGTTCTTAATGAGAACCACTACAGGGTCGGGATAATGGCTCTGGTGCATCACCGGAATAAATGTGTTAGTCTTAATGGGGATTATGTTGAAAAATAAAACTAATTTTGAAATTATTAATTCGTTTTTTTTTCATTATTAAGCCGAGAACTTTTCAGACCACTCTCGTAAGTCCTTGCATCCTCAGTATTAATGGTGTTAGATGGGAATGCAGTGAGGAGGAACATAACAAATGGTCAGCAACTCTGATTGGCTACCAGTAGACACTGAACGGCACACTCAGTCTTCAAAAGCTAGATGTTTAAAAGGCCTCGCCTACTTCCTTTAATTATATAAACTGTGTCAGCTGATTATTTTGTATAGAGAGGAAGAAAAAAAATATTAGTAATGATAATAATTGATATATTGTATTTACAAAAACTTTAGATGTAATGTCATTAACGGCGTTTATTAATCTGTATTCTTATGTATCTTATATAATATCTAATATGAAATCTGTAATCATTTTATGATTCGGGATGAAACCAGTGGCATTCTACTAACATTTATGCCTCATGAATCCCGTGACGCCCTCCACTTGATACAGGGGCGCGCCAGTAATGTCTAGCGCCTGTGTGCAAAACTTTAGTTGGCGCCCCTATCCCTTCCCTCCAATAAAAAAAAATCACTTTAAAAAAAAACGTTTTTTTAAAGTATTTCCTCCTCTTTGGCGCCTTTACTATCCTGGCGCCAATGTTCGTCGCACTCATTGCACATATGGCCGGCGCGCTCCTGACTTGATATAGATTTAGCAACGAGTTTGCTCTTATCGCAGGAAATTTGTTCCTTCATCCAGTAAAACAACTGTTCAAATGCTTACTAACTGGTCAGTGTTAATAGTCCAATATCACAGAATGATCCTTTGTCAGGGCCGCATTTGTACTTTTGGAGGCCCGAGGCAACATCATTATGAGGCACTCAAAAGTAGGTATTTTTTTAGTTTATTGAAAATAAAAGTCAGCATTTCCATAATAACTCATTTTAATAACACAATACAACATTGGTATACATCAGCTAAAAAAATCAGCTAACGCCTTTTTATTCCCGTATATACGGGAGTAGGCGAGGCCATTTAGCCCTATCTAACTTTTGGAGACTGAGTGGGCAGTTCAATCTCCACTGGTACCCAATCAGAGACAGATGGCCCAAGGCTATCACTAATTAAGCGGTACGCAGTGAAGAGAGACGGCTCAAATGTGCCGCCATCTCGTGGTCTCTAACCCTAACACAATATATTTAATGTCTGAAATAATGTGGGTTCTACGGTCGATTTTCTTGAGTTTACAGGACGAAAAACCCGAGTTTCCGGGAGGAAAAACCTGCTTGCCCGTGTCAGAGATCGACTAACTCGGGAACCGGTCGAAAAAAGGCTTAGAAAAATTTCCTCTAGTCGCCGACTAGACTCGAAACCAAGACTTCCTTCGTGCGGCCTAGCGCGATGGTGTGCAAACGCCACATCCACTGAGCTACACAGGCTCTATATTTGCATTTTAAAAAGGTATAAAAATAAATCAGTTCAAATTTAAATAAAAAAATTAATAACTAAAAGTTTTTTTTTCTGGGTTTGGTTTTAGCAAATATATCTAAAATATCATCGTAATTCATCGAGTCCATTACATCTGATTCAATGCATATCAATAACGACAGGTCACTTGTTTTATTTTGGTGCAAGTAGCTTCTTAAATAATTTTTTATTCGTTTCAATACTGAAAATGAGCGTTCAGCACTTGCATTTGAAATAGACATCATCAAAAATATTTTTTTAAATTATGTTGAATTTTTTTTCTTGACAATTATTCATAAAACTATTACACTTTTTTTATATAATCTTTATCAAGTAGCTTTATTTTATCCTCCTACATGTTTCGCCAATCTGTTTCTATTGGCATCCTCAGGGAATACAAATCAGGAAGCTAAAATGAAGGTTACAGACTAGGTTATAACCGATGGTTCTAAATCATACAAAAAATTGGTATTGTGCGTGACAATGTGCGTGTCTCGTTAACGTGATTTTTTCGTAATGGCTCATGACGTAATTATTATGAAAGTTCATTTCTTTGATGTTTAATGATCTGATAAAAGTTTTCGAAATTTCTGGTAAAATTAGACCTTGATTCTTGTTTAGGTTTTCAGTTTTACGGACGACTGTAGCTGCTTCTTTAAACGTTCTTGAATGGTAGTTATCTTCTATGTATGGCATAAGGCTCTTATCCCACTCAATGTGATGGTTAGTAGAGGCAAATTGACATATCCTATGTGTTCTTTCTTTCTCGTTTCAAAGCTTCTAGATGTCACGCACAATACCAATTTTTTGTATGATTTAGAACCATCGGTTATAACCTAGTCTGTAACCTTCATTTTAGCTTACTGATTTGTATTCCCTGAGGATGCCAATAGAAACAGATTGGCGAAACATGTCGGAGGATAAAATAAAGCTACTTGATAAAGATTATATAAAAAAAGTGTAATAGTCTTATTTTTTTAAATTGTTTGTACGTTCGGAAAAGTAGACCTTAACCCATCGTTTATAAATAAAAAAAAAATATTTAAAAAAATCAGCTAACTCCTATTGGTTCCCGTAAAGGGAGTAGGAGGGGCCGTTTACCCTATCGTTTATAAATTTGTACATATTTTTAATTGAAGAATTTTCCTCCTTTATCATCATCATCATCATGCGTATCAAGATTTCGGCCTAGCATGGCCTGTTCCGGCCTTAGAAGTCATCGTTGAATCGTTTAAGAGGACGTCCTGGTTTTCTTTTTCCTAATGGCTTGTACTTTAAGGCTTGTTTTGGTAATCTTTCTGTTTTCATTCTTTGAACGTGTTCCATCCATCTATGTTTATATTTTTTAATTTTTTCCTCCTTTATCATTATTAAAAATTGCTTAACTTCATCAATAAACTTTTCTCAGTCAATATCATTCCCATAAGTTTGTAAAATTTTATCAATACTAGTCTTGTACTTGTCTTGATCTATATCTTCCTTCAAAAAATATCAAACATATCTAATATGTCGAAATAGCTTTTTGTTCTTTCATTCATTTCCAAAATTAATTAATAAATTATATTACATGGGAAATTTTCTTTCCCATGTAATATAATTTCATTGTTAGATTGTGAAACTTTATTACTCATTTTTTTAACTCTTTCCTTTTCATCTTTAAATTTTGTCTCATCTCTTAATAAATTCGCTTCTTCATTTACATCAGCAAAACTATTTCTTAGCGATGAAAGTTTTTTTTTTTTTTTTTAAGAATTTAAATGCAATCAAATTAAGCTTGCTAATCACGGTAAAAATTGGAACTTCATGAACTGTAAAGTTCAGATATTCTCACTAAAAATAAAAATTTTGAATTTACGGTAATAAAAATATAGCAAAAATCATCATATTTATGGATTTACAAATTTATTTATTACAAGATTTATTCAACTCCAGCTTGATTTTTTTTAAGTTGCAGTAATAAGCATAATAATTCCAGCTTTAGTTAAAACGGAGAGGCAATAAATAGTAACGATAACTTGCTATGCTCGCTAACATCCACTTTTTTACTCGACATTTTACCCTAAAATGACTAGAATCTTGATGCAGAAAAAAATGAACTGAAATATCAATTTAATTTATTAATAATAATAAACTTGAAATTCAAATGCTCTATTTATGTGATATAGAAACTGCTCTTACCCAACTAATTAATACAAATAGCAGCAGCACACAAAAAAACCTCTGTTGTCTCTGGAACTTGTTTCAAAATGATCACAAAAAACTTTCTTTAACTCAAAAACTTTCTTTAACTCAAAACCTTATTTACTCTGTTTACAATTTCCACTTATTAAACTTCTAGTATACTTGCAAAGAGGTTAGCTAACTCTCTATTAAGTTACTTTTACAAACTGTATATCAACTTCAAATATGCCAATAGTCAGGGCCGACGGAAGCGGGCATGCAGAACATGCGGTGCATGCGGGCGCCGCCGCCAGGGAACGGTTCAAAAGTTAATTTTTAAGAAACAAAATTTTTATCATAAAAACAAAATAATTCTTAGAATGATCAATATTAAAATAAATGAGACCGTATACACTGAATAAAAATTTTAAAAAAAATGTATATTGTCGCCTCTTTGATCAGCCTGCTGTTTACAATTTTGCAGCTAGAACAGGCTAAATGCTTGCCTGCAGAATGTTGTGTCTACTGCAGTCTATCTAAAGTGAAACGATGAACGGTTTTTATGGGCAGAAACGAATTTTCGTACAAATCATTTGTTGCTAGTTAACCAGTCATATGGTACGCATCTCAGTAGGCTACTGACAGTAGCGCAGTGCGGACTATTATTTCGTCTCTGTGTCATGTTGTGTAATAATTTCATATGGGTATAAAATAGAAATGGAATCAAAAATTAAAAAAAAAAAGTTATCCGGTGCACAAAATCATAAGCGTCATGCTGTGAAAGAGGCAGATATTAAGAAACAAACTGGGGCTCTTAATAAATTTGTTAAAATATTAAAACATTCTGATGCAGATTGTAACCAACTCGATACATCGGAAATCAGAGTTGAAGAACCGTGCACATCATCCAGTTTGCATGAAGGTACTATTGCAACTATTGAACAAGATAATTGAACATGATTTAAGTTAAAAATAATTAGGATTTTGTCAACTACAACAAGATTTAGTTGTAGTTGACCACGAAACTAACACATTGTTAGTCTCTGTGAATTTAGAAGATCCGGGTGAACGGGGAAATATTGATGAAAAATTACGAGTTATTTTAATTGAAATGGGCCTATTCAAAATAAAAATGTAATATATCCCAGAGATACACATGGTCGTAAATTTCGCGACACGTGTTATAATAGAAAAATGGAAAACGGATGCTCGTGCCAAGAACATGGCTCATTTATTCCGAAACTTTAAATTCTGTGTGTTGCTTTTGTTGCAAACTTGTCGCGCCTACTGAATCAACTGAATCAACCACTGAGTCATGTAGAAGGTTATAACGATTGGAGAAATGTAAGTGCAACTTTACATAGACATGAGAAGACTAGTTTAACTCACATGAAAAATTTCTTTAAATGGAAGGAACTTGATAAAAATTTAAAAAAACAAAACTACTATTGATTTCCAGACTCACAGCATGTATGAAATGGAAAAGAAACTTTGGACGAGTGTTTTTAGAACGCTTGATTGAAATTTTAAAATTCGTTGGTAGCCGAAATTTAGCTTTTCGCGGATCATCTGATAAATGATATGAAAGAAATAACGGCAATTTTTTAAAATTAGTCGAACTGTTTGGGAAGTTTGATCCCGTTATGGAAAATCATGTTGAAAGGGCCCTACAACGAAATAATAGAGTACACTATTTGAGTAAAGACAGTCCAAATGAAATATTGGAAACTTTAAGTAATGCAATCAGGGATATAATTTTATTCTCAATTCGAAAATCTAAATATTATTCCATAATTTTAGACTGCACACCTGATGCAAGTAAAACAGAACAAATGGCCATTATTATTCGCTTTGTTTCCTGTGACAATGGAATTGTCAAGATCAGGGGAAAACGTTTTAGGTTTTGCAGATATATCAGATTCCACAGGACGTTGTTTATGTGCAACAATAATGGAACAACTGGAAAAATGGAACATCCCATTGAAGACATGCGAGGTCAAGGGTATGACAATGGGGCAAATTGGGCTCCAAAATTTGCTTTTGAACAAAAATCCTCTAGCTTTTTACGTGCCATGTGCTGCTCATGCTCTAAATATAATCATTAACGATGCAGCCAAAGTGAATGCAGATACAATTAGTTTCTTTGCAATTATTCAAGAAACATACAATTCTTTTCATTCTCTTACAAACGTTGGCCAATCCTTTTAAAGTTCGTAAAAAAAATTAACATTGAAACAGCTATCAGAAACGCGATGGGAAAGTAAAATTAATGCAATCCGCCCTTTATGATATCAGTTAGCAGAAATTTATGAAGCACTTTTTGAAATTTTAAATAATGAAAATTTTAATAAAGAAACTCAGCATGAAGCACAAACATTATTTGCTACAATAAAGCACTACAAATTTATTTGCTCTCTTATAACTTGGTATGATTTAATTAACAGAATAAACCCTGTGAGTAAAATACTTCAAGACAAAAATATGAACATTTCACTTGCTTTAGAATCTATCGAAACTTAAAAATATTCTTACAAGAGTATCGATCAGATACAAATTTTAAAGAAGTTCTAAAAACGGCAAAATAACTGGGTGAAGAGGTGGATGGAGAACAAGAATTTAAAACTGGTACGGAAGTTCGACGACGAAAGAAGACACGACAATTTGATTACGAGCATCATGACGAAACGCCACAATCACCAGAAGATAAATTTAGAGTGAATATGTTTTATACACTTCTAGACGTTGCAATGTGTTCGTTAATAGAACGTTTTGAACAACTAAAAACATATTATGATAATTTCAATTTCTTGTATAGATTACTACAAATTAATAACGAAGATTTACGAAAAATTTGTGACGATTGAGATTCTCTTGAAGGACTGCGGCAATAAAATCGTAAATACAATAGAACTATATGACGAGTTATGTGCTTTCCGGTATATTTTTCGGAAGGATAATTTAAATATTCAAAAGCCCTTTCGATATTCTTAATTTTATTGTGTCCAATAATTTATCTTTCCCTAACTTTTCAATTGCTTTAAGAATACTATTAACCTTAACTGTTAGTGTAGCGAGCGGTGAACGTTCCTTTTCCAAGTTGAAATTGATTAAAACCTACTTAAGAACAAGTATGTCACACAAGAAAGGCTTGTTAGTTTGGCATTAAATAGCTATTGAAAATGATGTATGTGCGGAATTAGATGTTAAGAACATTATTTCTAATTTTATGAATATGAAATCAAAAATCCTAAAATTTTAATTAAAAAAGATTTCAAGTATATTTATGTAATTTAATTTATTTTCTGTTATTCTGTAAAGATGTTATTTTTTGAATACTTATATTAAATGTTCTAATTATTTCTGAATTCTTTTATTATTTTCTCATCTATCTTGAGTTTCTTTTAATTTCCTAAAAGATAGTTCCACTTATGAAAAGTATTACAAGTTACTAAGAATTTAGTAACTTGTAAAATGCAAGAATTTTTTAAACTTTAGTTCAAATAAATTTTAACTTTAATTAAAATTCATTTTAATTTTGTTAGCGATTCGGGTCGGTGAGAAGGCTATAATCCCTGTGCCATCATATTCAACGATTAAAGTGAAGTGGCTTTATCAAAATTTTAGAGAATTTTTTGAATATTCGGGTTTTTAACGATTATCCTGCCTAGTCAACACCCCCCAGTTCGTTACATTTAGTGAACCAATGTGTGGCTGTTCTGTCAAAATTTATTTAAGAAATTTCAAATAATTTAAATTTTTATTATCATAAAAGAACCACACACTCCCGGATCATTACAGGGGTGCTTAGATAGAAATTGCATGCAGGCATCAAAGACCCTAGTGCCGGCTCTGCCAATAGTATCTCTTAATGACACTTCTTGTTACTGTACTGTTAATCTAAATCTTAATTGTTCAACTAAAACACATTATAAGAGGAATTGTACGAAGGGATAAAACTTACAAAAGCTCTGTATCGCACATTCAGTCAAAGGTCTTGCACAAAAAGTTCTAAGGCAATTCTCTCATCTCAGAGCTTGCGCTTCCTTCAGGAAATCTGGCTTCAGAAATATCTCATCAGGAAAACAGTGGACTGTGAACTGCGCCCTACGGTACTCATATACAGCTCTGGCAAAAAGTTATTCTCATGGTGAACAGAGAAACTTCTGCGCGAAGGCGCTTTGGGTAATTTTTCTTGCCTTTTCTTCTCTGCTTGGGCTCGCCAAAAATGCCTGGAAAAAGTGCCTCCTTTTTCTGCCACCTCCACTAACTCGAATTGCTACCAACTGTCAACCGGGATTCCTCTCTGGCCTGGAAACTTTTCTCCGGCATTTGGAACATCTCCTTTCGGCAACTCGAAGCCTTCTCATAAGACTGGAACCGGGAAGCTCCTCTCTGGCAATGGGAAGCACTATATGCTTGGCTCTGTCTCCTTTTATTATGTCTTCTCTGAGACCTCGCACGAAGTTACCCCCGATGAATTCGGCATGATTCTTTCATGCCGAATTCAAGTTCGGCCCGCTCTTTGTTCTCTTCTGTGCCTTCTTTTGATTGTAAGTTGCCAACCATCGGAAAGTTGTTTGAACCTATCTGGCTGGCTTTGGAGGTGTTCACGTACAGAACTTGTAAGCCTTTCTCATACACACAAAATTTAATAAACAACCTTTCTAATGCTGCCAAGTAGATCTATTACATACAGCTCCGGCAAAAAGCATTGCGTTTGTTTTTAACACTCTAACATATTCTTATTAAAGAAGAATATACAGCTAATTTACAAAGGGTTATTTACAAAAATATCTAATCCAAAATATACAGAGACAAACAAGGTTATTTTTCACAACATTCTTATGGGACTTGACCTAAGTAAAAAATCGATGTAACGTGCTTTGGAATATTTAAGCTACAATCGAGTTTTTACAATATTGATAAGAACAATAGTCTAAAAGTCCAGGGTCCAGCAAAAACCATCTGTGACAAAATAAAATTAGTTTATTATTTAAAAACACAAAAATACAAATTTATTAAGTATATCTTTATAGAGTTCATAATTAAAAGGACTCTAATAATAATAATAATAATAATAATAATAATAATAATAATAATAATAATAATAATAATAATAATAATAATAGACGATTTCTACAGATGTGTCTCATCTTGTTTTGGTATTATCAAGTTATTCTGAAGCATTATGAATTTTTCTACTTTATTATTATGCTGCTAATATTTCTTCAAATGTGGCACTTTTTACAACAAAACAGGCTAAATTAGGTTGAATATATCTGTTCGCAAATATACTGAAAATCCCTTTGACCTAATAAAAAGGAAGAATGCTGATGAAACTTCATCAGCAGTCTATCTGTTAAAATGCAATGACGCCCCCCCCCCTGCCGTTAACGGATTATTGTCTTTATGTGCACTGTATTACTTGGAATTTCCTTTACTGTCCTACGATATTTGATCCTTTTTTGCTGCACAATTTATTTATTATGTCGCTTCACATGTGCGAAAATAAATAATCAAAATGTTTGTTGGCATTGGAAATATTATGACAAACATTTATATTTTTTAAGTAACATTTATTGAAATAAATATGACATTTTGCTTCCTTCCCTTGCAAAATAAGATTATATGGGTCGCACATTTCAATTTTAGGAACGATTTTTTATTTTTTATTTTTTATTTTTTAATTATTTTTTTTTATGAACAACAAATGGTGTTAAACTGCATTACTCGGGGTTTCCGATTGCGAGTCCTTTTAATTTATATCCAATGGTATTTTATCAGAGATTCCATGCCTTTGTCTTTTGCTTAAAACTGCAACAGTACAATTACTTTGGAAAAATAACGAATTCAAACAAGAAAGTGCGCACACGTTATCTAGCAGTATTTTGTGTGTGTGTGTGCGCGCGCGCGCGCGTGTGTGTGTGTGTGTGTGTGTGTGTGTGTGTGTGTGTGTGTGTGTGTGTGTGTGTGTGTGTGTGTGTGTGTGTGTGTGTGTGTGTGGTGATAATTTTGAGGGAGAGTAGCCATCAAAGGCGAATTAAATCTGTTATGAAAAAAAAATCCATTGAGCTATGCATCGAGGACATCAGAGAGACATAAGTTACAGGAGAACGCGAGCCAATGCTCTGTCTAGCCATGTTCTGTGTTCTGCCAAACAGAACATGGCTAGACAGAGAATTGTAAATTGTAATGAAGAGAACCACACCCATTTAGTACTATGGGACAAGTCTACTAATATTTTTCGTTGTTCCGCTGAATTAGAGAGAAGGATTGTAGAATCTGAAGAAATCATTCTCAGTCCTACACGTCTCAATAGCAACCAGTTATAACCTATCTGCTGTTCACTGCACTGCTATACAATATTGGCGTACACGAGATTATGAGCACATGCTTCCGTCCAACAATGAAGTCAGAGAGAGAGAGAATGTTTTTAATTTTAAATATACAAAAGCCAACATTAAAGGCAAACACTAACTTTTTTGTGGTGTTTACAGTAATTTCCTTTACGGTTCTTATTGGTTGTTTATTTTAATTTTTGCACCTGAAGAAGTCTGTTAAAACGAAACTAGTCGTGCCATTAAAATTTCTTTTATTTCTTATCTCCGTTTCCCGTTCATTTAATTTATTCCTTAAAAACATGTACTTGAACCGAGTAATTCAGTCTTTTAACATATATATATATATATATATCAAAATAATATATAAAATATAAAAAATATATATAAAAATATGACGGCTGTGTAGCTCAGTGGAAGCGGCACTTGTCTCCTCTGCTCTTGGTCGTTGGAAGTTAGACTTAAGTCTAAGTCTGGAGGAACTTTTTCTAAGCCTTTCTTTGACCAGTTCCCGAATAAGTCGATGTCTGGCACAGGCAAGCGGGTTTTTCCTCCCGGAAACACGGGTTGTTCGTCACATAAACTCAAGAAAATCGATCGTAATACCACATTATTTCAAACAGTAATACATCTTGTTAGGGTTAGGCAGAGACGTCATGAGGAATTTTGGCGCATTACTTAAAGCATTACAAAACCATCAAGTGGAGGAACCATACCTCAGGACCATCAAATCAGCATACACCAATGCCACAGCACCAATCATTTCAATGGAAACATCTCATAACACTAATTACGGGTATCGACCATAGTGGTCCGTTCCAGTCTCATTATCCATCCAATATCCTATTTTGAGGTCTACCCTGTCTTCTCTTTCCAATTGGCTTATTGGAAACATCTCTACTGTGGAAATGCAGAGAGGGATAACACAAGGTGACACAATATCTCCAAAATTATTGACAGAGTTTTATCTCCAAAATTTTTTAGTTTTTTTAATCACCAAAATTATTCATGTGTAGAAGAAATATTCAAACTTCTTAATTCGGAAGGGAAATGTCAGAAGATAAATGGAAAATATTTAAGCCATTTACAATTGCTAGCAAAACAGGTGGTCTAAAGATAAACCTAAAGCAGTCCCAAGTTATGTTCAATAGCTATGTCCAATCATAAGTAATAAAATCCATAATGAAGAAATTAAACAAGTAGATCATTACATATACTTAGGACAACAGATATCAATGGAACAAAATATCATGGACGAAACTAAAAGATGCACGATTCTTGAAGGGAAAGCACAACTACCATTATGCATGAAGAGAAACTTTTTAACCATTGTATTCTTACTATATTGACATATGGCTGGGAAACATTAACACTAAAGGCAATTGAAATTCAAAAAATTAAAAACAACACATTGGATAAGAAACCAAACCAAAGCCTCTGAAGGCATACGAAGAGTGAAACAGCTGAAGTGGCACTGGCTGACCATATAACTCGAAGGCAAAATCGACGATGGAACAAACAAATAATGGATTGGATTCCACGAGAGGGAAAACAACTATGAATCCGACCTAAATCACGGTGGAATGATGATATAATGAGATTTTCAGAAGTGACATATGAAAGGAGAGCCATGGATAGACAGCCTTGGAATAAACTTGGAAAGGCCTTCATCCAGCTGTGAATTGAAAATGGCTGATGATATATCAGAAAAAAAATCAGCTAACGCCTTTTTGTTCCCATATAGGGAGTAGACGAGGCCGTTTTTTAGCCCTATCTAACTGTTGGAGATTGAGTGAGCAGTTCAATCTCCACTGGTAGCCAATCAGAGATAGCTGGCCCAAGGCTATCACTAATTAATCGGCACTCAGTGAAAAAGGAGGCTAGTAAGTGTCACCATCTGGTGGTCCCTAACCCTAACACAGTATTTTTAATGTCTGAAAATAGTGTGGGTTCGACGGCCGATTTTCTTGAGTTTACGGGACGAAAAAGCCGAGTTTCCGGGAGAAAAAACCCGCAAGCTCGTGCCAGAGATCGACTAACTCTGGAACCGGTCGAGAAAAGGCTTGGAAAAAGTTCCTCTAGTCGCCGACTAGATTCTGACGCCTTTTGCCTTGCGGTCAAGAGAGTGTAAACGCCACTTCTACTGAGCTACACAGGCTTATTTATTTATTTTTTTTTTTTTCAGCCATTTTCTCTCCACTGCAGGACGAAGGCCTCCAATATTTCCTTTCACTTTTCTCTGTTTTTGGCAATGGTTTTCCAATTTTTCCCCAAAACAATTTGACAATTCATCACTCCACCTTCTTTTAGGACGTCCTCCGCCTCCTTTCCCTTCTTTTGGAATCCAGTTCGTTAGTACGATGGTCCATCGCTCATCTCTGCTATGTGCAGCCCATTTCCATTTTAGTCATTTGTGGTGAAGAATGATGTCAGTCATACGAGTATCTTTTAATGCGATGCCTAGCATCAGCCTCTCCATTTTTCTTTGAGTTGTTTTTAATTTATTTGCCAGTGCTCTTGTTACAAACCAAGTTTCACAACCCTATATGATGACTGGAAGTGGTTAAATGTCCTCCTTTTGAAACAGACTGGGGCTTAATTGTTTTCAAAAATGCTTTGAAAAAATGCTTTTATTTATTTATTTTGGATGCCACGGTTTATGTCAATGAGATGACCTAAATACTGTTTCCAAGAAATTGTTTTCTATTATTATGTCTTTTGGTGTTACAAAATGATAAAATATGACTTTAGTTTTTTCTTCCGCGGTTATATTAAATTCTTCTGGAATGTTTGCAAAAATTATTTGCATATCTGACGTGCGTCAAATTTCTGGTATTACATTTTATACACCAAGGTGTGACAAGGGTGCTTAAAGGTCAAAGCTGTATAACTGAGAGGAGTGATACCCGTGATCTCCTCTGGCCCGCCTCGCGCAAACGAAGTAGCTCTTAGTCTTTCCAAGCACTACTTCGTTCGTCCTGCTTTCACAGAGACCGCGATTCCCGAGAGTTATAGAGTATTCCCACCTTCCTTATACTACTAATTCATATAGTATGGAAATAGAAGACATGACATAATTGAGAACATGAATATTAATTAGGAAAAGAGTGCTGGAAATTTTTCTAGTGTTAGGTTTCCTTTTTATTTGCGCCACTGTGTCCAATTCTTACCTTCTCGTAGTGCGCACCCTGTTGCACTTTGGTGCGAAGTAACTAATCAGGCTAGAGGTTTCGGAGTTTTAGCAGACAGGAACTTGACGTTCGTGGGCCATATACCAAATATTGCAAATACACCTCAGAGAATAATTGTAATCCTTACTCAAACTTTGAGAGGTACAGTTAATTTTTTATTTACTTATTAAAACTTCCAAACCTCATATTATAGTGCAGAATTTTGGACAATCATATGTGGAACCTAACGGCAACAGCCCTTCCAGGTGTTGTGATATGAACATAGTTAGAGAAAGTTACAGATTATTTGGATTTTGGAACAAAATAAAACAAAGTAGTTAAATAGCATTTAACAAATTGTAAAGTAATCCCAACAGATCAAGTGGCACAACAACACCGGCTGCCGTGTGCAGAATTTGAAATAAAGTCGAAGATAAGAACCTTTGGAAGCCATGGGAGGAAGAAAATTAAGTGATTTCGCTTAAAAGAAGAGAGTGTGAGGAATCGTTTTAGGAAGAAGGTGTTAGAGAGGATTTTGGATGGACTAGAAAGTGTTCAAGACTGGTGGAGACATAATTTAAAAGTAATTCTAAGCTGTGCAATTGAGATGCTTGGTGAAACATCCGGAAAGATTACAGAGCAGATGGAGGGTTGGTGGTGAAATAATGATGTACAAGAAGCAGTAATGGCTAAGAGGAAGGCAAAGCAGAAGTGGGACCAGTCAAGAGTGGAAGAGGACAGAGAGGAGCACAGAGAGAAAAAGCGAGAAGTTAAGAGAGTTGTTGCACAGGCGATGGCCATGGCATATCAAGACCTTTATGATTAGAAACAAAGGAAGGACAGAGAAAGATTTATCGTTTGGCGAAATGTAGAAATAAGGCATCAAACGACATCATATATGCGAGGCAGATCAAAGACGCTGAAGGAATAATATGATGGAGTAGTGTGGACATAAGAAACAGATGGAGAATATACTTTGAGGGACTTTTGAATGAGGAAAATGCGAGGACTCACAGAGAAGATGGGCA
This sequence comes from Typopeltis vanoorti, assembly GCF_054136105.1. Lineage (NCBI taxonomy): Eukaryota > Metazoa > Arthropoda > Arachnida > Uropygi > Thelyphonidae > Typopeltis > Typopeltis vanoorti. Next base: position 2,196,173 of record NC_143549.1, on the reverse strand, counting down.
GCTTTCTGAGGGGATGGTGCAGAACATCAGTAGAGTGGAAGTGAAGGAGGCCATGAAGAGGATAAAGAATGGAAAATCGGTGGGCCCAGACAGGATTCCAATAAAGGCATGGAAGAATCTGGGAGAAGGGGGAATTGACCTGCTGTGGGACCTGTTCATGAAAGATTGCCAACAAGAAAATATACCACAGGAATGGAGGAAAAGTACTCTTGTTCCCATCTACAAGGGTAAAGGGGATGCACAAGACTGTAAGAATCACAGAGGAATAAAGTTGATGTCCCACACAATGAAAATCCTAGAAAGGGTTCTTGATGGAAGAATGAGGAAGGAGGCGGAGATTGTGAAGGAACAATTTGGCTTCATGCCTGGTCGATCGGCCACAGATGCTATCTTTGGGGTACGACAGATGATGGAAACGTTTCGAGAGAAGCAACGGGAGCTACATCTTTTTATTTATTTGGAGAAAGCGTATGAAACAGTGCCAAGGCAAGAAGTCTGGAGGTGTCTGAGGGAGAAGAAGGTACCAGAGAAATATGTCAGGTTGGTGCAGGAGATGTACAGAAATGTGAAGACAAGTGTTCCAACCTGCCTGGGGGTGACAGAAAGTTTTCCAGTGACGGTTAGTTTGAATTAAGGGTCTGCATTAGGTCCGTTCCTGTTTAATATTGTGATAGAGTTGGTGAGAGAAGACGCGCCTTAGACTATGTTGTATGCAGTTGACATCGTGCTGTGGGCAGAATCAAGAGAAGAAGTGGCAGCCAAACTGGAAAGTTGGAGGAAAGTACTGGAAGAGAGAGGTATGAGACTGAGTAGAAGTAAGACTGAATATATGTGTTGCAATGTGGATGGCAGCCAGGAGACAAACCTGGAGCAGGAAAGAAATGTCATCAAGAAGTTCAGTGACTTTAGTTACTTAGGTTCAACAATGAAAGAGGATGGTGAGGCTGAGAAGGAAGTGGGATGCAGGATACAAGCAGGATGGAGGAACTGATGAGAGATGGCTGGAGTGCTATGTGATAAGAGGGTGCCAATCAATCTAAAAGGCAAAATATACAGGACAGTAGTGAGACCAGCTATGACGTATGGTTTGGAAACTGTGGTCCTGAGGAAAAATAACATCACCAGGATGAAGGTAGTGGAGACGAGAATGCTTAGGTGGATGTGCGGTGTGACCAGAAAGGATAGTCTGAAAAATGACTATGTAAGGGGAAACGGTGAAAGTTACGAACTTAGGAGCAAAGATACAGGAGGCAAGGTTGAGATGGTTTGGTCATGTGATGAGGAGGGAGGAAGAGGGAAGAACGGTCATGCAGATGGATATGCATGGGAAGAGGAAGCGTGGACGGCCAAAGAAGAGATGGAGGAGGACTTGAGGATGAAGAATTTGGATGTGGCTACAGCCCAAGGCAGGAAGCTGTGGAGGAGACTCACCACAAAAAGTGACTCTACTTAAGTGGGAAAAGCTGCAGAAGAAGAAGAAGAGTTAAACAGCATTTACATTTTACACATGAGACTGGATCTTTGGATACAATTATGGTAGAAACGGTTACCTAAAATCAATAATTTTTATAGTTATTTTGAGCAGAGACTCCTTATTTCTGTAGAAATATAAATATTCTATTATTAGAGTTAATTTGGGTTGGTTTCATTTCTTAATGTTAAAGGTAGTGTATTGAATATTTTGGTGCGAAATAAGTTTGTGTATTGCTTCTTTATTTCATTGAGGAAACGAAATATTTTATTCCCCTATGTCTAATAAAGAAAACATTTTGTTTGACTGTGTAGTTCATAAGTGGCGCTTGCATACTCTGAGCTAGGCAGTCCAAAGATAGACCGTCCGAAGATTCAAATCTAATCGTTGACTGAAGGAACTCTTTCTAAGCCTATCTTCGACCGATTCCCGAATTCGTCGATTACTGTCATGGGAAATCAGTTTTATCTCCCGGAAACTCGGGTTTTTCGTCCCGTAAACTCAAGAAATTCGAGCGTAGACCCCATGTTATTTCAGACAGTAACATAGCCTGTTAGGATAGGTACAAACACTCAGCCACACTTGTTTGTCCGTCTCTTCATCTGTTTCCACCTATAATTAGTGATAGTAATTCACCAGCTATCTTTGATTGGCTACTGTTGGAGATTGAACTGTCCACTCGGTCTCCAAAAGCTACTCCCTATAAGGGAATTAAAGACGTTAGCTTATTATTTATGTTGTTTGATATTTAAATTTCATTTATCATTTTTATGAACAGCAGTAACCTATAGATATATCTAAAGGGAATAATGTTTAGTATGATGTTTTTATTACACATTGCAGTATCCTTTTATTTGTTTCTGCTTAAGATTTGAATTAATTTATTCTGAGTCTAAATTAGAAGCTTCAGCGTAGTGCAGTAGATTCCTCCCCAACATAAAATGACACATTGTAGTGTACTTTGAATTCACCCAGAATAATAATATTTTTATAATATTTAAAATTATGAATCTATTTAAATAGTGAAATTTGTTTAACAAAATGCTCACTTTATTTACGACATAGGTGATTTAACATGATAGTAATTTAAGTAAGTTTTCAATTTATCTGGAATTAAAAACTGATTTAATCCGAAATGCTGTTTGGGCATTACTCAAGACTATTTGGTGGACGCAATATCAGAGTGTATTCCAAGGGTCAAGAGGGTAAATAGAGTGAGTGTAAAATGGATGAATCAAGAGATAAGGTATGCAATCTGGAAGAAGAAGAAGAAGAAGGTATTATGGAAGAAACACAAAATGAGTATTTATAACAACCAGTTGCATGAGAAGTACAAAGAGCAGGCGAGGAAGGTGACTAGCTTGATAAGGGTAGCAAAAATGCAGTATGAGCAGCAGTTAGCTAAAGCAGCCAAAAAATCCTAAGGAGTTTTTTCGATATGTCGCCAGTAGAAGAACGAATGATTATCGTAGGATGGGATTGATTGGTGAAAACGGAGGAATGATAACCGCTGCGGAGGATATAGTTGAGATATTTAGTGAGCAATTTCTAAAGGTATTTCATTCTTGTTACTGTGGCATCATGCAAAATTTGAAAGCAGTGGGAAAGGAGGAGGAACTGTCAGTAAGTGAACAGGAGGTATATGAGGAATTGAATAGACTTGATGTAAATAAGGCTGCGGAACTCGATGCAATTTCACCACATGTTTTGAAGGAATGTGCCAGAGAGTTAACAACATCTTTTGTATATCATTTCAACATGAGCCTCACTGGGTCAAGTTCCAAAATAGTGAAAAGAGGGTAAAAATTGTTTAAATTCATACGGGAGGAGATAAGAGTAAGGCTTTGAATTATAGACCAAGCTATTAGAGAAGTTAGTTAGGACTAAGATTCAGAATGGGGTTGACAACAGAAAAATACTCTTTGGCGGTCAGCATAGATTTACTAAAGGAAGATCGTGCTTTAGCAATCTACTTACTTTTTCTAATAAAGTGACAAATGCGTTGAATAAGGATATCGCATATACGGTGGTATATTTAGATTTTGCAAAGGCGTTTGATAAATTGCCACATGACAAGCTGGTAATTAAATTGGAACGGATGGGGCTGAATATTAGATTGGTTCACTTCATTGGAGTTGGTTGTCTGGTAGGTATCAGCGAGTTGTCTATGGAGGAGCGATATCACAGAAGAGGAAAGTTACTAGTGATGTACCGCAAGGGTCTGTTTTGAGTCCATTGCTGCTTAATTTGTATGTAAATGATATCTGGAGAGGTTTGAATGGTGATGTGCAGTTGTTTGCAAATGATGCAAAGTTGGGCAGAGCTATCAGAAGCAGTGTGGATGCTGTAGCTTTGCAAGAGGACTTGAATCCACTAGATGAATAGGTGAATCAGTGGGAATGTCAATTCAATGTTTCAAAGTGTAAGTTTTTGAAATTTGGGAAGCAGAGATGGGATGTAAAGTACTCAGTCGGTGGAATTATCTTGGAAGAGGTAGAGGAGATGAGAGATCTGTGAGTGATTATAGACAAGGACCTAAAATTTCGGGGACATGTTACTAAAATAGTGAAGACAACACAGCGGATAATGGGAATGATGCGGAGGGCACTGCTTTACAGAAGTAAGGAAGTAAGCACACTTCCTTTGTAGAAGGCTTTGATCAGGCCACATATGGATTACTGTGCACAGATCTGGTCACCTGGTTTTCAAAAAGATGAAAATGTGAAATGTGAAATGATGAAAAAAGACTAAGGTGGTTTCTGGCCTCTGGAATGTAGAGTATGAAGACAGATTGGCAAAATGCGATTTGCAGAAATTGGTGTTAAGTGGTGTTGTAGAATAAGCTGTTAAGAGGTTATCACCAGATTAATGTCGGGGAGGTTATGCACAGAATGGGTGAAGGCAGAAAGGGAACAAGAGGTCATAACTGGAAGCTATATAAGGAGGGTGTGAGCAAGGGAGTAAGGACAGGCATTTTGCTTGAAGAGTGGTGAGTGATTGGAATGCATTGCCCGAGAATGTGATGAGCACAGAGACAGTGAATATATTTAAGGCGCGGTATGATAAATTGTGTGTATAACAGTGGACCTCCCAAGATGAGTTTTTGACTCCATGAAGGTTTTTATAATAATAATATTTTATTATTATTATTATTACATATGACACATACATTTGTTTGCATATGATGCATACATTACGTGCATTTGATTACATATGATACATACTTTTTTAATAAATTTTTTATTTATACTGTTTCTAGATAAAATTAACCTTCTTCATCATCGCATCAACTTTACGTTAGAAAAAGAATCTCCACAGGGTATCTCCTTTTTGGATTTACCCATCCAAAGAAAAGAAGACGGTTCCATCGCCACGTCTATCTTTCGCAAGCCTACATTCTCAGGTCGCTACATTCACAATTCTTCCGCTCATCATCCATCTCAGAAATCTGGCATTATGAAATCACTAGTTTCCAGAGCACACAAATTCTGCTCCTCTGAAGAATCTTTAAACCAGGAATTAGAAGTAATCAAAAATACAGCCATCCTAAATGGATATAATCCTAAAACAACTCAAAAAATCATCAGTAGTCACTTCTCCACACATCATACCAGACAGGAAGAAGTCCACAGGATTCCCATATCTTACGTCAAAGGCATCTCCGAACGTCTTTCTAAAATTATGAAGAAATACGATTTTGCCACTACTTACAAACCTCTCAACCAAATTTACAACTTGTTACCTTCACCTAAGGACAAACTCTCACCTTTGATGTTGCCTGGCGTTTATGAGATTCCATGCTCGTGCAAATTGTCTTACTTTGGACAGACAGGTAGGTCTGTTCAGAAACGCATCTCGGAACATCGAGACCACATTCGACTTTTTAAACCTCAGAAATCTGGCCTCTCTCAACACGGAATTGAAAATCCAAACCATAGGATCCATTGGGAAAAGTCTAAACTTTTACAAAGATCTTTATATAAACATGAACGTTTGTACAAAGACAGTTCCGAAGCCCTACTACACAGACCAAACTTAAACCGCAACGACGTTCTTACTATTCCTAAAGTATGGGAAACTGTCATACAAAATTGTGTTAAATAATTTTTTTTTTTTTTTGCTACTACTGTAGCATGTTATGCACGTTTAATGAGATTCTATTGTAATCATGCGCCCTAACTGTATGTTATTCCTATTATTGTTTCAAACTACTGTACTGATGATGTCCTAAGATACTTGGGATGAAATATTTACAATTAAATAATTTTCACTGTGGTTAATACGTGTGTTTCTTTTAATTATAATACATACTTAATTGCATATTTTTCTTTTAAAGAAATTCAATCCTTTTTTTATTGTTAAAATTATGATTAATATGATGATAACATATTTACAACACTTAAGATTACCGATTTACTACAGGTTTAATTATTTATTTTCTTCCCCCTCCCTGTATAATGTATTAATAATAATAATGTAATACAGCATTTATTCGTTTAACAATGAGTTATATTTATTGACAATTTTTATTTATTTTTTTTTTTTTTAATTGTTATATTTAAGTGCTGTAACTACATCACTGATATGTGATATATGGGTTTGGATTTTTTTTTTTTTTTTTTTTTTTGTTAAATCTTCGATGAGATGAAATTTTTCAGTTTTCATCCTGGTTTGTTTACTGGGTTACAAAATCAAACCTATGTTTAATAGGTTTGATTTCCACTGCAGCCGTTGATTGAGAAATTCGCGCACACCACACACACGCCCGCCCGCACGATAGCTTGGAATGTCTTGATGCGTCGCTGAACTGGAAGCCTGAAAGAATATATTGTGTTTCATTAAGTTTGTATGGTATTTTGGGTGCGTGTTTCTTGTTCGTAGTATGTCCTTAGAGTTCTTTTCAGGCTATTGTAGTTTGTAAGGTTTCTGTATTCAAAAGGTAATTTGTTTATCATGTCTGGGATGTAGAAGTTTCGCGTGACCTTTCCGTAGTGATTATTGTATTTATATGTGATATAATTTGTAGTCTGAGGTCTTGTTATACGGTATGTATTTCTGACTGTCCTCTAGTTGGCATCGAAATAATGTTTTAGCAAAGCTGCATAGTGACATAAATGTTTTGCTGTCAATATTTTGTGTTCTGACATTGCAATGTATATAAAGTCGTTATTGTCTTTTTGTTATCAAAAGATCAGTTTTATTAAGTATAGTTTCTGGGAAAATTCCCATGTTACTCCTCTTAAACACAATTATAATAATTACGGCTATTATAGCCTGTTTTTGTTTAGGAGTGTCCCTTATTTAAATACATTGGCTATCATTACTGAAAAAAGGTCCAGTTTCCACATAAGTATACTAAGTATACCCTTCCCCTTCGTTTCCCCCCCCTACAAAAATGCGCCCCTAATCAAAATAATATATATATATATATTATTAATAGTAACCCGGGTTTTCCAAACTTATTTCCCGCGTCAAAAACACCCCCCATGTTCTCCCCCCCCGTTTATAAACAACCTTCATAGAATTGGAAGGCATCGTAGACTCAAAACAAGGTATGTACATAATTTTTCCACCTCTTTTGTTCTGCCATAATTGCCTTCTATACTCACCCATAATGCCCTAAAAAAAATAAATAAATAAATAAAAAATAAAAAAATATATATACACACCCCTTTTTTGGTATAGGAATAAGGGACACTCCTAAACAAAAACATGCTATAATAGCCGTAATTATTATAATAAGATCAGTTTTATGATTTTGTAACGACATTAATCTATTTAGTTTGTAGGGTGTACAGAAAGCATATATTGTTATAGCGTATCTTACTATATTTTGGCATAGTGCTTTGTATATATTAGTGTTTTTAGGCGTATGGGAACTATGTCTTTTAATCTGTAGAGTTGCCAGTTATTGTTCGGATAATAATAATAATAATAATAATAATAATAATATTTTTTTTTATTATGTCTCAGATAAATTACATACATAGATACAATAATAATAACAATAACCCTAATATATATATATATATATATATATATATATATATATATATATATATATATATATATATATATATATATATATATATATATATATTAGGGTTACCAAGTAATTTTATAAACTTGGTTATTTTACTCCTAATCGCAAGTAAGCAAACAGTTAAGTTTGCGCCTGAACGTAGTTCAAGTCTAAAGGTGGTGCAACACTAGGGAAACTCATTGTAAAGGTGGGTAAAGCTCTGATCACTATTTTTAGTATTTTCCATAATGTAAAGCACATCTCACTAAAAGATGTATACTGCAATACATTATGGGTGGGGTGACTACCCAGACCGGTTTCAACCTTTTTTGAGGTCTCCTCAGTGAGTAGCTAGACCCTAAATACCAAGGTTCCTTATAGTCCTTATAAGGACTGGCTTAAAGGGGCGAAGCAAGAATGCTTTTCATCTTCCCCGTTATCTGTAGAGGACAGTGTATGGATAAGGTGTTATTGAGCAATTACAGCTCTGATCATGGCAGGAGGGTAACAGCAATAGCTGAGCCTCAGTTAGAACTTCATTGGCTACAGAATTGCCATCCATTACCCTCCAAGGATATTGGATTGAATGAATCAATCACCGACTATGTAAGTAAAGGTGAAATCTCAAAAATACGGACGATCTCTAGGCCACTCCATAGTGGGCGAAAGACCGTCCTAATCTCAGCGTTGGTTCCACTCAGTGACGGGCTCCCCGACCACTGAGCAGAACCGCTCAAATTCCGAGGAAAATAATTCACCGACAAAGCCCCTCAGCGGGCCGTGCCGGAGAACACCTTCCCCGGAGACTCAGAGTGCTCCTTTAAGGCAAAAACCTCAAGAGAGCGAACTCAAAAACTCGTGAGATGCGGTGATTGAATGAATCAATCACCGACTATGTAAGTAAAGGTGAAATCTCAAAAATATACGGACGATCTCTAGGCCACTCCATAGTGGGCGAAAGACCGTCCTAATCTCAGCGTTGGTTCTACTCAGTGAAACTCGATTACCGAGCAGAACCGCTCAAATTCCGAGGAAAATAATTCACCGACAAAGCCCCTCAGCGGGCCGTGCCGGAGAACACCTTCCCCGGAGACTCAAAGTGCTCCCTTAAGGCAAAAACCCCAAGAGAGCAAACTCAAAAACTCGTCGCCCAAGTGGGTAAGAGCAACAGCCGAACCTCAGTTAAACTTCATTGGTACAGCTTTGCGTTGCTATCCATCACCCCCAAGGGCATTAATGAACCAATCGACTATGTAAGTAAAGGTTCTATCTCAAAAATATGGACGATCTAGGCCACTCATTCGTGGGCGAAAGACCGTCCAAATCTCAGCGTTGGTTCTACTCAGTGAAACTCGATTACCGAGCAGAACCGCTCAAATTCCGAGGGAAATAATTCACCGACAAAGCCCCTCAGCGGGCCGTGCCGGAGAACACCCTCCCCGGAGACTCAAAGTGCTCCCTTAAGGTAAAAACCTTAAGAGAGCGGACTCAAAAACTCCTCGCCCAAAGGGGTAGCAGCAACAGCCGAACCTCAGTTAAACTTCATTGGTACAGCTTCGCGTTGCTATCCATCACCCCCAAGGGCATTAATGAACCAATCGACTATGTAAGTAAAGGTTCAATCTCAAAAATATCGGACGATCTCTAGGCCACTCATTCGTGGGCGAAAGACCGTCCAAATCTCAGCGTTGGTTCTACTCAGTGAAACTCGATTACCGAGCAGAACCGCTCAAATTCCGAGGAAAATAATTCACCGACAAAGCCCCTCAGCGGGCCGTGCCGGAGAACACCTTCCCGGAGACTCAAAGTGCTCCCCTAAGGCAAAAACCTTAAGAGAGCGAACTCAAAAACTCATCGCCCAAGTGGGTAAGAGCAACAGCCGAACCTCAGTTAAACTTCATTGGTACAGCTTTGCGTTGCTATCCATCACCCCCAAGGGCATTAATGAACCAATCGACCGCATCTCACGGTCGATTGATTCCATTCTCCATACCAAGGTTTTAGTAATACAGAGCCTTATTAACTTTACCTATAGAAGTTGCTGCAAGGTGTTTTTATTTTTAATTAGAATCTCTGGAGGAGATATAGATGTAATTAATTTTTTAACTTGGGGATACTGTATATTAGGGTTACCAAGTAATTTTATAAACTTGGTTATTTAACTCCTAATCCCAAGTAAGCAAACAGTTAAGTTTGCGCCTGAACGTAGTTCAAGTCTAAAGGTGGTGCAACACCAGGGCAACTCGTTGTAAAGGTGGGTAAAGCTCTGATCACTATTCTCAGTATTTTCCATGAACTTATTTTCATTTAACTTTTCAAAAAATTTTGAAACCGGTCTGGGTGGTGACCCCACCCATAATGCATTGCAGTATACATCTTCTAGTGAGATGTGCTTTACATTATGGAAAATACTGAGAATAGTGATCAGAGCTTTTCCCACCTTTACAATGAGTTGCCCTGGTGTTGCGCCACCTTTAGACTTGAACTACGTTCAGGCGCAAACTTAACTGTTTGCTTACTTGGGATTAGGAGTAAAATAACCAAGTTTATAAAATTACTTGATAACCCTAATATATATATATATATATATATATATATATATATATATATATATATATATATATATATATATATATATATATATATATATATACACATACATATAGGTACCTCTTGATATATACTGCTTTGATTAATGCGATTTTGAGTACACAAAAAGTTATTGTGACCATAAACAGTAAACTTGATATATGCGGTATCAAATTTGATTAGTGTGGCCCAAAATGTTTGAAAATAAGCAAAACGTTAGACTTAGCCGATCAGATCACGTGGTACGAGTCGTGCTCCAACGTTAGTAACTCACTCTCGGCCTCAGTCTCAGTGCATCAATTTATCAGCAGAGAGTGGCGCGTACAGACGTATATGTGTATGTATTACAGTGTACGCTTACGGCAGTGGTGTAGCTAGAGCTTTTGCCGTCCTCTCAATACACATCAAAAATACTACAAAAAGTCAAAACGACGTATAGGGAAATAAATTAAAACGCTATGTTTATTTTTTAAGTAAAACTTTAATTCTAACATTCTAAAATGTTATTTTGCTTGCTTCTCTGTTAGCAAAATCGTCGATAACATTGGCGAAGTCTATTTCATAGTAATGTAGGTAATTCTTAATCAATTTTAATTTAGAAAAACTCCTCTCACAACTAGCAACGCTTACAGCAATTGTGACGAAAATTCGCAGTGGTATTACAATATTTGGAACTGAGTTCTGGAGACTGTATTTTAGAATTAACTACAAAAGTTCAAAATGGTTCAAAGTGTCGCCCGGGGCGGGTCCCCCCCTCCGCTCCCCGTAATTTTCAAATTATGTAAAGCATTACCCTTCGTAACCATGGCCTCGAAAAAGAGTAATAAACGAAAACTTATTACTTTTAATACTAAAATTGACATTATTAAAAGGTTTGATAACGGAGAAAGCAAAGCAACGGAAGAGCTCTGGGCTTTGGTGCCTCAACTATACGAGCCATTTTAAATAAAGCGACTGAGTACCGCGAACAAGGCAAGGTGGCATCTACATCTTTGAGTATGCTGTGTGCTAGGAAAAGAAGCCCATTAATGATCAAAATGGAAGATTTACTATTTCTTTGGCTAGAAGATTGTAATCAGAAGCGTATTCCCATCAACAGCAATAATCTGAGGCTCAAGGCTTTATGCCTTTTTTTCTACACTTAAAGAAAACAAATATCAAGATGTGACTGCAACATTTTCTGCGATCAAAGGCTGGTTAGAAAATTTCAAATCTCGATCCGGAATGAAAAATGTAAAAGTAACAGGCGAAGCAGCAAGTGTGGATAAAGATGGTGCAGCCAGATATCCAGCTGAATTAAAGAAAATAATCGAAGAAAATGGGTACGACGATCGTCAAATATTCAACGTAGACGAAACTGGCCTGTTTTGGAAGAAAATGCCAACTAAAACTTAGCAAGAAAAGAACGAAACACACCTGGTTATAAAGCATCCAAAGATCGCTTAACACTTTTACTTGGAGGTAATGTCGAAGGTGATTTCAAATTAAAGTCAATGCTAATTTATCGAACATTGAACCCAAGAGCTTTTAGAGGCTGTAACAAACAATCCCTTCCAGTAATATGGGAATCAAATAAAAAGGCATGGCTTGCCAAACAGTTGTTCGAAGTATGGTTCACTTCGCATTTTTGTCCTGCAGTTGAAAAAAGCAGTTGAAATAATTTAGTTTCAAAGTTCTTTTAGTACTGCATAATGCCCCTGGACATCCCACCTCACTTAATGATTTAAATGGTAATGTGCAGGTTGTATTTTTACCACCGAATACGACATCTTTGATACAGCCTGTGAACCAGGGAGTCATTTCTGCATTCAAGGCTTACTATATTAGAAGAACTTTCGCCAAGGCAATTCAAGCTATAACTGGAGACGATCCAATAACTCTAGAGGAATTTTGGAAAAAATACGATATTAAACAATCAGTTATAAACATTCACGAGTCTTGGAAAGAAGTGACAGCCAACTGTATGAGAGCAGTCCGGAAGAATCTTTTGCCTGAATGCAAATAATTTTTGTAGTTCTATTAATCCCGTGAACGGAGTTATCGATAATATTGTTTTGATTGGAAATGCCCTTGGCTTTGAGAATGTCGATGCAGAAAATATTCGGGAATTATCGGAATCACATTCGAAAGACCTAAGTAACGAAGATCTTCTTGGAATCGAACATCAACAGGCATACGAAGAGGAAGAAGAAATGGAAAGTGAAGAAATGGAAGATGTATCAGAAGAAATCACTATGAAAGAACTTGAAGAATTGTTTAAGACAATTGAGAAGGCAAAAGAACTTATACTAGAGACAGATCCAAATGTAGAGAGAAGCATGAACCTTAGTCACAGTTTAGATAAACAAATTGATTGTTATCGCAAAATCATGGAGGAGGAAAAAAAAAGCTACCACTGTTCAATTTACTTTAGATAAGTTTTTTTTATAAAAAATAAAATGTAATCAAATAACACCACCACAAGGACACAAACAAACACACATTGTCCAAACCCAACCCCAATTGAAAAAAAAATTGTAATCAAAGCAGCATATATCAAGGGATCCCTATATATACATAGTTATCTTGAGTATAATTTTACAAAATTTTTCTATGTTAGATTTCAGATAAAAATTTTAATAACATTCTTTGCCTCTGTATTGTGCATTTACAACGCATGTTCTAATATTAATAGTGATGATTATACAGAATTTTTTTTGAGTGAATAACTAATATAATAATAATAGTTAGACATTTCTGATTTCTTCCTCGAAGCTTTGCATAGCTTATCTGAGGAAGATAATAGATGGCGGTGGTTTCGTGGCTATGTTTCTATACTTGTCGCAAGTTTGGTGTTGATTTTACTGTTTGTTGGTATGTGCTTAGAAGTCTTCAACTGCTATTGCACAGTTTAACTTTTTTTTTTTTTGCAATGAGGGTTGGGTTTGGACAATGTGTGTTTGTTTGTGTCCTTGTAGTGGCGTTTTTTGAGAGGGGTTTGTCATAGTGAGAGAGACAGAGAGAGAGAGAGAAAAACATGAATTTCTCTAATTTTACGATTTTACGTAGAAGTTTCGGGTGGCTTTGGCATGTGATTGTTGTAGTTATATGTTATATAGTTTGTTGACTGTGGTCTTGTTATTTGATGTTGTTCTGGTTACTCTATAAGTTGGGCTGTAGTAATGTTTTAACATGACTATGTAGTGGCATAAGTGTTTAACCTTAAATATTTTGTGTTATGTCCATGCTGTCTACATAAGTGTGGGTTGTTCCCAGAATATCAGTTTCACCATTTTATCTTGCAACCATTGCAACCTGTTAAGTCTGTAGTCTGCGCAGAATGCGTATGATGTGATTGCGTATCTTAAAATGCTTTCACATAATGCTTTATAGATTAGTATTTTTATGTGTGTCGGGGCTATGTCTTTTAATCAGAATAGTTTGCTTGCTATGATCCTATGCTTGGTGTGTTTTATATGGCTATTCCAACTTTGATCAGCATCGAAGTGAAATCCGAGATAGCGTGTTGTTTTCGCCTGTGTGATGGTTGTTGTTTTAGGTTCAGCGTTTTGAGTATAGGTGGGTGAATGTCGGATAGTGAGTTATTTTGTTTCTATGAGCAGGGTTTGGGGTTTTTTGAATATCATTAGCTTTGTTTTTCCAGAGTTTATATATGCCGTTATCGGTTAACCAATTAGTGATTTTGATGTCGTGTTGCATATTTGTGTAAGCGATATTTGCGTTGTTGTGAATGGATACTATGGCCGTATCGTCTGTGTACTGGAAGATTTTACTTTTTTAAGGGAAGATGCCTTATGTCGTGTGTGTGTATATGTTAAATAGAATGGGGGATAGGAAAACTCCTTGCAGTACTCCACAGGTTACTGGTACCTCTTTGCTGTACGCTGATCCTATACGTGTGATGTGCTTCCTGTTTTCCATGTATGCTTTAAACTACTGGAGTAGACGACCTCCGATTCCGATATGCGTTAGTTTAGTTAATAAGGTTTTGTGTGTTAGTGTGTCAAATGCTTTTGTTAGGTCAATGAATACGACTAATGGTATTCTGTTTTTATCCAATGCAGCGTTTATTAGGTCTGTGAAATCTTCCAGGAGTGTTGCTGTTCCTTTATTTTTTTTGAAAGCCATACTGTGTTTTGGGTATGATTTGAAATTTTCCACATATGTAGAGAGTTTGCAGTGCACGATGCGCTCCATGATTTGGTTGATTACAGACAACGTGGCGATGGGTCTGTAATTACTTATAATGTTTCTTTTTCTTTGTGTATGGGTGTAATTAATGCAGTCTTCAGTGTTTCAGGTATGTGTCCCGTTTCGAAGATTTCATTTAACAGTTTTTGTATAACTGGACATAGGTTGGTTGAGTGTTTCTTGATGTCTTTTGGTCTGATTCCGTCTATCCCCGGGTCTTTGTTGGGATTAATTTGTTGAATTGGCAGTGATAGTTCTTATTTTGTTACTGTGGGAAACCACATCGACTGGGTTACTTGTGGACCAAGTGGAGAATGTTCGTTTGTGTGAGGAATGGTTGTTTCTTGTAGTTTTTGGACAGAGTTCACGAAGTGCTGATTAAAGTTGTTTGCTAACTGTTTGTGGGATTTGGGGTCGCAAGTAGAGCTGTGTTTTATTGTTTCTGAGGCAGTGGTTCTGTGTATATTGTCCAGCATTTCGTTAATCAGGTGCCAGGTTTCCTTTATGTCGTTCTGAGCTGTTGTTAATTTGTTGCTGTAGTAGTTTCTTTTTCCATTCTAATCTGTGTTGTTAGGGGATTCCGTTTTCTTTTGTATTCAGCTTGTAAAGCGATATTTTTGGTGACTTCTTAAGTTGTTTCCATAGGGCATCTTTTCTTTGTATGTCTGTTAGTGTGTTGTCTGTTATCCATTCCATGGATTCTGTTCCTTTTGGGAGCGAATTTTTATTTTTGTTAATGCTTTGTTATATATTTAATTAAATGCAAGTTTGAGGTTATTATCTACAGCTTCGTCAGAGTCTAAAGATGCTATATGCATCCAGTCTGTTTTTCTGATTTCGTCGTTTACTATTGTTTCGTTTAAAATCCTATAATACTATTTTGCAGTCTCAGTGAGTTTTATGGGTTCTGGTTCAGTGTGTAACTGTAATGCTGTGAAATAGTGGTCGGCAAGTTTGCATGTTATGACGGCTGCTGTGTGGCTGGTTGCATGGGCCCTTATATTTATATGGTCAATACAGGATGATGTTGTTGTATTTCCGACTATCTCTTCTCTTGTTCTGTGTTGTTATTTATGTTCCTAATGCTTATATTCATGTCTCCTATTATTATCAAGTATTCTGCGGAGCCTTCTTTCTTGGCTGAGAGCCATCTGTTTAATTCATCTAGAAAATTTGTGGTGCTTAAGCTGGGTGGTCTGTATATTGCGTTTAATATCAAGGAGTTTTCTTGTTTGATGTTTTTAATTTCGATGCATATGTTTTCTGGGTATTCTAGTTTATAGTTTTTTTCTGCGTATTCTAGTTTATAGTTTATTTCTGTTACTTCTAGTTTTTGTTTGGTAAATATTATTATACCTCCTCCTCGTTTAGTTTGTCTGCAGTGTTTGTGTTGTTGGAAGTGTGGCATTTGGTAGATGGTTGCTCTTCGTTTGTCATAGATACTTCAGTGAGTATTAAAAGGTCTATGTTGTCTATATCTTCCTTCAGATAAGCTTGCAGGGTCAGCCAGTATTTTTTAATGCTTCTGATGTTGATGTGGAGAATCGATAGTCCTTTTTTGGGGATAGACGCTTTTTTCCATTCTTTTATTGATTTCAGATGTGACAATTATCATGTTCCAGAATGATTACATCTGCTTGATGGTCTTCATTCATGAAGGTTGGTGCTGTTCCCATCTTTAGGAGTCGTTAATATTCCTTTTAATGTGGCAGCCTGTTGAGGTATTCTACGGATTTTTATTTGGATCGATTTTTCGTCTTGTGTCTTTTTAAGGAATATTTTGCAGTCTCTTATCCATATAAACTGGTAATTGTTTTCTGTTTTTACAAACTTTCCTTGTTTGGTAGAATAGTTTCTTGTAATAAAGTATTAAGTATTCGAACACGTATATTGGGGTATTGTCGTGGGCTCCTTTCAGATCCTTGACTACTGGTTTTTTAACTGGAGGAGGACGGGAATTATTTTCTCTTTTCCTTTTTTTGTGGTAACTGATGTACTGACTGGATATCTTTTGATTCAATGGGAGCGCCATTTTTTTTTTGGCTTAGTTGTATTACAGTGTCGTTGAGATGTTCCTTTGCAATTTCCGGGAGACCATCTATGAGGAGGTCATTTTTTGCTGTTGGTTTAAGAGTTCGTATTGTTGCTTTAAAGAGTTTAGTTCTTGTCGTAGTTCTGTTGTCTCTTTAATTAGATTATGTTGTCTTTCCGTTAGCTCTTTAATTTCTCTGACGGTCTGTAATGAAACTTCTACCGAGTTATTATTAAATTTAATAAATTCCTCATATTGGTTGAATTTTTCGGTAATCTGTATGGTATGTTTTTCAAATAGTTCTCGCACAGAATCGATTAAACAGTCTTTTAGGTTTTTTAATATATTTTCAAGTAATGCATTCAAAGTTGGCTCACCTGGGTTTCCGTTGTTGTTTTCTTTGTTTTTCCTTCCCTCTGCTGTTGATTGCTGCGTTTGCAGTTGTTTTCAGCGTTGTTTGTTTCATCCTGCAGTTGAACTCGACGTTCCTTTGTTTTCTCTACACTGTGGACATTTCCACTTGTCATGCTTCTGGATGATTTTCGCTGCCAAGTTGCCTCGGACAGTCCCGCGCATAGAAAATGCATATTTCTCTCTCAATTCCTGCATGTTAATAATAATAATAATAATAATAATAATAATTTTTTTTAAAATTCTGTAATAACATTTTATTTATCATCTTACATAGCATTTACATATATACTCATATTTAAATATTACATATATTTTTTTACAGTGAATTTCATACATTTTCTTTTTTGTATTCTAAAATGCGTTAATAATAGTTACAATGGATGGTAATTTATAGTTTCAATTGGATAAGGTTCCATTTTTTAACAGCAATAGTTGGGCGTGGAAATGGGGTTTTTCTTCCACAAGCAGGCAAACCGCCCCCCCCCCCCACACACACACAGAGAGAGAGAGAGAGATTATAGTCAGGAATACTTAAATCCCAGCCATAGGCCTGATTCGTCAGCTATACCGGTCCCAAGCCTGGATAAAATTTAGGAAGGATTGAGATGGTGCTGAACTTCCTCATAAAAGGGACCTCACGGCCCTTATATCATCATACGCTATAAAATAACAATGCCACTTTCAAACTTTGTCACTTCCATTCTCACAGCCATTTCATCCATACACAGTTGCACTGACTTAGGAGCATCAAACTTAAATTATTATTATTCCTGACACCTCCAAGGAGTCCAAAGACTCATCGCGGGAGGATACCTACAACTGTCTCAACCGCTACATCGAACTTCTACTAAGAATAATCTCCACATTATACAATTTTTACTTTTTAATGTTTTTAACCGCTGTAACTACAGCACATCAATGTTATAAATAATTCTTTTTTTTATTGATCTCGGTTGAGATGTAATGCCTCTGCTTGCATCCTCGAAGCTTTTTAATGAGATTATCTGAGGATGACACCAGTTAGGTATATGTATTTTTTTTTTTTTTATTGATTTCATTGCCGTGTTGGGAGTAGGCTGATGTTTGGGAGGTCAAATGAATGATCTGAACGGTCTGATCAAAGTGAAATTGCCAGTATGTTCTAGTGTTATTGCATCTGTCTTGGTGGTTCACATTCGTATTTATTGTGGTCTTCTTTGAACTAATTAGGAGACTTTTTTCCACTGTGGCAGCCTTTCTGTCTTCTGAGCTTTTAATTTGTATTGATTTTGAAGTTTGTGACTTCCTCAAGAATACCTTGGCATCTCTGATCCACAAAAATGGGTAATTTGTTTTTGTTTTTACTTTTTTTTGCTTGGTACAAGAGATTCTGATTGAATGGTGTTAAATATTCAGATAAGAAGATTGGTGTGTTTTCTTGCAATACGATCAAGTCCTTGGCAACTGGTTTTTTCTGTCTGCTGGCTTTTATGAGATTGTCTCTTGTGGACTTGCTTGTAAGACGAACTATGACTTGTGCAAGTCGTGGGAAGCCTTGTTTTTTGCTCTTCCTAGGAATCCTATTTACGGTCTGAATGTCGTTAAGCTGTAGGGGAATATCAATTGTATGGCCTAATTTTAAAACTACATCTCTGAGGTTTTCTGTAGGTGCAGTTTCAAAATAATAATAATAATAATAATAATAATAATAATAATAATAATAATAATAATAATAATAATAATAATAATAATAATAATTCCAATAAGGTAAGAAGAAATATGATGCAGAGTTCATTTCGCTTGTTGCAATTTGCAAGTTTAAATTATTTAGATATTTAGATTTATTTATTTATATTTTTTTGAGAAATATAGACAGTTTATTTAAGTGGAACCAATTTGTTACCTTTAAAGATCAGTAATGAGTATGGTTTGCATTTGTTTTGCTGTATCCGAAGAGGAAATTCAAACCTTATCAACTGCTAAAGTGATTATTTTACGGTTTACTTTAAGCCTGCAGTGTATTATTGCACTTACCTGCAGTGCAATTTTAGGATGTTGTGTCTTGACGACATGTCTTCGTTGTAGTCCACTACCTGGCAGATGAATGGGTTAGAGTTAGAGTGGGTGGCTGCTTTCGCAAAAATTTGCAACCGTTTCTCAATGTTTGCAATATCTGCTTCTTGCTGAGTCTGTGCATTCCTCATGAACCGTGAATTGCACAACCATGAGGATGCACTTGTTTTGTTTGATTTGTATTTATTTATTTTTGACGTTCCCGTTTGCTGTGTGTCCCGAGCTGGATGATTCGTATGTTGTTTTGTATACGAGAGGCTTATTTTCCATGCCTAGTCCATTGTGTCGCAGTAATGGATAAAGTTATCCTGTTTCTTTATTTGCTTTAGATTGGAGAGAGAGAGAGACAGAACCTGTGTGACGACTCCAATTCTATCCCACACTGATATGCTCCATGACACTCAGACGATATATTTTACAGTGCAGTGATTCTTTCAGAATCCAAACTGCTCATCGGGTATGAGGTTTTCGACTCACGAATTTTTGCATTTCTGTCAGTATAATTCGTTCGCAATCTTTCCTAGGCAGGAAACTGCAGTGACTATCTGGTATTTCTGAGGGACCCGCTTTGCATTCCAATCTTAAAAATTAAGATAATGGCAGCTTTTTTTCAAAGTGATGGAAAGTATTGAAATCTACTAGAAGGTGTATAATGATTTTGTGAAATATGAGGGTGGTCTGAAACGTTCTCGGCCTAAAATTGAAAAACAAAATTATAATTTCAAAATTATTTCTATAGGCCTATATAGCTCAGTGGAAGTGGCGCTTGCATCCTCTATGCTTAGATGCCCTAAATTTGACTTAAGTTCAAGTCTAGTTGCTGACTGGAGGAACTTTTTCTAAGCCTTTCTTTGACTGGCTCCTGAGTTAGTCAACCTCTGGCATGTGCAAGCAGGTTTTTTCTCCCTGAAACTCCAATTTTTCTTCCAGTAAACTCAAGAAAACCGACCGTGATACCCACATTTTTCAGAAAGTGACATATCTTGTTAAGGTTAGGTACCAAGAGATGGCAGTACTTGTTTGCTGGCATCTTCATCAGCAGTATCTATAATTAGTGATAGGATAGACATGGGCAGTTATCTCTGATTGGCTACTGGTGGAGATTGAACTGCCTACTCAGTCTCCAAAAGCCAGATAGGGTATAAAGTCCTTGCCAACTCCCTATAAGGGAATAAAAGGCATTAGCTAATTTTTTTAATTATTTCGATTTTTGAATAGAAAACATTTCTATTGAAAAATAAAATTTTTCTATAGAAAAATTCTCTAAATTTTCTCTAATTTTTATTAATTCTAATTTGTTTAGAATTAATTAATTAATTAATTCTAATTAATTTACTAATTTTAATTAATTCTCTAATTTTATAAAGAATTAATATTTTAAAATTAATAAAAAATTTTCTATAGAAATTTTTTCTATTGAAAAATATAATTTTTCTCACAAATTCACAAATTTTTTGGTCAAGTCCGATTAAAAGATAAATAATATTCCTTGGTTATTGTTTTACCCTTTTCCAAGATAATTAATAAACAACATGCCTCTAGTATTCCAAAACACTGATGCCATGACTTTTCCTGTCTGTACAGAAAACTTCATTTCTGTACTGATGGAACCGACTTTGTTTCTTTGGCGCTGAAAAACTGGCTCTGTCGAATGTTTTTACCTTATAATAGTGAATCCAAGTCTCATCCATAATAATAAATTGTCGCACAAAATCAATTTTATTCTTGTTAAAATGCTCCAAGCTGTTCAGAGATTTCATTAGAGTGCGTTTTTAATCTGATGTGAAGAAGAGCGGCACCCATTCTTCACATCAGATTAAAAACGCAAAGATTTTTTAATGAAAAAGCTTCTGCAAAGCTTTTTCATTAAAAATTCTTCATGCAAATTATATCCTACACGTTCTTTTAAAATGCCTATAGTCTCAGCAATTTCACGCACCACTTTGACTTGCAGGTCATCCAATACCATATCGTGCACTTAATCAACGATTTCTGGTGTTGTTACACTTTTTGAACGTCCTTCACGTGGATCATCTTCGAGGCTGGTACGGCCACGTTTAAACTCGGCAGCCCATTTCTGAAGTGTCGAAAACGAAGGAGAAGAATGCCCATAAACGTTTATGAACTGCGAATGAATTCTTTTTGGCGTTAAACCTTCTTTTACAAAGAATTTGATAATCGCACGATACTCCGTTTTATCCTTTCAAGGGATATAGCTTTGATAGAATGACTTCTAATTTTATATGGATGATAATGACAGATGTACCAACTTAGACAAAAAAAAATCTTGCCGATAGTGTTGCCATCTATGGTCGAGGCCAAGATCGTTTCTGACTACCCTCGTAATTGTTTGATGACCTTATTGGAAGTCCCATCTTGCCTGCTTTGCTGTTCTTTTGTCTATCAACTATTCTTGTATTTCAGTGGATGACGTTGATTGGTATCATTTGGCATATTTTTGCGTTCACCGTGTACACCGGCAAGAAATTTCTTGACGAAATCAAGGTCTACATCATTTTTCTGAACAAAGCGAACGTCTCTCTTTTTTGGGCATCATGACAGACTGAACCCCTTTCACTGTTGATTAGTGGGAGGCTTTGCAGTCCATTATGATAACCTTTGTCACAATTTATACTGCGTGATATTCGATGTGTTTATGGAAGAGAAATTTCGTTTCTCACTTTTGGTTCTGATGGTCTCTCAGTGATTGTCAGGCTGAACTAGTGGCTGTGTTGATTTTCGGTCTTCAGGGGCTAGCCTCCTGTGATACCAGCGCCTGGATCCTTTCTTCTTGCAGATGAGATTTTTTTTCCCTGCAAAGTGGTCAGCGTTTGAGTGTAACATCGAGGAGGCATTGACTATGATCTCTGCAACACAATGTACAGTGTCTGCATTAATGGGCGTTTCTGTGTTTCCATGTGTTGTTTTCTTCTTGCATCTTTTTTGTGACTGACTTGCTTGAAACCGATTGGTTCTCCACTAGTTCTCGTATCGTCTGCTCCTGTTTTATCGTTGGTCTGGTGTTTGTGTATCAGAGGATAGATTGGGCATTCCACTTAGGAATGGGTGCTGCCATTTCTTCCCCAGAAAAATCTTAGTCTGCCATCCAACTTCAGCACCAGTTTATAGTCCAGATGGTCCCAGTTGAGATCTATCATTCGGTCCTGCTTTGTAGGTTAGCGTTAAAATAGAGAGCAAGCGAGAGAGAAACGGAAACTACATAAGACTGGAGAGCTGATGTGATATTAAATGACGATCCAAAATCCAAAAACAAGTTCAAAAGAGTCTCTGAGTACTATGTAGTGTAAAGTGAATAACCAGAGATGATGACTAACATAAACTGGAACCAAGTATTAACTGACTCTCAAATCAAATACCAAGGTTGAATTAATGTAGAAGTCACATATTTCCCATTATAAGAAGTAAAAAAGGTGAATTATTATTATTAAAAATCTCTGGATTTGATATAGATGTAGAACATGTTTTTCACTTTTCTGTACAGACTCGAAACTGGTCTGTGTAGTGACCCTTCCCATATTGCATAGCATTGTACCCACCCGAACGTGTGATTTGCGTTATGGTATACCAAGGTAATTGATGCGAATCCATATTCCTCTATATTCAAGTGGCCTAGAGGTAGTATCACCATATTTCCTTGAGACAAAAATGGAATGGGGTTATGTAATAATATTCTGTAATCATGAAAAAATGAGATGATTATGTAATAAAAAGTTTTATTGCATAAACATTTTGAGCTTACAATTATTCTTCAGTGGCAAAATTCATACAAAAATTTAGGTATACGTAGAGGGAGACAATATTTCACCGCGATCGTAGCATGAATATTTCTACTTTGCTGGTAAATACGTGATATTTACCAGAAAATTTCGGTCTTTTCACACCTTATCATAGAACATCTTACACTCCATGACACAATTTTGTCTTACAACTATAAGAGCCTTCATTGTCTCAACACAATCTAGATTTCCCCTTTGACCACATACTGTTCATAACAGAAAATATTCTCTCAACAGGTTTTGTACTTCCTGGAAGTACAAAACCTACAATATTACAAAAGTCTTGAAAGTCCAGGCGTTTTTCGATCATTTCAGAAAAAAATCTGTACTTATCTATCAGATACAAGAATGTTCTTTATTTCATGTATCCGATTGCCTCACAATTATACTTTTTATGAAGGTCTATTGATCGAATACACGAGTTTCTTCTGTTTCTCTGTTTGTGATACGCTCCTAGTTTATACTATCCGGTATTTCCTTCAATTCAGGTGTCTTCCTTAGTAGCACCCACTTGAACTTCTCAGTGTTATCTAAATTGCACTTCCATTTTTTGGCATATTCTAAGTTGGTTTCATAGAATTCTCAATTACCTAAAAAAACTTAGCCTCAATAGTTTCTCCTGAATCTACTAACATTTTCAGTTGTTTTTTGACATCAGTAGTTAAAAATACTTCACTTTTTCCGGGATCTAAATTGATCACGAGTACAAGAATTTCAATGTTCATAGCTACTTCTGTAGCTGAAATATTATCTTTTCAATTAAGCTAATGTATGTTTAAAACGTAGATACTTGATCCCTTGCAAATGACACAACAATTTCAGGGATCTTCGAACAATTTTCGCAACAGAATAGGGCATTTTTCTTGAGAAAAGAAAATAAGAACGAAGCACACCAAACATGCTTAAAATTCTGTCAATTGATGGACACCCAAGGATAAATATCTTTTATATCCATGTTCTAACAATTGTTTCCTGCAAAGTCACAAAAGTTTTTCAGTTCTTCAACTCTGACTGTGTATACAGTAAACCGTCGATTTAACGGACTTCGGATTTAATTACAGACCGGAAATTAGGACAAAATTTCCGGTCCGTATGTCACATGTGAAAATTAACACCTTGTTAATTTTAAAATGTTTTTAACCAAGATTTGCTTAATATTAAATTAACAGGTTATTTTTTTTATTAATTTCCTGTCATTTTTAACAAATTTTTGGTGAATAGGTCATCATATGTTGGAAAAACACTGTAGAATTTAGCCAACACAAATGAGTCATCGCTCTTAAAACATTTTCAGCAAATGATTACGACGTGATCATACCAATCGCACTGTAATTGGTTCTTTTGTTGTGTGGCGTTGATTTTCTGCGGCAGTTATATTATACACATTTTCGTAATTTTAGGGAGTTAATTATAAAAAACAGCAGAATTCAAAAGTTAAAAAAAACGTGATAGTTTTTTTCAAAGCAGGATTGCGTAAACCAAGAGCCTCAACTCGAATATTAACTTCACATTAACTTATCTAAAATGTGTGAAAATTGTGTTAAAAATTGTGTGTAAAACATTTTTTTGTCATCACAGTGCTAATATTGATATTAATCATCATCATCATCATACGTATCAAGAATTTAGGCCTAGTATGGCCTGTTCCGGCCTTAGAAGTCATCGTTGAATCGTTTAAGAGGACGTCCTGGTTTTCTTTTTCCTAATGGCTTGTACTTTAAGGCTCGTTTTGGTAATCTTTCTGTTTTCATTCTTTGAACGTGTTCCATCCATCTATGTTTATATTTTTTAATTTTTTCAATTACTGGTTCTTGGTTTAATATTTTTTCATAATATCTTCGTTTCTTTTGTGATCAAATAGGGTATACTTTGCAGTTTTTCTCATAAACTTTATTTCTGCTGTTGTTAATCTTTGTTTGTCTTTTTGTTTTATTGTCCAGATTTCGCTTCCATACATTAAGACCGGTAGGGCTAATGTATTGTATACTTTTAGCCTGGTTTGTTTTTGAACTAGGTTTGGTTTAAATATAGAGTTAATTACTCCTGTTATTTTTAAATATTTTGCAAATTTTATGTTTATATCTTTTTCATTTTCATAAGTGATCATACATCCTAGGTAGTTAAATGAATTCACCTGTTCTAAGATCTTGTTATCTAATACTATTTTAGTTCTTGCTGGATCTTGTCCTTTAAAGGCCATAGTTTTTGATTTTTCCGTTGATATTATCATACCATAATCTTTGGATATCTCATTTAGATTTAAAATAGCTTTCTGTAAGTTATCTTCAGAATTTTTAATTATTATTTGGTAGCTGCAAAGAGGAGAGTGTTTAAGTTAACTGTAGGTGAAAGTTTAATTCCTTGATGTAAATTTTTACTCCATTTTATTATTATTTCATTTAAGTAGATATTAAAAGGAGTTGCTGAGAGGGGACATCCATGTAGGACCCCTTGGTTTATCTCTCTTGTATATGATAGCTCATGATTTAATCTTATTTGTATTTGATTATTTTTATATATACTTGTGACAGCTTTTAGGATATTATTTGGTATTTGTCTTTCTTTTAATATGTTAAATAATAAATTAATTAATAAAATAAATAAAAATGATTACATAATTTTAGCAGGAGACTTAAATGCAAGAATTGGAAACACGAAAATTAATAATAATATAGGAATACATGGAGAACACACTCTAAACAGAAATGGTAAAAAATTGATCGACTTTGTAGTTTATAATAACCTAAAAATAATAAATTCCTTCTATAAACATAAAGACATACATAAATATACTTGGGCAGCAAGAGGATGGAAATCAATAAGGGATTACTTCATATTAAATGAAAAGACATAAAAATTTTCACTAGATGTTAGAGTTCACAGAGTATATGAAATAAGCAGTGACCACTTCCTTGTTAAAATAAAATTAAGATTACCACCTAAATGGCTACAAGTAACAAGAACAGAAAGAAAAATTGAAACATTTGTTTCTAAAACTAGACTATTGAATGACACAAATGTACAATGGCTATGTGAACAAAGAATTAACCAGTATCTAGATAAAATAAAACAAAATGAAGAAATAGAAATAGAATGGCTTAATATAAAAACGATACTAAATGCAGCAGCAAATGAAAGCTTAGGAAAGACCAAAAAAATTCAATCAAAGAAAAAAACTGAAGATCTGGGATGATACAATCAAAGAAATAATCAAAGAGAAAAAAGAAGCCTATCACAAATGGTTACGCAGTAAAAGATTAGAAGATGAAATAGAATATAAAAGAATAAGAGCCATAGCTAAAAGAGAAGTCAGAAAAAGACATAGAGAATCATGGAATAAATTTGTTTCTAATTTAGAACATGATTTATATAAAATAAGACCCAATGTATATAAGATTTTCAAACACCTAAATGCAGATACCAAAGAAAACATAAAATTAAACACTGAATTGAAATTAGAAGAATTTCTAAATTACTACACAGAACTATGGACAGACAAATATTTTAAAAAAGACAACTGGCAAACAATTAACGAAAATGAAAAGGAAATAACTGAAGAAGAATTAGAAATCAGCCTGAAAGAAACAAGAAACGGAAAATCACCTGGAGAAGATAAGCTAAGTTCAGAACTATATCAGTACGCAGGAACAAGATTCAAAGGAAGACTCTTATTATTTTTAAATAAAATTTACTCAACTGGTATCCCCCCCAATAGAATGGAAAAAAGCAATTGTGATTCCTATCTTTAAGAAAGGTAATAGAGATGACCCTAAAAACTATAGACGTATCAGTATACTAAATTCATGTTACAAAATATACAGCAGAATCTTAAATAACAAACTAATGAAATATTCCGAAAACTTTATTCTAGAGGTACAAAATGGATTTAGAAAAGGACGATCATGTATAGACCCAGCCTTCTGCCTAAAATTAATAATAGAGAAAAGAAGAGAATATAATTTAGAAACACATATTGCATTTATTGACTTTGAAAAAGCATTTGACAAAGTTAAAAGAAACATATTATTTAACATATTGATATTAATACAGTACAGTATAATGTTACAGATATTTGTATTTTAAAAAATTTTCGATTTAACGGACGTTCGATTTAACAGACACCCAGTAGTCCATATTAGTCCGTAAAATCGAGGGTTTACTATATATTGAAGTATTTGTATACCTTCACTGCAAAACATTCAATATCAATTGGTACAGTCGACAGTATAATGTGTGCCCCGCAACCAGTATCTATAATCTCCCTCTTCAGTTCAGTTTCAAGTTTCTCATCATCATCATCATCACGAACCATGGGCTCACTGCCCATTGATGTCTGATTCCTGTTTCACTATCTTCTTCCACCTTTCTTTGTCCAGTGCACAGTGTCGCAGTTTTTGTACACCCATTCTACACCAATCTTTTATATCGTCTATCCATTCTCTGTATGGTCTACCTCTTCTGTTTAAACCATCCAAAATACCAAACATAAATGTCTTTATCTTCCGGTCCTCACTCATTCTACAGATGTGTCCAAATAATTGCAGCTTCCGTCTTATAATCTTATGCATTAGATCCTGTTTTGGTTGTATCTTCTGATAGAGCTCTTCATTGGTGATTTTCTGTACCCATGCTATTCTTAGAATCTTCCTGTAACAAGTTCTTTCAAATGACAAAATTCTTTTTCTTGATTCATTATTTATTACCCACGTTTCGGATCCGTACAGTACACCGCTGAAGATGCATGTTTCCAGTAGTCTTAGTTTTGTTTGCAGACTGATCACTTTACTTTTCCAGATGTTATCCATGGCCTTCAGATTTGTTCTTCCCTTTGCAATCCTGATCTTTATTTCTTTTTTTACAGTCCAAGTCAGATATCAGTTTACTTCCCAAATATGTGAATTGTTCTATATTTTCTATATCAGTTCCATCCACTTGTATCTTTTGTTTCATGTTCTTCTCACCAAATACCATTGTCTTTGTTTTTTCCAAGTTCATAACAAGTTCAAATCTCTTTCCTTCCTCATTTATCAGTTTCAATGTTTTTTGTAGTTCTGTTTCTTCTTCTTCCATAATAACAATGTCATCTGCAAATCTCAGATTGTTAATTCTCATTCCGTGTACAGATATTCCTTTGGCATCTTCCTTCAATTTGTCCATTGCTCTTTCTAAATGTGCGATGAAAATGCTTGGTGATATTGGGTCTCCCTGTCTAGTACCTGTGCTTGTTTTAAACCATTTCCCCAAATCATCCCCTATTGTAACTGCTGCAACTGCATTCTGATAAACATCTTTTAATATAGCTATTCGTTTTTTTATCAATATCATAGGATTTCAAAACTGCTAATGTCACTTTCTGGTCAATACTGTATTGACCAGAAATTCTCCAAGCTTTCTCTACTATTAACCTCATTGTCAAAATCTGTTGAATTGTAGTTCTATCATTCCTAAATCCTGCTTGCTCGTCTGCAAGGTATGCTTCCAATTGTGTTCTCAGTCTTTCTGTCAATACGATCATCATCACTTTACCAAGGTGACTGATTAAGGCAATTGTTCTATAATTTTTACATTCTAGCTTGTTTCCTTCCTTGTATAATGTTTCTAATATTGATTTCACCCACTCCTCTGGCATTTTCCCTCCTTTCCATACCATATTACATAGCTGGTGCAATTCTGTAACCATACTGTCACCACCATATTTAATCACTTCTCCAGTAATGTTATCGTTACCAGGACTCTTGTTGTGTTTTAGCCGTCCTATTGCTTTTTCTACTTCTCTTAAAATGTCCATATCATGCCCATTACCTAGTGGTGATATCTGCTTCAATTCTTCAGTCAGTTTCCCAATGCTATCTGAATCTAGTTGTTCCTCATATAACTCAATAAAGTATCTTGTTCAACGCTGTACAATTTTTTCTTTATTCATCAATACTTTGCCTTTTTCATCTTTAATTGTCGCCTGTTTTGGTTGCCACTTTCTATTAATGGTTCTGATCATTTTGTATACCTCCCTTGTTTTATTTCCTTGTTTCAAGTTTTTGTAACACATTAATTTTTCCAAGTCCTTTGCAACTACCAAAATTGGTGTTCGTGTTATCTGCACACAAAGCAACAATTTTGTTTTGTAAGGCAAATTTGTCACTTCCTTCAACATAGCACTGTAGGTCAGATATTTCGCCACGTAAGGAAACAAATTTATAATTTTGTCTTGAACACCACAATTTGGCAAAATGTACTGCACAACGACTGGAAAAAGTTTGATGTCTTTGTTTAATGCATGTAAAGTGACTGCAATGTTTTTTGTTTTATTCAAATCCTTTATTACTTCGCCCAATATTTGTGGTGATAAAACGTTGGCAATTATTGCTTCTGATTTGGTACGTGCTGAAGAATATTTTGGTTCATAAATTTTATTTATGAATGTCGACAAGAAGTCGTTTTCGCGAAAACTTTGTTCGTGACGAACAGAATGATAAGCAACAAGAACTTCACTTGCTACAATTTTATCGCTTTCACTACCACCATCTCGTCCCACCATAAACGAGCTGGTGTTTTTAATTGAAGCTAGAGTCTTTTCAGCATCCTTATGTTTCTGGCTACGTAGATATACGTTGATGTCGCTTCTGAGTTCAGGAGCAATGGGGAAAAAAGGCATTACAATGTAGACATGACACTTATGTTCCATCGCTACACAACTTGTCCAGTTCAGTAAGTTCGAATTCTTTCTGGAGATCGTCAGAGCCTGTGTAGCTCAGTGGATGTGGCGTTTGCACCACGTCGCTTGGCAGCATGAAGGAAGACTGCGTTTCGAATCTAGTCTGCGAATATAGCGGAGATTTTTAAAGCCTTTTTTCGACTGCTTTCCGAGTTAGTCGATCTTCGGCACGGGAACACGGGTTTCTCGTTCTGTAAACACAAGAAAATCGACCACATAGCCCACACTATTTCAGACATTAAATATATTGTGTTAGAGTCATGACGTGACTTGTTGAGCTGTCTCTTCAATGTATGCCGCTTAATTAGTGATGACAGCATTGGGCCAGCTATCTTGATTGGCTATCAGTAGAGATTGAACTGCCCACTTAGTCTCTAAAATTAGCTAGGGCTAAAACGGCCTCGCCTACTCCTTATACTGGAATAAAAAGGCATTAGCTGATTTTTTTATATATTTTTTTGGATCATAATTAAGACTGCAATTTCTCCTCTTTGACATTGCAAGCATAGTTTAAAGCTTTAAAAAATAAGATTTAAAACTTCGAAAAATATCAAATTTAAGCCACCAGCATTCAATAACAAAGTGATTAGCATACAGGAAAAACAAAAACTAACGCTACAGCCAGTTCCGGATTTACGGATAAGCTAAAAAAGCTACAGCTTAGGGCCTCGCAATCTGCTGGGGCCTCAAATAAAAAAAACAAAAAAATATGTAAAAAGAGATAAAAAATATTCGTAGAAAAATCACTCAAATGAAGTCAGACATATGACGATGATAATTTCTAAATAATTTTAAATATACAAAATATAACATTAAAATAATTTTGGCGCATTGTAAAAGTGATTGAGTTATTTTGTCTTCTTTTTTGAACCTTATTTGTCGTTTTTAAAACCCTTTAATTATATAATTATTTCTGTGATTTTGTAAACGCATACAAATTATCTGGACAATTTCAATCGAAGTTGAGTTAGCCGATCTCATACGGAGGTAGCAGGGTTTTTCATCCCGCATACAGACAAATCGGCCCTTCAGAACACATGCAATTTACAGACAAAAAATACTAGTTGTGGTGGAGGTGGGCGGTAGATGGCGCTGATGGAGGTGGTTCGTAGTAGAGATTCGGTGTAGTGGTTGAGACAGTTGTAGGTGTCCTCCCGTGATAAGTCTTCGGACTCCTTGGAGGTGTCAGGAATAATAATACTAATAATAATACTTTATTATTTTTTTAAATAAAAATTAAAAGACAATATATTTTCATATATTAAAAAGGCGTATATATTTTAAATTTTTCTGAGACCAGCAGATGTAATTTAAAACAGTAGGGGGCCTCTGGGTTTTGTATAGCTTAGGGCCTCAGCAAGTCTAAATTCAGCACTGGCTACAGCAGAACAGAACCCAAGTCTGATACGCACAAATGTTGCTAACATGTATTTTTTATTTTATCTGAATAAATCAATGTAGATATCGATGTTAAGTATCGAACAATGCGACT
This sequence comes from Typopeltis vanoorti, assembly GCF_054136105.1. Lineage (NCBI taxonomy): Eukaryota > Metazoa > Arthropoda > Arachnida > Uropygi > Thelyphonidae > Typopeltis > Typopeltis vanoorti. The sequence continues at coordinate 2,165,401 of NC_143549.1, read as the reverse complement.
CCATGGTTATGCAAATTACTTGTATTCATGATATTGGTATACGGTTATAGGATATGAATAATAATTTATGATTGTCCAATTATCATGATCATCATCATTATCAGCTATTGCCGATCCACTGCTGGATGAAGGCCTTTCCAAGATTATTCCAAAACTGTCTGTCCATGGCTCTCCTTTTCCATGTCACTCTTGCAAATCTGATGATATCGTCAATCCACCGTAATTTAGGTCGGCGTCGTGGTCGTTTTTCCTCTCGTGGAATCCAATCCAGTACTTCTTTTGTCCATCGTTGATCTTGTCTTTCAGCAATATGCCCAACCCATTGCCACTTCAGATGTTTCACTTTTCCTATGATGTCAGAGACTTTGGTTTGATTTCTTATTCATGTATTCCTTTTGTGATCCAATCTTGTGATAACAAGCATACTTCTTTTCATACTAAATTGTGTTGTTCTTAATGTTTGAATTTCCTTTGCATTCAGTCTCTATGATTCACAGCCATATATCAGTATAGAAAGAATATATTGGTTAAAACTTTTCTCTTCAGGCATAATGGTAGTTGGCCTTTGAATAGTCAACGTAGTTTTCCTAATGCTTTCCACCCAAGCATCGTACATCTTACAGTTTCGCCCATTACATTTTGTTCCATTGATATCCGTTGTCCTAACTTTATGTAATTATCTATTTGTTTATTTTCCTCATTCTTAATTTTTATTATTTCTGTTTGGACATAGCTATTGAAGATAACTTGGATCTTCTTTAGGTTTATCTTTATGCCAGATGTTTTGCTAGCAATTTGGAGTTCATGGATACGAATCTGTAATTCATGCACAGTTGAAGTAACGATAACTGTGTCATCTGCAAAGTGTAAAAGGCTTAAATATCTTCCATTTATCTTCAGACATTTCCCTTCCCAATCAGGAAGTTTGAATATTTCTTCTAGGCATGCTGTGACTAGTTTTGGGGATATTGTGTCGCCCTGTCTTATGCCTCTCTGTATACCCACAGCAGAGATGTTTCTATTGAAATGAATTGCTGCTGTGGAATTGGTTGCATCAAATGCTGATTTGACGGTCTTGATGTGAGGGTCTTCCACTTGTTGGTTTCGTAATGCTTTGAGTATTGCACAAATTTTAAGTGAATCAAAGGCTTTCTCATAGTCAATAAAACCAAGACATAGTGGTAACTGATATTCATTACACCGTTCAATAATCTGCTGTACAACTTGAATATGGTTCACTGTACTGAAACCCCTTCGAAAGCCAGCTTTTTCTTTTGGTTGTGCTATGTCTAGAGGCACACAAAACCTATGAGGTAAGACTTTTGTAAACACTTAGTAAACAACTGATATGTCGGTAGTTCGTCAAGTCATCTATCTTACCTTTCTTATGTATCAGAATTAGGGTAGTCTTCTTCCATGTTGTTGGTACATCATTTTTCTTCAGGCATAAAGTAATGTTATATCTTTCGGCTTTCTCTTATTTTTTTTTATTTTATCTTTATCTTATTTTATGTTACTTATTATCAATTATTTAGTTTACCGACAAATTTATTATTTTATAACTGCGCCATTCGGCAACTGAATTCTGATATACTATCCTAGATTACTTAGAAAGAAAATGCAGGGATCATGAAGTTTGCAGTCGTGGTCCCGTTTCTTGTGTTACTAATGGATTTCCCTCTAATACACGGTTCGGGATTTTCCAAGCGGTAATTCAATCCACAGAAACATGACAAACCCATTTGGTTTACACATAAAAAGATACATTTATTTTGACACAAACAGAGATACATATTAGTTAAACCTTCAATTCTAAAAGAGTCTGAGGTCCCTCCCTTTTCTTAAGTTAACACATTCAAAAGGTTCTACACTAAAATTCCTTATACTGATAAAAATCTTACACTTCTTTATATACCTATCCTCAGACTCTGTTAATTTGTACTAAGTTACCCATTACTATCACACATATATATTACATATATATATATATATGCCAATTCTATAACTCGGGCATAGATTTCATGAGATAACATTCCTTCTTATGCTTCAAACTTTCTCCCCCCCCCCAAAAAAATTTTTTTTAGTTAGCATTCAAATTAAACTTTAACATAATGACATTTATTTCCTTCTCTCGACACAAACAGTCCGAAGCCTCGGTTTCCTATTCGGCTCAAGCCTAAGATGCCTTTTATTCTTTAGATGTAGACAAATTGTCCAAATGCAGACAATTCTTTAGATACTGCACGGAAATTGGCTGTTTTCTCAAAGTTCAGTTTCTCCTTCCTCCACGGTTACACTAACTTAATACAAAAGGTTTCTGCTTACCGTTCTTGCTTTATCTGGTGGATTTAGGACCTTCTTATCTCGATACTCGGATCTCCTCACTGTACTTTCTTTAATGGCGGCTATTCTTTTGTTCTACTTAAAAAGAAGCACTCTTACACTGACTTATACACTGACGTAAATTCACCAGCGGCCCTTTCTTCTAGAACTCTGGATGCATTATAGCTGCAGCTTTGATCCATGTGGCACGTATAGCAAGGAGAAATTCTTGCTACGCATGTCGGCAAGCTTTCCGCAGCTACTCAGCTTTCCGCTCAGGAGGGGTGAAGGTGAGGGGAATCTCTTCATTGGTCTACTGAAAAGAAGTGGGGTCAGAGTTCCCCAATAGAAAAGAGAAAGAAGGAAAGGGAAGTGACAGTGAGGTTGAAGTGGGGAAATGAGGGGGATGGGGAAGGGGAAAAGGAGAGGAGAGGGAATAGGATGGGTGGGGAGGTGGGGAGTAGGAAAAAGGAAGTGTAGGCCTCAGATCATATCTCACATCTTTCTAGCTCCACGCTATCAGATGATACTCTTTCACCCCACCTTGCCGCCTGGCTCACAAGATCGAAGAGACCACGGAGGTAGCCGGTGCCCAGGTGACCCGCCCTTTCAGGGCAGCCCGCCTCGAGTAGGCCTGCGCTACCTGGGTTTATCCTCCGAACTACCTCCATGGGAGACTAGGGAACAGAACAGACCTCAGGGGTTACGCAGAGACCAAGGAAATGACTCAGAGTGGAGCTGTACTAAGTTACAGCTGTACTAAGCTGTACATTGCACAGGATTGGAGGTAGACACCACTTGATCTTAAACGTGGTGTCACCCAGAGCCTCCCTTTCGAGATGTAAAAATCTCCTTAAGGAACCGCAGAACATGTAAAGAACGATCCCAGAGAAATCCAACAGATTGGGAGGATTAGTACGATTAGAAAATTTCTTTTTTACCTTCCAGATGTGGTATTTGAACTTATTAATAATAAATACCACTAACTTCTGCTTGTTGTTGGCTGGGGAAGCGACTGCAGGAAGATGCTTGCTCCTGCAGTAGGAAGGGGGATGCGGAGCTCGACGCTTAGCCTCCTCCAGATGTAGATGGAAATGGGACACCAGTGGAAGGCGTGCTCCACGGTGTCCAGGCTCCCGCAGAAGTCACACAGGGAGTGCCGGGTGATGTTGAACCGCCAGATGTTGGTGTTGACTGGAAGGCGTCCGTACGCAATCCTCCATGCCAGGTCCTTTCTCGACGGGTAGCCTCGATGTTTGGAGAGGTGGCCGAAGAGGATCTCGTTGTTATTGATCCCCAGATCCGGAACATCGGTACGAAGGATGTTAAACAAATGGTTGTACCAGGTATAACTGTTGCGGATCGCGGCGATGTTCACACCCAACGAGCGGAGTTGTTGCATAAGCTGCCACACTCTGTTGTAGTCCTCTGGAACAATGTTCGCCTTGGGACCCTGGTGGACTGGGATCCCATAAAGGTGAAGCTTGAAACCTAAGAAATACCGCACAGGATACCTTCAGGGATGTGTTGTCTGCAGTACCCTGTTTAGATGGAATGCAGTATTACTTAGGTATCTGATGTTAAAGGAGGGGAGGCTGAAGCCCCCCGCCCCGCTTCTCCGGAAGTTGAAGGATATTTAAATCAACTTCGTGGCGTAGATTGCACCAGAAGAACTTCAGGGGCTTCCTGTAGAGCCGGATTTCCTGAACCTCGCTGATGTTAGTAATGTTCAGGACGTGCTGAAGCGCAGGGCATAAGATGGTTTTGATGACAGTAGCCCTGGAGGAGTGTGACAGCTGTCCATTTTTCCAGTCCTTGAGTTTCTCGACGGTGTTGTTGTCGAGATGTTCGATGTTGAGCACGGGCTGTTCTTCAAACGGGACCCCCAGGATGGTGAGGGGGTCGGCAGTAGGAACGAGGCCTGCAGGGATGTTGTGCAGATCCCAGACTCCGTACAACTTGATCTTGGTTTTGTCGGGGTTGGCTGTTAGCCCCGACACTTTAAACTTCTTTAAAGATGTTGAAGAAGTTAAGTACGGAGTCGTTGTCCCTAAGAGTGCCCACCACGTCATCCGCATAGGCGATTACCTTGGAATCATCCGTGGTGAGAGGAAGTGGAATTCCTCTAACCGCATGAGAGTTATTGACAGCCCATAGGAACGGTTCAAGGGCTAGAGCAAAAAGCAGCGGACTGAGGGGACACCCTTGTTTGATCCCATTCTGGATGTTAATGGGGTCAGATAGGTGTCCGTTGATGAGGAGGCGAGTAGAACGTTTGTTTTAGCTTCCTCTGATGATGTTAAGGAGTCCACTGCTGACCCCGACTTTCTCCAGGATGTTGAAGAGAAAGGAATGCCAGACGCTGTCGAACGCTCGGTTGAGATCAATAGTCAACAATGCAATAGAATAGTTCTTGATGTTAACCAGACGTAGCACTTCTCTGATGAGGATGAGATTGAACTCCATCGATCGACCAGGAACACCATACACTTATGTACTTTTGATGATGTACCTCATCCCGATTTTCAGTCTGTTGGTGAGAACACGGGCGAGGATCTTGTAATCCGTGTTCGACAGACGGATGGGACGCCAGTTCTTAATAATGGAAGGGTCCCTGTTGGTCTTCGGGATGAAGACGGTATGGAATTCCAGAAATTCTCGTAGCATATTTCCGGTGGTAAGGAAGATGTTAAATATTGCCACGAGAATGGGTGGGATGTAGTCCCAGGCCTCTCGGTAGAGTTCCGTGCTTAAGCCATCTGGCCCAGGCGATTTCTTATTATGGCGCTGTTTGAAGGCTGAAGTTATTTCGGACGCTGTGAATGATGCATCTAACTCTGCTTGGATGTGCGCAGGGAAGGAGTCAATGTTCCAACAGGAGTAATCCTGGGGGGCACTGTTGTCTTGATAGAATTGACTCTAGTACCCCCAGAAGGCGTTCATGAGGTGTAGTGTTCTGACTACACCCGCCTTCAGTGATGTTAATGATGGTTCGCTCCTGCCGGAAGTTGATGTATCGCCTGTTATAGAAGGCGGCCGATTGCCTGTCTTCCGAGCAGAGGTGGAGACGGATCTTGATGTTCTTTTCATCCACCTGCTTTTGTTTCTCCATTTCAATGTCGAGATTAATGTTACGGATGGCATTGTGACATGGAAAGCCTTGGCGTTGGCTGGCCATGAACCAGCTTCTCTCCTTATAGAGATCACGGAGCCGACCTCTTCGTTGGAAGGCACGTTCTTGGCCCCATTTGATTATATTTTCTTTGATGTTAACTTTGAGTCGTGCCCACGCGTCCCAGTCCCAGATAGCGGTGCTCCAAGTGGAGCACAGTTGGTTAAGCTTAACTGAGAACTCGGACGGGAAGTCTGGTGGTAACTTCCAGGGGCCCGGACCAACATCTACAGCTTTTAAAGGATGGTGTGTGAGTGCGACTAATTTATGGTCCGAGATGGAAGAGTTAATTAGAACGTGCCTTATTGCTTCGGCTCTGGAGACAAGGGAAGGTGATAGATAAAGGCGGTCGATCCGTGTGCCGAAGCCTCGGCCTGCCAAAGTATAATCCGGACAGTAGGGGTTCTGAGCCCTCCAGATGTCTGTGAATTGGAGGTTCCTAAGGTGGATTTCCAATTCCCTATAGCCAGCGGTACCTGTGTTGGGATTTTTCCCCTACTTTATTGTAGGCCGGGTCTGCCACACAGTTAAAGTCCCCCATCAAGATGACGTGATGGACGCTGTACAAGTAATTATGAAGCGACTGGAAGAATGCAGGTCTTAATGTTGCATTTGCCAGGGCATAGATGTTAATGTACATGGTGGTACATCCCCAGTACTTCCAGTCGACGGCAAGGACTCTCCCCTCTATATCCCTCTGGATGTTATGGAAGACTCCGAGGAGGGGGGCTAGCATAAGTATCCCCAACCCCGGCGGTGGTATTTGTGCCGAAACTCCAGTAGGATTGGACGGGGTACTTATGGCTCAGTTCCGGCATGTCTTTGAAATGAAAGAAATGTGTTTCTTGCAGGAACAAGAGCCGGATGTTAAATGATAGCATGATGTTCCACACCTTCTGTTGTTTAGATAGTGAACGGAGCCCTCTGATGTTGAGGGAGGCGACACAGAAGGGGGATGGCAGAATTACGAAGTTTTAAGTAATTTACACCCGGCCTAAATCTTTAATACGTAACATCCTTACGTACTTTGTGAGGTCATCGATCTGTAGGGAGAGGTAGTATATCCTGCGTCCTGCAGACTGGCTTCCAACCTTGCACGCGAGCTCGAGAGTACCTCGAACTCGTGCTGGGTGTTCATTATCCTGAAGCTAACGATCTTATTGTTTTTAACTTCATAGTCATAAAGGTTGAATTGGGAGCTGGTAAGTTTTTGTATTTTGTAGTTGACACTGTGTTTGTCATAAGAGGAGGTTTCCACCTCCATCTCCCACTCTGCTGTTGTAGAGTCGAGACCTCCCTTAGAGCGGCTTCTTTTATGTTTTTCTCCAGTTTTGGAGAAGCCGCTTCTTTCCTTTTCTTAGGGAGGTTTTGGGGGTGGAAATGTTGTCCCCCTCTTCTTTTGCCAACTCTACTGCAGGGGGGATGCTGGTTACTACAGGGGGGGACTTGTGAAACGTCCACAGACAACACTTCCTCTGATGTTGTTGAGGGGGGATAGCTGGTGTTGTGCTATCCATAGCATCGTCTGTACCCTCGGATGTCTGTTGTTCTTGTCCCTGTTCCGATGGTGGTGGTGGTGGAACGATGGAACTGTCCGAGAGGGAGACTGCTTCCTCAGTGGATGTTGTTGCTGGAGGGGAAACAGTCTCTTCTGCTGGCGTTGTTGCAGTGGGACGTTTTTTAATTTTCCCCAAGACGGTTTGTGCAAATGTCTTCTCCACGATGGTGTTGGGAGTACAGGAAATCCACCGGCGTCTTTTGCAGTCTGCGGGGATAGTGCCTCAATGGGCGCCCCTGCTCTCTCTGCAAAGGTGCGCAGAGAGCAAGATGTCACAGTGTGCTCTGTACTGGAGCACTTTCGGTAGGGGTGTGGGCACTGATGCGAGATGTGCCCGACGCCGACGCAGTTGAAGCACTTGGCTCGGGGGCAGTCACTAGCCAGGTGTTCAACCGAGCCGCACCGCAAACACTGTCTTTACACTCCGGGATAATTTACTAGGACACGCGACGTTCCGATGTTAACAAGGTTTGGTACTGGCTGGCACATGCCCATGGTGAATGTGACTTCACCGGAGAACCAGGCAGGGTCTTCCTGGGAGACGCACTTTTTAATGTTGCTCACTTTCCCCCACTTGTTGAATGCTTGAATGAGCACGTCGTCTCCAGCTTCTAGATATTCCATGGGGAAGTGGCTTATTCTAATCTGGCGCACTTGGGATCCGACCATGGTGGGGATCACCTGCTTCCCTTGGACTTGGAAGCCCTCTAAAAGCTTATCCCTCGTCGTCACATTCTTCACGACAAACAGAAATCTACCCCCTCCGTAAGAGGTGAAGGAGAAGATATTGTGTACTCCTACGGTCTCCTTAAGCACTTTTGTCAAAACTCTTGGGTCTTCCAATCCTGGAATCTCCACTCCTAGGGTCCGGGTCCTGGGGGGGGACGAGGATTACCTTACCCATCTCGGTCTCTGCGTCTATAAAAAAAGAATAAAAGAATTAGAGTCCACAGACTCTAAATTGTCCCGTAGCACTTCAAAATGAAGTGCTATCAGCAGGTTAAAGGTTAGTAGAACAAAAGAACAAGTTAATACAAAAAAAAGGAACAAGTTAGTAAAATACAACAAATTTTGCAACAATACGGTAATAATAGAAAAATTTTTAGCGACTCCGCTCAGGGAAAAAAACCAGGAACCGACGAAAACGAGAAGAGAACAGAGCGATTCCAATCCCCGCCGAAACCTATATACTACAAAACAGCGCCCTCACTTGGTGGTGTCGTCATGCATACGGCGGCAGCCGATTGGATACTGTGGCCACGAACTGTCTTTGACATGGCCTAAAACTTGTATTAACTTATACACATCTCTTTAGCAATTTTGCATTATTTTCTATCTTAATTAATTTACAAACATTCCCTGTTCAGTTTATGGGTTTCTTTAACATTACTTAAAATTTACAAGACTGAATACATACATGTTCTTAGGTCATTAATAGGCACATTTTCTATCTGGAGGCATAGGTATGTTCTTATTCATCCCTTCTGAGATTACCTTATGTTGGGTCGGAAAAGGGATGACTCACTACTTTTTTTCGGCACAACAGTAAATAGTTTTGCTAATAGTTTGTAGATTATTTCTCCACCTATTTTTAGAAGTTCAGCTATAACTCCATCCTCACTTGCAGCTTTCACATTTTGCAAGCTTTTGATGCTCCACATAACTTCTTCTGGTAGAATCTGTGGTACTTCCTGTTTCCGAGTTGCCTTCTTCTGCTTCTTCTTCTTCATTTAATTCACCATCCTGATATAATATTGAGTAAAATTCTTCAACACTTTTTGCTATAGCATATCTATCTCTGGTGATGGTCCCCAACTATATGTTGTTAATAAACAGAAAACAGATTGACCAATATTAATGTATATTTATAGTTTTTATTAAAAACGGGACAAAATTGACATTTTTATTAAAACGACGGGATGGCCGGGAAATATGAAAAAAAAGGAACTGACCCGTTCTAATCCCTACGTATGGTCAGCCTACCTAGTCGTGAAGATACTTTTATTATTATTATTATTATTATTATTATTATTATTATTATTATTATTATTATTATTATTATTATTAAGAGTTTCTTATTCGGTTTTAAAACAATGTGGGATTTAATATCCCCTTAATTTGAATAATTTTTATATCTCCGAAATGAAGCCAATTGGCTCTTTATATTTAAGTAACTTAATGGTTGCACCTGTTTGACAACTCGTATAGCAGAGTATATAAGTTCTTTTCGCTATACCCTTTGGTATCTATTTGGTCTAGCTACTCACTGATGAAGCCTAAAAAAAAGGCTGAAACCGGTCTCGGTAGTGACCTCCCACCATAATGTAATAACAGCATACATTTCCTAGGAAATGTGTTTTTACATTATGGAAAATACCAAGAGTAGCCATCAGAACTTTCCCCACCTTTGCAACGAGTTGTCCGAGATTGTACTACATACTAGGACTACTTGAATTAGCTCACGCTAGTAATCGCCGATACTTTTATAGTTTACTATATTCGGCATGAAACTCTCTGATTCCAATCTTTGAGTTTCTTATTCGGTTTTAAAACAATGTGGGATTTAATATCCCCTTAATTTGTATATATATATTTATATATATAATATATATATTATATGTATGATATATAAAATATATAATATATATTTATATAATATATATATATTATATATCTATATATATCTATATATATATATATATATATATATATATATATATATATATATATATATATATATATATATATAATAATAATAATAATATTATTATTATGAGGTGCTTCCATGGAGTCAAAAGACTCATCGCGAGAGACCCAGGCGCGTAAACTTCACGCCTAAACATTTCTTGCTGATAATTGGGCGAAGGATAAAACAAGGATATTATTTCTTGGCAAGAGTTAAATTTAATTTTAAATGAAGCGAAAAAAATTTATTTTTCTAATTCAGGTTTAGATGTTTTATAAAATGTGTATATAGGGCTAAACGACCTCACCTACTCCCTAGGAATAAAAAGGCGTTAGCTGATTTTTTTTTTTTTTTATATAGTTAGAGCGTTTCTTCTTCATATTTCACATTAAAAATAAACGTGATTGTTCATTTTGAAAATCTTCTGAATGAGAGTATGGAAGTTTAAAGTTGAGAGTATTTTTTGATTCCTGCGTACTTAACGTGGGTTCACTCGTGTTTCCCCGTAGTTTCAGATATTAAATGTCCGCCATTTGAATAGTGGTGGTAAATCATAAAATGTGTAACAGCACCTTGCAAGTTTTTTCTTTCCTTTTTTTCGAGAAAGTAATCTGGAAGTCACATGTATTTTGTGCAAAAAAGCACGTTGTGCAGGTATGATGAAACAGCTGGGTTAAATCTTGAGCTTGATGTTTCACAATTTTCTCTGACCTGTCATTCTGTTTGTTTACACTTCACGCTTGGCAACTGAGTACGAACATAACATAGTGCTAAGCCTAACTGTACTGGAAAAAATACAATCACCAGCGTTAAGGGAATTTGAAATTTTGGTTAATTTTTCTTGTTTAAACATGACAGTGTTTTTAAGAGATTTGTATATTTCTGACATATTGACATTGCCATGGAACCGAACTATGTAAGCAGGTAACAGAATCACTCTTAGTTGTAAAATCACGATGTTGAGTGCGTGCTTATTATTATTATTTTTGAATATGGAATTTCAAATGCCCAAAATATTTGATAGATGTTTATGCATTTCAAGCCAGTTTTAAAGAAAACACTGCAGATGTTTAAATTTTATGATATGGTAAGTCAACGAATTTCTTTTCCTCCTGGATTTTCATTAATTAAGTCGACCAGCGTATATATTCGTCGACGATATTATTAGTCGACAGCATATATATATATATATATATATATATATAATGTTGGAGGTGGCACAAATAATAATAATAATATATATATATATACACAAGTAATGCATATATATGCCAGTTAATTGTCCGTCCCTCCCCCCTTTATTTTTTGTAAATGTAGCTCACATCCAGTTTTCTGTTCTCCACGTAGTGGAGAGCAGGGATTTGGAACACCCTTCTCTCCTGATAGAGATATAAAGTTTATTTTGATTATTACTCCCTTCACCAGTGAGATATCCAGGACTGATGAAAGTTCATTCTATATCGTTCATTTCTTGTCCTACCTGAGTATAAAATTATTCACTGTTATTCATCCCCATTTTTCTTAGGCAACACAGTCCACTCATTCATAATTTGCTATGAGAAAAATTTGCTTCTCATTCTTTTGCTGAGTATACTTTTCTCAATTTCATAATAATAATTATTATTATTAAGTGTTATTATTTATTATTATTAAGTTCGGGTATGGAGAAAGCAATGCTAAACGTCTGCTCAAATAATAGACTAACAATAACCAACACTCTCTTTAAACATCCAAAACCCCAAAGAAAATGGATATGGATATCACCAGACAGACAAACCAAGAATATGATAGACTATATTATTGTAAACCAAAGATGGAAATCAAGTATCCTAAACTGCAGATCCTTCCCTGCAGATTGTGGATCAGACCATAAGCTAGTATTAGCAAACCTAAGAATAAAGTTAAAATCTGGAAGCACTTTTAGAGGCTAAAGGAGACTGAATGTAAAAAAACTACAAGACAACAATATTCTAAGTAAACATCAACTAGAACTAGATAAAAACCTGAAGGGAACTACCAAAACAGATTATAAACATCGAAGAACATTGATGCAAATTAAAGGAAATAATATTAAATTCGGCAGAAAAAACAATAGGTTACACAGAAAGAGAAAGTAAAAAGGATTGGATCTCGAATGAAGTAAAAAGGTTAAGCGATCAAAGGAAAAGCATGAAACTAAAACAGAAATGAATATAATAGATTAACCAGAGAAATTAGAAAACTAGTTAAGAGACAATAACTGGTTAGACAAAAAATGCAAAATGGCAGAAAAGCTATCAAAAGAAAATAACCTTCATGGATTATATAAACAAATAGACCAAATTAGTAAGACATGGACAACCAAAATGATAATGATCAAAAACAAAGAGGGACAACTAATTGAAAGTAAAACAAAAAAGAAGAGCCAGATGGGAAGAATACTTCAAAGATTTATATAATAAAAACAGCTCCCAGGATATTACAATTCCAGCCACTGAAATGGAAGAGGAAACAAATATCTTTACCAAAGAAATAATAGCACACAGCATAGAAAAACTCAAAACTAGGAAAGCACCTGGCATTGATCAAATACATAAATACATGCAGAATTCTTAAAAGCAGGAAAGGAACAACTTTTAGAACCATTAAAAACATTATTTGAAAGGATCTACAAAAACGAAGCAGTGCCTACTGATTGGACCAAATCAGTCATAACTCCTATATACAAAAAAGGAGATAAAACAGAATGCAATAATTACAGAGGCATTAGCCTCCTCAGTATTCCAAGTAAGGTTTTTATGAAAGTACTCCAAAAACAAATTAAGCCATATATAGAACTGGCACTAGGAGAAGAACAAGCTGGTTTCAGACCAGGGTGAAGCACATTTGATCAACTATTCACCTTAAGACAGCTAATAGAAAAGACACTAGAGTACAACCAAAGTTGCTACATAAATTTCATAGACTTCCGTCAGGCATTTGATTCAATCTGTAGAAGAGAACTATGGAAGAATTTGGAATTCCCAACAAAACCATAAGAATAATAAAGAATCTATATGAGAAATCTGAAAGTGCAGTACAAATGGAGGACACCTTAACCAACTGGTTCCACACAGAGAGCGGAGTAAGACAGGTATGCAATCTGTCACCGGACCTGTTCAATCTTACACTGGAAGAAGCAACCAATAAGGCCTTAAACAATGAAGACTCCAGAATCAAAATATATTGGAAAAATGTGACAAATTTAAAATTTGCAGACGACATTGCATTACTTGCAAGCACAGAAGAAAATCTACAGTGAATTTCTGATAAAATAAAGGAAGAGTGTATAAAATCTGGATTAAACATAAATATACACAAAACAAAAATTATGCAAATAGGAAAAAGAAGCACCAATATGAAAATTGAAATTGATAGTAAGAATCTAGAGCAGGTAGAAAACTTCACCTACCTTGGAGTAGTTATTGAATACAATGATGAAATTATAAAAGATATAAACAGACGAATCAGTCAAGCATCCCAAACTTTTGGATGACTTAATAAAATATGGATGTTAAGAGACATCAAACAAGTAACAAAAGTAAGAATCCATGAAACAGTGGTCCTCCCAATACTCCTCTATGGAAGTGAATGCTGGAATCTCAAAAAGGCTGAAGAGAAAAAATGATTAGTTACTGAAATGGATTGGCTAAGAAGATTACTTGGAGTATCTCTGCTGGATCGACTAAGAAACGAAGACATAAGGAAACGACTAAAACAAGAAATAACAATAATAGATAAAATCCAAGAAAGAAGACTGCAATGGGTTTGGTCATGTGACCAGAATGGGAACAGAAAGACTACCATCTAAAGCCCTGAACAACGATGGAAGATAAAAGATCCAAAGGAAGGCCCAGAATTAGATCGATAGACAAAATAAAAGAGGACCTGAAAACCAAATCACAACAAGCGACACTAAACTGGACAGAATTGTTCGGACTCTCCCAGGACAGACAGAAGTGGAAAGAGTTCATTTGGCCTCATCATCATCCACATAGATGATGGAAGAGAGAAGAAGAAGATTATTACGTGACATCTCCATGAACTCATTGAGTGAGGGCACCCTACTCCACTTTGTCTCCACCACTTAATCTACCAAATGACACAGAACACTGTTGCTATTATAATTGTGTGTTTTGAAGGCTAATTTGCCTGTGCAAGATGAAAATCCCCAAGTTTCTGGGAGAAAAACCTTGCTACCTCCACATGGAGATCAGTAACTCACCTTCATATGATAAAAACCATATAAAGATTTCTCTCATAATGAAGAATTGAACTTAGGCCTTTTCCAATCAAAGGACACAATATACTGTCATTTTTTCAATTGTTCTGTGGAGGCACTAGTCTAAGGTAATATGGCCACTTAAATAGAGTGGTTGAAGAAAGGTTATCAAAACAGGTGTTTGATGCCAAGGTGGCAGAAAAGAGATCCAAAGGAAGACCAAGTTCTAGGTGGATTGAAGCGGTCAGAAGTGCCTTAGAAATACAAAATGTCAGCACTCCAATATGACAATTTTGGAGTGCTGACAAGTAATGGACTAATTTAGAGATAAAATTGTTGATAGGAGATTAATAATAATGTGAATTTAATCATGTGGTGCTGTCATAGTAGCTTGAATACACCTTGAGGATACATAGCAGGAAATTGATGATAATGAATTACCATGCAGGAGTAATGACTGAGAACTTTCCTATTGCCACTGCTGTTCTTCTTTTTATCATTGTCCTTGAATGTGTATTCAGACTCAGAAAATATGTGGGGAAAAAAAAAACACTTGGCAGGACAAACCCGCATGAGCATTTTTTTGCTTTGCAGATAATCTGCTGATTGACTAACATTCAGCCTGTGCAAAACCACCTATATAATTTATATAAAAATGCACCTCTGACCTGGTTGGCAGTTAAACATCAGTAAATCCATAATAGAAAAGAAGGAAATATTTGACTAAATGACCACACTCAATGACTTTTGAAGAAGTAAAAGATTTTCAATATCTTGGTTCGTATATCATTACTCTGACTTACTGAAAAGAAAATGCAGATCTGTTCAATTCCATGAAAGTAACTAATATCTGGAAATCCAGTCATCATAAATATCAAAATTTTTCTGTACAAAACTCGTCAAGAATGCATTGAGGGAGACCATAAATTATCCACACCTTAAACTCATTCACACTGGATGCGCTCACTACTTCAATAGGCAAGCTGCTTTACTTGCTTACTGCTCTTGAGATACATGAGGGAAGGGGGGGGGGGCTGGAAACCAAGCACTGAAGTTCAGTGGCAAGCCCTGAAGAAACCATTGATTGATTCAGCCAGTGAGGCATGTGGTGAGGTTATCTGCAAGGATAAGAAAAAATCAGACCTCCATGGTGGACATAGGAAGTGAAGGAAAAGAAGAAAGCATATCAAAAGTTCCTGGCAAATAATCAGTTTGTGCTCTTAGAGAATAAGAGACAAATGTAAAAAAGCTCTGTGTAAGCTAGCTAAACAAAACTCATGGGAAGATTTTGGTGTCAATAAGGTGGCAAGATATTCTGAAGGTTGTTGAAGAAGCTCAGAAATAGAGGAAAGAATGCTATAAAAGGAATTAGAGATGATAAAGGTGACATGAAAACTGGTGAAAAAGATTATGCTTGAAGTATGGAGTAATTATTTAGCAAAACTGCTAAATGAAACAATCAAAGACAGCACAGTGGTTAACAACACTGACCAGGCATGCAATCAGGAATACGTATTGATACTTGAAGTAGAAAAAGCTATCAAAAGCCTGAAATGTGGAAAGGCAGATGATATTCGACCAGAAATGCTTAACTACATACTTTTCACATTTCAGGCTTTTGATGGCTTTTTTTTTTTTTTGATGGCAATCTTCAATGACTGCACTGCATAGTTCAGAAGGCCTGGATGGAGGGACGAATTCCAGATGATTGGAATACATCTCTCATAGTACCGATATATAAAAAGGGAAATAAAACTGAATGTGATAATTACACAGGTATTTCTCTATTGAAAGGAAATATCCAGTTATTTGCTGATGATGCAAAATTAGGTAGAGTAATAAATAGTTAATCAAGGCGATGTGGAGAGCTTGCATGAATGGTTTAATAGTCTGTCAGTATGGGCAAAAGTTAATGGGTGTCTGTTTAATATCGAGATATGAAAGTTATGAATTTTGGGTATATGTTAAATTGGGGAAATGCATAAATAAATTACAAGCCTTTTATCACATCAATAGTACTGTACTCCAAGAAATAGATGAAGATAGAGATTTATGGGTAGTGGTAGATAGAGAGTTGATTAAGTTTAGAGGACATATTGCTAAGGTTTCTAAAGAAACCTTAGTAATATTGAAGAACACATTAACAAGTAGAGATAAGGAAGTTGTTAATCCTGTTTATAAGGTCTTGATATGCCCACATCTGGATTAATGTGCTGAAGTCTAGTCCCCCTGATTTTCTTGGTGAAGGGAGGCATTGGAGTGGATTCAGTGGTGAGTGACCAAGATGGTGAGTGGCCTGTGAAATGTTCCCTATGAGGATTGATTGAAGGTGTGTTGATTGCAAAAGTTGTTTGATAGGAGAAAACGACAGGATATGATAGAAACATTTAAGTTGCTTAAAGGGTTTTATAGGATTGATGAAGGGGGAAATGTTTCGACACTTAGAGGGAAGTTGAATATCGTGTGGTTAGTTAGGGCTGTGAGGACTAGATTTTTTGCTTGGAGAGTTGTGGAATGGGTGGTGAGAGTCATTTGTGTCTGTTAATGGGTTCAAGGAGAGGTATGATAGATTGTGTGGATAGATTGAGTCTCTTGCAATGAGTCTTCAGACTCCATGGAGGTGCCTGAATAATAATAATAATAATAATATTTAGTGAATTGGATTGACGATCAGCTCTCTGGTAGATATCAGAGAGTTGTATTTGAGGTTTCAAGTAGAGTTCTAAAGGTTCAATACTAGGACTACTGCTGTTCAATTTTTATGTCAGTGATAGTGGCACATTACTTCAAGAAGATGTTCAGTTGTTTGCAGATGATGTGAAGCTTGGGAGGCTTATTAGTAATAATGCTGATGTTTTGGCTCTTCAAGAGGATTTGAGTATGCTGGAAAAGTGGACAAATAAATGTAGATGTCAGTTTAATGCACCTAAATTGAGAATGATGAGAAAAGTGCACTATAGCATCTCTGCTATAGTGATAACATGATAAACCTTTATTCTCTCGAATAAAGGTTTATCATGTTGGTGGGATGACCTTAAAGAGTGGAGACCTTAAAGAATGATGAGAAAAGTGCACTACAGCAGAGAGAATAAAGGTTTATCATGTTGGTGGGATGACCTTAAAGAGTGGAGAATTGTTATGCTTATATATTCATGTATACAGAATATCAGAAATATAGGGGCTGAGTTTGTAGCATTGAATCAATATGGCCAAAGATAATTGCCATTAAACTTGGTTGACTGAGGATGGTGCCCTGTCACGATTTGATAGGGCTTGAACAATAACATAAGGATGATATAGAATTTTCCAAAAGGATAGGAAGATCAAGAGAGGTGGGAGAGTATTGTTAATGGTATCAAATGAATTGTCCTTCAAGAGTGAAAGTGGAAAATAGTAGTACATGTGAAGATTTTGAAACTGTTTGCCATGAAGTTGAGATCAATAGAATAGTATATCTAATAGGATGCTGTTATAGGCCAGGGAATGTTGAGAGTATTGATTGTGAAATGTTTAGACAAATTAGCTGGGCAAGTAAAAGGAAACTGATGCTAATGGGAAATTTTATTTATAGGAATGCAGACTGGAAAGAAGAGATAGTAACAAGGAGAGTGAATTTGTTGAGTTTCTGTAGGATAACTGTCTAAATCAGCAAGCAACACAAAGTTTATCGTTGGAAATTTTTTCACTTGGTTAGACTTAATCCTTTATTTAAGTGTAAGCAAACAAAGTTTGCACCTGAAGTATCTTCAGGACTGAGGCAACTCATGGTAAAGGTGGACTAAGCTCTCATTACTTGTCTTAGTATCTCCCATAATGCAACCACATCTTGCAGACATGTATAATGCTATGCATTAAGGGAAGGGCCACTACCCAGACCAGTTTCGACCTTTATTGAGGTCTTGTCAATGGGAGCCAGATCCCGAGGTGATGATACTAAGGTGGAAGTAATGCAGAAGTCATATTTATCTATACGAGTTGCCAAAAGGTATCTCACCTTATTATTAAATTTCTCTGGATTAGAGAAATATGCAATAATAATGTAATAATAATATATATAATAATAATAAGGTGAGACACCTTTTGGCAACTCGTATAGTTAAATATGACTTCTGCATTACTTCCACCTTAGTATCACCACCTCTGGTTCTGACTCCCACTGATGAGACCTCAATAAAGGTTGAAACTGGTCTGGGTAGTGGCCCTTCCATTAATGCATAGCATTATACATGTCTGCAAGGAGATGTGTTTTATATTATGGGAGATAAAGACAAGTGATGAGAGCTTAGTCCACCTTTACCACAAGTTGCCTCAGTCCTGAAGATACTTCAGGTGCAAACTTTGTTTGCTTACACTTGGATAAAGGATTAAACTAAATTTATTATAACGAGGTTTATCGGTTGGGCATACTGATTCAATCAATGTTATAAACTCAGCCCCTTTATTTCTGATACCCTGTACATGAATATATATGCATAACAATTCCCCAATCTTTAAGGTTAGATTGGGCGATAGTCCCACAGGATGTGGTTGTGAATGAGGTGTCAACACTGCCACCTCAGAGGCGTAGCTGGGGAGGGCGGACAAGGCAATCCACCCCGGTCTGCACTTTGAACCTTTTTGAACTTTTGCAGTTAATTCTAAAATAAGTCTCGAACTCAGTTCCAAATATTGTAATACTACTGTGAATTTTCCTCACAATTGCTGTAAGTGTTACTAGTTGTGAGAGGAGTTTTTCTAAATAAAATTGATTTAGAATTACCTACATTACTATGAAATAGACTTTGCCAATGTCATTGACGATTTTGCTAACAGAAAACCAAGAAAAATAACATTTTAGAATGTTGAAATAAAAGTTTCACTTCAAAAATAAACATAGCATTTTAATTTATTTCCCTATACGTCATTTTGGTGTATATTGAAAGGAGTGGCAAATATTTTTGGTGTGTATTGAAAGGAGCGGCAAATATTTTTGGTGTGTATTGAAAGGAGTGGCAAATTCAGGGACTGCCCTGGGTGACAACTAGCTACACCACTGTGCCACCTGTTGGTGAAAGTGAAGTATTGATTTGGAAGGTAGTCAAACAAAATAGTTATCAAGATCTATATGTGGAACTATAAGTTGACTGATTATTAGAAGCTCTGTAGTCAACTAGCATCAATACGTTGAGTTGATTAACTGTGTAGAAAAGATGTTGACAGTGCATGGGAAATGATAAGGTAGGCACAAGTGGTGCATAACTGCATACCAAAAGTTAAGTGAATAAATAGAGTAGAAGTGAGATGGATTAATGGTGAAATTAAGCAAACAGTATTTCAAAATAAGTTATGGAGGAAGTACAAAAAGAAGAATTTGAGAGGAGATTGGCCAGTCAGGCTAAAGCTATTCTAATAGAAGTTTTCTGCTATGTGGTAAGCAACAGGAAAAATAATTATGGCAGGTTGATAGCTATGGTTACAGAGTAAACATAGCAAATGATATAGTGGAATTATTGAATAAACAATTCATCAGTGTATATCATAGTGGTGTGAATGATGCTGTTCAACGTAGTAGGGAAGCAAGACTTAGAAGAATTAAAGGTAAAAGAATCGGAAGTGTATCAACTGTTGCTCGGGTTAGATGTTAATAAGACTGTGGGAATGGATGACATATTATTATTATTATTCAGGCCTCCATGGAGTCAAGAGACTCATCGTGGGAGGACCTTCCTAGGAAACACATAGTCTGTCATACCACTTCTTGAATTCATTGACCGTTTTGCTCTCACCACTCTATCAGGTATTCATTCCACAGTTCAACCATCCTCCACACAAAGAAACCACTCCTCACCCTCTTGCTCACAGCTTCCTTTCGTAACTTCCAGGGATGGCACCTTATCATCGCTCCTTCCCTCTGTTCCACCAAGTGAAAGAACTCCCCAGTGTCAACCCTGCAACTGCTTCTCAACAGTCTAAAAGTCTCAGTCATATTGCCTCTCCTTCTATCCACCAAACTCTGCAGTTCACATTCCCTCAGCAATTCCTCATAACTAACATTCTGCAGTCCTGAAACCATCTTTGTTATCTGCCTCTGTACCATTCTCACAGTTCATTTATCCGCTTCAAATCCTGGGAACCAAATTTGAGAACAATGGTCTGATCAGGGTCTTATACAACAGAATGATAACTCTTTTATCTCTACAGGTCAGCGTCCTTCTCAGTATTGCAGCAATCATCTGGGTTACCTTCACCACCTTTGCAATATGCTCCCTGAATTTCAGTTTTCTATCAATCATCACCTCCAAATCTCTTGTCTCCCCTACTTCCTCCAGTACAGCTCCTCCAATTGAGGAGGACTCTACCACCCTTAGGCAATGGTACTATCTCACCTTACTTTCATCCTGGTTACCTTTCCGTTAATCAGATTTTCATTGAAAAGCCAGGTCAACGTAGCTGTCAGTTCTTTAGCATATTCTCTCAAAACCTGTGGTGAAATGCCATCCAGTCCCCCCAGCTTTACTGACATCTGGAATACTCAGTATTGGAACACATTCTCCTCTTGCACCTCTAAACCTGGAACCTCCCCTATCCTTCTAGTATTAAAACCTATTTTTCCAGGATGACATACTCCAATAAAGTGTTCATTGAACAACTCCACTATGTCCTGTGCATCAGTCACTCTGTTCCCATTTTTATCCTGCAAATGTCATTCTTCCACAATCATTTCTCCTCCTACTGGCCACATAGCTAAAAAATGCCTTAGGATTTTCTTTGGATCTTAATCCCAATCTCTTCTCATATTCCAGTTTTGCATTCCTCACCATTAACCACTCTCCTGGCCTGAGTCTTATATTCCTCATGCATCTGCTCTCCATCCCATCTCCTGATATCTCTTCCATAATCTCTTTTTCACCTGCAGTTCCTGTTTGATATTGTTTGTCATTCACTTTACACCAAATTGTGTACTCTCCTTCACTTGTGGAATACAGCTTACTATTGCTGCTAACGAATATTCCATCACAATTTCCCAAGCACTAACGAGTTGTGCTTCCAATTCCTCCCTCCATGGAACTGTCCCTCTTTCCAAGTTGATATCTAAGACTATTATAATCACCTGCCTTATAATTCCACATATATTCCCTTTTTTTTATAGTCCTGTATATCTCTTCATCTTCCAAGTCAAAACCACATGGTCACTCTCTCCAACTAGGGGGAGAGATGTCGTCATCTTAGTTATTATCAGCTCTTCTGATGCTATGACTAAATCCAAAACTCTCGAACCTCTTTGTTCCCTCTATTACATGTTGCCTAAGACATTTGTTCCTCAAGAATTCTAGAAATTCCATTCCCTTATTACTACATGCATTTTCCTCTTCCCAGCTTATACTGCTGTAGTTATAATCTCCCATAATAATCATTCTTCTTACACTTGCCAAGCTCAACTGCCTAAAAATCTCCTGCTCTCCACCATCTGTGCTCCTTGGCCTGTAGCAACACCCTACTAAATATCCTGTCTTGCCCACCTCTACCTCACACCATATGCTTTCAAAACCATTAGTGTCATTGTCTTCAAAAGCCTCTACTCTTTACAGGACGTAAGTCATCACTTATCATAAGCAGTATAATAAATTTAGTTTAATCCTTTATCCAAGTGTGAGCAAACAAAGTTTGCGCCTGAAAGTATCTTCAGGACTGGGGTAAGGTGGTACAACACCGGGCAACTCGTTGCAAAGGTGGAGCAAGCTAACATCACTCCTATCTCAGTATCTCCCATAATGCAAAACACATCTCCTTCCGGACATGTATAATGTTATGCATTAAGGGAAGGGCCACTACTCAGACTAGTTTTGACCTTTATTGAGGTCTCTTCAGTGGGAGCCAGGCCAAAGTGGAGATACCAGGCAGAAGCATTAGCAAGGTCATCTCTACCTATAGGCGTTGCCAAATGATGTGCCACCTTTTTATTAAATTTCTCTGGATTTAGAGAAAGCTGTTGAAAGAGTATTTTTCACTTGGTTAGACTATAATAAATTTAGTTTAATCCTTTATCCAAGTGTGAGCAAACAAAGTTTGCACCTGAAAGTATCTTCAGGACTGGGCTAAGGTGGTACAACACCCGGCAACTCGTTACAAAAAATGTGTTTTGCATTATGGGAGATACCGAGATAGGAGTGATGTTAGCTTGCTCCACCTTTGCAACGAGTTGCCCAGTGTTTTACTACCTTACCCCAGTCCTGAAGATACTTTCAGGCGCAAACTTTGTTTGCTCACACTTGGATGAAGGATTAAACTAAATTTATTATAGTCTAACCAAGTGAAAAATAAACTTTCAATATCATAAGCAGTAGTCCACCCCCCCGCATTTTCCCTTCCTATCCTGCCAAAAAATGCTGTACCTTGCTACTTTTATTCCTGTTATTGTATTATCTTCCAGCAACCACGTCTCAAAGATCCCAATAATCTTTGGCCAGGCTGATGCTATCAGTGCCACTAATTCATCTCCTTTATTCCGGATATTCCTGGCATTAGTATAAAGCATAAAAATATCTCTTAGAACCCACTGGACTCGGCATTACCTGAAGTCATCCCCCCTTTCCTCAAGCACCCATTCCCACAAGAGGCCATCCACCCAGGGAATTCTAGTTTCCCTGCATTGACACACCAACTCCTTCAGAAAACAGCAATCTCTCCAGATGCCTACGTCCTCCCTGATTCAATTGCAAGCTGTCTCTCGCATACTGTTCGTTTCTGTCTTCAAATGCCCTCCAACCATCCAGTTATTCCAATCCTCTCTTCTGACACATTCTGGCTATTATTCTATTCATTATTACAGCTCTTCTGCTCAGCTGGTCACTATTATACCAGGTAACACACACACACAATCTTTCTTCTCTGCTTTTTTTCTTTCGTACAACCTCAAGCAAGATTCTCAGATATCTCACTACCTGATTTATATTGCCTCACAAGTCATTTGTGCCCACCATCACAGTCATCTCATCCACCCTTTCAACCAGCTTAATTGCCATAGCCATACTTTCTGTTGTTCCTCCAGGCAAACATTCCTCTGGCATCTTATCTTGCACTTCACGGATCATCGAGTCTCCATACATCTTGCCACTCTGCTCCTTGATTGCTCACTTGCATCCCCCCCCCCCCTCTCCTCTAACTCTTTCACTCTGTGTTCCCCTAGTTACCTACTGTCCTGCCATCACTATCCATCACTCTCTCTCTCTCGATGATATCACCACAAGTTTTTAATGTGTAAAAGAGTTATCCATGCCATTGTCCTGTTATTTAATGTGAGTCTTTCAGTGGGTAAGGTTCCTAAGGTGTGGAAAGAAGGCAAAATAATGCCTCTCCACAAGTATGATTTGAGAACAGAAGTTTCCAATTATAGACTGGTCTGTATATCTCCTGTTGTGGTCAAAGTGTTGGAATAAGAGAATACAGGATTGGGTTGCTGAACAAAACATTCTCTATGATAGTCAGCATGGATTTGTAAAGGGCAGTTTTTGTTTTAGCAATCTACCTATGTTTTATGTTAAGCTGATGAATATGTTGGATGAGAGAAAATCATGTACAGTGATATTCTTGACTTTGCAAAAGCATTCAATAGATTATTACCACGTGATAATTTGGTGTACAAGCTGCAGAGGACAAGAACAGATAATATACTGGTTAGATGGATTGGAGATTCTCTTTCTCTCTCTCTTTCTCTCAATGATACCAGCAAGTTGTGTATGATGGAGCTGTATCTCAGGAAAGGAAGGTGACCTGATGCGGATTGACTAGAGATCTTCAAATATTTGCTGATGATGCAAATTTATGTAGAATTTTCAAGAGTAGTGCCGATGTTAATTCTCTATAGGAAGATTTGAGTAGACTTTTAGCTTGGACAAATGAGTGGGGTTTTTTAAAAGTGTAAATTGTTACACTTTGGGATGTAGAGATATAAGGCTGCATACTGTATAGGTGGAGCTGTACTTCAGGAAGTGAATGAGATTCGGGATCTTAGAGTGATTGTGGATAGTGGATTGAAGTTCTGGGGACACGTTGCACATGTTGCATAGACTGCACATCATATTGCTGCTATGATTAAAAGTACATTGATATATTAGGATAATGAGGTGACGGTGCATCTATATAAATCATTGGTCATACCATATATGACTGTTGTGCTCAGATTCGGTCACCTAGTTTTCGTTGTGATGTGAAAAGACTGAAGAGGGTCAGTCCAAAGATGAATAACCAAAGTGACATCAGGACTCTAAAGTGTTGGTTATGAAGATCGTTTGAGAGAATGTGGATTACAGAAGTTGGTGGATAGGATGTGAAAAGGAGATATGATGGAGACCTTCAAGTTAGTTAAGATATTCTATCAGATTAATACAGAAGAAGTTATAAAAAGAATGGATGTCAAGGTGGGAAGAACAAGAGGCCATTCCTGGTAGTTGTGTAGCTGTGCAGTGAAGAAGGGAGTGAGGAGTAGATTTTTTATGTGGAGAGTTGTTAGTGAGTGTTATTTTAGTTTTATCGGTATTTATGTTGAGACCAGACTTCTTTCTTTCTATACTTATTATTATTTATTTCCGTGTCACCTCCAAGGAGTCCGAAGACTCATCGAGGGAGAACACCCACACCATAATTCTCTATCTCACCACTACATCAAACCTCCACTACTTTTTAGATCTGTATGATCTCCTCTTTTGTATATTAAGACTCTGCTTTGTTTCAGTCATCTTGGATTTTAGATTTTGTCAAGCATTTATTAAAAAGCATTTGAACCTTTTTTTAGTAATTCTCTTCCTCCATATCTTATCATGGTGATTAGTGGAGGCAGAGAGTTGTAAAGTAGCTGTCCTACTTTGATGAGTCTTTGGACTCCCTGGAGGTGTCAGATAATAATAATAAATATCTGCTGTGATATCTAGGTCCAGGCTGTTATTATTTGGCATTTCTTTTAAGGCATTTTCTATTTCTTCAATCAATATTGATAGTACTTGAATGTTGTAGTAGATTTCAATTTCCTGATTGGGCTGTTTAGTGCTATATAAATTATTGTAGAATTCTTAGATTCTTTCTATTATCATTATTATTTTTTTATCTTTCCTGTGTTAAGGATGTGGTTTAGTTCAGAGGTTAGAGCATTGTCATCTGAACAGATTAATTTTGCCCTGTTATATAGGGTTTTTATAACCCCATATTGTTGTTGGGACGGGGGAGGGGGTTGCTGGTGAATGTATCTACCTGTATGGGTTAGTTTTCTGTAAACAGAGAAAGCCAAGGATCCATCAGGCTGACGTGTAATTAGCGTGGCTAGGAAAGGAAAACTTTTCTTTTTGCAAGGTGAACTGGATTATTGGCGATAGAATCTTCGTGGATGATAGTAATTCTTGTTGATAAGCTTATGTTGGTAACACATATAGGCTTATCAACAAGCTTATCACCAATACGGCAAATTAAAGCTGAAGATATCAAGACAACTAAATCGTTTGACCTTCTTAAAATCCTACTGGGATAATAATGTAATCCTAAATTGTGAAATTAAAGTGGCGCTTCTCTTCGCAGAAGGCTATCTGCATTTATAAGTGCACTTCGTCCTACTACGAGAACAAATTGCTGCAACCCACGGTCTCTTGGCTAACATCAGTGAGGCTATTCGTGCATTAGAAGAAGAGCTTTCTGCTAATCTGAACCATGACCTTTGGACGATTCTCTATGATGTCTCGTGCACTTCAGCAGAAAAGAATTTAAGAAAATATGATGTTGGCACATCTGAAAATTTGAAAAGGAACTCTACCTCTGAACCCCAACTAATGCTTCAACATGGTAACTAGCCTGAAGCACTTAGTGCACTTGCACGTGGCCACAATTTCGCTTTAGCTCCTAAGACAATACTGTCCGAAGAAATTATGATATAGATAGAACGTGGAATCCACAACCTGCCCAACCATATTCCAACAAATATCAGACTGGATGGCCAGAGTACTGACCAAAGCAAAACCACCAAAAACCAACCTGTCCAAAGAAGAATGTAAAGCTCTGCAAGAAATGAAGAACAACAGAGAAATAGTAATCACCAAATCAGATAAGAGAAATGCCACGGTTCTCAACCAAACAGACTATACAGTTAAGCTTACTTCTTTATTGTTAGATTGTTCTACCTACCTCTCCATTGAATATGATCCCAACATCTCCCAAATCAGAACACTCCAAAGGCTCCTTAAGAACGTTACGTCTTGGCCTAGAAGGTTACTAACAAACTAAAGCCTTTTGACTCTACCCCACCCCCCCTGTGCCGAATATATAGACTACCAAAAATCCATAAACAAAAATGTGCTATTACATCCCATAGTGGATGGCATTGATTCCCCCACATACACTATACTGGCAACACACCATCACACATAAAAAAAAAACTCAGCCCACTTCGAAGCCAGTATAGAAAACCTCTCACTCCAACACAGTTACATAATGGTCAGTTTTGTTGTCTCCTCCTCATTCCTGAATGTCCCACTCAAAGATACCATATATCTCATCCAAGTCAAATTTCCTCCCGATATCTCAGCCTTATTTCAGTTCACAATGAACTCGGGCTATTTCGTTTGGCAAGGAAAATTCTACAAACAGGTAGAGGTGACAGCCATGGGTTCACCCAGCCCTCCCGGCCAACTTTTTTACGGAGACTTTTGAAGAAAAAAGCCTTAAACTCAGTCTCACAAAAACCCCACTGTTTGGCTATGCTACGTGGATGTGTCTGCTATTTGGCTACATGGCTTAGATACACTCCACATCTTCTTAACACACTTAAACAAACAACATCCCAGAATCCAGTTCACCTTGGAAAAAGAAAAAAAAACAACAGTCTTCCTTTCCTGACACTGATTACACACCAGCCTGATGGATCCTTGGCTTTCTCTGTTTACAGAAAACCAACCCATACAGGCAGATACATTCAGCAGCAATTCCCTCCTCCCTTAAAAAAATATGGGGTTATAAAAAGCTTATATAAAAGAGCAAAATTAATCTGTTCAGATGACAGTGCCCTAACCTCTGAACTAAACCACATCTTTAACACGTTCTTAGCCAATGGCTACAATCCCCAAAAAATCCAGAAACTATTAAAACCAGTTAACCACAACCCCTCCCCTTATATATAGACTAAATCTATCGCCATTCCTTACATCCAGGGACACCTCTGAAAAGTTAACCAAAATCCTAAAGAAATATGACCTGATGACCTGTTACAAACCATATAGAAAATTGGCATCCCTTATCTGCTCCACCAAAGACCATCCGCTTTCCCTAGACCTACCTGGAGTATACCAGGTCTCTTGTAGCTGTAAACTCTCCTACTATGGCCAAACAGGCATGACAGCTAATATCAGGATATCCGAACACAAAGACTACATACATCCGGTTTCACTAGTGTAGCCATTCTGAGCTTGTAGACCATTCTCTGAATACCCGCCACAGAATACGATTGAAGAAAGTCACTTTACAGCCACAGCAAATATAAATACGAAAGATTGTTCATGGAATCAGCCTGATCTCTAAAAAAAACTTCCCAAACCTCAACAAATTTGGGTGCATGAGACTGCTCCAAATTTGGGAAGCTTTCATCATGAGAACATCAGCCCAACAGCCAAGCCAACCCAATTTAGCCTTCGGGGGGGGCATCTTTAGGACACTGGGAACAATGATAGTTACTCTCTTCAGCCTCATTGCTCGTTGTTTGTGCCTGTGTGCACTTATCTATAGTTTTATGTTCATATGAAGACGGCAATGTAACATTGCCAAAATATAGGGCGTATCGATTAAAGTTTTTAATTAATTTTAATTTTAATTAATATTTAGTATATGTTGTAATTTCCTGAAATAATTTTATAGTCGTGTTACCAACATATAAGCTTATCAACAAGAATTACTAGTTGTTGCTATCATGTTCTGTAATATCATGTGTGCTATATCCTAGGTCCTTGACAGTTAATTTTTTATGAAAGCAGACCATACTTGATGTAAAATTAAGCCTTTATTTTTATTGCATTGTTTTTGGGATCCTAAGTATTTGCGAGGATTCTTTAAATTTTCTTATAAAACACTTACGAGCAATATATGACATTTCTGTTTGTTGCAAAAGTACTCGTTGGCCAGTAGTGGTTGTGCAGAATGTCAGGCCTGATCTATGTTCTCTTCTTTTTTCAACATCTTTTACGTGTTCAGACATGCAGATCTCTCCTGACCTTCCTGTCTGGCTTACCTAAGAAATGCCACAAGAGCAATGAGTCTCATAGATTCCTGGTTTTTTCATGGGTTGATGTTGGAGGCTTTGGTTGATGTATGAATTTTGATATTTTTTGTAAAAGTAAAAAAGCCACCACATATGTTGTATACTCATGAGCAGTTGAATTAGAGATACCTGCCTAGTAGCACCCCCCCCCCCTTTTGCCTTGATGACGGCGGCAATGTGGCATGGCATGGACTCCACAAGGCACCGGAAGTGTTGGGGAGCCAAAGTGATCCGTGACCACTGCACAGCCTCCCACAATGCATGGAGATTGGTTGGAGCAGGGTCCAGGGCATGTATATCTCTCTCGACAGCATCCCAGATGTGTTTAATGGGATTGAGATCAGGGGACCTCGGGGGCGAACCAAGCATCCTCATGTCCGTGGAGTGTTCATCCACCCACTCAGTTACAATTCGGGAGCAGTGGGCTGGTGCATTGTCTTGCTGTAGGTACATGTCTCCTGCAGGATGCTGTATGTGCAGAAATGGGTGCACATGATCTGACAGCAGGTCTCTGTATCGTTCGCCGGTGAGGGATGATGGTAGATGTACCAGGGGACCCATTTCATCCCATGTAAATAGTCCCCATACGAGGATACCACCACCACCACCACCACCGGCCTGAACTGTATCCTGCTGGCACGAGGGATCCATCGCTTCATGTGCTTGGTGACACACTGGTACCCTGCCATCGAGTTGTACTAACATGTACCTTGACTCACCAGTCCAGGCGACCTTTTTCCATGCGTCGAGGGTCCAATGGCGGTGTTCCTGTGCCCATGCTAATCGTTGTCCCTTGTGACGTGCAGTGAGCAGAGGTACCATTGTCGGGCGGTGGCTTCTGTACTCCATAGTGAGGAAATGGTTCTGGATGGTATGGCTGCTCACATGTCGATGTTGTTGTCCAGCACTGAATTGGCGAGTGATCTGCAGCACTGTGGCCCATTTATCTGCTGTTACCATCCGAGCTAGCCGACAGCGTCCCCTGTCATCGACACGTTTTACACCATGGCAGTTTTCCCTGGCGGCTGTGGTTTTACCCAATTTCAAGTACTCACTGTAAACTCTTGACACAGTGGCCCGTGAAAAGCCCAGTGCCTGCACAACTTTGGAGATGGAGTGCCCCATACGTCTGGCTCTGACTACCTGGCCAGGATCGAGTTCGCTGAGATCTCGAGTCTTCTCCATTCTGTGCTCGACTATAACTCAGACGGTCAATGCAAGGTCTGACGACATTCCTGTCGTGCCACGTGGCACTGTTCCATTCACCAGGACGACCACAGCACCATTTCGCCAACACGGTAGGTATCTCTAATTCATCTGCTCATGAGTGTATTTGCAGAGCAATGTAGCCACTTTGTGACATTATTGATGTAAGGCATTATTGATTCCATTCTTGAAATCTTGTTTAAGTAAGGAGTTGCAAGAGAGGTATTAAGAATTTTTCTGATTGTCTTGTGTTCAAAACCATTAAGTGTGAGGTTCTGTATCAGGTAGTGCAGTTCTTTATTCCTTTTAATTGACATGCTTGATATATTGTATGTCGTGTCTCATAAAGTTTTAATTATGCCTATCTTTTGCAATGGATGGTGGTATGAAGCGGCATTTAAAAATCTTCCTGTTGTAGGTTTTCTGTATATGAAAAAGGATAACTTTTTTTCCTCATTTATTTTATTATGGAGGGTTTTTTTAGCCTTAAAACACCACGCTGGCTAGATGGGTTGGTGTTTCATTAACACCTCTAGCATTAGGATGCCATATATAACATTTCCTCTTGAGTTCAGATGCTGTTGTGGCTGTAAGCTTTGTGTGGCTTACACTCTCCTTGTCACAGCATTGTCATTGGGTTTTGCGGTATTTTGAGGAGTTAGCAGTGTCACCCACTAACTCACCACCCATGTTAATATTGTTGCTGTTGGTCTGAGGCTGCTTATTGGATATTCACAGCTAGCTTCCATATCTAGTTGCCTTTCCCCTATGCACCACCTGTGGTCCTGCCTGGTAGCAGTCAACTCTGCCCCCAAGCATGCTTCCATGCTGTTGGGTAGATGGCAGTAGAATATGATAGCTTATATAGGCAATACAGGATAGATGTTATTTCTGGAGCATAAGATTTCACCACAATGGGAGGAATATCATCTGGACCAGGAGCCATTTTAATATTGAGATTGAACAGGATTTTTCTGATGCCCTTTTGGTGAAAGTTTAATGAAGGTATGCAGTTTTGCAGTAGTGGTGTAGCATGATTCTTTGCTCTATACAGCTTTCCATGTTTCCATGTCCCACTGTACATGCTCTTTGCACCACTGAAGACGACATTGCATGTTGGTTTTGGTAATGTGGGGGCTTGCATATTGTGGTCCTACCATGAAAACTCATGTTGTGAGTCTTGGTTCTGAATGTTTTTGTGCAGATTTGTTCCAGTTGATGTTATACCCGGAACCCTCATTCAACGTGTCATCTGACAAATTGCGGTTTTTACATATTATCTTTTTTTAGCACCCTATGGTCATGTTCGGTGAGTGTGGTGGGTCCACTGCAGGTAGCACTTGCAGTTGGCTCTCTGTGCTTCCATCTCAGTATGGTATCAGTGATTGCAGACATGGGATGACCCAATTTGTCAACAATTCCAAAAAAAAAAGGTGGCAAACCTTTTGGCAATTCCTATAGGTAAAGATGACCTTGCTACTGCTTCTGCCTGGTATCTCCAACTCTGGGCCTGGCTCCCACCGAAGAGACCTCAATAAAGGTCGCAACTAGTCTGGGTAGTGGCCAATCCCTTAATACATAACAGTATTCATATCCACAAGGAGATGTGTTTTGCATTATGGGAGATACTGGGATAGGAGTGTTGGTAGCTTGCTCCACCTTTGCTACGAGTTGCCTGGTGTTGTACTATATTCAGTCCTGAAGATATTTTCAGGTGCAAACTTTGTTTGCTCTCACTGGGATAAAGGATTAAACTAAATTTATTATAATTTTCCATACAGATAGTTCTGCAACATGGCAACCTATCACACTGCCTCTTTCCAGCTCTGTCACTTCTCTTCTTAGAGCTATTTCACCTGGACATAGTTGCACTGACTTGGGAGCATCATATTTCTCAAATTTATACTGACTACAAACACGTGACTCATTACATGGCATGATGCACCTTGCTCATAGGGATGTCTGTTGATGTCTTTCCAAGCAATGTATTTTGATCTGAAAATTACAGATTATTTTAAGTGACATTAGGTAATAGATTATAATGTAGAATTAGAAGAATGGGCAAAATTAAAAGTGAAAAGTGCATGATTTTATACATGAAACAATGCAGAGCAAAAACTGAGGAACACAAAGTATTATCTCTTACTTAATTGTATTATTAATTATTTTAAAAAATAATTTAATTATATGCGATTAGAATAAAACTTTCCCATATTTTTGAAAATGAGAGGCAGTTGTTCCAGTACAAGTTTGTATGATGGAGCAGAGCTTTAGCACTTTCTTCAAATAAACATTTGAATTTGTGGAGCTCCAATGGAGCAATTATGTTTCAGACCATAAGATATTGTAGTTTGTATTTATTCCATTGTGTGCAAGGCCAGATTTCTTAGGTTTCCTATTGATGATGTAGGACTGCCATTCTGGTATTCTCTACTGAATGCCAAAATAAGAGATGACAATTACATGGAATTTGGTAGATGTCACAGGAGAACGTTTATCTTTAGATGATGGGAACCATGAAGGCAGTTTGTTGACTGGAATAAATGTTTGTTTATTAAGAATTCTCGAGATTGGTTTTGAAATGCCAGCAATGTATGGTTTAGGGATTCTACGTACTGTTTCCTTATTATTTAAACTAGGGTTTTAGGCATGCATAATATGTTGTGTGGTCTGCTCTGAAAAGCTGTTGAGTTTCTTATATGTTTGACTGTATTTGTTTCAATAAGGATGTATATTGTGGGTAGACATATTTAAATAAATTATAATACCAGAATAAAGTCACATAAAATATTATTTTATTAGTATAATTTTCACTTAAGTATTAAAGGCATCTTCAGTACATGTAAAGAGTTAATCGAACAGTAACTGACAATTCCAAATGGCACCACCTAAGTAGCTAATGTAAGATAGCTAAAAAAAAGTCATTAAATTGTTGCTCAAGAGAAGGAAAATGGGTCAGTTAATTATCCTTGGATATTCTCGTCAGAACATCATTGTGAGGACTGTTGTAGATGCTGCGCGACCAAAAATATCCAAAGACATAATATGAAACTACATGAAAATGACAGACAGGAATATATATTGGATGTGGACATGAAAGCAGAGTTGATGATGATGAAGCAAGATATGAACTGCATGCAAAATGAGATGAAAAGAATTAGAGACATACATGGAAGAGTGAATAAGAGCAGAAGGAAAGATGGCCATGCAAAAGATATATCGAGTGATTCGAGAGTGGTTCTCTATGGAGATTCCATTATTAGAGGTGTGTTGAATGAGAAGATGCATAAGGTTTGTTTTCCTGGTGGTAGAATGGAGAGAGTGATTGAAGCGTTGGACATGAGGAATAAGAGAGCACAAGAGTTGGTGGTTGTAGTATGAACAAATGATTTGGATGGGAACAAGGAAAATGCCAGATTGGATATAAGGAGATTATTAAGGAGAGTAAAAGATAACAGTGTGGTAGGAAAGGTAGTCAGTGTGTTGCCAAGGTATGATAGTGATAAATTTAGGAGGCGGGCAAAGATTATGAATGATATGTTAGCACAGTTATGTGAGGAGAATGGAGTGCATTTTGTGAATGTGTGGGAGGAATTTGAGGGACGGATGGAATTGTATAAAGAAGATGGGTTGCATTTAAATGGTTTTGGTGTGAGTCTGCTGGAGAGATTGTTACTGGCAGGAGATGTAATGACTGTAATGAATATATCTGAGGTGGTGCAAAGTGATATGAAAGAACAAAAAAGTAAGGTAGGGAGAGGTATTTGTTCACTTGCAAATGGGGAGGTGAATGTTATGAATGAAGTAAATGAGAGAGTGGATGTACAACACGAACAGGGAAACGGGAGGAGTCAGGGCGTACGGGGAGAAATTTTATGAAACATGTGGGTGCTGAATTCAGAGGTGAATGTGTAAGCGGACAAACACAGATTGAGATGGCATGAGATGGGTGGAAAGAGTTTAGGTGTGAAGAAAGTTGTAGAATTGGTGGTAATATAAAGGAAGTGACTGGGGAAGGTATTGAAGAGTCACATTGTAGGAGTGACGTTCTTAGGACTTGTAGAAGCAGTAATGATTTCTTATGTTTATTCACTAATGCTAGAAGTATTCAAAATAAGGGGAATGAAATTGTTGCCTTGCTCGAGTCTGTTCACCCCAAAATTGTTGATATAAGTGAGACGTGGTTAGATGACGGTGACATCCTGACAGGAATAGAGATGAACGGATATGATATGTTTCATGAAGATAGACAGGGAAGAAAGGGAGGAGGAGTACTGTTAATGGTAGCAGATGAGTTGTGCCCATCTAAGGTTTAATTGCAAGGTGCAAATAGTGGTCACGGTTTTGAGGCCGTATGGTGTGAGGTAGAAGTAAACAGGATGAAATATTTAGTTGGGTGTTGCTATAGACCTGGTAATATGGAGGGTAATGAGAAGGAAATGTATAGGCAAATTGGCTTAGCTAGCAAGCAACGAGTTATCATTATGGGCGACTTTAATTATGGTAATATAGACTGGAAGCAAGAGACTGCATCTGGGGGTAAGAAAGAAAATGAATTTTTGGAGTTTTTGAAAGATAATTACCTTAGGCAGCATGTAACAGAGGGTACACGAGGATCAAGAGTATTGGATTTGATCATCTCATCAGATGATGTTATTATAAATGAGGTGTCAAATCTTCCACCAGTTGGTGAGAGTGATCACGAGGTGATCACGTGCAGGGTGACCAGTCATTCGAGGACGTCTGTTAGAAAGGGATATATGTGGAATTATAAGACTGGTAATTACGAAAAGCTCAGGAAACAGCTTACGATAATAAATTGGAAAGAGGAACTGGATGAAAAGGATATCAATGCTGCTTGGACCATACTCAAGAACTATTTGGTGGAGGCAATATCAGAGTGTATTCCAAGGGTCAAGAGGGTAAATAGAGTGAGTGTAAAATGGATGAATCAAGAGATATGCAATCTGGAAGAAGAAGAAGAAGGTGTTATGGAAGAAACACAAAATGAGTATTTATAACAACCAGTTGCATGAGAAGTACAAAGAGCAGGCGAGGAAGGTGACTAGCTTGATAAGAGTAGCAAAAATGCAGTATGAGCAGCAGTTAGCTAAAGCAGCCAAAAAAATCCTAAGGAGTTTTTTCGATATGTCGCCAGTAGAAGAACGAATGATTATCGTAGGATGGGATTGATTGGTGAAAACGGAGGAATGATAACCGCTGCGGAGGATATAGTTGAGATATTTAGTGAGCAATTTCTAAAGGTATTTCATTCTTGTTACTGTGGCATCATGCAAAATTTGAAAGCAGTGGGAAAGGAGGAGGAACTGTCAGTAAGTGAACAGGAGGTATATGAGGAATTGAATAGACTTGATGTAAATAAGGCTGTGGGACTTGATGCTATTTCACCACGTGTCTTGAGGGAATGTGCCAGAGAGTTAACATCTTTTGTATATCATTTCAACATGAGTCTCTCACTGGGTCAAGTTCCAAAATAGTGGAAAGAGGGTAAAATTGTTCCAATTCATAAGGGAGGTGATAAGAGTAAGGCTTTGAATTATAGACCAAGCTATTAGAGAAGTTAGTTAGGACTAAGATTCAGAATTGGGTTGACAACAGAAAAATACTCTTTGGCGGCCATCATGGATTTTCTAAAGGAAGATCGTGCTTTAGCACCCTGCTTACTTTTTCTAATAAAGTGACAAATGCATTGAATAAGGGTATTGCATATACAGTGGTATATTTAGATTTTGCAAAGGCGTTTGATAAATTGCCACATGACAAGCTGGTAATTAAATTGGAACGGATGGGGCTGAATATTAGATTGGTTCACTGGATTGGAGATTGGTTGTCTGATAGGTATCAGCGAGTTGTCTATGGAGGAGCGATATCACAGAAGAGGAAAGTTACTAGTGGTGTACATCAAGGGTCTGTTTTGGGTCCATTGCTGTTTAATTTGTATATAAATGATATCTGGAGAGGTCTGAATGGTGATGTGCAGTTGTTTACAGATAATGCAAAGTTGGGCAGAGCTATCAGGAGTAGTGTGGATGCTGTAGCTTTGCAAGAGGACCTGAATTCACTGTCTGAATGGGTAAATAAGTGGGGATGTCAATTTAATGTTTCAAAGTGTAAGGTTTTGAAATTTGGGAAGCAGAGATGGGATGTCAAGTACACGATTGGTGCGAATATCTTGGAAGAGGTAGAGGAAATGAGAGATCTGGGAGTGATTGTAGACCAGGACCTAAAATTTCGGGGACGTGTTACTAAAATATTGAAGACAACACAGCGGATAATGGGGATGATGCGGAGGACATGAATTGTAGAAGTAAGGATGATATGGTTCCTTTGTATAAGGCTTTGACATATGGATTACTGTGCACAGATCTGGTCACCTGGTTTTCAAAAAGATGAAATTGCGTTGGAAAAAGTTCAGAGGCGATTGACTAAGGTGGTTTCTGGTCTCTGGAATGTAGAGTATGAAGTCAGATTGACAAAATGCAATTTGCAGAAATTGGTGGATAGAAGGAGGAGGGGGGGATATGATTGAGACATATAAGCTGTTAAGTGGTTATTACCAGATTAACGTCGGGGAGGTTTTGCACAGAATGGGTGAGGATAGCAGGAGAACAAGAGGTCATTCCTGGAAGCTGTATAAGGAGGATGTGAGCAAGGGAGTGAGGAGCAGGTTTTTTGCATGGAGAGTGGTGAGTGATTGGAATGCTTTGCCCGAGAGTGTGGTGTATGTGCAGAGACATTGAATATATTTAAGGCACAGTATGATAAACTGTATGTATAACAGTGGACCTCCCGCGATGAGTCTTTGACTCCATGGAGGTTTTTATAATAATAATAATAATAATAAAATTTCTTAACATTAAAACAAAACAACAATATTGTAAAATTTATATGTCATTATGATATATAATGTGTAAGAATTTATTTTTGATTGTGTTTACTCCTCTGTGATCTTATATCCTTTCCTTAAATCTTGGCTTATGTTGTATTATTTTTATTTTTACTTGTTATTTCTTCAACTCTAAAATTTTGTTCCTACACAATTCTTACAGCCTTTACCCTTATTATTACTTCCTAACCCTTGGCTGCTGTTAGGGTATTTCCCAGCAAAACTCTATAGACAAAGGGAATGCCTCTGGCTGGAGCCAATTCCTTTGTTAGAATACTAGTGTTAACCCTGTTTCAAATTTCGGAAAATTTCTTTATCTAAGAGAAAACACCAAGTATTGCACACAATCCTGTATCCTTTCCTTCTCTATTTCTAACCACAATAATCAAATATATTCTTATTTCGCACTGTAGTCATGACTATCCCCAATATATTTACGTATAGGTTCTCTTTATGAGCTGTGCATTGAGAATAGTGATCAGGCAAGTTATTTGGTTGACAAGAAAAAAAATTATTCATTACTAATAAAGCAAGTTACAATTATTTTTATAGACACTAAGTTCATCTAAAGTTGGTATAAAAGGTAAATAAGATAACTCGATGTAACATGGATATTCTAGTTCCCTTACAACATGCAATATTGTCAATTACTATTAAAATGGGATGTCCTAATTACTTAACACTCCTAGATTATTTTCACACAGTTATTTATTCAAGAACTACCTGACAATGATAAACAAAAATATTTTCACACTGCACTTTTACAAGTTTTCTGACTCAGATTAATCATTATGTACTCATGGTTCAACTTGCGAAGTCCTACAACACTTCATAAATCACAATTCTAATTAGTTTCTTTACCGTCACAATCTAACTTCCTTGTATACAAAAATTGAAAAGTTCTTACTTTCCTGAGGTGTTGGGATCTCACTGGCCTTTACTTGCAATCATCAATTGGAATTATACGGCTCACGTTTTCTTCATCTGGTCCCTTTTCGACGAGGTTACCTAGCTGATACGTTCCTTAGGTTCTTGCTTTTGGAAGGTAGATGCGCGAAAACGATCACGATTTGTCAGCTACGATGTTCACGAAGCACTGCTTCCGATGTTGGTCCATGAGGTTCTGCATTTCCTTCTCATCCTACACTAACCTTCTGCTATGCCGAGACCTCTATGCACGTTGGCATTCTACTTGGCTGCTTAGCCACTCTCATTCATCTCACCCTGACCTCACTGGAACTTCCCTTGTCTGGGAACGACTGGAACAGATAAAAGGCAAAAGCCAAAAAGCAAAAGCCTCGTTTTCGTATTGCAAAAAACTATATACTCTCTTGATGACCTTCAAATGGCACCTCAATTCCTCTGCACTGTGTTCTGATGCTTCTCGTTCTTGTCCACAGGAGACCCCCCCCCGCGCAACGTAGAGCTTTGCTTACGTGATGGCCTCAGGTCATCTTTAATCTTCTTATCTTGTCTGGGATTTTCGCCTAATGTTCGCATACTAACACACACACGCTTCCCCCCCCTTTTTTTTTTGACATAGGAGACATTTGATAATGCAATATTCAGCAAATTTCAAATCAAAGATGTTATTATCATTTCATTTACATTAAATTTCCTTTTATTAATGTACAAGTATTACATCGAGATTTTAGATACTTGTTAAATCTGAATGAAGATAATACATTATAAATTCTCTTTCATTCAAGATTTAACAATATATATATGTGTGTGTGTGTGTGTATTGATTTACTCGGTTGTTATACATATTTCTAAAAAGAATTGAATGACTTAAACCTAGAGAAAAGGAAAAAAAGGTTTATTATTATCACACAACTAGTTTCAGCTTTTGACAGCCTTCGTCAGGTGCAAACCATAGCATTGTTATGTCGTCGTTTCTTCCTATAATTTGTTATACTATCCCTTTGTTTGTAAGGTTCCTCCCTACAATAGAATCTAAACCTCCTAATTTCCAACTAGCTTTGACTTCCAACTTACTTTCTAAGTACTTATTCTAACAAGGAAGGCTAATCTATGTTTCTGGCTGATTCTATTTTTCTGTCATATTTATTACTCTAACTGTTAAAGGTTATTCCTAAATTAAGAAAGAATCCTTAAAATTTTTATCTGGAGCTGTCCCCTTTTCAGATATTGACGAATTTATTTTTTTAAAGCTGCACCAGCCAATATTCTACGATAGAAGGAACTCTTATTCAGAGAGACCTTCCCAGAAAATTTATGCACATGCTCATTAACAAACACTCTACTACGGTTATATAAATTTCAGCTTTGCAGTCGTGACCTCTAATTTAACATATACTTTTCTTTCCCTCCTGCTTAGGTTCAGATTTATGAGTGGTAGTGTGATTTCATATTCAGGCAAAACTCATATATAAGGAACAAAACATGTTTATTGGGATTCTAAAACACATACAACTTGATTATATCACACTCTTAATTAATCCAATGACATCCTAAACTCAAACTAGGCAAAAACAAGTAAACACTCTAATATATGAGCAATAACCTCTTCCCGTAAGTTAAGCATCAATATACATGACATACACACTATGAACTTCTAATTAAATTCTATCTACAATATTATTTTCACACATTAAATTCTGTCACATCCATCTATAATTGTTTCCAGACAACTAGTCTAATGGAAATCAGCCACTACTAATAAAGATAATCACTTAAAGTTCTCTAAATAACTGTCCACATTTAATCAATACAAAATGAGTTCTCTTTCCATAACGCAACTGGGGAATATATAACAAATTTCTGTACTTTACCATCTCTGTGCCAATTTACCAGGTCCGCCAGATCTTTCCTTCTTTGTTAAACACGACTCGGTACTTCCATTATGTCACGTCCACGTGGAGGGTTACGTTAGTCCTCTGATTAGGATTTACTCTGCATCTGGCGCTGTGTCTGCGTCCTTCTGGGTCTGCTGCCAGATACTCTCATCAGTTTCCGGTACTAAGGAGGCGTTTCGCTGATTCATTCCAAAGAGATTCTTAGCAAAGGAACGAAACCGAAAGTGCCGACATCTTACATATAGCACTGTCCAGAGTCTATCAAGCATCCACAGGAAAGGTTCACTGTCTAACATCGATGCACCGCCCTCAATCGGTCAGGAACCTGCGGGTCTCAGAGATGAAGAAAAGCAGAAGGCAAAAAGCAAAAAAAGTCTCGAGAAACGGCGTAAATCCCCTTTTATTCTCCCTTCCTTGCACCCTCTTTTCTGCTGCATTCCTTTTCACACGGCACCCCTTGGCTGATCTGTACTATTCCTTCTCCTTGTGGAGGGCTCTTTTCTAGGAAAGAATTACACAGAATCAAATTCTGCGTAATTCTTGGCCTTAAGGCTTACGCTTAACTGGATGGCTCGCATGCAACCTTTAGACTATTGTTTACAACCTCATTGAGCTATTCACTGTGTACAGAATGCCTTCATATAACTATAATTTACACACAAAATTCTCTATATGACTTTGGAAAGACAACATTGAATCTTATTACTTTACATAAAGAGGTGAATTTATTCTTACTTACAGTAAAGACATTTATTTCTTTTCTCCTCAAGCGCAAGCTTCTCTTTCAGCTGGTATTTTAGACTTGTTAAATCCTGAATGATTTTCTCCTCAAGTGCAAGCTTCTCTTTCAGCTGTTATTTTAGACTGAATGAATAATTTCCTTTTTAGGTTCTTCATTCAGGATCTAACACCATACAATCCTTTGGGACAAATCTAACAACATTTTCCGTTGCCATGACGAATTGGAGAGAAAGATTATAGAATCTAGGGAAATCATCCTCAATCCTGTACATCTAAACAACAACCTTTCAGACTGTTATTCTGCTGTGATCAAATACTGGCACTCACGAGATGCTATATGCACACGTCTAACAATATAGCCAACGAGGGAACAGCTTTGAATACGTTGAATGCAGCATTTTAACATTAAATATATTCATTTACTTTCCGTGATATTTATAGTTGTTTCTTCCATGTTTAATAGTTATTTCTTTTATAATGTGCACCTGAAGAAGGCTGTCAAAAGCTGAAACTAGTGTTGTGTGATCCATTCTTTTAGAGTTACATAGTGATCAGCATTCATTTTAAAAATTTATGGACTTTACAACCGTGTTAAAAAAATGTTTTTATTATTATCCCGACGTTTCAATCTTCACATAATCATCTGGAGCATACATCAATATATAAGACAAGCTGAGTTACATTATTAACTGTAAGCTAAAGAAACAATGATTTGATCACATGTTATTCTACTGGCATGACCTCTAGTGAAAAAAAAAATTACATCAAGCTAAATTCTATTTACGATGATAGGAATAAACATTCTTTCAGATGGTTTTCTTTCAGAAACAATGATGTCCTATTTTTTAGTGTTACAATTCTTATTTTTGCTTTTAAGATACTGGATTTTCTAGTCCTGTTTATAGTTGTTCTTAGTCAAAAACGTTCTGTGGGTTAAATATATACCTTCCATATATTT
This sequence comes from Typopeltis vanoorti, assembly GCF_054136105.1. Taxonomy (NCBI): domain Eukaryota; kingdom Metazoa; phylum Arthropoda; class Arachnida; order Uropygi; family Thelyphonidae; genus Typopeltis; species Typopeltis vanoorti. Next base: position 2,124,526 of record NC_143549.1, on the reverse strand, counting down.
GGGATTTTTAGACCATCGTTATTGTTCAGATTGGGGTGATTGATAATAATCTCACATGCTTCCTTGAATTTTCGTTCATACCATGTTTTAGTACAATGTTGACAGCTAGTGCTTTTCCAGTCAATTCTGTGTAAGGAATTCAGGGCATGATCAGAAAGGCCAGCTTCACCATAATTATTATATTTAATGTGTCGTTTATGTTCTTTTTGTCTGATAGGAATTGTGCATCCTGTTTCTCCTATATATGGTATGTTGCAAGTACAATAAATCTGGTATACTCTAGGGGGGGGGAGGCTAGTGGAGGGAGTGGGTCTTTGGATGAGTTGAGTAAGCTTTTTAATTTTGCAGGGGGTTTAAAGGTGGCTTTGAGGTTGTATTTTTGTAGTACTCTGTTTATTTTATCTGATGTTCCTTTAATGTAAGGAATGGTTATACTTTTATTGTAGTCTGGTTTGTCTTTGTTTTTTATTGAGGTTTTGTAGAGAATTTTGTTAATAGTGCTTTAGCTGTATCTGTTTTTTTGGAAAGTATTAAGGATATTCATGACTTATTTTTCACGGTATTAACAACACCACAAACACTTTTATCCACAAGGATGTTTTATTAACGCTAATATTTCGCTTATTTTCAACTCAGCATCATCAGAGCACAACACACATGTATACGTGACAGTGAGTGAGTGAAACAATGTAATTGCAAAAGACAAAAGATCTAAAGCCCTATTTTTGGCGCCCTCTAATGAAAAAAAAAAAAAAAAGCAGCAGTTATCCAGGACTTTTTCTTAGGATAACCGTCTCCCAAATTTTTGGCAAATTAATGCAACCATATTTGTTAAGGTTGGGAGAATTCTTCAAAGCCATTGCTGACTCAAAAAATAATCTTTCAGATCTATAACGACTCCTAAATAGCACATTCGTTTTCCTCCATCTAATCCTGTGTGAAGGAGTGTCCAAAGCGTGGTCTGCCAGTCCCGACTTGCCATAGTAATAGTAGCGAATGTATCTTTCATGTTCTTCCAGGCGGATGTTCACTGTTCTTCCTGTTTGCCCATAATAGGACAAGTCACAGTCACATGGAACTTCATACACTCCTGGGTGTGCTAAAGGGTGAAGTTTATCCTTTGGCGAGCGGATCAGAGTTGCCAGCTTGACATGAGGCTTGAAGGTGGTGCGAAGGCCATGTTTCAACAATACTTTGGCTATCTTTTCCGATGTACCTCTGATATAGGGAATGGAAATGGTCATGTTGTATTCTTGTGTTGTGGGGGGGGGGGGGGGTGGGGGGGGGGGGGGGTGGGGGGGGGGGGGGGTGGGGGGGGGGGGGGGTGGGGGGGGGGGGGGGTGGGGGGGGGGGGGGGTGGGGGGGGGGGGGGGTGGGGGGGGGGGGGGGTGGGGGGGGGGGGGGGTGGGGGGGGGGGGGGGTGGGGGGGGGGGGGGGTGGGGGGGGGGGGGGGTGGGGGGGGGGGGGGGTGGGGGGGGGGGGGGGTGGGGGGGGGGGGGGGTGGGGGGGGGGGGGGGTGGGGGGGGGGGGGGGTGGGGGGGGGGGGGGGTGGGGGGGGGGGGGGGTGGGGGGGGGGGGGGGTGGGGGGGGGGGGGGGTGGGGGGGGGGGGGGGTGGGGGGGGGGGGGGGTGGGGGGGGGGGGGGGTGGGGGGGGGGGGGGGTGGGGGGGGGGGGGGGTGGGGGGGGGGGGGGGTGGGGGGGGGGGGGGGTGGGGGGGGGGGGGGGTGGGGGGGGGGGGGGGTGGGGGGGGGGGGGGGTGAATCAGACAAAATGAACAGAGTACTACGAAAATACAACCTCAAAGCCACCTTTAAACCTCCTGCAAAATTAAAAAGCTTACTCAACTCATCCAAAGACCTACTCCCTCCACTAGCCCCCCCCCCGGAGTATACCAGATTTATTGTACTTGCAACATACCATATATAGGAGAAACAGGTTGCACAATTCCTATCAGACAAAAAGAACATAAACGACACATTAAATATAATAAGTATGGTGAAGCTGGCCTTTCTGATCATGCCCTGAATTCTTTACACAGAATTGACTGGAAAAGCACTAGCTGTCTACATTGCACTAAAACATGGTATGAACGAAAATTCAAGGAAGCATGTGAGATTATTATCAACCTCCCTAATCTGAACAATAACGATGGTCTAAAAATACCAAACATATGGAAGGTATATATTCGACCCACGGAACATTCCTCACTAAGAACAACTATGAACAAGACTAGAAAATCCAGTATCTTAAAAGCAAAAATAAGAATTGTAACACTAAAAAATAGGACATCATTGTTTCTGAAAGAAAACCATCTGAAAAAATGTTTATTCCTGTCATCATAAATAGAATTTAGCTTGATGTAATTTTTTTTTTTTCTCACTAGAGTGTTGTGTGATAATAATAAACCTTTTTTCCTTTTCTCTCGGTTTAAGTCATTCAATTCTTTTTAAAAATATATATAAACAATTAAATAAAATAAAGTTAGGAAAGATTAGCTGATTTAAAAAATTACTGTCTCCCGTAGAGGGGGGATAGACGTAGTCCATCGGTTTTGTTTAAGTTAGGAGAGTGAAGTAAAGTTTTACATGCTTCTTTATGAAGCATTTCCACGAGGAACCAACTTTTGTGAAGGAGTTTTGTCTCCTTCACAAAATGAACTCTATATCTAGTGTTGGTGCATACTCTGTAAATCCAGACTGCTCAGACTCAAGTTATTGAATATAAGACTTGTGTTCTTCTAACCGAATAAAAGCTCACTTAGGTGAAAATTATACTAAGAAAATACTCTTTTGTGTGAGTTTATTCTGATATTATAATTTATTTAAATTATTGCTGTACTTGTTGTGGTATAGAACATATTATGAGCACGACATAATAAAATTTTTAATAATTTCAGTCTTCTGACAGGGATTGTGAGTGAATTGTTGTTGAATATAGTGTCCCATGAAGATAGTTTTCGATAATTTTATTATTATTATTAATTTTTCATTCCTGTGCCTCTCCCAATACATGCATTCATTTTCAAAGTACACTCTCCTTACACTGTCTCCCTGCCTCACTCCATTTCCCTGTTCAACTTACATTACTGTTTATGCTTTCTCATCTCCTCCATTCACAGTCCCATTGTTCTTGCCTGATCCACTCTCCTGATCATTTACATCATCTTTGACTTCTGCTGATACCTTGTTTGCATCACTCATTACACTTCCTTTCAGTAGCAGAGTTTCCAGATAACTCACTCCAAAACTATTCATATGCACCTCATTACTCTTTTATAGTTCCATTCTTCCCTCAAACTCACATCACATCTTCATAAACTGTTATAAACAGATGAAATCATTTTTATATTGTTTAAAATTAATCTAATAACCAGGGCTTCAGAAATTCAACTCAAATCTATAAGCCACAAAATGAATAAATAAAATAAAAAAAAACATTTATATAAACATTTCTATAGATAGATGTTATTTCTGGAAATTTTTCCATGGTACTCCTCTAAGTAAATGTTAATTTTTATGGCTGTTTTGCCTATTTTTGTTTAGGAGTACCCCTTTTATGATGTCATTGGCTCTTTACTCAATTTTTAGGGCATTACTGATGTTTTAAAGATATAGATATATGAAGAATATAAGGAAGGAATAATTTTGGACATACCTTTGTAGGATGTTTCTGGTTGTCATCTTATTGAGTGGCATCTGGCTATTGGCCAGATGCTGCTCAATGAGGGATAGAATATGATGAAACATGAATAGGGTGGGAGCAGTTTTGACTGTGTGTTGCCCTTCTCCTTTCCTCATAAAATTTGCCTTTCACCTTCCCAAAGAAGTCACCACCCACCTTTAAAATCCAGGTTTTTAAATTTCACATACCTTGTGTCTTAGCTGCAGTTCTCCCACATCTCTCTATCTCCATGTTTCCAACCCTCCCCCTTCCTTTCAGTTATACTTCAGTAATATCACTGGATGCCGCTCAATAAGATTACAACCAGGAACATCCTACAATAGTATGTCCAAAATTATTCCTTCCTTATATTCTTCATATATCTATATCTTTAAAACATCAGTAATTCCTTAAAAATTGAGGAAAAAGCCAGTGACGTCATAAAAGGGATACTCCTAAATAAAAATAGGCAAAATAGACATATCTAATAATTTAGAGCCTGTGTAGCTCAGTAGAAGTGCCGTTTGCACTCTACAGCGCTCAACCTCACAAAGAAAGACTTAAGTTTGAGTCTAGTCACTGACTGGAGGAACTTTCAGAGTTAGTCGATCTCTGGCATGGGCAAACGGTTTTTTTCTCCCAGAAACTCAGGTTTGTCATCTCAAAAACTCAAGAAAATCATCCATCAAACCCACACTATTTTCAGACATTAAAAATATTGTGTTAGGCTTAGGGACCATGAGATGGCGTCACTTGTTAGCCGCCTTTTCACTGTGTACTGATTAACTAGTAAAAGCTTTTTGCCAGCTATCTCTGATTGGCTACCAGTAGAGATTGAACTGCAAAGCTAGATATGGCTAAACGACCTTGCCTACTCCCTATACAGGAACAAAAAGGCGTTAGCTGATTTTTTTTATTTTAAAATTAATAATTTCTACAGATTCTTCGCATCAGGACACGAAGGGCATCGTCTATATCAACTGAACTACAGAGCTAAAGCTTTACCTAAAGCTTTCATCTCAAAATTTTGTGAAGTATCTTAAATAGAAATTAAAGCAGCTCCAGTCAAATCACATGCAATTCACAGTGTTGATGTGAAATCTGGCATGTCTCTCTTTAATTCTGCCATTAGCCCATTGTTTTTTAAAAGCATGTTATCTGCTCCATCTGTTCCAAAGCCGGATAACTACTGTATTGCTGGCGTATATGACACACTTTTTTTTTTTGAAAATAGGTCTGAAAAACAGGGTGCATCTTACACGCCGATACTCAGTTTTTTATTGCTTTCATTTCTGGAAATTTTCTCTGTTCCGAGTTATGCGATTTCTTTCTTGCTTCCTTGCAGTATTGGTGGAACATTCCAGTTACGTAGAATTCAGTGGATGCGAATGTTGTCGCAGTTGTTGTGAACAGTGATAAATTTCTGCCGTTAAATTTTCTCTAAATTTCTTGGTAAATTATGGCTGAAAAACATCGACAGTGCTACAATATTGCATACAAGCTATGTGTGATTGCATATGCTAAAGAACATGGAAACAGGGCTGCAGGAGGCATTTCAGGCCACCCCCAACTGAGAAAATGATAAGAACTTGGCAGAATCAGGAAGTGGATCTGAAAAAAGTAACTCACAGTAAACATAACCTACGAAGTGGAACTGCAAAATGGCTAGAACTTGAGGCAAAATTGAATACTTGGATTTTAGACCACAAAAAAGTGGGACTTTCAGTGTCTACAAAAATGATTATTCATCAAGGGAAAGCGATAGCCACTAACAGAGTAATCACCAACTTTACTGAATCAACATCAGGGTGTTCAAGATTCATGAAGAGAAACCAGCTATGTATGCAGACTAAAACAAAAATATCACAAAAGATGCCAGCTGAACGTGAAGAAAAAATGATTGAATTTCATTGATTCATCATTAACGCAAGAAAACGAGAAAATTTTGAACTTGCACAAATAGAAAACATGGACGAGGTTCCTCTGACTTTTGATGTGCCCTCAAACAAAACTATTGATTCCAAGGGCACAAAAAAGTGTTACTCTCAGAACTTCAGGGCACGAAAATCTCACTACAAGGTTGTTTTAGCTTGCTGTGCTGATGGGACAAAATTGCCGCCACTATTGATTTTTAAAAGGAAGACGATACCCAAGGAAAACCCCCTTAAAGTACATGTTCACGCAAAAGGCTGGATGGATGGAGGAAGAATGAAGTTATGGATAGATAAAATTTGGTCTAGGCACCCTGTAGGACTGTTAAAGAAGCTTGCCCTGCTAGTATGAGATCAGTTTCGTTCTCACAGAACAGAAGATGTTAAAAATAAACTCAAGGAATTGAAAACTCAGTTAGCTGTAATTCCAGGAGGTCTAACTAGTTAGCTTCATTCAACCTTTAGATGTCTGTATTAATAAACCATTTGAGAGATTTATGAAGAAGTGGAACAGCTAGATATAGTCTTCAGATTTTGAGGTTACACCATCAGGAAGAAGCCTAGCATTTCGGAAGTTTGTTAACGGGTCAAAACTTCATGGGATGCTGTGAAAACTGAGACAGTGGTTTAAATTATTTAAGAAGTGTAGCATTAGTAATGCACTGGATGGTACAGAGGACAATTTGTTGTATGAGGACTCAAATTCTGATTTAGAAGAGGTTTCAAGTGTCTCTTCATTTAGCTCTGGAGATGAATAGTTAGAAATAAAGTTAGGTATTTGTTGAAAGAGTAGATCTGCGTATTACTTCATAATTGAAATATTGTAAATTCATTATAATATTCAGTGATAGTTTTTTCCCTAATAAATGTGTTCAAAAAATGAGATGCATCTTATACGCCGGCAAATACAGTAATTCCATGCTTCCATGGCAAGCATAATTTCTTTATTTCACTCTGTGATGTATCAATTACTCTGCAGCTGTTTATATTTGGGGAAGAACTGTGGAAGCAAATGCCTTTTTCAGTTAACAGATTTTATCTGTGTATTTCATATAAAGGACAAGTTCCTCCTTATTTGATGCAGAGGCCTCTAGAAGAGATTCATGCTACAGCAATCTTTGATTTCTGTAACTACTTATTGTTTAATGCTATCAGCAATAACCAATACCATTTCATACATTTTATGCATACTGTTCTATTGGTGGGCCTGATTTACTTTGTGCTTATTTGGCAGGACAAGTTTTTGAGGTCAGTGACTGTTTTATTGAATTTTTCTGTATAATTGTTTTTGTTATATGCCATCCAGTCATTTTCGACTCTTGGTAATGTCGTGAACAAAGGCTATCCATATCACTTGATCTCTTGTTTTTTCTTTCAGCAGTTGTAAGTTCAATTGGTGAGCTCCTTTTTGTTGTCCATCCAGGGTCGGTCTGAGAGTATCTGATGCCCCTAGGCAAAGAAAATTTAGGCACCCCTATACATTGTCTCTCTGTACACATACACATGTGGATATTTATAAAAATAATATCAGTATGAACATTAAAAAAATTTATTAATCAAAACCAATACATTTGTATACATATATGATTACTCCTAATATCTGTATAGCAAGAAAATTATTACATCTTAAATACAAAAACTATGAAAAATTAATCTTTCGGGCTTTTGCTTTGGCAAAGTTTTGAATTAATTCATCTATATTGATTGTAGATGCAATTTCACTAATTTTACTAAGCTTTACTAATTTTTTTCAAAGGTTATAATTTTTCCCCGAACTATGGCAAAATCTAGTGCCCCGAAGTCTTAGCGCTCCTAGGTGATTGCCTATGTTCACCTAATGATAAAACTGGCCCTGTGTCAATCCAACTCTTTTGTCGTCTTCTTCTCCTTCTTATGCCCTCAATCCTCTCCAACATAACTGATTTTTCCAATGATTCATCTGCTTGCATATTATGCCCATTAACTTTTGTTTGGTGATCATTGCCTCCAAGGAACATTCTGTCTGTTACACAATTTGTTTTGCTAATTGTGAAATTAAGCCCAGCTTTGTTGCTTTCCTTCTGCATATTGTCTGCATATTTTAAGTTATTTTTCTGCCACCAATCTTAATTCCTGCAAGGTCATTGTCTAAGTTAGCCATTCTCACAATATATTCACTATAAATAGAAAGAGAGAGGCTGACGGTATACAATCCTGGTGCACCACTTTTTCCATGTTTGTTTCTCCAAAGATTGCTTTTAACTGAAGCTTCATGGTTGTCATACAGCTCTCTTATGAAGAGAATTAGATGCTCAGGTATTCCTGTTGATCTCATTTCATTCCATAGTCTGTTGTGATCTATACAATCAAAAGCTATAATAAATTTAGTTTAATCCTTTATCCAAGTGTAGGCAAACAAAGTTTGCACCTGAAGTATCTTTAGGACTGAGGCAACTCATAGTAAAGCTCTCATCACTCCTTTTCTCAGTATCCCCCATAATGCAAATCACATCTCCTTATGGACATGTATAATGCTTTGCATTAAGGGAAGGGCCCACTACCCACACTGGTTTCAACCTTTATTGAGGTCTCATCAGTGGGAGCCAGACCCAGAAGTGGTGATACTAAGGCAGAAGCAAGGAGACAAGGTGAGGTCATATTTACCTATACGAGTTGCCAAAAGATGTACCATCTTATTATTAAATTACTCAGGATTTAGAGAAAGATGTTGGGTTTATTTTCCACTTGGTTAGACTATAATAAATTTAGTTTAATCCTTTATCCAAGTGTAGCAAACAAACTTTGCGCCTGAAGTATCTTCAGATACGAGACCTCAGGCAAGGTCGAAACCAGTCTGGGTAGTGGCCCTTCCTTTAATGCATAGCATTGTACATGTCTGCAGGGAGATGTGCTTTGCATTATGGGGGATACTGAGACAAGGAGTGTGAGAGCTTGGTCCACCTTTACTACGAGTTGCCTCAGTCCTGAAGATACTTCAGGTGCAAACTTTGTTTGCCTACACTTGGATAAAGGATTAAACTAAATTTATTATAGTCTAACCAAGTGGAAAATAAACTTCCATAATCAAAAGCTGTCTTATAATTAATAAAAGGAATGAATACTTCCTTTTGAAATTCTCTTGTTCTTTCCATAATCCATCTCATGTTTGCTATCTGGTCTCTGGTTCCTCTCTCTCTCTCTCTTAAAGCCTGCCTGTTCTTCTGGCATTTCTCTATTCACACATGGCTCTGGATTTTGTTGGATCTGCATAACTTTACTTGCATGTGAAATTAAGGTGATAGATTTGTAATTCTCACAATCTCTGGGATTTGATTTTTTTGGAATTGGGATGAATATTTGTTTTCCAATCTCACTTTTCTGTATAATAGGTTGTGGTAAAACGGCCCTTGAGATATTTCCACATTTTAGAATTCATCTTTCTTTGGCAGGCAGCTTCAGTTTGTTTTTAACGAAAATTAAATGTCTTCACTTTGAGAAGTCCTCAAAAACCTTGTAGTAATATAGAGTTACTGTTGGAAACAGCCAGAATATTTTTTACATATATTATGAAATACAAATTCATCTTCATACCATGATCAATTGAATTCCTTGAGCCTATTTGTCTTGAAAAGCACATTACTCCCATTTTTACTTGTAGACACAACAGAACTTTTTTCTCCAGTGTTTTTTCACACTTCCTAGTTGCTTCATTCACCTTTAGTTTTGTGTTATTTCACAAAACTAAAAAATGTGGTTTGTGTTTTTTATTTTATTTTTATCTCACATATCAGAGGTAGAAGCCTAAAGCATACCAATGCTGTGCGAGGGCAGGGATACAGTAATCTGTTGATATTCTTGAACTGTTGAAGATTGTTAGTCCTTTGGAAATGCTTCATGAGGAATTCTTCCACAGAATTGATGTGGAAAGAATGAAAGATGACTGGGAATAGTAGGTTTGGTAAATATGCAGTTCAACTATAAAAGGATGCTGTAGTATGAGTTCTTGTAGATCTAGCAGAAATATGAGTAAGCATAATGGATACTAGTTCTGTTGAACAATGGCCATGAAAATATCTGTAGAAGAGACACATTGCAGAAATTGATCTTCTATGGGATAGTGGCTGAAGAGAGTCTGTAAGAGAAGTGTCATTTATCAACTGGACTGCCCTTTTCTGAACAGCATCAATACTGACCAAATCTGACCAATGTTGGTCAGATTTGGGATTTCTACAGAGTAAGGTTTAGAGTAAGTCAATCTGAGAAGAGAAATTTGGTCTTGACTGTTGAATATTATAAAAAATAAGTTGAAGATCTGAGGCCTTTTACAGGGAAAGAATCAAAACCTCATTTTGGAAGCATTGAAGTTGGCTAGGTTGCTTTCACCCTAATCATGGATACTGTGAAGTTGTTCATGACACTTATTATCGATGATCTTGAAGCATGAAGTGATCAAGCACTGCAAAGCCTGTCATATGAATAGGATGAATGGAGCATTATTATTATTATTATTATTATTATTATTATTATTACGGGTATCTCCATGGAGTCAGTAGACTCATCGCGGGAGACCCAAACTAGCAAAACAATATCTGTCATATCTCTTCTTGAATTCATTTACAGACGAAGAGCTCACAACTAAGTCAGGCAATGAATTCCACTCATTCACCACCCTCCAGGCAAAAAACCTTGTTCTGACACCTTTGTTAACCACACTCTTCTTTAATTTCCAGAGATGACCTCTTGTTCTTCCATCACTATCACACAGCTGAAACATTTCCCCTGCATCAATCCTATAAAAACCTTTTAGTAATTTGAATGTTTCTATCATATCCCCTCTTCTTCGCCTATCAACCAATCTCTGCAATCCACAAGCTCTCAATCTATCAATGTAGGGAGTATTTTTTATATCACTCACCAACTTGGTCACTCTTCTCTGAACCCTCTCCACAGCCTCCTGATCTCCAAGGAATCCAGGTGACCAGACCTGAGCACAGTAATCCAAATGTGGAAGTATCAATGCTTTATAAAGGGGAATAATAACCTCTTTATCTCTGGATGTCAGTGTGTTCCTCAACAACCAAGTAATCCTATGTGCAATCTTGGACACCTTAGCAATGTGTCCTCTGAACTTCATCTCCCTATCTACCAATACCCCTAAGTCCCTAGCCTCATCAATCTCTTGGAGTACCTTTCCATCTATGTAGTACACAGCTGGTAATCTTTTAATCCCAAAATGCATGACTTTACACTTTTCCACATTGAACTGACATCCATTTTCTTTTGCCCATTTTACCAGCTTATTTAAATCCTCCTGCAAACTTTCAACATCAGCTTGATTTTTTATTGCACTACACAACTCTGCATCATCAGCAAACAACTGAATATCTCCCTTTAAGCCGTTTCCTATATCATTTATATACAAATTAAACAACATTGGCCCAAGCACAGAGCCCTGAGGTACACCACTGGTCACCTGCCTCATTCTGGACTCGGCTCCTCCATACACCACCTTATGGTATCTCTCCCTGAGCCATTCTCCTATCCATATCACCAATTTAATATCCATTCCCATCTGCTCCAATTTGCGTAACAGTGTTCTATGGGGTATCCTGTCAAAAGCCTTAGCAAAATCCAGAAGTACCACTGTGTAGCCAGTTCCTTTGTCCAACTCGGATGTTATTCTATTATGAATAGTTAATAGATTGCTAAGGCAGGATCTACCTTTAACAAAACCATGTTGGCCTCTATAGAGTATCATATCCTGATCCACCCATTCTTGAATTTTGTCTTTAACCAATTTTTCCAATACTTTTACCACTACTCCTGAGATGGTGATTGGTCTGTAATTCAATACCGCAGTTTTAGAGCCACCCTTATGCAAAGGAACCACTTTGCCTAACTTCCACTCCCTAGGGACCATACCAGAGTTCAAACTTAAATTAAATATCTAGGTAAGAGGGGTTGACAATTCATTTGCACATTCACGCAACACCCGAGCTGATATTCCATCTAAGCCTACCGCAGTGTTTGCATTTAAGTTTTGCAATATATTTAATACCTCTGATTCTTTAGCTTCAATTCTCACATTAGGTATTGCTATAGGTATAGAGATATCCTCACTTGGGTGATAGACTTTTGAGAAGTGATCACACAGTAACTCGACTATTACATCTGATTTTGTCACCTCAATACCATCAGCACCCACTAAGGTTATCCTTCCGAAGTCATTCTTCCTCTTACTTGCCACATAGCGGAAGAACTCTTTGGGATTACCCTTGATCTCTTTGGCTAAGGTCTTCTCATAATCTGATTTAGCTTTTCTTACTATGCTGGTAACCTTCCTAGCTTGAGCCTTGTACTGCTCATGGGTGTCCTGATCGCCCTTCTCCTTGTAAATTCTCCATAACATTTTCTTTTTTTGCAGTTCAAGCTTGATACTACTGCTCATCCATCTAATGCCTGCCTTGTTTGACCTCCTGACCATAGGGACACAATCTGATATTGCTTTCCTCAGATACCCGCTGATTTTATCCCAAGCACTGCTAACATCTTTCCCTTGCAATATGTTTTGCCATGGGATGGCTGCAAGCTCACTCTGAAGCTTGTTATAATTGCCTAACCTGTAGTTCCGTACATACCCCTTCTTAATAGAAAAATCCACAGATTTTGCAACCTCCCAAGTCAATACCACATGATCGCTTTCACCAACTGGAGGTAACGAGGACACCTTACTTATGCATATAACCTCTGAACCAATAACCAGGTCCAACACTCTCACACCACGTGTCCCTTCAGTTACATGCTGTTTCAAGTAATTATCTCGTAGAAGATGTATGAACTCCATTTCCTTTTTGCTACGTGATATTTCCTCCTTCCAATTGATATCACCATAATTAAAATCCCCCATAATAATCACTAAGCCTTCACTCATTGCACTAAGTTGCTGATGCATGAATTCAATATCTTCCCCCGTACTCCCTGGCCTATAGCAGCATCCAACTGTATATTTGGTTGCGTTGGTCACTATTTCGCACCAGACTGCCTCAAATGAACTCTCATTCACATGTCTATCATCATGATATACTACTTTCTTTGGCTGCAACACATCAGCTATCATCAACAGTACTCCTCCTCCTGTTCTATCTTCTCTATCCTCCCTGAAAATACTGTACCCTTCACATTCAATTCCAGTGACCACATCTTCTGCTGACAGCCAAGTTTCACTAATGCCTACAACTTTTGGTAAGATTTCACTGACTAATGCCAAAAATTCTTCTCTCTTATTTCGAATGCTTCTAGCATTGGTATACAAAAATTGCAGATTCCCTCTAGATCTTGTACCGGCTTTAGAACTGATATATAAGTCACTAACTACCGTAGTCCTATGCCGATTTTTATCCCCTCTCTTCTGCAATTTATTCTGCCTATAAGGATCAATAAATACACAATCAGTGCTAAAGTTTCTCTCTCTTACACTCAACCTTTTCGATATTAGTTTCCCTGCCCAATAACTTCAACCTGTTCAGAAAACAATAACTCCTTCAATCGCTTATGTCCTTCCATGTTAAGATGCAGTCCATCTCTAGCATACAACTGCCTTTTTCCTTCAAACACACTCCAAACATCAACAAACTCCAGACCTCTTTTTCTGCACATTCTTGCAATCATATCATTCATTATCATTGCTCGTCTACTTAACTCATAATTGTCAAAACGAGGCAGCACGCACACCATTCTCCCATTGACACTTTTCCTCTTCACAATATCTAATAATGTTCTTAAATCTTTTCCTACCCGATTTATACTACCTCTCAGGTCATTCGTACCCACCATAACTATCATCTTGTCTGTTTCATGCCCTCTCTTTATCGCTAAAGCCACTCTTTCTATTGTCCCATCAGCCCAGCACTCCTCATGCATACCACTCTCCATACCCTTAATCATAGAATCACCATATATTTTACCACTCTTAACTTCATTCAAGTCCACACTCATGGACTCATTCTCTACACTATTCAGCATGACTCTCCCAGCTTCATTACTCAACTCTCTATTACTTACCCCCCCCACTCTCACTACATCTCATTTCTTCTAGGCCACTTGTGGTTTTATTATGTTGACTCCCAATCACTCCCATACTATTTATTACTGAATCATTCAAAGACTCACCCGTATGTAACCCTGTTCTAGTTACTTCAGCTAAAGTAATCTCTATAGTCCTAATTTCTCTGTTTAACACATTAAACTCAGCTTTAACTTCCAGAATCTCCTTACCGATCACTTCCACTTCCTCATGAAGAAGATGAAGGTCATTTTTCATTTTCATAAACTCCCGCCGAAGTTCTTCCGCTACGGTCCCGATGTCTGCTTCCATTCCTAAACGCTCCAGCCTATCCCGACACTTCTCACATACGTCGACATTTTCTTTCTTCTCATTTTGCCAGACCGACCACAGATCCTTCACATTTTTCGGTGCATACATGTAGCAGTTTCCGCAACGCATCCATTGCGAAAAATCTAACGCTGAGCCAGCCTTTCGTGTAGTAGTAGAAGTCCTGCGCGCCGCTGACGTACGTTTCTTGTTGGACGCCATCTTTACACGTTGTTATAGTGAAACAAACGGCAGTGAAAACACAATATATACAACACAGTTCTAAACAATAATACCACTGAAGGACACTTGTTTCTAACCGATGCACAATTGCAGCATAATTTGTGACAAAAAGCCACACTATATTTAACTTTAAAAACACGTTTTCTAGACTAGCTAAACTCGACCGCCACATTTACCAAGGACACTAGCGCCACCCCCTGCTATCATCAGCAAAGCACTATGAATAGGATTTGCAGTCAGTGAGAGCAGGTTATTTATATAAATCAGGAAGAAGGTGGATGAAATGACAGAGCTCTGAGGGACACCAAAATGTTAATTATTCATATGTAATGTAAATTATGTATATGTATCCATATGCAATGTAAATTATGTATATGTATCCATATGCAATGTAAATTATGTATATGTATCCATATGCAATGTAAATTATCTATAAACAATAATCCATTAAGTAGGAAAGACAAATAATAAAATTTATGAAAACAGTAAAGAAGTAGTTGATACAAGCTGCAAGGCCAGATATCACTTCTCATGATGTTGGTCACACGATTTGATTTCCAGTTTGTCTTTGCAGGATAATTGTATTTTTTAAATTAATAGTATAAAATGGCTTTACTTTGTGTAAACTTTCAAGTATGTAATTACACTAAAGCAGTGGTTCTTAACCTGGCCGGTAGCACTCCACCTGGGGTGCTGTGAACGCTGAAGGGGACGCATTAAGTGTTATAATACTACTAATATTATAAAAGCAAAAAAGTCTGTATTTAATCTCTATTTAGATTTTATCTTTAGCAACACTGTTCAGAATATTGTATGCCTGGCAATACTGTTCAAATTTATTCGCTATTTATTTTTGTCTTTTTACTTTTTTGTCTGAATTTTCTACACAGAAAATAATTAATTTGGGCTATTTTTAACAGAATCCACTACTTTTATAAGCTTTATCTGCTTCTTTTCCTAATGCCTATCTGACAACCCTGGTTTGCAGTTTACATCTAGCCCATGGTATCATGTGTAGCAATGTAGCTCATTGAAATGAGTAACAAAAGAAAGAGTCGTCAATATTCAAGTAAGAATTTGAAATTGGAGTTATTCTGTTTATAAATAATGAGCAGTTACCAATGGACTTATTATGTGAAAAAACTTTCTCAAACAAAGGAATGAAGCCTTCAAGAATGATTGAGCATTTAAGAACAAAGCATCCAAATAAAGCAAAAAAGGATGTGGAGTACTTTTGGGAATTAAAGACTAAATTTAACAATCGTCCTGGACTTAAAGGGTTGGTTGCAAAACAAACTAACCAACAAGAGAAGAGACTTGTTTTGTCTTACAAACTTTCGAAATTAATTGCCAAATAAGCCATATGCTATTGGCGAAGCTCTCATCTTACCAGCTGTAAATGAAGTTTTAGATATGATGATTAGCCCAGGTGAAGGTAATATGAAGTCATCAATTCCTCTCAGCAACAGTTCAGTGTCAACAAGAATTGACAAAATGGCAAAGGACATTGGAAAAAAACTTTGTGATGGTTTAAAACCCATAGAATTTTCTTTACAACTTGATGAGAGAACTTTACATGATAACGAAGCTTTGTTAATGACCTATGTGCATTATATAAATACTAATAAAGAAATTATCGAAGAGTCTCTATTTGCTGAACAACTGAAAATTGTTGGAGTACCAACTATGATTGGTTGTCACCATGGATTTATAGCACATTTAAAACAAACAGTTCCAAATATCTTTACAATTCACTGCATTCTTCATAGGCAGCACTCAGCTGCAAAACAACTTAGGGACAGACTACATAAGACTTTGGATGTTGTTATTAAATCTGTGAATAAAATAAAAGCCCAGTCATTGAATACCAGTATTTTTCCAGAACTTTGCCATGAAAGTGAAGAATTTCAACGTCTTTTGCTTCATACTGAAGTTAGATGGCTCTCAAATGGAAACTATCTGTGATGCTTGAATGATCTCTATGATACTATTTTGGAATTTCTTAATTCAAATGATGAGAACATGTGTAATGTTCTAAAAAAGGAAAAAATTGACATCGCATATATTTCTGATGTTTTCACCAAATTAAATGAGATTAACATCAAATTGCAGGAAGCAACAAGAATCTTATTAAAGCAAAGGGAATCATAAATGCTTTCTGCAGATTTTCTGCAGTTCCCAAGTCTTCAAATAATAGATGATGATTTAATATTAGATATAGATTTGGATTGTTATTGTTCCCATCTTCTGACTAAAAGAAGACTTGATGATCAAATTCAAAGACTTTGATGAGCTTAAAATACTCGATTGGATCATAAATCTATTTCTTTCTGTTGCTTCTTTTCATCCAAATTTGTGTGAAGAATTTATTGACTTAAGAAATGATTTTGAAGCTCAAGTACATTTCCAACAGAGTACGTATGAAAGATTCTTGCCAAATATTCAATGCAAATATCCTCAACTTTGCCAAGAAATAAAATTACTGCTCATTGCTTTTCTTTCTTCATACTTGGTTGAGAAAGGATTCAGTGTTGTGGTGCAATTGTTAGCTAAGCAGCGAAATAGACTGAAAATAAGTGAAAGAAGGAGATTTGAGACTTCATTTGTCGAACATTGAACCTGATATTGAAAAATTAGCAGGAACTCATCAGACTCAGGGTAGCCATTAATGATTGGCTTATTATATACAGTAAGTTTACATCTTTTTGAGTAAAAATTAATTTGTATCAAAGTAATTAATTTTTAATAGCTATTAGTTCAAATATGTTGATGATAATTTAGAATTGCCTAATAATATATCCTAATTATCTTATCGAGTCATTAATCTAGTGTAAAATGATGATCAAATTCAAAGACTTTGATGAGCATAAAATACTCGATTGGATCATAAATCCATTTCTTTCTGATGCCACTTCTTTTCATCCAAATTTGTGTGAAGAATTTATTGATTAAGAAATGATTTTGAAGCCGCTACATGGTGTGTAGTGTTTGTAGAGAGCTCCTGAACAGATAAGTGTTATTTTAAGTAATAATTGGTAATTTGCTTGAATCTTACGTAGTATTATTTACTTTTCATATCTTAGCATGTCTGGGTGATTTTTGTGTGTTTTCTGAGTTTCCAATTAGTAATTTGTTAGATACAATTATTTGTGCACATGGCACCAATAAGGAGAAATACAATGGCGTCCAGGTCGCCATCTTTGTCTAAACCTTTTAATTTAAAGGATTTTATTCAGTGTACTGTTTGTGAAATGTATGCTTTGAGGAGAGCGGTTGGAGTCTGGTTAGACAACGATAATGGAGTGAATGTGTGCAGAAAGTGTAAGGAATGTGAGGATTTAAAGAGTGTTTCAGGTCGTGAGAGTGATATCGTTGTTGAAAGTGAGAATGTAGAAAATAGTGATATGCGAGGTATGAATAGCAATATTTGCGAGGTAGTACCAGATAGCTGTGAGATTAGCGTTGAAAGTGAGAATGAAGGTAAACATACAGAATGAATGAATGACTTAATGGATAATAAAAATGATGAGACAGATGCAATGAGTGAAATCGCACGGTTACACGGAGCGATACACAGGGCAAATCGGCAGCTGGAGCGTTGGCAAAAATGTTTACCGAGCATACCAACTAATAAACGGCAAAAGTATGATAAGAAAAATAAGAGTATGATAGTGAGTGTAAACAAAATGAAAGAGCGAGTGTTGTACGGAGATTCTTTAGTAAGAGGTGTGATAGATGAGAGTTTAACAAAATCATACCAACCTGGTGCGAATGTTAAGGATGTAAGCTAGTCAATTAGAATGCAAAAACAGACGGTGAAAGAATTGATAGTAGTAGCAGGAACTAATGATTTGAAAGGAGACAAAATGGCTATGAGAGAGGATTTGAAGGAATTACTTGAGGTAGCAAAAGAGTGAGAGGTTAGGATGGTGAGTCTGTTGCTGCGATATGACAGTGAAGAGTATACAAGGAGGGCCAAAATTGCTAATGACTTTATGCGCGGATTATGCAGGAGGAGTGGTGTGGAATTTTGGACGTGTGTAGTGAGTTCAATGTGCAAAAGAATTTATATAAGATGGATGGTTTGCATTTGAATGAATTTGGTGTACGGAGACTTGAAAAGGTGTTGTTGAATGAAGTATACAAGGAGGGCCAAAATTGCTAATGACTTTATGCGCGGATTATGCAGGAGGAGTGGTGTGGAATTTTGGACGTGTGTAGTGAGTTCAATGTGCAAAAGAATTTATATAAGATGGATGGTTTGCATTTGAATGAATTTGATTCTAGTAGTAAGATCTTAGCCATAAGTAGTAAGATCTAATCTTAGCCAATGGCTATAACCCCAAAAAAATCCAAAAAATACTAAAACCTGTAAACCACAACCCCCTCCCCCCCCTCCACAATAAAGACTACACCAAGTCTATCACTATCCCCTACATCCAGGGCACCTCTGAAAAAATAACTAATATCCTCAAAAAATATGACCTTACTTCCTGTTACAGACCATATAAAAAGTTGGCATCCCTTATCCGCTCTACCAAAGACCAACCACTTCCCCTAGACCTACCTGGTGTATACCAGGTCCCTTGCAGCTGCAAATTGTCCTACTTTGGCCAAACAGGCAGAACAACAAATATCAGGATTTCAGAACACCAAGACTACATCCGGTTTCACCAGTACAGCCGCTCTGGGTTGGCAGACCATGCCTTAGATACTCACCATAAAATTCGTTGGAAGAAAACAAAAATAATCCATCGCAGCAAGTTTAAATACGAAAGATTATTCAAAGAATCTTCAGCAGCTCTAAAAAACGTTCCTAACCTCAACAAATTTGGGTGCATGAAACTGCCCCAAATTTGGGAGACTTTCATTATGAGAACTTCAGCCCAACTGCCAAGACTACCAAATTAGCCCGCAAGAGGGCACCATTAGGACTTTAGGAACAAAATTAGTTTATTACTTTCTTCCTCATTTGCTTTGTTAGTTCCTTAGTGCACATACCATATCTTTATGTTCCTGAAGATGGCAATGTGACATTGCCGAAATATAGAAGTGATTCATTAAAGTTATCTTTAATTAAATACTTCATATGTGTTGTTAATTCCGTAAATTAATTACCAGAATGAATTTGGTGTACGGAGACTTGAAAAGGTGTTGTTGAATGAAGTGGAAGTGAATGTGCGGAATCAGGGAAATTAGAGTTATTAAGGAGGGGGGGAGTTGATATGCAGACTTTAGTGAGACAGTTAAGTGTATGAATGTGTGTAATATGCCCGAGCTAGGTACGAAGGACAACAAATCAGAATGAGATAGTTAGTATAACGCATCAAAATAGGGATGGGAAAAATGGGCTTCTGCAATTCATGTATACTAATGCCAGAAGTATTAGGAACATGAAGAATTATTGGCCTTGGTTGACACTTCCAGGCCACAGGTTATTGGCATTAGTGAAACATAGCCGACAGAAGATGATATAGCAAGTGGGATTGAATGTGAGGGTGGGGGGGGAAGTATGATGTGTTCGGGAGTGACAGGGAGAATAAAATGGGGGAGGAGCGTTATTGATGATAGCTGATGAGATACAGCCAAGGAGAATAGAAGTGGAACTGCAGGATAAAGAAAAGAGCACATTTGAGGCTATTTTGTGAGAGATTGAGACTAGCAGAACAAAATATACGATTGGGTGCTGCCATAGACCAGGTGATGGAATAGATGGTGGAGATAGTATGCATAAGCAAATAGAAGAAATGAGTGGAAAGAGGGTAATTATTATGGGAGATTTCAACTATGGTAACATTGATTGGAAGGAAAAGAGGACACATGGGAGGAAGGAATTGGATTTTATGCAGTTATTAAGGGATAACTATCTGCGACAGCATTTAATGGAAAATACTAGGGGTCAGAGAGTGCTTGACCTAGTAATTGCATCTGAGAATTTGGCTGTAACGAATATGACCATGTTACCACCAATTGGTAAGAGTGATCATAGGGTCTTGACTTGGAAGGTGGCAGAAGGTGTGGAATTTACAATTAAGACAAGATACATGTGGAATTATCGGGCTGGTAAGTATGACAAACTTAGGAGTTTGATTGGTTCAGTGCCATGGCATGTAAAACTGCAAGGGTTGGATGTTGATAGTGCATGGGAGGCGGTTAAGAAGTGTTTGCATGAGGCAATGGCTGACTGTATACCTAGAGTCCGAATAAGAAATCAAGTAGGGGTTAAATGGATGAATAACACCATTAAGCTTGAGCTGCACAAAAAAAAAAAAAAAAAAACTGGAGGGAATTTAAGGAGAAAAGTGACCGGTATGCACATGAACAGTATAAAGCATAGGCCAGAAGGGTAACGAGTGTGGTAAGAAAAGCAAAAGCGGATTATGAAAGAACATTAGCCATGTAGGCTAAAGAGAATCCCAAAGAGATTTTTCGATATGTTGCAAGTAAAAGAAAAAATGTATAGGGCAGAATGATTTTCAAGAATTCCGATGGTTGGGAGGTAACTGAATCAGTTGATATAGTTGAATTACTGAGCGAGCACTTTGACAAAAGTATATCATCCAGGTGGTGACATTGCAGGAATGAATGAACCAATAGCTTATATGGGAATTGTGGTGAATGAAGTGAAGGTGAATAGTCTATTACAAAACATCAATGTCAATACATCTATAGGATTGGATGGTATACCAGCTCGTTTCGTACGTGAAGCGGCTAAAGAATTGTCAGTGCCCTTGTCCATTTTGTTTAATTTGAGTCTCGGGTCTGGGGTAGTCCCAAGGGGGAGGAAAGAGGGGAAAATAGTTCTCCTGCATAAAGGAGGTTCCAAGACTTCTGTTCTAAATTACCGACCGATCAGCATATCAGGAATCGTTAAGGTCTTGGAGAAAATAGTCAAGAGAAAAATACAGGATTGGATAGATGAAAATGGGATACTGTATGGGGGACAGCATGGTTTTGTGATGGGTAGATCATGCCTCAGTTACTTGCTCACGCTTTATAACACAGTGACGGCTGAACTGGATAAGGGTAATGGGTTTACAGTGATTCTGCTGGACCTTGCTAATGCCTTTGACAGGATGCCACATGGAATTCTAATCAGTAAACTGCAGCATATGGGGATGGATATAGTGTTGGTGAGATGGATAGGAGGGTGGTTGATGGAGAGAGATATCAGAGAGTGGTTTATTCAATAGTAGAGTCCAAAAGACGGCCTGTGACTAGTGGTGTGCCGTCGGGTTCTGTTCTTGGACCACTACTTTTCAATTTGTTCATTAATGATATAGGAAAGGATCTGAGAGGAAGTGTTCATTTGTTTGCTGATGATGCAAAGTTGGGTAGAGCAATAGTGAGTGCACAGGATGTCAAAATTTTGCAAGATGATTTGGATAGTTTGGAGGTCTGGGCTAAGGTGAATGGATGTCAATTTAATGTGGCAAAATGTAAGATTATACATTTTGGGGTGAAAAGATTAGCAGCAGTATATCACATTGGTGGAACTGTACTCGAGGAGATTGATGAGGCCAGGGATTTGGGAGTGTTGGTGGATAGGGAGTTGAAGTTTAGGGGGCACATTGCAAAAGTGGCCAAATCAGCTCAACAAATCACTTGGTTGCTGAAGAATACGTTGACAAGCAGAGACAAACAGGTTATTGTTCCTCTGTATCGTGCCTTGATAAGACCACATCTTGACTGCTGTGCCCAGATTTGGGTGCCATGGTTTCTTCTTGATGGGGGAGGAGGTGGAGAGGATCCAGAGATGAATGACCAAGATGATAGCAGGTCCATGGAATGAATCTCATGAGAACAGGTTGAAGATTTGTGGGTTACAGAAATTGGTTGATAGGCAGAAAAGGGGTGATATGATTGAGATATTCAAATTACTGAAGGGTTTCTATAAGATTAATTCAGAAGATATTTTTGAGAATAGGACTGGTGGTGGGAGGACTAGGGGCCATTCATGGAAGCTGGACTTGAGTGTGGATAGCAAGGCTGTTAGAGCTAGTTTTTTACTTGGAGAGTGGTGAATGAGTTTAATAAGCTGCCAGAGTCTGTTTTGGGTGCCATGACCGTGAATGAGTTCAAGTCGAGGTATGAGAGATACTGTGTGAATGTCGAATAGTTGTTCTTGATATGATGTTAGGGCTTCCATCGATGAGTTTAAGGACTCCTTGGAGTTGCTCGTAATAATAAAATTGAACATGTGCGCCAGGACATACAAATAGTTGAAAGGGAACGCCAGACAAAAAAAAGGTAAAGAACCACTGTACTGAGGTAATTCACATTGTGAATTGGAAAAATAAGCTTATTATTATTATTACGGGCAACTCCAGGGAGTCATTAGATTCATCGAGGGAGGCCCCAAATCATATTCATCACAACTATTCTACATTCATACAGTATCTATCATACCTCGCCTTAAACTCATTCACTGTCACAGCATCTACCACAGACTCTGGGAGCGCATTCCACTCATTCACCATTCTACAAGTAAAGAACCCAGCTCTAACACCCTTACTAACCACACTTTTGCCCAGTTTCCATGGATGTCCCCTAGTCCTCCCACAACCAGCCCTGTTCTCAAAAATATCTTCTGAATTAATTTTATAGAAACCCTTCAGTAATTTGAATGTCTCAATCATATCTCCCCTCCTCTGCCTATCAACCAATTTTTGCAACCCACAAATCCTCCTGTTCTCATAAGGTTCATTCCACAGACCTGCTATCATCTTGGTCACTTGCCTCTGGATCCTCTCCACCTCCTCCCCATCAAGAAGAAACCTAGGTGACCAAATCTGGGCACAGTAGTCGAAATGGGGTCTTATCAAGGCTCGATACAGAGGAACAATAACCTGCTTGTCCACGTATTCTTCAGCAACCAAGTGATTTGATGAGCTGATTTGGCCACTTTTGCAATGTGTCCCCTAAACTTCAACTCCTTATCCACCAACACTCCTAAATCTCGTGCCTCATCAATTTCCTGGAGTACAGTTCCACCAATGTAGTAATCTGCTGCTAATCTTTTCACCCCAAAATGTATAACCTTACATTTTGCCACATTAAATTGACATCCATTCACCTTAGCCCAGACCTCCAATCTATCCAAATCATCTTGCAAAATTTTGACGTCATCTGCATTCACTATTCCCCTACCCAACTTTGCATCATCTGCAAACAAATGAAATGTTCCTCTCAGATCCTTTACTATATCATTAATGAACAAATTAAACAGCAGTGGTCTAAGAACAGATCCTTGTGGCACACCACTAGTCGCAGGCCGTCTTGTGGATTCTACTCCTGAATAAACCACTCTCTGATATCTCTCTGTCAACCACCCTCCTATCCATCTCACCAACCCTATATCCATCCCCATATGCTGCAATTTACTAATTAGAATTCCATGTGGTATCCTATCAAAGGCCTTAGCAAGGTCCAGTAGAATCACTGTAAACCCATTACCCTTATCCAGTTCAGCCGTCACTGTGTTATAATACGTAAACAAGTTACTGAGGCATTACCTACCCTTCACAAAACCATGCTGTCCCCGATACAGTATCCCATTTGCCTCTATCCAATCTTGTATTTTCCTGTCGACTATTTTCTCCAAGACCTTAACGATTCCTGATATGCTGATCGGTCGGTAATTTAGAACAGCAGTCTTCGAACCTACTTTATGCAATGGAACTATTTCCCCCTCTTTCCTCCCCCTTGGGACTACCCGAGACTCGAATTAAACAAAATGGACAAGGGCACTGACAATTCTTTAGCCGCTTCACGTACGACACGAGCTGGTGTACCATCCAATCCCATAGATGTGTTGACATTGAGGTTCTGTATTAGACTAGTTATCTCTACTTCATTCATCACAATTCCAGTATAAGCTGTTGGTTCTTCCATTTCTGCAGTGTCACCACCTGGATGATATACTCTTGCAAAGTGCTCACTCAGTAATTCCACTATATCGACTGATTCGGTTACCTCCCTACCCTCGGCATTTTTTAAGATCATTCTACCATGAACATTTTTTCTTTTACTTGCAACATATTGAAAAAACTGTTTGGGATTCTCTTTAGCCTGCATGGCCAATTTTCTTTCGTAATCTGCTTTTGCTTTTCTTACCACCCTTGTTACCATCCTGGCCTGAGCTTTATACTGTTCCTGCACCTGCTGGTCACCTTTCTCCTTAAATTCCCTCCACAATTAGTTCTTTTTTTGCAGCTCAAGCTTAATAGTGTTATTCATCCATTTAACCCCTACTTGATTTATTATTCGGACTCTTGGTATGCGGTCAACCATTGCCTCCTGCAAACACTTCTCAACCACCTCCCATGCACTATCAACATCCAGCCCTTGCAGTTTTACATGCCATGGCACTGAACCAAGCACACACCTAAGCTTGTCATACTTACCAGCCTTTTAATTCCACATGTATCCTGTCTTAATTGTAAATTCCACTCCTTTAGCCACCTCCCAAGTCATGAACTTATGGTCCCTCTCACCAATTGGTGGCATCATGGTCATGTTCGTTACAGCCACATTCTCAGTTGCAATTACTAGGTCAAGCACTCTCTGCCACCTGGTATTTTCCACTACATGCTGCCGCAGATAGTTGTCCCTTAATAACTGCATAAAATCCCATTCCTTTCTCCCATGTGCCCTCTACTCTTTCCAGTCAATGTTACCATAATTGAAATCACCCATAATAATTACCCTCCTTCCACTCATTTCTTCTCTTTGCCTATGCCTATCCCCACCATCGATTCCATCACCTGGTCTATAGCAGCAACCAATTGTATATTTTGTTCTGCTAGATTCTGTCTCACACCAAACAGCCTCACATGTGCTCTTTTCTCTATCCTGCAGTTCAACTTCTATACTCCTTGGCTGCAACTCATCAGCTATCATCAATAACACTCCTCCCCCCTTTTTATTCACCCTGTCACTCCTGAACACGCTATACCCCGTCGCATTCAATCCCACTAGCTTTATTATCTTCTGTCAGCCATGTTTGACTAATACCAACAACCTGTGACCTGAAGTGCCAACCAAGGCCAAAAACTCTTCCTTCTTGTTCCTAATACTCCTGGCATTAGTGTAAATGAATTGCAGAACCCCATTTGTCCCATCCCTACTTTGATGCCTTATACTAACTATTCCATTCTGATTTGTTGTCCTTCGTACTCGCTCGGGAATAATATACTCATTCATACACTCAACTGCCTCCCTAAAGGCTGCATGTCTACTCCCCCCCCCCCCCAATAAATCTAGTTTCCCTGATTCTGTACATCCACTTCCACATCATTCATCAACACTTTTTCAAGCCTCCGTACACCAACTCCATTCAAATGTATCCCATCCATCTTATATAAGTACTTTCGCCCGTCGAACTCATTCCACACATCCACAAATTCCACACCACTCTCCATGCATAATCCACGTATAAAGTCATTGGCAATTATGGCCCTCCTTCTAAACACTTCACTGTCATACTGCAGTAAATTACTCACCATCCTAACTCTCTCACTCTTCTCTTTTGCTACCTCAGGTAATTCCCTCACATCCTCTATCATTTCCATTTTGTCCTCTTTCAAATCATTTGTTCCTGCCACAATTATCATCTCTTTCACCCTCTGTTTTTGCACTCGAAGAGATTCGCTGACATCCTTTATGTTCGCACCCGGCTGGTACGACTTCGTCAAACTCTCAACTATCACACCTCTTAATAGTGAATCCCCATACAGCACTCGCTCCTTCATTTTATTGACGTTTACGAACATTCTATTATTTGTCGTCACAGACTTACGCCGGTTATTAGTTGGTACGTTCAGCACATATTTTTCCATACGCTCCAGTTGCCTTTTCGCTCTGTGTATCGCACCGTTCAAACGCGCAATTTCACTACTCGCATTTATTTCGCTATTTTCATTATCAATCAAATCATCCATTCGTTTTGTATTTCTACCTTCATTTACACTTTCAACGATTTTCTCACACCTATCTGGCACTGCCATGCAATTCTCTCACACCGCCATTTCTACATTTTGGCTATCGTTAACGATATCACTCTCGCCACTCGAAACATGCTTGAGATCCTCATTCTCCTTACACTTTCTGCACATATTAACTCCACTATCACCCTCTAACCAGACTCCCACCGCTCTTCGCAAAGCATACATCTCACAGACAGCACATTGCATAAATTCGTTTACATTGAAACTCTTAAACAAACATGGCGACCTGGCCGCCATTTTTTTCTTTATCGGTGCCATATGTACGCTATCTTATCTTAAAAATAATACTTAAAATAACAGAAAACATACAAAAATTGCACAGACACACCAAGAAATAAAAAGCAAACAGTACTACTTAAAATTCTAGTAAAATTGCCAATGTTAACACAAAATACTACTAATCTTTTCAGGAGCTCTCAACAAGCCGATGATCAAATCAGTGCAACACCAAGCGGATTATGACAGTATGTGCTGTATTACAAATCAGCACCTACTTAAAGATTGCTAAACCTTTTTTTTTTTTTACTTTTTTTTTTTTCTGGTATCTTTAATTATTTTTAAGATGCATGTTGATTACTTGGAAGTTATGCAAAGTGAAAGCTGAGAATGCTTGACTCTTTATGGTAGGTGTCACCTGTTTCTGTAGATTGAAATTACTTCAACTTTTAAAAACAGCAGGGCATATTTTTGAGAGAATATTCAGGCAACAAAGTTTTAGTAGGAATAAACAGTTTAAGAAGGAATTAACTTATTGAATTAATTACATAAGGTACTATCTCCTGGTTAGAAATAAAATTCTTTAAGAACTTTGTAAATAGTGACCCATAATCAAATAACTTGATAGTGAATATGACGACTTTTTATTTTTTAAAATGTTTAAATTATACAAATTTAATAAGGTCAAATTAAAATCCTCTGATGAATGAATTTTTGGAATCCTGCTAATAACTGTTATTCAAGTATTTGGTTAAATGTCAAATTGGTAATTTGTTTTCCCTAATGATTTATATTCATTTCATACATTATGAACATGAAAATATTTGCTGACAGAACTTATTTTTTTGATAACAGTGCAGTAGAAATAAATAATATACAGTGATACCCCGACTTACGCGAATCCGGAGTTATGTGGTTCCACTTTACGCCTCACCACTAGTTGTATCTTTCAGGCGCCGGCCGCATTTGTCACTGTCGCACATGCTGTGAACAAGCACTGACGTGTTTTGTGGGGTCTCCATTTATACACGATTTTTATAGTCTACAAACCTTGCGATTGTTTAATGTTATGTTCTTGATAAAAATGTTATCACATAAAAAATAATAATGTCGTCCAAAAAAGCAAGTCCAATTCTGATATAGCTAGGAAGAAAAGAAAAACATTGACTTTGGAAACAAAACTCAACATTATTAAGGATTTTGAAGGCGGAATGAAAATTTGTGAGCTAGCAAAGCAGTTCGATCTACAGGAATCCACAGTAAGAACAATCATGAAAGAAGGGTTTACAGATTTTGGAGGACATAAATTCTAATGAGGAATGAATTGTAGCCACGAGGCAAGGAATAAAAAAAATCATTAGCTTGCTATGAAGAAATTTTGCGTGACAAGAAAAAGACATTGTGCCGTCAGATGAATCTGTTAGATTTTATGAAACCATCGACATCGAAATAACTTTCTTTTTTTTATGTACGAAAAACTACAATTATGATTATATTTCTTAAAAATTATAGGTGTTTTTGTAAACCTTTTGTACCAATTGTATGTTTGTATATATAAATTACATACAAAATTATACCCCGAGTTAAGCGAATTCGACTTGCGACGTTTTGTTGGTCCCGCCTACCGCGTAACTTCGGGGTTTTACTGTATTCAATTAGATGATTTTCATTTAGGTTACATAACTAAGAAAATCACCTATTATATATATGAGATGAATAAAATAATAAGAATGACAAACATATGTTATTGTTATTATTTTGTTTTATTCTTATATTAAATGTGTCAATGTTTTTATTCCTTCCTTTGTAGGTTGTTTAAAATTTGTCTTGCCATGAGAACTCTGGTTAGGATTTATTCATGGAATGGATGGCAGAATGTCTGCATATCACATGAAGAAAGTCTGGATCTCTTAGATCATTGTCATAGCAGAATTAATTGCAGAGAAAAGAAATTTAAATATAAAAATGTTTTCATTATGCTGAAGTTACTACACTATACTGAATATATGTCTCTGTGGCACAAATAATATGAGTATTATTATCCATTTTGGTCCAGCACATGTTGCATCTTCTGGTGTTATTCCGCTTTCACCTGCATGCATTGTAGAAACAGAAACAACCCTTGATATGGGACCAGGTTTGGAGTAAGTACTTGACTGTATATTATTTCTGTGTTTTAAATCTATTTTGTTATTTTCTTATGCAGTAGAAATTCAATTTAAAATAACAAACATTTCATTGTTAGTATAACATTAAAAATTTTATTCTTTGTTTAAAATTATGGTATTGTGTCTCAAGTCTGGAGCCTCCATTGCTTAGTTGGTATAGACGAAGCCATTTGGTCGGAAAGACCTGGGTTCAGTTCCTGTCCGTGACTTCTGAGGAACCTTTATCTGGTCTCTCTATCGACTAAAGATGAGTTAACAGGTCTCATACAGAGGTGTAGGGTTTTTCCCCTGGTAACTTGGGTTTTTCATTCTTCAAAACAGACATACTGGTCCCGTGAACACACATGGCTATAGTCGTAAATACTTGTGGCAAGGAAGGCAATGGGAAATAACCTGGTTCATAATCATCTCCCTAGTATGATGGCATATCGCTATCTCCACAAGGCTGAAGGGAAGTACGAAATATGGATGATGTTTCAATTCAGAGATGATGCTTGCTTACTTTCCGAGTCCGGAACAGCAATCATATCCTCTCCATCCTAAAAACAGCGGCTTGTATCGCCTTGTCATCGACTGTCAGAATGTCATCCCTGGAGCACACATCGATTAGATCTTGGCAACATAAAAGATTTCGTCAGTTTGGGCGTCTCTGCAGTCACAGCTGTCATCATCTGCATAACCCCATTTCATCAGGTTACTTCTGCATCTAGACACTCCCACTCTAAGACGGTTCAGAGTCCTCCAGGTGCTATAGGGGTAGGTGATATCCCATACTCTTCCTTAATTATGGGGGCTTCTTGAAGTTGAACCGATTACCTCCATAGAACACGGCTTCGCTCCTCAGGTTTATGGATCAATGGTTTAGTTCTTTGCATAAAACTATGCCTCGATTTGAGTCGAGAAGCCGTGATGATATGGCTGTACATTGGATGTATTTCGTCCGTCATCTGCTTTTTTTCCTCTATCTCACCAGCCACTTGATGTCTTATGCTTGGTGGTGCTATGCCTGCTAAGGGATACAGCTTGTTGACTGGGGTTGGTCTTAGGCATCCAGTTATGATCCTAATGGTATCAATTAAAGCCACATCCACGTGTTTCGCATGGGCGGATGCCTCCCACACTGGGGCAGCATACTCCCCTGCAGCAAAAGACAGTGCCAAAGCCGAGTGAAGTACCTCAGGTTGAGCTCCCCATGTCATGCCGGTCATTTTTCTTATGATGTTATTTCTTGCATAGATTTTTCCTTTTAGTTCCTGGCAATGTACCTTATACGACAAGGTACAATCCAGCTTAACTCCAAGATGTTTGGGATTGCTGCAGTGTTCGAGGTGTTTTCCTCTCCAGACAATGTTTAACTGGTGTTTTGTGCAGATGGAAAGCACATACCTGAGTTTTGTTTGGGGTTAAGCTTCAGGCAATTGGTCTCATTATAATTGGAGAGTATTTCTAAGGCTTCTTTAAACCTCTTCTCAACTTCTTCAAAACTCCTTGCTTGATTGCATATAGCTGTATCGTCGGCATAGATAAACCTCCTCACTTGTGGGTGGGTTGGCTGATCGTTAGTATAAATATTGTAGAGCATCGGGGCCATTACGCTGCCTTGAGGTAAACTGTTCTTCTGATTTCTCCATCTGCTCGTCTTTCCTTGCAAAGTTACGTAGATTTGTCGAGTAGATTCTGGAGCATGGTTTTAACTACATTCTTGAGGTGAAAATCTTTCATTATTTGGTACAGCTTGACCAACAGTTTCTTGTGATTAACAGTGTCATATGCTGCTGAAAGATCAATAAAAGCTGCTCCAGTCACAAGCTTCTTCTCTTAACCATCTTCGATGTGCTGCGTGAGATTCAGAATTTGGCCACAGCAGGACTTTCTGGGACGGAAACTGGCTTGCTCGGGTATAAGTTTCTCGTCAATGTTTGCTGCTATTCTTTCCAGAATCATTCATTCAAAAACTTTATACAAGTGGCAGAGGAGAGAAACAGGGCGAAAATTTTTCGACTCTGTAGGTTCCTTTCCTGGTTTAAGTAAAGCTACCATTTGAGCTTTCCTCCATAATTTGGGCAACTGAAGAGATTCTACACACATATTCATCAATTTCACCAGCCATTCGATGGTTACCAGACCGAAACGCTTTATCTGTTTTGTCCGAATGTCGTCCGGGCCAGCAGCTCTATTCTCTTTCAGGTGACATATAGCTTTTCTTAGCTCTTCTTCGGAGAATGGAGAGGCTAATGAATTAGTCTCAGCTTCTTTAATGCGCGTAAGAATGGTTTTCAGTATCTTCTTGTCTGTCCTGCCATTCAATAATCGCTGGTAAGCGATCTGATTTGGCGTGACCTCTGTTACGTAAACTGGAGTTTTAGTTGGATCATTGCTTAAATTCATCACCAGTTTCCATGCTCGTCTGCTGTTCTGTTTCATATCCAAATCCTGCAGTAGCTTCATCCATCTCTTCTTTCTACCATCCGTGAGTTGATCCATCAGTTTTTTTTGCCTGCCTCAATTGTGTCTACAGCGAAAGGATCCTTGTCATATCTGATTTTATGTTCTTTTAATTGTTCCGTCTGGTCTTCATTAAGCCCAGCGATATATTGAGTTCTGTACCCTCATGGTATGTGCCGCTGAGATACTATTTTGATGGTTTTCACGAACTCTTCATAGTTACTTGGATCCACTTCAAGAGTGTTTACTGTCTGATCGAGTTCCTTCGCAAATCCATCC
This sequence comes from Typopeltis vanoorti, assembly GCF_054136105.1. Taxonomy (NCBI): domain Eukaryota; kingdom Metazoa; phylum Arthropoda; class Arachnida; order Uropygi; family Thelyphonidae; genus Typopeltis; species Typopeltis vanoorti. The sequence continues at coordinate 2,093,226 of NC_143549.1, read as the reverse complement.
CATTTTGCTTTTTTTTAAAATTAAACTGTCACTTAAAAGGTACTATTTCTGGATTGATAATGGCTCTGACTTCACAAGTAACAGGTCTGTGCTGAGTTCTTGGTATCGGCTCTTGTACTATCTTCGTCACTTGCATGGCTACTTGTTCACTGATAAAGATATTATCTGGATTATATATCCTCTTCCGCTATTGAATGATGGTCTTAACTTGGGATCGTCGATCAGCTTCAGTCCAAGCTCTCTCAGCCCAATTTTCCAGCTCAGCACCATTCCTGTCAGTAATTTTGTAGCCCCATGTTAAACTCTGACAAGTAAAGTCTCAGAGTATTATTTTAACCTTCTGAGCATTAAAGTTGGCAGGTTCTTTGAAGACAAAATCTTCATTAGGTGGCTTATATACTGATGTGATTGTGCAGGACTTGATCTCGATGGTTAATATCTCTATATTATTATGGGATGTCATATGTATAGATTTAATATCCAAGTCTGGTTTAGCAAATATAATACCATGTTTACTAAACCAGAATATAATAAAATATTTGCTAAAAATACCATATTGCTCGTGTGATCTCTCAGCTACTAATTTCATGCCATGAATTTTTGGTCTACTGCTGTTTACCCCTCAATGTGTCTCCTGGATAACTAAAACATCACATTTGCGTGTATCACATATGTCTGCTAATAAACTTCCTTTTCAGATGACAGTCCTTCAATATTTATTGAAGTCGTCTTAAAAGCTAGCCTTAAAGAAGGCTGATTTATAGTTCGCATGATTGTTCTGGTAGCTGAAGGATTAGCCAACGTTGAGTTTCAGTGTTGCCCAGGGTACGCCCGATTGTGATTTCTTAGTGATCGCTTTTGTATATAACACAATCTATGAGGAGGCTCCTTCAATGTACCCCTCAGGGATGATGATTTAACCTTTCAGTCGTGTCCGACTCTTGGTGACTTTCTAGGCAAGTGTTCTTTATTCTGTCCTGTGAAGCACTGCTTCTTTCAGTTATATGATGTTCATGTTGGTATCTGCTTGAATGGTGTTGAGCCAGCGTCTTCTTTGTTGGCCATTTCTTCTGGTTCCACTGACCATTGCCATCATCACAGACTTCTCTAGTGAGTTGGCATGTATGACATGTCCGAAGTAAGTTAGTTGCTGTCTAGTGATTTTAGCTTCTAGTGATGTTGCTGGTTTATGAGCTCCAGCACTTCTATATTTGTCACCTTGGCTCTCCATGGTATTTGGAACAGTTTCTGCCAGCCCCGCATTCCGAATGCATCAATTTTTCCTCTATCAGCCCTTTTTATTGTCCAGCTCTTGCACCCACATGTCATTATGGGAAAGACTGTAGCAGTGACTAGTCTACTTTTGGTACTTAGAGCGATATGTTTGATTTTCCATATTTTATCATGCTGACCATTGCAGTACAGCCAGAATAACCCTATGCTTGATGATTTCAGCAGTGGATCTGCCATCACGGTCAATTTTTGAACCAAGGAAGATGAAATCCTGAGCTGATTCAATTTAATTCCAGCTTTACTTCTCCACTAGCTGCTGTTGTTTTCTTTATGTTAAGATACAGACCCATTTTTTTCGCTCTTTCTCATTTTCAAAATTAGATTTAACAGGTCTTCTCTTTCTGCCAATAAGGTTGTGTCATCTGCCCTCAAGTTTCAAGTTCTTTTAATCTTGATTCTGATATTGGATGAATCCATGTCTAATTTCTTCATGATCACTTCAGCATAGAGATTGAAAAGAGATGGGGACAAAATGCATCTCTGTTTCACACACCCTTGCCGATCATGAACCAATCTGTGTCACCATAAAGTTTTCACACTGTTGCTTCCTGTTCAATATACTGCAATCTAATAAGCTTGATCAGTAGAGATGAGACACCAAGACCTGTACATGATAACTAATAATTAAGGAATTGACAGCTTACACTAGAAATATAAATTAATAAACTTTAATATATACTTTCCGATATTTCGGCAAACGGCACGTTGCCATCTTCTTGGGAACTTAATACAAAGACAAGTGCACACAAGTACTACATAACAGCAAATGAGAACCGAAGCTAGGAAGCTAACGTTTTCCTAAAGTCCTGATGGTGCTGCCTCGCGGGCTATATTAGTAGTTCTTGGCCTTTGGGCTGAAGTTCTTCTGATACATGTTTCCCAAATTTGGGACAGTCTCATGCATCCAAATTTGTTGAGGTTTGGCATGTTCCTAAGGGCTGAGGCTGATTCCATGAATAGTTTTTCATATTTGAACTTGCTGCAGTGTATTACTGTGGCTTTCTTCCATCTTATTCTGTGGCGAGTATCCAGAGCGTGGTCTGCAAGCCCAGAGTGGCTGTACTGGTGAAATCGGAGGTAATCCTTGTGTTCTGAGATTCTGATATTTGCAGTCCTGCCTGTTTGGCCAAAGTAGGACAGTTTACAGCTGCAAGGGACCTGGTATACACCAGGTAGGTCTAGGGGAAGTGGTCGGTCTTTAGTGGAGCGGATAAGGGATGCCAATTTTCTATGTGGTCTGTAACAAGTGGTCAAGTCGTGTTTTTAAGATTTTGTTGATTTTTTCCGAGGTGCCTCGGATGTAGGGAATGGTGATGGATTTAGAGTAATCTTTTTTTGTGAAGGGGAGGGGATGGTGGGTTGTGAATAACTGGGTTAAGTATTTTTTGGATTCTTTTTTTGGGGGGGGGGTAGCCATTGGCTGAGAAAGTGTCACAGATGTGATTTAGTTCAGTGGTTAGGGCTTGATCATTTGAACAGATTATTTTTGCCCTGTTGAATAACTTAATATCTTAATAACTCCATATTGTTGTGAGGGGGGTGATGGGATTGTTGGTGAATGTATCTGCCTGTATGGGTGGGTTTTCTATAAACCGAGAAAACCAAGATTCCATCAGGTTGGCGGGTGACTAGTGTGTCTAGGAAGGAGAGGTTATTGTTTTCCTCTTTTTCTAGGTGTTGGTTGTTTAAGTGTGTTAGGAAGGAGAGGAGTGAATCCAGGCCATGTGGCCAAATAGCGAACATATCATCAACGTAGCGAAGTCATATGGTAGGTTTTTGTGGGGCTGAGTTTAAGGCTTTCTCTTCAAAAGTCTCCATAAAGAAGTTGGCCAAGGGTGAGGAAAGTGGTGAACCCATGGCTGTCCCCTCTATCTGTTTGTAGAATTTTTCCTGCCAAACGAAATAGCCTGAGTTCATTGTAAACTGAAATAGTCCTATTTTGGCCAAACAGGCAGGACTGCAAATATCAGAATCTCAGAACACAAGGATTACATCCGATTTCACCAGTACAGCCACTCTGGGCTTGCAGACCACGCTCTGGATACTCGCCACAGAATAAGATGGAAGAAAGCCATAGTAATAAACCCCAGCAAGTTCAAATATGAAAGACTATTCATGGAGTCAGCCTCAGCCCTTAGGAACATGCCAAACCTGAACAAATTTGGATGCATAAGACTGTCCCAAATTTGGGAAACATTTATCAGAAGAACTTTAGCCCAAAGGCCAAGGACTACCAATATAGCCCGCCAGGAGGCACCATCAGGACTTTAGGAAAACGTTAGCTTCCTAGCTTCGGTTCTCATTTGCTGTTATGTAGTACTTGTGTGCACTTGTCTTTGTTTTAAGTTCCCAAGAAGATGGCAACGTGACGTTTGCCGAAATATCGGAAAGTATATATTAAAGTTTATTTAATTTATATTTCTAGTGTACGCTGTCAATTCCTTAATTATTAGTTATCATGTTTAACCAGCGTATAAGCCTCTCAACAAGAATAATGATCATCCACAGAGATTCCTTCACACGCAAGGCCCGCCATTACGGCAAACTGAAGCTAAAGTTATCCAGACAACGTAACCGTCTGGCATTCCTAAAATGCTGCCGGGATAATCAAGTCATCCCTAACTGTGTAAAATTTAAACACCGCTTCGTCTCACAGAAAGCTCTCCGTATCTACAACTGGACGAGCCAGGCTTTACTTCGGGAGCAAATTACCGCTACACGACATAAACAGAGCTATTTTAGCGCTAGAAAATGAGCTTTCACATACGCTTAATCACGAGCTTTGGTCAGTCCTACATGACGTCTCGTGTACGGTGGCTAATAAAGAATTCAAACGAATACGGAGCCGACGTATCAACTAGTTAGATAAATTAATAAAGAACTCGGGGTCCAAACTGAACTACAAACCAACACTGTAGTTAATCTTTCTTCAGTTATCTTGAAGCCTGAAGCACTCAACGCTCTGTCATGTGGTCACAACTTCACCATTGCTCCTAAGAAATTACTGGCCGAGGAATTAATGATCCAAATTGAATGCGGGATTTGCCACTTTCCAAACCACTTCGCCAACGATATTAGAATGGATGTAGCCTGTGTTCTCACTAAAGCAAAACCTCCAAAATCCAACATATCCATTAGTGAATACAAGTCGCTGCAAGAATTGAAGAGAAACAAAGAAATAGTGATCACCAAAGCGGATAAGGGGAACGCCACTGTGGTACTCAATCTTAATGACTACGCAGGTAAGCTCAAGGCTTTACTATTAGATCGATCCACTTACCTCCCTGTTGAATACAATCCCACCAAACTCTCAAATTAGAAAACTCCATAGGCTCCTTAAGAAGGTCACTACTTCTTGGCCTGTGGAGATTACCAACAGACTGAAACCCTATAACTCTAGACTCCCCCCCCCCTGCATATATGGGCTCCCAAATATACATAAAGAAAATGTGCCATTACGTCCCATAGTGGATGGCATTGAATCACACACTTACAAACTAGTCAAGCATTTAGCCAAAGCGCTCTCACACTATACTGGCAACACACCATCACACATAAAAAACTCAGCCCACTTCAAAGCCAGTATAGAAAACCTTACACTCCAACATAATGACATAATGGTCAGTTTTGACGTCTCCTCCCTATTCATGAATGTCCCCCTCAAAGAAACCGTTGAGCTAATCCAAGCTAAATTTTCTCCCGATATCTCAGCCCTATTTCAGTTTACAATGAACTCAGGCTATTTCGTTTGGCAGGAAAAATTCTACAAACAGATAGAGGGGGATAGCCATGGGTTCAACACTTTCCCCACCCTTGGCCAACTTCTTTATGGAGACTTTTGAAGAGAAAGCCTTAAACTCAGCCCCACAAAAACCTACCATATGGTTTCGCTACGTTGATGATGTGTTCGCTATTTGGCCACATGGCCCGGATTCACTCCTCTCCTTAACACACTTAAACAACCAACACCCTAGAATCAAGTTCACCCTGGAAAAAGAGAAAAACAATAGCCTCCCCTTCTTAGACACACTAGTCACCTGCCATCGTGATGGAACCTTGGTTTTCTCAGTTTATAGAAAACTCACCTATACAGGCAGATACATTCACCAACAATCCCATCACCCCCACCTCACAACAATATGGAGTTATTAAGACATTATTTAACAGGGCAAAAATAATGTTCAAATGATCAAGCCCTAATCACTGAACTAAATCACATCTAAATCACTTTCTCAGCCAATGGCTACCCCCCCCCCCCCCCAAAAGAATCCAAAAAATACTTAACCCAGTTATCCACAATCCACCACCATCCCCTCCCCTTAACAAAAAAGATTACTCTAAATCCATCACCATTCCCTACATCCGAGGCACCTCGGAAAAAATCAACAAAATCTTAAAAACAAGGATTACATCCGATTTCACCAGTACAGCCACTCTGGGCTTGCAGACCACGCTCTGGATACTCGCCACAGAATAAGATGGAAGAAAGCCACAGTAATACACTGCAGCAAGTTCAAATATGAAAGACTATTCATGGAATCAGCCTCGGTCCTTAGGAACATGCCAAACCTCAACAAATTTGGATGCATGAGACTGTTCCAAATTTGGGAAACATTTATCAGAACTTCAGCCCAAAGGCCAAGAACTACCAATATAGCCTACCAGGGGGCACCATCAGGACTTTAGGAAAACGTTAGCTTCCTAGCTTCAGTTCTCATTTGCTGTTATGTAGTACTTATGTGCACTTGTCTTTGTATTAAGTTCCCAAGAAGATGGCAATGTGATGTTTGCCGAAATATCGGAAAGTATATATTATAGTTTATTTAATTTATATTTCTAGTGTACGCTGTCAATTCCTTAATTATTAGTTATCATGTTTAACCAGCGTATAAGCCTCTCAACAAGAACAAGACCTGTACATGAAACACATGTACAGGTCTTTCTGATGTTCATGGGTCTTATGATACATCTTTGTTGGTGATGTGATCTCTAGTGCCTCTCCCTTTCCTGAAACTAGCTTAGACATCAGATAGCTCCTGATTGATGATCTGTTGTAGCCACTGTTGTATAATCTTCAGTAGGATCTTGCTTGCATGAGAAATCGGTGCTATTGTGTGATTGAAGCAATCTTTATCATTATCTATTTTTGATAACTGGATGAATATCAATCTTGCAAAGTCTTTAGGCTGTTTGCAAGTGGACCATATCTCTTGGCACAAAGCTGTGATAATGTTGACTGGTACTGGTTTTAGGAATTCTGCAGGTATTACTTGAGGCTTTTTTGTTTGGCATTTTTTTCATAGCCCAAGCTACTTCTCCCTTCAAGATTTTCGGCTTTCTGTCCATAAGGCCATTTTTGTTGTTTCCTTGAAGTTCAATCAGGTTGACATATAGCGCTTCTGTGTTTTCTTACCAACTGTTGATTTTGTTGTGCCATACGAAAAGTCAAAGAAAACTGATTGTTTTCTTTGACTTTTCGTATGGCACATATTTCTCAGCAATTTTGATTATAGCATCTGTAATCTTGCGCCATTGTTCTTCTTTGGCCTTTTCCATCATCATCATCAAATTCCTGCCATGTACCCTCAAGGGGGGGGTACAGGATATGATAGTACTATATGAAAAAAATTACATCATTACTAACTTCCTATCTACAATTTTCCTCCAAATCAGTCTGTTAATTGTATCATTATCAGTTAACTGTTAACATTATCAGATCTTATATTTCTATCGTCTAAGGCACATTGTACCGTATCAATCCACCTATATCTTGGTCTTCCTCTGGGTCGTTTTCCTGCCAACCTGGCAGAGAACACTTGTTTTGCTAATCTTTCTTCACCCATTCTGTTTAAGTGACCATTCCACCTGAGATTAGCTCTGCTAACGCATTCCTGGATGCTAATTTCAAGTTCTTTCCTAATATCCTCGTTTTTAATATGATATTGCCATTGATCCCATCTGTTCACGTCTATAATCTTTCTCAGGACTCTCATATCTGCGGTCTCTAGTCTTTGGTCAAGTGTTTTACTTCTGACCCAGCTCTCAGATCCATAAGTTAAAACTGGTTTGAACACTGTCTTGTATTCAGCTAATTTAGTGTTCCGACTAATTTCTCTCTTATTCCATATGAATTTATTCAATTGACTTCCTACCATACCAGCTTTGCTGATTCTGTTGTCTATTTCTATATTTATTTTACCATCTTCATTAAAAATCGTGTTTAAGTAGCTGAAATGTTTTACTTGTGACACAGGTTCTCCATTCACAACACAGTTGACATTATCAATGATTCTGCCTATTTTCATTGTCTTTGTCTTTTTATTGCTGACCTTCATACCATATCTATTACAACTATTATTCAATTTAGTGAGAGAATCTTGCAGACTTTTAGCAGATTTATTTAGAAGTATAACATCATCCGCATGAAGCAAAGAGCTGACATTAACATCTGCAATTTTGATATCATGTTTAATACTACTTTCCTTGATAATGTGATCCATATAGATAATGAATAACAGAGGGGATAATGTGCATCCTTGTCTCACACCAGATTTAACATTAAACCAGCTTCCTGTACTTCCTTCAGTTCTAACTGCTGACTTACAACTCAAATAAAGACTAAGTACTGCTTGATATAATGCCCCATTGACATCACTGTAGCGTATTGAATAGCTTCTCTCTTGGCACCTTGTCATATGCCTTTTCCAGATAAACCAAACTTAAATACAGATCTTTGTTATATTCCCATGCTTTCTCAACTATTTGTCGTAAAGTGAAGATCTGATAATGACAGCCTCTAATTGGTCTGAATCCAGCTTGTTCTTCACCAAGCTTTTCTTCCACAATTCTTCTCGAATGTTTCTCAAGTATACTTGCATAGATCTTGCCAGGAACATTCAGTAGGGAAATACCTCTGTAATTCTTACATTCAGTTTTATTTCCCTTTTTTATATATGGGTGCTATTAGAGCTCTATTCCAATCATTGGGAATTCGTCTCTCTATCCAGGCTTTCTCAACTATGCAGTGCAGCCACTGTAAGACTTTTATACCACCATACTTCAGCATTTTTGGTCGAATATCATCTATTCCTGCTACCTTTCCACATTTCAAGCCTTTGATGGCTTTTTCTACTTCAAGTATGGATATGTATTCCTGACTGTATGCCTGTTGAGTGTTTTTTACCACTGTGCTATCACTGCTTGTTTCATTTAGCAATTTTTCGAAGTAATTACTCCATAATTCAAGGATATCTTTTCTCCCATTTTCATGTCACCTTTATCATCTCTAATTCCTTTTACAGCATTCTTTCCTCCATTTCTAAGCTTCTTCAACAACCTCCAGAATATCTTACCACTTTCTTGATATTTATTTTCAATGTTCTTGCTAAAGTCCTTCCCATGACTTTTGTTTAGCCAGTTTTACACAGTGTTTAGCATTCTTGCATTTGTCTCTGTATTCTTTAACAGCACATGCTGATTTATTTGACAGGAACTTTTGATATGCTTTCTCTTTTCCTTCACTACCTCTTTAACTTCCTGAGTCCACCAGGGAGTTCTGATTTTTTTATCCTTGCAGACAACCTCACCACATGCCTCTCTGGCAGAATCAATCAATGTTTTCTTCAGAGTATGCCACTGAATCTCCAAAGTTTGATTCCTGTTCTCAAACTGTTTCATTTTTTCTTCAATAATCTTTGTTTATTTTAGTCTACAGTTCACATCTGAGAGCTGCTCAACTGTTATTCACTTTAAAACTTTCTTACATGTTATTCTTTTCAATATGAAATTCAATTTTATCCTGCTCAAGACTAAATAGTGATCACTTCCAATATCAAATCCTCTGTACACTCTGGTGTCCTGCACCAGGGAGAAAACATCGCTATCAACAATAACATAGTCAATGAGACTTTTCTTATTCCTTTTCCATTGAAGTAGAGTAAGTGAAATCTGTTCTTCACCTCCACATCATACATTGGTGATCTTTTGTTGACATTGAACTTTCTCTGGATGATGTCTTTCTTTTTTCTTGCACAGCTTCTGTGCTGCAGTCGACACCAGGTAGTGCCTTTGCAGAGGCAGTGGAGCTTTTCCAGTGCTGTTGGCATAAAATGAAGTCAATCTGGTTCTGATGTTGTCTATTTGGTGAGGTCCACATGTACAAATGTTGTTTATGTTAGATAAACCATGTGTTCACAATGCTGAAGTGATTTTCCTGTCAGAATTGCCCGAGATGATCACCAGCTTCATTCCTTTCACCTAACCCAAACCTGTCTATTATCCTTGCATCTTCTCCTTCACTTACTTTTGTGTTGAAATTGCCCATAACATGTTTTAGGTCTTTCTTTTGTATTTGATTTAGAGCATTTTGAAGTTCATCATAGAATTGTTCTATTTTGACTTCACTTGCATCTGAAATTGGCGCTTAAACCTGTGGTAGAGTGGTGATGTTGACCAGTATGCCACTAATTCTGATGGTTATTATAAGATCACTATGTGCTCTGTGATTCTCAACACATCTAGCCACCTGCTTTTTTGCAATGAAGGCAACTCCCCTTCTTCTAACACTGTTGCTTCCAGAAAAGTAGACTGTAAATTTGTCAGACTGAAACTGACCATTTCCTGTTCAGTGTAATTCACTGATATCAAGGATTGAAACAAACTATTTGATTTTTAAGACCATGGATTTAATAAACATTTATACAAATTGTCTACTAGTTTTGCTAGCTGTGTCTAGCTTTGTCAAGACTAGGAAGATAATGCTAGTATTAAATGCAAAAAAACAAAAGAATGAAGTAACGGTTTAAAAACAGTTAGACAAATTGGAGTGCACGTACGCATTGGGCGTGAAAACGTAGTTATTGTTATTAAGTCGCCTTTTATAATTTTTTTGCATAATTTAGTTCTGTTAAACTTAATGAATTTAACAGATTTTTCCACATGTCTTTTAATATTATTCCCTGGTTTCTATTGAGATTATTTCCTGTTCGTAGGACCACTAATTCCTGCAGCTTCTTTAAAAGTTCTACATCTAAAATCCTCTTCGATATATGGCATGGAACTGTTATCCCAATCTATTGAATGGTTTGAAGTTGAGAAATGATGTGCTAACCCTGAGGTGTCTGTTCTATTATGATAAACTATAAACACCTGCGTATTTGTAGAAAGCGACGCTATCCTTAGTGGACCTTAATAACTGTCTTGTAGTTGTAAGTAGGTTTAAAAACAACTCCGATGGTAGAAGGTCTCGTGATTCTTGCTCTTTTGGTGGATAGCGTCACTTTCTACAAATACGCAGGTGTTTATAGCATAGCATACCATGTACGTGTGGACTTGCCTACATAGGCCAAACTTCAAGAAGCCTAGAAATTCGAAAGAAGGAACATGTGGGAGATGTCAATCATAATATAACAGACACCTCAGGGTTTGCACATCATTTCTCAACTTCAAACCATTCAGTAGATTAGGATAACAGTTCCATGCCATATATTGAAGAGGATTTTAGATGTAGAACCTTTAAAGAAGCTGCAGTAGTCCTACGAACAGGAAATGATCTCAATAGAAACCAGGGAATAATATTAAAAGACGTGGAAAAATCTGTTAAATTCATTAAGTTTAACGGAACTAAATTACGCAAAAAATTATAAAACACGACTTAATAACTAAGTCTTCACGCTTAATGCTTGTGATGTCACGCGTGCACTCCAGTTTGTCTAACTGTTTTTAAACCGCTACTTCATTATTTTGTTTTTTTGCATTTAGCATTACCTTCCTAGTCTTGACAAAGCTAGACAGTTACAGCTAGCGAAACTAGTAGACAATTTGTATAAATGTTTATTAAATCCATGGTCTTAAAAATCAAATAATTTGTTTTAATTTTAATGAAAAGGACCAAATAACAACTTTCAGTAATACCAAGGATATCTAAGTTTGTTCTGCTCATCTCATGTTTCACATTTTCTGGTTTTCCAAGGGACATGATTCTGATATTCCATCTTCCAATTTTGTAAAATTTTGTGCAGTGCAGACTGTTTATACCATCATGGGCACCACAACTATTGGGCTTCCTGTAGCATTTAACCCAACTGCATCATATATTCTCTGACTACTAGGCACAAGTCCTTGTGCCTAGTAGTCAGAACCAGTAGCACCCAGAATGCTCCAGGCCTACAACCTACAGTCACCTGTAGGTTGTAGGCCTGGAGGGTTCACTGTTGGTATCCATATTTGAAGCATGTTGAGTTCTTGCCATAAAGTATTCTGGTGAAGTTCTTTTTATAGGTTAGTTCACCATTGCTTTCCCCAACCCTCCCCGTTTATCTGGGCTTGGGACCAGCATATGACTGGGTTCCCAGTTCAGTACACATTGTCAGTCTTTCAGGTTGGTATGGTAGGATTATGGTTCATAAATTTATATTAATTTCTAAGTATTATATTACTCATGGGGTCATTTAAAAATAAACGAAATAACTGGGAGGATTCCTCCACATTGCCTTTCAGGAATGCTGAGAACTAACTGCAGCTTCTAACTTAATGTCCAGTCCTTACCTTCGTGTGCTGCACCCCAGTTAATAGATATCTATTGGGTACTAATAAATGAGGATGGGCTGGCAATTTGGGATGTAGCTGACCAAATTGCACTTTTTATTGGCTTAAACCATATGATTGCCACAAATGCATATGATAGTACAACATTATAAGATTTCATGCCAATTGGAGGGTGTCATCCAGTTAAACAAGACATTGCTGTTTTTATCAAGGAACCAGGGCAAACAATGAAAAGTTAATTACTGAAACAAACTCCAGCTCAACATCCAGAAGAAGGAGAATGAACCCAATGTCAGAAGAATTGAAGATAGGAACCATTAGTATAAGGAGTATTAATGGAAAGGAAATGAAACTTGTAGAAGAATTGGAAAAGTACCATATGGACATAATTGGCATTACTGAGACAAAGAAGACAAAGACAGGTGAGATCTTACTAAATAATAAGTATAAGATGTTACATTCAGGCAATAATGATCAAGGAGAGGAAGGAATAGTAGTGAGAGTATTCAGCACCAAACATGAAGATAAACTTCTTGATTGGAAGTCAGTTTCAAATAGAGTTATGTGGGCTAACTTCAAAATGGGGAAATGGGCAATGAAACCTATTTGTGTCTATGGTCCCATAAGGAAAAGCAGAGGAATTTTTTGAGTCATTAGAATGAAATGGCAGCTGACAAAAAATAAATGGAAAAAGTGGTCCTTGATGGAGATCTGAACAGCACAGTAGGAAATGAATCCCACCAGGTATATACGAACATTTTGGGAAAATTGGAGAAAAGGACAAAGCTAATAATAATGGTAAGTATTTGCTGGACTTCTGCTCAGGACATAAACTAGTCATTACTAACACAATGTTCCGACATAAAAGGTATACAAAAGTCAACAGAGAATTTTAAATTTAAGTGGCTGTTACTTAATTTTGGGGGCTTATGGGTCAAAGCTATATATATGAGAGGAGACCTCCACACAGCATTTTAAAGGAATGCAGAGAACCGACCATGGCTTCTGACCTAATGTTCAGTCCTCAACTTCTCATGGTGCACCCTGTTGGGAATCTACTTGGATACTGAATGAACGAGGATGGGCTGGCAATTTGGGGTTTAGCCGACCAAATTGTATTCTTATTGGTTAAACCAAAATATAGAATGATGGTACAACATGACAGAATTTCATGCCGTCTGGGGCATCAACTGGTTAAACAAAATCCCATTGTATTTGCCAGGGAATCAGGGCAAACAGCAAAAAGTCAGCTACTGGAACAAATCCTAAAGCACACCTGAACTCAACACCACTAGAGGTCAAGATCGGTACTATCAACATAAGAAGCCTGAATGGTAATGAAATGGAGCTAGCTGAGGTAATGGATAAGTACGAGATCTACATAATACGGGTGACTGAAAGAAAAAAGGCAAAAACTGGTGAGATCTTTCTGAGCAATAAATACAAAATGTTATATTCAGGCCAAGGAAAAGGAGTAGCCATAGTATTCAACACAAAATACTAGGCTAATTTTCTTGAATGGCAGACAATCTCAAGTAGAGTAATGTGGGCAAATATGAAAATGGGAACTGGACAATGAGACTTATTTGTGCCTATGGCCCCACAGAAGGTTCTCCTAAGGTAGAAGTGGAGGAATTTTTTGAGGCTTATGAAAAGCAATTGACACAATGAACAAGGAAAAGTTGGTCCTTGTTGGGATCTAAATAGCAGAGTAGGAAGTGATTGTCAGACATTCAGAAATATTTTGGAAAAATTTGGAGAAAAGAGCAAAGCTAATAATAATGGCAAATACCTATAGGATTTCTGCTCAGGACATGGGCTGGTTATTACTAACACAATGTTCCAACATAAAAATCTGCACAAATTCATATGGAGAGAAGAGGCAAGGAATAAAAAAAGTCTCATTGACTTTTCTTATTCCTTGTTATTGTAGATAGTGATATTTTCTCCCTGGTGCAAGACACCAGAGTGTACAGAGGATTTGAAATTGGAAGTGATCACTATTTAGTCTTGAGCATGATAAAATTGAATTTCACATTGAAAAGAAGAACATGTAAGAAAGTTTTAAAGCGAATAAAAGTTGAGCAGCTCTCAGATGTGAACTGTAGACTAAAATACACAAAGATTATTGAAGAAAAAATGAAAGAGTTTGAGAACAGGAATCAAACCTTGGAGATTCAGTGGCAGGTCCTGAAAAAAAACACCGATTGATTCAACCAGAGAGGGATGTGGTGAAGTTGGCTGTAAGGATAGAAAAATCAGAACTCCCTGGTGGACACAGGAAGTTAAAGAGGCAGTGAAAGAAAAGAAGAAAGCATATTAAAAGTTCCTCGCAAGTAAGTCAGATTGCTCTGCCAATTGACCAACCTTTGCCAGCGAAGGTTGGTCGATTGGTAGAGCCTCTGCTACTAATGGCTCATGCCAAAAGTTAAGCAAGTTTGAACGGGGTTAGTAGTTGGAAGGGGTTCGATTGTTCTATGCTGTTGGCACACTCCCCCTCAGTGAGTCTTTGTACTCCCTGGAGGTGTTACATAATAATAATAATTGTGCTCTTAGAGAATACAGAGACAAATGTAAGAAAACTGAACACTGTAAAACTAGCTAAACAAAAGTAATGCGAAGACTTTAGTAAGAACGTAGAAAATAAATATCAAGAAGGTGGCAGGATATTCTGGAGGTTGTTGAAGAAGCTCAGAAATGGAGGAAAGAGTGTTGTAAAAGGAATTAGAGATGATAAAGGTGACATGAAAACAGGAGAAATAGATATCCTTGAAGTATGGAGTAATTACTTCGAAAAATTGCTAAATGAAACAAACAGTAATGACAGATCTCTTCTTCTTCTTTGGTGCATCAATCCGAAAATTGGTAAATATAGCAGCACATCACAACATCCTGTCTTGTGACTTCCTTTTTATCTCTTCATAACTCTTAGCGCCAGTTAGCATCATTATGTTATTTATATATGAAATTCTTAGTCTGCCTCGTGGCCTGTTTCCTTCTACAGTCTCCTCCATTATTTCTGTAATCAGTCCCCCATGCCTCAAATCCTCCATTTGAGGCATGGGATTTGAGGCAGGCCTTTTTTTTCTCTTATTGACGTGTTTCATTAATGACTGCTCTTCATGAACTATATTCAGAACTTCTTCATTACTTTTCTTTTCTGTCCAACTAATTTTCATCATCTTTCTCCAGCACCAAATTTCAAATGCCTCCAACTTTTTCATGTCTTGTTTTGTCAGAGTCCAGGCCTCACAACCATATAATGCAATGCTCCATATGTATGATTTCACTAGCCTTTTTTTGAGCTGGATGCTAAGTCCTTTACTGGTAAAAATGTTTCTTCTGTTCTAGAATGCTTTTTTGGCTAGGATTATTCGTGCTTTAATATCTGATTATTTTCTTCCATCTTTTGTGATAAGACTTCCATGATGTTTAAAAGAGGATACCTGTTGTAGTAGGTTATTATTTATTTCCAGGTTTATTTTCATTGGATTTGCTTTCTTGTAATTAATAATTTTGTTTTCTTATAATTAATTTTTAGGCTGTACTGTGTGAAGATTTCTTCCATCTTTGTAAGGGTGGCTTTCAGTTTGTTTTCGTTATCAGCTAAAACTGCTATATCATCCGCAAACCGTAGCCAGTTAATATCAATTCTATTTATCTTAATTCCGGTTGATATTAGTTCTTTCAGTTTATTTATTGCATCTTCAGTGTACAGATTAAACAATATGGGTGAAAGAGAGCGCCCCTGTCTTACAACTCTACGTATTTTTGCTATTGCGGTTTTTGTTGTATTGTTGGCTGCTTCTATTAGGGCTTCTTGATGCTTGTAAAGATTAAATATGAGCCATCTATCTCTCCAATCTACCTTTATTGTTTTTAGGAGGTGAAACATTTGATTCCAGTCAGTACTATCGAAGGCTTTCTCCAAGTCAAGAAAGACTATCAGAGTATTTTGATTCTTCTCCAATCTTCTTTCAATAACTGTTCTTAGAGCTAGGATTGCTTCTCTTGTCCCCTGCTATTTCCTGAATCCAAACTGGTCATTGCCAACATATTCTTCAACCTTCTTTATTAGTCTTTTTTGTATAATTTTGAGTAGTATTTTCGAAGCTTATTGTTCAATGATTTTCACACTGTTTGCATTATTTACTTTAGGAATGGGTATGATAGAGCATTGTGTAAAATCTTTGGGGATGATCCCTGTTTCATAAATATCCTTTATGAGCTTGAAAAGGTATGAGTTAGTTATGTTTCTTGAGTATTTTATTAATTCTGAGGGGATGTTATCAGTGCCCGGCGCCTTGTTGGCTGACAATTCATTCAGTGCCCATTCAAATTCATCTTTTAATATAATTGGACCAATTTCTTCCATATCAAGCCTTGTTTCATCTTCTATAGCCTTGGCATCTAGATCTTTTCCACTATATAGATCTTCTAAGTACTCCTTCCATCTTTCTGAAATTTCTTCCTTATGTATGTTCCCCTGTTTATTTTTGATAATTGTACTTCTTGTCTTGTTTTGCTGGCTTATTCCTTTTATAATGTTATAAGCTTTATCGATTCTTCCAGTCTTTGTTAGATCTTCTATTTCTTTACATTTCTCCATATACCATTGTTCTTTTGCTTCTTTACACTTTCTGTTTATCATATTTTTTATATCTTTATATTTGTCTTTGCTTTCTTCATTTAGGGAGGTTTTGTATTTTCTTCTTTCATCTATTAGATCTAGAATGTCCTGAGTGATCCATGGTTTTTTAATTTGCTTCTTCCCTAATCCTATGCAGTCATTGGTGGCCTTGATGATTGTATCCTTCAAATGAGTCCATTTTTCCTCTATGTTTTTCTTTTCCCTCTCTCCAGTTTTAATGCTTTCATCAGTTTGCTGTTTATAGTTTCTATGGTTTTCCTCTGTTTTCAGGTTATTTATGTTCCATTTGGGCCTTTTCCTTGGTTGTGACAACTTTTTAAATTTCAGATTACATTTCAATAAAACCAAATTGTGGTCACTATCAACATCAGCTCCCGGGTAACTTTTGCATGGTTTTACTTGATTTTTAAATCTATTTCTTGTCATAATATAATCTATTTGGTACCTTCCTATATCCCCTGACATTTTCCAAGGTATACTTGGAAAATGGAATTGTACAAAGCTAGTATGGTACAGAAATGAATGAGGAGATAGATCGGTGGCAGAACTCCAAAAGTCTATCTCCTCGTTCATTTCAGCATCCAATTCCATACTTTTCCACCTCTCTACCATCTTTGCCTTCACCAAGGACTGCATTCCAATCCCCCATAACAATAAGATTATCTTCCTTCTTAGTGATGACAGCACAGTGGTAAACAACACTCAACAGGCATGCAGTCAGGAATACATATTCATACTTGAAGTAGAAAAAGCCATCAAAAGCCTATAATGTGGATAGGCAGCGGGAGTACATGATATTTGACCAGAAATGCTGAAGTATGGTGGTATAAAAGTCTCACAGTGGCTACACTGCATAGTTCAGAAGGCTTGGACAGAGGAATGATTGGAGCAGAACTCTCAGAGTACACATATATATAAAAAAGGGAAATAAAACTGAATGTGAGAATTACAGAAGTATTTCCCACTGAGTGTTCCTGGTGAGGTATATGCAAGTATACTTGAGAAACGGTTGAGAATGATTGTGGAAGAGAAGCTTGGTGAAGAACTAGCTGGATTCAGGCCAAATAGAGGCTGTCAGGATCAGATTTTCATTTTTCAACAAATAGTTGAGAAATCATGGGAATATAACAAAGATCTGTATTTAAGTTTTGTATATCTGGAAAAGGTATATGACAAGGTGTCAAGATAGAAGCTATTCAAAATGCTACAGTTATATGGTGTCAATGGGACATTATATCAAGCAATATTTGGTCTTTATTTGAGTTGTAAGTCAGCAGTTAGAATTGAAGGAAGTACAGGAAGATAGTTAATGTTGAATCTGGTGTCAGACAAAGATGTACATTGTTCCCTCTGTTATTCATTGCCTATATGGATCACATTATGAAGGAAAGTGGTATTAAATCTGATATGAAAATTGGAGATGTTAATCTCAGATGTTTGCTTTATGTGAATGATGTTATACTTCTAAATAAATCCACTAGAAGTCTGCAAGATTCCCTGACTAAATTGAATAACTGTTGTAATAGATATGGTATGAAGGTCAGCAATAACAAGACAAAGACAATGAAAAAATATACAGAAGCATTGAAAATATCAACTTCATTGTGAATGGAGAGCCTATAGAACAAGTGAAACATTTCAGCTACTTAGGCATGATTTTTAGTGAAGATGGTAAATTAAATATGGAACAGAATCAACAAAGCTGGTATGGTAGGAAGTCAATTGTATAAATTTGTATGGAATAAGAAAGAAATTAGTCAAAACACTTAATTAGTTTTATACAAGACAGTGTTCAAGCCAATTTAACTTATGGATCTGAGAGCTGGGTCAGAAGTAAAATACTTGACCAAAGACTAGAGACCGCAGATATGAGAGTCCTGAGAAAGAGGTGTGTGAACAGATGGCAGCAATGGCAATATCATATTAACACGTTCGCTGCCAACTACGAGTATACTCGTAGTGGGTAAACCTGCTTCACAAGCCAGCTATGAGTATACTCGTATGACGCTTACCTCCGGGAACGAGATTATTGTAGTGACCTTGAAGAAGTGAAAATCCTTGGCTTGTGGGGCTAGCATCAAAACTATGTATTCTCATAGACCGTATATGCTCTGTACAAGCCAACTACGAGTATACTCGTAGGACGTTTACCTCCGGTAACGAGATTATCGTACTGACCTTGAAGAAGAAAAACTGCTCGGCGTAGGGGAACAGACCATGCCAAAGTAGCGTGGCAGCGAACGTGTTAAAAACGAGGATATTAGGAAAGAACTTGACATTGTCAGCATCCAGGAATGCATTAGCAGAGCTAATCTCAGGTGGTATGGTCACTTAAACAGAATTGGAGAGGAAATATTAACAAAACAAGTGTTCTCTGCCCAGCTGGCAGATAAAAGATCCAGAGGAAGACCAAGATATAGATGGATTGAGACTGTAAAAAGTGCCTTAGAAGATAGAAATATAAGATCTGATAATGTTTGAGTCTTGACAGGTAACAAACTGATTTGGAGGAAAATTGTAGATAGGAAGTTAGTAATGAAAATTTTTGTGTCAATTTTAAATAATGATGTAAATTTTTCATGTAGTACTATCATATCCTGTACCCCTTGAGGGTATATGTCAGGAATTTGATGATGATGAATACTTAATTCTAAGGCAGGATAAAAATGAACATCTCACTGAAAAGAACGGTATGTCAGAAAGTATTAAAAAGAATTAAAGTTGAGCAGTTTTTACATGTAAATTGTAGAATCGACTATGGAAACATTGCTGAATAAAAAATGAAACAAATTGAAAATAAGAAACAAATCTTGGAGTCTCAATGACAAACTCTGAAGAAGATATTGATTAAATTAACTGGGGGGGGGGTATGTGGTAATGTTGTTTGTAATGATAGAAAAATAAGAATCCCATTGTGGACACAAGAAGTTAAAGAAGCAGTCTTTGAAAAGAAGAAAGTGTATTAAAAGTTTTTAGAAAATAAGTAGGGAGATGCCCTAAAAGAATTCAGAAAAAATATAAGAGATAGCTAAGCTATGTATAAAAGTAGTTACAGTAGCAAAGAAATTAATCCGAACACATACCTGGCCCACAAATTTTCTATTTAATTAATGTCAATAGAGTTACTTGGCTACTGAAGCAATTGGATGTTGTGATTTTGGAGGAGCTCTCTCACTTTTCTGAATCATGGCATGAAGCAAAATCCTATTGCAAGATGAGTTCTTGTCTTTCTGGATCTGTGGGGCCACTTTTTCTCTAATATTTTTATGTATTGGTCACTTTTCGTCATACTATCAACATGCACAAGTGATCCTTGACTGTCACGTGTAAAACAACCCCAGAACATTTTTTTAGCTGGGTGTTTAGGAGCTTGTTAAAGGTGGGTGGGAGAAGTCTTATCATCCACTGATTTACAAACATAGGATACTCTCTTTGGACAAAGAAATGGTTCTCATCTGAGAATATGGCTTTTTTTTTTAACTTCTCAACAGTCCAATCTTTGTATGCTTTTGTCCACTGGATACTTTTGTCCTCTTTTTCTGCATAGCCTTCATCAATAGTTGATTCTTTTTTGGTCTGTGGGCAGTTCGACAGACTGTTATGTCAGAAACATTAATCCCACTAGATGTCAAGCTTCTATTTAAGTCTACATTGGCAGCTGAAAATCTTGGATTCATTTTGCTTTTTTCCAACTAGTAAACAATTTTGAGTAATTGTAGTTTTCCTTTTCTGTTCAGGATAAAAGGTACCTGTCTCCCTAAACGTCTATAAAATTGCATTAACAGTATCCAAACCAACAGTGCATTCATTGGTAATTTGTCTTTGAGTCATGGATATGTGCTGAGAAAGAGTACACTTTTTTTAACGTTTTTTCTTGGAGATGTATCCATTTTATAGCTACACAAAATGAATAAAACACTATGAATATTAATTTGTTTACACTATTAAAAACACACAACACTATTAATAAATATTGTAGAGACAGTTAAAACATGCAGAATAGTGAACTAAACCCAAAACTGAAAATAGTAAACCGAAACCAAAATTATTGTGTACTGAAACCAAAACCAAACCAAAAACTTGACGAAAATTTGGCTTGTTCAGATTAATTTGTTCGCTATTATAAATAAAAGGTCATGAGAAGATTTTGGTAAGAATATAGAAAATAAATAAGGGAAAGGTGGCAAAATATTCTGGAGACTATTGCAAAAACTCAGAAACAGAGGAAAGATTAATCGAAGATAATAAAGGTGACATGAAACTGAAGATAAGGGATATCCTAGATGACTGGAATAATAACTTTGAAAGACTGTTAAACAAAACAAGCAGTGTGATAGAACCATACTACAAAATTTTTAAGAGGAATGTGAAGAGGAGTACATATCAATACTTGAGGTAGGAAAAAATCATGAAAAAGTGGAAATATGGAAAGGCAGCTGAAGTAGATGCAGGACCGGCACATAGTATTTTTCTTGTGTGTGCGATTAATGTTCGGCACCTTTCCAAAAAAGTTTTTTTTGAATAAAGTGTGAATAAAACTAACAGGAAATGAAAAACAAATGAAAACCGCTTTGCAGTATAATGTTACCTACGGATTAGTCCTGCTTATACAAATTTTTTCAAGTTATATAAATTTTAAAAATAATATAAGATAGTAATATAAAGTTAAGAGATTTATTCAAATATTCTTTACATTAATTTTTTATTAATAAATAAATTTTAAAGATTCAACAAAAATAGATAAGAGAATTTTACAAGAATGTTTCGCATTGGACTCGAGAGTTCACTGATTATTTGTGTCGCTGACGCCGCCCTAACAACCCGCTACTATAACAGGCTCGAATGTCGAGAAGAATGAGTTATCAGTAGTAAGCCAACTTTTAGGGCCAGACCACATGCATCCGATCTGATTAAAATTAGGGGCCCTTACACGGAACTCAACAATTAATCATAAGTTGATTTATGATACATCAAAAAATAAAGAACTATTTTAGGTGTATTTTTGTAAATTTTAATCAAAAATTACAGTGATATAATTGGGTCCAGGATACAATTTCAGAATTTATTTGTTCATTTTTCTGGGAAGATCTGAAGGGGCCCAAACGGAAGATGACGTACATTCATAATTATATGTACCATTCATTGTTCGTTTAAACTCTTATCTCATATTTTTTGGCATCTTTTAGGCACCTTTTCTTCTGCGGCGCCTGTGTATATTGCACACTTCGCACATGCTACCAGCCGGGCCTGAGTAGATGATATTTGATCAGAAATTCTTAAGTATAGAGGTATAAAAGTTTTGCAATGGTTACACTGCATAATTCAGAGTTCATGGTCAGAAGGTTGAATTCTAAATGATGGTAGGAGAGCCCTCATAGTTCCCATTTGTAAAAAGGGCATAAAGCAGAATGCGAGAATTGTAAAGCAATTTTTATAAGTGTTCCAGATAAGATTATGCAAGCATACGAGGTTGAGAAAAATTGCAAAAGTGAAACTTGGAGAAGAACAAGCTGGCCACATAGAGTTTGTCAAGATCTGATTTTCAGTTTATGACAAATAGTTGAGAAATCATGGGAATATGACAAGCATCTGCACTTTGCTACTTTTGTTCATCTAAAAAAGCATTCATCAAGTTACCCATATAAAAGCTTTTCAAAAACACTAAACTGAACCTTATACAGAGGAATTGAAGAAAATAGAGAAATATGATTTGATGTAAAATCAGGGACTAAGACAAAGATGCACATTATCTCCACTCTTATTCATCATCTATATAGATAACATTATGAAAGAAAGTATCATTAGGCCTGATATTAGAAGATATTAGAAGAATTACTAGAAGATATTAGGCCTGACAGAAGAATTGGAGATATCAAACTTAGCTCTTTGCTTTATGCAGGTGATGTGGTACTCCTAAACACATGTATTGCGAGTCTCCAGGATCCTCTAACTAAATTGAATAACAGATGTAAAAAAATTGGCATGAAAATCAGCAATAAAAAGACCAAAACAATGAAAATAGGCAGGAGCATAGAAAACTTTAGAACAAGTAAAATATTTCAGTTATTTAGGAACAGTTTTTAGTGAAGATATCAAGTTTAATCTGAAAATAAAACAACCGAATGGTGGTTTGGCAGCTGAATAAATTTATATGGAATAATATCCAATATTTATATGGAATTCAATTCTAATATCAGGCCTAATGATACTTTCTTTCATAATGTTATCCATATAAATGATGAATAAGAGTGGAGATAATGTGCATCCGTGTCTTACCCCTGATTTTACATCAAACTATCTTTCTCTATTTTCTTCAATTCTAACTGCTGACCTATAACTTAAATATAGACTATGTATGGCCTCTCTCTTTACGGGTCTTTGGACTCCTTGGAGGTGTCACATAATAATAATAAATAAGAGACAGAAATTACCAAAACACCCAAAGTAGCAGTATACAAGACATTATTCAAACCAGTTTTAAGTAATGATCTGAGAGTTGGGTTAGAAATAAAGCACTTGATCAAAGACTAAAGAACACGGATCTGAGGGTCCTGTTGATGATTTTGTCTTCTTACACTCCTAATTTTTCTCAGGACTCTCATATCTGTGATCTCCAGGTTTGATGTTTTATTTTCAACCCAGTGCTCTGATCCATACGTTAAAATTACTTCAAATGCCGTGTTCTATACTGCCTGTTTAAGTAGTTTGGCTAATTTCTCTTTCCATAGAAATTTATTTAGCTGGCTTCCCATTATATCCCAGCTTATTCTTGGCAATATATTCTTATCAAGAATAAGCAAAGTTGTTTTATATTATTGTTTTTAATATTTTACCCAAGCAGAAGCAAACAAAGTTTATGCATGAAGTATCTTCACAAGTAGGCTAGACATGTATGGATATACGGGATTACTTGTGTGCACACATTCCATTCATATGGGAAAGTGCCAATCTAGACTGGTTTCAATCTTCATTCAGGTCTCATCAGTGCTAAACCCATGAATATACTAAGGTTCAATCAATTCAGATTTCATCTATTTTCTGTATGCAAGTAGTAAAATGTGTATCACTGTATTATAGAGTACTCTATTATTTTAATAATATGGTGACAAAGTTTTTTTCTTGGTTACAAAGTATATTACTTAACAAGAAATTATACATTATGAAACTTATGGAAACAACTACTGTGTTAGAATAAAACTTTAGTTTAATATAAACCAAAATAAACACTCGACGTTTTGACCTTCACATTAAGGTCATCATCTAGAGTATACATATATATACAAAGAAACAAGCTGCACTACAATCTACATGGCATACAAAGGTTACTGACCAACCATTACAAGTATTGGTCTGACCTTTGGTGAGAAAAAATAAACTTACTACATCAAAGCTAGAGTCCTATTATTATTGTTATCTATTAGGTTACAAAATTAAATTAGCTGGAGAGTAACATGTTTACAAAAAGGAAAAATTAATAAATAATAGATAAAAATAAAAGATTACTTATATAAGTATTTATATAAATTACAACCAACTGATATGGATAGTGACCAATAAAAACTGAAAAAATTGCTTAGAGTCCTAAAGTCAGAGTTTACTAGAAACTAATTGGGCTGAATGTTGCCATCCAAATTTTTGGGATTTTTATGCTACCGTTATTGTTAAGATTAGGGTGGTTTATCAAAATTTCATAGGCTTCTTTAAATTTCCCTTCATACCAGGATTTTGTATGATGTAACAAGCTCGTACTTTTCCAATCAATTTGGTGTAGGGTGTTAAGAGCGTGATATGAGAGGCCTGCTTCACCAAAATTGTTAAATTTAATGTGTCGTTTGTGCTCTTTTTTACGGATGGGGATTGTACGTCCAGTTTCTCCAGGGGAGAGGATCCTTAGAGGAGTTGAATATTTTAAAGGTGGTTTAAAAGTTGCATTAAGATTGTAATGGTGTAGGATTCTATTAATTTTTTCTGATAACCCTTTAATGTATGGGATAGCTATGGTTTTACTATAATCTATATTATTTTTTGATGAAGTTTTATGAAGAATTTTATCAATAGTATTTTTGCTATAGCCATTATTTATAAATGTATTGCTAATAATTTTTAATTATTGTTTAAGAGCTTGTTCATTAGAGCAAATTGTTATAGCTCTGTTTTTGAGAGTTAATGACTCCAAATTTTTATGAAGGGTGGTGATATGAGTTAGCATGTATATATTGGCTAGTATGTGTATGTTTGCAATAAACAGTGGATAGACAGCCTGAGGGAAGACGCGTGACTAGTATATCCAGGAAAGGGAGCGAGTTCTGAGTTTTGTAGTGCAGCTTGTGTCTTTGTGTATATATATGTGTATACTCCAGATGATGACCTTAATGTGAAGGTCAAAACGTCGAGTGTTTATTTTGGTTTATATTAAACTAAAGTTTTACTCTAACACTGTTGTTGTTTCTATAAGTTTCGTAATGTATTCTGATCACTGTGTAAGCATGAAGGAAAGGATTAACAAGAAATTATATTGTTTGAATCCTTTAACCAAGCATAAGCAATCAAAGTTTGCACGTGAAGTTGCTTTTGCAACTAGTCTACTTGTATATAGAGGCTGTTTACTTCATATCAAACTTGATATAGAAACTTGCAAGTTTCTATAATTTTACAAGCACCTTCATGGAGTTCATAGGCTCATCATGGAAGGTCCACTTAAAAAACGTTTTAAGTGGACCTGCTGATTATTGATAATCAGCAATTATCAATACTTTTACCATATTTGCTATATTTTGCCTTGAAATCATTCACTGACAAAGTACACACAACTGACTCTGACAACCTATTCCACTCATTCGCCACTCTTCAAGCAAAAAATTCCTGATTCCATTAATAACCACCCTCTTACTTAATTTCCACGGATGATCTCTAGTTTTCCTCACATTATTCATTCACTGAAATATTTCATCCACGTCAATCCTAATCAATCAACCAACATTTGTAACCCACAAATCTTCAATCTCTTCTCATATGAAGCATCACACAGTCCTGCCATCATCTTGTTTCTTTCCTCTGAATTCACTCCACCTCAACCACATCTTCAAGAAAACCAGGCGACCAGATCTGTGCACAGTGGTCCAGATGAGGCTTTATCAAAGCCTTATAAAGTGGAATAAGAACTTTCTTATCCCTGCTTGTCAGGGTATTCTTCATTAACTAGGCAATCCTATTTGCATTATACTGAAGTAGTTGATATGAATTCAAAAGCATTTCTATACAAGTAGACTTGTTAGGAAAACATAAATTAAAGATACCAAGAAATTATATACTTGGTTTAATCCTTTATCCAAGTGTAAGCAAACAAAGTTTGTCCCTGAAATATAATCAGGACTGGGGCAACATGTATAATGCATAGCATTATACATGTCCGTAAGGATACGTACTTTACATTATGGGATACTAAAGCAACATGATATAAACATAGTGATGGGTGACTTCAGTGCAAAAGTGGGAAGAGGGGGGTGATGGAGAAATTGTTGGCAAACATGGCTTAGGCACCAGAAACGACAGAGGAGATCGCCTAGTCCAGTTCTGTCAGGAAGAAGATCTAACAATAGCAAATACCTGGTTTAAACTTCCACCCAGAAGACTTTACACTTGGAAATCGCCTCAAGATAACCAACATAACATTGTCAGAAATCAAATTGATTATATACTGATAAATAAAAGATTCCACTGTAGTATAAAGAGTGCAAAGACTTATCCTGGAGCAGATATCTCATCAGACCACAATCCCATAGTTGCAGAAGTACGTCTTAGATTAAAATCAGCTAAAAAATCACAAAAGAAGAAAAAGAAAATTGATGTAGAAAAACTGAAAGACCCGAACATAAATAAAAGTGCCAAGACACAGCTTAACCTGCGATTACAAAGATTAACATAGAAGAAAATAAAAGTGTGGAATCTCTTTGGAATAGCTTAAAGAATGCCATCGTAACAACAAGTATCGAAGAAGTAGGTTATATGAATAATATAAAACAACAGGAATGGATGACAGATGAGATTCTTTCTCTTATTGATACAAGAAGAATGTACAAAAACAAAGACCTTGCCAGGTATACAGAAACACATAACATCATCAAGAAAAAAATAAAAGAAGCCAAGGAAAATTGGATGAAAAATTTATGTGCTGAAATTGAACTGCTTCAGAAGAAACATGATAATTTCAATCTGTATAAGAAAATCAATGAAATTTCTGGAAAACTGAGGAAAAAGCAAATAGTGTCTCTAAGAGATGAAAATGGAAAAATAGTTCTAGAAGAAGAGAATAAAGCACAGATTTGGATAAAATATGTAACAGAACTTTTCAATGATACTAGACAGAAGCCTATAAATATAAAAGATAACATTCAAGGACCAGCAATCATGAAATGTGAAATAGAGAATGCTATACGAACAAGTAAAACAGGAAAAGCCAGTGGACCAGATGGTGTGCAAACAGAATTTTTAAAATTAATAGAACCAGATAACATCAAACTTCTTGAAAAACTATTAATACAATATATGAAAGTGATGAATTTCCATCAGATTGGCTCAAATCTACATTTATCACTGTCCCAAAGAAACCCAAAGCGAATTCCTGTGGTGACTTCCGACTTATTAGTCTAATGAGCCAAACATTAAAAATATTTTTGAAAGTAATTCAGAATCGTATTTATAGAAAAAGTGAAGAAACTCTAAGTGAAACACTGTTCGGCTTTCGGGTTTTGGTACTAGAGAGGCCCTTTTCTGTACCCAAATATTGATACAAAAATGCATAGAAAAACAGAAATCTGCCTTTATGTGTTTCATAGATTTTAAAAAGCATTCGACAAAGTCAGACACACTGACTTAATAGAAGTCCTTCAACAAATAAGGCTAGACGAACAAGACATAAGACTAATAACAAATCTGTATTGGAATCAGTCAGCTACCGTTCAATTAGACAACATTACCAGCAGTGATATTAACATCAAAAGAGGAGTGAGACAAGGATGTGTGCTCTCACCACTCCTGTTCAACATATATGCAGAGGTAATCTTTAAAAAAGCATTGGAAGAATGTTCAGAGGGAATCGCAATAAATGGAAAGATTGTTAACAACCTTCGATATGCAGATGACACCGTGCTAATTGCAGATAATATTATGGATCTCCAAAAACTCATTGACAGAGTATACATAGAAAGCCAAAGAATGGGAATAAATATAAACATCAACAAGACAAAATACATGATCATCAGCAAACATCCAGCCTCATCAATGAAACTGACACTCAATGGGAAAAATATTGATCAGGTGTCAAGATATAAATATCTTGGTTGCTGGCTTAATGAATGGTGGGATCCAGAAATAGATATAAAGACAAGGATTGAAGTTGCACGGCAGTCCTTCGTGAAAATGAGAACACTATTCTGCAATAAAGACCTAAACATGGAAGTCAGATGCCGAATGCTGAAATGCTACGTGTGGCCTATTCTGCTCTATGGAGTTGAAACATGGACATTGAAGGCGACAACCATCAAGAAAATCGAAGCCTTTGAGATGTGGCTATACAGAAGAATGCTAAAGATATCATGGACAGAAAAAATTACCAATGAAGATGTCTTAAAATCCATTGGCAAAGCTAAACATCTTGTACAAATAATCAAGAAACGAAAAACATCATATCTTGGCCACATCATGAGAAACAGCAAATACCAACTTCTACAAACTATTTTGATAGGAAGAATTGGTGGCAAAGGAACTAGAGGAAGAAAAAGAATATCATGGTTTGACAACATCAAGACATGGACAGGAAAGAGCAGTGAACAACTGCTCAGATTAGCACAAGAGCGCAGTTTGTTCGCCAAGATGGTCGCTGACCTTCGATAGAAGATAGCACAATAAGAAGAAGAAGAAGAAAGCAAGTGATGTGAAGTCATTTGCTTCAATGTACGAGTTGCCCCAATCCTGAAAATACTTCAGGCATAAGCTTTGTTTGCTTACACCTGCGTGAAGGATTAAACCAGGTATATAATTTCTTCATCATCATCATCAAATTCCTGATATATACCCTCAAGGGGTGTACAGGATATGATAGTACTACATGAAAAATTTACATCATTACTAACAATTATAATAATATATCTACAATTTTCCTCCAAATCAGTCTGTTAAATGTCAAGACTCCAATATTATCAGGTCTTATATATTATATTTCTTCTAAGGCATTTTTTATTGTATCAATCCACCTATATCTTGGTCTTCCTCTGGGTCTTTTTCCTTCAACCTGGCAGAGAACACTTGTTTTGTTAATCTTTCCTCTCCCATTTTGCTTAAGTGACCATACCACCTGAGATTAGCTCTGCTAATGCATTCCTGGATGCTGACAATATCAAGTTATTCCCTAATATCCTCGTTTTTTAATATGATATTGCCGTTGATGCCATCTGTTCATGCCCCTGATCTTTCTCAGGACTCTCATATCTGCAGTCTTTGGTCAAGTGTTTTTACTTCTAACCCAGCTCTCAGATCCATTAGTTAAAATTGGTTTAAACACTGTCTTGTAGACAGCTAATTTAGTAGTTTGGCTAATTTCTCTCTTATTCCATATGAATTTATTCAGTTGACTGCTTACCATACCATCTTTGTTGATTCTGTTGTCTATTTCCATATTTAACTTACCATCTTTACTAAAAATCTTGCCTAAGTAGCTGAAATGTTTTACTTGTTCTATAAGTTCTCCATTCGCAATGTAGTTGATTGTTTCAATGTTTCTGTTGTTTTCATTGTCTTTGTCTTTTTAATGCTGACCTTCATACCATGAAGGTCAGCATTATCTATTACATTTGTATCTATTACAACAGTTATTCAATTTAGCGAGGGAATCTTGCAGGCTTGTAGCGGAATTATTTAGAAGTATAACATCATCGGCATAAAGCAGTGAGCTGAGATTAACACCTCCAATTGATGTCAGGTTTAATACCACTTTCCTTCATAATGTGATCCATATAGATAATGAATAACAGAGGGGATGATCTACATCCTTGCCTCACACCAGATTTAACATTAAACCATCTTCCCGTACTTCCTTCAATTCTAACTGCTGACTTACAACTCAAAGACTAAGTATCGCTTGATATAATACCCCATTGATACCATATAACTGTAGCGTTTTTGAATAGCTTCTCTCTCTCTTGGCACCTTGTCATAAGCCTTTTCCAGATATACAAAATTTAAATACAGATCTTTGTTATATTCCCATGATTTCTCAACTATTTATTGAAAAATGAAAATCTTATCCTGACAGCTTCTATTTGGCCTGAATCCAGCTAGTTCTTCACCAAGCTTCTCTTCCACAATCCTTCTCAACCGTTTCTCAAGTATACTTACATATATCTTACCAGGAACACTCAGTAATGAAATGCAACTGTAATTCTCACATTCAGTTTTATTTCCCTTTTTATATATGGGTACTATTAGAGCTCTATTCCAATCATCGGGAATTCGTCCCTCTATATCCAGGCTTTCTGAACTATGCAGTGCAGCCACTGTATGACTTTTGTACCTCCATACTTGAGCATTTCTGGTCGAATATCATCTACTCTTGCTGCCTTTCCACATTTCAGGCTTTTGATGACTTTTTCTCCTTCAAGTATGGATATGTAATCCTGACTGCATGTCTGGTCAGTGTTTTTTAGCCACTGTACTGTCATCACTGTTACATGAAACTACTTGTTTCATTTTGCAGTTTTCCAAAGTAATTACTACATACTTCAAGGATATCATTTTTCCCTGTTTTCATGTCACCTTTATCATCTCTAACTCCTTTTACAGCACTCTTTCCTCCATTTCTAAGCTTCTTCAACAACCTCCAGAATATCTTACCACCTTCTTGATATTTATTTTCACTGTTCTTGCCAAAGTCCTCCCATGACTTTTGTTTAGCCAGTTTTACATAGTGTTTAGCTTTTTTAAATTTGTCTCTGTATTCTCTAAAGCACAAGCTGACTTATCTGCCAAGGACTTTTGATATGCTTTGTTCTTTTCCTTCACTGCCTCTTTAACTTCCTGTGTCCACCATGGAGTTCTGATTTTTCTTTCCTTGCAGACAACCTCACCACATGCATCTCTGGTTGAATCAATCAGGGTTTTTTTTTTCAAGACTTGCCACTGAATCTCCAAGGTTTGGTTCCTGTTCTCAAACTCTTTCATTTTTTTCTTCAATAATCTTTGTGTATAAATTGAAAGCCAAACGGCTATTTTTTTGGCATCCTTAATAATAATTAAGGAGATACAAATCCCTTGTTGTTCAACTGCCAGTAAGCAAAACTCTAAGATTGCGAACTACGAATCTATGAGTTTCATATATACCAAAAAACTATCGGCGAATCCAAGTGTAAATGCCCACTTGGTAGTACAACACCAAGGCATCATCCTCAGTACAACATCATTCTTTGTGTATTTTAGTCTATACTTCACATCTGAGAGCTGCTCAACTTTTATTCGCTTTAAAACTTTCTTACATGTTATTCTTTTCAATATATTTCTTTTATACAATTCTTTTGAACACACCACTAGTCACAGTCCAAAAGATGGCCTGTGACTAGTGGTATACCGCAGGGTTCTGTTCTTGGACCACTGCTGTTTAATTTGTTTATTAATGATATAGGGAAGGATCTAAGAGGAACAGTTCTTTTTTTTGCTGATGATGCAGAGTTGGGTAGGGCAATAGTGAATGCAGAAGATATCAAAATCTTGCAGAACGATTTGGATAGATTGAAATTCTGGGCTAAGGAGAATAGATGTCAATATAATGTGACAAAATGTAAGGTTATGCATTTTGGGGTGAAAAGATTAGCAGCAGTATACCACGTGGGTGGAACTGTACTCCAGGAGATTGATAAGGCCAGGGACTTGGGAGTGTTAGTGGATAGGGAGATGAAGTTTAGGTGGCACATTGCAAAAGTGGCTAAATTAGCTCATCAACTCACTTGGTTGTTAAAAATACTTTAACGAGCAGAGACAAGCAAGTTATTGTTCCTCTCTACCGAGCTTTGATAAGACCTCATCTTGACTACTGTGCCTAGATTTGGTCACCTAGGTTTCTTCTTGATGCGGAGGAGGTGGAGAGGATCCAGAGGTGAGTGACCAAGATGATAGCAGGTCTATGGAATGAACCTTATGAGAACAGGTTGAAGATTTGTGGGTTGCAGAAACTAGTTGATAGGTGGAAAATGGGAGATGTGATTGAGACATTCAAATTGCTAAAGGGTTTCAATGGGATTAATTTAGAGGATATTTTTGAGATCAGGACCGGTGGTGGGAGAACTAGAGGACATCTATGGAAACTGAGCAAGAGTGTGGTTAGCAGGGGTGTTAGAGCTGGGTTCTTTACTTTTAGAGTGGTAAATGTGTGGAATAAGCTGCCAAATTCAGTTGTGGGTGCTATATCAGTGAGTGAGTTCAAGATATGATAGATACTGTGAGAATGTCGTATAGTTGTGTGGGCATGATATTTAGGGCCTCCCTCGATGAATCTAAGGACTCCCTTTAGTCGCCTGTAATAATAATAATATGAAATTCAATTTTATCCTGCTCAAGACTAAATGGTGATCACTTCCAATTTCAAATCCTATGTACACTCTGGTGTCCTGCACCAGTGGGAAATCATCGCTATCAACAATAACATAGTCAATGAGATTTTCTTATTCCTTGCCTCTTCTCTCCATGTGAATTTGTGCACATTTTGAAATTGGGAATTTGTGTTAGTAATAACCAGTCCAACTCCTTAGCAGAAATCCAACAGGTATTTGCCATTATTATTGGATTTGCTCTTTTTGCAAAATTTTCCCAAAATATTTTTGTATGTCTGACAATGATTTCCTACTCTACTATTTAGATCCCCAACAAGGACCAACTTTTCCTTTTTTATGTTAGTTGCTTTTTGTAAAGCCTCAAAAAATTCCTCCACTTCTACCTTAGTAGAACCTTCTGTGCGACCATAGGCACAGATAAGTCTCATTGTCCAATTCCCCATTCTGATATTTGCCCACATCACTCTACTTGAGTGATTTGGGCAAATTCAAGTAGATTAGCCTTGTATTTTGTGTTGAATACTATGGCTACTCCTTCTTTTCCTTGATTGTCATTTCCTGAATATAACATTTTGTATTTAGTGCTCAGAAAGATCTCACCAGTTTTTGTCTTTTTTGTTTCAGTCACCCCTATTATGTTGATCTGATACTTATCTAATTCCTCAGCTAGCTCCATTTCTTTGCCATTCAGGCTTCTTACGTTGATGGTACCGATCTTTAACTCTGCTGATGTTGAGTTGGGGTGTGCTCTCAGATTTGTTCCAGTAGCTGACTCTTCACTGTTTGCCCTGGTTCCCTGGTGAAAACAATGGGGATCTTGTTTAACCGGGCTACGCCCCAGCCAGCATGCAATTTTGTCATGTTGTACCATCATTTTCTATATTGGTTTAAGAATAAGAATATACAATTTGGTCTGCTAAATCCCAAATTGCCAACCCATCCTCGTTCGTTCAGTATCCAGGTAGATACCCAACAGGGTACACCACGAGAAGGTGAGTATTGGACATTAGGTCAGAAGCCGTGGTCGGTTATCTGCATTCCTTTAACGGCTATGTGGAGGTCTCCTCTCAGTTATACAGCTTTGACCCTTAAGCACCCCATACAGTTTCATGTCAAGCTTAATATACTTTTTAACTGCAAAGAAAAAATAAATCTTTTTCCAACTTTCCTTGATCAGTTAAAAAAAGTCATATATATATATGTGTGTGTGTGTGTGTGTGTATATATATTATTATTAAATTGAAGGTTTACTCAGTTTGATAGCATATTAAAATTATTATTTAATGACTAATTAAACTTAATTAATACACACAACTAGTTTCGTCTGAGAACAGACTTCGTCAGGTGTAAGTGAAAAGGACATAAAAATATCAGAGAACTGTACAAGTATGGATTTCTACATCACAGAATGTATAAAACAACAGAGGTTAACATTTAAATGGAAGATAGAACTCTGGCAGTAGCATCATGGGCATGTGTGCTTGTAAAGTCATGCAATCTCCAATATTGGCCATGTGGTGTGTCAAAACTCAGATGTGTCTGAGTTTAATAATTCCAAGAGTTTTCAGTTGTAATCTTATTTGTTTAGGATTACAGTTGCATTTCTTTTGTCGGCTGGAAGGATAATAATATCTTTATTGTTTTTTAATTGCTTTAGAGCCAGTCGTTCACAAGGTAGAATATTGTCTGCAGGAGGTTTGGCACTGTTGATGGTGAAAATCGATTCCGTATGGAGTTAGTCTCTTGGGAGGGGAGAAGAGAAGCGGCATTTTCAGTTTTTGTGAGAAATAATTCTTTAGGAATAGAACTTGGTGATAGATCTTGTCCAACTCGGATATTGTAGCCAGCTTTGACATCGTGTCCCTCTTTACAAATGTTCCCACTGAAGAGTTTCTTACTCTTCTAAAGAACAATGTTTTTAAAGATTGTGCCTTACTATTGCATTGTGTCAAATCAGGATATTTTAAATTCAAAAACAGTATTTACAGACAGAAGTCTGGATTAGCAATGGGAAGTCCATTATCTCTGGTCCTTGCAAACATCTATCTTGAAGACTTCAAAGAAAAGGCAATTTCTTCCTCTCCGTTAAACCGAAGATATGGCTCCACTTATAATAATAATAATAATAATAATAATATAGATGACGTATTCCTGATTTGGCCACATGGTCTAGATCCTTGTTCTTCGGTCTGCGGACTGGTACCGGTCCGTGGAAATTTTCTGGCAGTCCGCCAAAAATTTCTTCGTTTCTCAGAAAAACGCTCCAGCCACGTATATCAAATTTTCTAACCTCTAAGCAGCATCAGATGTCACACTAGCTAAAAATTGCAATTTTATAATATTGGATTTAATAAATTAAATACTATCTACATTGGTTTATGTTTCTATTTTAGCCGTCAGCCGGTCCGCGAAATATTTTTCCTATTTTCCCCAGTCCACAAGTGTAAAAAGGTTGAAGAATGCTGGTCTAGATAACGTCAAATATTTCAAAGTCATCTGAACAATATACATCCAAATATTAAATTACATATGAGTTAGAAGCGGATGTCTCCCTTTCTTTCTTGGATATTCTACTAACCATGTCAGCTGAACATATCAAATTCTCCATTTTTAGAAAGCTGATACACACTGACAGTACCTTCATGTGCACTCACACCATTATCCACCACAAAAGTTCGGCCTCATCTCAACTCTGGGTCATCAAGCAAGATCTTTGTTGTCAGACGAACAGGAACTTCACAATGAACTCAAATGCCTTCAAGAACAATGGATACTCTAGGAGAACTATAAATATAATATTGTTTGACTGTCACCATCAACAACACAATGAATATACTACTAATTCCGAAGGCTGCATTTCCTTACCTTATATTAGCTCTCTATCACCAATTTTAGCAAAAATTTTAAGGAAATACAATATCAAGACTTTTTTTCACTACTTTACCCAAACTTCACTCAATCTTAAGTCATCCAAAGAATAGACATAATAATCTTCAATATCCTGATGTCTACAGAGTTCTCTGCGATAAACCATACTACAGTCAAACGGAAACATCCATCAAACTCTGCTTAGAAGAGCATCAGGAGACATCTACAACAGAACTCGAGCCAGCACCTTGTCCAGCCATGTATTATTTTCGGCAAACTCTACATCAAATACACTGAAATTTTATGAACTAAGAACGTTCATAGATGCTATGACAAATTAGAGAGACAGATTCTGGAATCTAAGGAAATCATTCTTGACCCTTCACATTAATAGCAACCTAAGCTATAGTTTGCAGACTCTCACAGCTCTGCCATTCAATATTAGAGATCGCGTGACCTTACACTCACACAAGCTCATGATGCTACAGCCAGAGTTCTTTTTTCCATTTAAATGTTAACCTCTGTTGTTTTATACATTCTGCGATGTAGAAATCCAGTACTTGTACAGTTCTCTCTAATATTTTTTATATCCTCTTCGCTTGCACCTTAAGAAGTCTTGTGTGAACTCTTGAAACTACTTGTGTGTATTAATAAAGTTTAATTCAAAACCTCGGTTTTCAGTCATTAAATAATAATTTTAATACACACAAACCACACACACACACACACACGGTCTCTTTTTATGTGGTAGATACGTTCCACAGAAAATCGCATATAAAAAATCGCACAAAAAAGACCTAACTTGCATTGAAATATTAGGGATGCGTTCCATAATTTTCTACAACCGTATAGAACTGAAGCAATGATCGCAATAAAAAGCTTATAAAAATTCAGGAAAATAAGAATACCTAAGTTTGCTTTAAACTTTATTAATTTAATTTTATTGAAAAGTGACATTTTTTTTTATACATTTTTTCATCAGAATTATTGTCGCTATTAGACAGTATTCGGCAAAGTTTGCGAACTGGTGTGAAATCACTTTCATCACCAGAAGATATAGTCAGTGCATCAGATCTGCATGATAAAGGCACTGATTCTTCACAAACAGAATTAGTTTCACCTTCGTTCTGTGCTGATTTTTTTCTTCTGACAATTTAATCAGTGATTAAACTTTGCGATGATGATTTTATTAATTTTTTTATACAGCTTGCGATATCCAGACATACATTTCTTAAGCTCACGTTGGAATTTAAAGGCTTGTTCAGAATTTGTGTCATGAACAAGAAAATGATTTTCCAATTTATTTCACAGTTCAAAACCTTCTTGAATTATATTTGCAGTGAGGGGGACAGGTTTTTCTTTCGCTTCACTATCGTTTTCTAGATCTTCGATGATATCTAAAGTTAATCGATATTCAATAATATCATTGTCACTTATGGCATTATCCACAAGCAATTTGTCTACACCATTCTGGCTAAATATATCAAAACCTTCTCCACCAATTTCATGTGCCAAAGTAATGATTTCAGCTGATAATGTAGCTGTTTGGATGGTTGCAATGTTTGCAACACATCCAGGCCAAGCTGCTTTCCAGCAGGCATTTAAAGTTTGTGGTCTTGTTTCAGTGATAGGAGATGCAACAGGATTTAAGCAGTCCAAAAATAGAAATTTTTTTTCAAAACGTCAGTTACTGTTAATGATTCATTTTCTAGTTTATCCAATATAAATTGAAAAGTGTGGTTAACGTAATATTTTTTAAAAGTAGCAATTATGCCTTCATCTAGTTACTGAATAAAGCTTGTTGTATTGGGTGGAAAAAACACTAGCTGCAGATTTGGATGTTCTAAATGCAGATGACATGGTGCATTGGCAACAATTAATAAAACTTTAAAATCCAGAGCTTTTTGCTTCATATATGTTTTCACTTCTGGTAGAAAGCAATTATTGAAAAATTCAGTAAATACAGCAGTTGTTATCCAGGCTTTTGTATTAGCCATCCAATGTACCGGCAGCTGTTTTAGATCTTTGCCTTTTAGAGCACGTGGTCTTAGAGATCGATTTACTAGGAGGAGTTTCAACATTCAATCCCCTGATGCATTGCTACAAAGTAGCAACGTTACTCAATCTTTGCTTGCTTTTTTCTCATACTTTGCGATGTAAGTTCAACTAGACATTTTCTTCCAAAACAATCCTGTTTCGTCAGCTTTAAACACTTGATCGGGACAATATCCACCATCTTGAATAATTTCGACTAACTTCTCTTGAAAATTTTTGGCTGCTGCTTCATCTGCTCCTGCGACCTCACCTGTAATCATCACGTTATGAAATGCGTTCCTTTTTAAAAACCCGGTTAGCTATTCTTTTGCTAGCCGAAAAATCTTTATCAGCCTGGGAAGTGGAAGTAGATTCTCTAATTGCTTCATCAGTTCATGAAACAGAACAGCTTTTTATTTAATTAAATAACCACTTATAAGAATTCTTATTTGAGTTAATTTTTCAATCCAAATTACAAGCGCTCGTTCCATTTTTTCTAATAAAGCATCTCTTGAGTATGATGATAATTTGGCACTTAGTTTTGTGCCAGAATTGACAGATTTTCTTATTGCAACTTCATTCCTTTTAATTGCTCTTATAGTAGATTCGCCTAAATTAAAAGGTTTACCAATCGCCATAGATCCCTTTCCTTTTGATAAGCAATCTAAAATTGCAAATTTCATTTCCAAAGAAATTGCTTTTCTTTGGTTCTTTTTTTTCTTCATTGGGCCAAATTAAATCTTTAAAATAAAAATTAGCAAAATTTAGACTTACGATAATGAAAGGACAAGCACAAACTTATTCACATGCAAAATTAAACTTCACGGACACTCAGCTGCTTACACATTAATCACGTTACGTCAAAATGTGCTGCAACACACCGTTCATTATGAACAAACGGAACATAACTTTTGAAGTTATGCACCGCATAACTTCAAAACCGCATAAAAAAGATAAGCATAAAAAGAGACCGG
Source organism: Typopeltis vanoorti (assembly GCF_054136105.1). Taxonomy (NCBI): domain Eukaryota; kingdom Metazoa; phylum Arthropoda; class Arachnida; order Uropygi; family Thelyphonidae; genus Typopeltis; species Typopeltis vanoorti. The sequence continues at coordinate 2,055,265 of NC_143549.1, read as the reverse complement.
AGTGTATATATATGTTCCATAGATGACACACCATTTTACTACTCATATATATATATATATATATATACACACACACACACACATACATGGAGGTTCATTTACTCGGTTGTTAAACATATTTTTTTTTAAAGAATTGAATGACATAAACCGAGAGAAAAGGAAAAAGGTTTAATAGTATCACACGACTGGTTTCGGCTTTTTACAGCCACCTTCAGGTGTTTTTATGAAAGAAAAGAAAAATCATTAAACATTGCAGATAAAAGAAAGTCACTATACATATTTAACGTGAAAACGTAGTTAACGTATTCAAAGCTGTTCCTTCATTGGGCACATTGTTGGGTGAGTGTGTGCATATAGCATCTCACGAGTGCCAGTATTTGATCATAGCAGAATGACAGTCTGGGAGGTTATAGCTTAAATTATTATTTAAATGACAGGGTTGAGGATGATTTCTCTAGATTCTACAATTTTTCTCTCCAATTCATCATGGCAACGGAAATTTGTTGTTACATCTATCCCAAAGGATTGTATGACTATGGTTTTCATCATCAGAATCGGCCAAAAAAAAGGATATGGCTGGATAAAGCAATAGCACGTTTTCTCTTGTAAGCGATGTCCCTCCATATGCAATTCAATAGACTTATCCGTCTGGCCAAAGTAAGGAATGTCGCAGTCACACCATATCTTATACACACACCGGGATATTTTAGATTGTGATAGCTAGGCTTTGGACAGCTCACTAGAGAGCGGATCTTAGGAAACAGAGTAAATAAAGTTCTAATGTTATATTTTTTGAGAAACTGAGCTTATGTATGGTATAGATATATTGCCTTTAACATTCATTTCTTCAGTATATGGCGAGTAGGAGGATTAAAAAGGAATTTTTTAGTAATTTTTTGAGAATAACCATTCAGTCTGAAAGTAGATCTAAGAAAATTGATTTCTTTACGAAGTTCATCTGGATCGTCAAGAAGAGAGCAAGCGCTAGGTCCCAAAGTAGAAATAATTCCACGTTTCTGAGGAGGGAAATGATGGGACTGACTATGGATATATCTATTGGTGTGTGTAGGTTTCCTGTACATCGAAATTTTAAGTTTTTCAGAAGAACGGGTCAGTTTCACGTCCAGGAAAGGCAGGGAACCATTAATTTCAAACTCAGCCGTGAATTGGATTCGGGTGTTGACTATTGAGATGTTCAAGGAAATCGAGGAGAGAATCACGTCCATGGCCCCAAAGGAGGAAAATATCGTCGACATATTGTTTCCAAATTCTAGGTGCTAAGGAATAGGAAGATAGCTTTAACTTCAAAATCTTCCAGATAAATGTTGGCAAGTACAGGAGATAAAGGATCACCCATTGCTAGACTATGATTTTGCTTGTAGATGGTGTCCTGAAATCTAAAGTATCCAGACTTGATGCAATGAGTAAATAAGGCTAACATATTTTTGGATAATTTATCTTTGAGTAGTGTCAAGACTTCGTCTGCAGGAACATTTGTGAACAAGGATACTATGTCAAATCTAGCCATGATTTCATTTTCTTTAACAGTAATATCCTTAATGTATGATACAAAATCCGCAGAGTTATTAATAAAAGATGAAGACTTGCCGGAAAAATATTTGAGGTATTTTGCGAGATGTTTTGAAAGATTATATGTTGGTGAATCAATGCCTTCAACAATGGGACGAAGTGGGGTATTTTCCTTGTGGATCTTGGGTACTCCATATATGCATAGAATAAGTGGATGGAGAGAGCGAAGAGAAAGGCGAATGTTTCTACGTGTGTAGAGGCTTAAGTGCTGTGAGGACATCATGTTGGAGGCTTAATGGATTTTTTACAACACTCAAAAAGAATTAAAATAGAATTTAATACTTCCTATATTTCGTCCTAGTCACTAGGACATCTATGGGGATTACAAAAACAATTAATGTAACATATACACAAATAACAAACAATACTAAGCCCAACCACGTGAGTGACACTAAAGTCCTATCTAGGTAGAGCGCCCTCTAAGGGCAGTAGTAGGTGGCCTGTAATGTAAGGTGGGAACTCTGGTGATGAGTGTTTCCCAAATCTTCGGAAGCTTAATGCAACCGTATTTATTGAGATTTGGTTGGTTTTTGAGAGCTGCTGCTGCTGCTGCTTCTAAGAAAAGTCTCTCTTTCTTGAATTTGTTGTGGTGGAGCATGGTGGTTTTCTTCCATTATACCCTGTGGGTGGTGTCCAAAAATTATCCTCCATGATCGTGCTACCTACATCCCGCTAGAACATGACCCCACAAAAACACAAGTTAAGAAACTAAACATCTTACTCAAAAAAGTATCTTCCTGGCCCCCTGATATCACGAAAAAACTTAAACCTTTCTGCTCCCGTCCCCCCCGAATATACGGTTTACCAAAAATACACAAACCCAATTCCCCACTGAGGCCTATAGTAGATGCCACCAATGCACCTTGCTATAGACTATCCAAACATCTGGCCAACTCTCTGATCCCCCTCACCGGAAGGTCCCCTTCCTATATAAAAAACTCGACCCACTTTAAAGCCCTCACAGAAAATTTAACCTTGAATAAGACAGACATATTGGTAAGCTTTGATATCTCCTCTTTGTTTACCAATATTCCCTTAATTGACACCTTATCTCTCTTAGAAAACGTTTTTTCCCTCTGACATCTTAGATCTCTTTTCCTTTGCCATTAACTCTGGGTATTTCTCTTGGAACAACAAAATCTACAAGCAGATAGAGGAACTGCCATGGGTTCCCCCCCTTGCCAATTTCTATATGGAAGATTTTGAAAAACGAGCCATATACTCAGCCCCACTCAAACCTTCTATCTGGCTAAGATATGTAGATGATGTGTTCTCTATTTGGCCTCATGGCCCAGACACGTTAGACTCCTTCCTCAGTCATCTCAATAGTCTACATCCAAGAATCCAGTTCACTATGGAAAAGGAAAAGAACAATTGTTTACCCTTCCTAGACACCTTAGTCACATGCCTGCCTAATGATACACTTACCTTCACCGTATACAGAAAACCCACACACACAGGCAGATACATTCACAAACTCTCCCACCACCACCCCTCTCAACAATATGGCATTATTAAAACCCTTACCAAGAAAGCTCACAATCTTTGTTCCAGTGGAACCGCCCTCACTACTGAGCTTAACCACATACACAGCACTTTCCTCTCCAATGGCTACAGCGATCACAGTATCAAAAAAATAATCAACTCCTCCCCCATTCCCCGTCCTTCTCGTCAACAAGATTTTAAAAATGCCATCACCATACCCTACATCCGTGGCACATCCGAAAAAATAGCCAAGATACTAAAACAGTACAACCTACACACAGCATATAAGCCCCACCGCAAACTTGCTACCCTTATCCATTCTACGAAAGATCAGCTCCCTCCTCTCTCTCTCTCTCTCTGCCTGGAGTTTACAAAGTACCCTGTTCCTGTAAGCTGGCGTACTTTGGACAGACAGGCAGATCAGCATCCATCCGTCTAGAGGAACACAAACCTTACATCTTCAAACACAACTATGGCCATTCAGGCTTGGCTGACTATGTTTTGGACACCACCCACAGGGTATCATGGAAGAAAACCACCATGCTCCCGTCCCCCCACCACAACAAGTTCAAGAAAGAGAGACTTTGCTTAGAAGCAGCAGCAGCAGCTCTCAAAAACCAACCAAATCTCAATAAATACGGTTGCATTAAGCTTCCGAAGATTTGGGAAACACTCATCACCAGAGTTCCCACCTTACATTCCAGGCCACCTACTACTGCCCTTAGAGGGCGTTCTACCTAGATAGGACTTTAGTGTCACTCACATGGTTGGGCTTAGTATTGTTTGTTATTTGTGTATATGTTACATTAATTGTTTTTGTAATCCCCGTAGATGTCCTAGTGACTAGGACGAAATATAGGAAGTATTAAATTCTATTTTAATTCTTTTTGAGTTTTGTAAAAAATCCATTAAGCCTCCAACATGATGGCGAATGTTTCTAGACAGTTCAGAAGTTGTTTTTAATAAATTGTTGGTACGATTTTGAAGTTCATGAGTGGGATCTCTCTCAAGAATTGAGTGAGTGTCACTCTGTAGTAATTCTAGCATCTTATTTTTATAATTTTCAAAGTTAAGAACAACTGTGGCATAGCCTTTATCTGCAGGAAGGATAATTATATTTCTGTTATTTTTTAAACTCTAAAAGACCTGTTGTTCTGATGAACAGATGTTATCTGTGGGTGGTTTTGCATTGTTGATGATAAAGATGGATTCGATACAGAGAAGTTTTGCATCTTGTGAAGGGAGGAAGGAAGCAGCTTTTTCTATCTTGGTGAGGAGTGATTCTTTTGGGATAGATTTTGGAGAAGGAATAAAATTTAAACCCTTGCTGAGGATACTTTTTTCTGCATCTGAAAGGATGTGAGATGATTTATTAATTACAACTTTGTCAGGGTTGATATGGGGTTTTGAGAAGTTCAGATTATTTTGTACTCTTTTTAGGGCTTCAAATTTCCTAATAAGGTTTAATTTGTTGTTATATTGGATTTAGGCTTCTTGAGATTCACTACGTATACTAAAGAGATGCCAATTTTCATTGTCCAGAGATTCTTCAAGTATTTGAGATAATGTACTTTTTTTTTTTTTTTGGCAAACAAATAAGCAAGAGTACATTTTGTGTCGAATATTCTTTCAGCAAGAAAGTCCTCCATGAATCTCCATGCATCAATAGCTTTCATGACGAGGCTTCTCTTAATAATAATAAAAGAAACTTCAACAAAACACTGAAGAAGATAGAACTGAACATCAACAGGTTAGTCTTTCTGAAACGCTGTAGATTCCATGCAGTCTTTCCTAAGTTTATATCTTTTAAAGAGAATATTACAACAGAACATGCCAAAAGAATCTATCACAAAGCAAAGTTAGACCTTTACTTTGTGATAAAGCAAATCAATTTTCTTAGATCTACTTTCAGACTGAATGATTATTCTCAAAAAATTGCTAAAAAATTTCTTTTTAATCCTCCTAGTCACCATACTGAAGAAATGAATAATGTTAAAGGCAATATATCTAAAGCTCAGTTTCTCAAAAATTACCCATGGTTCTCAAAAAATATAACATTAGAACTTTATTTACTCAGCTTCCTAAGATCTGCTCTCTAGTGAGCCATCCAAAGCCTAGCCATCACAATCTAAAATATCCTGGTGTGTATAAGATATGGTGTGACTGCGACATTCCTTACTCTGGCCAGACAGATAAGTCTATTGAATTGCGTATGGAGGAGGAGCACAGGAGGGACATCGTCATTCTACTGTGATCAAATATTGGCACTCACGAGATGCTATACGCATGCACTCACCCAACAATGTGGCCAACGAAGGAACAGCTTTGAATATGTTAACTATAACGTTTTCATATTAAATATGCATAGTGACTTTCCTGTGCTGTTTACAGTTATCTTCAATGTTTAATGTTTTTTCTTTTCTTTTATAAAAACACCTGAAGAAGGCTGTAAAAAGCCGAAACTAGTTGTGTGATACTATTAAACCTTTTTCCTTTTCTCTCAGTTTGTCATTCAATTCTTTAAAAAAAAAAAAAAAAAAAAATATATATATATATATATATATATATATCAAGATTATATAAATATATATCTTGATATTTTATTTTTATAATCTTGTTTATAATTTTTATAATATATATAATCTTGATATATATATATATATATATATATATATATATATATATATATATATATATCAAGATATATAAAATCAAGATTATATATATATATATATATATATATATATATATATAATCTTGCCACCACTGAGTAGAGCATCAGTGGTGGCAAGATTAGCATGCCATGTAGATTGTTGTGCAGCTTGCTTCTTTGTACATATACATATACTCCAGAAGATGACCTTAATGTGAAGGTTGAAATGTCGAGTGTATATTTTGGTTTATATTAAACTAAAGTTTTACTCTAACACGGTAGTTGTATCCATAAGTTTCATAATGTATTCTGATCACTGTATAAGCATGAAAGAAAGGAAAAAAAGGAGTCAACAGTAGAAACTTAGACAAGGCCCAGAGCAGATGTCCTTAATATGGGAGCGCAAGCCCCTTAGGTTGTTCCGGCAAGTTTATGCAGTATGTTATTTCTAGTTCTGAGTTTGGCAGTAATATTGGAAAGATGTCTATTACAGGAGAGGATCTGTCCAGGGTTATGCCCAAATAATTTGGATTAAAATTGTGTAGTAGTAGTATGTTCCCATTTAGTGGCACTCTTAAGATGTCTCATTCCATGCTATTGTTCAAATGGAAACAGCATGTTTCAGTCTTGATAGTGCTTGGAATAAGACTCCACTTCTCAAAGAAGTGGTTTAGCTCCTCTAGGTCACTAGTTAGTATGTGCTCTATAGTACAGACGTTCTGGTGTTGGAATGTGATGCATAAATCATCAGCATATGTGAATTTTCTAGATATTGTCCTTGGAAAGTCAGAAATACACAAAATGAAAAGAGAGGCCAGAACTGACCCTTGTGAGAGTCCATTGTAAGGTGTTCTTGACTTGCTCATATCATCTAGAACTACCTGTATTGTTCTATTAGATAAAATGGTGTTGATCCGATGGGTCATTTTTTTTTTACATTTCAGTATTTTAAGGAGCTTGTAGATCATGCTGTTATTCCATATGGTGTCATATGCAGCCATCAAGTCTATAAAAACTGCACCAGTTTTTTAAGGCATTTTTTGAAACCAGATTCTATATGAGTCGTTACGGTCAAAACTTAATCTTCACAGTTGCACCTGTGCCTGAAACCAGCCTGTTCATGAGGGACAGTGTCAATAATAATAGTACTAATTCCATTGTAAATAAGTCTTTCTAGTAACTTAAGACAGACACTGAGCAGTGCTATAGGTCTATAGCTTTCAGGTTTATCAGCAGGCTTTCCAGGTTTCAGGATGGCTATTATCTCCTCCTCATCATCAAATTCCTGCCATGTACCCTCAAGGGGTGTAGAGGATATGATAGTACTACATGAAAAATTTACACATCATTACTAACTTCCTATCTACAATTTTCCTCCAAATCAGTCTGTTACCTGTCAAGACTCCAACATTATCAGATCTTATATTTCTATCGTCTAAGGCACTTTGTACTGTATCAATCCACCTATATCTTGGTCTTCCTCTGGGTCATTTTCCTGCCAACCTGGCAGAGAACACTTGTTTTGCTAATCTTTCCTTGCTCATTCTATTTAAGTGACCATACCACCTGAGATTAGCTCTGCAAACGCATTCCTGGATGCTGATTATAAGTTCTTTCCTAATATCCTCTTTTTTAATATGATATTGTCATTGATGCCATCTGTTCATGCCTTTAATCTTTCACAGGACTCTCATATCAGCAGTCTCTAGTCTTTGGTCAAGTGTTTTACTTCTGACCCAGTGCTCAGATCCATAAATTAAAACTGATTTGAACACTGCCTTGTATACAGCTAATTTAGTGTTCCGACTAATTTCTCTCTTATTCCATATGAATTTATTCAATTGACTTCCTACCATACCAGCTTTGTTGATTCTGTTGTATATTTCTATATTTAATTTACCATTTTCACGAAAAATTGTGCCTAAGTAGCTGAAATGTTTTACTTGTTCCACAGGTTCTCCGTTCACAACGCAGTTGACATTTTGAGTGATTCTCCCTGTTTTCATTGTCTTTATCTTTTTATTGCTAACCTTCATACCATATCTATTACAACAGTTATTCAATTTAGTGAGAGAATCTTGCAGACTTATAGCAGATTTATTTAAAAGTATAACATCATCCGCATAAAGCAAAGAGATGACATTAACATCTCCAATTTTGATATCATGTTTAATACCACTTTCCTTGATAATGTGATCCATATAGATAATGAATAATAGAGGGGGATAATGTGCATCCTTGTCTCACACCAGATTTAACATTAAACCATCTTCCTGTACTTCCTTCAATTCTAACTGCTGACTTACAACTCAAATAAAGACTTAGTATTGCTTGATATAATGCCCCATTGACACCATATAACTGTAGCGTATTGAATAACTTCTCTCTGGGCACCTTGTCATATGCCTTTTCCAGATAAACCAAACTTAAATACAGATCTTTGTTATATTCCCATGCTTTCTCAACTATTTGTCGTAAAGTGAAGATCTGATAATGACAGCCTCTAATTGGCCTGAATCCAGCTTGTTCTTCACCAAGCTTTTCTTCCACAATTCTTCTCAACCGTTTCTCAAGTATACTTGCATAGATCTTGCCAGGAACATTCAGTAGGGAAATACCTCTGTAATTCTTACATTCAGTTTTATTTCCCTTTTTATATATGGGTACTATTAGAGCTCTATTCCAATCATTGGGAATTCGTCCCTCTATCCAGGCTTTCTCAACTATGCAGTGCAGCCACTGTAAGACTTTTATACCACCATACTTCAGCATTTTTGGTCGAATATCATCTATTCCTGCTACCTTTCCACATTTCAAGCCTTTGATGGCTTTTTCTACTTCAAGTATGGATATGTATTCCTGACTGTATGCCTGTTGAGTGTTTTTTACCACTGTGCTATCACTGCTTGTTTCATTTAGCAATTTTTCGAAGTAATTACTTCATACTTAAAGGATATCTTTTCTCCCATTTTCATGTCACCTTTATCATCTCTAATTCCTTTTACAGCATTCTTTCCTCCATTTCTAAGCTTCTTCAACAACCTCCAGAATATCTTACCACTTTCTTGATATTTATTTTCAATGTTCTTGCTAAAGTCCTCCCATGACTTTTTGTTTAGCCAGTTTTACACACTGTTTAGCTTTCTTAAATTTGTCTCTGTATTTTCTAAAGCACAAGCTGACTTATTTGCCAGGGACTTTTGATATGCTTTGTTCTTTTCCTTCACTGCCTCTTTAACTTCCTGTGTCCACCATGGAGTTCTGATTTTTCTTTCCTTGCAGACAACCTCACCACATGCCTCTCTGGTTGAATCAATCAGGGTTTTCTTCAAGACTTGCCACTGAATCTCCAAGGTTTGGTTCCTGTTTAATAATCCAAAATAATGTTTGTGGATTTTAGTGTACAGTTCACACCTGAGAGCTGCTCGACTTTTATTTGCTTTAAAACTTTCTTACATGTTATTCTTTTCAATATGAAATTCAATTTTATCCTGTTCAAGACTAAATAGTGATCACTTCCAATTTCAAATCCTCTGTACACTCTGGTGTCCTGCACCAGGAAGATAACATCACTATCATCAATAACATAGTCAATGAGACTTTTCTTATTCCTTGCTTCTTCTCTCCATGTGAATTTGTGCACATTTTTATGTTGGAATATGGTGTTAGTAATAACCAGTCCATGTCCTGAGCAGAAATCCAACAGGTATTTGCCATTATTATTAGCTTTGCTCTTTTCTCCAAATTTTTCCAAAATATTTTTGTATGTCTGACAATCATTTCCTACTCTGCTATTTAGATTCCTAACAAGGACCAACTTTTCCTTTTTTGTTATGTTAGTTGCTTTTTGTAAAGCCTCAACAAATTCCTCCACTTCTACCTTAGTAGAACCTTCTGTGGGACCATAGGCACAAATAATGCTCATCTACTTGAGACTGCCTGCCATTCAAGAAGATTAGCCATGTATTTTGTGTTAAATACTATGGCTACTCCTTTTCCTTGATTGTCATTTCCTGAATATAACATTTTGTATTTAGTGCTCAGAAAGATCTCACCAGTTTTTTGTCTTTTTTGTTTCAGTCACCCCTATTATGTCGATCTGGTACTTATCTAATTCCTCAGCTAACTCCATTTCTTTGCCATTCAGGCTTCTTATGTCGATTGTACCGATCTTTAACCCAGCTGATGTTGAGTTGGGGTGTGCTTTCAGATTTGTTCCAGTAGCTGACTTTTCGCTGTTTGCACTGGTTCCTTGGCGAAAACAACGTGGGCCTTGTTTAACCGGGCTACGCCCCAGCCAGCATGCAATTTTGTCATGTTGTAATATTTGTATAAAAAGCTTGCATTTAACTTCTGAAAACTAATTGACTTTGATTGTATTTGAAACTTTCACACAGTATTCATTTTTATCCTGCTCCAAATTAAATGATCATTTCATGCTTCAAATCCCTATACTTTTGTATCCTGAAGCATTGTGATACTGTCACTAATAACACAGTCTACACCACATAGTCTACATATGTAGACATGCTTTTAGTAGAACATAGTATATTAATTAGTTTATATTCTGAACAGAAATCCAGTATTACTTATTGTTATTCATATAATTTGTTCTTTTCTTCAAGTTTTGCAAAAAAAAAAAAAAAAATTCTATATGTTTACATTTATCAGAAATTATATGCTTATCTTCACCAATATAGCATATTTTATATAATAAATAGATAATAATATTTTCAAACCTAACCAATTTCAAAAGCATACAAGAATAAAACTTTATAAAGTTTTGGCTAGGCCGTCCTACCATACAGAAGTGAATTATTGACCATAAAAACTGGAGAAATGAAATTTCTATGCAGGACAGCTGGCTATACTCTCTAGTACAAAAAATAAAATAAAAACAAATAAATAAAGATACAGAAATACATAAAGAACTAAAATAGACTCAGTATTATGAGTACCAGAAACAGTGGATCAAATATATTGAAAGTATGGGCAGTTCTGGACTACCCAAGAAAGTTATTCCAATACCACCGAGGACATAGAAGTCAGAAATTACCAAGATCGAATGTGACTCGAATAGACCATTATGCCTAAATGAATGATAATGATTTCTACATGTCCCATCATTCATTCCTGGTCTGCTGTTTAAATCTCTAACTTGCTTTTCATTTGTTAGCTGTCTTCTCTAATTACTTGAAAAATTCATTTACTTCTTCCTTAAGTAATTAATATATAAATTATTGGAGCTGACTTTTGTTTGTTTTTATAATCATCTTCAATTTATTTACACCCTCTTGTAAATTAGGACAAGTACATGTATACAAACAGCAAGTACATGTATACAAAATATAATTTCATTTTGATGTTTAATATTGCTTACAGTGTGGTTCAGGATTTCTGACTACCATGGCCTGATCCAGGCCACAGATATCTCTTGGATGTTCTATACTTTCAGTATTCACTATTTTAGTGACATTGCCATAATTATTATTTTTTTTTTCTGGGAGGCAGGGATCTTTCTCTTTTCTCTGTCCTCTTTCTAGCTTAAATAATTTATATACTTTCTAGCTTATATCTACATTCCTCTAGAACTACTTCATTTGTTTGGAGTTATTTTTTTGTCCCGAGAATGCTTCTTGGCATATAGGATGAACCATGCTACCGGCCAGGATGTATATATACGTCCACATTTTCATGGATGGAAAGTGCATATTAAAATTGTAATCCCATTGATATTACATTGAAATTTATGATGGATTCGAAGCTTTTGAGGGTGCATATTTGATCTTTAATGGCTGATAAAAAGGTTAAAACTGTTAATTATTCTCATTGCTTGTGAAATTGAAATATTTCAACTCTGTGCTCCATAGAGAAAAATTATTATTATTATTATTATTTGACACCTCCAAGGAGTCCGAAGACCCATCGTGGGAGGACACCTACTGTGCAACTCTCCGTTCCACCACTACACCGAACCTCTACTACCAATCATCCACGTCAATGGCTTCTACTGCCCACCACCACAACTAGTATTTTTTTATCTAAATGGCACATCAAATGATTTGTTATAGTCTAGATTTAGTATCTGTTAAGAACTGACCATATACTTTTTTTTAGACTGCTATGAAAAACAATTATGCTTTTTCTGATTGTCATTTAGGCTGTTTAGTATAAGTGAAAGCATTCACATACTTAAGTGTCTCTTCGTGGTTGATGTTGATATTGCTGTGTAGGTGAATTGTTATTATCTTAGTTCTCTTGTAATTAACTTTCTAACCATAAATAAGTTTACCATATTAGAGGTGATCTTATTTCCATAGTAAAGGAAGTTGAATATTTCAGTAACATAATGTCTTTTGCAAAGTCTTGATTTTTGTCTAAAGAATGGGGGTCACTAATATTCAACCAAATACGCTAAATGAATTATATGTAATAACCATGCCTGAAAGTAATGTTCTCTGATAAATGGAACATCTCTTGCATCATTAACAGAATCTAAGGCCCTCAGAAATTGTGATATTTGGGACAAGTTGCAAATTTCTGTCTTTTGAGAATCTAGAATCTTCTTAGGAGGTGGATATACTTTATTATTGTGCTTCGGATTTTTAAAAATCAAACTTAATTTACTTATAATAAGGATATTGTATAGCTCTCTTATTTAAAAAGCGTTATGCCAGAATAACAAATTAAATACATAATTGAGTTACTAATATTTCTCTGGATTTCTGACCATCTTCAGAGTACAAATTACTGTGATAAGACATACAGTACTTAAATTGTTGCAGGTATCTCAATAAAGATTGAAACCGGTCTGGGTAGTGACCCTTCCCTTAATGCATAGCAGTATACATGTCAGAAGAAAGTGTTCTGTGCATTATGGGATACTGAGGCAGTTGATGTGAAGTCAACATATTTTCTATATACAAGTAGCCTTGTTTTCCAGATACTTCATGTGCAAATTTTGTTTGCTTGGGTTTGTTTACTTGGGGAAAAAAGAAACACAAGAGTGTAATTTCTTGTGTATATAATCTTCCAAGTGAATAAACTTTCTATAAGTATTGTCAACAGAGAGAGTATTTTAATAATATAGTGATACATCATTTTAATACTTGGATATAGAACATATATGACTTACACATTGATTTAGCTTTCGGTATCTTTGTAGGTCTAGCTCCCACTGATGAGACCTCAATAAAGGTCGAAACCGGTCTGAAAGTGATGCTTTCCTTAATGTATAGCACTATCTTGGGACCAGAATATTTTATTAATATTGTACTTTTTACTACTTGTTTATGAAAATATAAGATTTCTGCATTTGTTTACGGTTAAGAATTTAGGGAAACAACACACGTGTTAAAATAATTACTTTACATAATATTAGGAAAGTTATTTGTTAATTATTACTTTACTAATATTAAGTAATTATTTTAACATGTGTGTTGTGTTTCCCTAAATTCTTAACCATGAATACTGATCACCATGTAACCTTAAAGGAAAGAATCTGCATTTGTTTTGTTTTCAGTTTCTTCATGGGTATAGTGCCCACTGGTTAGACCTCAATAAAGGTTGTGAGAGCAGTGACTTTTCTAATAAACATAGCAACATGCATTTATGAAAAGAAGTATACTTTGTATTGTAGGTTACTGAGGTATTGGGTCAAATTTAAACAAGTTGCTTAGTCATGAAAACATTTCATGTGCAAACTTGATTTGCTTGCACCTGGATAAAATATTAAAACAAGAATTTAGTTTCTTGCTTAGCATAATCAACAGTTAAAATCATAACTTAAGGGAAAGTAAGGTATTTTCTTTCCTAGGAAAGAAAGTGATTCTTAGTAATCCATTGATTAAATCTTTTGTTGTCATCTTTTATAAATTTTGTTTATGACTTTTGTAAATAGAAAGCCCTATATTAGCCTGGAAGATATGCTTGAAGGTACTAGTGTTGGGCACTGTAAAATGCTTTATATAAATCCGATTATATAAAGCGATAGTAGTGTGTGAGAGCTGTCACTAATTAGGAATAAGTTGAAGTCATTTGTTCTTCCTAGAGGTGTATAGATTTTTGTGTACTTTAAATGACTTTTAATTCTGGTAATGACCTTTTATAAGAATTTTGTAATTTGTGTTGGTTGGAGTTATAGGTCTCCAGCTTGTAATATCTTCCTATATTTTATAGGAATGAGTACAGTGTATTTTCCATGAACATCTGTTTGACGTCTCCATATGTTAGGATGACATTAAAAAACATTGATTAGCAGTGGAAGTAGAAACTTGCAGATGTCAAACTTCTGTTTCCAGTCCATCAAGACCAAGTTACCTTTGTTACCAAGTTACATTCAGCTTTGAAAACTGTAGATAAGTGGATTCCTCCATGCATCTTTAACATACATTCTTCTTCTTCTTCTTTTTCTTCTGCAGCTTTTCTCACTTAAGTAGGGTCGCTGTTTGTGGTGAGTCTCTTCCACAACTTCCTGTCTTGGGCTGTAGCCACATCCAAGTTCTTCATCCTCAAGTTCCCCTCGACCTTCTCCCTCCATCTCTTCTTTGGCCGTCCGCACTTCCTCTTCCCCTGCACATCCATCTGCATGACCTTTCTTCCCACCTACTCTTCCTCTCTCCTCATCAGATGACCAAACCATCTCAACCTTGCCTCCTGTATCTTTTCTCCTAAGTTCGTAACTTTCACCGTTCCCCTTACATGGTCATTTCTCAGATGATCCTTTCTGGTCACACCGCACATCCACCTAAGCATTCTCATCTCTGCTACCTCCATCCTGCTGATGTTATTTTTCCTCAAGGCCACAGTTTCCAAAGCATACGGCATAGCTGGTCTCACTACTGTCCTGTAAATTTTGCATTTTAGATTTATTGGCACCCTCTTATCACATAGCACTCCAGCCATCTCTCTTTCTCCAGTTCCTCCATCCTGCTTGTATCCTGCATCCTACTTCCTTCTCAGCCTCACCATCCTCTTTCATTGTTGAACCTAAGTATCTAAAGTCACTGACCTTCCTGATGACATTTCCTTCCAGCTCCAGATCTGTCTCCTGACTGCCATCCACTTTGCAACACATATACTCGGTCTTACTTCTACTCATTCTCATACCTCTCTTCCAGTACTTTCCTCCAACTTTCCAGTTTGGCTGCCACTTCTTCTTATCTTGATTCTGCATACAACATAGTCCAAGGTACATCTTCTCTCACTTCCTCCATCACAATATTAAACAGGAATGGACTTAATGCAGACCCTTGATGCATGCCAATTGTCACTGGAAAACTTTGTCACTCCCAGCAGGTTCGAACACTTGTCTTCACATTTCTGTTCATCTTCTGCACCAACCTGACATATTTCTCTGGTACCTTCTTCTCCCTCAGACACCTCCAGACTTCTTGCCTTGGCACTCTATCATACACTTTCTGCAGATCAATAAATACCAGATGTAGCTCCCGTTGCTTCTCTTGAAACTTTTCCATCATCTGTCGTACCCCAAAGATAGCATCTGTGGCCGATCGACCAGGCATGAAGCCAAATTGCTCCTTTGCGATCTCCACCTCTTTCCTCAGTCTTCCATCAAGAACCCTTTCTAGGATTTTCATTGTGTGGGACATCAACTTTATTCCTCTGTAATTCTTAGTCCTGTGCATCCCCTTTTCCCTTGTAGATGGGGACAAGAATACTTTTCCTCCATTCCTCGGGTATATTTTCCTGTTGGTAAACATACATAATGAAATATTGTCTTGAATGCAACACTAACATAGGAGATATTTGCTTGGTTCTTTACTCTGTGATGATTTTTTAATCTTCTAAAGTTTAAATAACTGCCATGACAAATTTATTATGAAAATGGCATGCAACTCAAAGATTTTAGTGAAGATAGTTAATAAAATATTGAAGTAGAAAATAGATACTAGAATTGAGTAGCTTATGTGGTCAGAAGTGTTGAATAAGATTCAGCATTTGAGAAAGTATATAAGAACTTTTAAATGGGAGATGAGAGAAATCAGTACAATCATCCCATTTGCAGAATGCAAATTGGTGCTTGAGTAAATTTCAACCTCTGGATCTGAGAGCTGGGTTAGAAATATAATAAATAAAGATTGGAGACATGAATTTTTTCTGAATTAAATTGGAGGAGTGAACAGATGGCATCCTTGGCATAGCAGAACTGTATTAAAAATAAAGAATTTTATGTAATGTATATATATTTAAAATGAACATTACATTCTTAATATTCCAGAATGCTCAAGTAATCAGGACTAATGTAAAACCCCTCCCTGTGGGGAACCTATTCATGGTGATGGAGGAGACTTTCCTGTGATGGTACTGGTCCTCTTTTCATTCTTCCTCCCTTTGCTTTTCTTCCCATATTCTTTTCTCTACTTCTCCAGAGTCTTTTTTACTATCTTTTCATCTACTGTCCTGCATCCAGAGATGGGAATCCTGGTAGTCTTGCACTACTTTGGCCTCTGCTTTGTCAAGACAGGTGTCCTGGATATCCCAGCCAGGATCAGTTGGCTTGCAAGGATCAGTTGTGTTGTATTTAGTCTCTCACCCTCTGGTCTGGGATCAGGGGCCAAGGTTTGCTGTGGTGCTGGTATAGTCTCTAGGATCCCTGACATTCCACTCCTGAGTGCAGCCATTGCTTCCTGGTTGGTGGACATCTATATGTTTGACTCCGTGGTGGGTGAGGAGATCTGCTGCTGAACCAAAAACCCTTTGAGCATGAATTTTTCATCCTCAAATGTTTCAGGGATCCTAAAAATGTCCCAGCCAAGTACTAATACAGTAGATACACCATTTGTTAAGAATTAAGAAATAAAAGATATGTGATGCCAGTACAAATGTGCCATTGTTTCTGATCATTGACACAACAGGAGAAAGCCAATAGGGATAATATCACCCTTCTTTATTCAAAAAGAAGGGTGATAAAACTGTTAAATCGTTACATTCTAGTGATATCCTTGTAGAAGCATCATGTTAGCAATATGCTGAGAAACTGCTGAAATCAATATCAATATCTGGAATACCAATTATAGTAAACCTCATAAAACACTCATTTCTTGTAGAGGAGTGATGCCAGAATGGGATGTCAGAGCTTAAGGATCATGGAGTGACAGGTGTGAGGCACATCCTGATACATAGGGATGGTCATCTGGTTCTGATGAGGAACATCATCCCCACTTTTGATACAGCCTCCTAAGCCTCCAGTCTTTAAAAAGCAAGGTATCTCAACTGTACATTCCTAATACACTAAGATGCTTTAATGTTAGAAATGTGGGCATGCCCAAACATCATGGCTCTACTACCTGCTCCTGATTTGGTATTAAAGAGCATGAAAACAAACATGCTCTGAAGAGAAAGCTAAATGTATCAACTATTAGGGAGATCACCCAGCTTACTCCTGTGCATGTCAGAAGTGTAAAGATGAAAACGAAATTAAAAAAAATTGAAATGGAACAAACTATATCATATCAGGATTCAAAAAAGGATGTTACCTACTGCTACCTGTTCTGAGATCCTTTTATGCTGAGAAGGTGGCAGCAAAGAAAATGTCAACAGCATCTCAAACATGTATGTCTATTCCACCATATGATAATTGCACCATACCTGAACTTTATGATCGCACATGCTTCTCTGTTGAGCGCATCAATCTCCTGATCTAAAAGTCTCACTCCAGAAACAACTACAAAGATGGTTCCATTCAATGAGAACCCACTTCTCAGAAAAATTATGGCAAGGATATCACTTAAAGATAAACCACGACACCTCCGTGGAAAAAAAATAGATACTTTGATATCTGCTGGAAGTCAGTTAAACTTGTCAACTAATCTTGACACATCAACTGTATTGAATATTTTACTAGAGGAAGTGATGGACATTGGCCATCCATACTTCCAAAATCAGTTAATAAATATAAACCTGACATAGGTAAGCAACCCCTGAAGCTCCCAAAAACTGGACAAGTCCACAAAATAGGATTTTGCAATGAAACTGTTGTGGGTTTTGCCAGAATATCAATGATATCAAGATTTTACTGCAGAAACACAAACCTTTCTGTTTCTGTCTGCAGGAAATATATTAAAGACCCAATGAGGACCCTACCTTAAGGAATTTCACCTTGTATGAAAGGACAGAACCAGAGATGGTCCTGCTCATGGAGGAGTAGCCATCCTAGTGGGTATTCATACTCCTTTCCATCATGTCCAGCTTAACTGCTCTGGAAGGGCATTAGCGATTCGCTTATCCATGGAATTTTGTATTACAGTACGTTCAATTTATTTACTAACAGATGCTGAGTTAAATGAAATTGATCTTGATAACCTTATCTTGCAATTGCCTGAATTTCTTATGGGTGACTTTAATGAGCATAGCACTCTGTGGTGTAGTGCTAACTCAAATGGACGAGGTTATTTCATTGAACAAATCTTTGACAGTAACCTACCCCCCTCTCTCTCTTTCTGTTGAATAATAGACTCGCAAACTTTCTGCTGTTGCTGCATTGTCCAGGCAGCAACAGCCGCACTTCCAAATATGTCATCTTAATTGTCACTTTATCCCAAAGCCTTGGTAGAACCGAGAATTCCAGGCAGCCAAGAAAGATCAACACAGAGCATGGGATATATTTCGTAGATATTTCACCCCATCAAACTTAATAACTTTTAAGTATTCTCAGGCCAAAGCACATTATGTGAGATGCAGAGTCAAAAATAATCATGGATCCGATTTACTTCATCAATTAATCAAATAACCAGTGCAAAAATTGTATGGGATAAAATCCTGAAAATGAAAGTTAGAAACAGTACATACTGTTTGTTTACTTTAGACCATATTGAATGTGTTACTACTGATCCCAAAGCTATTGCAGACACTTTGAGACAAAATTTTGCCAGAATCTTGCAGCAGCTTCATATCCTTCTGAATTTTAAGTATTGAAAGAGCAACAAGAGAAACAATGGCTAAATGTTTCTACCAGTAAGCCTGAGCTGTATAATTGGCCATTTGTTAAGGAATTAAGGAGCTCTGTAAGGAGAACTAAAATGAGCTCTTTTACTCTCTCACCTTTCAGCAGTAGGGCCTGATGACATTCATTATGAAATGATAAAACATCTTCCATCATCTTCTATGAATCTCCTTCTCTTAATATACAACAGAATACTTTCAGAGGAAGATTTTGGATTCTTGGATAAGTCAGTTGTCATTGCTATCCCAAAACCACTTCTTCCCCCTGTTGTGTTCCTAAGGAATACAGTATACAGTCATTTAAATCAAATGTGAACAAGTATCTCCCTTCCCAACCCACTACTCATACATGGTACTAATGTACAATACTATAGGTTGATCAACCAACTTCTTGTGTATGAGCTCAACATAAATAGGAAAGGATTGGATCCAAACAAGCAAATAATTATTGACCTATTGCTCTGACCAGATGCATTCGTAAAATATTGAAGAAGAGGAATACAAGATTTTTCTGGTATTTAGGAAGCAATCTTCTCTCCAGTATGTAATGTGGCTTTCATAGACATTGTTAAACTTTGGACCATTGCTCCATTTAGAAACATGTTAAGAGATATATTCTCGAAGCAAGAACATCTGGTTTTAGTGTTCTTTAACATCGAAAAAGCTTATGACCCAGTCCGGAGATATGGCATATTAAAAGACTCATATAACCTTAGTCTCAGAGGACACCTTCCTATATTTGTTAAAATCGTTCTGTTCAGGCAAGCTTTCCAAGTCAGAGTGGTAAGTATTCTATCTTGGCCATATCATCAGGAACAGGGTGTTCCTCAAGGCTCCGTCTTAAGTGTGACACTTTTTGCTATCAAACTTAACTCATTCGCTGAATGGCTTCCTCCCACTGTAAGCAGTGCTGTATATGTTGATCTCACAATTTACTGTCACTCTTACAACATGAGGGTAATCGAAAGACAATTTCAGCAAGCATTCGATCATGTCTCTTTATGGGCACTTGTTAATAGGTTTGTTTTCATCAGAAAAAACTGTGCATTGTGTACACTTCTATTAAAAATGCACTCTTCATCAGATCATGAATTAAGAATGGGACAAATTGTTTTTCCAGTAGCAACAAGCCAAGTTCTTGGTGCTCATCTTTGACAGAAAACTTGCGTTCCTTGCACACATTCATCAGCTAAGAGAAAAGTGCAAGAGAGCATTGAATCTCCTTTGCACTTTATCATTCTACTGAATGGGATATGGATCAATATTTATTGCCATGTTTTTATCATGCACTTATATATTCAAAGCTGGATTATGGGTATTTAGTCTATGGTTTTGCAAGGCAGAATAACTTACAATGGTTGGATCCTATTCATCATCAGGGTATATGGATAACTACTAGTGCCTTTTGCTCATCGCACACTCAAAGTCTTTATGTTGAAGCAAATGAACTGGCCCTGTCACTTAGATGGAAACAATTGTGTTTTAATTATGCCCTAAAACTAAAAATTGTTTCTTTCATTGCATCCTACATGGAGCTAGTCTCTTTTCTCTGCATTGGGAAGCTCAGTATCTCTCTCTCTCTCTCTCTCTCACACACACACACACACACACACACACACACACACACACACACACACACACACACACACACACACACACACACACACACACACACGAGACTATTCAAGCTGTTGGTATAAATGTTGACAATATTACCTGCACCAAACATAACAGCATTCCTCCATGGCAGATTTGCATTCCATCCTGCAACCTCTCACTTTGTCAACTACAGAAGTCTCATACTCCATCATCTGTCTATCAGAATCAGTCATGTTAATTGGTATCTAGTGTAAAGGGTACAGTAATTTTTAGGAAGGATAGACAGGATAAGAGAGGAAGGGGTGCTATTAATGATATTAAATGACCTGAATCCAGATAGTTGAGACCTATGACTGCAATACTAATAACAGTTTTTCATGTTGCAGTGATCCACTACTGATCCAATAGTTCTGTTGTTACAGATTGTTACAGAACTAGTGGATCAGTTACTAATGACAAAAGAAATGCATTACCAGATAAAGATGACAGATGAGAAACAAGTAATCATAATGGGGACTTTAATTATCCAAACATTGATTGGGTAGCTTGGAAATCTCAAGAGAAGAATGAAATTGAAATTATTGAATTGTTATGAAACAACTTCTTTAAGCAGCATTTGACAGAATGAGCCTGAGGTCAAAGAGTCTTAGATGTTAGATCTATCATACCTCTCCTTGAATACATTCAAGGAGAGGTATGATAGAAATTTTCATACTCAGACTTGGCTTGCTATTGTATAGCAAGCATAGTCTAAGTATTCTTTCTTTTAAGGTTACACGGTGATCAGCATTCATATTTATGAATTTAGGGACACAAAACACACTTGTTGAAAAGATTATTTTACTAATTATTAACAAAATAACTTGACGTTTCGACCCCTGTATTGAGGTCATCATCAGAAGGATACATGTGTATAGGATCCAAGCTACATGCTGTTGCACTCTATAAAGATAAATTCAATATACGTTGTTAACTAATCTTTTTCTTAGCCTGACTTCTAATGATAAAATAAAATAAAAATTTTAAGAATCATGGATCAGATCATGGATAATTTGAATAAAAATGATGGTCTAACCATTCCAAGAATGTGGAGGACCCATCTGAAACCTTCATAGCAACTACAAAGAAAAATCTCAATACAAGAAGATTTGGTAAATTTTTTTTTCCCCCCTGACCATTCAATAGCAACCTGAACTATGCAAATCCAGAAGATAATCGTAATATAACAATATGAACTGCAATTCCAGAAGAATCTTAGTACGTGAGGACTTTAGCAGAGTTTATTGTAGTTTTTATTTATTTATTTTATTTTATTTTATTTATTATTATTTTTTTATTTATAGAGGTCAGGCTAAGAAAAAGATTAGTTAACAACGTAGATTGAATTTATCTTTATAGAGTGCAACAGCATGTAGCTTGGTTCCTATACACATATCCTTCTGATGATGACCTCAATACAGGGGTCGAAACGTCAAGTTGTTATTTTATTAATAATTAGTAAAATAATCTTTTTCAACATGTGTGTTTTATGTCCCTAAATTCATAAATATGAAAGTCTAAGTATGAAAAGAAACTGGCTCTACAAACTAAATACAACTCATAATAAGAACTTTGTTGATATGCTGCAAGTAAAAAGAAAGAACAAATGTAAAGGAGTAATTACTGAATGTAGATGGTATATAGTTGACAGATGTTAAAGAAAATGTACATCTTGCTAATAGCTATCAGCCAGGTGTATTCAATGTTCATCTTAATGCTACTCCTTCACTGGATGAAGAAACTGCGATGTATGAGGAAGTACTGAAGCTGTTGTATAAACTGAATTTGGCAATAGGGCTGGTGAGATATCAGCAAGGATATTAAAAGAGTTCTCAGCTGAACTCGCTGTGCAAGTTCAGCTGAACTGATTTGAGTCTCGAAACGGAAGATTCCACAGAAGTAGAAAGAATGTATGATAATTACATTTGCACAAGGGTGATGGCTATCTGTTGGCCTGTCACTGTCCCAGGAATGGTGAATTTTGGAAAAGTTGGTTTCATCTCTGGTGGAACATCCTCCCTTCTGCATTCACAAACTCACATTCTCTGGCATTACAACAGTTCAAATTGGGAAGACGTGTGACTTTTACTCATTCTTTCCATTTCAGACTGCTGTTTTTATTCTTCAGATCCAGATACCTGTTGTGATCTTGTTACAGAAATAATCCATATTGGAATGGAAACTTTCATTTCTCACTTTGTTCAAATTCCCCAACCTATCTAAACCATGGTTCTCCAAAGATTGTGCCAAGGCTGTTGAAGAAAGTAAACAGCCTCTCTGAAGTGACTTGAAACCAAAACACAGCTTCATTCACAGCCTCCACAATTGCTCACAACACTTATAAAACCACGATTAAAGGGGAAAAATCTGAATTCAACAAGAATAAATGTAGAAAACTCGTTGCTTGCATTACTGGAAGTTTTGCCTTCTGGTCCCTCGCCAAAGCCATTGAGTGCAACTTTTGTCCATCTGTACTTCCTCTTCTATCTCGCCCAAATGGTAACATTGTAAAATCACTTAAAGACAAGGCTGGTATCTTGACTTCATTCTTCTCTTCCAACTCCTACTACATAGATGACCATGGCAAATTACCTCCTTCCTTGCCTAAAACATTGCATCTCATGATTCCTGTGGCCTTCCACCAGAAAGATATGAGAAGAATTTTGAATAACGTGGATACTACAAAGCTAGCCAATGCTAATGAAATTCCACCCGTTGTGCTCAAGATTTATGCTCCTGAACTAATATCTGTTCACTACATTGTACTCAGCTGGAATCCATCCTTCAACATGGGAGAAAGCTCATAGACCAGTTACCAAAAAAAGGCAATAAATGTTTATCATCAAGCTATCAACCTGTTGCTCTCACATCAGTTTTGTCTAAAGTAATGAAGTAGGTTATGAACAATCAGCTTTTTTTGGTGCCTTGAGAACTGCTATCTAATTTGATCACTAGTATGGACTTTGCCACTCCAGATCCACAGGGGATCTCCTGTCCTACATTACTCACCTTTGGATCTATTCCATGGAAAGGTTAGGAGAAACCTATGTTGCTTGGCATCTCCATGGTTTTTTTTTTGATAGAGTCTGGCATCCTGGACTTCTCAACAAGTAAATGGATCACCAGTTTTCCCTCAGATCAATCCCTATGTGTACTGGTAGATGTTCTTTCTTCAGACTTTCCTGTCAATGTCAGTTTCCCTTGGCTGTGTCATTTCACCCATCCTCTTCCTCCTGATTTATATAAATGACCTGCTCTCATTGACTGCAATCCCTATTCATAGTTTTGTTGATGATAGTGCACACACATGCACTGCTCATCCTACTCATATGACAGGCCTTGCAGTTTCCAAATGTCTCATGCTTCAAGATCATCTATAATAAGTGCCTTGAATATCTTCACAGTATCCTTGATTGGGATGAAAACAACCTAGTTAACTTCAATGCTTCCAAGGCACAGTTTTGTTTGTTTTCCATAAAAAAGACCTCATATTTTCTCTGCTTACTTTTAATAATGCTGAGCTTAACAGTCAAGGCCAAATCTCTCCTCTCAGACTCAGATTCTCATCATCATCAAATTCCTGACATGTACCCTCAAGGGATGTACAGGATATGATAGTACTACATGAAAAACTTACATCATTACTAACTTCCTATCTACAATTTTCCTCCAAATCAATCCGTTACTTGTGAAGGCTCCAGCATTATCAGATCTTATATTTCTGTCTTCTAAGCCACTTTTCATTGTATCAATCCACCTATATCTTGGTCTTCCTCTGGGGTCTTTTTCCTGCCAACTGGGCAGAGAACACTTGTTTGCTAATCTTTCCTCTCCCATTCTGTTTAAGTGACCATACCACCTGAGATTAGCTCTGCTTAACACATTCCTGAATGCTAACAATGTCAAGTTCTTTCCTTATATCCTCGTTTTTAATATACTATTTCCATTGATGCCATTTGTTTATACCCCTAAATTTTCTTAGGACTCTCATATCTGTGGTCTCTAGTCTTTGGTGAAGTGCTTTCTTTCTTACCCAGCTCTCAGATCCATAAGTTAAATTGGGTTTGAACACTGTCTTCTATACAGCTAATTTAGTGTTTTGACTAATTTCTCTCTTATTCCATATAAATTTATTCAGTTGATTTTCCTACCATACCAGCTTTGTTGATTCTGACATCCTTTTTGGTCAAGACAGTGCCTCTCTGCCGAGCAGTTACTTTGTACAAATCACCAGTCCAACCAAAATTGGAATACTGCTTCATGAATGGGATAATGCACCTAATTAGACCTCCCTAAAAATTCTTGATTCTGTTCAGAAAAAGGGCAAATAATTGACACTTTTCTTACAGACTCTCTTCAGCCACAATCCATGTCAGTGGGCGGTAATCCTCAACAGTTCAAGCATAACAGATTACTGTATTCCTGACTCCACCCTTACATGGCATCTGTTTGCTGTAGCATTTCTGCCGTTTGTGTATGGGATAAAAGAACGAGAGAGAGAGAGAGAGAATATACAGAAATAGGTTGAGAGAATCTGTACTGAATCTATATTTTGCATGAGTTTACTAAGGGAGGGTCATGTTTTGAGTAATTTGTTCACATTTTATAATAATGTTACAATTGAGTTAGATGTGGGGGGGGAATAGATGTGCCATAATACTTATGGACTTTGCTAAGGTTTTTGACAGGGTACAGTATGGAATACTGTTGCATAAGTTAGAATATATGAAACTGAATTATAAAGTATTAGCTTGGATAAGAGAATGACTGACTGGCCACTTTCAGAAAGTGGTATATGAGAAGACCAGTGGTGTACCACAGGGATTAGTCTTTGGCCCATTTTTATTCAGTCCTTACATTAATGACATTAGGTAGTATTTGTCAGGTAATGTACAGCTGTTTACTGACGATAAAATGATAAGCAAGGTGATCTGGAATGTGGCATTCAATCCAACATGAAGTTTGAATAGGCTAGAATTGTGGTCATGTGAAAATTACTGTTAATTCAATGTTAGTAAATATAAAGTTATGCACTTTCCAATGCTATATTGTTTTTATTATAAATTATAAAATTTAATCATAAAAAAATATAAATTACCAAACTATATTTGTGGGATTAAGCTAGGGATCTTTGAGTTTTAGTAGATGGAAGTTAAGTTTAAACTCATATCATTGCAAAGATTGCATGTATAACTCAGTGAAAAACCTGGGTTTCTTGGGGATGATGAGATGGAGAGGATTTTGGCAAGTGACCAAGACGGTAGCAGATCTGTGGAATGAAACTTATGAGGACATGTTGAAGATTTGTGGGTTACAGAAATTCGCTAGGTGAAAAAAGGATGATGTGATTGAGACATACAAATTACTGAAGGATTTTTACCAGATTAATACAGAGGAAATTTTTTAGAACCAGGTCTTGATGGTGGGAGAACTAGGAGCCATCCTTGAAGCAGAGCAAGAAGGCAGCAGGGGTGTCAGGACTAGAATTTTTGCTTAGAGAGTGGTAAATGAGTGGAATAGGTTGCTGGAGTCTGTTGTGGGTGCCATGAATGTGATTGAGGTTAAAGCAAAGTATGATAGATACTGTACAAATGTTGGATAGTTCTTGGCATGTTGTTAAGGGCCTTTCTGGAGTCCAAGGACTCCATGGAGTAGTCCATAATAATAATAGTAATAATAATAATTGCTATTCTGAAACAAACATTGACATGTAAGGATAAGGAAGTCATTTTACCTCTTTATCAAAGTCTTTTAAAGAGGCAAAATGATTTCTTTATCTGGAATGTGATTTCATCTGGTCTTGTAGCAGATACAGTGGAGAGAGTGTAGTTATGATCATATCAGGTATGGAATGTAGATTATTAGAACTGATTGAAAATTTATAGACTGCAGACACTAGCAAACAGGGAAAAGATGGGTGATATTATAGTAACCTACAAACTTCTGAATGGGTCATATACCAATAAATGTAAATTTTAATTTTATGCAGACTGGGAAGAGGATGAGAGTATCTATGGTAGCAAAGAATGGATGCAGTGAAGAAAGAGGTGAGATTAAGGTTTTTTCTCTTATAGAAAAATGCATGATGATTGCCTTTGAGGTGGCGAGTGCAGACAGTGTGAATGAATTCAACAAATAATTCAACAAACAACCTACAAACTTCTGAATGGGTCATATACCAATAAATGGAAATTTTAATTTTATGCAGACTGGGAAGAGGATGAGAGTATCTATGGTAGCAAAGAATGGATGCAGTGAAGAAAGAGGTGAGATTAAGGTTTTTTCTCTTATAGAAAAATGCATGATGATTGCCTTTGAGGTGGCGAGTGCAGACAGTGTGAATGAATTCAACAAATATGATAGCTAATGTGGTTGATTTGAGCCTTTCTCATTAAGTCCCTGACTTTCTGGATGTCTCTTCTAAAATTTTTATATTACTTATTTTTAATAGTATATTCCCTGTCAGAGGAATTACATGTACACAGAAAGAAAATAAACAAGTATGTAACACCACGATACATTATTCGACTCTAGATATAAAACTAAGCAAACAAGACAGCATGTAGCAATAACAGAATTTAATTTTTGGATTTCTTGAGGGACAATTGTCTTAGACAGCATACGGCAGAGTGAACATATGGAATAAGAGTTTTGGATTTGGTCATAGAATCAGAGAATCTGATTGTGACTGAGATGTCATGTGGTTCAGATTGGTTCCCATATTCAAAGGTAGTTAGGAATTGGGGAACAGTGGCATGCATGGTTTGGGGATAAAATATCTGTTATGACTCTCATACCATGCCACACCACATAGGGAGAAAAACTGTTTGTTTGTGGTGGAACTTCTCATCATGTTATTATGAAAGAGAGGCTCCTTAAGTATGTCAGGAAATGAAGAAGCTTTCACTGTGTGCTGTAGATCTAGGCTTTTCCAAATCTTAAAGGCATATCTGTAAAAGGTGATATCTATTGTGTTAAAGATGTATCAGCTGTCTGGTCATTCTTAGGACACAGAGATAGATAAAGAGAGATCTTAGCTATCAGAACAGAAGATGTATTCTGTGGTCTGTTTATGTGGATTTTATGACTTTGACCATTTATGATTTTATGAATTTATGAAAGGTGTAACTTTGTAGTCAATAGATACCAAGCCCTACCCTTCCCTTCACTACAAAGAAGAAGACAGAGCTTGGCATAGAAGAGCCAGTTGGTTTTGTTTCATATAAATTCGTAGATTTTAGATTGTATTTTCTTGGTGAATTCTTCTGGAGGAGTTAGAATCTTAAGTTAGAATCCAAAGACACTTGCTGCTGTTTGGTAAATGATTATTATTCCCCCTTCCCCCTTTACAAAAAACACACACAGGAATGTGTTTCTGAGATATTTGTTATCCTTGTGAAATCAGTGGCCTGGCATAGATAAGTTGTTTCTTCTTTCCAGTTTCCATACTACAATCCTTTAGTTTTATGTGGATTTAATTTGGCTCTTGAAGATACTAAGTACAATTGATATGTTGTTTGCATGTGTGAAAAATCTTTCCTCATGAACTACTTATGGTGACATCATTGGAATATGCTGTCAAGGTCAGCGCTTAATAGGAAGGGATCAAAGAATGGGCTTCACTGAGTAGTGTTTAACCTGCATAGGAAAGGTGATATGACAATTGTGTAAAAGTAGGCTAGATAGAGGGCTTGTTTCATTCCCCTTTAGTATGACACAGGTGTGGTGAGTCTGTTTATTTTTAGGCAGAAGTGAGCATTGGAATATTGCATCTTGATTGCATGAAGGATGTTGGGGACAAAAAGCCATATGCTCGTAAACAGCTGAACAGGTAGGCATGCTCTGTACTGTCAAAAGCCTTCTCTTGTTGGCTTTTGACAGTGTTATGGGGCTTATGTTCTCACTGTTTATACTGGCAAGGCTCATTAGGTCTTTGATGAAGTGCAAATTGTTGTGGATTGATCTTTTTAGTATGGCATAATTTTGGTGTTTGTCTATCTCCTCTAGTGCAGGTTTAATCTATTGGCAATAACTTTGGATATAATTTTGCAATAGGTATTGATGATGGGGATAGACTGTCACATTTCCAATTAGGTGAGATCACTTTTTTTTTCAGAATGAGATTGATGCTGATACTGTCAATCTGCTTGAGAGGCTATTAATGCAAGTTCAGTGTACACTATACAGGAGAGGTCTAAGTTGTTCCCAGAAAGTCTAGTAAAATTCATTGGCAAGGCCATCTTTCGTCGGAGACTCATTTTATGCAAAGAGTTGCAGGCTATTGTCAAGTCATGGAGCATCACTGGTAGCTTGTGACTTCAGGAGATGTATCTGCTTTTCTGTTTTGGTAGTTATGATGCTTCCATTGTTAGATCTTATTACACAAAGGTTGGTATTGCTGTTGATGTTTCTCTAGTGAAAAAAAAAATATTTGGTGGGTGTATCTGTGAAGTTTATATACTTATGGTGTAGAAATAGAAAAAAGAATAAGCAAAGCTGGTAAGATATGGAGTTAAATGAATAGATTTATGTGGAATAAGAGATAAATTAGTCAAAACACTAAAGCAGCTGTATATAAGACAGTGTTAAACCAATTTTAATTTATGAAAGCTGGGTTAGAAATAAAACAGTTGATCAAAGACTGGAGCCCCCTTAGATATGACAGTTCTGATAAAAATGGGGAGTAGCTTTAATGGTAGAATCATATTAAAATTAGGTAAGATAAGGAGTTAAGTGAAAAGGATATTAGAAAAGAGATGGCATTGTTAGCAATATCTGTGCAGATCTAATCTCAATTGATAAGATGGTCAAATGAATGAGAAATGCAAGGTTAGAAAAACAGGTGTTTGATGCCTGGATTACACAAAAAGACTCACATCTGTCAGGTTGATGCAGTAAGCAGTGCCTCAAAGGGATGGATATTAAATTGGTGATATGGATAGGAGAATGGCTCAGGGAGAGATACCATAAGGTGGTGTATGGAGGAGCCGAGTCCAGAATGAGGCAGGTGACCAGTGGTGTGCCTCAGGGCTCTGTGCTTGGGCCAATGTTGTTTAATTTGTATATAAATGATATAGGAAACGGCTTAAAGGGAGATATTCAGTTGTTTGCTGATGATGCAAAGTTGTGTAGTGCAATAAAAAATCAAGCTGATGTTGAAAGTTTGCAGGAGGATTTAAATAAGCTGGTAAAATGGGCAAAAGAAAATGGATGTCAGTTCAATGTGGAAAAGTGTAAAGTCATGCATTTTGGGATTAAAAGATTACCAGCTGTGTACTACATCGATGGAAAGGTACTCCAAGAGATTGATGAGGCTAGGGACTTAGGGGTATTGGTAGATAGGGAGATGAAGTTCAGAGGACACATTGCTAAGGTGTCCAAGATTGCACATAGGATTACTTGGTTGTTGAGGAACACACTGACATCCAGAGATAAAGAGGTTATTATTCCCCTTTATAAAGCATTGATACTTCCACATTTGGATTACTGTGCTCAGGTCTGGTCACCTGGATTCCTTGGAGATGAGGAGGCTGTGGAGAGGGTTCAGAGAAGAGTGACCAAGTTGGTGAGTGATATAAAAAATGCTCCCTACATTGATAGATTGAGAGCTTGTGGATTGCAGAGATTGGTTGATAGGCGAAGAAGAGGGGATATGATAGAAACATTCAAATTACTAAAAGGTTTTTATAGGATTGATGCAGGGGAAATGTTTCAGCTGTGTGATAGTGATGGAAGAACAAGAGGTCATCTCTGGAAATTAAAGAAGAGTGTGGTTAACAAAGGTGTCAGAACAAGGTTTTTTGCCTGGAGGGTGGTGAATGAGTGGAATTCATTGCCTGACTTAGTTGTGAGCTCTTCGTCTGTAAATGAATTCAAGAAGAGATATGACAGATATTGTTTTGCTAGTTTGGGTCTCCCGCGATGAGTCTACTGACTCCATGGAGATACCCGTAATAATAATAATAATAAAAAAAGGGATGAAATATAAGATCTGACAATACTGAAGTCCTGACAACAGATTAATTTGGAAGAAAACTTAACAGCAAGCTAATAATGATGTGAACTTTTTATGTAGCACACCATAGTAGCCTTTTCATCTCCTGAGGACATATGTTAGGAATTGGATTATTATGATGTTGTTTAACATTATTCAAATTTTGTGTTGTAGTCAATACAGAGTAAATTTCTGTATGTGTTATTTCTTTAACTAGTTGTGAATCAAGAGCAAGGAAGGAAGAGAAATATTTATTGCAATGGTGAAAGTGAGAGAGATTTTGGGTTAAATCATTCAAAATCAATACCAAGATTACTAAGACCATGAGGAATGACTGTTTTTTTTTAGTTCTGCCAGAATGAAAACTTAAAAAAAAACAAACTCGTTCCTGATATCTGAATTTAGCACTCACACAAAATACACTTCCTCCAGCACTGCAAATCTGAGTCATATCCTTGCATAGGATTATCCCACTTGACACAAAAGTATCAAGTGGGATTACCGTCTGTAACTTCTAAGCTTCCTTTCCACAGCTTGACTACTGCTTCCATCTTCTGACCCAAATATCTGCTCTGAGTGAGTCATAGAAATTATCCTTACTGATATGAAGGCCTTCACATTCTCCATTCTACCCAAAATTATCCTTCAATTTCCAAGGCATAGTTCAATAGAAGATGTGTCAAAGCAGTTAAAGTAGAAATAAAACTGCTGAGAATGGAGATTGAAGTAATGAAAACTAAGTTGAGAAGGGTGAATGAAGATATTAGGAGGATGGAGAGGTTGGCTTAGAGTCAGGTCTCCTGAGATGCGTTTGCGGTATGCTGAGGCACGAAAAGCTGCTGCTGAGGCAGTAAAGACAGCAAAGCAGAAGGCTTGGGAATCCTTTGGAGAAAGATTAGACTCATCCTATGCAAATGCAAACAAAGTATTCTGGCAGACCATCTGCCGTCTTCGAGGGAGGAAATCGTGCACAGCAAGGACAATTAAGGCCTCTGATGGTGCACTTTTAACAACCGAGAAAAATATCTTCCACAGATTGAGGGAATACTTCGAGAGCCTTCTTAACCCGAGTGGCCCAGCAGTTGTGGACATCCAAGAGGTGCAGATTGGGGCAATGACTAGTCTCACAGCAGACGAGGTCCATTTAGCAATAAAATTGCTAAAATTGGGCAAGGCTGCTGGCGATGATGAAATTCGGCCCGAAATGCTAAAAACCTTAAATCGAGATGGTGTTCTCTGGCTGACGTGAGTGTGTCAGGCTGCTTGGATATCTGGGCGAGCACCAAAGCAATGGCAGACAGGCATAATAATACCAGTCTTTAAGCAGGGAGACCAGAAGGATTGCAGTAGCTATCTTGGCATCTCTCTGCTCAGCCTGTCTGAGAAAGTGTATGCTAAGTGCTTGGAAAGATGGTGCAGGAGCATAGTTGAGTCAAAGTTCCAGGAAGAACAATGTGGCTTTCGTCCTGGTAGAAGCACAACTGACCAAATCTTCACTTTAAGGCAAGTCTTTGAGAAATCTTGGGAATATGCCAAGAATGTCTGCACATGTTTTGTGGACTTGGAGAAGGCATATGACCGGGTTCCCTGGGATAAGCTTTGGCAAGTAGTACAGGAGTATGGAGTGGATGGCCAACTATTATCTGCCATCAAGTCCCTGTATGAATGCCCAGAGTTTTGTGTCAGGGTAAACAGCACAAAGTCTGAACCTTTCACAGTCTCTGTTGGCCTCCGCCACGGGTGTGTTCTGTCACCTCTCCTTTTCATAATATTTATGGACTGGATTGATAGGCACAACCGAGGCAGTGAGTGTGTCAGAATTGGAAGATGTAGCATTGGATGTCTGCGTTTTGCAAGTGACCTAGTTCTGCTTAGCTCTTCCACAGATGACCTCCAGTGGATCCTGGATAGGTTTGTAGCTGTTTGTGCAGACACTGGAATGAAGATCAGGGTGGCCAAAACTGAAACATTTGTGGTCTCAAGACAACCATCCCAGTGCACTCTAAATGTAAGTGGAGTCCCAATGAGGCAGGTGGAGAAGTTTAAATACCTTGGGTCCATATTCACGAATGATGGAAAATGGGACGTAGAGCTAGATACTCGAATTGGCTTAGCAAGCTCAATATTGCGGGAGCTTGGCCGTTCAGTAGTATTGAAGCGGGTGTTAAGCCAGAAGGCAAAGCTGGCTGTCTTCAATACAATCTATGTCCCCATCCTCACCTATGGTCATGAGAGTTGGGTAATGACCGAAAGAATACGGACACGAATCCAAGCGGCTGAAATGAGGTTCCTTCGAGGGGTTGCAGGGCTGACAAGACTCGATAGAGTCAGAAGCTCTGCAATTCGGGAAACCCTCAATACTCAACCGCTGCTTCTCTGTGTTGAGAGATCAAAGTTATGTTGGTATGGGCACCTGGTCAGAATGCCACAAGAGAGGCTCCCTCAGCAGGCCCTCTTTGCCAAGCCAGAGGGTTTGAGGCCACGTGGAAGGCCAAGGACTCGCTGGATAGATTATATCCAAAACCTTGGGTGGACACGTTTGGGAATTCCACCAGAACACCTGAGCTTGGTGGCAGAGGATCGTGACTATTGGAAATTCCTCTTGCAGCTGTTGCCCCCACAACCCAATTAGGAAAAGTGGGCCTTGAAGATGTATGTATGAGAGGTTGGCTAGTGTGAGAAGAACAAGAGTAGATGTAAGAGAGTGGAATCAGAGAGTAAGGGAGAGAGGAAGGAGACAAAATGACATGAGATGAGAGATGAGAGAGACTGGAAGTTGTAAGAGTCAGGGATGCCAGTAAGAGAAGAATGGATAAATCTGTTAGGAGCATCATGTATGGAGATTCAATGATTCAAGGTGTACAGAGTAGAGTGCCAGAGGAGTGCTTACCTGGTGGAATGATAGAGAATGTGACACTGTCAGTAAAGAGAGGAAGGAGATGAAAGAAATGTTTGGGACAAATGACCTGATAGGTAGTATGAATTGTGTAGCACAAGATTGGTTAGAGGTAGTACAGCAGCAATGTGTCTGAGGAAAAATAGTATGTTGTTCTGGTATGATAAAGCAGAGTGGAGAAGAGCAGTAATGATGAATAAGATGATAGCAAGAATATGTAGGAAAGAGGTCTGGAATATGTGGAGTACAAGGGTGGTCTAAAAAGTTCTCGGCCTAACAATGAAAAAAACGAATAATTTCAAAATTATTTTTATTTTTCAACATAATCTCCCTTAAGACTAATACATTTATTCCAACGATGCTCCAGCGCCATTATCCCATCCCTGTAGTGGTTCTCAGTAAGATCTGCAAAATACCCCTCTACATCTGCAATCACCTCTTCATTCGAAGAAAAACGCTAACCAGCGAGGAAGAGTTTTAGTTTTGGAAAGAGATAGAAGTCAGTGGGAGTTAAATCTGGGGAATAGGGTAGATGTTCCAACAATTCATAGTGCAGATCCCTTAATTTTCCCATTGCCAAAACACTTGATTTTTTGCCAAAAAAGCTGATTTGGAAATAGAAAAGACCCATTTAGAAATGAATGGGTCTTTTCTCATGAATTTTTTCGTCTGGTCTGGTTAAAAGATCAGAATAATGTTCCCCGGTTGTTATTTTATGCTTTTCAAGATAATTAATGAACAAAATGCCTTTAGCATCCCTAAACACCGATGCCATGATCCTTTCCTGCTGATTGAACCAACTTTGTCTTCTTTGGCACTGAACAACTGTCTTCTGTCCACTGTTTTGACTACTGTTTGGATTCTGGTGGGTAATAGTGAATCCAAGCCTCATACATAGTAATAAATCGATGCCCAAAATCAGTTTTATTCTTGTTAAAACTCTTCAAGCACTGCTAGAGATTTTCATGCGAGTGCGTTTTTCATCTGCTGTGAGCAAGCATGGCACCCATCTTGGGCAAAGCTTGTTCATTTGCAATTCTTCATGCAAAATATATCCTATACGTTATATTGAAATGCCTATAGTCTCAGCAATTTCAACTTTGACTCGCCGGTTGTCCATTACCATATCGTGTACTTCATTAATGATTTCTGGTGTTGTTACACTTTTTGGACATCCTTCACTTGGATCATCTTCATGGCTGGTACGGCCACATTTAAACTTGGCAGCCCATTTCTTAATTGTTGAAAACAAAGTAGAAGAGTGCCCATAAACTTTTATGAACTTCAAATGAATTTCTTTTGGTGTTAAACCCTCTTGTACAAAGAATTTTATAACCGCAGGATACTCAATTTTATCCATTTCAAGGGATACAGACAACACTTTTGTTTCAGACAGCTGTATAAAACAAACTACTTGATAAAATGACTTGCAATTTCACATGGATGCTTATAACAGATGTACCAACTTAGAAAAAAAAAATCTTGCGATAGTGTTGCCATCTATGGTCGAGGCGAAGAACTTTTCAGACCATCTTCGTATGTTTGAGGCTAGTTACATGCAAGAGATAGACTATACTTGAATGCAAAGGCGTGAAGGCATTTGGAGAGACTGTTTTTTTCTGGAAAAGTGAGTGTATTTGGACAGGGAAACTAGAATTACATAAATGGAATGTAGCAGGGACAGTGGCTTGAGAAATGAGAGGGCATACACTATATTACAGAGCATAATATAGTGTACATTTGATAATATTGTATTGGCAGAATACTATTGTAATATTGATTATAAGAATACTAGCAATGCAGTGGTTTTTTTCTGTATACAAATACAAATGCTAGGAGCATTTAGAAATAAAGGGAATGGATTTGTGGCATTGATCAACTCAGCCTCTCCGAAGGTTGTTGGTATCAGTAAAACTTGGTAACTGAGGAGGATGTTCTAACAGGGATAGAAATCAAATGGTATAATATATTTTGGCAGAGAATAGAGGATAAAGGTGGTCGTGGTACTGGAGTGTTATTCATTATGAATTGTGCCCTCTCAGCGTAGAGAATCACAGTGAAGATAACTTTAATGCTTTTGAGATTATATGGTGTGATACATGTTTATACGACAAGATATTTAGTGTGATGTGACTAGGGAATATAACTGGTGATGACTAAGAAATATTTAGGCAAATTAGTTTGGCAAGTGTAAAGTGAGTGATCATTATGGGAGACTTCAGCTATAGTGATATAGACTGGACAAACGAAACAAAATCAGCAATAAGGAAACTGAATGTTTTGATTTCTTGAGGGACAGTTTTCTTAGACAGCATGTGATGGAGGGAACACAAGGATCAAGAGTTTGGATTTGGTCATAGCATATGAGAATCTTATTGTGACTGAGATGTCACACTTGCTCCATGTTGAGAGTGACCATTGTAGGATGCCTGTGGCGGTATCAAAACAGAAGAATTTATGCAGAATTATAAGGCAGGCAACTATCATGGATTTAGAAACCAGCTTGCAGCAGTGCAATGGATGAATAAGAATTTGAAGAAAGAGGGGTCATTAGTGCATAGGAGATAGTTAAGAAACGGTTGTTGACAGCAATGGCAAATTGTATACCTTGAGTGAAGAAGAAGATAAAGCAATTTGGAGTCAAATAGGTGGCAAGAGAAATATAAGTGGAATAGCAGAAGAAAAAAGAGATTATGGAAAACATAAAAAAGAGAGATTAAGAACAGTTGCATGAGGAATATAGGGCTCAGTCTTATTCTATATGAGAGAAGACTGACACTGCAATCCAGGAACAATCCCAAGGAATTTTTTTGCCATGTGTCAAGTAGGCGGAAAAATGATAGTGGACTGATTACCTCCTTGGTGGAGATGGGAATTGGGTGACTAAAGCATGACATATTTGAACTATTTAATGATTACGTTATTAGAGTGGTTCATCTGGTGCAGCAGGATGGACCACTCAGTTTCAAATACTCAGTATGTTAAATGTTGATAAGTCAGAGGACCTAGGTGGAATTTCACTTTGTGTTTTATGGGCATGTGCCATGTAACTAACTGTGCCATTAGCTTGGCTGTTTAATGAGTCTTGCATTGAGACATGCTCCTAGAGAGTGAAAGGAGGGTAAAATAACAGCAAAGCATACACTGTCATTTTTTTTTAAATTTTTCAAAGGCATTTGACAGGGTACCATGTGACAAGTTGATTCTTAAGCTGCAACATATGGGTTTGGATTGGTGATTAGCTCTGATAGATATCAGAGAATTGTATATGGGGGAGCAGTATCATGGAGTAGGAAGGTTAAATGTGAAGATCTGATTGGTTCAGTACTGGGATCATTGCTGTTCAATCTTTATGTCAATGATATTGTCACAGGACTACAGGGAGATGTTTATTTGTTTGCAGATGACGTGAAGCTGGGTTATTAGTAATAGTGCTGATGTTTTAGCTCTTCAAGAGGTTATGAATAATCTGGAAATATTGACATGAGATAATTATTTGAGGCAGCATATGATGGAGGGACCTAGGAGTGTGAGAGTATTGAACCTGGTCATAGGATCAGAAGAGGTATCTATAACCAAGGTGTCCACATTGCCTCTGATTTACAAAAGTGACCATGCCAACTTGACTTGGGAGATTGTAAAACATGAGGAAGATTCTGTCAAGAAGGGATATATGTGGAACTACAATACAGGTGATTATGACAATAGTGCATGGGAGATAATTAAGGGACATCTAAAGGAAGCAATATTAAATTTAATACTTACGGTAAGGAGAGTTAATTAGCTAGGAATTAGATGAGTAATATCATTAAGAATGAGCTGCAGAAGAAGAAAGTGCTGTAGAGGGGTATATAAAGAGAAATGGGACCAGCAAACTCACGAACACTACAAGAAAGGTGATCAGAATTGCAAGGAAGGCGAAATTGGATTATGAAAAAAATCTAGCCAAGCAGGCTAAAGGAAATCCCATAGATTTCTTTCATTATGTGGCAAGTAAGTGGAAGAATGACTATGGAAGATTAACCTTAATGAGTGATGATGGTCACAAGGAGACGGAAGTGGATGAAATAGTTGAATTGCTGAGTGACCACTTTGCAAGCATATATCTTCCTAGTGAGCTTACTGCTTTAGCCTATGTGACAGACACTGATGTGGGAACAGAGGTGGGTGAATTGGAGGTCCTTATGATATTGCAGAATCTCAATGGAAATGCAACTGTGGGAGTAGATGGGATATCAGCTTGGGTTTTTGCAAGAATGTGCAAGGGAACTGGCAATGCCACTGACTAGGCTCTTTAATTTACTTCTCAGCTGTGGTCAAGTTCTAAGGGAGTGGAAATAGGGCAAAGTAATTCCCTTGCATAAGGGATATTCTAAGAATGCATTAGCAAATTATAGACCAATCAGTATCTCAGGCATGGTGGTAAAAGTACCAGAAATATTGCTGAAAAAGAGAATTCAGGAATGGGTGGATAAGAAAATTATACTATATGAGAGGTAACATGACTTTGTAAAGGGTTCAGTCATGCCTTAGTAATTTACTAACTTTTTATAGTAGAGTAACAGCTAAGTTGGATAAAGGAAATGGCTACATGATGATTTCTGCTGGATTTTGCAAAGGCATTTCACAGACTACCACAGGGAACTCAGTTATGCAGATTAGTACACCCTCTTATCCATATATCAGAAAGTGGCATATGTAGCAGTAGAATCAAGGTGTAAACAGCTGACTACTGGTGTGTCACAAGGTTCAGTACTGGAATTAATTTGTACAATAATGATATAGGAAATAACCTCAAACGACATACATATTCAGTTGTTTGCTGATGATGCAAAATTAGGTAGAGTAATAGTTGATCAAGGCGACGTGGAGAGTTTGCAGGACAATTTAAATAGGCTGTCAGTATGGGCAAAAGATAATGGGTGGCAGCTTAATGTATGGTAATGAAAAGTTGCATTTTGGAATAAATAGATTACAAGCTGTGTACCTCATTGATGGAACTGTACTCCAGGAAATAGATGAAGCTAGAGATTTAGGAGTGTTGGTAGACAGAGTTAAAGTTTAGAGGACATATTACTAAGGTTGCTAAAGTAGTTCATAAGATTACTAGACTATTGAAGAGCATACTAACAAGTACAGATAAGGAAGTTGTTATTCCACTTTATAAGCTTGTTACGTTCATATCTAGATTACTGTGCTCAAGTCTGGTCTCTTGAGTTACTTGGGAATAAGAAGCAGTGGAGAAGATTCAAAAGTGAGCGATCAAGATGGTGAGTGGTGTGTAAAATGTTCCATAAGAGAAAGTAACAAAAGCCACGATAATACACCGTAGTAAATTCAAATATGAAAGGCTTTTCATGGAATCAGCCTCAGCCCTAAGAAGCAATCCGAACCTCAACAAATTCGGTTGAATGAGACTGCCCCAAATTTGGGAAACCTACATCAGAAGACCTTCAGCCCAATTGCCCAAGAATACCAACATTGCCTTCTAGGGGGCACCATCAGGATTTTTAGGAGAAAGAATAGCTTCCT
This sequence comes from Typopeltis vanoorti, assembly GCF_054136105.1. Lineage (NCBI taxonomy): Eukaryota > Metazoa > Arthropoda > Arachnida > Uropygi > Thelyphonidae > Typopeltis > Typopeltis vanoorti. The sequence goes on along the minus strand of NC_143549.1, from coordinate 2,016,514 downwards.
GCTTCGTCCTCATTTACTGTTTGTTGTGCTTGCTTGCACGTGTCTTGTTTTTAAGTTCCTGTGAAAATGGTAACGTGACTTTGCTGAAATATTGGAAGTGTATTAAAATTTATTTTAATGTATATCCTAGTATATGTTGTAATTTCCGTAAGCTATTTAGTAAAAATGCATAACCAACGTCTAAGCCTTTCCACGAGAATAACGTAGATGCAATAGATTTATTTGAAGAATTAAAAATACCCTCAAAAATAATACAAGAGAAAAGTGGTCCTCATGAAATTTTTTCATATATATATATATATATGTTAAAGATGCCACGCTATTTTAAACCTGGTTTTATTCCATTTCCCAAGTAAGCAAACAGACAAATAATAAGTCAAGTTTGTGCCTGCACGTATTGCAAGTCTAGGTGACCTGCAAAATAGTGCAAGTCAAGGCAACTCGTAGTAAAGGTGGAATAAGCTCTGATCACTATTCTTAATATTTACCCTTAATGCAAAGCCCATCTCCTTGAGGAGATGTATGATGCTATGTTTTAAACGCAAGGGGCCACTACCCAGACCGGTTTCGACCTTTATTGAGGTCTCATCAGTGGGAGCCAAGCTTAGGAATACTAAGATTCAAGTAATACACAGTTTATAAGTATTTTACCAAAACAAGTTATCATAAGGTGCTTTGACCTTATTAAATAAAAATCTCACGATGAGAGATATATGAGAAAGTTTTTTACCTTACCCAAGGTAAAAAACTTTCTACACAAATATATATATAACCAAAATCTTGTACAAATTTATCCCAATGTAACCACCACCCTAAGGATATTGTTAACAATTCCTGTTAGTAGCGAGTGTGGAAAGAAATTTTTCTGAGCTTGAACTGATTAAAAATTATTTGTGAACAGCAGTGACCCAAGAAAGATTGGTTGGTCTAGCAACTATATCGATAGAGGCTGGTAGCTTATAATTTAAATTTAGAAAAGCTTGTAAGCTGTTTTATTGTGTGATATCCCCATAGAGCAAACGTTTAATTACTGTTATTATGTAATTGTTGTGCATTAATATTTCTCTTGTAATAAAAACAAAATTGCAATTGGAGATTTTCTTATATTTTTGCCTTATAATCCATCAGGGACGATATTTAATTGTTTGCCTCAGGGTGCGATCTAATCTGGTGATGACCCCTTCTACATGTTGCCCAGCATCATTCACACCAGTATGATATATACATGCAAAAATCCCCCCCCCCCCAGGATTTGAATGCCATTTATAGTGCTTTATTATATATGTGTGTGATAGTTTATTTCTCACTTAGTTAGATTATAATAAATTTAGTTTATTCTTTTATCCAAGTGTGAGCAAACAAAGTTTGCACCTGAATGTATCTTCAGGACTGGGATAAAGTAGTACAACACCAGGCAACTCGTTGCAAAGGTGGAGCAAGCTAACATCTTGCTCCACCTAACCTAACCTATCTCAGTATCTCCCATAATGCAAAACACATCTCCTTGCAGATATGTATAATGTTATGCATTAAGGGAAGGGCCACTATCCCGACTGGTTTCGACCTTTATTGAGGTCTCTTTAGTGGGAGCCAGGCCCAAGTGGAGATACCAGGCAGAAGCATTAGCAAGCTCATCTCTCTACCTATAGGAGTTGCCAAACAGTGTGCCACCTTTTTATTAAATTACTCTGGATTTAGAGAAAGATGTTGAAAGTTTATATTTGGGTGCTTAAGGGTCAGGGGTGCTTAATGGTCAAAGCTGTATAACTGAGAGGAGACCTCCACATAGCCTTTAAAGGAATGCAGAGAACCGACCAGGGCTTCTGACCTAATGTCCAATCCTCACCTTCTCGTGGTGCACCCTGTTGGGTATCTACTTTGATACTGAACGAACGAGGATGGGCTGGCAATTTGGGATTTAGCCGACCAAATTGTATTCTTATTGGTTAAACCAAAATAAAAAATGATGGTACAACATGACAAAATTTCATGCCGGCTGGGGCGTCGCCCGGTTAAACAAGGCCCCCGTTGTTTTCGCCAGGGAACCAGGGCGAACAGCGAAAAGTCAGCTACTGGAACAAATCTGAAAACAAACCCCCACTCAACATCACCAGAGTTAAAGATCGGTACTATCAACGTAAGAAGCCTGAATGGCAAAGAAATGGAGCTAGCTGAGGAATTAGATAAGTACCAGATCGACATAATAGGGGTGACTGAAACAAAAAAGACCAAAACTGGTGAGATCTTTCTGAGCAATAAATACAAAATGTTATATTCAGGCAATAACAATCAAGGAAAAGAAGGAGTAGCCATAGTATTCAACACAAAATACAAGGCTAATCTTCTTGAATGGTAGTCAGTCTCAAGTAGAGTAATGTGGGCAAATATGAGAATGGGGAACTGGACAATGAGACTTATTTGTATCTATAGTCCCACGGAAGGTTCTACTAAGGTAGAAGTGGAGGAATTTTTTGAGGCTTTAGAAAAAGCAACTGACACAATGAAAAAGGAAAAGTTGGTCCTTGTTGGGGATCTAAATAGTAGAGTAGGAAATGATTGTGAGACATACAAAAATATTTTGGGAAAATTTGGAGAAAAGAGCAAAGCTAATAATAATGGCAAATATCTGTTGGATTTCTGCTCAGGACATGGACTGGTTATTACTAACACCATGTTCCAACATAAAAATGTGCACAAATTCACATGGAGAGAAGAGGCTAGGAATAAGAAAAGTCTCATTGACTATGTTATTGTTGATAGTGATGTTTTCTCCCTGGTGCAGGACACCAGAGTGTACAGAGGATTTGAAATTGGAAGTGATCACTATTTAGTCTTGAGCAGGATAAAATTGAATTTCATATTGAAAAGAATAACATGTAAGAAAGTTTTAAAGCGAATAAAAGTTGAGCAGCTCTCAGATGTAAACTGTAGACTAAAATACAGAAATATTATTGAAAAGAAAATGAAAGAGTTTGAGAACAGGAATCAAACCTTGGAGATTCAGTGGCAAACTCTGAAGGAAACATTGATTGATTCTGCCAGAGAGGCATGTGGTGAGGTTGTGTGCAAAGATAAAAAAATCAGAACTCCCTGGTGGACACAGGAAGTTAAAGAGGCAGTGAAGGAAAAGAAGAAAGCATATCAAAAGTTCCTGGCAAATAAGTCAGCTTTTACTCTTACAGAATACAGAGACAAATGTAAGAAAGCTAAACAATGTGTAAAACTAGCTAAACAAAAGTCATGGGAGGACTTTGGCAAGAATATAGAAAATAAATATCAAGAAGGTGGCAAAATATTCTGGAGGTTGTTGAAGAAGCTTAGGAATGGAGGAAAGAGTGCTGTAAAAGGAATTAGAGATGATAAAGGTGAAATGAAAACAGGAGAAAAAGATATCCTTGAAGTATGGAGTAATTACTTTGAAAAACTGCTAAATGAAACAAGCAGTGATGACAGCACAGTGATAAAAAACACTGACCAGGCATGCAGTCAGGAATACATATCCATACTTGAAGTAGAAAAAGCCATCAAAGGCTTGAAATGTGGAAAGGCAGCAGGAGTAGATGATATTCGACCAGAAATGCTGAAGTATGGTGGTATAAGAGTCTTACAGTGGCTGCACTGCATAGTTCAGAAAGCCTGGACAGAGGGACGAATTCCCGATGATTGGAGTAGAGCTCTCATAGTACCCATATATAAAAAGGGAAATAAAACTGAATGTGAGAATTACAGAGGTATTTCCCTACTGAGTGTTCCTGGCAAGATCTATGCAAGTATACTTGAGAAACGGTTGAGAAGAATTGTGGAAGAAAAGCTTGGTGAAGAACAAGCTGGATTCAGGCCAAATAGAGGTTGTCAGGATCAGATCTTCACTTTACGACAAATAGTCGAGAAAGCATGGGAATATAACAAAGATCTGTATTTAAGTTTTGTTGATTTGGAAAAGGCATATGACAAGGTGCCAAGAGAGAAGCTATTCAATACGCTGCAGTTATATGGTGTCAATGGGGCATTATATCAAGCAATACTTAGTCTTTATTTGAGTTGTGAGTCAGCAGTTAGAATTGAAGGAAGTACAGGAAGATGGTTTAATGTTAAATCTGGTGTGAGACAAGGATGTACATTATCCCCTCTGTTATTCATTATCTATGTGGATCACATTATGAAGGAATGTGGTATTAAACCTGATATCAAAATTGGAGATGTTAATGTCAGCTCTTTGCTTTATGCGGATGATGTTATACTTCTAAATAAATCCGCTACAAGTCTGCAAGATTCTCTGACTAAATTGAATAGCTCTTGTAATAGATATGGTATGAAGGTCAGCAATAAAAAGACAAAGACAATGAAAATAGGCAGAATCATTGAAAATGTCAACTGTGTTGTGAATGGAGAACCTGTGGAACAAGTAAAACATTTCAGCTACTTAGGCACAATTTTTACTGAAGATGGTAAACTAAATATAGAAATAGACAACAGAATCAGCAAAGCTGGTATCGTGGGAAGTCAATTGAATAAATTCATATGGAATAAGAAAGAAATTAGTTGGAACACTAAATTAGCTGTATACAAGACTGTGTTCAAACCAATTTTAACTTATGGATCTGAGAGCTGGGTCAGAAGTAAAACACTTGACCAAAGACTAGAGACCGCAGATATGAGAGTCCTGAGAAAGATTAGAGGCGTGAACAGATGGCATCAATGGCAATATCATATTAAAAATGAGGATATTAGGAAAGAACTTGACATTGTCAGCATCCAGGAATGCGTTAGCAAAGCTAATCTCAGATGGTATGGTCACTTAAATAGAATGGGAGAGGAAAGATTAGCAAAACAAGTGTTCTCTGCCAGTTTGGCAGGAAAACGACCCAGAGGAAGACCAAGATATAGGTGGATAGATACGGTACAAAGTGCCTTAGACGATAGAAATATAAGATCTGATAATGTTGGAGTCTTGACAAGTAACAGACTGATTTGGAGGAAAATTGTAGATAGGAAGTTAGTAATGATGTAATTTTTTCATGTAGTACTGTCATATCCTGTACACCCCTTGAGGGTACATGGCAGGAATTTGATGATGATGATGATGATGATGAAGTTTATATTTCACTTTGTTAGACTATAATAAATTTAGTTTAATCCTTTATCCAAGTGTGAGCAAACAAAGTTTGCACCTGAAAGTATCTTTGGGACTGGGGTAAGGTAGTACAACACTAGGAAACTTGTTGCAAAGGTGGAGCAAGCTAAAATCCTCCTATCTCAGTATCTCCCATAATGCAAAACACATCTCCTTGTGGATATGTATAATGTTATGCATTAAGGGAAGGGCCACTACCCTTAGTCTATAATCTAACCCTTAGTTATAGTCTAACCAAGTGAAAAATAAACTTTTAACATCTTTCTCTAAATCCAGAGTAATTTAATAAAAAGGTGGCACACTGTTTGACAACTCCTATAGGTAGAGATGACCTTTGCAAATGCTTCTGCCTGGTATCTCCACTTGGGCCTGGCTCCCACTGAAGAGACCTCAATAAAGGTCGAAACTAGTCTGGGTAGTGGCCCTTTCCTTAATGCATAACATTATACATATCCCCAAGGAGATGTGTTTTGCATTATGGGAGATACTGAGATAGGAGTGATGTTAGCTTGCTCCACCCTAGCAACAAGTTGCCTGGTGTTGTACTACCTTACCCCAGTCCTGAAGATACTTTCAGTCGCAAACTTTGTTTGCTCACACTTGGATAAAGGATTAAACTAAATTTATTATATATATGTGTGTCCTATTCATGAAACGGTATTTACTTTTATTTTTTGACCTTCACACTGAAACCGTTGCTACATGCTATGCTCCACACTTAGGGACAATACATTTGTATTAGTGGTATGGATGGAACTAAGGGTTATATAATTTGAAAAGCCTCCTCTAGAGACAGATGTGGAACTTTTCCAAACCACTTCAAGCTGCCCTTAATCACAGTACTCTCACAATGAGCAGTGATATTCACATGCCATCTAAAGATTTTCACAGAACATACCTCTCTGGTGGGATTTGAAGCCACAAACCATTGGTTGGAGAATGGGTATGCCAATCACTCATCCAGCTGGCCTGTAACCTTTTTGTATATTAGTCTACGTTGGGTTGAATAAAGATTAAATAATCTATAAACTTAGAGAAGAACCAAACATGGAACTAAACTCTTTTGAACTGCTTCAGATATTCAGTAAGAAAGGTGGATTAAAGCAGATGATGAAAATCATCTACCACCTCCTTAGTTATGAGGCTCTTAATTTAAATCTTATAATATAACCTGGTATAATTACTAATTGTAGTATAGCTCATAGCATCATAATAAATGCAATTTAATGTAGCATCTATTCTAGAGGTAAAAGTACTTAAATAAACATTGTTTATCAACACCCACACGGTCGAAACAACTCACACCCCATCAACCCTTTCCTCTGCCCCCTTTTCCCATAAACCCTTCCCCTTCCTCTATTTTCTTCTTTTTTCTCACCCTACAAAAAAAAAGCTCTGCACCCACTCTTAAAAATAATATATGCATAAATAAATTCAAGACTTAATTCTGTATGTTGGTCAAGTAAATAATAGTATAATATCCGACGTCTCACTGACTAATATCTGTCAGCATTTTCAAATTATACACTGGTAAGCAATAGAAAGTAACAAAAACTAGGAAACTAACCGACAATTCTAAAAATTATATAAAGTTATCACTGTACGTGATACAATACGCATGTCGCAAGTACGTTTTATTTGTTGAGATATTTATTGTAATTTTCATGAAAGTTCATTTCTTTTTGGTTAAATGATCTGATTAGAGTTTTCCATATATCTGGTAGGATTAGGCCTTTATTCTAATTTAAGTTACCTGTTGAACGGGCGACTGTAGCAGCTTCTTTGAATGTTCTGGAATGGTAGTTCTCTTCTATGTAGGGCATATGACTCATATCCCATTCAATATTATGGTTGGTAGAGGCAAAGTGGGAAGAAAGGCCTGATATATCTTGTCTGTTATTCCTTACATAGCCTATGTGTTCTTTCTTTCTTGTTTCAAAACTTCTAGATGTCTGTCCGATGTAATTGATACCGCATGAACAGGGTATGCTATAAACTCATAAACTCCAGAGTATTTGTAGAAAGGATGGCTATCTTTCGGTGATCTAAATCTTATAAACTTTTGAATGGTCTCAATAGGTTTGAAGGTTATTCTGATATTATATGGTTTTAGAAGAAGAGCTAATTTTTTGGATATGGTACTAACAAATGGAATTGTTATAGAGCTGATGTATTAGGTTTCATCTCGTTGTCTTTACTCTAGAGTTTATAGCATACCCTGTTCATGCGGTATCAAGTCTTTAATTTATTAATACTAGTGGTCAAGAAAAAGGTCATAATATGAATATATGTATATATTATATATATATATATGTAAAAAAAAAAAAACAGGCTTTTTAAAATTTTTCAAATTCATTCTCCCACATTGCCTAAGCCCCCCATTCCCCTTTCAACACCATAACAGCAGAAGTATGCACACCGCAGAAAGAAGACAGGCAACAACATCCATGAAAAGGTATGTGCGAATTTTCTTCTATTATGCTACATATATTTGTCTCTAAAATACAACAATGCCTTAAGAATTCTTGAGTAAACAAGACAATGACATTAAAAAAGGGGCACTCCTAAACAAAAGCAGGCAAAATAGCCATAGAAATAATTGTTAATCATTATTTTTATGAAATTTTATGTTATAACTGTAGCATCTTGTTGCAATATTTCTTAATTTTTGTTTATTCCCAGACCTGATACAAGTGTCCCTATAGTAACAGAAGACAGTTCATCTGAAGTTTCTATCACAACACCAATACTAGTAAGACAACATAATATTAAGGAGAAACGGTCGTGTCATTCTTCAGATTCTGTTCATTCTAGTTGCTTTGGACTTCCTTATCAGGTAAGTTACCAAATTTTAGTCTTGGTTGAAACATTGATTGTTGTGCTTGGAAAAACAGTTTAAAAAAATAGTATAGTGACATCCTCTCACACTGCCTAAAAAGAAATCAATTTTGTAAGAGTCCATACATGTAAAGTATCTCTTTTTATCTTTGCTATGTTAATATTTTCTTTAATTATGTATTTTTCCAGTTAACTATTATGTGTGAATCACTGGGCTTAGGTGCTTTCTTGAGTTGCCAGTGGTGTAATAATTTTTAACATTTTTTGTTTGGTGTTTGCAGCGGTTTTTATTTTTGTTTATTTTTTTTTAATACTTACATTTATTGATTTTTAGCATGCTTTTTTTTTTTTTTTAAATAAATGCTATTTGAGAAAGAAGAAAAAAAAATCATGTTAAAAATCAAATCTAGTTTTGCCAACCTATTGACTGAGTGGATGGCATCTCCACTCTCTACCTAATAGACTTTAAATCATATTGTGAATGAATGTTTGTAAAAGTGTTTATTATAAATTGTTAGACAGTCTTCATTACCCAGCACATGGGTCCCCATCCTTCTTACTGGAGGCCTAAAATGGTTTAAAAAATTACGTTTGATGTTTAGAATGCATCTAGAACAGGCTTTTCGATTAACTAAACTTTATTTTACTTACTGTACTACGTTTTCAGTGTATATACAACCATCATTGGGTGGGATTTGCATAAGAAATTGAAAAAGATTATAAACATTAAGAATGAATTTTGTTGCTTCAGATAACTATTTAACAGTGCTGATTAGTAAGTAATGTGTTTTGGTAATTGAAACAGTAATTGGCACTATCTTCCTTGATGTTTATGCCTGTTAAAGACTTAAGCTAGTAGTATGCATAGCATTTAAGCCAAATGGAACTTGTGGATCATAGAGCTATATCAGAAATAAAACAGTTCATTAAAGATGAGCGAGATTACAGATATGAGAATTTTAAAGAAAATCTTGGAATTGAATTGCTGACAAACAAACATAAGACATGGGGGGGGGGATCACACACCTACCAGGCGCACCCCTGGGTGGCAGATGGGGGAACCCAAATGGGTTGCTCTGAATAAAGAATAAAGAGCTGTGGACCAAAGGATGTAGCAGAGGCATGGTAAGCTGGTAACTTCCATGAGCCAGAGAAAGTCTACAAACCGAGATAGTGCTACTGTGTACTGGACAGCCGACGTGACTACTCAAAGATCACACAGAGTAAGTGAGAAATCAGCAATGTAGACAGCCAGGGACGTGAAACACGTAGCCACCTTCAACATAAGATCATTATACCGACCTGGAAAATTGCAATTAGTCCAGGAAAATTTAATAAGACTGAAATGGAATATTTTAGGTTTATCAGAGACACATTGGTTCAGAGATGGATTTATGGATTTACCAGAAGGAAGACTATACCTCTCAGGAGGAAAAGATAACATACACAGAGAAGGAGTTGCATTATTAATTGAGAAGAAACTTACACACTCAGTAATTGAAATAGAACCAGTGCTCCTAGAATAATCACAGTCAAACTTCAAGCAAAAGAAAAAGGTCAAACAATTAAAATAATCCAAATATATGCACCAGACAGTAACCAATTCGAGTATCTAGCACTACATCCCATTTTCCATCATTCGTGAATATGGACCCAAGGTATTTAAACTTTCCACATTTCACATTTCAAGCCTTGAAATGTGGAAAGGCAACAGGAGTAGATGATATTCGACCAGAAATGCTGAAGTATGGTGGTATAAGAGTCTTAAAGTGGCTGCACTGCATAGTTCAGAAAGCCTGGACAGAGGGACGAATTCCCGATGATTGGAGTAGAGCTGTCATAGTACCCATATATAAAAAGGGAAATAAAACTGAATGTGAGAATTACAGAGGTATTTCCCTACTGAGTGTTCCTGGCAAGATCTATGCAAGTATACTTGAGAAACGGTTGAGAAGAATTGTGAAAGAAAAGCTTGGTGAGGAACAAGCTGGATTCAGGCCAAATAGAGGCTGTCAGGATCAGATCTTCACTTTATGACAAATAGTTGAGAAAGCATGGGAACATAACAGAGATCTGCATTTAAGTTTTGTCGATTTGGAAAAGGCATATGACAAGATGCCAAGAGAGAAGCTATTCAATATGCTACAGTTATATTGTGTCAATGGGGCATTATATCAAGCAATACTTAGTCTTTATTTGAGTTGTAAATCAGCAGTTAGAATTGAAGGAAGTACAGGAAGATGGTTTAATGTTAAATCTGGTGTGAGACAAGGATGTACATTATCCCCTCTGTTATTCATTATCTATATGAATCACATTATGAAGGAAAGTGGTATTAAACATGATATCAAAATTGGAGATGTTAATGTCAGCTCTTTGCTTTATGCGGATGATGTTATATTGCTAAATAAATCTGCTGCAGGTCTGCAAGATTCTCTGACTAAATTGAATAGCTGTTGTAATAGATATGGTATGAAGGTCAGCAATAAAAAGACAAAGACAATGAAAATAGGCAGAATCACTGAAAATGTCAACTGTGTTGTGAATGGAGAACCTGTGGAACAAGTGAAACATTTCAGCTACTTAGGCATGATTTTTACTGAAGATGGTAAATTAAATATAGAAATAGACAACAGAATCAGCAAAGCTGGTATGGTAGGAAGTCAATTGAATAAATTCATATGGAATAAGAGAGAAATTAGCATGAACACTAAATCAGCAGTATACAAGACAGTGTTCAAACCAGTTTTAACTTATGGATCTGAGAGCTGGGTCAGAAGTAAAACACTTGACCAAAGACTAGAGACCGCAGATATGAGAGTCCTGAGAAAGATTATAGGCATGAACAGATGGCATCAATGGCAATATCATATTAAAAACGAGGATATTAGGAAAGAACTTGACATTGTCAGCATCCAGGAATGTGTTAGCAGAGCTAATCTCAGGTGGTATGGTCACTTAAACAGAATGGGCGAAGAAAGATTAGCAAAACAAGTGTTCTCTGCCAGGTTGGCAGGAAAAAGACCCAGAGGAAGACCAAGATATAGGTGGATTGATATGGTACAATGTGCCTTAGACGATAGAAATATAAGATCTGATAATGTTCGAGTCTTGACAAGTAACAGACTGATTTGGAGGAAAATTGTGGATAGGAAGTTAGTAATGATGTAATTTTTTTTCATGTAGTACTATCATATCGTGTACACCCCTTGAGGGTACATGGCAGGAATTTGATGATGATGATGGTATTTAAACTTCTCCACCTGCCTCATTGGGACTCCACTTACATGTAGAGTGCACTGGGATGGTTGTCTTGAGAACACAAATGTTTCAGTTTTGGCCACGCTGATCTTCATTCCGGCGTCTGCACAAACAGCTACAAACCTATCCAGGATCCACTGGAGGTCATCTGTGGAAGAGCTAAGCAGAACTAGGTCATCTGCAAAAAGCAAACGTCCAATACCACATCTTCCAATTTTGACACACTCACTGCTTCAGCTGTGCCTATCAATCCAGTCTATAAATATTATGAAAAGGAGGGGTGACACAACACACCCTTGGTGGAGGCCTACGGAGACTGTGAAAGGTTCAGACTTTGTGCTGTGTACCCTGACACAAAACTCTGAGCATTCATACTGGGACTTGATGGCAGCTAATAATTGGCCATCCACTCCATACTCCTGTACTACTTGCCAAAGCATATCCAAAAGAACCCGGTCATATGGCTTCCCCAAGTCCACAAAACGTGTAGATATTCTTGGCATATTCCCAAGATTTCTCAAAGAATTGCCTTAAAGTAAAGATTTGGTCAGTTGTGCTTCTACCAGGACGAAAGCCACATTGTTCTTTGAACAATGTGGCTTTCGTCCTGGAATTTTGACTCAACACCTGGAATTTTGACTCAACTATGCTCCTGCACCGTCTTTCCAAGCACCTAGCATGCACTTTCCCAGGCAGACTGAGCAGAGAGATGCCACGATAACTACTGCAATCCTTCTGGTCTCCCTTCTTGAAGACTGGTATTATTATTATGCCTGTCTGCCATTGCTTTGGTGTTCGCCCAGATATCCAAGCAGCCTGACACACTCGAGTCAGCCAGAGAACACCATCTCGATTTGAGGCTTTTAGCATTTTAGGCCGAATTTCATCATCGCCAGCAGCCTTGCCCGATTTTAGTGATATTATTGCTAAATGGACCTCTTCTGCTGTGAGACTAGTCATTGCCTTGATCTGCACCTCTTGGATGTCTGCAACTGCTGGGCCACCCGGGTTAAGAAGGCTCTCAAAGTAGTCCCTCCATCTGTGGAGGATATCCTTCTTAATTGTTAAAAGTGCACCATCCGAGGCCTTAATTTCCCTTGCTGTGCACGATTTCCTCCCTCATAGGTGGCGGATGGTCTGCCAGAATACTTTGTTTGCATTTGCATAGGATGAGTCTAATCTTTCTCCAAAGGATTCCCAAGCCTTCTTCTTTGCTGCCTCAGCAGCAGCTTTTCGTGCCTCCCATCATACCAGAATCTAATCTCAGGTGACCTGACCCTAAGCCATGTTAGGTAGGACTCCTTTTTTGCCTGGGCAGTTTTTTGGACTTCTTGGTTCCTCTGAGGTGTCCTTTTCTCACTGCCCGTTGCCACGCCGAGCCGCTTTCTGCCATAGCATGAGAGTGCAGAGGCAGTGACAGCTGTTCTGAACAGCTTCCATTCCTCCTCAACATCTGCAGTATGCTTGGGAATCTCTGAACCTGGAGGAAATGTCATCTGCAAAATTCTTCCTCACAGCCTCATTTTTCAATGCCTCCCATTTCATGCGGTTTAGCTACTTAGGCCTACAAGCGTTGATGGTAGCATCTGGTTTCTGAAGCCGTAGAGTGCACACAACAAGGTGGTGGTCAGTTGACAGTTCTGCCCTCTCTTCTCACACGAACATCCAACACTGAGGAAAATAGGTCTGCTGAGACTATAAAGAAGTCAATCAGAGACCTTTGTTCTAGTGTATCCCTGTACCAGGTATACTTATGGACTTCTCGGTGCTGGAAGAAGGTATTCATTATGGACAAGGTGTTAGTACAGCAGAAGTCCAATAATTTCAACCCATTCGCATTAAGGTCAGGGGCACCGTTCCTCCCAACTATACCCCTCCATGTCTGGTCATCTGTTCCAACATGTGCATTGAAGTCACCCATTAGCAGGACTGATTCCATGTCTGTCACCCTGTCAAAAGCAGCATCCACTTCCTCTAGGAGGGCAGAGTATTCTGATTCCAGATTAGGTGCATAGGCTTGCACCACAGCCAAATCATGGTTTTTCATCTGAAGCCTTCACATATACCCGTCCCCCCAATGGGATCCACTCAGCAACACAGTCTGACAGCTGGGGACTTGTGAATATCCCCACACCCACCTGAGTAGAGCTTCCACCCCTTATCCAGGTCGACAGTTCCAGAGGCTCTCCTCTTGGTCGAAGAAAGCCCGACTAAGTCTAGCCAGTAGCGCTTGGCTTCCTCGACCAGTTCCAGCTCCTTCCCTGTCAGAGAGAAGATGTTCCAGTTACCTAAAGCCATAGTTTGGTGCCGTTGTCGTTGCCATTTCCATCCTTTTGCAGAATAATTTCTTTGCGCTGCCCCTAAACATCTCCCCAAATGGGTAGCGGGCCCATTGATGGAGTTTCTCCTAGCAGAGTGCTGAGGAGTGGTGTCTAAGGGAGACTGTAACATATTTTTCAAACGGGTCAGTCTGCCTAAAACCCGAATGCGTCCCTTGGTAACCTGCGCGACGGACGATGCGGTATGAACATTTTTTGATGGCTTGATCATGCTACAGTGGTTGATAATGTCCTGTTAGCACAAGACGAAATGACACAGCAAAATAGGAAAGATTCCCCTTGGGAATCTTTAATCTCTAATAGCATTCGGGGGAAGGAGCAAGAAGAGAAGAAAGAAAGAAACAAGGGAGGAAGAGGAGGGACCAGTCTACAGATAATATAACAGATGTATATTACATGAAGTAAGGCATGGTCCAGCATCAGGTACCTTGGGTTTGCCATGCCCGTACTCACAAAGTGAGCCCCTGAGGCTAAAAAAAGATAAAAATATATAAACTTTCTATTCCAAACTCTATGTTGTCCATCATAGAGAATGCAACCCAATTCCAAATCCTGGTTCTCATTAGCCTCTCTAGCATTGCAGTATAAAAATATTGCAGTATAAAAGTTTCACAGTAACTGACCGCATAATTTGGTTAGCCTAGTTCAGGATGATTGAAGAGCGGCATGGTACTCATATATAAAAATGAGAATTAAAGCTTAATATGAGAGTTATAGAGGAATTTCATAACTGTGTTCCAGCTAACATTTAGACAAGCGTTCTTAAGAAGTGACTAAGAAAAATTGGAAGATGAACTTGGGGTAAGAATAAGCTGGATTCAGACAAAGAATAATTCAGAATAAGCCATAAGACAAATAGTCAGAAAATTGCGGAAATATGACTGGGATCTATATTCAAATTTTCTCAATCTGGAAAAGTATATGATATGACAGCACAGTGATAAAAAACACTGACCAGGCAAGTCAGGAATACATATCCATACTTGAAGTAGAAAAAGCCATCAAAGGCTTGAAATGTGGAAAGGCAGCAGGAGTAGATGATATTCGACCAGAAATGCTGAAGTATGGTGGTATAAGAGTCTTACAGTGGCTGCACTGCATAGTTCAGAAAGCCTGGACAGAGGGACGAATTCCCGATGATTGGAGTAGAGCTCTCATAGTACCCATATATAAAAAGGGAAATAAAACTGAATGTGAGAATTACAGAGGTATTTCCCTTCTGAGTGTTCCTGGCAAGATCTATGCAAGTATACTTGAGAAACGGTTGAGAAGAATTGTGGAAGAAAAGCTTGGTGAAGAACAAGCTGGATTCAGGCCAAATAGAGGCTGTCAGGATCAGATCTTCACTTTACGACAGATAGTCGAGAAAGCATGGGAATATAACAAAGATCTGTATTTAAGTTTTGTCGATTTGGAAATGGCATATGACAAAGTGCCAAGAGAGAAGCTATTCAATACGCTGCAGTTATATGGTGTCAATGGGGCATTATATCAAGCAATACTTAGTCTTTATTTGAGTTGTGAGTCAGCAGTTAGAATTGAAGGAAGTACAGGAAGATGGTTTAATGTTAAATCTGGTGTGAGACAAGGATGTACATTATCCCCTCTGTTATTCATTATCTATATGGATCACATTATGAAGGAATGTGGTATTAAACCTGATATCAAAATTGGAGATGTTAATGTCAGCTCTTTGCTTTATGCGGATGATGTTATACTTCTAAATAAATCCGCTACAAGTCTGCAAGATTCTCTGACTAAATTGAATAGCTGTTGTAATAGATATGGTATGAAGGTCAGCAATAAAAAGACAAAGACAATGAAAATAGGCAGAATCATTGAAAATGTCAACTGTTTTGTGAATGGAGAACCTGTGGAACAAGTAAAACATTTCAGCTACTTAGGCACAATTTTTACTGAAGATGGTAAACTAAATATAGAAATAGACAACAGAATCAGCAAAGCTGGTATCGTGGGAAGTCAATTGAATAAATTCATATGGAATAAGAAAGAAATTAGTCGGAACACTAAATTAGCTGTATACAAGACTGTGTTCAAACCAATTTTAACTTATGGATCTGAGAGCTGGGTCAGAAGTAAAACACTTGACCAAAGACTAGAGACCGCAGATATGAGAGTCCTGAGAAAGATTAGAGGCGTGAACAGATGGCATCAATGGCAATATCATATTAAAAATGAGGATATTAGGAAAGAACTTGACATTGTCAGCATCCAGGAATGCGTTAGCAGAGCTAATCTCAGATGGTATGGTCACTTAAATAGAATGGGAGAGGAAAGATTAGCAAAACAAGTGTTCTCTGCCAGGTTGGCAGGAAAACGACCCAGAGGAAGACCAAGATATAGGTGGATTGATACGGTACAAAGTGCCTTAGACGATAGAAATATAAGATCTGATAATGTTGGAGTCTTGACAAGTAACAGACTGATTTGGAGGAAAATTGTAGATAGGAAATTAGTAATGATGTAATTTTTTTCATGTAGTACTGTCATATCCTGTACACCCCTTGAGGGTACATGGCAGGAATTTGATGATGATGATGATGATGATGAGTTATTGTTTAATTAGCTTTTTACATGTACTGAAGATGCCTGTGATACTCAGGTGAAAATTCTCTAATAAACAATATTCTATGTGAGTTAATTACATTAATATAATTTTAATTAATAAATAAAAGAAACCTTTGACATTCAGGATACTAAATGTACTATAGAATTGCAATATTTTGTGGGAGGGAGTCACTTAATGTATATACAGTAGTTCCCCCCCCCCCCTTATCCACAGGGGATATATTCCAAGACTTCCTGCAGATATTACTAAACCCTATATATACTATGTTTTTTTCTTATACATACATACCTATGATAAAGTTTAATTTATAAATTAGACAGAGTAAGAGATTAACAACAATAACTAATAATAAAATAGAACAATTGTAACACACTGTAATAAAAGTTATCTGAATGTGAATGGAATTTTAGCAACCTCAGCATATGATTTATTTATTCATTTTATGAAATAAAGAACTTTCACCTTTTCAGCTTCTCTCTGGCATATATCACTACCTCTTGTGATATATGCCAGAGAGATTATGTAAAATTATTATGTAAAATAAGGGTTACTTGAACACAAGCACTGTGATACTACGACAGTCGATCTGATAACTGAGAGCTACTCAGAACTGCATGCAATTTAAAACTTATGAATTGTTTATTTCTGGAATTTTCCATTTAATATTTTCGGATGACTTATTATAAGATATTATGCTTACTAAGTGACTAACGGGTCGGTAGCATATACAGTACAGCGTGGATATGCTGGACAAAGGGGTGATTCACGTCCTGGGCGGGATGGTGTGAGATTTCATCACATTACTCAGAATAGCATGCAATTTAAAACTTATAAATTGTTTATTACTAAAAACAAGAGCCATAAGGCTTCATTTTAGCGATGTAAAATTACATAGGCAAAGTGGATACTAGATCCAACATTATTTCAAAGCCAAATGTTTGTAGAACTATGAAAGTTTCATAAGAGCTTATGAAAATGAAATCCTTGGCATTCTCGAGTTGCCTTAGCTTGCGCTCAGGGATGCCAAGGATTGTATTCTCATAACCTCTCAAGTCAAGTTACAAAACTTTCATAGTTTCTACAAACATTTGACTTTGAAAAAATGTTGGATTTAGTATCTACTTTGCCTATGTAATTATATATTGTTTATTTTCCATTTAATATTTTTTGGGCTGGGATTGACCACAGATAACTGAAACCATGGATAGTGAACCTGTAGATAAGGGGGGCCTACAGTGTGTGTGTGCGTGTGTGTGTGTGTGTGTGTGCGGGTGCGTGCGCATACATATATATATACACGCCTGCAAGTGTTGCAAGTCTAGCTGACCCTGCACGTAGTGTAAGACCAAGGCAACTCATTGTAAAAGTAGAATAAGCTCTGATCACTAATCTCTTTCTACATTTATATCTCCTCCTGAGATTTTTATTTATTTAATAAGGTTAAAACACCTTATGGTAACTTGTTCTGCTAAAATACTTATAAGCTCTGTATTACTAAAATCTTGGTATTTCTAGCCTGCCTCCCACTAATGAGACCTCAATAAAGGTCGAAACCGGCCTGGGTAGTGGCCCCTTGCCTTTAATACAAAGCATCATACATCTCCTCCAGGAGATATGCTTTGCATTAAGGATAAATATTAAGATTAGTGATCAGAGCTTATTCTACTTTTACCATGAGCTGCCTTGGTCTTGCACTACGTGCAGGGTCATCTGGACTTGCAACACTTGCAGGTGCAAACTTTACTTGTTTGTCTGTTTGCTTACTTGGGAAATGGAGTAAAACCAGGTTCAAAATAGCTTGGTATCTTTAACATTTATTATACCCAAGGTAAAATACTTTCTACATATATATATATATTATGATTACAGAACAAATACATTTGATCAAAGATCAGATACCACAGATATGAGAATTCTGAGAAAAATGGCATCAGTTACAAAACTATATTAAAAATGAAGAATTGAACTTGACGTTATTATGCGTTCTTCTTCTTCTTCTTCTCCTTCTCTCTTCCGTCATCTATGTGAATGATGATGAGGCCGAATGAACTCTTTCCACTTCTGTCTGTCCCTGGAGAGTCCAAACAATTCTGTCCAGTTTGGTGTCGCTTGTTGTGATTTGGTTTTCAGATCCTCTTATATTTTGTCTATCTATCTAATTCTGGGCTGCCCTTTGGATCTTTTACCTTCCATCGTTGTATTCAGGACTTTAGATGGTAATATTTCTGTTTCCCCTTCTGGTCACATGGCCAAACCATCACAGTCTTCTTTTTTGGATTTTGTCTACTATTATTATTTCTTATTTTATTCATTTTCTTATGTCTTTGTTTCTTAGTTCTATCCAGCAGAGATACTCTAAGTAATCTTCTTATCCAACCTTTGTTTCTTATAAGCAGGAATGCATGAGCAAATGCTAATCTAAAGTGTGAGCTGCTCAGAACATGAAAGGAAAAGTTAAAGCAAAACAGGTGTTTTTGGCAAGAAAAAGACTCAGATGATAACCAAAATCTATGTAGATTAATGCTCTTAGTAGTATCTTACCATGAAATGTTGAAATATTAGATTTTTCAACATAGATGATCTGAAAAATAACAGATAAATGCGAAAAAAATTACCAATAAGAAACTATTAATAGTACAAACTTTATCATGTTCTACTATCGTGATATAATGTACATCCCTGAGGATACATATAAGCAATTTGATGATAATGTAAATTCTTTTTATCTCCCAGTTTCTTCACTTTTCTTACTTTTATGAGCAAACTGTATAAGGTATGCAATCTATCTATGACTAGCACTTTTCAAAACACTGTAGAGTTGTGTTACACCTGATATCTTAGGAATATAGTATTCTCAGCCATCATGGTGTAACATGAAGAATAAATATCATAAATTAAAACCCCTGCATAAAAAAATGAATTATTTAATGGAAAATTTCTTGCATCCAGTAATATGTATAAAACGTAAGGGTTGTTGTTAAAGTAGCTGATAAAGGAAGGAATGTATTAATATTGTAATATGACTTAAAATAAGGAATTCTAACTAAATAAGTAGCTAACAAAGGAAAGTATAGATTAATATTGTAATACGATTAAAAATGAGAGAGTTAAGTAAATAAGTAGAAAGGGGTGAGTCATAAAATACGTTATGTGAGAGATTAAGTTATTAAGTAGAATTCATAGAAAAAGTTTGAAAGGGGATTAAGTCAGGCTAGCACAAGAAAAGCAAAGCTATCGCTTAGGGCCGATCCCCGGATTGAAACATTGAGAACGGGCTTGCCAATCAAATGACGTTTGGCGAGAAAACGCCACTCTAATTGGTCGATGATTAAAAAACAAGTAGAAGGAGGAGAAAGGAAGTAAGAAAAGGTGCCGTTAGGGGAGCAGCTATAAAAGGGTTGGTAACCCCCTGGGGAGGACTTTTTTTGGATAGTCGCTTTTGGCCTTGGAGTTTGGTTTTTGTTCCGGTGGAGTTCACGGGGTTTTCCTGAGTGGCGACAATAATTGAAATGTCACAAGTATGTGTTAGCAGTGAATGATTTGTTAATCTACTTCAGTATGAATAATCAGATAGTGTGAATTGATCTAATTTGTTCACATCAGGTGAATTTATGAATTAATGTGTATGGCGGCATAATCACAAATAGCCATATTGCTTGTAATGATTTAATGTTAGTCTATAAGTATTTTAGTTTAGTATTTGAATTGTACCATGTTTAGAAACTTAATAAACCTTTTGTTCAATGATAAAAGAGTTGTCTGATGTTGCTAATCCAATGCACCGCTTAAAATCATCGTACCTAATCACGCGGGAAATTTAATGTTGAGGAAAGAGATTAAGAGTCACGACTGCAATAATATTTAAATACCAAGAGATATATTCGAGATTGACTTTATCCCTATTCATGACAACATAAATGGTGCAGTTGATAACCACTTGAAAATATTGTACTTAGTCACGTGGAAAATTTAAGTTGAGAATCGAGTTAAGTGTCACGACTGCAATAGTTACACTTTCAGATATATTTGAGTTCTTTCTCCTTGTTTATGTATGTAATATCCTAAACTAAATATCCCAAAAGGCGCAGTATAAATACAAATATTAGGGGTACTACGGGGAGCAATAACTTAGATATTGGTATAAGTTTTGGTAAAATCTCGGGCATAGAAGTTAGAAGAATATAGATAAATGGAATTTGTAAGATTAGAGTAGAAATCGTAAATTGGGACACAACAGTTGGCATGTTTTTGTTATTCTTCCTGTTGTTATTATTATTCTATTTATTTATTTAAGTTAAGGGATATTGTATCCCATATTGTTTCTTAGCCGAATAAGAAACTCAAAGAGTTTCATGCCGAATATAGTAAATATATAAAGTTCGGCGAGTCCAAGCTTAAGCAAATACCTGGATAGCAGCACCTGATCCCTTAGGTAGTGCAAATTGAGGCAACTCATAGAAAGGGTGGAGCAAGCTCCGATCACTATTCTTGATATTTACCCATAATGTGAACTTAGCTCCTAGGAGCTGTATTACTGTTCTACATTATGAGAGAAGGTCACTACCCAGACCGGTTTCAACCTTTATTGAGGTCTCATCAGTGAGTATGTAGACCTAGTTAGTAATACCAAGTTTGTAGCAAACAGAACTTACATCCCTTCTATGAGAATAGCCATGAAGGTGTCCTAATAAATTACTAATTATATGAAGAGCTTCAGTTCGCCGATATGAACTTATTTAAGTTAAGGGATATTGTATCCCATATTGTTTCTTAGCTGAATAAGAAACTCAAAGAGTTTCATGCCAAATATAGAAACTATATAAAGTTTGGCGATTCCAAGCGTAAGCAAATACCTGGATATTTGCTTATGCTTGGATCATGGCTATTCTCATAGAAGGGATGTAAGTTCTGTTCGCTACAAACTTGGTATTATTAACTAGGTCTACCTACTCACTGATGAGACCTCAATAAAGGTTGAAACTGGTCTGGGTAGTGACCTTCTCTCATAATGTAGAACAGTAATAACCATAATGTGAACTTATAATATGAACATAACCCATAATGTGAACTTAGCTCCTAGGAGCTAAGTTCACATTATGGGTAAATATCAAGAATAGTGATCGGAGCTTGCTCCACCCTTTCTATGAGTTGCCTCAGTTTGCACTACCTAAGGGATCAGGTGCTGCTATCCAGGTATTTGCTTATGCTTGGAATCACCAAACTTTATATAGTTTCTATATTCGGCATGAAACTCTTTGAGTTTCTTATTCGGCTAAGAAACAATATGGGATACAATATCCCTTAACTTAAATAAGTTCATGTCACCGAATTGAAGCCTTTGGCTCTTCATATAATTAGTAATTCTATTTATTTGTTTATTTTGTGCGTGTGTGTGTGTGTGCGCTATTAGAAACAGAAAAATCATGATTAACTGTATTCAGAGTTATTTCGATCTATAGTGAAAAAACAAACAACATAAACCCAGTTATCAGAAAATATTAATATACCTTTCCTATTTTTATAGGATCATAATTATGGTGCACCTCCTCCTCCTACACCACCGCAATCACCATCTCTAAAATTAAATACCATAACCGATGAAGATACTTATTTTTCTGTTATTTCAACATCCACAAATAATGAAGAAGAAAGTCAAGAACAAAGCATTACTCGCTGTATTTGGTATGTATTTAGAATTATATATTTTCTGACTGTGATTTTGTATTCCACTTTTTTTTTTTTGTGCATAATAATTTCCATATTTGTGTATGTTATGTGAATTCCACTTCCATAAAAGTACTAAACCTATTGTACATTTAATTCCATAGGGTTACATAATTTGGTTGCCCAGAGACTAGAAATGATGTTGTTTTCAAGCTGCTTGTCTCCAGTAGGCAAGTTGGTAGTCTCAGAAATGTTCTATATTCTGCAACAAGCTGACAAAATTATGTGAATATAACATACTCCCATAATCAGCATTACTATGTTTTCATGTTTTTTTATTTAGTATTCTACATCGGGATAGAATACATTAATTAGTTCATCTAGTTTCTGCAACTCTGGTTGGCATCAGGTCATGTTGCAAATGTTGAAAAATTTAAGAAACATGTTAACATGTACTCCCATAACATACTCTCATGTAAATGTTAACATACTCACATGTTAACATATACATATTGATTGTTGGTAAAGCAAATGTATTGTCTCTGATCACAATATTACACAGAGTTGAAGCGACTAGAAAAGCATGAAAGAAAGATAGTGGGAAATGTGATGAAATACACAAAATGAAGGAAGGATGAACAAAGCAGAAACAGAAAAGAATATGATAATATAAGGAGTGCCCTGGATGAGCAAGCAATGAAAGTCTGTTTCTCTAGGCATGATGATTTGCAGTGTAACCAAAGCAAAATATAAGCAAATAATCAAGAGGGTGATGTGATTGTGTTGGTTGGTTGAATTATTTGAAAGGAGAAAAGTATGCACAAAAGTATATATGAATTATTGAATAAGATGAAAAAGAAGAGTAAAGACAGAATATCCTTTTCTGGCTCACTTCATGGTTTGACAGTAGTGAGCTGAGCTGCAGTTGCAAATGAGCCAGTAAGTAGATTGTGTAGGAGAAATAATGTGCAGTATGTAGAGGTATGAAGTGGCTGCTGGTTGAAATGATTTGCACTTGCAAGATGGATTGTGCTAAAATGATTTCGGTGTAATATACTTTGAGGAATTATTGTTGTGAAAGGTGACTACAAATTGTCAGGACAACTGGATATGTATGAGTCATTGCATGTGGATGCGTGAATTAAATGAAGTGGTAGAAATTGTGAGTGTAACAACAAAGAATGTGAGAAAGAGAATAATAGCTTTGGGTGACCTCAGGAAATGTAGGACTAGTTTTGTAAAGAAAGAGTAGTATAAACTTGAAATAGGAAGGGGGATTTGATTCAGGATCACATTGGTAGTCTGCTGTCATATATATATGCTAATGCCAGAAACATCAGAGCAAAGTTTAGGAGTTCTTCATTCTTCAACTCCAGTTTAGCTTATATAGATTTCTGTACGATATTCATCACTTTTCTCACCTGTGTCTTATATATTTCTTAATTTTCTGTCATTCTTATTTTTACAATGTTCCTTCCACACCATCTTCTTATGAATCTCTTGCTTCATAAGATTGTACATTTACCCCATTTCACTCCAACTATTTGTTCTTCAGACTTTCAAGACACATTCAGCTGTGTTATATAAGCATCTTTTCAAAGCCTCCCACCTGTTGCTGGTATCCTTCTGCAATTTCAGCAACTGATACTTGGGACCAAATATAATGTTCTTCTGAGGTTATCATGATTTTATTTTGTAGTTTAGCATCTAACCTGTCGTAATCGAAACATCCATATGCTTATCTATTTCCCAGTCAGTATAACATGATCAGCCACCAGGTTGCAACAAAACAATCACATTCTTATCGAGATTCTTTTTAATGCTATTATTAAATCTAACACTAGCCTCAAATTCCTTCTTTCACATGCTGCCTGAGAAAGTTTCCTCATAACAACTCAGTAAATTCTCCTTCATTCGTATTATGAGTTTTCTCTGCTATTCAGTTAGTGTTTGGATAATATAAGTCACCCATAATGATGATTAATTTAGTACCTATCAGGGTACTTTTGCAATGCAATTCATCATCCCCAGAAAATGAACTTCCAGTTCTCTGGCAACATACTACCATATATTTCATCCTGTTATCCTCCACTTTTCATCAGATAGTCTCATACTGACTATCTGATGGGGCATTTTACAATTATTGCTTTTATGAGTTTTTAGCAATGGTAGGAAACCATCTTTATTGAATACATATCAATGAATTATCTTGTACTTGAGCAGGATATTTGTAATCAGTTTTGACAGTCTTGCTGTAGGCACTGAATAGATGTTCTATATTTTCATTTATATGATCACATAATCTGTATTTCCTATTATTACTGATGTTCTCATTTTGATTTAATTGCATTAGTTTGTAATATTTATTCTTGAGTGGTATAATAAAACCTTTCAGTTTATTTCTTAATATATCTATAGTGTAGTTATTTCCATGTCTTATATGTGCCAGTTTTTTATTTTATTTTATTTGGTGTCTTGCATTGGAAATGTAAAGGTTTATTTTTCCAGCACAATCGATTATTTTGCTGTTCTGTGGATGTAATTTGTTGATATTCTTTGGAAAGCAAGATGTGTAGTCATTGATTTTCCAATTTCTGTCGAGGTCTTTTTGCCAATCTACTATGCCAGCAATGTGACAGATCACTTGTGTAGGTCAAGAGTTAATTGCTCAAAAAGCCCTGTGGTTTATTTGGTATCAACAGTACTCTTTTATTGGAAAGACCTGAGTTTGAATCCTGCTTAGGATGCAAAGAATCGTTATCATTGCTTTTCAGCTGAAGGTGGGTTAGCTGGTTTTATACAGATGTAGCAGGTTCCCCCCTCTTAGAAACTAGAAAGAGGTTTGTTTGCAGATGACCAAATAATCATAGCAAGAAGTGAAGATGAACTCCAAAAATCATATATGCCTTAAGCATAAGTGCAAAAAAATTTGGAAAGCAAATATTAAAAGACAAAACAAAAATCATAATTGAAAAACCATGATTGTACATAAAATTTTAAAATAAATTGACTGCTTTAAATACCTTGTATGTGCTGTATCATTACAAAAGAAGCTGACATTGACATCAAAATTTCAAATTTTCTAAAGATAACAGGAATGATCAATAATATTTTCAAACCTAACCAAGTTCAAAAGCATACAAGAATAAGAGTTTATAAAGTTTTGATAAGACCTTCTCTACTGTACAGAAATGAATTATGGACCATAAAAATAAGCCACAGGGCAGAAGGAAAAAAGAATGGAAACTGGAGAAATGAAATTCCTGTGAAGGACAGCAGGCTATAATCTCTGGGACAAAAGAAGGAACATAAAAATACATAAAGAACTAAAAATAGACTCATTATTGGACGAAGTATATTATGAATACAAAAAAAAAGTGGTTTGAACATATTGAAAGAATGGACAGTTTAAGACTACCCAAAAAAAATACTGCAATACCACCAAGTTCAAGGATATAGAAAGGAAGACCAAGGAAAAGATGGAATGAGAACAGAACAGGCCAACGGGCCTAAATTCCCAAAAGGAGAAGGATGATGATGGAAACCAGAAAGAGACTTTAAATTGTTTTTTTATCCTGCAAAACAAGCAAACCAGCCAGAAGAGCAGAAGAGTAATTTATAGCCAGAACAAACAATGCAGAGAGGATGAAATGCTCTATCATAAACGGTATCACGAATTACTAAGAAACTAATTTAATTAGCCATGGCAGGTCATTGAAAGGAAATGTGGACATCTTTCTTGTTCACTTTAACTGGTGAGGGACAGAAGCACTGAAACATTTTACAGCCTGATAGTTACAGGCAATTGTACACATAATCTATTAGCTTCAAATTATGATTGAATTATGCACAGGTGTCACCCGTGAATAAACAATTCTGAACTTGTGCTCCCACATTTTATCATTATTATAAGTGTTTTTCACTCAAATTAATCACTAAATGGAAATCATAAGGAGCTAATCATAAGCAGATACTAAGGAGCTGATTACTTCTGCACAACCTGTAAGTACTTATAGGACATTAAGTCAGTTATCTTTTCAATTAAAAATCGGCTATGCATAAGTACTCACTTTTCCTACTTTGCAAAGTAAATATGGTGGCAACAAAGGGCATTGATGGAAGAGCACCTCATGTCTTGCCAGCACAGTGCCATTGATCACCGACAAACTCATGATAATATAAAGTACCGCTGTAAAATTGATGTTACCAATAAGAAAAATGGTATATTGTGCACTTTCTGTTGCCACTGACTACATACTTCCTGCACAAAAATAGACAAATTGGTGCACATACTATTTATCTACCTCAACCAGACTTCTTCTGTTCATTGTGCCTCCCTTTTGTAAAACAGCTTCTGAACTTAGATAAACGAGTTGAAAACCTCGAACAGCACCTTAACACGATGAATGAAACTTTCTCCTCCAAAATCTGAACGCCGGAAGCTAAGCTTCAACTACTTGACCATCAGTGCTGCAATGCAAGTGCACCCTTGTCCACCAGTGAACTATGCAATCTAATTGCATCAACAATACATGACCCAATCAAGGTTAAATCAAGAAATTCATTGGCATTATTCTGAACTTTCCGATGGAAAGTAGCGAATCACTGAAAGATGACATTAGCAACTTAGCAGGAGAATACAACTTTGAGTCTAGAAATATCGCTAGGTGCCATCGTTTCAACCCGTAAATATAAGACAGGATGGAATGCACTTTCCATGCCGCAAGAAAGTAACTTGTGACACGCCGACAAGCACACCTAAAGTGATGACATCCATTAATAACAAGTTCAAGGACACTTACTCCCAGTTGCGCATATATGCTTGACCTGACTTAATTTTCATCCAGAGAAAACAAAAGCATCAGCAAAAGCAACTTGAAGAAAAATTCCAGTAGCAGCCACCATGGAGACCAGTATGCCGACACTGTGTAGGAAACATGCAAGATCCTTGCGATCAAATATGTGCCCCATCGAACCTTGCATATCCACTTCACTAACAGTGGCCTCAACTCCAACCTTAATAGTGACTAAGGCCATCTCCGGTCTACCAAACCCCACCTATTCTTTTTGGCAGAAACTCAAATTTCACTTTCCCCAGCACTATTCATCTTAACCTTTCAAACTACACTGTCTTTAACTCCTTTTGACTCAAGGGTGATGTCTGCACATATATCCGTTCCCACATAACTTGTCAGAGAGTATCCAACCTAGAATCTCCTAACTAGGACCTTCTTTGGTTGAAAATTTTCCTCCCTACTCAGTCAAATCCATTTGCTTTCTCTATCACTAATGCCACCAACAACTTTGAATTCTTTAATCTCTTCTCTTTAAAAAAGTTATTTTCTCTAGTCTCGCCTCCCTAATGGTGAAATCATCCTCCTAGGAGATTTTAATGTATACGACACCAACTCGCTTTCTTCCTCCAATTGTTGAGATCTAGCAGGTAGAAATATTGAAACATTTGCCATCACTGATGATCTTACACCAATTGTTCACATGCGAACCAGAATACTAGATAACCCAAACCACTCTCCAAAACACCGTAGATTTCTTTCTCGCTAGTGACCCTTCCAAATACAGTGAATGTAGTGCCCCCACCTCACCCAGTAATTCTGACCACAATCTAGTGCTCATCTCTTCCCACATACAACAATGCTTACATAGACACTCCCATACAAGAGTAATTTGGCATTATAACAGTGCTAAGTGAGACATCCTCTGCGACTTCTACTATGCCTCATTCTCATGGTTGGATGATTTTTTTTTTTGGTCTTCCAGTTCAAACATATACACTGAACATATCACCAAAGTAATCCTTACTGGCACGGAAACATACATTTACCACACCACTCTGAACTGCTGTCTCCTAACTAAACCCTTGTTCTCCAAAAGATGTGCCAAGGCTGTTGAAATAAAAAATCAAGCATAACACAACCGGCTTACATCAAGAACCTCATTCTCCTTTACTGCTTATACTCAAGCCCAAAATAGCTGCAAAAAAAGCTCTCAATGCTTCAAAAACAGAGTTTGAATGCAGGAAAATCTTCTGTCAAACACTATTTCCACCCCTATCATAGCCAGCTGGGTAAGCAGCTAGGCAATCATCTGTAGGTGACAATGCAATAGAGCATCATGACCTACAGATAAAGTCAATCTGCTGGCTTCATGCTTTGCCTCCAATGCATGTATAACTGACAATGATAAATGTCCTGCAACCATTTAAATGCCCAGTATATAATGCCCCTATATCCTTTTGCCAGAAAGAGATCAGAAAAATATTCTCCTGGTCCTGATAGCATTTCTCTAATTGTCCTAAAGATTTGTGCACCAGAACTGATTCCTATTCTATGTCTTCTGTATATACTTTCTATATATGGATACCAGTGAATTATTCTTTCTATATATGGATACCAGTGAAGTATATTATTAGAATCCTAGACAATATCAAAAAAGAGAACCAACAGAAAACAAACTTCATCATAAATGCTGGCAAACAAGCTATTACAGATCAAGAAATTGCAAACACACTGGCAAAAACCTATTCAAACAACTCCAAACTTCAGTATAACAGAGAGGACAAGCCCCTCAATAAACTCACAAGTCAAATGCTAAAACAAGCAAGAACATACCAAACTAATGACATCTTCTCCGAAGAATTTACACTAAGTGAACTAAATTCATCAATCGAGAAAACTGCACCTAATAAATCCCCTGGTAATGATCTTATCTTTGGTCATATGGTCAAACACCTTGGCAAAAATGCCAAAGAACAACTTCTGGACATTCTCAATACCTCTTGGCGAACGGGCAAACTTCCAAAAGAATGGAAAAAATCAGTTATTGTACCCATCCTGAAACCTGACAAAAATGCTGCAGAATGTCAAAGTTACAGACCTATCGCATTAACTAGCATACTTTGTAAAATTACTGAAAGAATCATACACTCCAGGCTTATGCACTGGCTGACAAAAAATAAGAAAATCAACTACTACCAAACTGCTTATAGAACTCGTCATTCGACAACAGATCAATTATTCCATTTCTGCCAAACAATAATAGACTCATTTCAGGAAAAACCAACAAAAAAGACAACTGCCATATTCCTTGATATGACTGCTGCTTTTGATCGTGTTTGGATCAAAAAATTAATACAAACAATACATGATATTGGAATTAGAGGAAACGCTTTAATCTGGATTGCTGATTTCATCAGAGGAAGAAAGATCAAAGTCAGAATCAATACAGCAATATCAAAAGAGCGGAGAACCTGGGCTGGTGTTCCCCAGGGCTCAGTACTCAGTCCCTTACTATTCCTTCTATATGTCAATAATATTCATCCCTACCTTACAGAAGACACAAAAGTAACTTGCTATGCAGATGATATAGCCATCTGGCACACTAGTGCTAAAATCAAAGAATCAGAGGAAATTCTAAACAAATCCATGAGAGGATTAGAAAAATGGTCAAACGAACTCAAACTTAAAATCAACCCAGACAAAACAAAACTAAGTACATTTAGTACAGACAGGAAAAATAGACATTCCTACAATCCCAAAGTCATGATCAATAACAAGCTAATTGAAAAAGTCACAAATCCAAAATACCTTGGTATTACGCTTGATCAGGAATTACGTTTTGCACAACACATCTCTAACACTTCCAACAGAGCTCTAAAAAAATTAAATATACTGAAAAGGCTTTGTGGAACAAATTGGGGTGCAAAGCCAAAAATCCTCAAAACTACTTACACTACACTAATAAGGCCAATAATGGAATATGCAGCACCTATCTGGTCACCTTCGGCTTCATCGGTAAAGAAAAACCTAGACAAAATACAAGCAAAAGCATCCAAGATTATCATTGGTGCAGTCTCATCCACTAACAACATCAGAGCCCAACAGGAATGTGGGCTTGACCTGCTGGAGGACAGACGAAAATTTGCCACCATAAAATTCATAAATAATATCAGAAGCTACCAAAGTGATCATGTCTCCCTAAAAACCTATGAACATTGGAACCAAATTTGCAGACTTCACAGATCATCGACTTTACAATATGATGACACTATCAGGAAAGAAATAGGTCTTGATCAGCTAAATGTCCACATAAACAAAGAACCTCTATTTTCCAGTCCTTTACCTTCAAATACCTTCATAAATCTAAACCTTACCAAACTCTGTACAAAAAAAGAACCAAAAGAAATGCTTAAAGAAAAAGGCCTAAATACCATCAACCTTCTTTCATCCTCGAAACAGGTTATTTGTTATACCGATGGATCATCAGACACCAATATGATTAATGGAGGCGCTGGTGTTCTCCTTCTACTCCCGAAAGGTGAAAAACTTTCAATAAAAGTTGGATCTGGGAGAATCGCTTCCAATTTTACCAGCGAACTCTACGCAATAATTAAAGCACTAGAAGCCTACTTAAATCTATCATCATCTCAACAATCTGAAGGAATTATAATTTACAGTGACTCAAGATCAGCTATGGAGGCAATCAAAAATGGCAATACCAAGCTCACACAAGACATCCATAAACTCTTAAATCATCTAAAGTGTTTAGGCAAAAGTTGCATTCTACAATGGATTCCTGCTCATGTAGGCATTGATCACAACGAAGCAGCTGATAAATTAGCAAAAGAGGCCAGAGAACTCAACCAAGAAACTCATATGATAACTCTTGCTGATGCCAATGCACTAGCAAAAGCTAAACTAATTCCATTGAAATCAGTGATACAACATCAAATTCCCGAGATCAATGCTGACAGAAGGACCTCCACTACGATAGCAAGACTACGAACAGGACATTATAGAGGAATGAAGATCAATACAGATGATACGAGAACATATAGAAACTGCAACAACTGCCCCAATACGGAACTGACACCCACTCACATCTTTACCTGTCCAGCAATTACAGCAGCCTTGCAAGAAATAGATCCTAATCCTGAACAACAGCTCTATACAAACAAAATCACAGACATAGCCAAAGCAGTACAAAGAGCGCACGGAAACATCTAAGACTCTTCAAAGGACAAGACAACAACAACAGTGAATTATTCACTGGTATCTGTTCCACAGCCTGGAAATTGACCTATATTCAACCCAAGATTTCCCAAGAAGGGCAACAAATCCATGCTGTCAAACTATTGCCCTATCTCACTAACCTCTGTCCTATCTAAATTAATGGAGAGAACCATCAATTCCCAACTTCTAAACTACCTCTAAGGTATACCCAGCTTATAAACAACCACCAGTCTGGATTCTTTTGCTGCTAATCAGTAGGAGATCTATCACATATCACTCATCTGTGGACAAATGACATGAAGCAGTTTGGTAAATCTCAAATATTTGCACTTGATATCTCCAAAGTTTTGACTGGGTCGGTCTGGCACAAAGACTTATTAGACAAACTCCCATCATTTCATCATTTGGTCTGTCCAATGACTTTTGCATATGGATTGCCAGCTTTCTGTCTGGATGCACACTATGTGTGATGGTGGATGGTTCCTTATCCTCTCACAATTGAGGAGAATGAAGTTCTGTTCTCTCACCAACTCTCTTCCTTCTGTATATATCAATGACTTACTTCAGTTGACCTCCAACCAACACATAATTTTGCAGATAATAGTACATTGCACTCCTCCCTGTCATTTGATAAACTTTGCTCTACACAAATCATCTCAACCTGCAGAATATCAACCACCACTACTCTCAGTTCTGATCTCCAGTCCATCCTCCAGTGGGGTTCAGGTAGCTTCGTCAATTTCAGTATACTAATAAAACCCAGTTCTGTCTTATTTCTCACAAAAAAGGAACCATTTTCTCCCAAGCCTCTTTTGGCATAAACACATCACAACCATTGCATCCTCAGCTTCTAAAAAAACTAGTTCTCTTTTGCTCAAGATGTTACTTCACCTCTGAACAGCTGTTTTCTTTATGCAAATCACAAATCTGGCCAGCTATTGAATACTGTTCTCACATTTGGTGTGGAGAGCCCTCTAAGAACTTCAAAATACTTGACTGAATACAGAGGAGGGCAGTTAGATTGATTCTTGCCAACTCACTCTTCCCACTTTTGCATAAGCATTTGGTTTCTCCAATATGTGTATTCTCTAAATATTTCCATGGCAAATGTTCATCTGAAATAGCATCGATAATTCCCTCACTCAGTACTAAGTCCATTAGAACACGTGCATCTGCTGTCCAACATCCCTTCACAGTGCACCTTGAAACCCACAGAACAAGTTTATTTTCCTCCTCTTTCATCCTTGTTACTGCTGTATTGTGGAACATTCTCTCCCCACCCCCACCCAATGTTTTTCCTAAGAAACACAATATATATAGGCTTTTAAATCAAATGTAAATAAGTTTCTCCTTTCCAAACCAATCACACACACATGCGCAGTACTAATGTACTGTGCATGTGTGGTGGGGGGGTTGGATCTAAAACTGTTTTCTCTCAGGTCATTCTTTGCATGTAATAATGCTGAAAGATATGTTCTCTTCAGATAAATTCAATTTCCTATTAAGGTAGGTTATGCAAGAAAAGGTGGTCCTCAGAGCTCTATTATTTCACCCATCCTTTTCATCATATACATAAACAAATTTCTTTCATTGACTTCATACTCTGTTCCCAGTTTGGTCAGTGGTAGCGCTCTCCGCTCATATGACAAACTTGCAGTGCTAAAATATCTCAAGCTTCAAGATCTTCTACAACAAGTGTTCTTAAACACTAATCTGCACACTATCCTGCAACAGATAGCAACAACTTAGTCGCCTTAAGTTCTTCCAAAACATTTTTTTCTTTCTCTCCTCTCAAAAAAGACCTTAGTGCTTTTTACCTTTACCTTTGATAATGTGCATCTTAACACTCAAGATCGGATTCTTCTTGTTAGACTGACTTACTCCTAACCTTTTCTTGCATAATTAATCACACATCACTTTTATATAATCTCAGTTTCCAGAAAACTTGGCATTCTCTTTTGCACATTGAATTATTTTTCAACTGTACCAATCCTAGACCAATCTGGGATTGGTACTGTCCAGTTACTCTGTACCAATCCCAGATTCACTTAATCCTTCTAATATTGCTCTAATATTTGGAGCAGTGCATCTAAAACCTCTCTAAAAATTTTTGATGCTATTCAGAAGAGAGTAGTTTGGTTAATGAATGTCAGTTTTACAAACTGTTTGTCACCTTGATTCTAGTAAATGATATTCTGCTGAATACTCTTGAATATCGTATCCTGTAATTAGATTGTTTATCAGAATTAGCATGCATTATGTCACACATTTTTGCTAATCATATAACAACCCAAGCAATCACTGCTCATCATCCTTTTATAGTTGCACTGCTGACTCACGGAACCATATACTCCAAGTCATATTTCATTCCATGCACATTTTTCAAGAATTTTTGAGTCTGTTGTTAAATCAGCAATGGTTATAAACTGTGGAACAGCATGGCTGGAGATATTTGAGCAATAACCTTGTATATTGTGACATTGAAAATCCAGCTGGTTACAGTTGTTTTGGACCTTTTTTGCTTTCTTTTCTGTGGCGACTTCCATATGTATCAGCCTCTGTAGGGAATATCTCCACCAGCAATTTTACAGGAATGTTATTTTTCAACAAACATCCATCTAGATTCTCAGATCCATACGATAAAATTGAAAACTAGTTATTTTGACCAGTTTCTCTCTTATTCCATATGCATAAACACAAAGTCTATCAAGACTCATCGTGGGAGGTCACTCCTAGGAAACACAAAGTCTATCATACCACCCCTTAAAATCTTTTGCTTGGTTGAACAGTGGGAAGGAGTGATGACAAGGGGCCATTCCTGGAAGTTACAAAAGGAAACTATGAGCAAAAGGATGAGGAGTGGTTTCTTTGCATGGAGGGTGGTTGAACCATGGAATGCATTGCCTGATCAAGTGGCGAGAGTGAGAACAGTCAATGATTTTAAGGAGTGGTATGATAGACTATGTGTTTCCTAGGAGGACCTCCCACGATGAGTCTTTTGACTCCATGGAGGCCTAAATAATAATAGTCCAGTTGAATTATTATTACCGTTCCTGTTATTTCACAGTTAGCCATTCAATCCCACCAGGTGGTACTTGTCTTCATAGTGAAAGCCAGAATACATGATAATAGTGGTGTGTGATGTTCATTCAGATTTGTTGATCAACATGGACAGTAGATATAATATATTGAGCTTCAAAAAAGGCTTGATTTTAGGGAAATGCTAATATTGTAAGTTGTTTGCAGAGTGTTGTAGTTATGGTGTTCCAAGAATGGAAGGATACTGGCCAGAACAGCAGTCATTGGTTGGTTGGGCACCCATCTCAACTGTTTTCATGATGAATGCAATTATCATTGCCTTGTGCAAACCCATTGACTAATAACTGTGGAATTTAATGATGGTGAAACAAATGATGGTGTTTCCCAGATCATGGTCTAACATACTGTCTTCTATATGAGCCTTTGAAGTAGATGCCCAGTGATGGTAACCCCCCCCCCCCCTTCATGAATAATAATTGATGAATACATAATTGCCGTTTGTATTAGCGGATGCCATACTCATGTTGCTCAGTTAAGTCATTATTTTTTTTGTAGATGTTAGCGATATTCATTTTGGAAATTATGTACTTTACAACTGCGTTATAAATAACTATTTTTAATTTCCCTACGTTTTGACCTTCATATCAAGGTCATCATCTGGAGTATATACAAATATACAAGAACAAGCTGAGTTACATTTCACACAGTAAGCTAAAGAAACAATTTGATCACCAGTTATTCTACTGGCATGCAATTCCAGTGAAAAAAAAAAAAAGATACAGATAAATTAAAAATTAATTAAATATTTAGAAACTACATCAAAGCTAAATTCTACTTAAGATAATATGGGAGAAACATTCTTTCATATTGATAGTTTTCTTACAGTAACAATGATGTCCTATTTTTAACATGACGGTTGTTATATTAGATTTAAGATTCTGGATTATCTACAGCCCTGTTTATAATTAGCTCTTAGGAAGAAAGGTTCCATGGGTAGAATATGTGCCTTCCATATGCTTGGAATTTTTAGACCGTCATTATTGTTCAGCTTGGGATGGTTGATAAGAATCTCATTTCCTTAAATTTGCATTCATACCATGTTTTGGTGTGATGTAAACAACTGGTGCTTTTCCAGTCAATTCTATGTAAAGTGTTCAGAGCATGATCAAAAAGGCCAGCTTCACCATAGTTATTATATTTAATGTGTTGTTTATGTTCCTTTTGTCTGATAGGAATTGGGCATCCTGTTGTTTCCCCTATGTATGGTAGATTACAGGTGCAATAAATACAGTATACTCCAGGGTGGGCCAGCAGAGGGAGTGGGTCTTTGGATGAGTTGAGTAAGCTTTTTAATTTTGCAGGAGGTTTAAAGGTGACTTTGAGGTTGTATTTCTGTAGTATTCTGTTTATTTTATCTGATGCCCCTTTAATGTAAGGAATGGTTATAGTTTTATTGTATCTTGTTTATTTATTTATTTATTTTTTTTGAGGTCTCGTAGAGAATTTTGTTAATGGTGTTTTGGCTGTAACCATTTTTAGAAAAGTATTGCTGATAACTTTAAATTCATCTTTCAGCACTTGTTCAGTGGAGCATATCTTCAAAGCTTTGTTTTTTAGAGTATTAATGACACCTAGTTTTTGTGTTGGGTGGTGGTGGTAGTAGGAGTTTATGTGTATGTATTGGCCAGTATGTGTCGGTTTCTGGTAAACTGTGAAGGAAATACTGCCAGAAGGAAGACGTGTGACAAGTGTATCTAGAAATGGAAGTGTGTTCTGTTTTCAATTGTGAACTGTATGCGTTTGTGTTGTTTGTTTAGGTGGCTAAGGAATGTGTCTAGTGTCTGGCGACCATGGGGCCAGATCTCAAAAACATCGTCAACGTATCTAAGCAGCCAGACTTTGGATTTTAAAGGAGCGGAATGTAGAGCATGTTGCTCAAAATGTTCCATGTAACAGTTAGCAGTGGGGGGGGGGGGTAATGGCGAGCCCATGGCTGTCTTCTTTTTGTAGGTAGAAAGAAAGAATGCTAGCAATATTGTTTTGTATGTTTGGTGGTATCTTGTTTATTTTTGAATGTGTAGTTACGTCATGTTATTTAGTCAACTATCATTAGGCGATATACTTTTCATAATCCTTTATCATTATGCCAATGATGCATAACAGAAAAACGGCAACCAAGGCATCGATGTTGACTAGTATCAACGTGCGGGATTTAGTGTAGTGTAGTGTGTTTAATGGATTCATTGCTGAGATGAGAATGCAGAAAATATTTTGTGAGTATAAGAGATGCTAGTTGCAAAAGCATGAAGTGACTGATAATAAGGCAGGATTGTCAATGTGTTGTGGAGAATGTAACAGAAGCAGTGAATGATAGTGCACAAAATAAGAATGAGAGTTTGAAGAAAGTGGTTGAATGTAATAATGTGGATGATGAGATGCTAGCGGGAAAGAAATTGCATTCTTACACAGACTCGTTCATAGGATAAAATGTGAGCTCGAGCAATTGGAGAAACAATTGGCATGTGGTACAGAAGGACGGAGAATGAAAGAAAGAGTGAAAGAGGTATACTTAATGAAAAAGTGATGAAAGCATGTTTTCCAGGTACAAAGATGAAGAATGTTAGTTGTGCTGTAAGTATGCAGAAAAATGAAGCAAATGATTTAATTGTTTTGGCTGACACAAATGATTTGAAAGGTGAGAAATATGCGATGAGAGGAGATATGAAAGAGTTGCTAGTGGAAGCAAAAATGAAGAGGAAGAAAGTAAAGATTGTGAGTCTGCTGCCTCAGTATAATAGGACAGAACTGAGAAGAAGGGTCATGATTGTCAATTAGAAGATTGTAGGAGGAATGGCATGCAGTTTGTTGATGTATTTAGTGAATTTGATGATGAAAGGACTTATATATGCCTGATAGACTACACTTGAAAGGTTATGGCATTAGATGTTTGGGGAAAGTGTTGTTTAGTAAAAGTGTGGTAGTGCAAAACCAAGGACACTAGAGAGATATTAGGGAGGATGAAATCAAGTATGTACCTGACCATCCCTGTGATAA
Source organism: Typopeltis vanoorti (assembly GCF_054136105.1). Lineage (NCBI taxonomy): Eukaryota > Metazoa > Arthropoda > Arachnida > Uropygi > Thelyphonidae > Typopeltis > Typopeltis vanoorti. Next base: position 1,979,566 of record NC_143549.1, on the reverse strand, counting down.
ATGAGCATGTATAGAGTAATTATTATGCAATGCTTAGTGGGATTTCACAGGTCTTCAAATAGAATGGGTTAGTAATGACATTACACAAGGGTACTGTGCAACCACAGATGCGAGATCCCTTGACACTTCTGTTCATGTCAGAAGAAGGCGAATCCATTCCGATAATAAGGTAATCAATGCATTTTGTGGGATGACTGTTTATTATTATATGTTGGAAAACTAGCTTTTCTTTTATGAAAATTATAGTTTTTAAAGTGGAAACTTTTATGTATAAAGCATTTGATTTCGCATGTTAGTAATGAATTCATATTCCTTTCTACCCTTCAACATGAATTGGCTCTTCTTGCCACATTGCCAGCCGAGAATCTCAGATCTGTGGTCGAACAGTAACTACAGGTACAAAGGGATGTTGAAATGCATGTACACGAATGCAAGCAGTATCAGGAATAAGGGTGAGGAGTTTTTGGCACTGGTAAATGCCAAAATCTTGACCAAAATTATAGGCATCAGTGAGACCTGGTTGACTGAAAATGATATAGTTAAAGGGATACAATGTAATGGCTATCGTATTTTCAGGAAGGATAGAAGGAATTTCAGGAGAAGAGATAGGATATTATTATTATTATTATTATTACACCCTCCATGAAGTCTGCAGACTCATCGTGGGAGGTTCATTCAACTCACAACATATTTATCATATGGAATCTTAAAACCCTTAACACTCTTTGCATTAACAACACATTCCGGTAATGCATTCCATTCAATGCCAGTTCTCCATGTAAAATATCTACTCCTCACACCCTTCTTCACCACACTTTTACATAACTTCCAGGAATGACCTCTGATTCTTCTACTCTTTTCATAATCCCCTTTGGATTAATCTGATAAAATCCTCTCATTAACGTAGACATCGCTTTCATATCACCTCTCTTCCTCCTATCCACCAAACTCTACAATCCACATTTCTTCAACCTCTCTCCATAGGCAGCATTCCAAACTCCTGATATTGTCTTAGTCACTCATCTCTAGACCTTCTCCAATGTCTCCACATCATATTGAAAACTAGGTGACCAGATTTGAACACAATAGTCCAAGTCTGGCCTATTAATGTATAAGGCACTGGTCTGACCAGTGCCTTATACAGTGGCACAACAACTTCCTTATCCTTACTTGTTAGAGTACTTCTTATCATAGCAGCACTATGACTTGCAGCCTTTGCAACACTAGCAATATGGCCTCTAAACTGCGTTTGCCATCTTCTGGTTTATACAGAATGAGGGATTCCAAAAAGGGTGAGACTTCAGGATGTCTGAGTTGATGCCTAAGCCATCTGAGTTGTAGTTTTTTGACTATACTGACAAGTGGTTCCTGCTTAGCCAGATTTAGCACAGCAGAGTTAGTGACGCGATCCATCCAGGTATATCCAAGGATCAGTCTGAGACATATAGTTCCAAAGGAGTTAATTAGATCTATAGTTCTTTTGGTGTTTATTGTCCATGTTTGAGAACCATACAAGAAGATGGATCTACTGGTTGCATGGTATATTCTTAATTTTATCTTTAATGATACTAATAATGATTTCCAGATGGGGCAGAGTTTGTGATGGAAGACTAGAGCCAGCTGTTTACGTTTTCTGATATCATTTTCTGTATTGCTGATGTATGATCCAAGGTATTGAAAGTCTTTTACTCTTTCTAAGGGTTTATTGTTGATATGAAGTATAAAGTTTTCACAGCCTATTGAGAATACTTTGGACTTTTGGAAGATGATCGGCAGACCAATAAGTTTAGCCTGTGCCTCTAGTAGACTGAGATGTTTTTGTGCGTTTGTGGTGATGTATCAGTAAGTACAACATCATTAGCAAAGCTAAGATCAGTTATTTGCATGTGTGGGTGGATTATTCTGTGTTGATGGTCCAGAAGATGTAGTCCAAGCATATTAAAAACAAATAAGGTGCTAGTACATCATCTTACAGGACTCCTGTTGTCACTGGAAATGATTCAGATGTTTCTGTTTTAAAGATTACTGTAGCATTGTAGTCTTTATAAGGCACTGAGATTGCTTGTATGAGATTTGAGGGTAGACTATAGAAGCCGAGTATTTTAACATTGCTTCTCTATTAATGGAGTCAAAGGCTTTTTTGAAGTATATAAAGGTTAAAATATGTGGTAAGTTTTTTTTCAAGTGAATCTTCTATGATTCTTCAGATGCAATGTATCTGTTCTATTGTACATCATTTTTTTAGAAATCCAGCTTGGTTTTTTCTTAAAAGTGGTGTTAAGTAAGGTTCTATTCTATTGAGTGTCATCCTATTGTAGATTTTAACTGTGGTTAGTTACAAAGTAATACCTCTGTAGTTATCCATTCTTTTAAGACCCTTTTGGGGTATAGGGACAATAAGGCCTTGTTTCCATTGTTGGGGTATTATTCCAGTGTTTAAAGCTTGATTCATTATGGCAAGGAGATTGGAATATGTATTATACCTAGAAATACAATTTTATTAATACAGACCAGTTTACAATAAAAACATTTATTCAAACCTACCAGTTTCGCCAGCAAACTGTCTGGCTTTTTCAAGGCATTTACGGAGATATGAAAGTTAGTAAATGCAAATTAAAAGGAACATAAAAAACGTTTTAAACCAAACTAGTAGCTATGGTTACACGTTTCGCGTGACAGAGATGACTTATTGTTCTTATTCGTTATCACGCATGCGTGTTTGTTGTAGACTTGTAATGTGATTACTGGCTAGCTGTAGTTCAGATTGATTGAGAGAGAGGATCAAGTTTTTCCACGAACTGTTTAGAATTACACCCTGATTTCTGTTGAGGTTTCCGCCGGTTACTAGTACTATTGTGGCTTCCTTAAATATACGATGCCTGTAGTCGTCATCGAGATATGGCATGGAGCTTGCCAATCTATCGTGTGGTTAGACGTGCAGAAATCATGTGCTAAGCCGGAAGAGATGCTTCTGTTGTGGTTTACATCACCAACATGTTCTTTTTGTCTCATTTCTAAACTTCATGAAGTTTGTCCGATGTAGGCAAGAGCAGGGAATGTAATATACTCCTGGATATTTGTAGAACGGAACTTTATCCTTTGGAGATCCTAAAACTTGTCTGATGTTGGTGGTTGGTTTGAAGACCACTCTGATGTTGTGGGCTCTTAGTATTCTTGCTATTTGATAAGAAATTGACTTGATGAAAGGTATCACTACAGTAGAAATGTGCTGACAGTGGGATTCTTCTTGTCTGGGGTTGTCATTGTATAGATATTTTTTGATGATGTTTTGAGGATATCCATTTTTTGATAATGTGTTGGCTATTAGTGAGAGTTCATTCTGTGTATCCTCCTTTTCTGATATAAACTTTTTGGCTCTATGTTTCAACATGTGGATAATATTCAGTTTGTGTGTCTTGTGATGGTTTGAAGTATAGTGAAGCTATCTTCCAGTATCTGTGGGCTTTCTGTAAATGGATAATTTGACACTGTTGTTACAGAAAGCCCACAGATACTGGAAGATAGCTTCACTATACTTCAAACCATCACAAGACACACAAACTGAATATTATCCACATGTTGAAACATAGAGCCAAAAGGTTTATATCAGAAAAGGAGGATACACAGAATGAACTCTCACTAATAGCCAACACATTATCACAAAATGGATATCCTCAAAACATCATCAAAAAATATCTATACAATGACAACCCCAGACAAGAAGAATCCCACCGTCAGCACATTTCTACTTTTATAGTGATGCCTTTCATCAAGTCAATTTCTTATCAAATAGCAAGAATACTAAGAGCCCACAACATCAGAGTGGTCTTCAAACCAACCACCAACATCAGACAAGTTTTAGGATCTCCAGAAGATAAAGTTCTGTTCTAGAAATATCCAGGAGTAATCACATTACAAGTCTACAACAAACACGCATGCGTGATAATGAATAAGAACAATAAGTCATCTCTGTCACGCGAAACGTGTAACCATAGCTACTAGTTTGGTTTAAAACGTTTTTTATGTTTCTTTTAATTTGCATTTACTAACTTTCATATCTCCATAATGCCTTGAAAAAGCCAGACAGTTTGCTGGCAAAACTGGTAGGTTTGAATAAATGTTTTTATTGTAAACTGGTCTGTATTAATAAAATTGTATTTCTATTATAAAACGACCAAAAATGTATAATTGAAATGTATTATACCTTGAATGTTTGAAAGCTTCTGCTCTAATTCTGTCAATCCCTGGGGACTTTCCTGCTTTGGTTTGATCTATTGCTATTTTTAGTTCCTTTTCAGTGAAGTCTTCACAAATTATTGGTAGAGTGGTGGTTAGATGCAGGTCTGCTAACTGACATGAATTTGGGGATTATCAACATTTAGTTATTCTTGAAAGTAGTTTCTCCTTTCTTTCATCAAGTTCGAATTTACTGTTAGCTGCCTACCGTTTTTGTCATGTGTGACAATATTTCCACTTCTTTTTGTTTTATGGTGACAGATATAATTTATCGTTTGAAAAGTGTTTCTAGTATCCCCAGTTTTATTATAATTTTCAAGTTCCTCGCAGTATTTATTTATTTGATTTTCTTTGTCTCTGGTTATTAGTTCATTGACCTTGTTATTTAAAATGTCTAGATTATCTTTATTTATTTTTCCTGTTTAAGTAGTAGAGTTTCCTTGCTTTATTTCTTTCTTTCATGTATATATTTTTCAATTTCAAGGGTAATCCATTTTTCCAAGTTTTTTTTTTTTTTTTTTTTTGTTGCTTCCAAGAATTTTGTTGGATGTTATGTTTATTGCTTCTATGATACCCTTATACTTTTCATTAACTGGATTTTTTAAGAATGTTTTCCATATTGTCTTCTAATGTGCAGTGGAAAGATGCTGCAATTTGTGGGTTATTTAGTTTGTCCTAGTTGTGTTGTTTCTTTTTAGGCTTGTTATTTTTAGAGACTTTTAGTGAAAGTTTAATGTAGGCACTGATTATTCTGTGGTCAGAGTTTAGTTTAACCGTGTTATATGCTCAACAGTTCTTGATTGATCTGATCCACTTTCCATTGATTAGCATGTGGTCTATTTGGGAATGAGAACCATGTGGATGTTCCCAGGTCCATAGTCTTCCTTTTGGATGGGGAAATTTGGTTTGGGTGATTACCATGTTATGGCTATTGCAGAAGTTCATAAAATAATGTCCATTGTTATTTGTGGTTTCATGATAAGTGTATTTACCCACATTTTTAGTAGTATTGGCAATGTGTTTGCCAATTTGGGCATTAAAATCACGACCAATGAGTATGACATTGTGAACTGGGATGTTCATAACAGTTTCAGAAAGATCTTTATAATAGGTGTCTTTGTCTTCTAGTGGAGCACATTCTGTAGGAGCACATGTGGATATTATTGTCAGTTTTGGGTTGGCACTTAGAGTTATGAAGAGAATTCTTTCAGACACTTTGTCAGTTGATGTTACTTTTTCTGCTAGTTCCTTCTTGAGCATTATTCCAACCCCTCCAGTATGATCATTGTTTGCTGAGTTATAAATAAATCTCCATTTTTTTGTCAGCTGATGATGTTTCATTAACTTCATGATTGTCAGTTCTCCATCTATATTCTTGTATACATATAATATCTATGTTGACTTTTTCTGTTCCTTTAAGTAGCTCAAAAAATTTTCCAGTTTTCTTGAGTGTCTGTACATTATATATTGAGAAGATGAGATTAGATTTCCATAATTTAATTTGATCACACTTTCTTGTACCTTTATTCAACCATCGATATTGTACATAGCCTTATATTTCTGCACTCCAAAATACAGCACCTTGCACTTATTGATATTAAAACTACAACCCCCAATCTTTTGTTCAAGTAAAAAGTCTATTCAAATCCTCCTTGAAGGAAATTAATATCAGCAGTACTACTTATAAATCTTCTTAACTTTGCATCATTAGCAAATAACTGAAGATCCCCAGTTAGTCCACATGATATATCAGTTAAACAGTAGAGGCCCAAGAACAGAACCTTGGGACTGAAGATCCCCAGTTAGTCCACATGATATATCAGTTAAACAGTAGAGGCCCAAGAACAGAACCTTGGGACACACCACTGGCTACCCTCATTTTTTTTAAGACACTGCTCCATCATACACAACCTGCTGGTATCGTTAAGAGAGTCACTCTCTGATCCGTCTAACCACTATTCCCATCCTCTGCAGCTTGTACGCCAACTTATCATGTGGTAATCTATGAAACGCTTTTGCATAGTCCAAGAATATCACTGTATACGATTCTCCCTTATCATAAAATGTAAGTAGTAAAACAGGACCTACCATTTACAGATCTACCATTTGCTGACCATCATAAAGAATGTCCTGTCCATCAACCCAGTTCTGTATTCTATTCTTTACCAGTCTCTTCAACACCTTGACCAAAACTGCAGTTATACAGACTGACCTATAGTTGGAGACTTCTGTCTTAGAACCATTCATGTGGAGAGGTACTATTTTGCCTTCTTTCCACTCCTTGGGAACTCTACCCACTACAAGACTTTCATTAAATAACCAGGTCATGGCATAGCCAACTTGTGTGCACTTTCCTTAAGAATACATGGTGATATGTCATCCATTCCCACAGCTTTATTCACATTTAATCCAACCAAGATCTGATACACCTCTGTTTCTTTCACTTCCAATTCTTCTAATTCTTACCTTCTCTTTTATTTATTGCACGTCATCATTTACACCAGTATTGATATACTCTGATAAAGTGCTTGTTCAATAATTCCAATATTAATATTGATGGGGATGTGAATTCAATTTGCAAAATGTAAGGTTTTAAAATTTGGAAAACAAAGGTTTGATGTAGAATTTATGCTTGGTGAGAATATATTGTTGGAGGTAGAGGAAATAAGAGATCTGGGGGGTGATAGTGGATAAGGATCTAAAATTTAGGGGACACATCACCAAAATTGTGAAGACAACACAAAGGCTTCTGGGAATGATGCAGAGAACACTGACATGTAGAGGTAGAAAGATTCTTGTTCTGTTGTATAAGGCTTTGATTAGGCCACACATGGACTATTGTGCCCAGATTTGGTCATCTGGTTTTCGGAAGGATGAAGAGATGTTGGAAAGGGTCCAAAGGAAACTGACTAAGGTAGTTTCTGACCTCTGGAATGTCAAGTATGAGGAAAGATTGAGAAGATGTAATTTGCTGAGTCTGGTGGACAGGAGGAAGAGGGGAGATATGATAGAGACCTACAAGTTGGTAAGGGGTTGTTATAGGATCAATGCTGGAGAAGTTTTACAGAGAATAGTGGGAGATCAGGGGAGAACCAGAGGTCATCCCTGGAAACTGTATAAAGAGGGTGTGAGTAGGGGAGTGAGAGGCAGGTTTTTTTTCGTGCAGAGTTGTGAATGATTGGAATGCCTTGCCTTAGAATGTGGTGTCTGCAAAGAATTTGAATGTGTTTAAAACACGGTATGATGAGCTGTGTGTGTGTGTGTGTGTGTGATAAAAGGACCTCCCAGATGAGTGTTTGACTCCATGAAGTCTTGGGGTGGTAATAATAATAATAATAATATTAATTTGCCATAATTATTCTTTCTTTTGCTTGCCATATAGCAGGAAAATTCCCTTGAGTTAACCTTTGCTTGACCAGCCAAACTCCTCTCATACTGCACCTTTTTTTTCTTTACCATGCTCATCACCTCCTTCATAACATTTTCTACTCTAGCACACCTCGCTTGATTTCACTGTTCATCCATTTCACTTCTATTCTATTTACCTGCTTAATACTTAATAGCAGTTATACATTGCTTTTGTCAGATACTGCCTTGTGAGTTTCATGCATTGTGAACATCTTTTCCGCTCGGCTCATCTACCCAATGTATTGATGCTGACTGAATACAGAGCTTTCCATAATCACCTGCTTTATACTTCCATTTGTATCCATTTTTGGCAGCAACCTTTTCTTGCTTCATTGCTTCACAAACGATTACCTCATGATTACTCTCACCAACCGGTGGCAGCGTCAACATTTCATTAACAACTACATCTTGTGAAGTTATCATCAAATCGAAAACATTAATATTTGTCATCTCTCAGTAATTCCACAAGCACTATCTCATCCTTCCATTCTATATTCCTGTTATTAAAGTCACCCATCGGATCACCTTCTTTTTTACATGCCCAATTAATTTGCCTGAACATTTCTCAATCAGTATTCTCATTATTCTTAGGCCTAAACAGCATCCTATCAGATATACTAACCAGTTTATTTCAACTTCACACCACAGATTATCAAAATCTATGCATGCACTATCAACTTCCACACTTTGCCGACACAATTCCTTTACGATCATTAACAGCACTGCCTCTCCTCTTTTCACATATCTCATCATCATCATCAAATTCCTGCCATGTACCCTCAAGGGGTGTACAGGATATGACAGTATCCTTCTGAAAAATTTTATATCCTTTAATTCTATTCTCAACATCACATCCTCCTCATACGACAGTTGTACTTATTCCAATTAATCTTTGGGCATACCAACACAGTTAATTCAGAGAGCTCAACTTTCTTGTTTCGAATATTCCTTACATATGTACAATCTCAGGCCATTCTACCAGCACCAACATTCTCTGTTCTAGCTGCTATACCACATCACTCCCTTCAGTCTAACCACTCCTGTTTTCCTGATCACGATTGTGATTTCCATTCATATTGTATCATCCTCACCTTTATGCATTCTATCATCTTGTGCTGCTGCAATCACATCTTCAACGTCATATCCATCTTCTTCCTGTCATGCGATCCATTTATTTGCTATCCTGCTTCACAAGTAGATTCTAATCATTTACTACATTAATTTTTGACTCTGTGCCTTCTCAGAAAACAATAGATTTTTTAATTGCCCAATACCAAGCCCACTCAAATGTAATCTATCATCATCATCAAATTCCTGCCATGCACCCTCAAGAGGTGTACAGGATATGATACTACTACATGAAAAATTAATTTCATTACTAACTTTGTATCTACAATTTTCATTTAAATCAGTCTGTTACCTGTCAAGACTCCAACATTATCATATCTTATATTTCTAACTTCTAATACACTTTTTACCATATCATTTCACCTATATCTTGGTCTTCCTCTGTGTCTTTTTCCTGCCAACCCTGTCAGAGAACACGTTTCGTTAATCTTTCCTTTCCCACCTGTTCAAGTGACCATACTACCTGAGATTAGCTCTGCTAACACATTCCTGGATGCTGACAATGTCAAGTTCTTTCCTAATATTCCTCGTGTTTAATATGATATTTCCATTCATGCCATCTCTTCATGCCTCTAGTCTTTCTCAGCACCCTCATATCTGCGGTCTTTGATTAAGTATTACTTCTGACCCAGCTCTCAGATCCATAAGTTAAAATTGGTTGAACACTGTCTTATATACAGTTAATTTAGTGTTTTTAACTAATTTTCCTCTTATTCCATATAAATTTATTCAATTGACTTCCTACCATACCAGCTTTTTGATTCTGTTGTCTGTTTCCATATTTAATTTACCATCTTCACTAAAAATCGTGCCTAAATAGCTGAAATTTTTACTTCTTCTATAGGTTATCCATTCAAAATACAGTTGATATTTTCAAAGATTCTGACTATTTTTATAATCTTTGTCTTGTTATTGCTGACCGTCATACCATATCTATTATAACAGTTATTCAGTTTAGTCTGGTAATCTTGCAGACTTGCAGCAGATTTATTTAGAAGTATAACATCGTCCACATAAAGCAAAGAGCTGCCATTAATATTTCCAATTTTGATATCAGGTTTAATGCTGCTTTCCTTCATAATGGGATGCACATAAATAATGAATAACAGAGGAGATAATGTACATCATTGCCTGACACTAGATTTAACATTAAACTTGTCCTGTACTTCCTCCAATTCTAACTGCTGACTTACAACTCAAATAAAGTCTAAGTATTGCTTGTTATAATGCCCCATTGACTTATAATAGCGTTTTGAATAGCTTCTCTCTTGGCACCTTGTCATACTTTTATGCATCTACAAAACTTAAATACGGATGTTGGAAGTTTTTTCCCACTTGGTTAGACTATAATAAATTTAGTTTAATCCTTTATCCAAGTGTAAGCAAACAAAGTTTGCTCCTGAAATATCTTCAGGACTGAGGCAACTCATGGTAAAGGTGGACCAAGCTCTCGTAGTGGCCCTTCCCTTAATGCATTGCATTATACATGTCTGCAAGGAGATGTGCTTTGCATTATTGGAGATATTAAGACAAGGAGTGATGAGAGCTTGGTTATTATTGGTCGCTCATTGCTTCTACCTTGGTATCACCACTTCTGGGTCTGGCTCCCACTGATGAGACCTCAGTAAAGGTCAAAACAGGTTGGAAACTTGGGTGATGAATGTCAGTGCTGTAGCCCATGAAGTTTTAAACGAGGCTCGGGGTTTTAACTGTGTGTGTGTGTGTGTGTGTGTGGGGGGGGGGGGGGGGTAATGAATGGCAATGCTGTAGCCTGTGAAGTTAACTGATTCACGGCTGTTGCTGTTACCCTTCAAATGAGCAAATGAGCAGCTCTGCTCGGTGGTGAGGGTGCCTGCCATGGTGTAGAGCCAACTGGTTCTCAGAGTTCTTCTCAGTGGCAGGGTGTGCCTGTTATTGTTATTGAGTTTCTGAATTTTTGATCCTGTGGGTCGCTCATTATTGGGTGATCTGGGGGATCTCACAAGTTTTTGGAGAGATTACCCTGCACTTAAACAGGGAAACTGGTCTGGGTAGTGGACTTCCCTTAATGCATAGCATTATATATGTCTGCAAGGAGATATTCTTTGCATTATGGGATATATTAAGACATGGAGTGATGAGAGTTTGGATAAAGGATTAAACTAAATCTATTATAGTCTAATCAAGTTGAAAAAAACTTCCAACATCTTTCTCTAAATCCAGCATAATTTAATAATGAGGTAGTTCACCTTTTGTCAAGCCTGTGTAGCTCAGTGGATGTGGCGTTTGCACACCACGGCACTTAACCACACGAAGGAAGATTTCTTGGTTTGAAATCTAGTCAGCCACAAGAAGAAATTTTTGTAAGCCTTTTTTCGATGGTTCCCGAGTTAGTCGATCTCTGGCATGGGCAAGCGGGTGTTTTCTCTTGGAAACTCGGGTTTTTCATCCCGTAAACTCAAGAAAATTGACCGTAGAACCCACATTATTTCAGACATTAAATACGAGTGTTAGGGACCACGAGATGGCGGCACTTGTTGAGCCTTCTCTCTTCACTGCGTGCCGATTAATTAGTGATAGTCTTGGGCCAGCTATCTCTGATTGGGTACCAGTGTAAATTGAACTGCCCACTCATTCTCCAAAAGTTAGATAGTGTTAAAAACGGCCTCGCCTACTCCCTATATATGGGAATAAAAAGGTGTTAGCCGAATTTTTTTTTTTTTTTTTTTACCTTTTGGTCATTTTGTTCTGGGAAGTTGCCAAACATGCAGTCAAGAAGGTGTTTATGTTCAACTATAGGGCTGGTGATTATGAGAGACTCAAGAGTCATCTTGAACAGTACCATGGCTTGAGAAGCTGTCAAGCTGTCAAGAGAGAATGTCATTAGTGTATGCAAGTGGTCAGAGATTCTTTGAGAGTAGCAGTATCAGATTGTATACTCCAGGGGGATAAACCAAGTTGGAATTAAGGTGATGAGTAGGGATATAAAGCAAGTGCTGTAAAAAAAGCAAACATTGTGAAGAAAATATAAAGAAAAAAAGTAATTAGCATACTCATGAGCAGTACAAAGTGCAATCAAGAAGGGTGACTAGTATGGTATGGAAGGCCAAATCAGACTATGAAAAGAATTAGCCTAACAGGTCAAAGTAAACTCAAGAGCTTTTTCATTATGTAGCAAGTAAGAGAAAAAATGATTATGGCAGAATGACTTTAAACAATCCTCATGGTAGGAAGGTGACTGAACCAAAAGATATAGTTCAGTTGCTGAGTGATCATTTTGCTAAAGTCTGTCATTCAGGTGATGATTTTACAATTACTGATGTTACAGAGATGAGTATCAACATTGAGGTAGATGAAAAGGAGGTGTTCAGCATATTAAAAATATATGAATCTGAAAACGGCAGTGGGATGGATGGCATATCAACCTGTGTACTGTGTGCATGTGCAAGAGAATTCACATTGCCCCTCTGAAGGTCTATCAATCTAAGTCTCAGCTCTGGCTGGGTTCCACGAAGTGGAACAAGGGTAAGATAGTACCATTACATAAAGGTGACTCCAAGACAGAGGCAGCAAACTACAGATCTGTTAATATATCCAGAGCAGTTGTTAAAGTATTGGAAAAGTTGGTGAAAGGGAAAGTACAACAGTGGGTGAATATGGATGCAATACTCTACACTGGGCAGCATTACTTCGTAAAGGGTAGATGCTGTCTTAGTAACTTATTCACATTTTATTATAAAGTGACAGCAGAATTGGATAAAGGTGATGGCTACATCATCATACTGCTTGACTTTGCCAAGGAATTTGACAGAATACCACATGGAAAACTATTATAAAAACTGGTGCAAATAGAAATGAATATGAGGCTAGTAGCATGGATGCAAAGGGGGGGAGATGGCTTACAGACAGACACTAGAGATTAGTATATGATGGAGTGGAATCTAGGAGAATGATGGTGGCTAGTGGGGTACCTCAGGGTTCGATACTAGGACCACTTCTCTTTACTTTGTATATCGATGACATCAAAGAATTAAGAGGAGTTATTCAGTTGTTTGCTGATGATACAAAACTGAAGAGAGCAATAATAGATAAAGGTGATGTGGATATCCTGCATGATGATTTAAATCAATTAGCATTGTGAGCAAAGGATAGTGATTGTTGATTTAATATTGCAAAATGTATGGTTATGCACTTCGGGTTGAATAGGTTGTATATGGTGTATCATATTGATTGTAATAGATTGCAGAAAATTGATGAGGTAGGGGATAATGGTGGAAAAAGAATTGAAGTTCATTGTTGCAAAAGTTGGTAAAATAACTCAAAAAATTACTTAGATGTTGAAAAATATGCTAACAAGTAAAGATAAAGACTTTATTTTCCCTTTTTTATAAGACAATGATTCGGTCACATCTTGACTACTGCACACAGATTTGGTCATCTAGGTTTCTTGAGGACCAGGAGGTGGTAGAGAGGATTCAGAAAAAGTGGAGAACCAACCAGGGATTTTAACCTAATGTCGAATCCTCACCTACTCATGGTGCACCCTGTTATGTATCTACCTGAATACTGAATCACTGAGTATGGACTGCCAATTTGGGATTTAGCTGACCAATTTGTATTCTTATTGGCTTAAACCACAATGTAATATGATCGTACAGCATGACAGAATTTCATGCCAGCTGGAGCATTGCCTGGTTAAACAAGGCCTCCATTGTTTTTGCCTGGAACAAGGGCAAACAGCAAAAAGTCAGCTACTGGAACAAATCCTGAAATACACCTCAACTCAACATCACCAGAGTTCAAGATCAGTATTATAAACATAAGAAGGCTGAATGGCAAAGAAATGGAGCAGACTGAGGAATTCGATAAGTACTATTATTATTATTATTATTATTATTATTCAGGCCTCCATGGAGTCAAGAGAATCATTGTGGGATGTCCTTCCTAGGGCACAAAGTGTATCGTACCACTCGTGGAACTCATTGACCATTCTTGTTCTCAGGACTCTATCAGGCAATTCATTCCACGGTTCAACCAACCTCCACACAAAGAAACCGCTCCTCACCCTCTTGCTCACAAAGTTGCTCCTTCCCACTGTTCCACCAAGTGAAAGAACAACCCAGTGTTCACCCTGTAACTGCCTCTCAACAGTTTAATAAAAGTCTCGATCATATCACCTCTCTCCTTCTATCCACCAAACTCTGCAGTCCACATTCCCTCAGCCGATCCTCTTAACTAACATTGTACAGTAACCATCTTTGTTATCTGCCTCCACAGTTAATTTATCCCCTTCAAATCCTGGGGACCAAATTTGAGAACAATAGTCTAAGTATGGTCTAATCAGGGTCTTATACAACGGAATGATCTCTTTTATCTCTGCAGGTCAGTGTCCTTCTCAGTATTGCAGCAATCCTATGGGTTACCTTCACCACCTTTGGAATATGTTCTCTGATTTTCAGTTTTCTATCAATCATCACGTCCAGATCTCTGGTCTCTCTCTCCTACTTTCTCCAGTACAGCTCCTCTAACGAGTATGCAGTCTCCCATCGATGTATTCAAAACTTCATTGCTGCATTAAACTGTGACCCCCATTCACTCGCCCATCTGTCTAGTTTATTCAAATCTTCTTGTAGGGCTGCCACATCTGCACTGTTACTAATAACTCATTCCAACTTCACATCACCTGCAAGCAACTGAATATCCCCTTTGCAATCCAATGACAATGTCATTGATATAAAGGCTAAACAATACAGGTCCTAGTACTGAGCCCTGTGGAACCCCCAATTCTAACCTTCTGCCTCCTTGTTATTGCCTCACTATACACAACTCTCTGATACCAATCAGACAGCCAATCTTGAATCCAGTTTGACTAACCTGACATCTAAACCCATGTGCTGCAACTTAGGTATCAGCTTATCACGTGGCATCCTGTTAAATGCCTTTGCAAAATCCAAAAAAATGGCAGTATATGCCTTTCCCTCATCAACTGCTCTTGTCACTTTATTATAAAAGCCAATCATATTACTAAAGCCAGAGCACTACTTAACAAATCCATGTTGATTCTCACAGATAACATTACCCTGATCTGTCAAATGCTGTATATGATCCATCACTGATTTCTCCAAGACCTTAACAACTACTGATGACACACAAACTGGCCTATAATAAGACACTTCCAGTCTGCTACCACCGTTATGCAATGGCACTATCTTATCTTCCTTCCATTCCTTGGGTACCTTTCCTGTATCTGGACTTTCGTTGAAAAGCCAGGCCAACGGAGCTGTCAGTTCTTTAGCACATTCTCTCAAAACCCATAATGAAATACCATCCAGTCCCACAGCTTTACTGACATCCAGTATACTTGGAACACACCCTCCTTTTGCACCTGTAAACCTTGAGCCTGCCCTATCCCTCTAGTATTAAAACCTACTTCTCCAGGCTGAAATACTCTAATAAAGTAGCAGCTAAAGTGTTCATTGAACAACTCCACTATGTCTTCTGCATCAGTCACTCTATTCCAAATTTTATCCAGCAATGTCATTCTTCCACAATCATTTCTTCTCCTACTGGACATATAACTAAAAATTTCCTTAGGATTTCTTTGGATCTTAGTGCCAATCTCTTCTCATATTTTAGTTTTGCCTTCCTCACCATACTAGTCGCTCTCCTGGCCTGAGTCCTATATTCTTCATGCATCTGCTCTCCACTTCTCTCTTTATTTCTCTTCCTTAATCTCTTTTTCACCTGCAGTTCCTGTTTGATATTGTTTGTCATCCACTTTACACCAAATTTTGTTCTCTTAAATGAAACAGAAAAGACAAAAAACTGGTGAGATCTTTCTAAGCAATAAATACAAAATGTTATATTCAGGCAATAGCGCTCGGGGAAGAGTAGAAGATATAGTATTCAACACTAAATACAAGGCATGCAATATCTTGAATGGCATGCAATATCAAGTAGAGCTATGTGGGCAAATATCAGAATGAGAAATTGGACAATGCCACTCATTTGTGCCTATATTTCCACAGAACGTTTTCCTAAGGTAGAAGTGGAGGAATTTTTTGAGGCTTTAGAGCAGTGGTTCTTAACCAGTGTTCCCCGGACCACTTGTGTTCCATGAACTGGTTACAAGTGTTCTGCTGGGGAAAGATTCTGAGTGTAATTGGAAAAACTATTTCCAATTACTCAGAAAAACTATTCAATAGCGGAATGGTTCATTAAGGAATCAATTTCTGTGCTGCAGAGAACTTACCGAACATACAATAGGACAAGATATTTTTGACTCTATTACGTCATATTTAGAAAATTTTAAAATTTCATTGGAGCTGCATGTAGGAATTTGTACGGATGGTGATCCATCGATGCTAGGGTCTATTAAACGATTTGTTACCCTTGCAAAGAAAATAAACCCAAATATTATATCTATGCACTGTTTTTTGGCGCAGAGAATCCCTAGTTTCAAAAACATTACCGGCAATATTAAAACCTGTACTAGACCAAGTTGTAAATATGGTCAATTACATCCAGTCAAGAAAGCCCTTTAAAAGCACACCTTTTTTTTTAAAAAAAAAAAAAAAAAACTTTGCATATCTATGGAAGCCAAGTATGAATCACTTTTGCACACCAAAATAAGATGGTTATCCAAGGGTAAAGTGCTATTCCGAAATTTTATAACTTAAGAAATGAATTCTTGGCCTTTTTTCGAAATGAGGTACAGATTCTTTTGCAGAATACTTTTCTTCAATATGATATTTGGTGTGCTAAACTGGCATGTTTAGTCGATATGTTTAATTATTTAAATAGCGTTAATACAAGTATCCAAGGGGAAAATGAAAATATTTTGACATCCACTGACAAATTGTCAGCTTTTCAGAAAAAAAGTATCTCTGGAAAAACCACATATCAGAAAAAAATACAGTTGATATGTTTCCTTCGCTCCATAATACAAATGTTGAGGGAATTATTTCCGTTATAACAGAACATTTATATTGGAAGAAAAGATTTCAAGTTACTTCCTTAAATACACACAATTATGACTGGATATGAAATCCATTTGGCACAGTTAATACATCAAGTTGTGAATTTTCATTACAAGAAGAAGAACAATTAGTTACCTTGTCAACGGATCGTATTCTAAAAATGAAATTATTTGAAATAACTCTTGAGGAATTTTGGATTTTTGTCCAAGCTGAATACCCAGCATTCTCCATAAGGGCACTGAAAATTTTGTTACAGTTTTCAACATCATATTTGTGTGAGCTAGGTTTCTCAAAATTAACCAATATAAAAACTAAAAAGTGCTAAAGACTTACTAATATAGACAAAGAGATGAGGACAGCTATTAGACCTGATATTGCTGAAATCTGTAAAAGCCGACAATCTCAAGTGTCGCATCAAATGAGTTCAATTTTTATAAAAGGCAAGTCCATGCATATTTTTATTGTTAGTTTTATGACCCTAATGCTTTTGGCGTTCCCCAGATTTTTCTTATAATCAAAAGTGTTCCATGACTTCAAAAAGGTTAAGAACCACTGCTTTAGAGAAAGCAGCTGACACAACGAAAAAGGAAATATGGTTGTTGTTGGAAAACTAAATAGTAGATTAGGAAATGATTGTCAGACATACAGATTTAGGAAAATTTTGAGGAAAATGCAAAGCCTGTAATAATGCAAATACCTGTTGAATTTCTGCTCAGGACATGGACTGGTTATTACTAACACAATGTTTCAACATAAAAATATGCACAAATTCACATGGAGAGAAGAGGCAAGGAATAAGAAAAATCTCATTGACTATGTTATTGATGATAGTGATGATTTCCCACTGGTGCAGGACACCAGAGTGTGCAGAGGATTTGAATTTGGAAGTGATCACCATTTAGTCTTGAACAGGATAAAATCGAATTTCATACTGAAATGGAAGAAATTTTTAAAGCAAATAAAAGTTGAGCAGCTCTCGAATTCAAGAAAATAATGAAAGAGTTTGACAACAGGAACCAAACCTTGGAGATTCAGTGGCAAGCCCTAAAGAAAACATTGATTAATTCCACCAGAGAGGCATGTGATCAGGTCTGTAGGGATAGAAAAATCAGAACTCCACGATGGACACAGGAAGTTAAAGAGGCTGTGAAGGAAAAGAAGAAAGCATATCAAAATTTTCTACTGAATATGTCAGCTTGTGATCTTAGAGAATACAGAGACAAATTTAAGAAAGCTAAACACCTTGTAAAACTAGCTAAACAAAGCTCATGGGAAGACTGGTAAGAACATAGAAAACAAATATCAGGAAGGTGACAAAATATTCAGAAGGCTGTTGAAAAATCTCAGAAATTAAGGAAAGACTGCTGTAAAAGGAATTAGAGATGATAAAGGTGTAATGAAAAATGGAGAAAAAGATATCCTTGATGAATAGAGTAATTACGTTGAAAAATTGTTAAATAAAACAATCTCTGACAGCACAGTGGCAGAAAACACTCAGCAGGCATGCAGTCAGGAATACATAATCCATACTTGAAGTGTAAAAAGGCATCAAAAGCCTGAAATGTGGAAAGGCAGCAAGAGTAGATGATATTTGACTAGAAATGCTCAAGTATGGAGGTATAAAAGTCTTACAGTGGCTGTGCTGCATAGTTCAGAAGCCCTGGACAGAGAGGCGATTCCGTATGATTGAAGTAGAGTTCTCATATTACTCATAAATAAAAAAGGAAATAAAATTGAATCTGAGAATTACAGAGGTATTTCCCTACTGAGTGTTCCTGATAAGATTTATGCAAGTATAAACTGAGTGTTCCTGATAAGATTTATGAGAAACAGTTCAGAAGGATTGTGGAAGGGAAGCATGGTAAAAAACAAGCTGGATTCAGGCCAGATAGAAGTTATCAGGATCATATTTTCAATTTACGATGAAATAATTGAGAAATTGTGGGAATATGAAAAAATCTGTATTTAAGTTTTGTAGGCCTGCAAAAGGCCTATGACAAGGTGCTAAAAAAATGTATTCAAAACACTACAGTTTTATAATGTCAATGGGACATTATATCAAGCAATTCTTAGTATTTGTTTGAGTTGTAAGTCAGCAATTCGAATTGAAGGAAGTGCAGGAAGATGGTTTGAGATTAAATCTTGTGTCAGACTAGGATGTACATTATCTACTCTCATTCATTATCTATATGGATCACATTATGAAGGAAAGTGGTATTAAACCTGATATCAAACTTGGATATATTAATCTCAGCTCTTTACTTTATGCAGATCCAACACTGTTTGACTTTGAGTTCCTTCCTTGCTAAGCAAATATACATTATGGAAATTTATGGAGACAACTACCGTATTAGAGCAAATCTTTAGTTTCGTTTTAGTGCGGCTTGTTTCTCTGTATATATGTGTATGCCCCAGATGATGACCTTGATATGAAGGTCAAAACGTCGAGTGTTCGTTTTGGTTTATTTTAAACTAAAGTTTTGCTCTAGCACAGTAGTTGTCTCAATAAATTTCCATGATGTATTCTGATCACCCTGTAAACATGAAAGGATGCTAAGCAAATATTGTAAGCACTAATGTTAAATGAAATTTTATGTAGGAAAAAAAATCATCTTTTAAAAATAACCACTTATTTTTTATTTCCATACGAACTAAACGAATACATTTACAACGAAATGGGTTTGTTTAGTATATAGTGATTATACTTAGTTCATTTTGAGAATGTTCATAATTCTGGTTAATAGTAAATATTGTTGTCATCATCCGGTAGCATCCTCTAGCAAGAGGGTTGCAGCAGATGAGCAACTCTTCTCCATTTTTTTCAGTCTCTTGCCTCTGCCATTCTTAAACCAGTCCACTCCACGATGTCATTGAACCACTCTCTAGTTGGTCTTCCACGTCTTCTCTTCCCCTCAACTTTCCCTTGTAATATAGTTCTTGTCAGGTGTCCCGAAGAACCTCTCAGAAGATGTCCTGCAAATCTGGTCTTTCTTTGCATAATCTTCTTGAGCAGTGTTCGTTCCATCCCAACTCTTCTTAAAACTTCTTGATTTGATATTTTCTCTGTATAGCTAATCTTTTCCATCTTTTTGTAACACCACTTTTCCAATGCATTAATTCTTTCCATATCTTTCTTTCTGAGTGTCCATGACTCACTTCGATAACCTGCAATACTCCAAACTGTTGCTTTAACGGTTCCAACTCTAACACCTATTTTAATATTCTTGTTTATTAAAATTCTCTTCATTTCCATAAATGCCTATTTAGCTTTGCCTATTTTATTTCTAATGTCCAAATCTCAAGTTTCTTTCTCTGAGATCTAGCTACCTAAATATCGAAATCTATCCATGTCTTCTAAAATATTTTCTCCACATCTTATCTTTACATTATCTCCTATTTTTCTGCCCATTATCATTATCTTGGTCTTCTTTGTGTTAATCCTTAGTCCATACTCTTTACAAGAGTTTTCAATTCTTTGAACAATTAGTTGTAATCCATTTTCACTTTCTGCCATCACCGCTACATCATCCGCATATCTTAAGTTATTAATGATTCTTCCATTTATTTTTATTCCTTCTTCTACATCCTCAAGTGCCTCTCTAAGCATTTGTTCATTATAAACGTTAAACAATAATGATGATAACTTGCATCCTTGTCTAACTCCTCTCTCCACTGGGAATTCTCCTGTTTCCTCTCCATTAACACATACTGACGCTGTTTGTGTCCAATATAATCTCTTTTAAATTTCCAAGTCATAAGAGTTAATATCAATATTTTCTGGAATGTCAAAAAGCCTTTTATGTTTCACTGTATCAAATGTCTTTTCAAAGTCTAGAAATCCCCCAAACAACTTTCCACCATGATTTTGTGTTTTCTCTCCAATAATTCTTAGACAAGTTATAGCCTCTCTAGTTCCTCTGTTGGTTCAGAATCCAAAATCCAATCAAAACAAAACAGAATATTTTCTAGAATGTCAAAAAGCCTTTTATGTTTCACTGTATCAAATGTCTTTTCAAAATCTAGAAATCCCCAAAACAGCTTTCCACCATGGTTTTGTGTTTTCTCCCCAATAATTCTTAGACAAGTTATAGCCTCTCTAGTTCCTCTGTTGGTTCGGAATCCAAACTGTTCCTCATTCATTTCTTTTTCTATTTTACTCTTAATTCTCTCCAAAATTATTTGTGCCAGATTTTTGCTGTGTGAGTTATAAGACTTATTGTTCTAAAATTGTTACAGTCCAAAACTCCCGTCTTTTTTGGAATGGGGATAAAAATTGATCTTCTAAACTCCTCTGGTAATTCTTGTCCCTCGTAAATTCCATTAATAATTTGCCATAAAACTTCCATACCTTTTTCACCTCTATTCCTTATAAGTTCTATCTGTATACAATCTATTCCAGAGGATTTCCTTCTTTCATCTTTTGAATTGCTAGATTCAATTCCTCCCTCACGATGTACAGCCTCTGCCCACTATGCTCTCTCATTTGATTTTCTCTTCTTTCTCTATCTTCATAAAGTTTACTTACATATACTTACAGGAAACCGCTTGGTGTCGCACTGATTAGATCGTCGGCTTGTCGAGAGCTCCTGAAAAGATTAGTATTATTTTGTGTTAACATTAGATATTTTACTAGAATTTTAAGTAGTATTGTTTGCTTTTGTTTCTTGGTATGTCTGTACAATTTTTGCGTGTTTTCTGTTATTTTAATTATTATTTTTAAGAAAAGATAGCGCACACATGGCACCGATAAAGAAAAAAATGGCGGCCAGATCGCCATGTTTGTTTAAGAGTATTGATGTAAACGAATTTATGCAATGTGCTGTCTGTGAGATGTATGCCTTGCGAAGAGCGGTGGGAGTCTGGTTAGAAAGTGATAGTGGAGTTAATATGTGTAAAAAGTGTAAAGAGGATGAGGACTTCAAGCGTGTTTCGTGTGTCGAGAGCGATATCGTGAACGATAGTCAGAATGTAGAAAATGGCGGTGTGCTAGAGAATTGCGTGGTAGTGCCAGATAGGTGTGAGAGCGTCGCCGAAAATGTAATTGAAGGTAGAAACACAGAAAGAATGGATGATTTGATCGATAATGAAAATGGTGAGATAAATGTGAGTAGCGAAATTGCCCGTTTGAATGGCGCCATACACAGAGCTAAACGACAACTGGAGCGTCTGGAAAAATGTGTGTTGAACGTACCGACAAATAACCGGCGGAAGTCTGCGACGGCAAATAATAGAATGTTTGCAAACGTCAATAAAATGAAGGAGCGAGTGCTGTATGGGGATTCGCTATTAAGAGGCGTAATAATTGAGAATTTAACGAAGTCGTACCAGCCGGGTGCGATCATAAAGGATGTCAGCGAATCTATTCGACTGCAAAAACAGAGGGTGAAAGAGATGATAATCGTGGCAGGAACGAATGATTTGAAACAGGACAAAATGGAAATGATAGAGGATGTGAGAGAGTTGTTTGAGGTAGCAAAAGAGAAGAGTGAGAGAGTTAGGATGGTGAGTATCTTACCGCGGTATGACAGTGAAGTGTTTAGAAGGAGGGCCATAATTGCCAATGACTTTATGCGTGGGTTATGCATGGAGAGTGGTGTGGAATTTCTGGATGTGTGGAATGAGTTCGATGGGTGAAAGGACTTATATAAGATGGATGGATTGCATTTGAATGGAGTTGGTGTACGGAGACTTGAAAGAGTGTTGATGAATGAAATGGAAGTGGATGTACAGACTCAGGGAAACTAGATTTATTAAGAGGGGGGGGAGTAGATATGCTGACTTTAGGGGGGCAGTTAAGTGTATGAATGAGCATATTATGCCCGAGCGAGTACGACGGACAACAAATCAGAATGGGATAGTTAGTATAAGGCATCAAAGTAAGGATGGGACAAATGGGCTTCTGCGATTCATGTACACTAATGCCAGGAGTATTAGGAACAAGAAGGAAGAGTTTTTGGCCATGGTTGGCACTTCCAGGCCAGAGGTTGTCGGTATTAGTGAAACATGGCTGACAGAAGATGATAAAGCTAGTGGGATTGAATGCGACGGGTATAGCGTGTTCAGGAGTGACAGGGTGAATAAAAAGGGGGGAGGAGTGTTATTGATGATTGCTGATGATCTTCAGCCAAGGAGTATAGAAGTTGAACTGCATGATGGGGAAAAAAGCGCATTTGAGGCTGTTTGGTGTGAGATACAATCCAGCAGAACAAAATATACAATTGGGTGCTGCTATAGACCGGGTGATGGAGTGGATGGTGGGGATAGTATGCATAAGTAAATAGAAGAAATGAGTGGAAGAAGGGTAATTATTATGGGTGATTTCAATTATGGTAACATTTACTGGAAAGAGGAGAGGGCACATGGGAGGAAGGAATTGAATTTTATGCGGTTATTAAGGGACAACTATCTACGGCAACATGTATTGGAAAATACCAGGGGGCAGAGAGTGCTGGACCTAGTAATTGCAACCGAGAATGTGGCTGTAATGAACATGACCATGTTGCCACCAATTGGTGAGAGTGACCATAAAGTCATGACTTGGGAGGTGGCTAAAAGAGTCGAATTTACAATTAAGACAGGGTACATGTGGAATTACCGGGCTGGTAAGTATGACAAGCTTAGGTGTGTGCTTGGCTCAATGCCATGGCATGTAAAACTGCAAGGGCTGGATGTTGATAGTGCATGGGAGGTGGTTAAGAACTGTTTGCAGGAGGCAATGGTTGACTGTATACCAAGAGTCCGAATAATAAATCAATTAGGGGTTAAATGGATGAATAACACTATTAAGCTTGAGCTGCAAAAAAAGAAACAATTGTGGAGGAATTTTAAAGAGAAGGGTGACCATCAGGCGCAGGAACTGTATAAAGCTCAGGCCAGGATGGTAACAAGGGTGGTAAGAATAGCAAAAGCAGATTACGAAACGAAATTGGCCACGCAGGCTAAAGAGAATCCCAAACAGTTTTTTCAATATGTTGCAAGTAAAAGGAAAAATGCTCATGGTAGAATGATCTTAAAAAATGCTGAGGGTAGGGAGGTAACTGAATCAGTTGATATTGTGGAATTACTGAGCGAGCACTTTGCAAGAGTATATCACCCAGGTGGTGACTTTGCAGGAATGGAAGAACCAACAGCTTATACTGGAATTGTGATGAATGAAGTAGAGGTAACTAGTCTATTACAGAATCTCAATGTCAATACATCTGTGGGATTGGATGGTATACCAGCTCGTGTCGTACGTGAAGCGGCCAAAGAATTGTCAGTGCCCTTGACCATTTTGTTTAATTTGAGCCTGAGGACTGGGTCAGTCCCAAGGGGGTGGAAAGAGGGGAAAATAGTTCCACTGCACAAAGGTGGTTCCAAGGCTGCTGTTGAAAATTACCGGCCAATCAGCATAACAGGAATCATTATCAAGGTCTTAGAGAAAATAGTCAAGAGGAAAATACAAGATTGGATAGAAGAAAATGGGATACTGTATCGGGGACAGCATGGTTTTGTGAAGGGTAGGTCATGCCTCAGTAACTTGCTCACATATTATAACACAGTGACGGCTGAACTGGATAAGGGTAATGGGTTTACGGTGATTCTACTGGACCTTGCCAAGGCCTTTGACAGGATACCACATGGAATTCTAATCAGTAAATTGGGGCATATGGGGATGGACATAGGGTTGGTGAGATGGATAGGAGGGTGGTTGACGGAGAGATATCAGAGAGTGGTTTACTCAGGAGTAGAGTCCACAAGACGGCCTGTGACTAGTGGTGTGCCACAAGGATCTGTTCTTGGACCACTGATGTTTAATTTGTTCATAAATGATATAGGAAAGGATCTGAGAGGAACAGTTCATTTGTTTGCGGATGATGCGAAGTTGGGTAGGGCAATAGTGAATGCAGATGACGTCAAATTTTTGCAGGATGATTTGGATAGATTGGAGGTCTGGGCTAAGGAGAATGGATGTCAGTTTAATGTGGCAAAATGTAAGGTTATGCATTTTGGGGTGAAAAGATTGGAGGCAGTTTACTGCATTGGTGGAACCGTGCTCCAGGAAATTGATGAGGCACGAGATTTAGGAGTGTTGGTAGATAAGGAATTGAAATTTAGGGGACACATTGCAAAAGTGGCCAAATCAGCTCATCAAATCACTTGGTTGCTGATGAATACGTTGACAAGCAGAGACAAGCAGGTTATTGTTCCTCTGTATCGAGCCTTGATAAGACCCCATCTAGACTACTGTGCTCAGATTTGGTCACCTAGGTTTCTTCTTGATGGGGAGGAGGTGGAGAGGATCCAGAGGCGAGTGACCAAGATGATAGCAGGTCTGTGGAATGAACCGTATGAGAACAGGTTGAGGATTTGTGGGTTGCAAAAATTGGTTGATAGGCGGAGGAGGGGAGATATGATTGAGACATTCAAATTACTGAAGGGTTTCTATAAAATTAATTCAGAAGATATTTTTGAGAACAGGGCTGGTTGTGGGAGGACTAGGGGACATCCATGGAAATTGGGCAAAAGTGTGGTTAGTAAAGGTGTTAGAGCTGGGTTCTTTACTTTTAGAGTAGTGAATGAGTGGAATGC
Source organism: Typopeltis vanoorti (assembly GCF_054136105.1). Classification (NCBI taxonomy): domain Eukaryota; kingdom Metazoa; phylum Arthropoda; class Arachnida; order Uropygi; family Thelyphonidae; genus Typopeltis; species Typopeltis vanoorti. The sequence goes on along the minus strand of NC_143549.1, from coordinate 1,954,265 downwards.
GCTCCCTGAGTCTGTGGTGGATGCTGTGACAGTGAATGAGTTTAAGGCGAGGTATGATAGGTACTGTATGAATGTCAAATAGTTGTGATGAATATGATTTGGGGCCTCCCTCGATGAGTCTAATGACTCCCTGGAGTTGCCCGTAATAATAGTAATAATAATAATAATAGTAATATTTTTTTTTCTCTGTAATATCTTCTCTTTTTCTATCAGAATTTCACCTCTTTCATTCTTGACTGCTCCAATACTTTGCATCTTTCTCCTTCTTATCATCATATTTTATAAACACCTTTTATGTCATTTCTTTCTGCCTTTGCTGTTGTATCTTTACTTATCTCATCTAACCACTCTTCCTTTTCCCTTCTTATCTCTCTCTTTGTATCTCCCTTCTCAAGTCTTTATAATGCTTTTTTTTCTCATCTGTTTTACACTATTCACTAACTTTCTTCTTTGTGTTATTTTCCTCAAAATATTTTCCGTCATCCATGGTTTCATTCTTTTCTCTCTTTCCTCTTTCACTTGCATCATCACTTTCTTGTATATTTCTCTCATTCATTTCTTCCTCTACTTTCTTTTCAAATTTATTCGACTTATTTTGGTATTTTTAGCTGTTCTATGTTCCATGATTTTCTTTGTTTCCTTGTAGTTGCTTTTTTTAGATTCATTTTCATCTTAGTTGATAACAATATATGATCTATATTACAGTGTTCTTCTGGATATGTTGTCACATCTTTGATAATGTTTCTATATCTTTTGTTTATCAAAACATAATCTATCTGATTTCTTCTACTATTTACCATATTTTTTCGTACCATAAGACGCACCTTTTTACATAGAAAAATCAACTTAAAATTTGGGGCGTCTTATGGTCGGAAGGTAACATTAAAATACGAATCTTTACACTGTACCGAAGCTGTTAGCGAAGTTCAATTATTGGCACAATATGTTAATAAAATTAGTAAGTATGCCACTGAAGGTAGGTACCTAAGTTATCTCGCTGCATGTGGGTGAATCACCGATTTAGAGCGTCAGTAGTCATTAGTGTGTAAACATATGCGCTTTTGTACTTTTCATATGAATTATTTTTTATAAGTCGTTAAAATTTTTATCTTAAAATTAGAAAAAATGAATGTAAAACAAAAAAGACTTTCATATAACCTGGGTTATAAATTAAATGTCATAAATTATGCAAAACAATGTGGAAACAGAGCAGCAGAAAAACATTTTGGTCGACCACCAACAGAAAAAATGGTTCGTGAGTGTAGAAAACAAGAGGAACATTAAAACTGCTATGTAAATGCAAGAAAACATTCTGTTCACACCTAGAAAAATGGCCAGAATTAGAAGTACAAATGAAAAATTGGGTAACAAATCATCGAAACATGGGAATATCTGTTTCTATGAAAATGATAATTTTTGAAGCGAAACGATGGGCAACTGCTGATGGAATTGTAGATTTTACCAGATCTCCGTCTTGGTGCTTTAGATTTATGAAAAGACACAGGTTATGCATGCGTACAAAAACCACTCTAGCCCAAAAAATGCCGGTTGACTATGAAGCTAAAATTATAGAATTCCATAGATTTGTCATATCAGTGAGAATGAAATTTAACTTTGTGCTTAATCAAATTGCAAACATGGATGAAGTGCCTCTAACTTTTGACGTTCCTTCAAATCGGACAGTAGATTCGAAAGGCATCAAATCAATAGTGATCAAAACAACAGGTCACGAAAAAACTCACTACACTGTAGTTTTAGCTTGTTGCGCAGACGGAATAAAACTACCCCCATGTTAATCTTCAAGAGAAAAACGTTACCAAGAGATGAAATTTCTCGTGGCATTATTATCCACGTTCAAGATAAAGGCTGGATGGACGAAAGAGGAATGAAATTATGGATACAAAAGATATGGGCAAAACGTCCAGGTGCATTGTTTAAAAAGCCTGCGATGTTAGTGTGGGATCAATTCAGAGTGCATAAAGCAGAATCAACCAAGAAGCTTCTAAAAGAAATGAATACAGAATTAGCTGTCATTCCTGGAGGCCTTACAAGTCAATTACAACCTTTGGATGGATCTATTAATAAACCATTCAAAAAGTTTATGTGGGAAGAGTGGAACAAATGGAATGCAAAGCCAAATCATGATGTTACAGCAACAGGATGTATGAAATGGCCAACAATTTCAGAAGTATGTACCTGGGTGAAAAATTCATGGGAAGCTGTGAAAGAAGAGACGATTGTAAAGTCATACGAAAGTAATACGAACGGTGACATTAACGAGATGAGTGATAGTATCGAGAGTGAAGATGAACTGAATATTGCTAATACAAATGATTATAACAATAAATAAAAATTAAGTAAGAATTTGTAAATATCTTTATATAATAAAATATTTTTTTCTAAAAATCGTCTCATAAATTTGGGGTGGTCTTATCATCCAAAAAATATGGTATATCCTCCCCTGAGGCTTTCCATATATACAATCTTCTTGGATGTTTCTTAAACCAAGTGTTCATAAATATCAGATTTTTATATTTTAAGAAAAATACATTCAGCAAACTTTTGAATTAATCCATATGTATCTGCCTTTCAGTGGGTTCAATCATGATGATGAATATATGATATGCTGTGACCAGTGTTCGTAAGTATGCATATTTAGAAAGTATTCATGTTTTGTGTTTAATTATGGTTTATATCATTTCCATTTTGATAAATACTTTCTTAACAAATTAAAATACATCGTTTTTATTCCACAGTAATTTTAATCTTGAAACATTATTATTATCATCAGACTTTTGTGGAATTGGATTCGTAAAATCATTTTAAAAAATGATAAGCAATTGGTACCTTAAACTCTTTCACTGTTTTTGTACTTTTTTGCATTCTCAGACATTGCATTCCAATTGCTGCTCAGTAAACTTTCTCTTCATGCTAATGCTCCTGCTCATACTTACCTCATACAACTTCAGTGATGGCTTCCTGTTATATTTATCTCACTCCATCTTTTGGAAACTTTCTTCTGCATTAATATAGTACAAACTTGCCAACTTATAGTTCTTAATCACATCACCTCACAGAGGCTTGGATTATGTGGATGCTTGGAGTGCATTTGATGATAGATAGTAACTGTATGTGAGAGATGGCTTGCATTTGAATGAGGAAGGGCGTAGAAATCTCGAGAGAATGCTGTTATCTGAACGAGTCAGTCTGTTAATGCAGGGAAACTAGAATTGTCAGTGTGAATGGTAGCAGGGCATCCTCTTGGGAGAAAGGAGGGGTTATACAATTGGTATTGCTAAATCCGGTGGACTCTGGAGGGGATGATGATAGATATGGAAACAGTGGAAATATTCTTTATTCTTCATTCTTTATATTAATGCCAGTAGTAACAAGAATAAAGGAGATGAATTGGTAGCATTTGTAGCATCAGTGTGTTCAAAGACTATTGGGATCTCTGAAACTTGGTTGATGGAAGATGACATATTGGCAACAATAGAAGTAGCAGGGCATAACATTTTTCGACAGGATAGGAAGAGAAAACGTGGTGGTGGAATACTGCTTATGATAAGCGATGAGTCGTGTCCTCTCAGAGTGAAGGTGAATGACATTAATGGTTTTGAAAGCATATGATGTGGGGTAGAGTTAGGCAAGGCAGGATATTTAGTGAGGTGTTGCTACAAGCCAAGGAGCACAGAGGGTGAGGAGCAGGAGATGTCTAGGCAGTTGAGCTTTACAATTGCAAGAAGAATGAATGTTATGGGAGATTTTAACTAAGGCAATCTAAATTGGGAAGAGGAAATTGCATGTAGTGATAAAGGAATGGAATTTCTTGAATTCTTGAGGGACAAATGTCTTAGGCAACATGTAATAGAAGGTACACTAGGTTCAAGAGTTTTGGATTTGGCCATAGCATCAGAAGATCTGATTATAACTGAGATGGCATCTCTGCCCCAGTTGGAGAGAATGACCATGTGGTTTTGACTTGGAATATGAATAAACATGCAGGAGTATCAAAGAGAAGGGAATGTATGTGGAATTATAAGGTGGGTGATTATAATAGCCTTAGATAGTAACTTGGGACATTTCCATGCCCCAAATTACTATCTAAGGGAAAAATTGGAAGTGCAAGATATCATCAGTACTTGAGAACTTGTGCAGGATTATTTATTACCATTGTTATGTCACCACTTTCGTGGCTTTGTTTGAATTTATACTTGTTTTTCCTTATTTAGATCTAATTTGCTTTTACCCTAATTACTCTCAACCTAAATTTTGCCTTCAGCACAATATAGAAAGACTATCTATATATTTGGCCGATTACTAGATTAATCATGTGTATCAATTACTCGGACAAAGGGTTTACCTTTTGTTAGGGACAAAATCCTCTGTGATTACTGTCTGAGATTGTCTCCCGATCAGATACTGGCAAATTTATTTGTTATGCTGCACCAGCCAATATCTTTAGGTCAGAAGGAATTCTTAAACAGGGAAACTCTCTCAGATAACATACAGAGGTGAAGAATCTAAAATTTATTCTTAGTACTGAAATTCTCTATGTCAACTATGTTTAATATCATTTGCAATCGGGGATTTTAAACATCTATTCTGCTCCGCTTAGGTTCTGTTTTTATGAATGGTAATTTGAATTCATTCTCAGGCTAATGTCAGGTACAAAACATAAAGCACATTTATTGAGAGATTAAGTTATACATTCACATTCATGCATTCAGTCAATTTTGTGTCATTCTAAAGTAAAGAACTAGTTAAACCAACTAAAACACAACTGGATACAATCATTAGTTCCTTCTATAAGATTAAGCATTAAACTACACATTATACAAATACCCGTCACAAATCATCTATAAACTTTCTCTAACAAAATGCTCAGTGGAGTTAAGCCACTGCTATCATCGATAATCACCTAAGAGTTATATACTACATTGTCCTTGCTCACTAACTATATTACATTTCTTCACTCTAAGTGGGAAAGGAATAACAAAATTCTGTACATTACCAGCTCTTGGGAAGATTAACAGATCTGTCACTTAATTCACATTTTCTTCTTACACAGCTTGATCCTTCTTCCTTGAATTGGGGTCAGAACATCTCTGCTTGGCCTTTATCCACATGGTTACTCATAGAGGTCATCCTACTTGGCTTTACCGAATATCTGGCGATATGCCCACATTTGTCTGGTTCTGATGCCTCTAGTCCTTGTCAGAGCTGCCGGTTCAGCTATTCTGTCCCAAGGAGATAGCTAGTCAGGACGCTGGAACTGCGGGTGGCAACATCTAACATCTCAGGGCAATCCGGAATCCATCAGGAGGTGAGAGAAAGGCCCAGTGTCCAACCACATAAAACACCCAGAAAAGGTCAGGAGAAAAAAATCAAAAAGCCTTGAGAGAGGGGAGCAAACCCCTTTTATTCTGCACCCTTGGCACCCTCTTTACTGCCACATCTTCCGCACGGCACTCGTCTTCTTTGCCTGCGAGATGATCCAGTGTACCGTGTCTCCCTGTGTAGTGCCGCTTTCCATGTAAATGCTTATGCCTCAAGCCAAACGGTTTGCCCGCAAACTTTGGACTTTTGTTTACATCTTGATAAACATTTCATTTCACATAGAATACCCTTGTATAGTTACATTTTACAAACTGGAAATCTTTACTTAGATTTGAATAAACAAGTTTTCTTATATAATTCTACAAAGGTATTTATACCCCTATTTACAATCCTTTGCTTGGCTAAGTATAAGTTTCTCCTTGTTGATATGTTAGAATTGTTAAATCTTGAATGAATTAATTTTCTTATAAATTCTCCCATTCAAGATCTAACACCAGCAATATCAAGTCATATACCATGAATGAAGAAGAGAACACAGTTTGGTGTAAAGTGAATGAAAAGTGATATTAAACAGGAACTGCAGGTAAAAAAGAGGTTATGGAAGAGATATAAGGGGGGGGGGGGGCTATTGAGCAGATGCATGAAGAATATGACTCATGTCAGAAGAGTGACTAGTGTGGTAAGGAAGGTAAAACTGGTATATGAGATCTCCAAAGAAAATCCTAAGGAATTTTTTCACTATGTGGCCAGTAGGAGGAGAAATGATTCTAAAAGAATGATATTGTTATATAAAAATGGGAATAGAATGACTGATGCAAAGTAAATGATACAGTTCTTCATTGAATGCTTTATTGGGGGTATCTCATCCTGGATAAATAGGTTTTAATGCTAGTGGGATAGGTCAGATTTGAAGTTTAGAAGTGAAAGAAGAGTGTGCATTTCAAATAATGAATACTCTGGATGTCAATTCAAATTTACAAAGATATTTGATAGGATACCACATGATAAACTGATATTTAAGTTGCAGCACATGGTTTTAGATGTCAGGTTAGTGAACTAGATTTCGGATTGGCTATCTGATAGGTATCAGAGAGTTGTGTATGGGGGAAGCAGTATAGGAGGCAGAAGATTACAATTTGAGTCCCAGTACTGGAACCTTATTGTTTAACCTCTATATCAGTGACATTGTCAGTGGATTGCAGGGGGATGTTCAGTTGTTTGGAGATGATGTGAAGCTGGGAAGGATTATTAGTAATGGTGCAGATGTGGTAGCCCTGCAAGAAGATTTGAATAGACTGGAAAGATGGGCAAATTGATGGGAGGCTTCATACTCTATTTGAGAAACTGTACTGGAGGAAGTGGGGGTGGCAAGAAATCTGGAGGTGATGATTAATAAAAACCTGAAATTCAGGGAACATGTTGGAAAGGTGATGAAGGTAATGGAGAGGATTTCTGCAATACTGAGAAGGATGCTGACCCACAGAGATAAGAGTTGTTCATTCCATTGTATAAAGCCTTGCTCAGACCACACCTAGATGGTATCAGGACTGTACAATGTTAATTGAGAAGATAGACTGAGGGAATGTGGACTGCAGAGTTTGGTAGATAGAAGGAGAGGTGATATGATTGAGACTTTTAAACTGTTGAGAGGTAGTTAAAGAGATAAAAAGAGGTAGTTTTAAACTGTTGAGAGTGTTACAGGCTGACACTGGGGAGTTCTTTTGTTTGGTGAAACAGGGAGAAGGAGCATGGATAGGCCATCACTGGAAGTTACAAAAGGAAGTTGTGAGCAGAAATAAGGAATGGTTTCTTTGCATGGAGGGTGGTTGAACCAGAATACATTGCCAGTTAGAGTGGTGAATGGATGAACAGTCAATGAGTTCAAGGTATGATAGACTTTGTGTTTTCTAGGGTGGGCCTTCCACGATGAGTCTTGTGATTCCATGAAGGCCCGGATCATAATAATAATAGAGGCAGTTCTCTAATATCATAGTAAAAGTTGTTAAGCATATGCTGGAACACAGCAACCCCATCTTCTTAAACACAGGAAACTTCTTGTGTTTAAGATACAGGAGATGTGAATTCCATATGGCTACTGTGAACATTCACTACCATCTACTCAACTGTTTACTCACTCTCCCTCCTACTACTGCTTAAGTGGGAAGATAGAGAGTGAGCAGACAGTTGAGAAACTGGTTTCATCTTATTTAGGATTGAGCACTTTGTCTGTGATATCCACTATTTTACATGGGCTACCATGTACTATATCACATATATCGTGATTGGAAATTGAGCAAGATGCCTGACTCACCTTCTGTTTCTTAGCAGAATCCAGTTCTGCCCTGATCAGTTCATCAATTATACAAGATACCACAAGAGCAATTTCCAAAACATATCATTGATTTCCACATTTTCCTAAACTGTGGTGGAATACTGATAACACAGCAGCCAAGGAAGTACAGAAGGAAAGTTGGAGTAACAGCAACAAACCTTATCGCTATCAAATGTGTCTTGCTGGGCACATTTTTGGCTCTGATAACAGGTGTGTCAGCAGAACCAAAAAGAACCCTACATCCAATATGCTTCTTCAATAGCAACAACCATCAGCAAAAAAGTGTGGGATAAAATCCAGAAAATTAAGGATAGATGCACCAAAAGCAGCTTCATCCTTGGGCATAATGGATGTACATTTGTCAGCCTCTTAGCAATTGCTGACACTCTCAATGAGAATTACAGTAAACCCTTGATTTCACAGACTAATAGGGGCTAAGGGGTGTCTGTTAAATCGAAAGTCCCTTAATTGGCAAATTTTTTAAAATAAAAATATCTTAAAATTATACTGCAATTTTATCAATATTAGCAATGTAATAACACAAAAATTGTTTTACACAATTTTTAACACAATTTTCACACTTTTAGATAAGTTAATGTGAAGTTAATGTTTAATGTTGAGGCACTTGGTTTAGGTAATCCTGCTTTGAAAAAACTATCAAGTTTTTTTTGAACTTTTGAATTCTGCTGTTTTTTTATAATTAACTCCCAAAAATTACAAAAATGTGTGTAATAAAACTGCCGCAGAAAGCCATGCGATGCGACAAAAGAACCAATTACAGTGCGATTGGTGTGATCACGTCTTAATCATCCGCTGAACATGTTTTATGAGCGGTGTATGACTCATTTATGTCAGCCAAATTACTACAGTGTTTTTCCAACATATGATGGCCTATTCACCAAAATTTGTTAATAACAGGAAATTAATAACAAAATATAACCTGTTAATTTAATTATAAGCAAATCTTGGTTAAAAGCATTTTAAAATTAACAGGGTGTTAATTTTCACATGTGACGTACAGACTGGAAATTTTGTCCGTCAAATCGAGGTCAGTTAAATCGAGGGTTTACTGTAAGTGAAAAAAACATTACCAGTATCTTATTATTATCTGAGTTTCTTGCTCCAAAATGCAGTGCAGAAAAATAACAATTCTGTTTTCTTCAAGCAGTACAGAAGAATACAACATCCCATTCACAAAAGAAGAAATGAAAGCTTGTTTGCTTAAATGATGTCCAACTGCTGTTTCCAAATGATATTCATTATGAAATTATTAAACTTCTGTTACTAACTGCAAGAGAGCAGTTACATTTTGGATTCTTCCCTTACTTAGGGAATATCCAATATCTCCAATAAACTATTGGCTGATTGCTGTAACTAACCACTTATGCAAGATTCTGGAAAAAAAAATGGTTAATTCTCATCTTTTATTGTTTCTGGAAAGAAACAACCTTTTTTTCCAGAACACATTCTGGCTTCTGCAAATATCATTTAACTGATCATGTAGTCTGACTGGATGCTTCCATTCAAGATACTTTCTTAAAACATGAGCACTTAGTATCAGTTTTCTTTCATATGGAAAATGCATACAACACTGCTTGATGATTTGGAATATTGAAAGATCTATGCAACTTGACTTTCAGAGGGAATCTCCCTCTCATCCAACTTAAACTACCAAGTCTAAGTAGGAACCAATCTCTACTCATTGTATACTTAAGAGGGGATTTCTCTTACTCCCTCAAAATGCATGACTCAATACAGAGGAGAGCAATTTGATTGATTAATAACCCATCTCTTACCAACTCACTTCTCCCACTTTCACATAGGCATTTGGTTTCTGCAATATGTGTATTCTATAAATATTTCCATGACAAATGTTATCTGAAATAGCATCAATAATTCTCCCAGTCAGTACTAAAAAAAGTACTAAATCCAATCCACAGAACAAGTTTCATTTCCTTCTCCTTCATCCTTGCTACTGCTGTGTTGTGGAAGTCTTCCCCTGATGTGTTTCCCAAGGAATACAATATACAGGCTTTTAAATCAAATGTAAACAAGTTTCTCTTTTCCCAGCCCATTACCCATACATAGTATTAATGTACCTTAGATTGATTAATCAACCTCTCGTCCATGGGCACAACATAAAAAAAGTTAACAATATTAGCACTCGAACTAAGGTAACATTGCTGTGATAATAAACCAAAGCGAATATAAAAACAAAATGCACATTTTCTTTTACAAGATCATTTGACATATGAAATCATAGATTGTGATCTTACTAATAAACAAAAGAATAAAGTTTGTATATTATTGAAGAAAATCACTTCCTGGCCTGAAGAACTGTTAACAAATTCAAGCCGTTTTATATAAAGCCAGTCAGAATATATGGAGTACACAAAATTCACAAACACAATACACCTTTATACCCAATTGTTCATAGTATAAACAGTTCATAGTATAGCCTACTTCACAAGCATTTCTTCCTCATTTGTAAAAAGATTCTGTTTACCTAAAAAGTATATTAAAAACATACTTTAAAAAACTCAGACATAATGACTGGTTTTGATATTACTTCATTATTCGCTAATGTACTATTAACTGAGACACTTGAATTATTAAAATTTCATTTCTTTCCAAGGATATTTGACTTATTCAAATTTATAGTACATGCTGGTTGTTTTGCATGGAAAGAGAAAGAATCCTAAAAAAACATGACTCAACCGCCTGTTACAGACCATATAGAAAATTGGAATCCTTATCCGCTCCACTAAAGACCAACCACTTCTCCTAGACCTACCTGGTGTATACCAGATCCCTTGCAGCTGTAAATTGTCCTACTTTAGCCAACCAGGCAAGACAGCAAATATCAGAATCTCAGAACACAAGGACTACATCCGATTTCACCAGTACAGCCAGTCTGGGCTTGCAGCCCATGCTCTGGATACCCCCCACAGAATAAGGTGGAAGAAAGCCACAGTAACCCACACCGCAGCAAGTTCAAATATGAAAGACTATTCATGGAGTCAGCCTCAGCCCTTAGGAACATGCCAAACCTGAACAATTTTGGGTGCATAAGACTGTCCCAAATTTGCAAAACATGTATCAGAAGAACTTCAGCCCAAAGGCCAATAACTACCAATATAGCCTGCCAGGGGGCACCATCAGGACTTTAGGAAAACGGTAGCTTCCTCGCTTCATTTCTCATTTGCTGTTATGTAGTATGCACCTGTTCTTTATTTTAAGTTCCCAAGAAGATGGCAACATGACATATCTGAAAAGATATCCAGAGTGTTTAATAAATATCAGCCCCTCACCATATATATATATATATTTCATATTGATCCCATACACGAGACGTCAAGAGATCTATAAACACATCAGTGCTCTTTGTGAGATGTAGATAAGGACTGAGATAATGCTTATTAATGCTTGGTTTGAAGAGCTGAAGATTATAGTTGTTTAGGAATGCTTCGTGAAAAAGAAGAGAAGCGGGTTTAGCATATTTGCAGTTGCATAGTAAAGGAATGATGGTTGTTGATTCACTGGAGCAGTTCCATAGAAGTATCTGTAGAATAGACACAGCACTGAAATGCACCTGTGAGATTGAGGTTGAAATGAATCTGCAAGATAATCTCCGAAGTTTCTCTAATTGCTCACCTCTAGACAGCATCAGGGATTTTAGGGAAAGTTTAGGTGCACCATCCCAAACATGTGAGTGTATTCTAAGCTGGGTAGATTTGAGATTTGTTTATAGTTTAGAGTTAGTCAGGTGTAAAATAGCCTCTTGAACAAAAGTTTTTTGGATGCTGAGGAAGCTATTGTTATTGATGCGTTTATGTCAAGAGAGCAAGAAGCAAATGTTAGTCCAAGCCAAGAGAAATCTAATCTTGTCTGGTAGTTTGTGTATTACTGAGCATAAGGGAGTGTTCTGAGATCTCTTTTGTGGGAGAAAAGACAAAACTGTGTTTTGCTTTTTCTCTGAGCATGATGAGGCAGTCCTCGAGCCATGGATATCAGCGTACTGCCTAGTTTGTCAAATGAGTAGGATGAGTAGAGCTGTCATTTACGAAGCTGTGGATAGGGTTAATGGTGATTATGAGTAGGTCATTTATGAACAGGAAAAAGAGAGTAGGTGATAGGATAGTGCCTTGAGGCACTCTGGCATTGGTGGTGAAACTCGAAGAGAGGGAGCCAACTACCGTGACTTGCAGAGAATAACCAGAGAGAGAGAAAGCTGGCTATTCAATTATAGAGGGTGGCAGGGAGTCCAGTGGATGGCAATTTGTTAAGCAGTCCACGATGGCACACATGGACAAAGGCTTTGTAAATATCAAGGGCGACAGCAGAAGTTTCTCCGAAGCTTTTTAGGGAATGTGTCCAATGGCAGATGATGTAAGCTACTAGGTCAGTTATGGATCTTAAATGGTGGAATCTGTACTGGTGGTCACTGATTTGTGTTTATTATATAATATGAGTACATAATTTTAACACAATTTATAAATATTACATGAATCACATTAAACATGACAAAAACAAATATAAAAAAAATCTAAATTAAGAATTAACAATTTTAATTATTTAAAAAAAAAGAAACCTTTCCAGCCTTAATTTTGGCAAAAGACTTTACTGCTTCTTCTAGATCTAATGTCTCGGCAATGCCACTTTTAATAGATAAAGTGGCTTAGCCATCTAATCTATCTTGGGACATTGTGGACCTCAAATAATTTTTAATAAGTCTTATTTAGAAAAACTGCGCTCTACACTTGCCACTGTTGTTGGGATTGTTAAAAGAATTCATTGTAATGTGCACACATTAGGAAAAAGACTGATGCAGTTATTTGCACAAATATAATTTAATACTTCTTTGGAGAATAATTATTTGATATCCTCCGAGACAATATTTTGAATTCATCTAATAATTCTATTGCTGAAATATCTTTTTGATCACCATCAGACAGAACAATTTCTAAGTCGAAACAAGCTTTTTTACTGTATGATTATCAAATTTTAAGTTACCAATGTTATAAATCGGACGCGATTTGAAGAGCTCCCGATTCAGATAAGTTTTACTAGGAATAATTAAGTGTATAGGCATAATTGTATGAGTAAGAGCGGCTGTAAACGTTGTACGCTACCGGTATTATTAGTGTGGGTGATTTTTCTTGCCTAAACTAAATTACGAAATCGTTATTATTAGACCTAGTAACCTGCAGAGAGGAAAAAAAAAAAAAATGGCGGCACATTGTCATTCCATGATTTTAATTTAGATTTCAGTTGTTTCGTTAAGTGTGAGGTCAGTTATGTATTCCTTCGATTACATAAATGATTTGTGGATGTTTAGTGTGGATGGAAGAAGGGTGTGTGCGAAGTGTGACTTGAACGAGGAACTGATGAATGCAAATATGAAATTGATGACAGAAAGTGTTAGTACCGATTGTGTCGTGAGTGCACGTTTGAAAGAGAAGGATGGTGAGAAAGAGAAGAAAAAAAATGTTAAAAAATCAGGAAAAAGGAAAAAGAGCGATTTGAAAACTGTAACGGATATTAAAAGGGACGAAAGTGAGGCGGAAAGAAATGAAATTGAGAGAACGAATGAAAATAGAAATGGCGTGATGCAGAAATCGCAAGTGAAAAAAATCGAAAGAATAAATGATAGTGAAAAAAAAAAGAATGAATGATGGCGAAAGTTGGATGCATGTTGGACCGAAAGTACTGAAACAAAGAAAGATGAATGACAGTAAAAGTGAGAAGAATGATAGCGAAAGTTGGACGCATGTTAGTCCGAAAGTACGGAAACAAAGAAAGATAAATGAGAGTGAAAGTGAGAAGAATGATAGTGAAAGTTGGACGTATGTTGGACCGAAAGTATGGAAACAAAGAAGGATGAATGAGAGGGAAAGTGAGAAGAGGGGGGTCGAGAGTTAGAAAGTTAGAAAGATTTAATGATAGAGAGAATGTGTCGCAAGATTCGGAAGGTGAATCGGATTGGATGATGCAAGAAATGAAATGGATGCGGAATGAAATTAAGAAAATTCAGGTCAAAACTATTAAAAAAATCATGATGGCATGAAAGAGTTAACGAAAGATGAGCGAGTGGCGTTGTATGGCGACTCCATTATTAAAGGTGTGCTAGAGGATAAAATCCACAAGGTATGTTTTCCAGGCGGTAAAATGAGTAGAGTGATTGAGGCATTGGATATGAGGTGGGAGCGAGCAAAAGAGTTAATTGTATTAATTGATACAAATGATTTGAGAGAGAACAAAGAGCATGTCAAAATGAATGTCAGGAGACTGCTTGGAAAGATAAAAGAGAATAGCGATAGGAAGGGTAGTCAGTGTGTTGTCTAGGTATGATTGTGGTGAAATGAGGCGGAGCGCAAGGATTATGAATGATATTCTGGCTGAAATGTGTGAGGAGATGGGAGTACAGTTTGTTAATGTGTGGAATGAGTTTGAGTGACGAAGTGAGCTGTATGGGATGATGGACTGCATTTGAGTGGTTATGGTGTGAGTCGCTTGGAGAGACTGCTGCTGGAAGGTAGAGAAGTGAATAGAGAGAATGAATCAGATCGAGAGGGGAGTGATGTGGAAGAGCAGGAGAGTAAGATAGGAAAGATTGAAGAACTGGAAATGAATGGGGAAGTGAGTGGTATGAGTATAGAAAATGAGAGAATAGGTGTGCAAGAGGAGCAGGGAAACAGGGAGGCTCAGGGTGGACAGGGGTACACAGCATGAGAAAGGTGGATGCTCCAAGAGGAGGTGAGAGCATGTGTAGGCAGGAAAGAAATGGGATGACCAGGGATCAAGAGGAAACAGATGGAATTGCAAAGGGTTCTGAAATGAAGAAGCAGAAAGGGAAATGGCCCCAGTCCAACATGGAGAGATCACATCGAGTGGGTGTTATCAGTGGAACTAGCTGTAAATCCAGAAATGAGCTGTTGTGTTTGTATATCAATGCTAGAAGTATAAGAAACAAGGCGGATGAAATGGTTGCACTAATTGTGTCTGTGCACCCAAAGATTGTCGGAATAAGTGAGACATGGTTAGATGAGGATGACATCCTGACAGGAATAGAGATGGAAAGATATGATGTGTTTCGTGAGGATAGAAGGGGTAAAAAGGGAGGGGAGTGCTATTGATGATAGAGCAAGAGTTATGTCCATACAAGGTAGAGATGCAAGAGGGAAATAGGGACAGTGGTTTTGAGGCAGTATGGTGTGAGATAGAGGTGAATAGAATCAAATACTTGGTGGGATGTTGTTATAGACCTGGTAATGTGGATGGTGGTGATAGTGAAATGTATAGTCAAATAAGCCAAGCAAATAAGAAAAGGGTGATCATTATGGGTGATTTTAATTATGGCAGTATAGACTGGAATGAAGAGATAGCAACTGGAAGTAAAGAAAATGAGTTTCTTGAGTTTTTGAAGGACAACTACCTCAGAGAGTATGTAGTAGAGAGCACATGAGGATTAAGGGTCGTGGATTTGGTCATTTCATCGGAGGATGTAATTATAAATGAGGTGTCAAATCGTCCACCAATTGGTGAAAGTTACCATGAGGTGATTACCTGGGTGGTTGCCAGCAGTGCAAGGACCCCTGTGAAAAAAGGGTATATGTGGAACTACAAGGGGTGTGATTATGAAGAGCTCAGGAGACAGCTTGCAGGTGTAGCATGGAATGAGGAGTTAGCTGGAAAAGAGATCAATGCAGCTTGGGGGATTTTCAAAAATTATTTAGTAGATGCAATGTCTAAATGCATCTACTAAATAGATGCAATGTCTAAATGTATACCATGGGTGAGAAGGTTAAATAAGTTAGGTGTGAGATGGATGAATAAAGAGATTAAGCATGCGATACAGAGAAAAAGGGCATTGTGGAGGCAGCATAAGAGAAGTGGAAGTAACCAATTTCATGAGGTCTACAAACACCAGGCAAGGACGGTGACTTGGTTGGTGAGAGTAGCTAAAGAGAGGTATGAACAGCAGTTAGCTAATGAAGCCAAAAAGAATCCTAGGGAGTTCTTTCGATATGTAGCTAGCAAAAGAAAGAATGATTATGGAAGGATGACATTGATTGGAGGAAATGGTATAAAGACAGCTGATGCAGAATGTGTGGTGGAGATACTTAATGAGCAGTTCATAAAGATCTTTCAATCTTGTTAATGTGACTTCATAGAGAGATTGAGAGCAGTTGATGATGGGGAGGAGAGACTGACTGTAAGTGAGCAAGAGGTGTTTGGGGAGTTGAGTAAACTAGATATAAATAAGGCTGTGGGACTTGATAATATATCACTGCGTATTCTGAATGAATGTGCCAGAGAGTTGACACCTGCCTTGACATATTTTGTAATACGAGTCTTGCACTTGGTCAAGTTCCTAAAGAGTGGAAGGAGAGCAAGATTGTTCCACTTCATAAAGGAGGTGATCGAACTCAAGCATCAAACTATAGGCCAATCTCTGTGTCAAGTGTTGTGGTTAAGTTGTTGGAGAAGCTTGTGAGAACTAGGATCCAGAGTTGGATTGACAACAATGGTATAATCTTTGATGGACAGCATGGATTTGCTAAAGGGAGGTCATGTTTTAGTAATCTACTTACTACAATAAAGTGACTGCTTCCTTGGACAGAGGAGAAGGATATACAGTAATATACTTGGATTTTGCAAAAACTTTTGATAGAGTACCTCATGATCTCATGATAAGTTGATAGTCAAACTAGAGCAGATGGGGTTGGATATTAGATTAGTGCATTGGATTGGAGACTGGCTATCTGATAGGTATCAACATGTTTTGTATGGGGGAACGATATCCAGGAAAAGGAAAGTCACTAGTGGAGTGCCTCAGGGGTCTGTTTTAGAGCCATTACTGTTTAACTTGATATTAATGACATTGATGAAGATTTGAATGGGAATATTCAGTTGCTTGCAGATGATGCAAAGTTAAGAGGAACCATGAAGAGGAGTGAAGATGTTATAGCCTTACAAGAAGACTTGAATAAATTGAGTGATTGGGCAAGCAAATGGGGATGTGAGTTCAATGTTGCAAAATGTAAGGTTTTAAAATTTGGAAAACAAAGATGGGATGCAGAATTTATGCTTGGTGAGAATATATTGTTGGAAGTAGAGGAAATAAGAGATCTGGGGGTGATAGTGGATATGGATCTAAAATTTAGCAGACACATCGCCAAAATTGTGAAGACAACACAAAGACTTCTGGGAATGATGTGGAGGACACTGACGTGTAGAGGTAGAAAGATTCTTGTTCCATTGTATAAGGCTCTGATTAGGCCACACATGGATTATTGTGCCCAGATTTGGTCACCGGGTTTTCAGAAGGATGAAGAGATCTTGGAAAGGGTCCAAAGGCGACTGACTAAGGTAGTTTCTGACCTCTGGAATGTTGAGTATGAGGAAAGATTGAGAAGATGTAATTTGCAGAGTCTAGTGGAGAGAAGGAAGAGGGGAGATATGATAGAGACCTACAAGTTGGTAAGGGGTTGTTATAAGATCAGTGGTGGAGAAGTTCTACAGAGAATAGTGGGAGATCAGGGGAGAACCAGAGGTCATCCCTGGAAACTGTATGAAGAGATTGTGAGTAGGAGAGTGAGAGGCAGGTTTTTTTTGTGCAGAGTTGTGAATGATTGGAATGCCTTGCCTGAGAGTGTGGTGTCTGCAAGGAGGATGAGTGTGTTTAAGACACGGAATGATGAGATGTGTGTGTGTGATAAAAGGACCTCCCAGATGAGTCTTTGACTCCATGAGGTCTTGTTTAATAATAATAATAAAGAAACTCAAAAATAGATTGATATTGATTTAGCTCTTCAAATCTCTAAGTAATTGTTGTTATTGCTGAATCAAGACTTACATTAAAAAAATTAAATTGAAAATATCCCTTAGAATTAGTAATTGAGTCGTCAGGACATACATGATCAAATTGAGTTTTTACACATCGAGTTCGTCTGCTGTTATTAGTTGGGAAATTAGCATTTAACCCAATATTTAGAGCAAAGTTATGGGCTTGGTGTTTAACTTTCAAAAAATTATTTTCGCTTCTGTATGACGTGAAGAATTTTTTAATGACATATAATGATTTCAAGGCTTCCTAATATTGCAAGAGATATTTTTAATTGTTTACTAGATGCATTGACTTCACTTAGAATGTCATAC
Source organism: Typopeltis vanoorti (assembly GCF_054136105.1). Lineage (NCBI taxonomy): Eukaryota > Metazoa > Arthropoda > Arachnida > Uropygi > Thelyphonidae > Typopeltis > Typopeltis vanoorti. The sequence continues at coordinate 1,936,432 of NC_143549.1, read as the reverse complement.
GAAACAAATGTGCCAAATATAAACTTGAAAGAATTTTTTTTTTTTGCTAATGAATTAGTCCAATTTTGTTTTAATGCCTTGTTGCCCAATTAAGCTGTCATCTATTGTGATGTGAAAATTAAAGCTTCATGTATTTCTTTTACTTGATTTCTTATTGCTTTTACAGCTTCAACATGACTTTCCCATCTCGTCATGCATAAAGGTTTGAAAGTAAAATTTTTAACGTGGTTTAGAACTTCCCATCGATGACTCAATGAAGAAATTATAGATTGACTGAATAATGTTAAAAAAATAAAATAGTATGTACATTGCAGCTTGCTGCATCACTCAATACCAAGTTCAAGGAATGCGTACAACACAGAACAAAAAATTGCTCTAGGATTTTTGTTCCTTAAAAGTTCTTGTACCCCTGCATTCTTCCCTTTCATTTTTGATCCTTTGTCATATCCCTGACCACGGATATTTTGAATATTTAAGTTTTTTTCTTCTAATAATTTTAAAATTACTTCAGCCATACCACTTCCTGTTGTATTATTAATTTTAATAAAATCTAGAAATCTTTCATCTATTTGTATAATATCTTTGGTTTCTTCATTTTTTTTTCTTTTATAGAAACATATCTTACAATTAAGGACATTTGCTCATGCTGTGAAATATCAGTGGTGCGATCAATAATTATTGAAAAATACTTCGCATTCATTATTTTAGATACAATTTTTTTTAAAAATTTCATTACTCAATATATTAATGATTTTGTTTTGTATACATTTCCCTAAATAATGAACGTGAATTTCGTTGTTTTTTATGCGTTTTTACATGTTTTTGTAATGCACTGTCAAATTCGGCAAATAATTCAATCTGTTTGAAAAATGTTCCATTATTATTTGTATATAGAGTATCTGAACTTGCTCTGAATGCTATGTTTTCTTTTGCAAGAAATTTAATAACCAATATTATGCATTTTAATACATGCATTCAGTGTTCTTGTTCTTTTTTGAGTAATTTTAGCTGATGTTGATCAATTGTAGTTTCATTTTTTAAACGCTTTTCCAAATCAATCCATTTTTCAAAATTATTAAAATGTCCTTGGGATTTTTCATGGCACTGAAGAACTTGGGACATATGGTTACACTCGTTATTTCCTTCTGAAATTAAGCTCATTGTTCAAATATTAGAAAATAATTTGCAGCAGAAGCAATACATTTTTTGAACTTGAGTAAATTAACCAAGATCTTTTAATGGTTTCTCCGTTATTCAAAATCCTATTATAATGCTATACATGAAAACTTCTATTATGTTCATCATGTGGAAAAAAAAGTCTTTTGATTCAGCAGGAAAACCTCATTTTACTAATATATCAATTATTGAACTGGATAAGTTTGGCCATAAAGCTGGATCATCAAAAAGCTTGTAATTTAGTGTTGAGGTATTTGTATTTGATGTCGAAGCTATTGGTTGTTTCTCAAGAGCCTGATTATCATCTAAACACAAATTGGAATTTTCAGTCTCGTTGTCAGTGGGGGACTCCACAGGAATGTCACTTTCACTGACTCTTGTTTCTGATAATTTAAAAAATTTCCCCAATTGATTTTCTTGTTGAGCTCTCTGCTCATCATTTTCTGTATTGATGGCCAGAAAGGGTTTTAATTTTTTTTCTCTGGTCTGCCATTTTTGTCTGTTTCTGAAATCATAAAAAAATTTATTTTTTTTCATAAAGTATGGGCCCAAAACAATATAAAAAAAATTTAGAATTGAATCGTCATTTGCTAATTCTTGCTCCTGTATACAATCATTTTTTATCTGATTTTACTGCATTATGGAGGGATGTGGACATAAGAAACAGATGGAAAATATACTTTGAGGGACTTCTGAATGAGGAAAATGCAAGGACTCACAGAGGAGATGGGCAGCCTTCTGAGGGGATGGTGCAGAACATCAGTAGAATGGAAGTGACGGAGGCCATGAAGAGGATGAGGAATGGAAAAGCGGTGGGCCCCGACAGAATTCCAGTGGAGGCATGGAAGGCACTGGGGGAAGAGGGAATTGACCTGCTGTGGGACCTGTTCATGAAAGTTTGCCAACAGGAAAATATACCCGAGGAATGGAGGGAGAGTACTCTTGTTCCCATCTACAAGGGTAAAGGGGATGCACAAGACTGTAAAAATTACAGAGGAATAAAGTTGATGTCCCACACAATGAAGATCCTAGAAAGGGTTCTTGATGGTAGATTGAGGGAGGAGGTGGAGATTGCAAAGGAACAATTTGGCTTCATGCCTGGTAGATCAACAACAGATGCTATCTTTGGGTTACGACAGATGATGGAAAAATATCGAGAGAAACAAAGGGAGCTACATCTGGTATTTATTGATCTGGAGAAAGCATATGATAGAGTGCCAAGGCAAGAAGTCTGGAGGTGTCTGAGGGAGAAGAAGGTGCCGGAGAAATATGTCAGGTTGGTGCACGAAATGTACAGAAATGTGAAGACAAGTGTTCGGACCTGTTTGGGACAGACAGAAAGTTTTCAAGTAACAGTTGGCTTGCATCAAGGGTCAGCATTAAGTCCGTTTCTGTTTAATATTGTGATGGAGGTGGTAACAGAGGAGGGGAGAGAAGATGCACCTTGGACAATGCTGTATGCAGATGACATCTTGCTGTGTGTAGATTCAAGAGAAGAAGCGGAAACTAAACTGGAAAGATGGAGAAAAGTACTGGAAGAGAGAGGTATGAGACTGAGCAGAAGTAAGACAGAGTATATGTGTTGCGCAGTGGGCGGTGGCCAGGAGACAGACCTGGAGCTGGAAGGAAATGTCATCAGGAAGGTGAGAGACTTTAGATACTTAGGTTCGACAGTGGAAGAAGATGGAGGAGGTGAGAAGGAAGTGGGATGCAGGATACAAGCAGGTTGGAGGAACTGGAGGGAGATGGCTGGAGTGTTATGTGATAAGAGGGTGCCGATCAATCTGAAAGGCAAAATTTATAGGACAGTAGTGAGGCCAGCTATGACATATGCTATAGAAACTGTGGCCCTGAGGAAAAATAACATTAGCAGGATGGAAGTAGCAGAGATGAGAATGCTTAGGTGGATGTGCGGTGTGACCAGAAAGGATCATCTGAGAAATGACTATGTCAGGGGAACAGTGAAAGTTACGAACTTAGGAGCGAAAATACAGGAGGCAAGGTTGAGATGGTTTGGTCATGTGATGAGGAGAGAGGACGAATATGTGGGAAGAAGGGTCATGCAGATGGATGTGCAAGGAAGGCGGAAGCGTGGGCGACCAAAGAAGAGATGGAGGGAGCTGGTAGAAGAGGACTTGAAGATGAAGAACTTGGATGTGGTGACAGCCCAAGACAGGAAGGTGTGGAGGAGACTCATAATAAACAGTGACCCCACTTAAGTGGGAGAAGCTGCAGAAGAAGAAGAAGAACTGCATTAAGTAAACAAATAAATTGGCAAAGTAAAATTAAAAATTACCTTGTTGAATATTAATGTAAAACTCCGTATAGTAGTCAATGGGCACAATGTCAAATATTTGCCAGATTTCATAAAATAAAAAAATAAGTTAAAAACAACCACGGCTATAGCCACAAAGAAAATGAAATGAATAATTTATTTAAAAAATCATTACTAAGATAAATCACATATTTAACTACAAACACCTTCATAAATACGAGGTAACAAAATTCATTCAGCAAGCTAATAATATAATACACTAATACAGGGATAGCAAACTGGCATGTAAGAAAATTTTGCAGATATATGAACAATTTATAATTATAAATATCTTTTATGATTATAATATAGTTTTTTAAAAATTAATTTTAATTTTTTCAAAAAGTTTCATATTTATACTATTTATTAATATATCAAAGTTTTTTATATTAAAATATTAATTTACTAAATAAAAATTTCCAATTAATTTTGTTTCTTAAATAAAAATATTCTATTTATAAGAGAATCAAATTTTCTCAATGAAATTGGATCTAAATGTTTCTGTCCCAGTGTTGGATCGTAACTTCTTCTCAATCATGTTTTATCTTCCTATTATTATCTCTTGTTATAAATTCAATTAGTTGAGAGCTGATATATCAATCGAATATGAAGAATATTTATATTATACAGCGACACTCCATGTTCTGAATTGCATGAGCAACCTTGATAAATCAACCTTCAACTATACCAGGTTATAAAGCTGAATTTAAGCCGAGGTTCATATTTTTATTACATAGGGTTCTCGCTGAGATTCGAATTATTTTATTGAGCAGTGCAGTAAAAAAATAAAGCAAATACAAGATTCAATTCAAACAAAATTATTTAATGCAGTGACACACAAATTACATCATAACACAATATTCTAACAAGGACATTACGATTGAACGAATATAAAGTTCTCATTAAGTCTTGCTCACGTTCTATAACACAGTAATGGGTGAACTGGATAGGGGTAATGGGTTTACAGTGATACTACTGGACCTTGCCAATGCCTTTGACAGGATACCACATGGAACCCCTAATCAGTAAACTGGAGAAGATGGGGATAGATATAGGGTTGGTGAGATGGATAGGAGGGTGGTTGAAGGAGAGATACCAGAGAGTGGTTTATGCAGGAGTGGAGTCTAAAAGACGGCTTGTGACTAGTGGTGTGCCGCAGGGCTCTGTTCTTGGACCACTGTTTTTTAATTTGTTCATCAATGATATAGGAAAGGATTTGAGAGGAAGTGTTCACTTGTTTGATGATGATGCAAAGTTGGGTAGAGCAATTGTGAGTGCACAGGATGTCAAAATGTTACAGGATGATTTGGATAGTTTGGAGGACTGGGCTAGGAAAAATGAATGTCAATTTAATGTGGCAAAGTGTAAGGTTATGCACTTTGGTGTGAAAAGAATAGCAGCAGTATATCGCATTGGTGGAACCGTACTCCAGGAGATTGATGAGGCCAGGGATTTGGGAGTGTTGGTGGATAGGGAATTGAAGTTTAGGGGGCGCATTGCAAAAGTGACTAAATCAGCTCATCAAATCACTAGGCTTCTGGAAAATACTTTAACATGCAGAGACAAACAAGTTGTTGTTCTTCTTTATCGAGCCTTGATAAGACCCCACCTGGACTACTGTGCCCAGGTATGGGCACCAGGGTTTCTTCGTGATGGGGAGGAAGTGGAGAGGATCCAGAGACGAGTGACCAAGATGATAGAAGGTCTATGGAATGAACCTTATGAGAATAGGTTGAAGATTTGTGGGTTCAGAGATTGGACGATAGGTGAAGGAGGGGTGATATGATTGAGACATTCAAATTACTGAAGGGTTTCTACAAGATTGATCCAGAAGATATTTTTGAAAATATGACTGGTGGTGGGAGGACTAGGGGCCATGCATGGAAGCTGGGCAAGAGCATGGCTGACAAGGGTGTTAGTGCTAGGTTTTTACTTGGAGAGTGGTGAATGAGTGGAATAAGCTTCCAGAGTCTGTTGTAGGTGCTACGACCGTGAATGAGTTCAAGGCAAGGTATGATAGATGTTGAATAGTTGTTCTTGACATGATGTTAGGGCCTCCCTCGATGAGTCTGTCGACTCCTTGGAGTTTCCTGGAACAATAATAATAATAATAAGTCTCTAGTATACTATTCAGCTGAGCTTAAACTTTATAATTAAAGATTATATTTAACAGATCTTATCCTTCTTATTACAAGGAACCTATATCATAACTGTACTCTGATTAAAGTTACATTTCAAAAAAACATTTTTAAATATCAAATCAGTTCAAGATATTCAGAAGAATACAACTCATGAACATTCAGACATTCAATTTCTAATTCTCTAGGCTCAGTTAATTAATTTTAGTTCATGTAAGTTCGAGATTCCTAAATCACAACGAATAGGCTATACAGTATTCTCATTCAGTTAATGAACACCTAATTCAATAACATAGCATTTATCATTTGAAGATGGAAAAGTCTTAGCACATCACATATTAAACCTTGACTCTCTGAATACTGCAACTAGGAATGATTAAATTTCGGAGGAATTAATTTTCGATACTTCTCGCTAAGTATAGTAAAGGTAATCTTACCATGATATAGCTTCAACACATCATAAGTGGATCGAACAACAATTTTTAAGTCCTTACTGACTTTTGCTATGTAGTAGCACAAACTTAAAAGAATCTTCCATTTCCGTGACTGATTTATAGACTCGGGAGAGTATAATCTTTATGCACTTGGTTTAAGTTATCTACTTATTTCTTCGTTTTCTTATACATATTAACCTATTTCATGCACTATTTCACTGTTAGGCGTTGGGAAGTTTTGGTAAAAATCCAACTCAGAAAAAAGGTAAGTTAAAATTCCAAGCTTCCCGGTCCTTTAAATACCGTTTTCGGCACGTCAAAATTCCCCTCCAGTCTCCAGCTACCGTTCTCTATAATTCCCTATTCGATTCTGTTTTTTACTTATGTTTTCATATCTACTCCTTCCTTTTCCCCGCCAAAAACTGGTTCTCACCGGTTTAGCTCACATGAACTTCGCCTTGTGCATAGTATAGAGTGAACACGTGCTAATAAAAATAACATAATTTCTCATAGTAACCAATCAAGTGATACCACAAAGAATCTTCTGGATATATCAGAATTACATATGTTACAGTTTCTAACATTATATTAAAGGAATTAATGATATTTTAATACTCAACTTTTCATAACTGTAATTTATCCCAAACATATATAAATAAATAAATAAATATCGATTAACATAACTTGAAGAAATTACATAAATAGCAAATTATGAGCATGAGACTATTAGTTTAAAAAAAAACAAATGTTGCTCAGGGAATGGTATTATGTTGGACGCTGAATGATATATTAACAATTTCCATTTCTATTCATTCAGAATCCAACGCCAGGAAGTAGCAAAATAAAAATAATTATTTGGAGCATATATGATTAGAATAAAATATAATTATCTTTATAAATATGTATATATAAATTTAATATTTTTTAAATATTGGGTTGTTGCAAATGAAATGGCCGATTTTAAGGACGATTGAAAAAGAATAGAATAAAAAGAAGAATACCTGTTTAATCAAAGTAATCTCCAGCAGCATCAATGGAGTGTTGCCAACATGTGGCAAGGTCATTTATACCACATTTATAAAAAATCAGTGTCTCTGGAAGTGATGAAGTCCTCCACTTCCCGATGAATTGATGTGTCATTGGCAAAGCATTTCTTGGACAAAAAATGGCTCAAGTGGCAGAAAAAATGGTAATCTGTTGGGGGAAATGTCAGGAGCGTATGGAGGATGAGGCACATTTTTGTATCCCAAATTGTTGATTTGCTGTATGGTTGACACTTCAGTATGTGGTCGGGCGTTATCCTGAAGCAGTAAGACTCCATGTCTGTTCACAAGTGCTGGTTGCTTAAGGCACAATTTGTTATGCATTTGCCGCATATCTGTACAATATTGAGCTGCATTTATCGTTTCACCTTGTGGAAGGAATGAGTAGTGAATAACACCAGCAGAAGACCACCAGTAAACATCTTCATTGGATGCAGAGGTGCCTTTGGAGTCCTTCCCGGAGCATCTTTCACTCCCAACCACTGCGACAAACGTGTACGATTGTCGTAGAATATCCACTTCTCATCCACAGTCACAATTTGTTGCAGGAACCTTTCTTCTTTACTTCTTAAGAGAGAGAGAGAGGAGCACACTTCCAAATGCCGTGCTTTGTTTTCATCAGTGAGCTCGTGAGGCACCCACTTGTCAAGCTTCCTTACTTTTCCTATTATTGCCAAGTGCCGTGAAACAGTTGAGAAGTGTACATTTACTGTCTGGGCGATCTCTCGTACAGTTTGTCCTGGATCTGATTCAATTAAATCCTTTAATTTATTCGAATCAATGGAGGAAGAGCGATGGCCATGGGGTTCGTTTTGTAGCCTCAAATCTCCTGAGCGAAATTTTGCAAACCAACGTGTGGTTTGCAAAAAGTGGATCTCTCTCATTAGTTGTTCCTCCATCGAATGCTTTGTCGATGTTTTTTACTGCAGCCACTGCAGAATTTCCCAATTTGAACTCGTAAAGGTATAGCAACTGTAATTGACTAGGTTCCATGATTGACTTGATGTCGGTAGTATTCAATTGTTTAATGCTTGTTGAATGAAACAAATACTACAATTCATCACCCACGTGTGACGCTGTCACATGACATAAAACATTTGCATATACTTCAACGCTTGCTTTCTTCAGCAACCAGTAGAAACCTGACAGTCATTCAACTCCCATTTCATTTGCAACACCCAATATATGATATATCAATTTAATTAATTTTTTTTTAAAAATTTTTTCTGCCTCCAGTATAATTGCAACATAAACTCTTTGTAAGTTTTCTGCCTGCGGCATTCTGCCTCAGCCTCAGGCCGGGCCTGCCTCCAAGTAGTGGAGGAGTTGGCGGTTTTTGACTTTCTCCATTATTTTGGAGAGGACTGTGGTGATGGCAATCAGTCAGTAGTTTGATGGTAGACTTCCATTTTTGAATAGGATAGATATGAATTGCCTCCATGCATTGGAATAAGTACCAGATATGTATAATAGATTGTAGAGACAATGCAGGACAGTGTTAGCTCTGGAGCACAATGTCTGAGAACAAATGGAAAGATTCCATCAGGACCAGAAGACCAAAAGACATCAGAAAACCATTGAATGGTTTTCTGATGTCTTTTTGTTGAAAAACTATGGAAGCCACCATTGCTTAGATTCCAGTATAGTAGGAAGTGATTTCCCTTGGTTGACTATTCAGGAGATCGAGGGAAATAGTGATGTCAGAAGGTCAGCTTTATCTTTGGTTGAAGTATCGGAGGTGCAATCAGGATAAGAGAGAGAGAGAGAGAGAGAGATGGAAATGCAGGAGAGCAGAAGTTGCATCCAGTAGCCTTAGCATATAACCAGAAGGCACAGCATCCATTTGGACAGCAGACAAGTGTTTTGATGGGTCTTTATGAAATCAGATTTGAATCTACTGATGACTGTTTGCATATGGTGCATGCTTTGGTGTAGACAGAATATGAAGCTGATGTGAACTATGCATGGTAAGCTATATTTTTCTTTACATGCTTTGGTACACTTTTGGAAATGATGAAGGTCTTCTCTATCAGCTCCTTTGTAGTGTCACGGTATGCGAGGTTGGGAGTAATTGGCGGAGGGATGTTCTGTCAAATAGGGGACGTGTAAAATTTTGGTCTGATTTGCCCGAGAGGAGAGATGACCTCCACAGTGTATTTGAAGGAGAACTGGTCAAAAAAAGAGATAAAGAGTATTCAGAGATTGTAGTTGGTCATCAGGAATTTGAGGAGCTAGATGTACGAGTTGTGTTAGGTCATTATTTATAGTGAGACTTCTGCTTCTCATCCAGCTGGACCAGTGATGTTGGAATAGAGGAGCCAGTTGGAAATGTGAATGTTGAAGTTTCTCTGAAAGATGAACTCACTATTTGGATAGCTGGATTGTACATAGTTAAATTTCACAGAAAGGAATGTCAAGAAGTGTCTGAGTGGTTATCAGTGTTTGCCAACTGGTAAATGTCTTAAATAAATGTTAACTAAATCGGGTAAGAAACCTTCAGACAGAGAATGTCAAAAGCAGGGAATTCTAAATTAGTCATTCTGTGGTAGGCTATGTCTGATTTCACATAGGCACAGGTATCGACCTTGTTTCAAAAAGAATAGTGAAGTGTGTAATTTAGGTTTTGCAGGTGAACAATAATTAGACGTAGCTGCAATTTGGGTTTCAAGTCAGTTAGGAATAAGATCTTCAAGTATGGAAGACTGCAAGTGATGGGAAACATCATTATGTTTTTGTTAATTCCACAGATGTTAGTAAAGTAGATGTTGTGAAAGTGAGTTTGAGTGAAGAGATTCTGGCATGGTTTTTAAGTTGTGACTGATTGTGATGTGACTTTTTTGATAGGATTAGATTATGAGGGAGATTAATTTTTGTTGTAATGTCACTGTCATTATTGTAATGGTCTTCATAAGTTTGATCATGATTAGATGGAAGAATATAGTGGGAGTGTGCAGTGAGAGAAGATAGACTCCTGGACATAACATCCTTACAGTGAGAAACCAGCTGGCATGCCATTAGGTGAGCTTGACAGTGTCACCTTTACTGTTCAAACTCCCTTGCACGCACGGCCTGGAGGAATATGTGGCAGCAGGTTATATGCCAATTGCATGGCAGCCTGCCTATGCCACCACTATTTTGACTGATTCCCCTTGCAAAAGGAGGAGGTCATGAGCTTGAATTGTATTCCTTACACTGCAGGAAAAGAGGTGAAAAACACCAACTGGAATCCCTCCTCTTAAGACCAGACATGGAATTGCCACTTGAGACCTCTTATAAGCTGGGTGGTGGTATTTCACTGGGTGATGAAAAACATCTATCACCTAGTGTTAAGTTGATATTTCCTCCAACTAGGAAGATATCTGTTTGTAGTGGCACACGTTAGTTTCAGCAGAGCTCCTTTTGCTAAAACAGGTCACACCATGGGAAGGTAGAGCAGACTTGACACAGAGAGGCTGTGTATTGCACATCCCTACCCATTAGTATTTAAACTGTATATCATGTTGGAAAACCTCATCCATTCACCAAGGATAAATTATTATTATTATTATTATTATTATTCAGGCCTCCATGCAGTCAAAAGGCTCATCACAGGAGGTCCTTCCTAGGAAACACAAAGTCTATCAAGAATCATCGTGGGAGATCCCTCCTAGGAAACACAAAGTCTATCATGCCACTCCTTAAACTCATTGGTTTAAGGAGTGGCATGATATTGGCATTGGCATTCTTGCTCTCACCACTCTATCAGACAATGCATTCCACGGTTCAACCACCCTCCATGCAAAAAAACCACTCCTTACAATATTGCTCACAGCTTCCTTTCGTAACTTCCTGGGATTCAGCCGATCCTCATAACTAACATTGTACAATCCTGAAACCATCTTTGTTATCCACCTTTCCACAGTTAATTTATCCCCTTCAAATCCTGGGGATCAAATCTGACAACAATAGTCTAAGCGTGGTCTGATCAGAGTCTTATACAATGGAATGATAATCCTTTTATCTCTGCAGGTCAGTATCCGTTTCAGTATTACAGCAATCCTCTGTGTTACCTTCACCACCTTTGCAATATGTCCCCTAAATTTCAGGTTTCTATCAATCATCAACCCCAGATCTCTTGTCTTCCTTACTTCCTCCAGTACAACTCCTCCAATAGAGTATGAAGTGTCCCAAACCTCATGACCTTGCATTTTGCTGTATTAAACTGACATCCCCATTCATTTGCCCATATGTCTAGCTTATTTAAATCCTCTTGCAGGGCTACCACATCTGCGCTATTACCAATAACCCTTCCCAGCTTCATATCATCCCCAGACAATTGAATATCCCCTTGCAATGCACTGACAATGTCATTGATATAACGGTTAAACAATATAGGTCCCAGTACTGAGCCCTGTGTGACCCCACGTAACCTTCTGCCTCCTTGAAACTGCCCCACCATATACAACTCTCTGATACCTAGCAGACAGCCAATTCCGAATCCAGTTGACCAACCCAATATGTGGCACCCAGTCAAATGACTTCGCTAAACCCAAGAAAATGGCAGTATATGCCTTTCCCCTCATCTACTGCTCTTGTAACTTTATTATGAAAAGCTAGGATATTAATAAAACAATAGCATATTACTAAAACAAAATTTTCTTCATTATCACATCCAGGCGTTCCCTTCTCACAGCCACAGTTTCATTGACTTGGGAGCATCATATTCCACCAATTTATACCTGCTACAGACACGTCACTAGTTCCATGACGTGATGCACTTTGTGCACTTTGCCCATAGAGGATGTGTGTTGACTTCTTTTTGAGCATAGTAGTACATATGGTTAAACATGGTTATTGCAAGCACCAGGGAACTGACAAAATTTCCTTGTTATAACTGTTACTTTATCAGTAATATGTGACAAGATAACTAACACTGGGTTTAATAGGTATTTAATAGGTTGTAATAGATATTTAATTAAACTAACTAATTTCACGATGTAATGACTTTTTTCTGGATTAGGAAGAACAAAAAATATACAATAAGTGCTAAACATGAATCATTACATAACAAAAGACTGAATATGTAGAAACCATCACACAAAAATAAAAAAACAGAAACATGTGAAACATGGAAGCTGGCATGGGTCAGTTATTGTTCAGTAAGTGGTGTGTGTTGGTAGGACTGCATTTGGAGAGCTCCAAAAGCTTAGTTGTTTAGTTTTAAAAAAATAGTATTATCAGTTAAAAAAATTGTGTTATAATTAGACTGTATTGTGGAGTTAATTAGTTTAGGTCAAAAATTTTGTTTTAAATATTGTTTATTTAGTCTTCTGCACAGTAAGATATGTAGCGTAGCAATGGCACCAAGGCAAAGCAGTGATGCACTGATGATATCTCCATCTTCCAATTCCTCCATCCATGGAACTGTCACAAGCTGATATCTAAGATTGTTATAATTACTTACTTTATAATTCTGCATAAATTCCTTTCTCTTTGATACTCCTGTATGTCTATTTTTCCTTCAACTCTAATCTACTTGGTCACTTTCTCCAAATGGGAGCAAAAGAGTTTCAATCCAATATTCTGATGTTATAACTAAATCCAAAACTCTTCAACCTTGTGTTACTTCTACTACAAATTTGCCTAAAGACACTTATCCCTCAAGAATTCCAGAAATTCCATTCCCTTGCTACTGCATGCAGTTTCCTCATCCCATTTTATATTGCCATATTTATTATTTCTTTCTTTGTTTTCGTTATTTTTGTATACTTCCCAAAGTCAACTTCTTAAACATCTGCTTTTAACCCTCTATGCTTCCTGGCTTATAGCAACACCACACTAAATATCCTGTTCTTAGCCGCTGCACCTCACACTTCCAAATACTCCACTCTGAGAGGACACAACTAATCACATGCTGAAAATGTTATTCCATGCTATTTCTATTCCTGTCAGCATATTATCTTCCATGAAACCTGCTTCACTGATCCCAATAATCTCTAGTCAGGCTGAGGCTATCATTGCCACCAATTCTTCTACTTGATTTTGGATACTCCCAGCTTTAGTATAAAGAATCATCAATGTGTTGTTAGTGTTTCTAATTATTATTCCCTCCAGACACTACCAGATTCTGCATTACACTGTGCCCCCCCCCCCCCAATCTCCCAAGAGACTGTTCTCACAAGAGTCACTGCTGATGATATTCATCTTCATTATTCTAGTTTCCCTGCATGGCACACTGACTTGTTCAGAGAACAGCATTCTCTCCATATGCCTACATCCTTCCTCATTCAAATGCAAGCCATCTCTCTCATACAGTTCCTTTCTTGTCCTCAAATGGACTCCAAGCATCCACATAATCCAAGCCTCTGTTTTAACACATTCTGGCTATTATACTATTCATTATTGATACTGTTCTCTTCAGCTCTGCATTATTATACCTGGGTAGCGCACTCACTGTCTTCCCTCTCTCACTCTTCTGACATACAACCACAAGCAAGAACCTCAGATCTCTTGCCTCCTGATTTGCAAAATGTCTTTCAAGTTATTCATACCCACCTTTACAGTCATCTCATCCACTCTTTCAGCTCACTTAGTTGCTATAGTCATGCTTTCTATAGAATGCCAGAGGAGTGGTTTGCCACTCCTCTGGCATTCTATCTTGCACTCCAGGGATCATTGAACCTCAATACATCACACCTCTTACTGTTGTATTGCTTTCTTTCTCACTGGCATATCTCTCTCTCCCCTTGGTCTCCAACTTACCTGCCTTCCTTTTATCTCTCAATTCTGGATCCTTCACTGTTTCACCTTCCTCTCATTCCCTATCTTCTCCTACTTCTTTTATTCTCTCCCCTTCTGTTATACCCATAACTCTCTCTCACACCTACTCTCATTCACTTCTTAGGTCATTCCTTGTACATTCCACTTCTTTCATTATATCATCTCCCTCACTCTTTCTCCAAGCAACATATCTCGCTCAACATTTATCCTTCTGATCGACACAGTCTTCCAAAGCTACATCATCTTTCCAACCTACTGCACTCTCTAATTTTATATTTTACACATGTTTATCTTTCTTGCCCTTGATCATGCTACTTGTCTCTCTCAGTCAGCATTCACTTGTTTCTGATGTAACGCTGCTGAAGTCTGCTATGCTAATTTGAAGGTCACCAAGTTCTTCCCATTTTCTACATTTTAAGCAGACATGCATTCCCTTGTCTCTCAACTGGCACATTTCTAAATAAGACATAATTGTTTCCTGATAATAATAATAATAATAATTACTTAAATTAAGGGGATATTAAATCCCACATAGTTTTAAAACCGAATAAGAAACTCAAAGATTGGAATCAGAGAGTTTCTTGCCGAATATAGTAAACTATAAAGTATCGGCGACACTAGCGTTAGCCAATGCAAGTAATCCTAGTACGTAGTACAATGCCGGACGACTCGTTGCAAAGGTGGGGGAAGTTCAGATCGCTATTCTTAGGTATTTTCCATAATGTAAAAACACATTTCCTAGGAAATGTATGCTGTTATTACATTATGGAGGGAGGTCACTACCCAGACCGGTTTCGGCCTTTTTTGAGGCTTCGTCAGTGAGTAGCTAGACCTAATACCAAAGTGTATAGCGAAAAGAACTTATATACTCTGCGAACGAGTTTTCCAAACAGGTGCAACCATTAAGTTACTTAAGTATAAAGAGCTAATAAGCTTCATTTCGGCAATGAAAACATTACTTAAATTAAGGGGATATTAAATCCCACATAGTTTTAAAACCGAATAAGAAACTCAAAGATTGGAATCAGAGAGTTTGCCGAATATAGTAAACTATAAAGTATCGGCGACACTAGCGTTAGCCAATGCAAGTGATCCTAGTACATAGTACAATGCCGGACGACTCGGTAGTAACCTCCCTCCATAATGTAATAACAGCATACATTTCCTAGGAAATGTGTTTTTACATTATGGAAAATACCTAAGAATAGCGATCTGAACTTCCCCCACCTTTGCAACGAGTCGTCCGGCATTGTACTACGTACTAGGATCACTTGCATTGGCTAACGCTAGTGTCGCCGATACTTTATAGTTTACTATATTCGGCAAGAAACTCTCTGATTCCAATCTTTGAGTTTCTTATTCGGTTTTAAAACTATGTGGGATTTAATATCCCCTTAATTTAAGTAATGTTTTCATTGCCAAAATGAAGCTTATTAGCTCTTTATACTTAAATAATAATAATAATAATAATAATGGTTATTATTATTTCGTGACACCTCCAAGGAATCCACAGACTAATCAAGAGAGGGCATCCACTTTACAACTCCCCCCCCCTCTCCATCATCTATAACCAATGCTATCTCCTGCTCACCACCACTACTATTTTTTGTCTGCAAATTGCATGTGTCCTAAAGACCTATGTGGGATAAAAAAAACCCAAGTTTCTGGGAGAAAAAACCCTGCTACCTGCATATGATTAGCTAACTCACCTTCAATTGAAAAATTCCATATAAATATTCCTCCTGCCATGACAAGAATCGAACTTAGGTCTTTTCCAATCAAAGGGCGCAATGTACCATTGTTCTTCCAGTTGTGCTATGGAGGTGCTAAGCATGTGTGTATATATATATATATATACACAACTATTATTATTATTAAACTAATTAATGATAACACACACACACTTGTGACCTTACATATTTTATTATTAATAGAACAGTATTGTATTAAAAATGAGGATATTAGGAAAGAACTTCATTATTATTATTTTTATCCTAAGATCACATATTCATCCATGAGGGCTCTTTTGTCTTACACACAATTCATCATACTATGCGTTAAACACATTAAAATTCTCTGCAGACACTATTCTCTAATAGATTCCAATCATTCACAACTCTCCATGCAAAAAAACTGCTTCTCAATCTCTTGCCCACACTCTCTTTATACATCGTCGGGGGGGGGGGGATAACCTCCTGTTCTCTCCTAATCTCCCATCATTTTATGAAAAATATCTTCAATGTTAATCCTAACAACTCCTTACCAATTTATATGTCTCTATATCACCACCATATCACCCCTCTTCCTTCTATCCACTACACTCTGCAAATTGCACTGCCAACCTTTCTTCATATTCAACATTCCAGAGATCAGCAACTATTTTAGTTAATTACTGCTAGACCTTCTCCAACATCTCTTCATCCTTTTGAAAATCAGGTGACCAAAAAATCTTTTCACAGTAGTCCATGTATATATATTTCTTTCAGCCTTATGGTTGGTGGTGTAGCAATATGCTACTTTACTAGGGAATAATGATATGGAACAAGGTGGTTTTCTGTTGACTTCCTTGCCCTACAGTAAGTATTTTATGACTATAGACATGTGTTTTCAGACTGGTGTGCCTGTTTCGAGGAATGAAAAACCTGAGTTTCCAGGAGAAAAAATCCTTGGCATCTGTTGAGATCTGCTACCTCACCTTTAGTTGAAAAGACCTGATAAAAGTTCCTCGCATCATAGATGGGAATCAAACCCAGGTCTTTCGTACCAAAGTGCTTCATCTATACTGGCTGAGCTACGTAGGCTTAGTAGTCCATATGTGGCCTAATCAGGGCCTTATGCGGATCATGATCATTGTGGGTGATTAAAACCACCCATAATGATCACCCTTTTTCCCATTTGCTTGGCTAATTTGCTTTTACAATTTCTTGTCATTATTGTCACATTACCAGGTCTATAGCAATAACTAGCTGAATCGAATAACTTCCTGTTGTTACCATTCAGGTAAATATTAGCAGAGCTAATCCCAAATGGTATCATCACAGAATGGTAGACGAAAGATGAGGTAAACAAGTGTTGTTTGCCATGGTGGCAGGAAAAAGACCCAGAGGAAGACCAAGAAGTAGGTGAATTGATACTGCAAAAATGGGTTTTAAAGATAGAAGATTTAATAATGTTGTGGTCTTGACAGATAATAGGTTGAGTTGAAAAAAAAATTGTTGATTGGAAGTTAGTAATGGTGTAACTCTTTCATGTAGTACTATCATAATATTTTATACCCCCACCCCCACCCCCCCACCCCCAAGGATACGTGTCAGAAATTTGATGATGATGAATGATTAATATTATTATTAGCATAAGTGTCATTGATTTCCTTAGGGAAATCATTCCCCAAAAAAATCATTATGGAAATAGGAATTTTCAGTGGCACTTGTGATCTAATAAAATAAACAACTTTGTGTTTCAGTATTTATTATATAGCAGTAGGATTTAATTTGAAATGTTCTTTTATGTGTCTCTTAAAATTTATTTAAGATTCACTGTTGATTGTTGTTGTCATCATCCTGTATCAGGTTTGAAATTTGTCTTCTCTCCTCTGCTCTTTAATAGGGTATGGCAGCATGTCGATTGCATGGGTTTAAATCCAAATAATATACCTGATACCTATATGTGTGAAAAATGCATGCCACGGAAAGTAGATCGACAGAAGGCAAAGGCTCTTCAGTCAAGAAAAAAGGAAGAAATGGCAGGTAGAACTTTTTTTGCTCAAAATTATGTCTAAAATTATAAAATAATTTTTAAGATGCCTAGTTTAGGGAACATCAGTGGTGTAGCTAGAGCTTTTGCTGCCCGGGGCAATCCCTAAGTTTGCTGCCCCTCTCAATACAACAAAAATACTACAAAAAGTCAAAACAATGTATAGGGAAATAAATTAAACTGCTATGTTTATTTTTGAAGTAAAACTTTAATTGCAACATTCTAAAATGTTATATTTCTTGCTTTTCTGTTAGCAAAATCATCAATGACATTGGCGAAATCTATTTCGTGGTAATGCAGGTAATTCTATTATTATTACTATTATTACGGGCAACTCCAGGGAGTCATTGGACTCATCGAGGGAGGCCCCAAATCATATTCATCACAACTATTTGACATTCATACAGTATCTATCATACCTCGCCTTAAACTCATTCACTGTCACAGCATCCACCACAGACTCAGGGAGCGCATTCCACTCATTCACTACTCTAAAAGTAAAGAACCCAGCTCTAACACCTTTACTAACTACACTTTTGCCCAGTTTCCATGGATGTCCCCTAGTCCTCCCAAAACCAGCCCTGTTCTCAAAAATATCTTCTGAATTAATTTTATAGAAACCCTTCAGTAATTTGAATGTCTCAATCATATCTCCCCTCCTCCGCCTATCAACCAATTTTTGCAACCCACAAATCCTCAACCTGTTCTCATACGGTTCATTCCACAGACCTGCTATCATCTTGGTCACTCGCCTCTGGATCCTCTCCACCTCCTCCCCATCAAGAAGAAACCTAGGTGACCAAATCTGAGCACAGTAGTCTAGATGGGGTCTTATCAAGGCTCGATACAGAGGAACAATAACCTGCTTGTCTCTGCTTGTCATCGTATTCTTCAGCAACCAAGTGATTTGATGAGCTGTTTTGGTCACTTTTGCAATGTGTCCCCTAAATTTCAATTCCTTATCTACCAACACTCCTAAATCTCGTGCCTCATCAATTTCCTGGAGCACGGTTCCACCAATGCAGTAAACTGCCGCCAATCTTTTCACCCCATTTCACCCCTTTCACCCCAAAATTCTTAATCAATTTTATTTAGAAAAACTCCTCTCACAACTAGCAACACCTATAGTTGTGAGATTGTGATATAGCAATTGTGAGGAAAATTTGCAGCAGTATTACAATATTTGGAACTGAGTTCTCGAGTCTGTATTTTAGAATTAACTGTAAAAGTTCAAAAAAGGTTCAAAGTGTCACCCGGGGCAGACCGCCCCCTCTAGCTACGCCACTGGGGAATATACATTTTTCTATATTTATTATTCATTTGAACATTAGAAGTATATCATCCAGGTGGTGACTTTGCAGGAATGGAAGAACCAACAGCTTATACTGGAATTGTTATGAATGAAGTAGAGGTAACTAGTCTATTACAGAACCTCAATGTCAATACATCCGTGGGGTTGGATGGTATACCAGCTCGTGTCGTACGTGAAGCGGCCAAAGAATTGTCAGTGCCCTTGACCATTTTGTTTAATTTGAGCCTCAGGACTGGGTCAGTCCCAAGGGGGTGGAAAGAGGGGAAAATAGTTCCACTGCACGAAGGTGGTTCCAAGGCTGCTGTTGAAAATTACCGGCCAATCAGCATAACAGGAATCATTATCAAGGTCTTACAGAAAATAGTCAAGAGGAAAATACAAGATTGGATAGAAGAAAATGGGATACTGTATCGGGGACAGCATGGTTTTGTGAAGGGTAGGTTATGCCTCAGTAACTTGCTCACGTATTATAACACAGTGACGGCTGAACTGGATAAGGGTAATGGGTTTACAGTGATTCTACTGGACCTTGCTAAGGCCTTTGACAGGATACCACATGGAATTCTAATCAGTAAATTGCAGCATATGGGAATGGACATAGGGTTGGTGAGATGGATAGGAGGGTGGTTGACGGAGAGATATCAGAGAGTGGTTTACTCAGGAGGAGAGTCCACAAGACGGCCTGTGACTAGTGGTGTGCCACAAGGATCTGTTCTTGGACCACTGCTGTTTAATTTGTTCATAAATGATATAGGAAAGGATCTGAGAGGAACAGTTCATTTGTTTGCGGATGATGCGAAGTTGGGTAGGGCAATAGTGAATGCAGATGACGTCAAAATTTTGCAGGATGATTTGGATAGATTGGAGTTCTGGGCTAAGGAGAATGGATGTCAATTTAATGTGGCAAAATGTAAGGTTATGCATTTTGGGGTGAAAAGATTGGCGGCAGTTTACTGCATTGGTGGAACCGTGCTCCAGGAAATTGATGAGGCATGAGATTTAGGAGTGTTGGTGGATAAGGAATTGAAATTTAGGGGACACATTGCAAAAGTGGCCAAATCAGCTCATCAAATCACTTGGTTGCTGAAGAATACGTTGACAAGCAGGTTATTGTTCCTCTGTATCGAGCCTTGATAAGACCCCATCTCGACTAGTGTGCTCAGATTTGGTCACCTAGGTTTCTTCTTGATGGGGAGGAGGTGGAGAGGATCCAGAGGCGAGTGACCAAGATGATACCAGGTCTGTGGAATGAACCGTATGAGAACAGGTTGAGGATTTGTGGGTTGCAAAAATTGGTTGATAGGCGAAGGAGGGGAGATATGATTGAGACATTCAAATTACTGAAGGGTTTCTATAAAATTAATTCAGAAGATATTTTTGAGAACAGGGCTGGTTGTGGGAGGACTAGGGGACATCCATGGAAACTGGGCAAAAGTGTGGTTAGTAAAGGTGTTAGAGCTGGGTTCTTTACTTTTAGAGTAGTGAATGAGTGGAATGCGCTCCCTGAGTCTGTGGTGGATGCTGTGACAGTGAATGAGTTTAAGGCGAGGTATGATAGATACTGTATGAATGTAGAATAGTTGTGATGAATATGATTTGGGGCCTCCCTCGATGAGTCTAATGACTCCCTGGAGTTGCCCGTAATAATAGTAATAATAACATTGTAGCTTATGTGGTGACTTCTCAAATGTGAAAATTAGTTATTCTTAAAAAAATATACAGTGGAACCTTGGTTGTCGAACGCCTCTGTTCTCGAACAGTTCGGTTCAGGAACGTATTTTCCAAACAAAAAATGCCGCAGTTTCTGAACAGAATTTCGGTTTCCGAACAGGCAAACGGCAATCACATGCTCCGCATGCTGATCCGTAAGGCATGAACGCGTTAGTTATGCGGCAGCCTTCGTTCAGTGCAAACACCTGCTCAAATTTGCAGTGAGTTTTCTTGATTTTCTTTTTTTTTTCCATAAATTATTATTAATTAAGCCACCATGGGGCTGCAGAAGAATAGTGATAGCAGCAATGCGAAAAGAAAAGTTGTTAGAACCACGATAGAGATGAAAAAAGAAATCATGTCCAAACATGAAAATGGCATTCATGTCTCGAATCTTGCTATGCAGTTCGGTATGGCAAAATCAACGATATGTACAATACTCAAAAATAAAGAGACGATCAAGAGAGCTGATGTTGCAAGAGGAGTGAAAGTTCTTACTAAACAAAGATCGCAGACAATTGAGGAAGTGGAAAAATTGTTGCTGATTTGGATAAACGAGGAACAGTTAGCTGGTGATGGCGTTTCTGAGGCTATAATTTGTGAAAAAGCGAGGTGATTACATGATGATCTGTTAAAGAAAAACCCTGGTACGGATGCTGATACTGATGTGTTCAAAGCTATTATAGGGTGGTTCGAAAAATTTAAGAGGAGAAGTGGCATACATAGTGTGGTTAGGCATGGGGAGGCTGCGAATTTGAACTGAGAAGCTGCTGAGAAATATGTGCAAGAATTTAGTGACTATGTAAAAGCTGAGGGTTTTCTTACCCAACAAGTGTTCAACTGTGATGAAACCAGTCTATTTTGGAAAAAAATGCCAAAGAGGACCTACATCACTCAGGAGGAAAACACATTGCCAGGACACAAGCCAATAAAGGACAGGCTGACTCTTTTGCTATGTGGGGACTTCAAGGTCAAGCCATTGCTTGTGTACCACTCTGAGAATCCCAGGGTGTTTAAGAAAAATAACGTGATGAAAAGTAAATTGCCTGTTATGTGGAGTGCTAATAGTAGGGCTTGGGTAACCAGGCAATTGTTTATTGAGTGGATCCATGAAGTCCCTTTGCCCCAAGTGTGAGAAAATACCTTCAAGAAAAAAATTTGCCAATTAGATGCCTTCTTGTGATGGACAATGCTCCTGCTCACCCTCCAGGCTTGGAGGACGAGTTAGTGGAGGAGTCTGATTTTATCACAGTGAAGTTCCTGCCCTCTAACACAACTCTAATTCAGCCCATGGACCAGCAGTTCATTTCGAACTTTAAGAAACTCTACACCAAAGCACTGTTTCAAAGGTGTTTTGAAGTGACCTCTGACACAGAATTAACACTCAGAGAATTCTGGGAAAATCATTTCAATATCTTCCATTGCTTAAGTATCCTTGACAAAGCCTGGGTGCAAGTGACTTACAGGACGATGAACTCAGCCTGGAGGAAATTGTGGCTAGACTGTGTAGCAGACAGAGACATTGAGGCTGAACATGTTGCTCTTGTTGATGATATTGTGTTTCTGGGCAAAAGCATGGGCTTGGAAGTTGACAATGCTGATGTGGAGGAGTTAGTGTAGGATCACAGGAATGAGCTCACCACAGAAGAACTGGAACACCTTCAGAAGGAGCAGCAAAAGACAGAGTGGAGGAAATGTCTTCAAACACAAAGGAAGGGATTGAGGATGTACTTAGTTCTTTGATCAAAGAAATGTGTGTGAAATGGGATGAGGTGATATCTTGCCACAATACTTTGTGGCAAGATATCACCTTCCAAAGCTATAGCAAACAATATCAAAAACCATTTCAATGACTTTTAAAACACAAACAAAAACAAATGTCATTGGACAGGTTTTTGGTGAGACAGAGGCCCAGTGTGTTCTCAAGCAGAGTCGAGTGGTGCCAAGAGACAGAAAAGAGAAAGAGAAAAAACCCCAGAAGGACAGTAACCTGATGTTTTTATGGAAGGGGATTTCCCCTTACTCACCTCCTTACACTTACAGCATCAACTCTCCTCCATATGTATAGTTAAAGTGAAGTTAAATTTTCGCTTTTATTTTATCTATTTATTGTGTTTATTCTTTTTATGTAAGATTTTATGCGTTTTTATTATGTTTGTATACGATCTTATGCATGAAGTACTGTTATAAAGGTTTAAATAAACAATCATCTGGGATTCAGGAACGGATTAATCCATTTTACATTAATTGTCATGGGAAAATGGTTTCAGTTTTCGAACAATTCAGTTTCTGAACAGCCTTCAGAATTAAGGTCGACAACCCAGGTTACACTGTATATATATATTTTAGGCATTTTATTATAGTATTGAAAATCAGTATTTCTGATATTTTTATGCACACTTGTACATGAAGATATGAATTGCCTAGTTATATTAAGGTGATTAGATAATTCATTTTTTGAGAAAATTAACTTTAATGTACATTATCATTATTATTGTTTTTAACGTGGATCCCACCAAACAAAGGTTGTAAACCTATAATTTTATTGTGAGTGGACTGAGGGTTATAAGAATTTTACATAATCATTTTTCTTATATGTGTTTTTGTTATGATAAAGTAATAATACATACATATATATATATATGTGTGTGTGTGTGTGTGTATTAGGGTTAGCAAGTAATTTTATAAACTTGGTTATTTAACTCCTAATTCCAAGTATGCAAACAATTAAGTTTGCATCTGAAACATAGTTCAAGTCTAAAGATGGTACAACACCAGGGCAACTCATTGTAAAGGTGAGTAAAGCTCTGATCACTATTCTTGGTATTTTCCCATAATGTAAAGCACATCTCACTAAAAGATGTATACTGCAATACATTATGGGTGGGGTCACTACCCAGACCGGTTTCAACCTTTTTTGAGGTCTCCTCAGTGAGTAGCTAGACCCTAAATACCAAGGTTTTAGTAATACAGAGCCTTATCAACTTTACCTATAGAAGTTGCTGCAAGGTATTTTTATTTTTAATAAGAATCTCTGGAGGAGATATAGATGTAATTAATTTTTTAACTTGGGGATACTGTATATTAGGGTTACCAAGTAATTTAATAAGCTTGGTTATTTAACTCCTAATCCCAAGTATGGGATTAGGAGTTAAATAACCAAGTTAAATAACTACTAATCCCAAGTATACAAA
Source organism: Typopeltis vanoorti (assembly GCF_054136105.1). NCBI lineage: Eukaryota > Metazoa > Arthropoda > Arachnida > Uropygi > Thelyphonidae > Typopeltis > Typopeltis vanoorti. Next base: position 1,912,599 of record NC_143549.1, on the reverse strand, counting down.
CAACTAAGTTTGCACCTGAAACATAGTTCAAGTCTAAAGATGGTACAACACCAGGGCAACTCATTGTAAAGGTGGGTAAAGCTCTGATCACTCTTCTTAGTATTTTCCCATAATGTAAAGCACATCTCACTAAAAGATGTGTACTGCAATACATTATGGGTGGGGTCACTACCCAGACCGGTTTCAACCTTTTTTTGAGGTTTCCTCAGTGAATAGCTAGACCCTAAATACCAAGGTTTTAGTAATACAGAGCCTTATCAACTTCACCTATAGAAGTTGTTGCAAGGTGTTTTTATTTTTATTTTTAATAAGAATCTCTGGAGGAGATATAGATGTAATTAATTTTTTAACTTGGGGATACTGTATATTAGGGTTACCAAGTAATTTTATAAGCTTGGTTATTTAACTCCTAATCCCAAGTATACAAACAACTAAATTTGCACCTGAAATATAGTTCAAGTCTAAAGATGGTACAACACCAGGGCAACTCATTGTAAAGGTGTAATTACATTGTAATTACATCTATATCTCCTCCAGAGATTCTTATTAAAAATAAAAATAAAAACACCTTGCAGCAACTTCTATAGGTAAAGTTGATAAGGCTCTGTATTACTAAAACCTTGTTTACTGAGGAGACCTCAAAAAAGGTTGAAACCAGTCTGGGTAGTGACCCCACCCATAATGTATTGCAGTATACATCTTTTAGTGAGATGTGCTTTACATTATGGGAAAATACTAAGAATAGTGATCAGAACTTTACCCACCTTTACAATGATTGCCCTGGTGTTGTACCATCTTTAGACTTGAACTATGTTTGAGGCGCAAACTTAATTGTTTGCATTCTTGTGATTAGGAGTTAAATAACCAAGCTTATAAAATTACTTGGTAACCCTAATATACAGTATCCCCAAGTTAAAAATTTAATTACATCTATATCTCCTCCAGAGATTCTTATTAAAAATAAAAATAACAACACCTTGCAGCAACTTCTATAGGTAAAGTTGATAAGGCTCTGTATTACTAAAACCTTGTTTACTGAGGAGACCTCAAAAAACGTTGAAACTGGTCTGGGTAGTGACTCCACCCATAATGTATTGCAGTATACATCTTTTAGTGAGATGTGCTTTACATTATGGGAAAATACTAAGAATAGTGATCAGAATAGTGAACTTTAACCACCTTTATTATGAGTTGCCCTGGTGTTGTACCATCTTTACACTTGAACTATGTTTCAAGCGCAAACTTAATTGTTTGCATACTTGGAATTAGGAGTTAAATAACCAAGCTTATAAAATTACTTGGTAACCCTAATATACAGTATCCCCAAGTTAAAAAATTAATTGCATATATGTATATATATATGTTAAAGATACCAAGCTATTTTATATATATATATAAATATAAACTTGGTTTTAATCCATTTCCCAAGTAAGCAAACAGACAAGTAAGTCAAGTTTGCATCTACAAGTAGTGCAAGTCTGGGTCACTCTGCACGTAGTGCAAGTCTTAGGCAACCTGTGGTAAAGGTGGAATAAGCTCTGATCACTTTTCTTAGTATTTACCCTTAATGCAAAGCACATCTCCTTGAGGAGATATATGATGCTATGCATTAAAGGCAAGGGGCCCCCTACCCAGACTGGTTTTGACCTTTATTGAGGTCTCATCAGTGGGAGCCACACTTAGAAATACCAAAGTTTAAGCAATACAGAGCTTATAAATATTTTACTAAAAAATTTATATATATATATATATATATATATATTGTGTGTATATATATATATATATTGTAATGTTTTGTAATCCTAAGATAATAAAATTAAAATATTGTATGTATTTTATATATTAATTTATATTGTTTATAGTATAGCTTCTATACTGTGCATTATTGCAGTGTGCGAGAATTGTAGTAACAACAGCCATTGAGTCACTTGAGGTTTTGCTTTGAATCTCAGTTTGAATAACATGCACGTCAGTTGTTGTTTTCAGAACAGCTGTTGCTGGATAATGGGAATGCTAAAAAATGGGTAGACAAGCAAAGAAAGAGTGCCAGAAAGATGTAATAAACTACTGAGTTAAATTCTCAGAAGCTTTTATTTTCATCTTTACCTTCTCCATGGAGAAGCTGTGATGTAATTCAAGGAGCAATATGGAATGCATTAAAGTTCCTTTTATTGGAAGTGCATTTGGAATTGCCCAGTTAAATACAGTTTTATTACTAGAGCAACTTTTCTTCACGTCTACTTCAGCAAAAAAAAAAAAAAAATTAAGTAAGAAAGATGGATAGATAGATAGATGCATTAAGGAAACCTCTCATAGAAGAAATATATGAGTATATTATCAAGTGTGATATTTAACTTTTATTATATTCTAAAGAATTTTAGAAAAAAAACAAAATGAACGTAAGAGGACAAACAGTAAAATAAATTCCACAAAGGAAGCTCTCATGTGGCCAACTGAAACTACAGTATCTTCAGTTGAATACTGTGTTCAGTTTTATATATATATATATATATATATATATATATATTTAGAATTAATAATTATACTGACTAGAATCTGAGGAGTATAATAAAAAACTTTAATGAATCACAACTAGTTTCATCGGAGTTCCGACTTCTTCAGGTTCAGGTGAGTAAGAAATAACTAAAAACTTACAAAAACTAATATGGTAAAAAAATGGGCTTTTCAGTTTAACACAAAAGAGTTAGAAGAATAGCAACAGTCATATTTGAATTAGAGACCGCGTGGCATTATTAGCGTGAGTTGATGTTGAGTCATAGCTGATTTTAGAGCGCCAGTATTGGATTACTGCGCTATAGGAATCAGGCAAACTGTAACTTAGATTGCTGTTCATGTGTGAAGGGTCCAGGACTATTTCTTTAGACTCTACAATGCGTCTTTAAGTCTCATCATTGCATATATACAAATTGGTCGTGTGATCCCAATCGATTTGGTGTTGACGCTCTTCAAGATTAGAGTTGGCGGAGAAAAGAACATGACTGGATTGGGTGCTCGCTCGGGTTCTTTTAATAATGCCATGCGGCCTCTAATCCAAATATGACTGTTACCATTCTTCTAACTCTTTTGTGTTAAACTGAAAAGCCCATTTTTTTACCGTATTAGTTTTTGTAAGTTTTTAGTTATTTCTTACTCACCTGAAGAAGTCGGAACTCCGATGAAACTAGTTGTGATTCATTAAACTTTTTTTTTATTATACTCCTCGGGTTCTAGTCAGTATAATTATTAATTCTAAATGTATACATCCCGAGTCAACTCTAGTAACAACACACACACACACACACACACACACACACACACACACACACACACACACACACACACACACACACATAAATATGATGTTATCTCTCATAAAATTGTATTTTAATGTGAGTCAGTGACTGAAAGATTTTCATTAAGCTCATTTTAAGTAATTTTAGAATGTTTTATTATATAATTAAGTTACATATATGGAATTTACTAATGGTAATTCTGTAGAGAATATGAAATATTAGATCTCTTTAGAGAAACAAAGAGAATTAATATAGAGAATTGTATTTATTGTATATATTTATCAGTGGCATAGCGTGCTCATTTTGGTTGAGGGTGCTGTCATGGCTTATGCAACCTGCCCTAAAAAAATTCATGTCAGTTTGACTGCATCATTGCATTTTTATTGATGTATGAAAGTTTTAAGAGTTTATAGCACATCGTGATCATCTTAATTGGTCTAATACAATTAATTGTAGGATAACTTTGAATACTTTAATTTATCAATTAATTGTAACCAAATCTCTGCAGAGTGGGGTACAATGTTTATTTTAAGATACTATATATTAGAAAACAATAATGAAGGAGAAAGCTATATTTGATTAATATATTTGAATTACTCAAAGGTCTAAAATTTGGAAGAGGATGACGAGGCTTACCTCCTTCGACTACAATAATGTTTCCCATTGTAAATACAGGCAAAAAAGTTATAAATTTATCGAAAATTATATATTAAAAACTTGTCTATATTACATATAAAAACTACGCACACAAAACAGATGAAACTCATAAAACAAAAACTACAATTCCCGACAAACGACAGTGTTCAATTGGATCGGTTGACACAATAACCAATCACAGCTTCCAGGTGCTAGAGGAGCTCAAATCTCATCCTGCCTCGCCTTTTGTATGGTTTAAAACTACTAGAACGTTAAGAATTTGACCTCCTGTGCCATCTGTACAATTTTCAAAGGGCTCAAAGGTGGATGTATTTTGAACGCACACCTGTGGTATTGACATGAATATGATGCGATGTTTACGTGTCGAAAAGTGCCCTCTTCATAAAACATTTAGTATACGTGTTTAATTTTAGAAATCACGTGGAGCCAGGTAACAATTAGGGGAATCTTTAACAGGAATAAATGCAAAAATATAACATCAGTGATATTGCTATTCGGTGGATGAGCACCACACACCTGAAATATTCTCCCCTGATATTTATGTGTCTACAGTAAATATGTTGTGTTTATATGTTAGAGCCTCATTCTTTAGAATTCAAAACATGCTGATTTTGAAGCGGCAATGCACCATCATGGATACGAATATAAAATATTCTAATCAACTAAAATAAACTTATATATAATACTTTGTTATATTACTCTATGACTGACTCTAACTAAAAGGTTGGATATATAGTGAAGGTGGAAAATAACATAAATGGCACAGTCAACTGATAATATAACAAACTGACACAATCAACATTTCAAACATAACAGGGTTGAGAGAGAGATCAACTATTAAGTGAATAGCTCTGTTCTGGATACAGTCAAACCACTCTTGAAATACTTCACTCGAGGCATTTGGAGAGAGAGAGAGAGAGAGGTTTTAGGTGCACCAACATAAATCTGAAAATAGCATTCTCGTTTGGGTGAATTTTAAATTTATAAAGTTAGTAGTGGAACTCATCATGTCATCTTCCTTATACCCTCTTTTACCTTGCAGTGTCGAGGATCCATTGATCATCGGACCTCACTCCGTTTACAGGATAAGGTGGTCAGCCTTATGCACCGGTTTATCCTTTGGCCTGTAGTGTTGAGTTCTCAAGGCCAGTTTGCCTGCTTTTGCGGGATGAAAAACCCCAGAATAAACTGGGGAAAAAAACCCTACTATCCACGCCCAAGACCGGCTAACTTGGTTATGGCTGAGGAAGATCCTTCAGCTCCTCACGTCACCGACGGGAATCGAACCTAGGACACTCCTTCCCCAGGCATATGGTTGCGAAGTGCATAGCCACTAGGCTAACCGCGTGGACCTTGTGCTGTGTGTAGTGGAACTGAACAGAAGTATTATTTATTTAGTATGAAAAAGAGTACAAATCCTAGAACACATCCAAACTCAACATCAGCAAAGTTCAAGTTAGGTACTATCAACATAAGAAGGATAAATGAAAATGAAATGGAACTAGCAGAAGAATTGGATAGGCACTAGATCAATGTAATAGGTATGACTAAAACAAAGAAGCCAAAAACTTGTGAGATCTTTCTGAGTAATCTATACAAAAGGTTCTATTCAAGTAATAACAATAAGGGTAAAGAATGACAAGCTATAGTATTCAACACTAACCATGAGGATAATCTTCTTGAATAGCAGGCAATATCAAGTAGTGTGATATGGACAAATATCAGAATGGAAAACTGGACAAGGAGAGTTATTTGTGCTTATGGTCCCACAGAAGGTTTTACTAAGGAAGAAATGGAGGATAACACAATATTTTAAAATAAAAATCTGCAGTGTTCTTGAAATTTACGTAAAGAAGCTGTGAGCAAGAGGATGAGGAGTAGTTTCTTTGCATGGAGGGTGGTTGAACTGTGAATGCATTGCCTGATAGAATTGTGAGAGCACGAAACTGTCAATGAGTTCAAGGAGTAGTATGATAGACGTTGTGTTTCCTTGGATGAGCTTCCCGCAGTGAGCCTTTTGACTTTATGGAGGTCTGAATCATCATAATAATAATAATAAAAATCTGCACATCTTTTCACATGGTGAGAAGATGCAGCAGAAATAAGAAAAGTCTCATTCTCTATATTATATTTGATAGCGATGTTTTTCCCGGTCCAGGATAAAAGAGTATTCAGAGGATTTGAAATAGGAAGTGATCATTATTTAGTTTTGAGCAGGATAAAATTGAATTTCATATTGAAAAGAAGACTGTGTAAGAAAGTTTTAAAACAAATCAAAGTTAAGCAGCTTTTAGAGGTGTACTATAGACAAACATTATTCAAGAAAAAAGAAATGAAAGAGTTGAAAACAATAAACAAACCAAACTGTGATGATTTATTGGCAAACTCTGCAGCCAACATCATTGATTGACTCAGAGAGGCATGTGGTGAAGTTGTTTGTAAGGATAGAAAAATCAGAACTCCAGGGTGCACTCAAGAACTTAAAAAGGCAGTCAAGGAAAAGAAGAAAGTGTATTGTGAGTTCCTGGCAAGTAGGTCAGCTTGTTCTTAGAGAATACAGCAAAAGATATAAGAATGTGGAGCACTTTGTAAAACTAGCTAAATAAAAGGCATGAGACGATATTTATAAGAACATAAAAAAATAAACATCAGGAAGGTGGCAAAATATTCTGGAGACTATTTTAAACATTTAGAAATGGAGGAAAGAATACTGTAAAAGGAATCTGGGATGATGAAAGTTATATTAAAAGTGAAGATAAAGATATTCTAGATGTTTGGAGTAATTACTTTAAAAGACTGCTAAATGAAGGTATGTCAGTATGCTGGTAGAAAATTCACAACAAGAATGCAATCAGGAATACATATATTATTATTATTATTACGGGCAACTCCAAGGAGTCCTTAGACTCATCGAGGACATATACATACTTGAAATCAACAAACACCGGAAATATGGAAAGGCAGCTGGATTAGATGAAATTTGACTAGAAATACTCAAATATGGAGGCATTAAAGTTTTACAGTGACTGCATTGCATAATGCTGAAGGCTTGATCATAAGGTCTAATTCCAGATGATTGGAGTAGAGCTCTCATATTACCAACCTATAAAAAGGGAAATAAAACTGAATGTGAGAATTAATAGATATTTCCTTACTGAGTGTTCCCAGAGCTAAGAAAAATTGTGGAAGGGAAGTTTCATGAAAAACAAGCTGGATTCAGCACAAATAGAGGTTGTCAGGATTGGATTTTAACTTTAAGACAAATTTTCAAAAAAAAAGAAAGAAATGAGCTAGGCTGAGGAATTAGATAAGTACCAGATCGATATAATAGCGGTGACTAAAATGAAAACAGACAAAAACTGATGATATCTTTCTGAGCAATAAATACAAAATGTTATATTCAGGCAATGACAATAAAGGAGTAGCCATAGTATTCAACACCAAATACGAGTCTAATCTTCTTGAATGGCAGACAATTTCAAGTAGAATGATGTGGGCAAATATCAGAATGGAGAACTGGACAATGAGACTTATTTGTGCCTATGGTCCCACAAAAGGTTCTACTAAGGTAGAAGTGGAGGAAGTTTTTAAAGCTTTAGAGAAAGCAACTGACACAATGAAAAATGAAAATTTGGTCCTTGTTGGGGGTCTAAATAGCAGAGTAAGAAATGATTGTCAGACATTCGAAAATATTTTGGGAAAATTTGGAGAAAAGAGCAAAGCTAATAATACTGGCAAATACCTGTTGGATTTCTACTCAGGACATGGACTGGTTATTACTAACATAATGTTCCATGTGCACAAATTCACATGGAGAGAAGAGGCAAGTAATAAGAAAAGTCTCATTGACTATTATTATTATTATTATTATTACGGGTATCTCCATGAAGTCAGTAGACTCTTCCCAGGAGACCCAAACCATCAAAACAATATCTATCATACCTCTTCTTGAATTCATTTACAGACAGAGAACTGACAAATGAGTCAGGCAATGCATTCCATTCATTCACCATCCTCCAGGCAAAAAATCTAGTTCTCATACCCTTGTTAACCACACTTTTCCTTAATTTCCAGGGATGACCTCTTGTTCTTCCATCACTATCACACAGCTGAAATATTTCCCCTGCATCAATCTTATAAAATCCTTTTAGAAATTTAAATGTTTCTATCGTATCCCCTCTTCTCTGCCTATCAACCAACCTCTGCAATCCACAAGCTCTCAGTTTATCAATGTAGGGAGCATTTTTTGCATCACTCACCAACTTAGTCACTTTCCTCTGAATCCTCTCCACAACCTCCTCATCTCCAAGGAATCCATGTGACCAGACTTGAGCGCAGTAATCCAAATGTGGAAGTATCAATGCCTTATAAAGGAGAATAATAACCTCTTTATCCCTGGATGTTAGTGTGTTCGTCAGTAACCAAGTAATGCTATGTGCAATCTTCGACAGCTTAGCAATGTGTCCTCTAAACTTCATCTCCCTATCCATCAACATCCTAAAGTCCCTATCCTTATCCATCTCTTGGAATACCATTCCATCAATGTAGTACACAGCTGGTAATCTTTTAATCCCAAAATGCATAACTTTACACTTTTCCACATTGAACTGACATCCATTACTTTTTGCCCATTTTGTCAGCTTATTTAAATCATCCTGCAAACTCTCAACATCAGCTTGATTTTTTATTGTGCTACCCAACTTTGCATCATCAGCAAACAACTGAATATCTCTCTTCAAGCCATTTCCTGTATCATTTATGCACAAATTAAACAATAACGGCCCAAGCACAGAGCCCTGAGGCACACCACTGATCAAATACCTCATCCTGAACTCTGCTTCTCCATACACCACTTTCTGGTATCTCTCCCTGAGTCATTCTCTTATCCATATCACCAGTTTACTATCCATCCGCATCTGCTCCAATTTGCATAACAGTATTCCATGGGGTATCTTTTAAAAAGCCTTAACAAAATCCAGAAGTACCACTGTGTAGCCATTTCCTTTGTCCAACTCAGACGTCATTTTATTATAAAAAGTTAATAAATTGCTAAGGCAGAATATCGATCTTTAACAAAACCATGTTGGCCCTGTAGAATATCATATTCTGATTCACTCATTTTTGAATTCTGTCTTTATCCAACTTTTCCAATACTTTTCTTGAGTGTACTGATCACCTTGATACCATCAGTCACCACTCCTGAGATGGTGATCGGTCTGTAATTAACTACTGCAGTCTTTGAGCCACCTTTATGGAAAGGAACTACTTTGCCTTCCTTCCACTCCCTAGGGACTATACCAGAGTTCAAACTTAAGTTAAATAACCAAGTAAGAGGCGTTGACAATTCCTTTGCACATTCACGCAACACCCGAGCTGATATTCCATCTAAACCTACAGCAGCGTTAGCATTTAAATTCTACAGTATACTAAGTACCCCTGATTCAATAACTTCAATTCTCACATCAGTTATTGCTACAGGTACAGAGATATCCTCACTTGGGTGATAGACTTTTGAAAAGTCGTCACTCAGTAACTTGACTATTACATATGATTTGGTCACCTTGATACCATCAGCACCCACTGAGGTTATCCTTCCAAAGTCATTCTTCCTTTTACTTGCCACATAGCGGAAGAACTCTTTGGGATTACCCTTGATCTCCTTGGCTAAGGTCTTCTCATAATCTGATTCAGCTTTTCTTACTATGCTGGTAACCTTTCTATCCTGAGCTTGGTATTGCCCATGAGTGTGCTGATCACTTTTCTTCTTCTAAATTCTCCATAACATTTTCCTTTTTTTTTTTTCAGATGAAGTGTGATACTACTTCTCATCCATCTAACGCCTACCTTGTTTATCTTCCTGACCATGGGAATACATTCTGATATTGCCTCCCTCAGATACCTGCTGATGATATCCCATGTACTGCTAACATATTTTCCCTGCAATATTTTCTGTCATGCGACAGCTGTAAGCTTTCTCTAAAGTTTGTTATAATTACCTAACCTGTAGTGCTGTATATATCCTTTCTTAAGAGAGAAATCCACATTTGCAACCTCCCAAGTCAATACTCTCTCACCAATTGGAGGTAACGAAGACACCTTACTTATGCATATGTCGTCTGAACCTACCCTCTCAAACCACGAGTCCCTTCACTTATGGGCTGTTTCAAGTAATTATCTCTTAAGAAGGTCTATGAATTCCATTTCCTTTTTGCCACGTGATATTTCCTTCTTCCAATTGATATCACCATAATTAAATCCCCCACAATAATCACTAACCCTTCAATCATTACACCAATTTGCTGATACATGAATTCAATATTACCCCCCCCCCCATACCCCCTGGACTATAGCAGCAACCAACTGTATATTTGGTTGCGGTGGTCACTATCTCACGCCAGACTGCCTCAAATGAACTATCATTCACATGTCTATCCTCTTGATATGCTACTTTCTTTGGCTTCAACTCATCAGCTATCATCAACAGTACTCCTCCCCCTCTCTATCTTCTCTATCCTCTATGAAAATACTGAACCCATCATATTCAATTCCAGTAACCACATCTTCTGCTGACAACCAAGCAGTGCCAAAATCTCGATGCTTGCTATGCTTGCTGCACAAGCTTATTAATTGAGAAAGAAGTAATATTTATTTGTTAATAAATGCATGCATTTATAAGCATTCCATTTAGGATTTCATTTTTGTAGACAGAAGACGTTTTAAGCTTACACGGCAATAATTGAGCTTTGAGTTGTGTATCGAAGTCCGATGCTAGTCAAGTTACCTTGCCTTGCTTGGTTGTGGGAGCATCCAGGTCCTCGCTTCAGCACTGTGATTTCATGCACGTGCATTGCCGTTTCTGCTCGTTCCACATCATCTCCCTGTTGCTTAAACATGGGCCATACGCAGTCAAAGTAGCTCTAGCCAGTGAGCTTTAGCCAGCCTTTACAAGTGTGCACTTTGCTTGGGAAAATTAAGTTACAACCAACTTTTTATGATGATGTTATTGACCAATTCATAAAAAAGAACTGTAGGGTAGAATTTGTATTCTAGTAGCTAAATTGAAAAGATAGAATATCATTTGTAAAATAAATGTTGTATTTGTATGATTAACTGTGCATAAATTTCTAAATACAGGTAACCATCGTATAAGGTGAGGAGTGGTTTCTTTGCATGGAGGGTGGTGGTTGAACCGTGGAATGCATTGCCTGATGGAGTGGTGAGAGCGAGAACGGTCAATGAGTTTAAGGAGTGGTATGATAGACTTTGTGTTTCTTAGGGGGGATCTTCCCTCGATGTGTCTTGACAGACTTTATGTTCTTAGGAAGGACCTCCCATGATGAGTCTTTCGACTCCATGGAGGCCTGAATAATAATTATTATTATTATTATTATTATTATTATTGTTCCGGGAAACTCCAAGGAGTCGACAGACTCATCGAGGGAGGCCCTAACATCATGTCAAGAACAACTATTCAACATTCACACAGTATCTATTATACCTTGCCTTGAACTCATTCACGGTCGTAGCACCCACAACAGACTCTGGAAGCTTATTCCACTCATTTACCACTCTCCAAGTAAAGAACCTAGCTCTAACACCCTTGTCACCCACGCTCTTGCGGTTTCGATGTAACACAGTCTACAAATTATCGTAGCCCTTTATCTTTTAATATTTTTTTCACTGTGCGACTTAAAATTCAAATTTTATCTTCATTAAATTTGTGTCTGCCTGTATCCCACATGTAATTATAAGTAGCGAATTTATATAAGGGGAAATACCCTTTAGCATGCATGTATCTCAATTGTTTTCCATATAAAATGTTTATTGTTGAAAATTGTCCTCGTTTCTGCCAGGAAAGTACATTAAAAATCATAAGTGTGTTCATCTCAAGCTGAGCACTTTATTTTCTGGTGAGTTACATGCAATATGTTATGCTTGCTTTTATAGTAATGACCACAAACTGCAAAGAAAGGGAAAAACCAACATTGAAAACAAAATTAATTTCTCTTGAAGAAAAAAATTCAAAATCTTGGATCGGTTGAAAAATAGAGAAAAACCAGGAGTTTTTGCAGGGACCTTGAATTTAAATGAATCAATAATTCGAACAATCAAACATAAAATGAACATAAAATCCGAGAAAGTGTTTATTGCTGGGTCAACGATAAGTGCAAAGCACGTTGCTCGTAATGCAATATTCTAATGGAAATATAGAAAAATCTCTAATGATTTCGATAGAAGATTGTACCGCAAAAGAAAATTCCTATGGATGGAAATCTTATTAATCAAAAAGCTCTGAAAGTTATAAACATTTATAGTGCAGACCAGGTGTTCAGTGCGGATGAATCTGGGTTATATTAGAAAAAAATGCAAAAATGCACCTATATTTCAAAAAATGAAAGATCAGCTCCTGGATTCAAAGTTTCCAAAGATAGAATTACTCTACTGTTTTGTAGTAATGCATCAGGTGATTCCATGACAAAACCACTGTTTATTAACCAATCCTCAAATCCTCGTGCTATTTTATTTTGCCTAAAACATTTATGCATTATGTGCATGAAGTTTAAGTTCTATTTGTATTTTTTATACTTTTATGCTATGTATTTGTTTCATAGTTTATATGTTTTCTTAACTTATGAATTACCTGAATTAAATAAAAAAATATTTTTTTTGATATGTCATTGTTGTTTATGTAATTAAAAAAATAACGATTTCGGAACATACCCCTACTTTTTCTATGTGATCTGAGGCTCGCATAACACGATTTATATAATGCGGCATTTCTGCAGAACCTAACATCCGTGTTATACGAGGAGTACCTGTATATAGTTTTAAATTGTCAGTAATTCATTATGCCGCTAATCGGACTTCAATCACACATCTCGTTCCCTGAATGATAACAAGAGCAAGCTTGAATTTCAAGATCAGCATTCGTTCCTGCAGCCAAGTTATACAAATGCCTACAACTTTTGGTGAGATAGCACTGACTAATGCTAAAAATTCTTTTCTCTTATTTCGAATGCTTCTATAGTATACAAAAATCGCAGATTCTCTTTAGTTCTTGTACCAGCTTTAGAACTAATATACATGTCACTAATTTCAGTAGTCCCATGCCGATTTTTATCCTCTCTATTCTGCAGTTTATTGTGAAAAAGGATCAACAAATATACATTTACTGCATAAGTTTTTCCCTCTTAAACTCAACCTTTTTAATTTTAGTTTCCCTGCCCAATTACTTCAACTTGTTCAGAAAACAGTAACTTCTTCATTCGCTTATGACCTTCCATGTTCAGATGCAACCCATCTCTTGCATACAGCTTGTTAGATCCTAAATGAAGGAATCTTGAAAAAAAACCATTCATTTAGGGTCTAACTTATAAAAATTGCAAACATAGAGAAATACCTGCACTTCAGTTGTAATTAAAAGTGAAACTTCCTCACTTTATGTAAAAATTTGTATTCTTTATTTAAGCACCTTATATTTAAGCTATTGTGATTAATTTGAGATTTCATTTTTATATGTTTTAAAAAAGAGGGATAATGTGAATTAAATTTAAGTCTTACTTAAGCTATGTAAAATCTATTGTGAGTCATCATAAAGCTGTTAAGGATTAATTCCTGGAAGACCTAAAGCTACACGCGTACAGCGTAACGCTGGCGGATATAGTTTATTCCAAAAATCACGTAACCATGTATTCCATGAATCCGAGTATATCAGCGTTGTAGAAACGAAGGATAAGCCAAAGGTGTGAAATTAGTAAGGATCGTATGCAAAAAGGGGCTGAAAAAGAGGGCACTGTATAGGAGAATAAAACGGGATTGAGCCTGGAACACAAGGTTTTTATTATTTTTATTATTATTATTATTATTATTATTATTCAGGCCTCCATGGAGTCAAAAGACTCATCGTGGGAGGTCCGTCCTAAGAACATAAAGTCTGTCAAGACTCATCGAGGGGACGTCCTCCCTAAGAAACACAAAATTGCCTGATGGAGTGGTGGGAGCGAGAACGGTCAATGAGTTTAAGGAGTGGTATGATAGACCGTTCTCGCTCCCACCACTCCATCAGGCAATGCATTCCACGGTTCAACCACCCTCCACACAAAGAAACCACTCTTCACCCTCTTGCTCACAGTTTCCTTTCGTAACTTCCAGGGATGGCCTCTTGTCATCACTCCTTCCCGCTGTTCAACCAAGCGAAAGAACTCCCCAGTGTCAACCCTGTAACCACCTCTCAACAGTTTGAAAGTCTCAATCATATCACCTCTCCTTCTTCTATCCACCAAACTCTGCAGTCCACATTCCCTCAGCCGATCCTCATAACTATGCTTGTACAGTCCTGAAACCATCTTTGTCATCCGTCTTTGTATCCTTTCCACAGTTAATTTATCCCCTTCAAATCCTGGGGACCAAATCTGAGAACAGTAGTCCAAGTGTGATCTGATCAGAGACTTATACAATGGAATGATAACCCTCTTATCTCTGCAGGTCAGTGTCCTTCTCATAATTGCAGCAATCCTCTGTGTTACCTTCACCACCTTTGCAATATGTCCCCTAAACTTCAGGTTTCTATCAATCATCAACCCCAGATCTCTTGTCTCCCCTACTTCCATTAGTATAACTCCTTCCATAAAGTATGCAGCATCCCATCGATGTTTCCCAAACCTCAAGACCTTACATTTTGCTGCATTAAACTGATACCCCTATTCATTTGCCCATCTATTTAGCTTATTTAAATCCTCTTGCAGGACTACCACATCTACACTATTACTAATAATCCTTCCCAGCTTCACATCATCCGCAAACAACTGAATATCCCCTTGCAATCCACTGGCAATGTCATTGATATAAAGGTTAAACAATATAGGTTCCTAGTACTGAGCCCTGTAGGACCCCACTTGTAACCCTCTGCCTCTTTGAAACTGCTCCACCATACACAACTCTCTGATACCTATCAGACAGCCAATCCTGAATCCAGTTGACCAATCTGACATGCAGACCCATGTGCTGCAACTTAAATATCAGCTTATCATGTGGCACCCTGTCAAATGCCTTCGCTAAATCTACGAAAATTGCAGTATATGCCTTTCCCTCATCTAATGTTCTTGTAACTTTATTATAAAAGGCTAGCATATTGCTAAAACAAGAGCGCCCTTTCACAAATCCATGTTGACTCTCACAGATGATGTTACCCTCATCTGCCCAATGGTGTATACGGTCCCTCACTACTTTCTCTAAGATCTTAACAACTACTGATGACACACAGACTGGCCTATAATTAGACACTTCCAGTCTGTTACCACCCTTATGCAATGGCACTATCTTACCTTCCTTCCATTCCCTGGGCACCTTTGCGAAAGCCAGACTTTCATTGAAAAGCCAGGTTAAAGGCACTGTCAGTTCCCTAGCACATTCTCTCAAAACTCGTGGTGAAATACCATCCATTCCCACAGCTTTACTGACATCCAGAGTACTCAGTATCAGAAACACACTCTCCTCCTGTACCTCTAAACCTCCAACCAGCCCTATCCCTCTAGCATTAAAATTGACTCCTCGAGGATGAAATACTCCAATAAAGTGTTCATTGAACAATTCCACTATGTCCTCTGCATCAGTCACTCTATTCCCATTTTTATCCCACAATATCATTCTTCCACAGAAGAATGATATTGTGGGATTTTCTTTGGATCTTAGGGGCAATCTCCTCTCGTAATCCAATTTCGCTTTCCTTACCACACTAGTCACTCTTCTGGCCTGAATCTTATATTCTTCATGCATCTTCTCTTTACCTGTCTCCTTATATCTCTTCCATAGCCTCTTTTTCGCATGCAATTCCTGTTTAATATTGTTTGTCATCCACTTTACTCCAAATTGTGTCCTCTTCTCCACTCGTGGTATACAACTTACCATTGATACTAACAAATGTTCTTTGACAATTTCCGATGCACTAATGATATCCCAGCCTTCCAATTCCTCCCTCCATGAAATTTCCTGAAATTGACGTCTAAGACTATTATAATCACCTGCATTATAATATCACATAAGTTCCTGTCTCTTTGATACTCCTGCATGTCTATTCATTTTCCAAGTCAAAATCGTATGGTCACTCTCTCCAACTGGTGGGAGAGATTCAAATGTAAATGGTCTCTCGCACAATTCCTCTCTTTCCTCAAATGCACTCCAAGCATCCACATATACCAGTCCTCTCTTGTCACACATTCTCGCTATTATGCCATTCAATGTTACCGCTCTTCTGCTCAGCTCATCATTATCGTACCTAGGCAACACGCACACTATTTTTCCCCTCTCTGTCTTCTTCTGTACAGTCTCAAGCAAAAATCTCATATCTCTCGCTGAACGAATGACTTAAGTGGTTACCACTTAAGTCATTCGTTCCTACCATCACAATCATCTCATCCACCCTTTCATCTCTCTTAATTGCTATAGCCACCCTTTCTATTGTTCCTCCTGGCAAACACTCCTCACGCATCCTATCTTGAACACCATTTCTCTTGATCTCTTTTTGTATTATTTTCCTGTTAGGTGGTTTGGAAGTTGGCGGGCAGTTTCACGTAAGGGGGGGAGAGTGAAGTCTGTGATGTCGGGCAGCGAGCGTTCGTAAAGAAATGACTCTGGATTTTATGCAAATCTGAAGGTAAAAATTCCGGTCCTAGTAGAATCAGGCTGTCGCTGAAAATCCCCATCATGTTGTTCCTGAAACACAAATATTTCTAGTCCGTTTCCGGCAGAAAGAATGAAGGTAGCGTAACCCCTACGTTGGCGTATAGACAGCCAAATTAGATGAGGAATATCCAGAAAAACACGTGGTGCAGAACGACACAGAAAAAAGTCAGTAAGGTGCTATTGCTCTAATTTTGTGTGAATGTTCATTAGAAGAAAGAAGATTGTTTACGATTGTGAAATTAAGAACTTTATAGTAAGGAACTCTGTGGACAGGCACTATTTAGAAAGTTAACCTCGTTTTTGAGTAAGAAGAATTGTTTAGGAGAGATCTTTTGTAACTTGTATGTGATAGGATTAACTTCATATGATATGAAAGATAGAATTTAGTGTCTCAGTAACATCAGAATGGTTGATAGTTTGTTCTTACGAGTAATACTGCTAGAAGGAATTTATCTTAACTTATTATCATTTGATTTATATCCCAATGTGTAATTACTGTGTTTAACATGCCTTATGAGTTTTAATTAGTTCGAATGTGTTAATCTCTTAGTTCGAGTTTATTTACTATTGAAGATAATTAAGTGTATGAGTTTGTATTGTGTTTTAGATATTCCAATAAACATGTTATATTTTTCTGAACCTGAGTCATGCCTGATTACGATTCCAAATTACCACTTATAAAAATAGAACCTATTTTGGTCGGAAGGATTTAGAGAGTGAATATAAAATATAGATTTAGGTAATGACTGCAGTAATCTAGATCTATATGGCAATTAAGTAAGATATTGGGTAAGAAAGCTAAGAATCTAGTATTGTCTCCCTGAGTTAGGATCTTTTCTGCTATAGGATACTGGCTGGTGCAGCAAAATATAAATTTGCCAGTATCTGAAGAGGAAACAATCCTAGGTATAAAAATAAGATTAAAGTAAGAGAAGAAAGAATAAATAACGAAAGATAAATATATAACAATAGAGCAGCCGGTAGGATTTTGATAGAAGAAGGTTTAAGTAAGAAAGGATAGATATGAGTAAACAACTAATTGAGTATAAAGAGAGCAAAAAGTAGAAAAACATCAATATAACAATAGAACAACTTTTTAACAAGCTGTCTTTTGCCTTCAAACACTCTCCAGACATCAACAAATTCCAGACCTATTTTTTTTTCAACATTCTTGCAGTCATATCGTTCATTATCATCGCTCATCTACTTAACTCATAATTGTTAAAACGAGGCAGCATACACACACACACACAATCCTCCTTTCGATACTTTTCTTCTTCACAATATCTAACAATGTTCTTCAATCTTTTGCTACCCTCATTAATACTTTAATATGATTAATACTACCACTCAGATCATTTGTACCCACCATAACTATCATATTTTCTGCATCATGCCCTCTCTTTATTGCTCAAGTCACTCTCTTTATTGTTACACCAGCCAAGCACTCCTCATGCATACCACTCTCCATACCTTTAATCATAGAATCACCATATATTGTACCACTCATAACTTCATTCAAATCGAAACAAGCGTCACTCACAGCCTAATTTTCTATGCTAATCCAGTTTTATTACTTTTCCTTATATTGAAAAGAAGAACATGTAAGAAAGTTTTAAGAAAGTTGAGCAGCTCTCAGATGTGAACTGTATACTAAAATATACAAACATTATTCAAGAAAAAATGAAAGAGTTTGAAAACAAGAATCAAACCGTGGGATTCATTGGCAAGCTCTGAAGGAAACATTGATTGATTCAGCCAGAGAGGCATGTGGCAAGGTTGTCTGCAAGGATAGAAAAATCAGAACTCCATGGCAGACACAGGAAGGTAAAGAGACAGTGAAGGAAAAGAAGAAAGCACATCAAAAGTTCCTGGCAAATGAGTCAACTTGTGCTCTTAGAGATTACAGAGACAAATGTAAGAAAGCTAAACACCGTGTAAAACTAGCTAAACAAAAGTCATGTGAAGACTTTGGTAAGAACATAGAAAATAAATATCAAGAAAGTGGCAAGATATTATGGAGATTGTTGAAGAAGCTCAGAAATGGAGGAGAGAGTGCTGTAAAAGGAATCAGAGATGGTAAAGCTGATATGAAATCTGAATTTCTTTGAAAAATTGCTAAATGAAACTACAGTGATGACAGCACTGTGATAAAAAATACTAATCAGGAATACATATCGATACTTGAAGTAGAAAAAAGCCATCAAAAGTATGAAATGTGGAAAGACAACTGGAGTAGATGATATTTGACCAGAAATGTTCAGGTATGGAGGTATAAAAGTCTTACTGTGGCTGCACCGCATAGTTCAGGGGGCCTGGACAGAGGGGCAAATTCCTGATGAATGGAGTAGAGCTCTCATCGTACCCATATATAAAAAGCAAAATAAAACTGAATGTGAGAATTACACAGGTATTTTGTACTGAGTGTTGCTGGTAAGATATATGCTAGTATACTTGAGAAACAGTTGAGAAGGATTGTGGGAGAGAAGCTAGGTGAAGAACAAGCTGGATTCAGGCCAAATAGAGCTGTGAGGATCAGATTTTCACTTTATGACAAATAGTTGAGAAATCATGGGAATATAACAAAGATCTGTATTTAAGTTTTGTAGATCTGGAAAAGGCATATGACAAGGTGCCAAGAGAGAGAGAGAGAGAGAAACTTTCTCTCTTGTATGACTGAATAGTTTATTCAAACGTATAAAGTATTCAGTCATATAACACTACAGTTATATGGTTATGTAGTGTCAATGAAGCATTATATCAAGCAATATTTTGTTTTTATTTGAGTTGTAAGTCAACAGTTAGAACTGAAGAAAGTACAGGAAGGTGGATTAATGTTAAATCTGGTGTTCAGTCAAGGATGTACATTATCCCCACTGTTATTCATTATCTGTATGGATCACATGAAGGAAAGTGGTACTAAACCTGATGTCAAAATTGGAGATGCAAATGTCAGCTCTTTACTTTATGTGGATGATGTTATACTTCTAAATAAATCCACTTCAAGTCCACAAGATTTCCTGACTAAATTGAATAACTGTTAGTAGATATGGTATGAAGATCAGCAATAACAAGACAAAGGCAATGAAAACAGGCAAAAACATTGAAAATATCAACTGCATTGTGAACGGAGAACCTATAGAACAAGTAAAATATTTCAGCTACTTAAGCATGCTTTTTAGTGAAGATGGTAAATTAAATATGGAAATAGACAACGGAATCGACAAACCTGTATAGAATGGAATGACAACTCTTTTATCACTGCAGGTCAGTGTCCTTCTCAGTATTGCAGCAATCCTCTGGGTTACCTTCACCACCTTTGCACTATGATCCCTGAATTTCAGGTTTCTGTGAGTCATTACCCCGAGATCTCTTGTCTCCCCTACTTCCTCCAGTACAGCTCCTCCAACAGAGTATGCATCCTCCCATCAATGTATCTCAAACTTCAAGACATAATTTGCATTAAACCGACACCCGCATTCATTTGGCCATCTGTCTAGTTTATTCAAATTCTCTTGCAGGGCTGCAACATCTGCCCCTATTACTGATAACTCTTCCTAGCTTCACATCATCTGCAAACAACTGAATATCCCTTTGCAATCCACTGACAATGTTGGTGATATGAAGGTTAAACAGTATATGCCCCAGTACTGAACCCTGTGGGACCCCACTTGTAACCTTCTGCCTCCTTGATATTGCTCTGCCATACACAACTCTCTGATACTTATTAGACAACCAATCCTGAATCCAGTTGATTAAACCGACATTTAAACCCATATGCATTTAAACTTGAATATCAGTTTATCATGCACCCTCTCAAATGTCTTTGCAAAATCAAAAAAAAAAAAAAAAAAAAATGGCAGAATATGCCTTTCCCTCATCTACTGCTCTTGCCACTTTATTATAAAAGGCAGTCATATTACTAAAGCAAGAAGTCCCCATTAACAAATCCATGTTGACTCTCCCAGGTAACATTACCCTCATCTGCCCAATGCTCTATATGGTCCCTCACTAATTTTTCTAAGTTCTTAAGAGCTTCTGATGAAACACAAACTGACCTATAATTAGACACTTTCCAGTCTGCTACCACTTTTATGCAATGGCACATTCTTGCCTTCCTTCCATCCCCTGGATATCTCTCCTGTAGCCAAACTTTTTGAAAAGCCAGGTCAATAAAGCTGTCAGTTCTTTAGCACATTCTCAAAACCTGTGGTGAAATTCCATCCAGTATCACAGGTTTATTTTGACTTCCAGAGTACTCAGTATTTGAAACACACTGTACTCTTGTACCTCTTAACCTCAAACCTGCTCTATCCATCTTGTACCTACTTCTCCAGGATGAAATATTCCAATAAAGCATTCATTGAACAACTCCACCATATCCTCTGCGTCAGTCACCTTATTACCATTTTTATCCCACAATGTCATTCTTCCACCATCATTTCTCTTCCTACTGGCCACATAACTAAAAAATTCCCTAGGATTTTCTTTGGATCTTTGGGCCAATCTCTCCTCATATTCCAATTTTGCTTTCCTTGCCATAGTAGTCACTCTCCTGACCTGAGTCTTATATTCTTCATGCATCTGCTCTCCCCCCCTCTCCTTATATCTCTTCCATAACATCTTTTTCACTTGCAGTTCCTATTTGATATTGTTTGTCATCCACTTTACACCAAATTTTGTCCTCTTCCTCACTCATGGAATGCATCTTACTATTGGTGCTAACGAATATTCCATCACAATTTCCCATGCACTAATGATATCTCACCCTTCGAATTCCTCCCTCCATGGAATTTCACCAACTTGTTATCTAAGACTATTATAATTATCCACCATATAATTCTGCATACATTCTCTTATCTTTGATACTTCTGCATGTCTGTTCATCTTCCAACTCAAAACCAAACGGTCACTCTCTCTCTAACTGGGATAAGAGATGCCATCTCAGTTATAATATCAGCTCTTCATGCTGTGACCGAATCCAAAACTCTTGAATCTCGTGTTCCTTCTATTACAGGTTGCCTAAGACATCTGTCCCTCAAGAATTCTAGAAATTCCATTACCTTATTACTACATGCAATTTCCTCTTCCCAGTTTTCTGCCATAGTTAAAATCTCCTATAACAATCATTCTTCTTGCACTTGCCAATTCAGCTGCCATGACATCTCCTGCTCTTCACCACTCTGTGTTCCTTGGCTTGTAGCTTTCGAAACCATGTGCATCACTGGCCTCCACTCCAAGAGGACTGATGTCATCACTTATCATAATTAGAAATATATACACGTTAGCACAAGAATAATGTTTAATTTGCCAAATATTTCGGTCTGAATATTACAGACCATCTTCAGTGGCTATATACAAATAATTTTTTTTAAAAAAAGTGGAATACAAACAATTGATCATTCATACATAGAACGTGCCATGTGATGTCATATCGCTAAGTATTAGAAGAGTAAACATTTTTTAAAAAACATAATTAAAGATATTAATTCAGAAATTCATATAATGATCTTAAATAACATTATACTGATAAAAAAAAAAAAAAAAAAAATAATAATTTAATGTGTTATCCTGATTAAACTTTCCCGAATTTTTGTTATAGATATACAGTCATTACGATTCAAGTTACGGCGTTGAAGTAAGGCCTCTACACTTTCTTTAAATAAACGTTCAAATTTTTAGCGACATCTGTGTAGGAGGAGAGTCTTGGACCAAAGGATGTTGTGGTTTGTTTCTAATCCATGCTGAGCTAATCCCGATTTCTCAGGTTTGTTGTGTTGAATTGATGACTGATGCTCTTTAATTCTTTTTTCTATGGAACGTCCAGTTTGTCCAAAGTAAGAAAGATTTACAAGGAACTTGATAGAGACAAAATTGAGCGTTTATCTTTAGATGAAAGAAACTGGGTGGATAATTTTAATAGGTGTATAAGTGGCTGTCAGATCATATTTCTTTAGAATTCTCGAAATTGGTTCTGAAATCCCGGAAATGTAAGGAATTGGCACTCGACGTATTGAATCTTGGTTGTTCTGTGTTGATTTGTAAGAATCGAAAAGATGTTGTATACTCTTTTCAGAGAAGCCATTTAGTTTCATGTGATCTTTGATAGTTGAAAGTTCCTTCAATCTAAAAAATCACTTATCATAAGCAGTACTCCACCACTGTGTTTTCCCTTCCTGTCCTGCTGAAAAATTCTGTACCCTGCTATTTCTATTCCTGGTATTATATCATCTTCTGTCAACCATGTCTCAGAGATCCCAATAATCTTCAGACAGATTGATGCTATCCACGCCACTAATTCATCTCCTTTAGTCCAGATACTCCTGGCATTAGTAAAAAGTACAGGGTGGCCATAAAATAACGTTCCCTCTTTGGAGGCATCTGTAGCTAAAACTAATAAACTGAATGAAACCAAATTTTATATTGAAACTTTTAAAGTCATGAGGAGATGATTTTCACGAAAAAAAAAAAAGGACCTAAAATCGCCAATAGGGGAAATTTTGGCGCTGGCGGAGCCGAAAGCAGTCAGATATTTGCAGTAAATGCAGGTAAAAAGGATTATGCAAATTTTACTGTGCGTACTTGACAGCAGCGCCACCAATTCTGCTTAAAAAGTGATTGGGAATGTTGTATGTTGGTGGTGTTCCCAACTTGCATGTCTTGAAAGAGAACATAAAACGAGCTGTTATGAACATCCAATCTGACTCCTTACGCTCAGCTGTAGAGCATGTCGCACACTGGATGCAATTTGTTGTGCACAAGAAAGGTCAGCATATTGAAAATCGTGTATGTGGTACAGGGAACCCTGATTCTGATGAATAAAACATTATTTCCTGAGTTCAATCACTACATTAATTTCTGTGTCTCTCACAAGTTGTTGTTTTAGTTTAATTATTATTATTCTTATTATCATTGTGACGAGCCACATATCCAGCTGGAATGAGTGATGTGACTATAGCCTACACCATCGAAATGTTATTATTCCATTTTATCTGCCTTTAATGTAATTATCCGCTTGTTTTTGGCTCTGCCAGTGCCAAAATTTCCCCTATCGGCGAATTTTAGTACTAAATCTTTTCTTTTGCAGAAATCATGGCTTTAAAAGTCTCAATATAAAATTTGGTCTCATTCTGTTTATTGGTTTTAGCTACAGATGCCTCCAAAGAGGGAAAGTTATTTTATGGCCACCATGTATAAAAATGTCACTGTTGCTGTACCTGTCATTATCTCCTTCAGATGCCACTGGATTCAGCGTTACCTGATATAACCTGATAACGAGTCAATGGTGTTGTGGCGTGATAGACTGGCGTTTCGGCAATACATAAAAAACAAAAAAACAAATATGGCGTGAAATTCTATTAACTATGCGAATTGAATGGAAAAAATAAAAATTAATACAGGAAAATCAGAATCCTCTTTAGCAAAAATGGGTCACACATATGATATTGTATTCCACTTCATGGAAGAATATTTAGACAAGGGTTATGTATTGCATATGGACAATTTTTATAATTCTGTAGCTCTGACGGAATCGCTTACCGACAGAAAATTGTACATGTGTGGAACGCTGATAAATAATAGGAAAAACAATCCACCAGATGTTATTCAGAAGAAACTAAAGAAACGGGAATTTGTCTGGGAAAGAAAACGTCTTGTTTTAGTCAGCAAATGGAAGGATAAGAGGGAAGTTCTTTCCATTTCAAATATGCACAAATTTGAAATGATTGAAACGCAAAATCGGAATGGTAAATTTCAATTAAAACCAAACATTGTTAGGGATTATAATTTGGGTATGTCAGGCACCAATCTTTCTGATCAAATGCTTTCTTACTATTCCACCTTACGAAAGACAATTAGATGGCTAAAGAAATTGGCAATACGCATTTTTGAGATATACATTTAAAATGCGCATAAATTTTATAACATGATTACTGGAAATGCAATGACTCCGTTAAAATTTAGAGATCAGTTTACCTCAGTTTTCGTTGGAATGGATGAGCTTTCAGCATCAGTGAATATCAGGAGGAATCGGGATTTTCATTATTTGGAAATTATACCACCAAAAGAAAAAAAGAATCGCCCAACAAAGCCATGCCGTTTGTGTGTACACGAAAGAAACGAACACGTTATTATTGCCCTGTTTGCCAGGAAAATCCACCATTGTGTGTGGAAAATTGTTTTAAAATGTACCATTCATAATTTGAATAAATTGTTTTTTTATTTTATTGATTGTTTTTTATTTTTATTGATTTTATTGATTTACAAATTACGTGTTATACTATGAATTAATCACGCTTGGCATAGGAGGTTGGTAATCGACATACGAGTATATTCGTAGTTGGCTTCTGAGGCACATATATAATATACTATATTTTAGTTGAAATTATTTCCCTTCTACCAAGCCCCCAGATGTGCTCTCAGCTTTATTCAGAATCCAAGAGTCCAAATTAAGGTAAATATATTAAGGGTTAACTCGTGTTTGGCATAGGAGGTCGGTAAATCGACATACGAGTATACTCGTAGTTGGCTTGTGAAGCTCATACACGAACTACGAGTATACTCGTAGTTGGCAGCGAACGTGTTAAACACATTCCTTAGCCACCTGAACAAATAACATGAATGCATACAATTTACTATCGAAATTGAAAATCAGAACTCGCTCCCGTTCCTGGATACACTGGTCACACTTCTTCCTTCAGGCAGTCTATCCTTCACGGTCTACCGCAAACTGACACATGCTGGCCAATACATACATGCTAAATCATACCACCACCCATCACAAAAATATGGAGTCATTAACACCCTTAAAAACAGAGCTATAACAATTTGCTCTAATCAGCAAGCTCTTAAACAAGAATTAAAAATTATTAGCAACACATTTATAAATAATGGCTATAACAAAAATACTATTAATAAAGTTCTTCATAAAACTTCATCAAAAAAGAATTTAGATTACAGTAAAACCATAGCCATCCCATACATTAAAGGGTTATCAGAAAAAATCAACAGAATCCTGCACCATTATAATCTCAATGTCACCTTTAAACCACCTACAAAATTAAAAAACATATTCAACTCCTCTAAGGATCCTCTCCTCCCATTGGTGGATCCTGGAGTTTATTGCATCTACTGCACCTGCAACTTACCTTATATTGGTGAAACTGGACATACAATCCCTATATATAAAAAAGAACATGAAAGACAAATTAAATATTACAATTTTGGTGAAGCAGGCCTCTCAGATCACGCTCTCAACACCTTACACCAAATTGACTGGAAAAGTACCCATTCTTTACACCATACAAAAACCTGGTACGAAAGAAAATTTTAAAAAGTCTGCAGAATTCTGATTAACCACCCTAATATCTACAACAATGGTGGCATGAAAATTCCAAGAATCTGGATGGCACATATTCAGCCTACTTAATGCTTGGTATCGTGTTTTTAATATATATATATAAACATGTTGCTCAATGTAATTTTGTAACCAATAGATAATAATAATAACAGGAATCTGGCAATTCGTATAGTAAAGTATGTAAGTTCGGTTCACTTAAACCTTGGTATTATCCAGGTCTACCTACTCACTGATGAGACCTCAATAAAGGTCGAAACCGGTCTGGGTAGTGACCTTCCCTCATAATGTAAAACAGTAATACATCTCCTAGGAGCTGTGTTTTATATTATGAGAAAATATTAAGGACAGTGATCAAAACTTGCTCCACCTTGTGCCGAGTTGCTCTAGTGTTGTACTACCAGGTGTTGACTTGTGCTTGGACTCGCTGGAAGTTCTTCGGCATGAAACTCTTAGATTTCAATCTTCGAGTTTTTTATTCGGCTTGGAAATAATGAGTGATTTATTATCCCCTTAACTTAATAATAGGACTCCAGCGTTGATGTAGTAAAGGTTTTTTTTTTTTTTTCACCAGAGGTCAGGCCAATAATTGTTGTAACGGTTGGTCAGTAACTTTAGCAAACCATGTAGATTGTAGTGCAGCTTGTTTCTCTGTATATAGTGTATATGATCCAGAAGATAACCTTGATATGAAGGTCGAAATGTCCAGTGTTGATTTTGGTTTATATTAAACTAAAGTTTTACTCAAACATGGTAGTTGTCTCCATAATTTTCCAAAATGTATTCTGATCACCGGTCCACATACCCAACTGTTAGATGCATATATACATACCACGATGCCCCATACCATAAAATCCTGTAGTATGCTATCTGAAATGTAGTTCTTAAATGGGGGAAGACTTGATGACATGCCATTTGTAAATTGAGCTGCAGCTGCCACTATCATTCAAATAGTGCTGAGCACCAGGATCTACTACAACTATACTAAACACTCTACTATAAGCTAAACTTATACAATACTCTAAGTATAAACTATACTTAACTATATAGTGCCATTGCATCAGGGCAGTAACAGACTGGATGTGTCTAATTATAAGCCTGTTTGTGTGTCATCAGGAGTTGTTAAGATCTTGGAGAAATTAGTGAGGGACCATATACAGCATTGGGCAGATGAGGGTAATGTTATCTGTGAGAGTCAACATGGATTTGTGAAGGGGCACTCTTGTTTTAGTAATATGCTAGCTTTTTATAATAAAGATACAAGAGCAGTAGATGAGGGAAAGGCATATACTGCAATTTTCTTGGATTTAGCGAAGGTATTTGAGAGGGTGCCACATGATAAGCTGATATTTAAGTTGCAGCACATGGGTTTGGATGTCAGGCTGGTCAACTGAATTCAGGATTGGCTGTCCGATAGGTATCAGAGAGTTGTGTATGGTGGGGCAGTTTCAAGAGGGTTACAAGTGGGGTCCCACGTAGCTCAGCACTGGGACCTATATTGTTTAACCTTTATATCAATGACATTGTCAGTGGATTGCAGGGGGATATTCAGTTGTTTACGGATGATGTGAAGCTGGGGAGGGTTATTAGTAATAGTGCACATGTGGTAGTCATGCAGGAGGATTTGAATAAGCCAGACAGATGGGCAAATGAATGGGGACATCGGTTTAATACAGCAAAATGCAAGGTCTTGAGGTTTGGGATGCTGTATACTCTATTGGAGGAACTATACTGGAAGAAGTAGGGGAGAAAAGAGATCTGGGGATTGATGATTGATAGAAACCTGAAATTCAAGGGACATATTGCAAAGGTGGTTTAAGTAACACGGAGGATTGCTGCAATAATGAGAAGTATGCTAACTTGCAGAGATAAAAGAGTTATCATTCCATTGTATAAGTCCCTGATCAGACCACACTTAGACTATTGTTCTCAGATTTGGTCCCCAGTATTTGAAGGGGACAAATTAACTGTGGAAAGGAAACAGAAGTAGATAACAAAGACAGTTTCAGGACTGTACAATGTTAGTTAAGAGGATCGTCTGAGGGAATGTGGACTGCAGAGTTTGGTGGATAGAAGAAGGAGATATGATATGATTGAGACTTTTAAACTGTTGAGAGGTAGTTACATGGTTGACATTGGGGAGTTCTTTCGCTTGGTTGAACAGCAGGAAGGAGTGATGACAAGGGGCCATCCCAGGAAATTAGGAAAGGAAGCTGTGAGCAATATTGTAAGGAGTGGTTTCTTTGCATGGAGGGTGGTTGAACCATGGAATGCATTGCCAGATAGAGTGATGAGAGTGAGAACGGTCAATGAGTTTAAGGAGTGGTATGATACACTTTGTGTTTCCTAGGAGGGACCTTCCACGTTGAGTCTTGATAGAATTATGTTTCCTAGGAAGGATCTCCTGCGATGAGTCTGTTGACTCCTTGGAGGCCTGAATAGTAATAATAATAATATACTTAACTTTAAACTATACTATACTACAGCTATTCTAAATAACGAAAACCTATCTTCTTTTCTTGTACCACAGAATGTGTCCGACTCTGACCTCGCCTTCTCAGTAAGAATAAATCAAAAATAAACACAATATAAACAACTAAACTACAAAAGCGACACTACTGAAGGAACGTGTATCACTGAAAAAATGTAGCATAGTTTGTAACAAAACCACTCTATATACATTTTAAAAACTTTTTTTAGCTCAGCTCAAATCTACCGCCATTCTTCCACAATTCTAGTGCTGTCCATGTGGGTAACAAATAATTCAATTCACTCCTGCATTGAAAGTTTTAATGAGTAGTGTTAATTTATTTAACATAATGTAAGTAAATTATTTCAGTAAAATATAGTATGGTGTATTATTAAATTGTTTTGTGAAGAAAAGTTAATCGTAATGAATATATTAATCTCTGTGAATGTTATATTGATTTAGAGGATTCTTCATCAGATGATAGTGGGGAAGATGAAAATTCTTCTAATCAAACAAATGACAATCCAGAGCAGAATTCTAAAAACAAGACTTTGAAGGCAAAAGAAAGAAAAATAGAAAAGAATGAGGATATGCATTTTAAGAGGATGCAGAATGCCAAAGTATGTGTATGAATTACTTATGGTGTAATAAACTTTTTTTGTTTGATTTTTTTGTTGATTAGATTTTTTTATGGAGAGAGTGGTTGAATGAATGGATTGGATTGCCAGAGATAGTTGTGATTGCCCCAACATTGAAGGAGTTTAATTAGAGATACAATAGATATTGTGTGAATAATGGATACTGTGGGTCTTCTGTAATGAAACTTCTGACTCCATGAAGGTACCTGTATAATAATAATAATAATATCTGGTATATGACTGTTAATCTTTTGTCACTCCAGTGAAATTGTATTAATTCCAAATATACTATTTTTATAATAAAAAATAACTAACATGGGATTTATAGGTTGTAATGATTTAATAAACCTACTAGTTTTGCCACTTTAGCTAGTGGCTTCTTCATCTGGGTTGGGATGAACATACAAATATACATCAAGCGTTATAAATCATTACATCACCCGAATGTGTAGGAATCGTTAGAGAAGAATACAAGTACAACAGAAACATGTAGGGCTTGGATCCTGGCACATGGTCAGTCATTGTTCAGCAGGTGCATCCGATAGTTTGCTGAAAAATTAAAGTCTGATGTATTTAACGATGTAATGAGTGACTTCTAAATGTCACACAAAATCATATCTTGGTTTCTGTTTAACATTCTCTGTGAGTGGATTGCCATTGTATAGCCTCTTTGATGTTGCGAAGCTGAAGTTGTCTTTTATGTACGGCATGGAGCTCTTGTCCCATTCAATGTTGTGGTGAGTGTGGGAGAAATGGAATGCCAGGCCTGTGCGGTCTTCTCTATTGTTGTTGTTGATGATGTCTCCAATATGCTCCTTTTGTCTTATTTCTAAACTTCTCGATGTTTGCCCCGTGCAATTAAGGCCACAAGAACATGAAATATCGAACTCCAGGATTTGTTGAAAGGGTTGTGGTTCTTGGCTGATTTCAACAGATTTCATACCCTCTATCTCCTCCTTGTGTGGACTTATTCATGGAAAAGTTCAAAACAGATGTCTTGTTATCTACAAATCGTAAACCGTCACTTTGGTGGAGATATGTAGACAACATATTCATAATATGGAAACACAGTGTGGCTGAGTTACATGATTTTATGGCATCTATTAACTCCTTCCACCATGAAATCAGGTTCATTTTAGAACTTGAAAATGAAGGAAAATAACATTTTCTAGACGTTGTAATTACGAAAAAAAGCAGACGGAGACATTTCTCTTGGTGTGTATAGTAAGCCTACTCATACAGGTCGTTATCTACATTTCTCCTCGTTGCACCTTATTTCACAAAAATGAGGTATTGTACATACATTGAAAAAAGAGCACAATCTGTATTATAAGAGATGAAGGAAAACACTAACAGAAGAAGTATATTTTATTCTTGAACTATTGATCAACAGTGGATATCCTAAAAATATATCACAAAGAATACTACTCTCTAATCCCTCTCTACAACTGATCCATGACATTCATTACAGAGCCTCAATTTCCATCCCTTTTATTGGCAAACTTTCACTAAAAATTGCAAATTTCCTGAAATCTCATGACATTAGAGTGGCCGACCCTTTCAACAAACATCCTGAAGTTTACAATATTCCTTGTACTTGTGGTCTTAAATACATAGGGCAAACAACGAGAAGTTTAGAAATAAGACAGAAGAATCATATTGGAAACATCAACAACAACAGAGAAGACAGCTCAGACTTGGCATTCCATTTCTCCCACACTGATCATCATAAAGAATGCCATGGCCATCAACCCAATTCTGTATTCTGTTCCTTACCAATCTCTCCAACACTTTGACCACAACTGCAGACTGGCCTTTAGTTGGAGACTTCTATCTTAGAACCATGCTTGTGAAGTGGTACACAACATTGGATAAAAATGGGATAAATGCTCCATGCTATACATAGAAGACAACTTCAGCTTTCACGACATCAAAGAGGCTACAACGGTAATCCCACAGGAAACTCTGAACAGAAACCAAGGAATGGTTTTGTGTGACCTTTGGAAGTCACTCATTAGATCTTTAAACACATCAGCCTTTAATTTTTCTGCAACCTATCGGACACACCTGCTGAACAATGACTGACAATGTGCCAGCATCCACACTTCACATGTTTCTATTGTACTTGTATTCTTGTGTAATGGTTCCTACATAATTGGTGATTTTTAGTGATGTAATGATTCATATTTAAGATGTTGTATATTTGTATGTTCATCCCAACCCAGATGAAGCCACTAACTTAAGTGGTGAAACTAGTAGGTTTATTAAATCATTACGACCCATAAGCCCAGTGTTAGTTATTTCTTATTACATTAGTTTTTTGGTTGAAAAAAACAACACACTTATCATACTATTTTTATTTTATTATTATTATTTATTTATTTTCGAGTCATTCTACAAAAGGCAGGCTGGTGATATATGTGAGCAGAGCTTAATATTTTTAATATGATATTCGCTATTATTATTATTATCATTATCATCGGACCTCCAAGAGACTCATTACAGGATCAGTATCTTGGAGGACCACTCTCCCACGCATGGCTCATCATACCTTGACTTAAATGAATTCACTGTCTCTGCACTCAATACACTTTCAGGTAATCATTCAAATCACCCACCACTCTTCATGCAAAACAGATACCTCCCTCCCACATGCTCAAACCCTATTTATATACTGAATTAGCTTTGCATTAGGAACACCCACCCACCTAATAACACTTTTGTCTGCTTCTCTGTGCAGTCATGGCTCGCAGACACCTAGGAACCAATTCCACAAGGTGTTAACATCTTCACTGTGTAACTCAACCCCATGTTTACTGCAGCAACATTGTCAGTTCATTCTCATTCCATGGAAGATGATCAACAGTTCTCACATCCTGTTCTAGTATATCCCACACATGGTCAGTTGGATTACAGTTAGGGGAGTTTGAGGACCAAAGCATTGTGCTGAATTTGTTCTTGTGATCCTCCAACCACTCAGTAGTTGTACGAGCCCGCTGACAAGGTGTGTTGATCTGTTTAAAGATAGCACTGTAGTCAGGGTAGACTTCCTGCAGATATGGATGGAGATGGTCAGTTAACAGGTCCCTGTAGCATTTGCCATTCACTGTTTCTGGGATGATAACCAACAGACGTAGGATGTGCCAGAAACAGCTCCCCCAGACCATAAACCCACTTCCACCATCCTGTTGAACCTCAGCTGTATAACCAGGGGGATAGGGTTTTATGCTGATTTTGCCATTGTGCAGCAGGAAACAGGACTCATCAGTCCAGATGACCGTCTTCCATCTCTCAAGGGTCCATTGCTGACATTCCTTGACCAATGCAAGGCATTGTGTGGCTATCATTATGGGTACCCTTGTTGATCTCTCTCTCTAGCTGTGAAATCCTAGGTGAAGCAAGGTATGGCAAATTGTGCATGTGGAAATGGATCGAACTGCTCCACTGTTGTACTGGTGCGTGAGCTGTATGACTGTTGAAGGTCATTGCTGGGATACCAGTTGTGACACCTGACGCCGCCTATATGATTAACCACGCATGGCTGACCAATGTGAGCCCTCCTGCTGGATGTCTGTTTATGGTTAATCCAGTCCCAATCCACCCTTGATACGATAGTACAGAAGCAACTAACAAATGCAACTGTTTCTGAGAAACTGGCACCTCTCCTCCAGGTGCCAACTATCTGCCTGTGGTCAAATTGACTTACGTCACAATGTTTCCCCATTACCAGCAAACATTTACTGTTTACACACAGAGGATAGTTCTTCCCATTTACAGTAGCCGCATGTGATGTTGATATCACATGATATTTCATTATCACACCAAATATGTAAATTGGGATGGGTGTTCCTAATGCAAAAGCTAACTTAGTGTTTAGCTTCCAGGGTTAGCCTTTTGTTCTTCCCTGTCTCAAGACATTCTATGAAAAATCTTATCCATATTAATCTAGTAATTATCCCTTACTCGATCATGTCCCTCTCCTCCTTCTATCCGCTAGGTGTTTGCATTTTCACAATCTGACCACATACTTCATATTCCAGAGAGTAGATACCGTCTTAGCCAATCATCTCTGAACCCTCTCCTACAACTCATCATCCTTTTGAAAACCAGACAGCCAAATCTGCACACAGCAATTCAGATGCATCCTGATCAAAGGAAAAGGATTATTCCTTGTACAATGGAATCATCACATCCTTACTTCTATATGTCTGTGCATCAATGCCAATGTGATGTACAATGGAATCATCACATCCTTACTTCTATATGTCTGTGCATCAATGCCATAATCCACTATGTTGTCTCACAATTTTAGTAGAATATCCCTAAAATTTCAAGTTCTTATCCACCATCAACCCCCCCCCCTCCAGATCTTTCATTTCCTCCACCTCCTCTAAGATATCCTACCAATCCTATACTCTGAATCCCATATTTTAAAATCTTAACTTTGCTGTGTTAAACTGATATCCCCACACACACTTGCCTATTCAGACAGTCTATTCAAGTCCTCTTGCAAGGCTACAACATCTGCTTTACTTCTCATAACTCTGTAAATAACTGTATATCACAATTTAAGTCCCTTCCAGTGTCATTTACATACAAAATAATAGTTCCTAAACAGCCTCTCGAGACTTTTCTCCAGAGGCTGTTTAGTTCACCAGAAGAGAAAAGTTCACCACTGGTGACTTTTCTCTTCTGGGATATCACTCTCCCATACACAACCTGCTGATACTTATCAGACACTCACTCTCCAATCCAAATCACTAATCTACCATCCATCCCACCTGTTCAAATTTAATGACTAGCTTGTCATGTGGCAATGTATCGAAGACATTCTTAAAATCTAAACATACTATTGTATATGCATTTCCCTTGTCCTGCTGCTGGTAACCCAGTTCTGAATCCCTGTCCTCACTAACCTCTCCAATACCTTGACTACAACTCCAGACAAGCAGATTGGCATGTAAGCAGATGTTGATAGGCAGATTAGAAGATTAGTCTTATTACCTCCTTTATGAAGTGGAACAATTTGGCCTCTATCTACTTATTTGGAACTTGTGCCAGTCTAAGATTCATTTTAAAAAAGGTAAGTTAAAGCAGTTGGTAACTCCCTTGAACATTCCCTCAAGACACACAGTGATATACCATCAAGTCCCATGGCTTTATTGACAACAAGATTACTCAATTTCTCTTATATCTCCTGCTCACTCACTATCAGTAGTTTCTCCCCCGTTCCCACTGCACTCACGTTTTGCATTATGTTACAATCATAAGGGTGGAATAGTTTAATGAACTGCTCATTTATAAAAGTATATCCTCATCATTTATCACAGATAAACATCATCCTTCTGTAAATGTTCTTCCTCAGACTGGTGACATTAAAAACAAAAAAAAAAACCTCAGTTTTATTTAGTCTCATTTGCTAACTGCCTTCTCATATTGCATATTTGCTATCATCACTAAGCAAGTCACCTTTCTTGCTTGCAATTTGTAGCTGATTATTGCCACTCATTTTGTGCTGCCTCCACAGTGCCATTTTTCTTCCAAATTGTATGATTCACCTTTTAAGTCATTCATTTTACACCTACCTTATTTAATCTCTAGAACTTTGGAATATACTCAGTTATTACCTCTATTAGATAGTTCCTGAGTAGGGACCAAACACCACTAATTTCCTTTCCATCTAACTCTTCATTCCATCATCGTTATTAATTTATCATATAGTGTGAAAGCAAGCAGAACAAAGAAGTATTTGTTCCTAAAAAGTATACAGGAAAGCCTTGCTTAATGCGAATTCGATATGCGCAATAATCAGTTAGCACGATTGACTGAAATGATACTATTTTCTCATTTAAGCGAGTGATTAATCAGTTAACGTAATTTTTTTTATGTTATGCAAAATTTTACGTTACATGAACTTCTTTGTTGCCAATCTGCAGTGAGCAGCAGTACTTCTCAAAGTAGCAGCCAGTGGGAGTGGTAGTGGGTGGTGGCCAGCAACACTCAGCATTTGACTCAAAGCTATCATTGCAAGACATGTGCAAACTCTGTTCTCTTGCTCAATCACTTTTCCTTCATTTTGCTTTAATTTAGATACCAATAAGGCTTTATTATATTCAACCCTTGATATGGAAAAGAGAACGACTGATAAAGAAATCAGCAGTAGTAAAAAGAGAAGAAAAGTAATTATGTTAAAGGAAAAGCTGGAAGTCATTAAGAGACATGAAAGTGGTGCTAGTAATACAATGATTGTGTGAGACCTGGTATACAGTGAGTCTACAGTTTGGACTATATTAAATAAGAGCAAAGAATACAAAAAACAAGGAAAAGTTGCTACTGCTTCTTTAAGCATGAAGATCACCTGAAATAGAAGGTATTTTATGATCAAGATGGAAATTCTTCTGTCACTCGAAATTGAAGATTGTAAGCAAAAAGGAATACCTCTTAGTACAAGGAATATTCAGGCAAAAGCTGTCCATATTTTTACATCATTGAAAGAGACCAAATTTCAAGAGGAATGTGAAAACTTTACTGCAAGTTTAGGATGGTTTGACCATTTTAAAAATCGAGCTGGACTGAAGAAGATGAAAAAGTCTAGCACTATTCAGACATCTTTACTTAATTTTTTTTTTGTAAAAAAGTAGCTCAGTCAAATGTTTAAACATTAAATAAAAATTTAAGCAATTGATTTTTATTAACTTTGATAGTTTTATTCTCTAATATAGCTTATAATTTTTTTTTCTTCAAATTTATGCTAACTGATGGATGAATTATTATTATTCCTATTGTTTATTGTATTTGCTTAACAATTTTGCTTAGTGCGCATTAATGGATGGATTAATTAATTGTGTTAAGCAAAGTTTTGTGTATTTTCATTTATTCTCAAACCAGTATTCTGTAGTCATTACTTGTTTTATATCACCAATTTTTTTTTCAAGATTTTCTGCACAGCTTCACAACTCTTTAATCAAATAAATGTATACATGCGAAATTTATTACATATAGTTCATGAGTCATATACCTGGATTTTATTTTTTTTAAATCACACATAAATATGAAAGCTATAAGTCTGAGACAAGAGCTCCACACAGCCTGTAAGAAATGTAGAGAACCACCAGGGCTTCTGGTTTGATATGCATATCTCATGTTGTTATGCTGTGTTCCATTTGAATACTGAATTAATGAGGATGGGCTGGCAATTTGATACTTAGTCAACCAAATGTATTGCATTAAACATGGTCAAAAAATGATAGTACAGTGCAATAAAATGTCCTTTCATTCATGGTTTCATGGCGATCAGACAATTATTATACAAATTATGGAAACAACTACTGTGTAAAAGTAAAACTTCAGTTTAATATAAACCAAAATGATCACTCAACGATGATTAAATAAGTTTTGAATGCAATAAAATGTCATTCCTTGGGAGTTAAAACAAGCAGATATGAGACATATCCAGTTAAACAATTTCCCCACTATTTTCTATCAGTGAAACAGGAAACATTAGAAAAGTCAGCTACAGGATCAAAGTCATCTTGAACAGAATTGAAGCTAGGCACTGTGAATGCAAGAAGTAGTAAAGGAAAATAAAGGAAACAAACAGAAGAGTATTATAGAGTGAGAAGACCAGTCTATAACTAAGGTGACTACATTGCCTCAAGTTGGGGGAAAGTGATCATTTGGTATTGACTTGAGAGGTAGCAAAACATGTGGAAATTCCAGTTAAGAAGGGATATATGTAACTATAAGGTAGATAATTATTATTATTATTACATCCTCAATGGAGTCGGTAGGCTCATCATTGGAGGTTCATTCAACTCACAACATATTTATCATATAGAATCTCAAAATCCTTAATACTCCTTGCATTAACAACACATTCTGGTAATGTGTTCCATTCAGTTACAATTCTCCATGTAAAAAATCTACTCCCTCACACCCCTTTTCACCACACTTTTACATAACTTCCAGGGATGACCTCTAGTTCTTTCCCGTTCATCTTCTGTTCTTTTTATAATCCACTCTGGATTAATCTGATAAAATCCTCTCACTAACTTAATGTCTATATTATATCACCTCTCTTCCTTTTATCCACCAAACTCTGCAATCCACATTTCTTCACCCTCTCTCCATCGCCAGCATTCCAAAGCCCCAATATTGTCTTAGTCACAAGCCTCTAGACCCTCTCCAATGTTTCCATATTACACTGAAAACCAGGTGACCAGATCTGAACACAATAGTCCAATTGTGGTCTGACCAGTGGCACAACTACTTCCTTATTGTTGCATGCTACAGTACTTCTTATCATAGCAGCACTATGATGTGCAGGTTTTGCAACAATGGCAATATGCCCTCTAAACTTCAGTCTACTCTCAACCATCACTCCCAAATCCATAATCTCATCCACTTCTTGCAGTTCGTTACCAGGTAGATATTATACGGCCTTATATTTCTGCACTCCAAAATGCAACACCTTGCACTTATTGATATTAAAACTATAACCCCACTCTTTTGTTCAAGTAAAAAGTCTATTCAAATCTTCCTGAAGGGAATTAAAATCAGCAGTGCTACTTATAATTCTCTCCAACTTTGCATTATCAGCAAACAGTTGAAGATCCTCAGTCTCAGTCAGTCCACATGATATATCGTTTACAAACCAGTCCAACAGTAAATGATATATTATTTATGCACAGGTTTAACAGCAGGGGTCCAAGAACAGAACACTGGGTCACGCCACTGGTCACCCTCCTTTTTTTGAGACACTGCTCCATCATACACAACCTGCTGGTATCGTTTAGAGAGCCAATCTCTGATCCATCTAACCAATATACTATCTATTCCCATTCTCTGCAGCTTGTACACCCACTTATCATGTAGTAATCTATCAAACACTTTTGCAAAGTCTAATAATATCACTGTATATGATTCTCCCTTATCTAACCACTTGTCACCTTATCATAAAATGCAAGTAAATTACTAAAACAGGCCCTACCCTTTACAAATCCATGCTGACCATCATAAAGAATGCTATGTCCATCAAACCAATTCTGTATTCTATTCCTTACCAATCTCTCCAACGTCTTGACCACAACTGCAGTTACTCAGACTGGTCTATAGTTGGAGACTTCTGTCTTATAACCATGCTAGTGGAGTTGTACTATTTTGCCTTCTTTCCAGTTCTTAGGAACCCTACCCACTGCAAGACTTACATTAAATAACCAGGTCATGTTCATTCCTTGAGGAGATGTGGTGATATGTCATCCATTCCCACAGCTTTATTCACATTTAACCCAACCAACATCTGATACAACTCTGTTTCTTCCAATTCTGCTAATACTTGCCTCTCTTCTATATATTGCAAGACGTCATTCACAACAGCATGATATTTGCTGATAAAGTGCTTGTTCAATAATTGGAAAATAGTTCCACTGCATAAAGGAGGATCTAAGACTACTGTTGCAAATTACCGCCTGATCAGCATATCAGGAGTCGTTGTCAAGGTCTTGGATAAAGTAGTCAAGGGAAAAATACAGGAATGGATTGATGAAAATGAGATACCGTATGGGGGACAGCATGGCTTTGTGAAGGGTAGATCATGCCTCAGTAACTTGCTGAAGATTTATAACACAGTGCCGGCTGAAGGATAAGGGTAATGGGTTTACAGCGATATTGCTGGACCTGGCTAAGGGCCTTTGACAGGATACCACATGGAATTCTAATCCATAAACTGCAACATATGGAAATGGATATATAGGGTTTGTGAGATGGATAGGTGGGTGGCTAATGGAGAGATATCAGAGAGTAGTTTATTCAGGAGTAGAATCCAAAAGATGGCCTGTGACTAGTGGTGTGCTGCAGGGTTATGTTCTTGGACGACTGCTGTTTAATTTGTTCATTAACGATATAGGGAAGGATCTAAGTGGAACGGTTCATTTGTTCTCTGATGATGCAAAGTTTGGTAGGGCAATAGTGAATGCAGAAGATGTCAAAATCTTGCAGGATGATTTGGATAGATTGGAGTTCTGAGCTAAGGAGAATGGATGTCAATTTAATGTGACAAAATGTAAGGTTATGCATTCTGGGGTGAAAAGATTAGCAGCAGTATATCACATTGGTGGAACTGTACTCCAGGAGATTGATGAGGCCAGGGACTTGGGAGTGTTGGTGGATAGGGAAATGAAGTTTAGGGGACACATTGTAAAAGTGGCTAAATCAGCTCATCAAATCACTTGGTTGCTGAAAAATACTTTGACGAGCAGAGACAAGCAAGTTATTGTTCCTCTGTACCGAGCCTTGATATGACCTCATCTCGACTACTGTGCCCAGATTTGGTCACCTAGGTTTCTTCTTGATGGGGAGGAGGTGGAGAGGATCCAGAGACGAGTGACCAAGATGATAACAGGTCAATGGAATGAACCTTATGAGAACAGGTTGAAGATTTGTGGGTTGCAGAAATTGGTTGATATACTGCTGCTAATCCCCGGAAAAGGGGAGATATGATTGAGACATTCAAATTGCTAAAGGGTTTCTATAGGATTAATTCAGAGGATATTTTTGAGATCAGGACTGGTGGTGGGAGAACTAGGGGACATCTATGAAAGCTGGGCAAGAGTGTGGTTAGGAAGGGTGTTAGAGCTGGGTTCTTTACTTTTAGAGTGGTAAATGAGTGGAATAAGCTGCCAGAGTCTGTTGTGGGTGCTATGACAGTGAATGAGTTCAAGGCAAGGTATGATAGATACTGTGAGAAAGTTGAATAGTTGTGTGGACATGATGTTTAGGGCCTCCCTCGATGAGTCTAAGGACTCCCTGGAGTCGCCTGTAATAATAGTAATAATAATTCTACTATATCCTTTGCAGCTATTAGTCTGCCGCAATGAATATCTACCAGTGTTAATCTGCCATAATTATTCTTTCTCTTGCTTGCCATGTAGCAGAAAACTTCCCTAGAGTTAACCTTGGCTTGACCATCTAATCTCCTGTCATACTGCATCTTTTCTTTCTTTACCATTCTTGTCACCTTTCTAGCCTGCACTTTATACCCTTGATGGATCTGATCACCACCAAATGTCTTGTACCTCGTCCATAATATTTTCTTTTCCAGCACAGCTTGCTTGATTTCACTGTTCGTCTATTTCACTCCTACTCTGTTTACTCACTTAACCCTTGATATGCAGTTATACATTGGTTTTGTCAGATACTGCCTTGTGAATTTCCATGCATTGTCAAGATGTTTTGTGCTTAACTCATCTACCCGATGTACTGATGCTAACTGACTACAGAGCTTCTTATAATCACCTGCTTTATACTTCCATATGTATCTATTTTTGGCAGTGACCGTTTCTTGTTTCATCACTTCTCAAATAAGTACCTCATGATCACTCTCACCAACCAGCAGCAGTGTCAACACTTTATTAATCACTGCATCTTGTGAAGTTATCACCAAATCCAAAACATTAAAGCCTCTAGTTGCTTCAATGGCATGCTGCTTAAGATCGTTTTCTCTCAAAAATTCCACAAACTCTCTCTCCTTGTTCTCATATATTTTTTCCTGTAATTAAAGTCTCCCATTAGGATTGTCTTCTTTTTACATACCCAACTAATTTACCTAAGCATTCCCTGGCCTATATCAGCATCCTAGCAGATATACAAACAACCTGTTTATTTCAACTTCGTATCACACAGATTCAAAATCTGTGCACACTATCAACTTCCACACTTTGCAGACACAATTCCTCTTCAATCATGAAAAGCACTGCCCCTCCTCTTTTCACATTTCTATCCTTCCAAAAAATTACTGTATATATCTTTCTAATTCTATATATGACATCACATCCTCCTCAGACAACCAAGTGTCACTTATTCCAATTATCTTTGGGCATACCTTCTCAATCAATGCAACAAACACAGCTCTCTTGTTTTGAATTCTACTTACATTTATGTGTAAACATAACAATCCCTGTGTGTTTGAGGCCATTCTACCAGCACCGATATTCTCTATTCTGGCTTGCTATATCACACCTCTCACATCAGTCTGACTACTCCCACTTCCATGATTCTTACTCTGATTTCCATTCCTACCTGTCTCATCCTTTATGCATTCCACCATCTTTTGCTGCTACAACCACATCTTCAACCTCATATCCATCTTCCTTCTGCTGTACAATCTGTTGATTTTTGCTATCCTGCTTCATAGGTACACTCTGATCATTTGCTACATTAACTTCTTGACTCTATGCCTTTTCAGAAAACAATAGACTTTCTAAATGCTCAACACCAAACCAATTCAAATGTATTCCATCAGCTTTATGCTATTCCAACTTCCCTTCAAATTCACTCCACAGATCTACAAATTGGACCCCCTATGCCTCACACAACTCAGCCATCATACTTTCTTTGCTCTTCTTCTCAATTCATTGTTGTCATATCTGGGGAACATGCCTACGGCTTTCCCAACAACACTATTCTTCTCTACCTGTTGCAATGGCTTCCTTAAGTTTCTATCAACATTTATTATTTTTTTCCCCAACTAAGTCGTTTCTGTGCACGACTGCCACTAATTGTGATGTCTGGTATTTCTTTTTCTGCAATGCATCCATTACTTTGCTTCATTGTTCCACCAGGAAAGCATGTTTTGCATGCTTTTTTAGTAATCACACCTGTAATGATTGAGTCCCCATACACTGATATACTACCCTTTGACTCTTTCCTTATAATATTAACTTCCTCCTTATTATCATCAGCAGAGCCTGTGTAGCTCAGTCGGTATATACAAAGCCCTTTGGTCTGAAAGACCTGGGTTCAATTCCTGTCCATGACTTGAGGAACCTTTATGTGGTCTCTTTCGACTAAATGTGAGTTATTCAGTCTCATACAAAGGTAGAGGGTTTTTTCACCCTGAAACTCAGGTTTTTAGCCCCTCAGAAGGGCAAACTGACCCTTGAACACACACACACACACACATGGATCTATAGTCATAAAGTACTTACTTAATCCCTCATTAGGATGCTCAACCAGTCCTAAGGGATGGTCAAGAAATGGGGGGAACTCCACACGAATAAAATAAATAAATTATCATCAGCCAATCTCTCCTTTAGATTTTTAATATCCTCTTCTAGATATTTCATTTTGCTTTTAATTTTCACTAACTCCTGCCTAAGCTTTTCTACTACAATCCCGATATTTGCTCCCATTTCTAATCACTCTAATCTATCAAGACAATTTTCACGTACGTTAATACTTCCATTCTTCTCATTTACCCAAAGAGTTCATAAATCTTTCCCATTTTATACATGTAGCAGTTTTTGCAATACATCTGCTGCGAAAAATTCAGGGCAGAGCAGACTTTAGTACAGAACCCTTCTGTGTTACTGATATACGTTTCTTTATGGACGCCATCTTCAGAATCTGAAGCAGTACAAACAAACAAGTAGCAAAACACAATATAAACAAAAAATTTCAACAACAACAACAGCATCACTGAAGGACACTGATATCCAGTCTGATAAAATGCAGTACAATTTGTGATAAATATACACTATACACTTTTTCTTCTCTCTTCTTCTCTCACGTAGTCTTAAATGCACCGTTGGGTCACTCATGGCTGGTAGGTGATAGCCTCCTCCAATCATACAGGTAGAAGGACAAAAGTCTGCCAGTCAGAAGGCCAAGTCTCTATGTTCCATACGTCCTGGAATGAATTTATCAAGGTGTCTATGATGATGTCACCTCCTTCACGTATCAGTTCCATTGTAACTCCATCAATTCCCAGTGATTTTTCTATTTTTGAGGAGCCAACTTCTGAAATGACTTCTTCTTTTAATATCAGGTAATCTCCTTTCTCCGAACCTCCTGGCAAAATTCCGTCCAAATTATCATCATTCAGTTGGATTCTTTTGAAAAAGCTTGGTTGTGTAACATTTCCATTTATTAACTATTTTCTGGTTATCCGTGATAAGAGTTCCATCTTCATCTTCTATACTTCAATT
Organism: Typopeltis vanoorti; assembly: GCF_054136105.1. Lineage (NCBI taxonomy): Eukaryota > Metazoa > Arthropoda > Arachnida > Uropygi > Thelyphonidae > Typopeltis > Typopeltis vanoorti. The sequence goes on along the minus strand of NC_143549.1, from coordinate 1,869,523 downwards.
AATTGCAGTAAAAGGTTTGGTTAACTTATTGATAATTTGAAAAGCACTTTTAGGATTATTTTTATTTAAGTCCTCTTCTATATTTTTGCATTTGTCTAGTATCCATAAGTTTCTAGCATGTTTGATTTCTTTTTTAATAATCTTAGTGATATTTTTATGCTGTTCTCTTTTATCACTGCTATTAATATGAGATTTCAAATTTCTTCTTTCGTCGCATAGGTTCAAAATTTTAGTTATCCATGGTTTATTGACTTTCCTTTTGTATCCAAGAATCTTTTGTGAGAAGTATTTGGCTTTAGATTCAATAGTATTATATTTTTTGAAGCTTGTGTCAAAATGTTTTAATTTGTATTTATATAAAATATTTATTTAAGGGCCTTTTAATTTTTCTATATTATATCTTTTATGAGTTGATTTTGTCGGTAATATTTCCCTCATTTTCATATTCACAGTTGTGATGACCATATTGTGGTCGTCGCCAATGTTGGCTCAAGGGAATGATCTGGTTCTTGTGAGGTTGATGGAGTTTTTAAATTTTGTGCTTACAAGGATAAAATCGATTTGGTTGTGTGTTTTACCATCAGGGGAGGTCCATGTCCATCTTCTGGAAGGTTTATGGGGAAATAGAGTGTTAGTAATGGTGAGTTAATTTTGTGAGGAAAAATTGATCAATTCAAAACCTCTTTCGTTTGTCTCCCCATAGCCATATGGTCTGACAAATGGAAGAAAATCCTTACCGATGTCTGTTCCAATTTTGGCATTCCAATCGCCCTGTATAATCAAAAGGTCTTTTCTATTCATTCCGGTGATTGTTGTATTAAGTTGACCATAAAACTCCTCTACTTTGGAGTCCTCATGGCCTGTGGTTGGGGCATAGACCTGTATGATAGTGATATTGAGTGATTTTCCTCTTAGGCAGACTAGAGTAATTCTGCTATTGATAGGATTGAATTCCATGACAGAATTTCGTGATGATTTGTGTATCAAAAACCTGACACCTTTTCCGCTGCAATCACATCCAGAGTAAAGAAGCAAATGTCCTTCATGTGTTGTTAGCTTTCCTGTTTTGGGCCATTGAATTTCACAAAGTCCCATAACAGTCCCATAACGCTATGCACTAATTAAAAATAATTTTTTAGCACAACTTAAATCTACTGCTGCATTCACTTGTGACACTAGAAACACCATCTTAGCATACACTTAAGAGGCAGCTTGAAGCAGTACCATGGCATGAAGTTCTGCAAGGGAAGGATCTACACAGTAGTACATGGGAGATAGTCACGGGATATCTGGAGGAAGCAATATTACACTGGATACCCAAGGCCAGGAGGTAGTAAGATGGATGAGATGTATCATTAACCACGAGCTGCAAAAAAAATGTGGAGGGTATGTAAGGAGAAAGGTGACTATCACAGTAAAGAAGGCAAAATCAGATTAGGAAAAGAAAGTAGCTGAACAGGCAAAAGGAGATCCCAAAGAGTTTTTACATTATATGACAAGTAGGAGGAAGAATGTGGAAGGATAATTTTAATGAGTGCAATTGTTAGAGAGGTAACAGAGGGTTTAACATAACTACTGTTTTAACATACGTGACAGATACTAATGTGGGAACAGAGGTGAATGGAGGTTCTTAGGATATTGCAGAATCTCAGTATAAAAACAGATGTGGGATTAGATTGGATATCAGCTAGGATTTTGCGAGAATGTGCAGGGGAACTGGCAATGCCTCTCACTAGGTTCTTTAATTTACGTCTCAGCTCTGGCAGTGTTTCAAGAGGGTGGAAGGAGGGCAAAATAATTCCTTTGCATAAAGGAAGATCTAAGTCGGGTGGTAGCAAATTATACACCTATCAGTATCTCAGAAGTGGTTTTGAATTTGAAAAGTTTGTCAAAAAGAGAATTCAGGAAGGGGTGGATAAGAATATCCACCTCTGTGATGGGCAGTATTGCATTATGAAGGTTAGTCATGTGTTAGTAATCTGTTAATGCTTTATAACATTATGAATGACAGGATGACAGCTGAGTTGGATAAAGGGAATGGCTACATGGTGATACTACTGGATTTTGCAAAGTTGTTTGACAGAATACCACATGGAACTATGTTACCCAAACTGCAACAAATAGGGATGGATATGAAACTAATGATATAGATAAAATGGTTGCTGATGGACAGATATAAAAAGTAGTATATGGTGGAGCAGAATCCAGAAGAAGGCATGTGAATAGCAGTGTGAAACAGGGCTCTGTGCATGGACCATTGCTGTTTAATTTGTACATAAGTGATATAGGAAATAATAATAATTTGAAGTGAGATATTCAGTTTTTTGATGATGATGCAAAGTTGGGTAGGATAATAGTTTATCGAGGTGATGTAGATAACTTGCAGAATGATTTGAATAGTGACTGGCAGTATGGACAAAATATAATAGATGTCAATTTAATGTGTAAAAGTGTAAAGTTGTGCATTTTGGAATACCAAAAATACAAGCTGTGTACCACATTGAGGTAACTGCACTCCAGGAAATTGATGGAGCCAGGGATTTGGAGGTAATAGTAGATAGAGAGTTGAAGTTTAAAAGACCTATTTTTAAAGTAGCTAGGGTAGCTCACAGCATCACTTGGTTATTGAAGAACACACTGATAAGGGAGTTATCATTCATCTTATAAAGCCTTAATATGACCATATCTGGATTACTATGCTCAGGTCTGGCCACCTGGGTTTCTTGGGGATGAGGAATTGCTGGAGAGAATCCAGAGGTGAGTGACCATGATGGTGAGTGGTCTGTAGAATGCTCCCTATGAAGGTTAGTAGATTGCAAAATTTGGTTGATAGGCAAGATTGGGGCTTGTTATTATTGTAGCAGATAGGATAGAAACATTTGTTACTTAAATTATTTTATAAGATTGATGGAGTGGGAAATGTTTCAGCACTTGGCTAGAGGGAGCAGAACAAAAGGTCATACCCGGAAGTTGAGTAAGAGTTAGCAGGGGTGTGATTATGAGATTTTTCTCTTGGAAAGTGGTGAATGAATAGAATGGGTTTCCAGATTCAGTTATTAGTGCTTTGTCTATTAATGGTTTTTAGGAGAGGTATGATATATTGTATTGGTAGTTTGGATCTTCCACTTGGAAGTGCCTGTGCAACAATAATAATAGTAATAAGATTATTGATGCAACATAACTGATGTTTCTGAGATGAAGAAGATAGTATTGTATAGATAATATTTATGCAGTGTTATATTTGAGCTGTGATGATCAAGCAAAGTCAGGAGTTGGCTGTATTATTCATCTTGATGAACTTTTTGATTGAAGTAACATGACCAAAGTTTACAATGGGGAAAACTATGTATATAAAGTCCATGCATATTTGTATGCTCCTACAAAAGATTTAAGGTATGAGAGAAATTGAGAAAATTTTTTACTCAAGAAAGGGAATGTTCAGATTAAGAACAAAAAAAAGTTAGATTTTTAATTATCTGGAATGCAAAGTAGGAAATGAATACCAGATGTCTAGAAAGCCATTAAAAAAATTTGGATGGATAAAGCATGGATAAAACACACAAGAAATAAATAAAAAAAAATTCTATTGCTTATATTATTGTTGATAGTTATGCCTTCAGAATGTCTCTGGTATAAAGAGTGTATCTATCTATCTATCTACACCTTCCCCCCCCCAAAAAAAAAGAAAGGGGGAAGAAAGAAGGATTGTTGTGCTTAACAGTGCGAAAGTTAATCAGCTGGCACTCTCATGTTAATAGATAATATTGTGCAATAGTAACTTCTATGTTCTTCCACATTTATGTTCTTATGTTAAAATAAGATCTTATGTTATCATGTTAAAATAACTCTTAATGGCTTTAATTTATTTAAAAAAAAAAAAAATGTAATTAGCCTTATAAGTGACTTCGATGTAACATACCTCAACAAGAGTATGAGCATGTAACCTCTCTGTCTGACTGCAGAGAACCAAAAACCGGTTAATCCTGTATATAAGATTGTTATGTTTACAATAAAAAAAAAAAAAAAAAAAAATATCTATCTATCTATCTATCGCAAACAGCCAACATAAAGACCTAGCTCTTGTCAGCCTTGATCAGGAGAATGCTTTCGACAGGGTAGAGCACGAGTGCCTTTATGAAGTTCTAAAGGCATTTGGGTATGGTCCTCTCATCATTGAAACAGTGCAATTGCTTTACAGAGATGCACACTTCTGCTTAAAAATCAACAACAGGCTCACTCGCACTTTATCATACTCTCGAGGGATCAAGCAAGGATGTCCCCTCTCTGGTCAATTATACACACTGGCCATAGAACCCTTCTTAAAAAGAGTACACGACACCATCATCTCCAAACGAACCAGAATAATAGAGCCACATCAAAAAATTACCTTATCAGCATATGCCGATGACGTCACTGTAATAGTACGAAATGAAGAAGAAATGACAGTAACCGAAGAAGCACACAGACTGTATGCACAAGCCTCAGGAGCCAAATTAAATTCTGCCAAAACCACGGGCTTGTGGTCAGGCAGATGGAAGTCTAGAAATGACTCTCCGATCGAATGTACCTGGTCAAGCGAAGGACAAAGATACTTAGGTGTACACCTTGGCAACACCAAAATATATAACACACTGAACTGGACACAGCTGCACAATCGTTTTAAACAGGTGCTAGGTAAATGGAACAGCGTTCGTTCCATGTCTTCACTTAGAGGAAGAGTACTAATAGTTAACCAGATGGCCGCGAGTATCTTATGGCATACCCTCAAAGTACTCACACCTCCTGAAGAATTTCTCCACCACATTCAAAAGGAAATCAAACGTTTCCTCTGGAACAAAACTCACTGGACAACATACCCTCAACTCTGCAAGCCACTCAGCAAGGGAGGTCAAGGACTGATTTCCCTTGAAAACAAGATTAGATCTTTCAGGATAATCCTCCTCCTAAAAACACTTCAATGCAATCACACTTATGTGACTACTTTCGATTACATCACGAAATCATCCACCAGAGGACTTACACTTTCCACAATCCTCCGAATGGCCAGTCCTGTACCATCTCCTCCTAAGCTACCTCTTTTTTACAAAGACGCTCTACAGCAATGGAAAAACACAGGACTTCATCACACACTCACAGGATCAACAGAATCAGCTGTACTTACAGAACCACTATTTGCGAACAGAAACATCACAAGTCTCACAACGGGCCAGCCTTTTCTTTTCCCTACATGGAACTGGGCAGGAATAAGAGTCATAGGAGACCTCCTAACCCACAACCTAAAGTGGAAAGCATTCACAAGCCTACCAATGAAGAACCCAAAAACTGAAAAGCAATATCAACAGCTGCAAGCCTCCATTATAAAAGCCTATCCAGATATCGCTACACCTCAGGAAATCCGTATTCCTTATAGAAACTGCTCGGGGCCAATATTTCATCTTGTACAATTTGAAACCTCACTTCCAATTCTTCCCTTCAACTACAAGAAAATATACCACTTCCTCATGTCAGTGTCCCCATCCTCGCCCTTCTTATACTCAGCCTTAACACTCTCATCTACAAGGCTGCATGTACCACACAGTTTTCAGTGGGATCTGCCATATAAATCAAAATGTGCCAAACCAGATTCCGATATACAGTGGAGACTATGGCACAACATCTTGCCAACTCCTAAGCTGTACAAATTTCAGCTAAGAGAAACGGATCTGTGTCTATTCTGTGACGTTTCAGGTACCTTGGAACACACATATCTGACCTGTCCCGCAAACAAAATGATAATCACCTATGCCCTGAATACTGCCTCGAGCACCTGTAACTATGCACACAGCCAAGAAGACTACTGGAATTTAGTCCACACAGAAGAAAACAGACACAGAACATGCAATTTCCTCTTCATCTGCGCTAAGGCCATCATCTACAGCTTCTACCTAAAACAGACAAGAAGTAACCAGCACCCATCCATCACTGAAGCTGCACAAACCCTCATGTATATCCTCCGTCGGAAACTAAAAAGCAGGCTGATATTGGAACTTGAGCACTTCAAAGAAACAAGAACTGTCGCGAAATTCATAGAGGCGTGGAATCCGACTGGTACCCTCTTTTGGATTGACGACGACAATGGGCTTCATCTGAAAGATAACTCAGACTGAAACTGAACTGTAAATTTTTTAATTCATTTGTTGCATTCTGTATTGTACACCCGGGAAAAAAAAAAAAAAATGTTTCTTCTCTGAAATATATATACTTAAAAACTTATAATATATAATATGTAAATAGTCCTTGTTACCTATCGTGTAATGTTTATTTTAACAAGTTAAATAAAATAAAAAAAAAAATCTATCTATCTATCTATCTATCTATCTATCTATATATATATATTGAAGATACCAAGCTATTATAAACCTGGTTTTAATCCATTTCCCAAGTAAGCAAACAGACAAGTAAGTCAAGTTTGCGCCTGCAAGTCTAGGTGGCTCTGCACGTAGTGCAAGTCTTAGGCAACTCGTGGTAAAGGTGGAATAAGTTCTGATCACAATTCTTAATATTTACCCTTAATGCAGAGCACATCTCCTAGAGGAGATATATGATGCTATGCATTAAAGGCAAGGGGGGGGGGGCCACTACCCAGACCGGTTTCGACCTTTATTGAGGTCTCATCAGTGGGAGCCAGGCTTAGAAATACTAAGGTTTTAGTTATACGGAGCTTATAAATATTTTACCAAAAGGTGCTTTGACCTTATTAAATAAAAATCTCAGGATGAGAGATAGATGTAGAAAGTTTTTTTACCTTGGGTATAATATATACGTTGAAGATACCAAGCTATTATAAACCTGGTTTTAATCCATTTCCCAAGTAAGCAAACAGACAAATAAGTCAAGTTTGCGCCTGCAAGTAGTACAAGTCTAGGTGACCCCACACATAGTGCAAGTCTTAGGCAACTCGTGGCAAAGGTGGAATAAGCTCTGATCACTATTCTTAATATTTACCCTTAATGCAGAGCACATCTCCTAGAGATGTATGATGCTATGCATTACCCAGACTGGTTTCAAAACGTTACATAAAAACGTTACAAAAAACGTTACAGCCTACATCCATTTCAAGCCGACGTCACATCCGTTTCCAATTTCAGCTTATCATTTTATAGTATAGAGTAGATATATGTTAAAGATACCAAGAAATTATATACTTGGTTTTAATCCTTTTTCCCGAGGAAGCAAAACAATGTTTTGGGTGTGAAATATATTCATGTCTGAGCTACTTGTGTATAGAGGCTAATGACTTCATATCATTTGCCTTAGTATGTCTCCCATAATTCAAATCACACTCCCTTTTGAATATCTATGATCCAGTGCATAATGGGAAGGGCCACCGCTTTTGACCTTTATTGAGGTCTCATCAGTGGGAGCCAGACCCGGGAGAGATACCAAGGTTGAAGTAATGCAGAAGTCATATATATCTCATATACAAGTTGCTGAAAGGTGCTTGACCTTATTAATAAAAATATCTGGATGAGAGAAAGATGTAGAAATTTTTTATCTTGAGTTTATTATCTTTAACGTATAATAAAGACCTCAATAATAGAGACCTTAATAAAGATCTTTATATGGTTTATATGTTTTGTTTTATTTTTTCTCAATTGAAAGTGAGTTAGCTAATCTCATATTGAGGTAGCAGGTTTTTTTTCTCCCAGAAACTCAGGTTTTTCATCCAGACAAATTGGCCTTCAGGACACATGCAATTTATAGGCAAAAAAAAACAAAAATCTAGTGGTGGCGCTGGGCAGTAGTTGATGATGGTAATAGCAGTTGGTGTAGGTGGTGGTGGAGATTTTTAGAGTATGTGCCCTCCCTCGATGAGTCTTTACTCTTTGGAGGCGTCATGAAATAATAATACTATTTCACAGGCCAATGAAAAAACTTGGAAATGGAGTAGCCTATACATCAAATCATTGGTGGTAAAGTTTACATAAAAATGAGTTAAATATTATTATTATACAGGTATCTCCATGGAGTCTGAAAACTCATCACAGGAGATCTTTTGTTTTCTCACCTGCCATTATTCACACAGTATCTTATCATAACTGTCTGTAAACTCATTTACTGATAAAGCACTCACAACTTCTCTGGCACCCCATTGCCCATTCACCACCCTCCAAGAAACAAATATAGTCCTAATACCTTTGTTAACTATACTCTCACACAGTTTTCATAGCTGGCACTTCGTTATTTCCCTTCCTTGCATGTGCTGAATAAAGGCTTCTGTATCAATCCTATAAAACACCTTTAACAACTTATATATTTCTATCATGTCCCCTTTCAGTTAATTTTTGGTGCCCACAGACCATCAGTCTCTTCTCTTGGAGTGTATTCCATAGACCTGCTGCACCCATTGTTATTTACCTCTGGATCCTCTCCACAACTTCATCACACAGAATCCAAATGTAAGAATTGGAAAAACGTCCAGATGTGTCCTTATTAAAGCCTTATCACGAGGAACAATAATCCTCTCTATCCCCGCTTGTTAGTGTGCACTTCAACAACCACATAATGTGCTGTTTTGACTACCTTTGCAATATGCACTCTGAATTTGAACTCCATGTTGATATTCACCCCCAAGTTTTTGGCTTCATCAGTTTTCTGCAATTTATTTTCAATGTAGCTCACAGCCTGTGATCTCTTCTTCTCAATGTGCATCACCTAACACTTAGCAACATTAAACTGGTTTGTTGTTATGTTCCATCGAGCCATTTTCGACTCCTGGTGATTCTATGAACATGCACTTTCCATTCAGATCTGTCCCTGGCCATATCTTTCAGAATTTCCAGGTTGCTTCCAGGTTGCATTCCAGTTGCTTCTTTAAACTCCATTCACTCATGTAATTCTTGGTCTTCCTCTTCTCCTACTTCGATCAACTTTAGCAAGCATCATCATCTTCTCTGGACTGTCATTTGCTCGCATAATATGTCCAAAGTTTGACAATTTTTGCTTGATGATCATAGCTTTGAGGGGAGCAATCTGGCTTTATTCTATCTATCACTGATTTATTGATTTGCTTTGCAGTCCATGGTATTCTTAATAAGCGTCTCCAAACCCATAATTCAAATGCATCTATCTTCCTTCTTTCACTCTTTCTTAGGGTCCAACTTTCACATCCATACAGTACCACAGGGAATACCATTGCTTTCACGATTCTGATTTTTGTTGTGAGGCTAATATCTTTAAAGATCTTGCTTAAATTTGTCATTGCTTTCTTTCCGAGTAATAATCTTCTATCTTCTTCAGTACAATACCATCTTTATCAATTCAGGATCCTAGGAGCACAAAATTGTTAACTACTTTCATTTTCTCCCCATCTACTTCAAAATCATTAATTTCACATGTTGCCATAACTTTTGTCTTTTTGAGGTTAAGTTTAAGGCCATATTTAGCACTTCCTTCTTTAACTCTCATAATAAGTTCCTCCAGATCTTCTTTGCATTCTGCTAGCAAGGAGGTATCATCTGCATACCTCAAATTATTAATATTTTTTCCACCAATTTTAATTCCAACTGAAGACTCCTCCAGCCCCACCATTCTTAAAATGTATTTGCTGTATAAGTTAAACAGGTATGGGGATAAAATGTATCCTTGTCGCACCCCTTTACCTATTGTGAAATATTCAGTTTCTCCAAGATCTGTTCGGACAGTAGTAGTTTCTTGGTCTTAATAAAGATTCCTCAGAAGGATAATGAAATGCTCTGGTACTCTCAGTGTTCTTAACACATTACACAGTTTCACATGATCTACAGAGTCAAAAGCCTTACTATAGTCAAGGAAACAAAGGTAGGCATTTTTTTGATATTCCTGTGCTCTTTCTGTTATCCATCTCACATTGGCGATCTAATCTCTTGTTCCTCTGCATTGTCGAAATCTTGCCTATTTGTCTGGCATTTCTCTCTTCATGAATGGTTCTAATCTTTTCTGAATGATCTTAAGTAAGACTTTGCTTGTATTAGAAATCAGTGCTACAGTTCTGTAATTTTTGCACTCTCTTTTGCATCACCTTTCTTCAAGAAAGGTATATAAATTGATTTTTTCCACTCCCTAGGCCATGTACTTGTGATCCAAATTTGTTGACATAGAGCTGTTAAAATTTTAACTGCCTCTTTTCCCAGAGCTTTGAGCAGCTCAATAGGTATTCCATCCCCTCCTGGTGCTTTCTTAATGGATAGTTGTTTCAGTGCCCACCTCACTTCACTCTCCAGTGGTACTGGCTCCTGTGTATAATCCTGCTCTTCAAATGTCTCTGTAATTATGGAGAAGCCCTTTCTGTAAAGGGCTTCTGTATGCTCTTTCCATCTTTCTTTGATGTGTGCAGCTTCTGTAAGATATCCTTTGTGTTTACTTTTCAAAATTGGCACTAAACTTCTCTGTCAGTTCCCCGATCTTTTCAAAAAGATCTCATTTTTCCTTTCTTGTTTTTTGACATTTCTGGTTAAAGTATTTTTCCTTGTCTCTTCTGGCTTGTCGTTGAAACTCTGCAATCAAATGTCGTACTTCCTGCAAATTTCCTGTGGCCTTCAGTTTACTCCTTTCCTGAGCAGTTTTGATGGCATCTTCTGACAGCCATTTAAACTTCTTCTTCTTCTTACAAACTGTTGGAATATTCTTCTTTGCTTCTGTTTTAATTATATCTTTAATTTCTTCCCATAGTTCATCTGGTTCTCTTTCACACAAATTGAGTGTGTTGAATCTGTTCTGTATACTAATATTGTATTCGGCCGTTCTGTTTCCAAGATCATATCTGATCAACATTTGTGATGTTTTCAGTTTCCATGATTTCACATGTATCTTAGCCATTAATAATTATTTGACAGACTGAATTGTACTTCTCCATCGTCTTTGTCCAAGTATATAGTCAATTTGATTTCTGTATTGTCCATCAGTTGGTATCCATGTGTACAATCTCCATTTGTGCTGTTTAAAACAGGTATTAGCAACAAACCAAGAATTCTCTGCACGAAACTCAACTACTCTCTTCCCTGCAATGTTACGAATACCTAAACCAAAACAACCTGTTATTCCTTGTTCCTCAGTTTCTCCCACTTTTGCATTCCAATCTTCAATAAGTAGCCATAAATCTTGCTTTGGTGTTGCATCTATCACTTCTTGTAACTTTGCCATAAAATTCTTCTGTCTTCTTGTGGTGCCTCTGTAGTGGATGCATAAATCTGTATGATGGTCATATTCATTGGATGTCCACTGACTCTGAGAGAAATGATTAAACTAGTAGCCCATTTATATTTTCCCATACTGCTAGTCTTACTTCTTCCTGCAGGATCTATACAATACTTTCACTTACCATTGCACTTCACAGTTTTACATTATCAGCAAAAAGCTAAATATTTTGAGTCAGATTGTTTCCTATATCATTGATGCCCAAATTAAACAACACAACAGAGAATCAAGTACGGAGCCTTGGTATACTATTGGCCACTTGTCTTCTCTTGGACTCAGTTCCTCATAATCCATTCCAATATCTGTCCATTAGCTAACCTGTAATTCATTGCTATTTGCTCTAGTTTATTCAACAGAATTTTATTTGGTATCCTGTCAAACATTGCAAAGGCATTTAACAGTATCACTGAGTAGCCATTGGTTATCCAATTCCATTGTCACTGTTAATAAAAATGGGACAAATTACTATGCAAGAATAACCTTTCAGAAAACTATAATACCCCTTATATTCCTATATGAGTATCATATTTCTATTTATCCAGTCCTAAATTCTGTACTTCACTAATTAATCACCAATCCTGAGATGCTGATTTGCCTAAAATTTGCTACTTCTGTAAAGTGTTCAGGGCATGATCAGATATTTCTGATCATGTCCTGAACACTTTACATAGAATTGACTGGAAAAGCACCAGTTGTTTACATCACACCGAAACATGGTATGAAACCAAATCTAAGGAAGCCTGTGAGATTCTTATCAACCACTCCAATCTGAACAATAACATCATTATTGTTCAGATAAATATCCTAAAAATCCCAAGCGTATAGAAGGCACATATTTTACCCACAGAACCTTTCTCCTCAAGAGTTAACTATAAACAGGACTGTAGATAATCCAGAATCCTAAATCTAACATAACAATTGTAATGTTAAAAATAAGACATCATTGTTACTGTAAGAAAACTATCTATAAGAAAGAATGTTTCTCTCATGTTATCTTAAATAGAATTTAGTTTTATATAGTTTTTAAATAATTAATTAATTTGTAATTTTATCTGTATTCACATTTAATTACATGCCAGTAGAATAACCAGTGATCAAATCATTGTTTCTTTAGCTTACTGTGTTAAATGTAACTCAACTTGTCCTTGTATATTTGTATATATTCCAGATGATGACCTTAATATGAAGGTCGAAACGTCAGGAAATTAAAATAGTTATTTATAACACAGTTGTAAAGTCTATAATTTCTAAAAGGAAGTTTGACCAGAGGAGCTGATAATTCCCTTCCATGTAATACATGGACTGATATTTTTTAATTTTTTAAATTAATTATTATTTTTTTTTATGTTGAACCCACACAGAAGTGGTTGATATATTAATGCTGTATATGGGCAGCGGGTTGGGAAAGGATAAACTTATTTACATTTGATTTAAATTCTGGTATATTGTATTCCTTGGGAAACACATCAGGTGAAAGCCTGTTCTGCAATACAGCAGTACAAGAGATGAAGGAGGAGGAAAAGAAACTTGTTCTGTTGGTTTCAAGGTGCAATGTGAAGGGACGTTGAGCAGCAACTGCATGTGTTCCAACAAGCTTAGTACTAAGTGGGGGAATTATTGATGCTATTTCAGATGAACATATCTAATGGAAATATTTGTAGAATACACATATTGCAGAAATCAAACGTCTGTGCGAAATTGGGGGGAGTGAGTTGGTAAGAAATGGGTCATTAATAAGTCTCATTGCTCTTCTCTGTATTGAGTCAAGCATTTTGAATAGCTTTTAGGGCCCCATCCTATATGTGAGAGCAGTATTCAATATCTGGGCAGATTTGTGATTTGTATAAGGTTAACAGCTGTTCAGAGGTGAAGTAATGTCTTGAGCGAAAGAGAAATCCTAGTTTTTTTGAAGCTGAGGATGCAATGGTTGTGGTGTTTATGCCAGGAGAGGCTTGTTTTCAGGATAATTCCAAGAGGAGAAAACTCAAATTGTCTGGAAATTTGGATGCTGTCCAAAATAATACTGGGAGAAAATGGTTCCTTTTTTTATGAGAAATAAGACAGTGCTGGGTTTTATTAGCATTGAAATTGACGAGGTTATGTGAACTCCATTGGAGGATGACTTGGAGATCAGAATTGAGAGTGATGGTGGTTGATGTTCTATAGGTTGAGATGAGTTGTGTAGAGCAAGGTTTATCAAATGAAAGGGAGAAGTGCAGTGTGCTGCCATCTGCAAAACTGTGTATTGGGTTGGAGGTCAACTGAAGTATATCATTGATATATATATATAGCAGGAAGTGGGTTGGTGAGAGGAGAGAACCTTGTGAACTTCAGCATTAGTCAAATGGTGAGAGGAGTAGGAACTACCCACCACCACCACCATACAGTGTGTGTGTCCAGACAGAAAGCTGGCTATGCCATGTAAATTCATGTATGTATTCACAATTGAGGTTCTACAGTATTTTAAGCACCTCCATTTCTTTAGTCGCTATTCCTGCATCAGTCAATGACACATCCTGCATTACATCACCACCTGGATGTCTCACCCTTCCAAAATGCTCACTCAGCAATTCAACTATTTGATTTGCTTATGTTTCCTCCCTGCTCTCAGCAACAAGCTGATCAGCATGCCTACGAGCAGTATAAAGCACAAGCAAGAAGTAACTAGTATGGTAAGGACAGCTAAATTAGATTTTGAGAGAAAATTAGCTAAGCAGGCCAAAGTAAATCCAAAAGAGTCTTTTTGCTACGTAGCAAGTAAGGGAAAGAATGATTATGGAAAGATAACTTTAGTCATTGCTGATGGCAGAAAGTGACAGAAACAGAAGAAATAGTTCAGTTACTAATGATCACTTTCCAAAGGTATATCATTTGGGTGGTGGTGACTTTGCAGTTACTGAGGTTACATAGATTGATGTGAGTGTTGAGGTAGATGAACTGGAGGCACTCAGTATATTGAAAAATATTGATATGAATACAGCAGTGGGCCTGGTTGGTATGTCAGCTTATGTGCTACATGCGTGTGCAAATCAACTGATAGTGCCTCTGACAAAGTTGTTTAATCTGTATTAGCTATAGCCATTACAAATAGGTGGCTCCAAGACAGAAGTACCAAATTACTGACCAATTAGTCTCTCTGAAGTAGTGGCTAGAGTATTGGAAAAGTTGGTTAAAAGTAAAAATCAGGGATGGGTGGATAGGAATATGATACACTATAGGGGATAGCATGGCTTTGTAAAAGGAAGACCCTGCCACAGTAATTTATTCACATTTTATAATAATGAAGTGACAGCAGAATTGGATAAAGGAAATGGCTACACCATGATACTGCTGGACTTTGCAAAGGCATTTGAATACCACATGGAAAACTATTATGTAAGTTGGAGCAAATGGGAATAGATATGAGGCTGGTGGCATGGATGAAAGGATGGCTGATAGATTGGCATCAGAGAGGTGGTATATAGAGGTGGTATAAACATTTGCAGTCACTAATGACCTCATGCAAATTGTTCAGAAACCGACCAGAATACCAGATAACCCAAACCACTCTGCATATCCCCAGATCTCTTCCTTACCAATGACCCCTTGAAATATGCAATGAATGTAGTAAGTCCCCTGGGTAATTCTGACGACAACTTAGTGCTTATCTCCTCCCCCATGCAACATCGCCTACACAGTTACCCCCACACAAGAGTAGTTTGGCATTATAATAGTGCCAAATGGGACAGTCTCCAAGACTACTATGCTTCATTCCCATAGTTAGACTATTGTTTCCGGTCTTCCAGTCCAGACATATGCACTGAACGCATCACCAAAGTGCCTCACTGGCATGGAAGCATATATTCCCCACACTACTCAGACCTGCTGCCCCCCTAACTAAACCCTGGTTCTCCAAAAAATGTGCCAAGGCAGTACAAATGAAAAATCAGGTACCACAACTGGCTCAAATCAAGAACCCCATCCTCATTCAATACCTACACTGAAGCCCGAAACAAATGCAAGAAACTATCAATACTTCCAAAACAGATTTTGAATGGACAAAAAGCAGGAAGCTTGCAGCTTCCTGCTTTTTGCCCGTTCAAAATCTGCCCGTTCAAGGGACCAAAAGGCATGGCTTCAAACGGAAGCCGTGCCTTTTGGTCCCTTGCCAAGGCAATTGGCCGTAACTGTTGCCCTACACTATTCCCACCTCTATCATACCCAGATGGCTCATTTGCAACATCACCCATAGAAAAAGCTAACCTCCTGGCATCACACTTTGCCTCCGATGTATACATAACTGACAATGGCAAATGCCCTCCAGTCATTCCAACTGTCCAACATACAATGCCTCCTATATCCTTTTGCCAAAAAGACATCACAAACCTGCTGTCTAAATTAGACACAAAAAGGTCTCCTGGCCCAGACGGAATTCCTCCAATTATTCTGAAGGTCTGTGCATCTGAACTAACTCCTATCCTATGTCACGTGTACACACTCTCTAACTCCACTGATATATATATATATATATATATATCCCAAAACCTAGCCTATATTCAACCCATTCCTAAAAAAGGGTGACAAATCACGACCATCTAACTACCACCCTATATCACTCATTTCAGTCCTATCTAAAGTAATGGCGAAAATCATCAACTCTCAAATCCTAATCTACTTTGAAGGTATCCAGCTATTAAGCGACCACCAGTATGGATTCTGCCAAAGCCGTCCAACAGGAGATCTACTGTCATACATCACCCATCACTGAACAAGCGTTATGGAGAAATTCGGCGAATCCCCAGTAGTTGCACTTGATATCTCCAAAGCCTTTGACCGAGTCTGGCACAAAGGCTTACTAAGCAAACTCCCATCATTTGGACTGCCTCAGATTGATTGCCAGCTTCCTGTCTGAACGCACACTATGTGTGATGGTAGATGGCTCCCTATCCTCTCACCATCCAACTAATGCCAGGGTCCCTCAAGGCTCAGTTCTCTCACCGACCCTCTTCCTTCTATATATCAATGACCTGCTTCAGTTGACCTCTAACCCAATACACAGTTTTGCAGATGACAGCACACTACATTCCTCCCTTTCATTTGACAAACCCTACCCTACACAACTCTCTTCAACCCACAGAATATCAACCACCCTTAATTCCGACCTCCAAGCTGTCCTCCGATGGAGCTCAGACAACCTTGTCAACTTCAACGGTAGTAAAACCCAGTTCTGTCTTATTTCTCACAAAAAAGAACCATTTTCCCTCAGCATTGTTTTCGATAGCACTCAAATTCACAGACAAGACGAAATTTCTCTTCTTGGAATTACCTTGACATCAAGCCTCTCCTGGCATAAACACATCTCAACCATTGCATCCTCAGCTTCCAAAAAACTAGGTTTTCTCTTTCGCTCAAGAAGCTACTTCACTTCTAAACAGCTGGGCAGATTTGTGACTTGTATAGTGTTAACACTATACAAGTCACAAATCTGCCCAGCTCTCGAATACTGCTATCACATCTGGAGTGGCGCTCCAAAAAGCTCCCTCAAAATGCTTGACTCAATACAGAGGAGAGCAATTAGACTAATAAATGACCTATCCCTCACCAACTCGCTCCCCCCACTTTCACATAGACGCTTGGTCTCTGCAATCTGTATATTCTATAAATACTTTCATGGGAAAGGTTCATCTGAAACAGTATCAATAATTCCCCCACCCTGCACCAAGCCCATTGGAACACATACAACTGCCGCCCAACATCCTTTTACAGTAAACTTTGAAACTCACAGAACAAGTTTCTTCTCCTCCTCGTTCATCCCTGCTACTGCAGTATTGTGGAACAGTCTTCCCCCTGACGTATTTCCCAAGGAATACAATATACAGACGTTCAAATCAAATGTAAACAAGTTTCTCCTTTCACAATCCATCACCCATATACAGTACTAACGTACTATAGGTTGACCAGCCAACCTCCTGTATATGGGCCCAACATAAAAAAAATATGTGTATATATATATATATATATATATATATATATATATGCTGAAGAACACATTGAAAAAGATAGGGAGGTTATTATCCCTCTTTATAAGGCTACTATTCTGCCACATGTTGACTGCTGTGCACAGATTTAGTCACCTGTGTTTCTTCGGTATTCGGAGATGGTGGAGAGAGAATTCAGAGAAGAATGACCAAGCTATGAGCAAAGTTTGAGGGTGTGGGGTTGCAGAGTTTAGCTGACAGGTGGAGTAGAGGGGATATGCTAGAAACTTATATGCTACTAAAGGAATTCTATAAGATTGACACAGAAGAAAATTTTCAATAGATGAGGGATAGGGGGAAAACAATGGGTCATACTTGGAAGTTGTTGAAGAGTGCGTGGGTTAGTAAGGATGTACGGACCAGGTTCTTTACTTGGAGGGTAAAATGAGTAGAATGGATTACCAGTTGTGACTCCTCTACAGTGAATAGCAAGGGTGAATATTCTGGGTGTGCTTGGTGTGCAGTGCACACCCATGGAATAACAGTATTACTGATATTATATTTTTGCATTTATTCTTGTTAAAGCCTCCCCTAATTAAATACAATGTACTAATGCTTCATGAAGAGCACACTTTTGAATGTGGTGTGCTCGTCATTCGCGTTAATGGCATGGGTGTGCAGTCACAAATACAGACACTTTTGAACCCTTTAAACAGATATATAGATGGCACAGCAGGTTAAATTCTTACCATTCTAGTGGTTTTAAACCACCAAGAAGGTAAGGAAAGGTGTGCACTAAGATAGCACCCAAAAATCAGTGGCTGTGATTTGTTATTGTGTCAACCTGTCCAACTGAATATTGTCATTCGTCATGAGCTGCTGTTTTTGTTTTCTGAGTTTCATCTGTTTTGTGTGGGTGAAGTGTAAACTGATGTCTTTAGGACACCGATAAAAACAAATTCTGAATATTTAATTTTCTATAAATATTATTTATAACTTTTTTGTCCATATTTACAATGGGAAACCGTGTTGATGATCTACTGAATGTCCTGTTTGCTGACAGAACTTTTGTGGATTGTATGTTTGTAGTCAAAAGAGGTAAGCCTCTTCCTCCTCTTCCATTTTTACTATTATATTTAAACCTTTCAGTAATTCAAATATACCAACCAATTATAGCATTCTTCCTATGTTATTGTTTTATAATATATCTTAAACACATCGTCCCATACTCTACACAGATTTGGTTACAATTAATTTATTAATTAAAGTATTTAAAGTTATTCTACAATTAACTGCATTGGACCAATTGAGATGAACGCTGATGCGCTTTTGCACTCTTAAAGCTTTCATACATCAACAAAAATGCAATCATACTGTCATATTGATGCAAATTTTATAGCAGGTTGCATAAGCCACATGACAGTACACCCTACAAAAATGGGCATGTGACGCCAATGGTGAATAGGTTTAAGGAGATGTATGATAGGTGTCATGTTAATTGATAGAATAGGTCTTTCATGATGAATCTTTTGACTCCATGGAGTACTCATAAATAATAATAATAATCCTTCCATAGTCATTCCTCTTTTTACTTGCTATATACAAAAGATCTGTAAGTTTTTTTTGGCCTCAGATGGCTTTGTCTCAAAATTAGCTTTGGCCTTCCTTTCCATTCAATTCACCATTCTTGCCTGTGTCTTTTACTGCTCATTTCATGCTGATCCTCTTTTCCTTTATAATTCTCTCCACAACTTTTTCTTTGTGCGCAACTCCTACTTAATAATGCTATTCATCGTTCCAACTCCTATCTGATTTATCCTTCTTAATCTGGATATACATTCTGATACCACTTTCTCCAAACATCCCTTTATGATCTCTTCATTCACTACCTGCATCTCTCTCCCCTTCTAAATTTTTATGCCTTGTGACTGCTGAACACTGACTCCTCAGCTTGTCATTATCACCTGCTATGTAATTCCACATATATATATATACCCAGGGCTGGTGGAAGCGGGCATGGAGTGCATGCGGGCACTGCTATGAAGGGAGCGTCGCCGCCAGGGCAAGGTTCATAAGTTCATTTTTAAGAAAAATTTTTTATCATAAAAACAAAAAATTTAATATTGATCATTCTTAGAATGATCATTATTAAAATAAATAAGGCCGGATACACCGAATAAAAATTTTTAAAAATTGCATATTGCTGCCTCTTTGATCAGCCGGCTGTTTACAATTTCGCAGCGAGAATGTTGTGTCCGCTGCAGTCTATCTAAAGTGATGAACGGTTTTAATGTGCAGAAATGAATTTTCGTGCAAAATATTCGTTGCTAGTTAACCAGTCATATGTTACTCATCCTCAGTAGGCTACTGACAGTAGCGCAGTGCAGACTATTATTTCGTCTCTGTCGTGTTGTGTAATCATTTCTTGTGGGTATAAAATAGAAATGGAATCAAAAATTAAAAAAAAAGTTATCTGGTGCACAAAATCGTAAGTGTCATGCTGCGAAAGAAGCAAATATTAAGAAACAAACTGGGGGTCTTAATAAATTTGTTAAAATATTAAAATATTCTGATGCAGATTGTGACCAACTCGATACATCAGAAATCAGAGTTGAAGAACCATGCACATCATCCAGTTTGCATGAAAGTACTATTGCATATATTGAACAAGATTGCAAGACGAATGATTTAAGTGAAAAACAGGAGAAGATTTAGTTGTAGTTGACCATGAAACTAACATTGTTAGTCTCTGTAAATTTAGAAGATCCAGGTGAATGGGGAAATATTGATGAAAATTACGAGTTGTTTTAATTGAAATGGGGCCTGTTCAAAAGAAAAATATAATATATCCCAGAGATACATATCGTCATAAATTTGGTGACACGTATTATAATAGAAAAATGGAAAACAGGGAGCTTGTGACAAGAACATGGTTCATTTATTCCGAAACTTTAAATTCTGTTTTTTGCTTTTATTGCAAACTTTTCGCACCTACTGAATCAAGTAGTCTTGTAGAAGGTCATAACGATTGGAGAAATGTAAGTACAACTTTGCATAGACATGAGATTAGTTTAACTCACATGAAAAATTTCTTAAAATGGAAGGAACTTGATAAAAATTTAAAAAACAACTCTACCGATTGCCAGACTCAAAGCATGTATTAAATGGAAAAGAAACATTGGACGAGTGTTTTAGAAAGCTTGATTGAAATTATAAAATTCCTTGGTAGCCAAAATTTAGCTTTTCGCAGATCATCTGATAAATTATATGAAAGGAATAACGGCAATTTTTTAAAATTAGTCAAACTGTTTGCGAAGAGTACACTTTGAATAAAGACAGTCAATGAAATATTGGAAACTTTAAGTAACACAAGCAGGGATACAATTTTATTATCAATTCGAAAATCTAAATATTCCATAATTTTAGACTGCGCACCTGATGCAAGTAAAACAGAACAAATGACCATTATTATTTGCTTTGTTTCCTGTGACAATGGAATTGTCAAGATCAGGGAAAACTTTTTAGGTTTTGCAGATATATCAGATTCCACAGGACTTCAATGCAAGTGCAACAATAATGGAACAACTGAAAAAATGGAACATTCCCATTGAAGACATGCGAGGTCAAGGGTATGACAATGGGGCAAATATGCAAGGAAAAAAAATATGGGCTCCAAAATTTAATTTTGAACAAAAATCCTCGAGCTTTTTACGTGCCATGTGCTGCTCATACTCTAAATTTAATCATTAACAATGCAGCCAAAGTGAATGCAGATACAATTACTTTCTTTGCAGTTATTCAAGAAATATACAATTCCTCTTACAAACGTTGGGCAATTCTTTTAAATTTCATAAAAAAATTAACAGCCATCAGAAACGCGATGGGAAAATAAAATTAATGCAATCCACCCTCTATGATATCAGTTAGGAGAAATTTACGATGCACTTTTTGAAATTTTAAATAATGAAAATTTTAATAAAGAAACTCAGTATGAAGCACAAACATTATGTGCTAAAATAAAATACTACCAATTTATTTGCTCTCTTATAACTTGGCATGATTTACTTAACAGAATAAACCCTGTGAGTAAAATGCTTCAAGACAAAAATATGAACATTACACTTGCTTTAGAATCTATCAAAAACTAAAAATATTCTTACAAGAGTATCGATCAGATACAAATTTTAAAGAAGTTCTAAAAACAGCAAAAGAACTGAGTGAAGAAATGGGTGGAGAACAAGAATTTAAAACTGGTACGGAAGTTCGACAACGAAAGAAGACAATTTGACTGCTAGCATCATGACAAAACGTCACAATCGCCAGAAGATAAATTTAGAGTGAATGTGTTTTATACACTTCTAGACGTTGCAACTTCTAGAATTCGTTAATAGAACGTTTTGAACAACTAAAACATATGATAATTTCAATTTCTTGTATGGATTACTACAAATTAATAACGAAGATTTACGAATAAATTGTGATGATTTAGAGATTCTTTTGAAGGATGGCGACAATAAAGACGTAAATGCAACAGAACTGTATGACAAGTTATGTGCTTTCCAGGATTTTTTTTGGAAGGATAATTTAAATATTCAAAACTCTTTCGCTATTCTTAATTTTATTGTGTCCAATAATTTATCTTTCCCTAACTTTTCAATTGCTTTAAGAATACTATTAACCTTATGTTAGTGTAGCAAGCGGTGAACGTTCCTTTTCCAAGTTGAAATTGATTAAAACCTACTTAGAACAAGTATGTCGCAAAAAAAGGCTTGTTAGTTTTGCGTTAATAGCTATTGAAAATGATATACGTGCAGAATTAGACATTAAGCCCATTATTTCTAATTTTGTGAATATGAAATCATATTCACAAAATTTAAAAAAAAAACTAAAATCTTAATTTAAAAAATTTCAAGTATATTTATGTAATTTAATTTATTTTCTGTTACTATGTAAAGATGTTATTTTTTGAATACTTATATTAAATTATCTAATTATTTCTGAATTCTTTTATTTTCTCATCTATCTCGAGTTTCTTTTATTTTCCTAAAAGATAGTTCCACTTATAAAAATTATTAAAAATTTTTTACAAGTTACTAAGAATTTAGTAACTTGTAAAATGCAAGAATTTTTTAAACTTTAGTAGTTCAAATAAATAAAGTTTAACTTTAATTAAAATTCATTTTAATTGTGTTAGCTATTCGGGTTAGTGAGAAGGCTATAATCCCTGTATTGAAGTAGTTTTATCAAAATTTGCTTTAACTTTTGATAATTTTTTGAATATTCGGGTTTTTAACGATTATTCTGCCTAGTCAACCCCCCCCTCACCCCGGTTCGTTACATTTAGCAAACCAACGTGTGACTGTTCTGTCAAAATTTATTTAAAAAATTTCAAATAATTAAAATTTTTATTATCGTAAAAGAACCACATACGCCTGGATCGTTACAGGGGCACTTAGATAGAAATTGATGCGGTTGTAAAGACCCTAGCGCTGGTAGCTTAGCTAGATTGGTCACTGTGAAGTTCTCTGACATTGTGGCCTGATCCAGTACTCGAACTCTGTGTCTGCTCCACTACATGCAGCTTGAGGTAATTATCTCCATTTCACGTAATAATTACCAGCCCTTCTCTCATTGTTATGCTGATTTGCCACTCATCTACATTCTCCTCATATCCTCTTGATTATAGCAAGAACTTATTACATATTTCAGGCTATCTGGTGTGATCTTTAGATCACATCACACCAGATAGCCTCAAATGAATTGTCTTCATCCCTGACCTCCTGATATACTCCTGCTCTTTTTTGGCATCAGTACCTCTGCTGATATTATCAATCCCTTAGCTCCCATCCTCTTCTTTTTATACTATATCCATGACATTCTATTCCTATAACTTATCATCATCAGTTAACCAAGTCATGCTCACACCAATAATTTTTGGCAAGATGAACAAAAAGCTCCTTGCCCTCATTTCAAATAGTTCTGCACAAGTATACATAAACTGCAATACCCAATTCATCCCACAACCTTCCTTATGCTTTGCATTTCTTTTCCCAGTAAAGTAAGGAATGTGGGGTGCAATGTTTAATATTATGTGATCACTCTCCCACTTACTAATCTCTAGTTTGCCTAGATGCTCTCCCTCTCTCTCTTGCATGCCTCCATTTCCTCCCAAACATTCAAATTTCTCTTACTATGCATTTTTGAATCCTCACTAACCAATACTGTCTCAAGAATCCTGACCCCAAATCCATTGGAATGCATGTCGTCTATGTTATAAATCCTTCCTTCCATCAACCTTACTCTATACCAATCCTCTTGCATGATATGTGCACTGACTCATTCATGATCATTGCAGCTCTTTCATATCTTCTCGTATATCACACTTTTACCTGTTAAATCATCATACCACTCAATTAAACACACTGATCACCTTCACTCTCTTTCTATCCTTACAGCATCACCAATATCCGTAATCTTGATACCAGGAAAACATGATTTCATCATATTTTCCTCAAGCACTCCTCTTATGAATGAATCACTATACCAATTTCGATCCTTATTTTCACAGTTTTGCTCTTTCATGCACTGCTTTCTCTCTTATTGCATCTCTTCTTTTGTCTGTCACCTCATCAGCCAGGCAATCCTATCGTTTTCCATTATCATCTAATCATTGTCTTCATTTTCCACTCTTTCATTCTTACAGTCAATTATATTGCTTGTAACACCAATCCTGCCATTAGCATCATCAGGCATCATCATCATACGTATCAAGGATTTAGGCCTAGTATGGCCTGTTCCGGCCTTAGAAGTCATCGTTGAATCGTTTAAGAGGACGTCCTGGTTTTCTCTTTCCTAATGGCTTGTACTTTAAGGCTTGTTTTGGTAATCTTTCTGTTTTCATTCTTTGAACGTGTTCCATCCATCTATGTTTATATTTTTTAATTTTTTCAATTACTGGTTCTTGGTTTAATTCTTTCATAATATCTTCGTTTCTTTTGTGATCAAATAGGGTATACTTTGCAGTTTTTCTCATATACTTCATTTCTGCTGTTGTTAATCTTTGTTTGTCTTTTTGTTTTATTGTCCAGATTTCGCTTCCATACATTAAGACCGGTAGGGCTAATGTATTGTATACTTTTAGCCTGGTTTGTTTTTTGAACTAGGTTTGGTTTAAATATAGAGTTAATTACTCCTGTTATTTTTAAATATTTTGCAATTTTTATGTTTATATTTTTTTCATTTTCATAAGTGATCATACATCCTAGGTAGTTAAATGAATTCACCTGTTCTAAGATCTTGTTATCTAATACTATTTTAGTTATTACTGGATCTTGTCCTTTAAAGGCCATAGTTTTTGATTTTTCCGTTGATATTATCATACGATAATCTTTGGATATCTCATTTAGATTTAAAATAGCTTTCTGTAAGTTATCTTCAGAATTTGTAATTATTAAAAAAGGAGAGTGTTTAAGTTAACTGTAGGTGAAAGTTTAATTCCTTGATGTAAATTTTTACTCCATTTTATTATTATTTCATTTAAGGTAGATATTAAAAAGAGTTGCTGAGAGGGTACATCCCTGTCGGATCCCTTGGTTTATCTCTCTTGTATATGATAGCTCGTGATTTAATCTTATTTGTATTTGATTATTTTCATATATACTTGTGATAGCTTTTAGGATATTATTTGGTATTTGTCTTTCTTTTAATATGTTAAATAATATGTTTCTTTTAACTTTGTCAAATGCTTTTTCAAAGTCAATAAATGCAATATGTGTTTCTAAATTATATTCTCTTCTTTTCTCTATTATTAATTTTAGGCAAAAGACTGGGTCTATACATGATCGTCCTTTTCTAAATCCATTCTTTACCTCTAGAATAAAGTTTTCGGAATATTTCATTAGTTTGTTATTTAAGATTCTGCTGTATATTTTGTAACATGAATTTAGTATACTGATACCTCTATAGTTTTTAGGGTCATCTCTATTACCTTTCTTAAAGATAGGAATCACAATTGCTTTTTTCCATTCTATTGGGGGATACCAGTTGAGTAAATTTTATTTAAAAATAATAAGTCTTCCTTTGAATCTTGTTCCTGCATATTTATATAGTTCTGAACGTAGCTTATCTTCTCCAGGTGATTTTCCGTTTCTTGTTTCTTTCAGGCTGATTTCTAATTCTTCTTTAGTTATTTCCTTTTCATTTTCGTTAATTGTTTGCCAGTTGTCTTTTTTAAAATATTTGTTTGTCCACAGTTCTGTGTAGTAATTTAGAAATTCTTCTAATTTCAATTCAGTGTTTAATTTTATGTTTTCTTTGGTATCTGCATTTAGGTGGTTCAAAATCTTATATACATTGGGTCTTATTTTATATAAATCATGTTCTAAATTAGAAACAAATTTATTCCATGATTCTCTGTCTTTTTCTGACTTCTCTTTTAGCTATGGCTCTTATTCTTTTATATTCTATTTCATCTTCTAATCTTTTACTGCTTAACCATTTGTGATAGGCTTCTTTTTTCTTTTTGATTATTTCTTTGATTGTATCATCCCAGATCTTCAGTTTTTTTCTTTTATCGAATTTTTTGGTCTTTCCTATGCTTTCGTTTGCTGCTGCATTTAGTATTGTCTTTATATTAAGCCATTCTATTTCTATTTCTTCATTTTGTTTTATTTTATCTAGATACTGGTTAATTCTTTTCATATAGCCATTGTACATTTGTGTCATTCAATAGTCTAGTTTTATAAACAAATGTTTCAATTTTTCTTTCTGTTCTTGTTACTTGTAGCCATTTAGGTGGTAATCTTAATTTTATTTTAACAAGGAAGTGGTCACTGCTTATTTCATATACTCTGTGAACTCTAACATCTAGTGAAAATTTTTATGTCTTTTCATTTAATATGAAGTAATCTAATATTGATTTCCATCCTCTTGCTGCCCAAGTATATTTATGTATGTCTTTATGTTTATAGAAGGAATTCATTATTTTTAGGTTATTATAAACTACAAAGTCGATCAATTTTTTACCATTTCTGTTTAGAGTGTGTTCTCCATGTATTCCTATATTATTATTAATTTTCGTGTTTCCAATTCTTGCATTTAAGTCTCCTGCTAAAATTATGTAATCATTTTTATTTATTTTATTATATATGTTTTGTAGCTGATTATAAAAATCAATATTATCCTGTTCTCTTCCTGCTTCTGGGGCATATAAACCAATTATTGTTAAATAGCCTCTATCTATTTTTATTCTAGCTTCTATTATTCTTTCATTCCATAATTTATAATGTTTTAACTGTTTTGAAAGGGAGTTGTGAATCCAAAACCTGCTTGTGCTCTTTGGTCTCTGTCGACTCCACTGTATATCACATTAAAATTTTCAGTTCTCATAGTTCCTTTTAATTTCTTTTTTGTTTCACTGATTACTGCTATTTTAAAATTTCTTTCATTTAATAACTGGTCTAATTCTATTTCTTTATATGCTATTCCTCTTACATTCCGGTTTGCTATGTGTATTATATTTTGTCGTTTCCATTTTCGTTTTCCCTTTTCCATTCCAGGGTCATTTCCCATAGATTCAATCCGATTATCTTTTTCTGTCAGCTTACAAGTATGGTTATGTTCTCCATGTCAGGGGACTAGCCTGACGATGGAATAGTTCAGTGGTATGGCTGCTACCTTAAGGCTTCTGAACTCGCCTTCTTCCGAATTTAAACCCATAGGAGGAATAGGGTATATTGAAGGGGAAAGGGTAGATTATAGAAGAAATATAGTAAGGTTTATAGAGAGGACATAGTTGTAAGGCCAGAAATGAAAAGACCCCATGGCCCTCGAGTACTCTAATAGCACAAGGGTCATAAAGTAAGAAAAGTTGGCTGATAAGGCCTTATGGGAAAGATTAAAGTAAGTGGGTCTTCCTCAAAGGAGGAGAGGATAGATCCAGCTAGGGGTCCATGGGAGTGCCGCTTCCCTTACAATCAAGATGATTACCCCTTATGGCCTTGTTGGTCCACGAGTCCTTGTTCAGTATATTCGGACCACCCCATTATATATATATATATACACACACATGCACGCGCATGTACACACACATGGTGTGCTCCCCTATCCGCCACCCAGGGGACGCGCTCTCTTGGGGTTACAGGGTCCCCTGAGAGTTCATCAGGCATTTCCTCTTTAAACTCACTGCTATCATAATTCTTACTCATTTTGTTCTTATGACATTCACTCATGAAACACTTCCGACAAACACGATCTCCAGTTTTGTTTGCCTTCCATAAATCTCTCATTCTATGACGAGCATATATTTTGCATACACTGCCATGAACACAATCACAAACTTTGAAATTGCTTGCCATTTTTTTTTTTTCGTGTTGTGCCATGAGGCACAATACAGCATGCAGAAAAACAAAAATAAAAGCTTTGAATACCTCAAAATTAAGCACATTACCCTTATAGTTAATGAAACAAACACTCATAAATATAATAATTCAAAAAAGAATTAGTCAATTATTGCTATATGCTGCCAAATATAAAATCCTATGGCATCTGAAAATCACCACACAAACTACCTTCTGTCCTATAGCAGCCAGACCTATCCTGAATGTCCTAAGAAATTACTTTGAAATACTGTTGATAGAGAAATATCAAAAATATCGATATTTCTCTATTCCCACCCCCGAGCACAGCTGGTGAACACTATGGTCTTGATGATGTTTCTGTGGAAGGCTTTCACTTGCAGCCTAGTGCCATTGCAGTAGGTAGGTTGAGATTCTGCAGCAACATCACTGGAGCCCCCACTTTGAGGAGAAGCTTCTGGGCTGGGAAGCCAGGAGGGTTAAGGGTGTTGAGGAATCCATGGGGTAGTGGTCTGCGTCATCCATTTGCACCAGCAAGTCTGCAGACCTGTACTCCATTTCTGCCTTTCAAACAAGTTAAGTAGAGTGTCATTAATGATGGCAGCCTTGTCGTTCTTGGGGGAATTGCACGCTCGCAGAGCCAGTCCATCCCTGCAGGCCTGAGCTCAGTAGTGATGACCCTAGCCTTTCCCTTGGACTTGGGATGGTCTCTGTCTCCTGTTTTGATAGAAGTTTGGATAATTGCCCAGCAGAGATATCGCCTCTCAAATAGACCCTCATGTTCTTTCTGAGAAAGAGACTTCCAGCAGACTCTGCCAGTAGTGTCAAGGGGAACTTTGAGAGTTATACTCAAAGACATCAGGGGGGCATATACCCCCCCCCTTGTGCTCTCATTCCAAACAATGAGCTTACAGTCCAACAACACTTGGGCCATGTTGCTTTGTTTTGAGATGCTACACAGGGGGTGTTTATGCATGGATGAGGTTGAGGTACAGCTTGAACGCAGTATGGGCCATCTTGCCTCCTTCCAGCAGCATGGCCGTGTCGCATCCTCTGGCATCACTGCTATGCTGCTGGAAGGAGGCAAGGCCATGATCATTCCTTCCCAGTACCACCAGAAGCATTCAGGAAAACCTGACTGAATGCTGCTAAGATCCTTCCGATAGACAGCAAACTACTCATCCATCAGTGAATCCTCGTTATTCGACAGTACTTGTGCCAAGGCATTCGTGTCATAGCTGGACACCCCCCCCCCAAGACAGTCTCTGTTCCCCAAGACTACAGACATTGTTGGCTGAGGCAGGCTGTACTTTGGGGGGGGTTGCAGGTTTCAAATTTTTTGGATTTTTTTTGAGGGGGTAGCCATTGGCTGAGAAAATGTTGAGGATGTGATTTAGTTCAGTGTTTAGGGCCATGTCGTTAGAACAGATTAGTTTTGCCCTATTGTATAGTGTTTTCACCACTCCATATTGTTGTGACAGGGGTGGGGGAGATTGTTGATGAATGTGCTTGCCTGTATGGGTGGGTTTTCTATAAACTGAGAAAACCAAGGTTCCATCAGGCTGGCGGGTGACTAGTGTGTCTAGGAAAGGGAGGCTGTTGTTTTCCTCTTTTTCCAGGGTGAACTTGATTCTGGGGTGTTGGTTGTTTAAGTGTGTTAAGAAGGAGAGGAGTGTATCAGAGCCATGTGGCCAAATAGCAAACACATTATAAACGTAGCAAAGCCATATTCCCTCTTCCTCCTGTCCTCCAGACTCTGCAAATTACATCTTCTCAATCTTTCCTCATACTCGACATTCCAGAGGTCAAAAAAAATTTCCTTTAAAATGAATAATGCATCCAGGAACTAAGGTAAATTGCCAGTGCCTGAATTCAGAAATGGCGTTTGCTTCTCAAATGTATTGTTGACTTCCTGTGAGAATTTTTTTAAGGGGGAAGTAATGCATTAATGATTTGGTTACATTTTGTAATAGGTATTAGATAGACAAAATGCATATGCAATGAGATTTTTTGGATTTTGAAAAAGCTTTGATCAAGTTCAGTATGACAAAGTACTATTGAAACTAAATGGAATTCGGGGGAATATTCATTAGGTAGCTTAGTTTAAATTAAAGAAATTATATTCTTGGTTTAATCCTTTATCCAATGTATGCAAACAAAATTTGCACATGAAGTCACTTCATCACTGGACAACTTGTATATAGAGGCTAATTACTTCACAGCACCTGCCTTATATCCCATAATGCAAAGCACACATCCTTACGGACATGTATAATGCTGTTCTCTATCGGAATGGCACTTCACTACCCCGACAGGTGATGACCTTTATTGTAGTCTCATCAGCGAGATCAACACCCAGAAGAGATACTAAGGTTGAAGTAATGTAGAAGTCACATTTCCATATGCAAGTAGCCAAAAGGTGTCACTCATTACTAAAATATTCTGGATTAGGGATAGATGTTGAAAATTTTTCAACTTGGTTATACTGTATATACGAGTTGCCCAGTCCCTTCCCATACTGAGTCTTTCCATAATGCATAGCCTTATACATGTTTGTATGGATATGTGCTTTGCATTATGGGGTACTAAGGCAAGTGATGTGAAGTCATTAGCCTCAATAAGCCCAGTCATGAAGTTACTTTATGCACAAACTTTGTTTGCTTACACTTGGATAAAGGATTAAACTAAGAATATAATTTCTTGACATCTTTAATTTACACCTGTATTTAATATTAAAATATGTTATAAAGACACTAAATACTCTAAAAACACGAATTTCTTTTCTAATATACTATAAAACTCTAATTTTCTAAGGAAAAAACGCAATAAAGCTGATAAAAGTCATCAATTTTACGCAGGTGCTAAATTACACTGATCACTCACAATATAACCTCGAACCCAATTGTGTGTGTGCACATGTATCTTAACTGGAATGGCCAGTAAGGAAATTACTTTGTAATTCTCACAGTTTTATTTGGCATTTTATACATGGGTACTATAACAGTTCTTCTAATTATCTGGATTTCAATCTTCTGACTTGGCTTTCAGACTTATTTAGTCCAGTCACTGTAAAACTTATACCTACATATTACGTCTACATTTAGGTTTTTAATGTTGTTTTCTTTCTTGATTGATAACCCATTCCTCCTGATTTTTATTATTCCCGTGTACCCTTTTCCACCCTTCCTCCAAAGCATACAGAAAATAGATGATATATCAAGAGAAAAGTGATCTGTTTATATTCTTAAAGACTGCATATTGTAGTCTCTGAGGAGTACTGAAGTTGGGAAGACTGTTCCCAGTGCAGATGAAATAATGGAATAAAAGACTACTAGGAGCACCATGTTTCAGTGTGTAAGCATTTCACGTATAAAATGATTTTGGACAGTTGTTGGTTGTGTTCCTGTGGATTTAACAGAAATGGGATGTATAATGAATGACAGTTCTGCTGAACTGCACTCATAAAAATATCTGTGGAAGACAGTGCAGAAATTGGCTGCTGCGAGACAGTAGTTGAAGAGAGAGATCCTTTGAGAGAGGAGTAATCAGTAAATTGAGCAACTCTCTTGTAAACAACATCAAGTTTGGGTAGAGTTGAGTATCCTTTCTTTTAAATTTTGGGTAGATTTGAGTATTCTTTCTTTTAAACAGTTTGCCAAAGTTGACAGTGATTTGATTGACTGTAATTGTGATGTTGATTTGATAAACTGTAGCAGTTAGTTCTACTGGCCTGAACTAGATTAAAAAATGTAGTGACAGCAATCTTATTCCTAACTGCACCAGGCTAAAAAGAAAATTAACTTCAGCAAAAGCACTAAGAATTTACATCTGTATTGAGAAAGCAATGTTCAGAGAGCAATTTCAAACTACTTGCTGAAATTTGCATTTGCCCAGAATGAGGTTTTAAATTTAAAATTAGAACTTTCCAGTTATTTAAATCCAAATATTTGTGATGTCCTTGAGAGAATTATTGACAACTCAGCTAAACATATCCAGGAAACAGACAAAGCAAGACTTATTACCAGATTTCTTAAATTGAAACAGCCAGTGGACAAATTTAAATTTCTTATCATTGAATTACTTTGAAAACAGCAAACTACAAGCCAGTGAAAAAATTTGAGCTACCAACTACTAACATGGGGGGGGGGGATAATAGCAACCAACTAGGAATAAGTAATTACAGAAGAAATCAACTGCCTTCTATGAACAGTCATATGGTTAACCTTTCAAACCATGTGATGAACTCTCACTACTTAGTAAAGGTCTAATCCTTGCTGTAGCACCCAGTACAGTCAACAAATTAGATTTTATATACTATATTGAAAGAAGCATGTGTGACTTCTTTTATGTACTACTTACGATAGTTATCCCTAAAAAATTCAAGAAATTCATTCTCTTCATTGCACTCTGTACCATAACTGAAATCCCTTAATGATAATCCTTTTCTTATTAGCCAGAACAGTTTGTTTAAACATTTTTCTTTCTCACTGCCTTCCACATTACCAGGTCTATAGCAACTAAATATTTCATCCTGTCCACCTCCACCTCACACCATACTGCTTCAAAACCACTGTCAGTATTTTTCTCCTTGTATCTCCACACTAGATGGGCACAACTCCTCTGCCATCAACAATAACACTTCTCCTCCTCCTCCCTTTTTTACTTTGTGTGTCTTTGCGAGAGACTGCATATCCCTCCATCTCTATTTCTTTCAGAATGTCATCCTCATTCAACTATGTCTCACTTATGCCAACAATATTTGTGTGAATGAACTATCAGTGCTACAATTTCATTCATTTTTTCTAATACTTCTAGCATTTATTAACATAAACACTAGCTCATTTCTGTTTCTATAACAAGTCCTACTAACCCCACTTCTCAGACATGACTCTCTTCATTCTCCCCCTGTCTGTTACTACATAATTATTATTGTCATCAACAGACTTCCATGGAGTTAAGAGACTCATTGTGGAAGGTCCCATTCTCACATGCACAGTTCATTGTATGTTAACTTAAAGAATTCAAAGCACAGGAATATGATTTGTTGTAAAATCAAGTATATAAGACAAGGTACTTGTTATCTCCATTATGAATCATTATCTGTGTGGTTCATATAAGAAGGAAAGTGGCATTGATTGAATTTGATTTCTGAATATGAGATATTGAACTCAGTTCTTTACTTTATGCAGATTATGTTACACTTCTAAAATAAGCAATAAAATTACAGAAATGTAGGAAAATAAGAAGGCACATGGAAATGATCAACTGCATTTGTAATGGGAAAAAAAAATCTATAGAACAAATAAATATTTTTCAGTTATTTAGGCAGAATGCTTACTTCAATATATCAAATTCGATGGATCAGCATTAAGTTCCTTTCTGTTTAATATTGTGATGGAGGTGGTGACGGAGGACAATGTTGTAAACAGATGACATCTTGCTGTATGCAGATTCAAGAGAAGAAGTGGCAGCTAAATTGGGAAGATGGAGGAAAGTACTGGAAGAGAGAGGTATGAGACTGAGCAGAAGTAAGACAGAGTATATGTGTTGCACAGTGGGCGGTGGACAGGAGACAGAGCTGGAAGGAAATGTCATCAGGAAGGTGAGAGACTTTAGATACTTAGGTTCAACAGTGGAAGAAAATGGAGGAGCTGAGAAGGAAGTGGGATGCAGGATACAAGCGGGTTGGAGGAACTGGAGGGAGATGGCTAGAGTGTTATGCGATAAGAGGGTGCCGATCAATCTGAAAGGCAAAATCTATAGGACAGTAGTGAGGCCAGCTATGACATATGCTATAGAAACTGTGGCTAGAAACTATGACATATGCTATAGAAACATATGCTATAGAAATAGGAAAAATAACATCAGCAGGATGGAGGTAGCAGAGATGAGAATGCTTAAGTGGATGTGCAGTGTGACCAGAAAGGATCGTCTGAGAAATGACTGTGAGAGGAACAGTGAAAGTTACGAACTTAGGAGCGAAGATGCAGGAAGTAAGGTTGAGGTGGTTTGGTCATGTGATGAGGAGGGAGGAAGAGTATGTAGGAAGAAGGTCATGCAGATGAATGTGCAAGGAAAGAGGAAATGTGGGTGGCCAAAGAAGAGATGGAGGGAGCTGGTAGAAGACGATTTGAGGATGAAGAACTTGGATGTAGTGACAGCCCAAGACAGGAGGATGTGGAGGAGATTCATCACTAACAGCGATCCCACTTAAGTGGGACAAGCTGCAGAAGAAGAAGATTGCATTTTGTTATTTATGATCTATTAGCCCATTATTCATATAGTCGTCTTGTCATTTTATTTTGTATTTATTAGGTAACAATTTTTGTTTATTAATAAGTTACTAAATTCCTTGAAAGCTGTTTGTGTTTTATTATGGTTATTATATTTAGCAGTGTTATAAAGAAAAAGAAATAAGAAGTTCAAGATTACAGAACAGGGTAAAAATACTTAATCATTTTAAAATTAATATTAGGTTAAATTAATATAGTGATTGTCTATGATGATTCACTTTGGTGAATCATCATCAAATAGTGATTTGAAAATCATCATCATCATCATATGGTGATTCACTATATGATAATATAGTGAATATAATGATTCACTTTATTTAATATAATTTAGTTTTACATCTGTTATGAAAATATGAAATTTTTAAGCTATTATTCATTATTTCAGTTTCAACATTTTCTAGAAGTAACCAGTGTCCAATTAATACTTCTACTCATCATCAGTTTTGTAATAAGTACCAACAGGGTACTGGATACTATAAAAGTACTACATGAAAAACGTTCGTCATTTCTGATTTCACATTGACAGTTTTCTTCCAAATGAGTCCATATACAGGGTGTCTCGAAAAAATGTATACACACTTCAACAACTGATAACTCACTTAATTTGTTATTTAGCAGGTTTAACAGATTTGAAAGACTAAGCTTTGAAGAAAGAAAATTTATCCTAAAATGCTACTGGAAGTATGAAAACATAGTGGAAGTGCAAAGACAGTTTAGAAGAAAATTTCAATGAGATCCACCTACGAGACTTATTATCACTCGAATTAGAGATAAATTTGAAGAAGATGGAACTGTTTAAAATGTCCATAAGCAACATTCAGGAAGACCATGAACAGCTACAAGGCCCACAGAAGAAAGGTTGATTGAAACGTATCGTCAAAGTTCAAGAAAATCTGTGCGACAAGCGTCTCGTGAGATAGGAGTATCAAAATCAAGTGTCCATCGCATGTTGAAGCACAGTCATTGGAAAAGTTACATTCCAAGAAGAGTGTATGCTCTCAACGAAGATGATACAGATAGGAGAATGCAGTTTTGTGAATGGTAATTGGAAAAATGTGAAGAGGATGCACAATTTCCAAGACGAATTGTGTGGAGTGATGAGGCCACATTTAAATTGAATGGGTCAATTAACTGGCACAATTGCACTTACTGGGCACCTGAGAATTCAAATGTTATGGAGGAACATCATATAAATTTACCAGGAGTGATGGTGTGGTGCGGCTTATCAGCACACAAATTAATTGGACCATTCTTTTTTGACGGTACTGTAACTGGTACCAATTACTTGAACTTACTGCATGAAGCTGTCATGCCATGTATTCAAGAGGGCTTTGAGGATGAGGACTTTTATTTTCAACAAGATGGAGCACCCTCACACTACCATCGAGATGTGAGGGCCTATCTTGATGAGACTCTACCCAACAGATGGATTGGAAGAAGAGGTTCTGTAGAATACCTTTCCCCTCCCGCATTCACCAGACCCCACGCCAGTGGACGTCTTATGGGATTTATCAAAGATAAATTTTACACCTCAAAACTGGCAACAGTCGACGACTTTAAAGCAGCAATCAAAAGAAAATGCACCCAGCTACAAGACGAAATGATTCTCAGTGTTTGCAATTCCATTGCTGCAAGTTATTTGCGGTGCCTGGACCAGGACGGTCATCAGGTTGAATACAGACGTTGAGGGATGAAAAGCACATTTATGTAGTGTACTTTACAATGTGAAAGTTAACTGTATTATAATAAATAGCAACTTTATGATCATTAAAGTGTGTACACAATTTTTTGAGACACCCTGTATTTTGATCTAATGCATTTCTGACTGCATCATTCCATATAGTTATGTCTTCTTCCCAATCTTTTCCCTGTTTTGCTTAGTAGAAAGCAGGTACACATTCAAATTTTCTATTCACACGCAAAGGAGTTGCATGATAACACTCAACAGGATAAAAGGCAAAAGACTGCACGAAACAAATTGTGTTTGAAGGAAGTGCTATTTGTGAAGGATGAAATTGCAAACCTGAATGTCCTGTAATGTCTCTAAGACATCATCTAGATGATTTCACATTAGAAAGAATTATTGGAAAGCTTGAAGAAGACTGCAGAATTACTGATATTGCCAGAGAGGTTGGAAATCTAATATAGCAGTGTATCAATATGCTGGACAGTGTTTCAAACCAACGGAATGTGTTCTCAACGTTTGTTAAGAGGTCATCCTCACTCTATCACATTGCATAAACACAGATTTTTGATTATAAAGCAAAATATAATCAACACACCGCAGTAGTTAGCTTGCAAGTCAGCTGCATTCAAGCATAGGTACACAGATATCTTGACAAACTGTGGCAAGACTTCTGCATCCCTTTATCCACACCTCATTGTAGAGCATGTTTTCAGTAGTGTTGTATCCATGAAAATTCTACAAGACACTAATGGGCTAATGTATTTGTTACTAATGAGAATCATTTTAGTCTTTCCTCCAATTCTAGATCACTCAATATGGGAGCGAAAGTGGTACTGCTTACTATTGAGAGAATATTCTTGAAAGGGATAGATATAGCAGTGCTAGTGCCATGGTGTGGGGAAGCATTGTGCTTAATGGGTGCACCAACATATAAATGCTGGAAAAAAGGACTCTGACTGGTTAGTGATATTGCGATGAAGTTCTTAAACGCCATGTTCAATTGTTCCATGGTGCTATAGGCAAAGAATTCATTTTTATGGATGACAGTGCCACACCACATCGTACATGATCAGTGGAGATACTTCTGGAGACAGGATATTAATTGAATCAAGTGGCTAGCATGCTCCCCAGATCTGAACCCCATAGAATGTGTTTGGAATGCAATAGGGAGACTCATTGCTGCTTGAAATTTCCCTCCAAAAAACAAACAAGGTCTTATCCTTGCTCTGAAGAAGGAGTGAGCTTGTTTGCCTCGAGAACTGAATCACTTGATGCCAATCATAGTGTGATGCTGTCAGAGCTGCATCTCAGTTTGGGGTGGACATATTCCATATGGAAATGTGTCTCTGCATAGTTTTCTCTAAGTACTGTACATTAATTTCTTAACTAAGAACTTAGAAATTTGTACCTTTTGCCAAAAACATATTGCAATTTAATTTATCAGATATTTATAAAACATTTCTTGTGTAACATTATTTATTAGTTTGCTGAAAATAAATTTATGTCCACATTTGGCTATAGTCATGAAATTTTTTTTTTCATATACGGTAAAAATATAGTTTGTTAATTGCTTTTGGACACCTGTATACTTTTTTGTGTCTAACATGAACTTTGCACATGTTTCTAAATGCTAACAGTGTCAAGTTTCTTCATAATATCATGATTTCTAATATGATTCTGCCATTGATGCCATCTGTTCATTTCCAGAATTTTTATCAGCACTCTCAGTCTTTGTTCAGCAGCTTTACTTCTAACCCATCTATTATAACTTAATAAGTTAAAACTGCCCTGAAGTCTGTCCTGTATACGCTACTAATTTAGATTTTTGATTGATTTTGCTCTTATTTCATAGAAATTTCTTCAGTTGACTGCTTGCCACTCTGGCTTTGCTTATTCTGTTCACTAAATCTACTAATATCTTTTATTCCTGAAAGGAAACTGTAAGGCCATTTAAGCCTTATCTAAAATTTGGGGAGACTGAATGACAGTCTGGTTCTACTTTTAGCCAATCAGAAATATCTGCTCAAACTGTCAGTGATTTTAAAAATCATATAATGAAGAGAGTGTGGAAGATGACTGCTACTACCTTACCGTTTCTACCACAACAAATATATTATTGTCTGAAATACTTTGGATTCAATTGTTGATTTTCTTGAGTTGTGCTATTAAACCTGTGAGTTTCTGGGTGGAAAAACCTACTTCCTTGTGCAAGAGATTGACTAACTTGGTTGAAGAAATTCTTAGAAAAAGTTCCTATTATGGAAAACGACAATCATTCTTGAGCATTCTTTCTTCAAGTAGTCTAGTGCTACGAATGCAAACATCATTTCCACAGTGCCATGGTTTTTGTTGTTTGTTTTTTTGTATATTTATTCTGTCCTCTTTATTAAAAAATTTGTGAAAGTAGTTGAAGTCTGAAGAATTTTTTCTGTGGGTAGTCTAGTGATCTGAATGCAAATTATCATATATTCATGGCCATAGGAGTTTTTATTATTTGTGTATTATTCTGCCCTCTTCACTATTTTGGCTAAATATCAGAAATGTTTTACTTGTTTTCTATTAAATTCTTCATTGAGCATGCAGTTGATGTTTTTAGTGTGTCTGCTCATTTTCATTACATTAATTGAATTTTAAAAAAATATTAATCTAATATAGAAACCTGAGATTCAGGGAACATATTGCAAAGGTAGTTAATGTAACCCAGAGAATTGCTGCAATACTGAGAAGGATGCTGACCTACAGAGATAAAAGAGTCCCCAAATTTATCCTCTTCAAATTTGATCCCCAGGATTTGAAGAGGATAAATTAACTGTGGAAAAGGTGCAGAGGCAGATAACAAAGATAGTATTAAGACTGTACAATGTTAGTTATGAAGATGGGTGAGGGAATGTGGACTGCAGAGTTTGCTAGATAGAAGAACAAGAGGTGAGATGGTTGAGACATTTAAAGTGTTGAGAGGTGGTTACAAGGTTGACACTAGGGAGTTCTTTTGCTTGGTGGAATAGAGGAGAGGAGCGAGGACAAGAGGCCATCACTGGAAGTTAAGAAAGGAAGTTGTGATGAGTGGTTTCTTTGCACGGAGAGTAGTTGAACCATGGAATGCATTGCCTGATAAGAGTGGTGAGAGCACGAACGGTCAATGAGTTCAAGGATTTGTATGATGGATTTCGTTTTTTCTAGGATGGTCCTCCTGCAATGAGTCTTTTGACTCCATGGAGGACTGAATCATAATAATAATAATAATAACAGCAATAATATAATGGAAAGTATGTATAAAAATAAGAAATTTTACATAATATTAAAGCTGA
Organism: Typopeltis vanoorti; assembly: GCF_054136105.1. NCBI lineage: Eukaryota > Metazoa > Arthropoda > Arachnida > Uropygi > Thelyphonidae > Typopeltis > Typopeltis vanoorti. Next base: position 1,830,709 of record NC_143549.1, on the reverse strand, counting down.
AATTCCAGTATGGAAAAAAATAATATTTTATTCTTATTATATTCCATTAATTTTAATTATGAATTCTTGGTGTCTGTTATTCTAGGTAGATTTCTTTTTAAATTCAAAGATTAATTCATGGGAGTCATTGATATTGATATCACAGAATTATTGTTGTATTGCATTTAGGGTTGAATCTCAGCTATTTTTCTGTTTCTGGAGCACAAAACATTTTCTTCCAAGTTCTGCAGATTCCTAGGACCATATAATTTGCCACAATGGTTGGCCAGGTGGTTAGCCTCTCCAGCCAAGAGGCTCTGGGTTCGAATCCTGCCTGTGGCATGGATGTTTGTAATTGTCCTTCTAACTGTTTACCAAATGTACTGCTGTAACCTATGTCCTAATGCAGTATGATCTTTGATGTCTTTGTTCCATAAAAATTATTACTATTATTATTATTACTTGACACCTCCACGGAGTCCAAAAACTCATCGAGGTAGGTCACCTACTCTACAACTCTCTCTCTCTACCACCCAATCCACCAACTACAATGAACCACAACTACACCAATGCCATCTCCTGCCTACCACCAGATGTTCGGTGGATGCATGGATGTTTGTGATTGTCTAGTATTTTCACAGACAATCACAAACATCCATGCCCACAGCATGATTTGAACCCACAGCCTTTTGGCTGGAGAGCAGATATGCTAACCATTTGGCCAACCAGGCTGGCATTAAAAATTAAAAATAGCTAAATAACCATATAATTTCACCCATGAAAATAATTTTCGTCGTCATCATCATCATCATCAAATTCCTGCCATCTACCCTCAAGGGGTGTACAGGATATGCTAGTACTACATGAAAAATTTACATAATTTCTAACTTCCTATCTACAATTTTCCTTCAAATCAGTCTGTTACATGTCAAGACTCCAACATTATCAGATTTTACATTTCTATTGTCTAAGACAGTTTTTACCGTATCAATCCACCTATATCTTGGTCTTCCTCTGGGTCGTTTTCCTGCCAACTTCCTTAAAAAAAATGTGAAAATTAATGTACTGTATATCATGTACAAATAAAATGAAATTTCAAGATGATACATAATAATATATAAAACTCTGAATGAAAAGTACAAAACAATTTTAATTTAAATTTTCATTTGTGAATAAAATTGCAGCAATTATGGCTTCATCATGTATTTTAGCCAAAAATCACCTACCACTAAAAGACTCTTTGTACTCTACTACTTGGATTGATTATAAATAATGCTTTGTATAAGTTCTACATTATTTGTTCTTTTTCCATTTACGACACTAAATTATGTTTTGATTATTTTGTAGCTGATGTTTTTTGTAGAAGTTTGCTGATGTTGCATATTTAATATGGCAATTTTAAGTTCCTCTTCAATAGACATAAATAATATTTCGTTTTCTGATAAAATGTTCAATTCATTGTCTTCATTAAAAGGTTTTGTTTCAGATGGAAAAAAAGTGATGACATTAAATTTTTAGAAAAAGAGAGCACGGTCTGCCTGCTGTGAATTGTGTTTCCACATTTTATCATTATTGTAAGTGTTTTTCATTGAAAATAATCATTCAACTGAAATCAACACTGGGTACTAAGGAGCCAATTACTTCTGCACAACCTGTAAGTATTTATAGTGTCAAATCAGTTATCTTTCTGGTTGAAAATCAGTCAAGTGCAAGCACCCGCTATTTTTAGGAAAAGAGAGCATGGTCTGCCTGCTGTGAATGACCTACTCTAAAATTGTGCTTCCACATTTTATCATTATTGTAAGTGTTTTTCATTGAAATTAATCATTCAACTGAAATCTTAACACTGGGTACTAAGGAGCCAATTACTTCTGCACAACCTGTAAGTATTTATAGTGTTTAATCAGTTATCTTTCTGGTTAAAAATCTGTCACGTGCAAGCACCCGCTATACCTACCGTGTGAAGCAAAGATGGCAGCAACAAAAGCCAATGATGGGAGAACATCTTGTGTCTCATCAGCATAGCACCGTCGATCTTCGACAAACTCACAAAGTTCCACAGGTGTAATATCGTCGCCGATAAAAAAAAAAAAAAAAAAAAAAAAGGTATATTGTGCTAGTTCTGTTGCCACTGGCTTCACACTTCATGAACAATGAACCCTTCTTCTGTTCGCTGTGTGCCAGCCTTCTGTTAAACAGCTCCTGAACTTAGGCAAACAAGTCAAAAACCTTGAACAGTACCTCAGTACTATGAATGAAACTTTTTTGTCCAGAATACAAACGCTGGAAGCTAGGCTTGAACTAATTGACGATCATTGGCACAATGCTAGTTCACTCTTGTCCGCAAATGAACTCCACAACCTAATTGTATCAACAGTACACTACTTGATGGAAGCCAAAATAAAAAAAAATCCAATGTCATTATTTTGAACTTTCTGATGGAAAATATAAAATCACTAAAAGAAGACATCATCAAATTAGCAGAAGAATGCAATTTTGATTTATAAAAATATCGGCAGGTGCCATCATTTCAGACCTATTAATAAAACAAAAGGCAGAATGAACTTTCCACGTTTCATAAAAGTGACTTGTGACATGCTAACAAGCACATCTAAATTAATAACAGTGATCAACAACAAGTTTTAGGAAACTTGCCTCCAATCGCCCATATGTGCTCAATGTGACATAACATTTCACAGAGAAAACCAAGTTATCGTCTTTGAAAAAAACTAGAAGTAAAATTCCAAAATGGAGAAAACAGTTGGATCATAGACTACAAACAAACCAAACTACTGCAAAAATCAAGTGATAATCTCAGTGTTACTGAAACCCAGTTCTGTCTTATTTCTCGGAAAAAAGAACAATTTTCTTTCTGTATTATTTTTGACGACACTGAAGTTTCCAGACAAGGCAAGATTTCTTTTCTTGGAATCATCCTGGCATAAACACATCACATATTGCATTCTGAACTTTTAAACAACTAGGATTTCTCTTTCACTCAAGATGTTAGTTCACCTCTGAACAGCTGTTAACTTTATACAAATCACAAATCTGCCTAGCTATTGAATATTGCTCTCACATTTGGAGTGGGACCCATAGAAACTACCTAAAAATGCTAGACTGAATAGAGAGGAGAGGAGCCAATATGTGGCGCCTGTCAATAAGCTATGTTAAACTAGTGCTCCTGCATTTTATCATTATTGCAAGCATTTTTCAAGGGTACTAAGGAGCCAATTACTTCTGCACATAGTCAATCAAATCAGTTATCTTTACAGTTAAAAATAGCCACCTGAAAGCACCCCATTTTTTCCTACTGTACGAAGCAAAGATGGCAGCAACAGAGGCCAATGAAGAATGAATACCTCAAGCCTCGGCAGCGTAGCTCCGTCGATCGGCAACAAACTAAATGACAATATGAAGTGCTGCAGTTGTAAAACCAAAGTTACCAAAAAAAAAAAAGAGGTTATATCATGCAATTTCTGTTGCCACAGTCTACATGCTTTCTGCACAAAACTAGATGCATCGGCACACAAGCTTTTTTATTGATCTCAACCAGCCTTTCCTCTGTTCAGCGTGTCTTCCTTTCGTAAAACAGCTACTGAATTTAGGCAAACATGTTGTAAACCTTGAACAAGACCTTAATACTTACTATGATTGAAACTTTTTCTTCCAAAATCTGAGTGCTGGAAACTAAGCTCGAGATATTGACAACAAGTGCCCGATCGCAAGTGCACCATTGCCCGCTAATGAACTCCATGACTTAATCGCATCAATGGTAAGCAAGTTGATTGAGGCCAACAACAAGAGACTCAACACCATGATTCTGAACTTTCTGACAGAAAACAGTAAATGATTGAAAGATGATGCCAGTAAATTAGCAGGAGAGTGCAACTTCGATCTCGGAAACATCGTCAAATGCTGCCATTTTAGACCCATAAACAAAAGAAAGGATGGAACAAACTTTCCATGTCTCCTGAAAGTGACCTGTGACACACCGATAAGCACATCCAAATTAATAACAAGTTAAAACACACTTGCCCTCAATCATGCATACATGCTCGACCTGACTTAACATTTGCCCAGAGGGAACAAAGATGTGAACTTCGAAGGCAACTCTAAGAAAAATGCAAAATGGAGACAACAGTTGGATCACACACTACAAACAAGTCAAACTAGTGCAAAAATTAAGTGACACCACCAAGGGGACCATTATGCAGGTACTGCATAGGAAATGTGCAAGCCTCACAGAACCTTGCATATCCACTTCACCAATATCCGTGGCCTCAACTCTAATCTTAATAGTGTTCACTACCATAGTCCACCAAACCCCACCTACTCTTTTAGCAGAAACTCAGATCTCACCTTCCCCCAGCACTATCCATCTCAACTTTGCAGACCACACTATTTAACTCCTTTCAACCCAAGGGTGGCATCGGCATGCGTATGCAGTGCAACATACCCTGCCAGAGAGTACTTTACCTAGAATTGCCCTAATTTGACCTTCTTTGGTTGAAAATATCCCTCCCCCCACTCAGTCAAATTCATCTGCTGTCTCTATCGCTCTCCTAATACCACCAACCACTCTGAGCTTTTTAATTTCCTCTCCTTAAAAGTTGATTTTCTTTAGTCCCACTCGTCTAACAATGAAATCATCCTCCTAGGAGATTTTAATGTCCATAACACCAACTGGCTTTCCTGATCCAGGTGTACGGATCTTGCAGGCAGAGATGCTGAAACATTTGCCATCACTAACAACCTTATACAAATTGTTCACCTGAAAACCAGAATACCAGATAATCCAAATCACTCCACAAATACCCTAGATCTCTTATTTACTGATGACTCTTCCAACGCAGTTAATATAGTGAGCCCACTGGGTAATTCTGACCAGCACTCACTTACTCAGTCACTCCCACACAAGAGTAGTTTGGGATTATAACAGTGCCAAGTGGGACAGCCTCTGAGACTACTGTGCTTCATTCCCATGGTTGGACTATTGTTTCATCTTCCATTCCAAAATATGCTCTGAACGTATCACCAAAGTAATCTTCACTGGCATGGAAACATACATTTCCCACACTTCTCTGAATTGCCGTCCCCTGTCTGAACCCTGATTTTCCAAAAGATATGCCAATGCTCAAATGAAAAATCAAGCATACCACAACTGGCTCAAATCAAGAACTCCATCCACCTTCAATGCTTATGCTGAAGCCAGAAACAGATGCAAGAAAACTATCAATGCTTCCAAAACAGAATTTGAACAGGCAAAAAGCAGGAAACTTGCAGCCTTCCCAAATGGCAACCATGCGTTTTGGTCTCTCACCAAAGCAATTGGTTTTGGTATTCCCACCCCAATCATACCCAGATGGCTCTATTGCATTATCACCCACAGAAAAAGCTAATCTCCTGACTTCACACTTTGCCTCCAGTGCACACATAACTGACAATGACAAATGCCCCAAAGTCATTCCAACTTCCCAACACACAATGCCCCCTATATCCTTTTTGCCAGAAAGAGATCAGAAACCCAATGTTTAAATTAGACACAAAAAAAAGTCTCCTGGGCCCCAATGGTGTTCCTCCAATTGTCTTGATGGTCTGTGCACCAGAACTGACTCCTATCCGGCCTGTACATACTCTCTTATTCCACTGGTATATATATATATATATATATACCCTCGTCATTCTGCATATGAATGACATTGACCTTCAGTTGACCTCTAATCCAATACACAGTTTTGCAGATGACAGCACATTGCACACCTCCCTTTCATTTGATTAACCTTACTCTACACAACTCACTTCAACCTACAGAACATCAATCACCACAGTCCTCAATTCTGTAATCTGAGCCCCATTGGAAGATAACCTCGTCAATTTCGGTGCTAGTAAAACCTAGTTCTGTCTTATTTCTCACAAGAAGAACCATTTCCCCCCAGTATTAATCAAATGATAACACTCAAACTTCCAAACAAGATGAGATATCTCTTCTTGGAATTGCCCCGATATGAGGCCTTTCCTGGCATAAATACATCACAACCATTGCATCCTCAGCTTCCAAAAAACTAGGATTTCTCTTTTGCTCAAGACGTTACTTCACCTCCAAACAACTGTTAACCTTATACAAATTACAAATCCCCTCAATTATCAAACACTGCTCACATTTGGAGTGGGGCTCCTAATAACTCCCTTGAAATGCTTGATTCAATACAGAGGAGGGCATTAGGTTGATAAATGACCCATCTCTTATCAACTCACTCTCCTCATCCTTTCTTTTAAGGATGAGGAGACACGAACGCATACAATTTACCATCGAAATCGAAAATCAAAACTCGCTCCCATTCCTAGACACACTAGTCACACATCTTCTTTCAGGCAGTCTATCATTCACAGTCTACCAAAAACCAACACACACACTGGCCAATACATCATGTTAATTCATACCATCACAAAAATATAGAATCATTAACACCCTTAAAAACAGAGCTACAACAATTTGCTCTAACCAGCAAGCCCTGAAACAAGAACTAAAAATCATCAGCGACACATTCATAAATAATGGCTATATTAAAAATACTATTAATAAAATACTCCATAAAACAACAACAAAAACGAATCTAGATTACAGTAAAACCATAGCCACCCCATACATTAAAGGGTTATCAGAAAAAATCAACAGAATCCTAGAACATTATAACTTCAATGCTACCTTTAAACCACCCACTAAACTTAAAACCATATTCAGCTCCTCTAAGGATCCTCTCCTCCCATTGGCACATCCTGGAGTCTATTGCATCCACTGCATCTGTAACTTACCATAAATTTTTGAAACTGGACGTACAATCCCCATACGTAAGAAAGAACACATTAGACACATTAAATATAACCATTATGGTGAAGCAGGCCTCTCAGACCACGCACTCAACACCTTACACCAAATCAACTAGAAAAGCACCCACTCTTTACACCACACAAAAACCTGGTATGAAAGGAAATTTAAGGAAGCCTGTGAAATCTTGATAAACTACCAAAATATCAACAACAAAGATGGCTTGAAAATTCCAAGGATCTGGATGGCACACATTCAGCCTACCTAATATATATGATCCAGCATAAGTCAGGACTCTAGCCAATCTTCAGCTAGTATTAGATACCATTCCATACCAACTGGCTGGAATGTACATGTATAATCATGATGCTGATATATGTATATAGATAGATAGACACATAGACTTGTTGTTGCGCCCAATGTATGTCTACAACCAAAAGTAACACTAATAATAGGACTCTAGCATTGATGTATAATTTTTTTTTTTTTTTAATTATTTTTTTTTTTCACCAGAGGTCCGGCCAACAATTGTTGTAGCTTTTGGTCAGTAACTTTAACAAACCAGTTTGATTGTAGTGTAGCTTGTTTTCTGTGTATGGTTATATGCTCCAGAAGATGACCTTAACATAAAGGTCGAAACGTCGAATGTAGATTTTAGTTATATTAAACTAAAGTTTTTATTCAAACATGGTAGTTGTCTCCATAATTTTCAAAAATGCATCCTTTCCTCACTTTTAATAGACATTTGGGCTCTGCAATTTATGTATTCTATAAATCAGGGGTTCCCAACCTTTTTGTTTCCTAGAGCACATTCTAAAATACAGGTATAGCGACGAGCACCATCTATTTTTTGAAGCAAATTTTTAGAAATCTTTTGATAAATGAATACATACAAAGTTTACATTATAATCAAATGTTTTATTACTTAAAATTTTGCATTATATAAAAATTTAAATATATATATATATATATGTAAGTTAGTGTGATCTTTGGCATTGCATTTCATTGGCCAGTGCTTCATAATTAGGAGAATATGATGATATTCCAGTTCTTAAACAATCTTGTAAATCTTGTATTGCTGACATAATCTCACGTTTGTTAGAAAATCCCTCAAATAAACAATCGGCACCAGTCAAAAATGCTTCTTTTAACAACTCGCCATCTTGGAACAGTTTTTTTCTTCTTTGCGAGCATGTGAGAAATTTTTAAAGAAGCAATGGTGGCATTTTTAGATGTTACCACAAGTCTAGTAAAAACTGACTGTTGGGTGGACAGGTTCGATTTTAGTTAATTTATTTTTTTCGTTCTTATTTCAAATTTAAGTGGATAATTCGTATTAAAAGTGGCATGCATTGTCTGGAAGTGGCGTTCAATATTATGTTTTTTCGGAATTGCAATGCTACTGTTGCACAACAAACAAACACAATTATCTTTAAAATTAACGAAACAATATGTTTCCTCCCAGTCAGTGTTAAAATTTTAGGTTCGTTGTCTTTTATTTGATTCACTCATTTTAGCATTAAAAATCAACACATTTCAAAAATTTAAGTACAAGACATCATTAAAATTATGCGCATATAACTAGCAACAGATAATGAACAACTTTGAATGCGCATCTACTTTACATTGTATGCATTTAATACTCGTCATGTGTTATTAACACATGCGTTATATAGCATACCATGAATTGTTGCGTGATGTGTATGTGATTGTTTCAAACTATACGACACATGGTTGAACAGCGGCGGGCATACACAAATTGGTTGCCGGGCGCCATGGTGCCTGCAAGCATAGGGTTGGGAATGCCTGCTATAAATATTTCCATGGCAATTCATCTGAAATAGCATCATTAGTTGCTATTTCAGATGAATAGCAACTCAGTACTAAGCCCATTAGAACACGTAAGGCTCCCACCCAACATCCTTTCACTGTACACCTTGAAACCCACAGAACAAATTTCTTTTCCTCCTCCTTCATCCCTGCTACTGCTGTACTGTGGAACAGTCTTCTTCCCCTGATGTATTTCTCAAGGATCAATATACAGACTTTTAAATTAAATGTAAACATGTTTCTCCTTTCACAACCCACTACCCATGTTAGTGGGTTGAGGAACGAATGTATGGGCCTAACATAAAAAATAAACTTTTTTTTTCACCACTGGCATTAATTTCTTGATATTTTCCAACAAGGTGTTAATGTTCAGACTATTATGACATCACTACATGAGTAAGTTTGCATTATTATTAATTTCCTATTAATAGTTTTCCTCCAAATTATTCTATTACTTGTCATTGCCCCAATATTGTCATAAATAACATATTGTACTTCTAATGCACTTCTGATTGAGTTAGTCCATCTAGACCTTGGTCTTCTTCTGGGTCCTTTTCATGCCATCTTGGCACTAAACATCTGTTTATCTAACGTTTCCTCGCTCATTGTGTTTAAGTGACTATACCACTTTAGATTAGTTCTGCTTACACATTTTTGAATGCTAATAATGCCAAGTTATAGGGTGTCGAGGAGATAGTACCTCTCCATTTGGACGATCGCACGTAATTGTGGTTCAGATGGATTGGTTCTCACTGGACACCCAGCTCTCACTTATGGCTCCAACAAGCTACTCTAAACTGGTAGCAGCCACACCCCGGTAAACTGTGTCGACCCACAGGCTAAACTAAGTGAGGGTAGCCAGATATGGCAATCTCAAGCAGCGACTGTATTCGGTGAATCGGCTGCAAAATAGAGTCTATACTCCATGTTAGGAGTGGCTGAGTTTGGGTCAAGGGGTGGTGGTTGACACTTGACAAAACTTAACCATTGAAACTGAATGAATTCTAACAAACCTAAAGATACATGCCAGCTCGACCATCGCCCGGTCAAACCAGCGTCACGCCCACTATTAGGGAACCAAGATAGTGAAGGTGAATAATATGCTATTGGAACAAAGCATCACCTAGTAGATAGAAAAAACATAACAAGCATAGGAACATGGAATGTAAGAACTCTTCACCAGGAAGAGCATTGGAAATACTACTGCATGAATTAGACAACTACCGATGGCAAGTGATTCGGCTCCGCAAAACTAGATGGACTGGAAAAGGAGAATTCCCCCATGGACAATATAAAATCTTAACTTCAGGCAGGGAGGATAACAAACACCGAGAAGGAGTAGCTTATATTAAAACCAAAGGCTCAAAACTCTCTATTATCCTACAATCCAATCTCACCTAGGATAATTAAAGCAAGATTTAAAACATCTGATCACTGACTATTATTCAAGTATACTCACCAAGTTCAACATCATCAGAAGAAGACATTGAGGAGTTCTATATAGATTTGCAAAAAGCAGTACAGCAGACATCTAGTCAAGATCTCCTAATTGTAATGGGAGACTTAAACGCAAAAGTAGACAAAGACTGGGATACCTGGCCAAGAGTAATCGGAAAGTTCGGGTTTGGAGAAAGCAATGAACGTGCCGAAAGACTGCTAAACTTCTGCTCAAATAATAAACTAACAATAACCAATACTCTCTTTAAACATCCAAAACCCCAAAGAAAATGGACATGGATATCACCAGACAGACAAACCAAGAATATGATAGACTGTATTATTGTAAAACAAAGATGGAAATCAAGTATCCTAAATTGCAGATCCTTTTCTGCAGATTGTGGATCAGACCATAAGATAGTATTAGCAAACCTAAGAATAAAGTTAAAATCTGAAAGCACTTTTAGAGTCAAAAGGAGACTGAATGTAAAAAAACTACAAGACAACAATATTCTAAGAAAATATCAACTAGAACTAGATAAAAACCTGAAGGAACTACCAAAACAGAATATGAACATCGAAGAACATTGGTGCAAATTAAAGGAAATAATATTAAAATTGGCAGAAAAAACAATAGGTTACACAGAAAGAGAAAGTAAAAAAGATTGGATCTCGAATGAAGTAAAAAGATTAAGTGATCAAAGGAAAAGCATGAAACTAAAACAGAACTATAACAGAAACGAATGTAATAGATTAACCAGAGAAATTAGAATAACTAGTTAAAAGAGACAAGAATAACTGGTTAGAAGAAAAATGCAAAATGGCAGAAAAGCTTTTTTCTTCTTTCGCTATGCCTTATCCCGTGTTAAACAGGGTCGCCGTTCCAATCTTTAATCTTCTTCTTCCAGATTCTCCAGTCCAGGGCTTCTTCCCGACTCCATCCTTTCTCCCTAAGATCCTCTGCCACCTTATCCCTCCATCTGAGTTTGGGCCTGCCTCTTTTCGTCCTTCCCTCCACCTCCATATGCTCCACTCGTTTACCAACATACTCCTCACTCCTCTCTACATGACCGAACCACCTCAGCCTGCTTTTTTGTACCTTCTTACCGATTGGCCCCACTTTGACCATCCCTCTGATGTAGTCATTCCTTATCCTGTGCTTTGTCACACCACTCATCCATCTCAACATCTGCATCTCTGCTACCTCCATCTTCCTCTCCTGTGCCTTTGTTATAGGCCATGCATGCCTCCGTGCCATGGAGCATCGCTGGCCTCACCACCACCATCTTGTACAGCTTTCCTTTCATCTTACAACTCACTCTCTTGTCGCACAGGACCCTGCTCATCTTCCTCCAGTTCATCCAGCTGCATGTTATTTGGTGCTGTATTTCCTCATCCAGGTCACCATTCCTCTCGATGACTGACCCGAGGTACTTGAATTTCTTCCCTGAAGTTAACCTTTCACCCTGGAGTCATATGATCATATCTTCGTCACTCCCCGTTGACATATATTCGGTCTTTACTCGGTTAATTTTCATGCCTCTCTCCTCCAATACCTTTCTTCACTCTTCCAGGGGCTTTTCAAGCTTCTCTCGAGATGATTCAAAGAGAACAATATCATCGGCAAACATCATGCTCCATGGTGCCTCCTTCTTGACATCCTCCACTAGTACATCCATGACCAGATCAAAGAGGTAGGGGCTCAGAGCTGATCCCTGATGGAGCCCTACGACAATGGGAAACCCCTCTGTCATGCTAACGCTAGACCTGACCTGAGTTTTCACTCCCTCATACATCTCCTTCAACAACCTCACGTACTTTTCCGACACCCCCTTCTTCCTCATACACCTCCATACCTCCTGTCTGGCCACTCTGTCATATGCCTTTTCCAGGTCTATAAACACCATACTCCACCTGCATCTCCCTATATTTCTCCATCAATCACCGTAGTGCAAATATTGCATCCGTTGCTCCCTCTTTCTGGCATAAATCCAAGCTGCTCCTCACCAATTTTTGTTTCCTGCCGTATCCTTCCTTCAATTACTCTTTCCCATATCTTCAATGTGTGTGACATCAGTTTGACCCCTCTATAGTTGCCACAATCTTGAACATCTCCTTTTCCCTTGTAGATTGGGAATGCTTTTCCTCCATTCCCCTGGATCTTTTCCTGTTGGGCTATTTTCCTCATCAGATCCTATAACATGTCTATGCCCTCACTGCCCAAGCTTCTCCACACTTCTCCAGGTATCTGGTCCCCCCCCCCCCCACAGCCTTTTCCTCCTTCGTTTTTCTCAATGCTTAATACACTTTCTCTCTGCGTATGTCCTGCACCGATCCCTCATTTGCCTCTCCATCCTCACATTTCTCTCTTGGATTCTCCCCTCATTTAGTAGATTATGAAAATATTCTTCCCATCTTCCTCTGATTTTGTCCTCCTCTTGTAGTACTACTCCTGTGGCATCCTTTATCTGCTTGACTGATGGTATGTCTTTCGAGGCCTTATCTCTAGCTTTTGCTATTCTCAACAACTTAGCTTCACCACCATTTCTCTCCGGTACTTCATAAACACCTCTTCAACTGCCCTTGCCACAACTCTCTTTGCACTTTTCTTCGCCAATCTATATGCCTCATTGCCGACTCTGGTTCCAGTCATGTCCCATTTTTTCTTTGCCTCTTTCTTCTCCCTGATCTCCAACTGTACCTCCTCATTCTACCACCATGCCTCCTTATCCTTGGGCAGCCCCTTTCCTGATGTTACCGAGCCCCTCTTCTCCAATTTTTCTAATATTCCGACTATTTACATCCCACCATTCTTTCACATCCTCTGGTAACTTCATTCCTTCCAATACTTTTTCTTTAAACTCATAAAAGCTATCAAAAGAAAATAACCTTCATGGATTATATAAACAAATAGACCATATTAGTAAGACACGGACAACAAAAATTGTAATGATCAAAAACAAAGAGGGACAGCTAATTGAAAGTAAAACAAAAAGAATGACCAGATGGGAAGAATACTTGAGAGATTTGTTTAATAAAATCATCTCCCAGGATATTACGATTCCAGCCACTGAAATGGAAGAGGAAACAAATATCTTTACCCGAGAAATAATAACATATAGCATAGAAAAACTCAAAACTAGGAAAGCACCTGATATTGATCAAATACATGCAGAATTCTTAAAAGCAGGAAAGGAACAACTTTTAGAACCATTAAAAACATTATTTGAAAGGATCTACAAAAACGAAGCAGTGCCTACCGATTGGACCAAATCAGTTATAACTCTTATATACAAAAAAGGTGATAAAACAGAATGCAATAATTACAGAGACATTAGCCTCCTCATTATTCCAAGTAAGGTTTTTACGAAAGTTCTCCAAAAACAAATTAAGCCATATATATAACTAGCACTAGGAGAAGAACAAGCAGATTTCAGACCAGGACGATGCACAATTGATCAACTATTTACCTTAAGACAGCTAATAGAAAAGACACTAGAGTACAACCAAAGTTGCTACATAAGTTTCATAGACTTCCGCCAGGCATTTGATTCAATCTGTAGAAGAGAACTATGGAAAACTATGGAAGAATTTATAATTCCCAACAAAACAATAAGAATTAAGAATCTGTATGAGAAATCTGTACAAATGGAGGACACCTTAATCAACTGGTTCCACACAGAGAGCAGAGCAAGACAGGGATGCAATCTGTCACCAGACCTGTTCAGTCTTACACTGGAAGAAGCAACCAATAAAGCCTTAAACAATGAAGACTCCGGAATCAAAATATATGGAAAAATGTAACAAATTTAAAATTTGCAGACGACATTGCATTGCTGGCAAGCACAGAAGAAAATCTACAGAGAATTTCTGATAAAATAAAGGAGTGTGTAAAATCTGGATTAAACATAAATACAGTGATAAATACTTGGCTAACGAGGATAATTCGTTAGCCGAAACGTGATTTCCCGTAGGTTTCTATAGAAAATCGTTTAATTCGTTCTGGATGCTGCCTACTATTTAAAGATAAGTTTTATAAAATAGTAAAAAGCACTATATAGAAGGGCAAAAACTCACCAAAGGCCGAGATGAACAGCTACCCAATTAGATGAAGGAAAATGGAAAGTAGAATGATAAACTGACGATCGTTACACTATTATATACACTTTATTAAACTGAAAATATGTACACAATGTTTTTACTATTCTTCTTCCAAATTTTCAGAGTTTATTCAAGGTAAGTCTCCTCTTCTTCAGTAGCTGGCCTCTGTCTATTTGCTAAAGGAGAAGTCAAAAACTGTCCAAAGTTGATTGAATTTCTCTTTATTTCAGAATGTTTTAAAGTGATTCAGACACTTGTCTCAACCAAGGCACAAAGTCTGTTCATTTCAGCTTTGTTGGGATGCCACTTTGTAGCAAAAGACTGAAACTCTTCCCAGTAGTGCAGCATTTTTTAATGTCACCTTGGCATTCTTCCCTTTCTATTGCTGTCCTCCTCCTCTGATGAGCACTCTTTATCTTCCTTGTCTCTTTCCTGATTCAGTTGATTTTTCAACTCTTCAAGATTTTCTGTTGTCAGAACTTTTGAGTGTTCTTCAACTAATTCTTCTACATCTTCTTCATTTACCTCTAAATGTAATGCTTTGCCCATGGAGACTATCTCATCTACAATGTCAGCATTTTCAGCAGCAAGTTCCCCAGCAGCATCTTGAACACTGGAAACAGCACTTTTATCTTGCAGCATTCTGGCCATAACATTTTCCAGGTAGCATTGTGTCCTAACTGACACTTTGTCCCGTGCCATGGCAATGACTTGAATAGCATGAAGGATATGATAACGATCCTTCCAGAATTCCCTCAGAGTCAGACTGGTAAATGAAGTTGCATCAAAACATCTTTGGTACATGTGTTTTGTATACAATTTCTTAAAGTTTGATATGACCTGTTGGTCTATGGGTTGCAAAATAGATGTGGTGTTTGCAGGAAGAAATTTTATCTTGATGAAGTTAATTTCTGCCTCCAAATCTTCTTCCAAGCCAGGTGACTGCCCTGGAGCATTGTCCAGAAGAAGCACAACCTTTTCAGGCAACTTTTCTTCTCTCATGTACTTTTTACCATGGGCACAAACACCTCCACGATCCACTCTGTGAATATGCTTCTTGTTACCCATGCCTTGGTGTTTGACTTCCAATAAACACTAAGCATGGGCTTGCAAACATTCTCCTTCTTGAAAATTCTTGGTGTCTCAGAGTGGTAGACCAATATTGGTTTAATTTTGAGATCACCATTTGCAGTAGCACAAATAAAAGAGTTATTCTATCTTTCATAGGTTTGTACCCTGGCATACACTTCTCTTCTTTTGTGATGAAAGTTCTTTTGGGCATTTGCTTCTAGAACAACCCAGTTTCGTCACAAAACATTTGTTCTGGCTTGTATCCATGAATGATGGTCCACTCCTGAAATTCTCTAACAAACTTCTCAGACTCCTCTTTATTTGCACTGGCTCCTTCTCCATGTCCAATTACACTATGGATCCCTGACCTTCTCTTGAACTTCTCAAACCATCCTCTGCTTCCTTCGAATTCTTCCTCTGCCTCTGTGTACTATGTCCTGCCATATTTTTCTTCAAATTTTCATAAATCATTCTGGCTTTGCTGCAGATCATCTCTTGAGTCATAGTGTCACCGGCCATTTGACACTCATTTATCCAGATCATCAGAAGCTTTTCCATTTCTTCATGTACCCTGCTACTTCAATTCCTGTTATTATATCATCCTCCATCAACCAAGTCTCAGAGATCCCAATAATTGTTGGCCAGGCTGATGCTATCAGCACCCCCAATTCAGCTCCTATATTTTGGTTACTCCTGGTATTAGTATAAAGCATAAAAATGTCACTGCTTCTATACCTATCATTATCCCCTCTTGACCCCATTGGAATCAGTGTTACCTGATGTCATCCCCCTTTCCCCAAAGCACCCATTCCCACAAGAGGTGACTCCTGCTACCATCCACCCTGGGAATTCTAGTTTCCTTGCATTGACACACTGACTCATTCAGTAAACAGCTATCTCTCCAAATGCCTTTGTCCTTTCTCATTCAAATGGAAGCAGTCTCTCGCATATAGTTTCTGTCCTCAAATGCCCTCCAAGCATCCACATATTCCAATCCTCTCTTCTGACTCATTCTGGTGATTATGCTATTCAGTATTACTGCTCTTCTGCTGAGCTCATCGCTATCATACCTGGGCAGCACACAGGCAATCTTTCCTCTCTGCGTTTTCTTTTGTACCACCTCAAGCAAGATTCACAGATCTCTTTCGCTCGATTTACATTGCCTCTCAAGTCATTCGTGCCCATCATCACAGTCATTTCATCCATCCTTTCACCCCTCTTAATTGCCATAGCCACATTCTCTATCTTCCCTCCAGGCAAAAACTCCTGTGGCATCCTATCTTGCACACCACAGATCGAGTCTCCATACATCACACCTCTTACCACTCTGTTCCTTGATTGCTCACCTGCATCCCTGATTCTCTCTCCTCTAACCCTTTCTTCCTGTGTTCCTCTACTTACCTGCTGTCCTGGCATCACTGTATCCATGGTTCCAGCACTCCCTTGGATTCTTTTCATTTCCTCTCTCTGACTTTTCCATTCTTCCCTCTTCTATCACTCCCATAACTCCCTCTCACTCGCTCTCTTCTGCTGTTTCTATTCTCTCCTCTGCTATCATTACCTCTCTTCTACTGCTCCTATTCTCTCCTCTTCTATCATTTCCAAAACACACTCTCACTTCTGGTTCGCCTTGCATTCACTGACAAAGTTAATGACACATTTCTTATTTCTCGTGTCCTTTCTCTCTCCATCTGAGTTTGTGCACATCTTTATGCTGGAACAGGACATTATTAATGATTAGTCTGTATCCTGGAAGAAATCTCACAGATAATTGCTATTATTATTAGTTTTGCCTTTTTCTCTGAATTTTTGAAAAGTAATCCCACCAGGTGTATAGAAACGTTTTGTTTATATATGCCTAGTACGATTCCTTTCCTATTCTGCTGTTTAGATCTCCAACAAGGACCACTTTATGTGAGAAGCCTGCCCTAATGATTCAGAAAATTCCTCCAGTTCTTCCTTAGGAGACCCTTTGGTGAAGACCATAGGCACAAATAAGTTTCATTGTCCATTTCTCCATTTTGAAGTTTGTCTGTATAACTCTACTTGAAAATGCCTTCCATTCAAGTTTATTTTCATGTTTTGTGTTGAATAATGTTGCTATTGCTTCCTTTCACCTTCCTTTCAGGCAATCATTATTGCCTGAAAATAACATACTAAACTTATTATTTAGTAAGATCTTACTTGTTTTTGTCTTCTTTGTCTCAGGAATGGGAATTATGTCCATGTGGTCCACTTTTCTATTTCTTCTGCATGTGAGATTTCTTTTGCATTAATGCTCTTTATATTGATGGTTCTTATTGTCAATTCTTCTGATGTTGAGATTGTTCTTCTTCTCGATGTTAAGTTCAAGTTTGTTCCAGTAACTGACTTTTAATTGCCTCTATCCCCCTCCCCCCACCAGTTCTCTTATGAAAACAGCTGGTGCCTTGTTTAACTGAGCAAAATCCCATCTGGTATGAAATCTTATACATTTATGGATAAAGCCGATAGACAGAGTACAATTTGGTCAGCTATGTCCCAAATTGCGTCCATCTTTGTTTGTTCAGTAACAAGCGGATACCTAATAACAGAGCTCATCGTACGAAGTGAGAATTTGTCATGTCATTTATATTTCAGAATTGTCTAATATTTTAAGAAATAATGAATTTTTTCTCTGTATTCTCCAATTCTTGTTAAAAGTGTGTTATGCATATCCTTTGCTAATTCTGGAAGTAATAATAATTATTATTATTATCCTAAGCCTCCATGGAGTCAAAGACTCATTTAGGAGGTCCCTTTGTCATACACGCAGCCCATCATACCGCACCCTAAACACGTTCAATTTCTCTACAGACATGACGCTCTTTGGCAAGGCATTCCAATCATTCACAACTCTGCATGCAAAAAACCTCCTTCTCACTCCCCTTGCTCACACCCTAATTGTACGAGGATTGTTTGAAAAGTTTGGTAAAAAAATAAGTTAAACACATTTTTTTTGGAAAAACTCATCTTTACTTTTTTGATAGGCTTATGTGTTCGTCAGACATGTTGTAATAGATTTCACGGTATTGATATGAACACAGATGGATAAGAAAATAACTATTTATTAACTTAAAAGCTAATGTTTTGCTGGTATTATATCCATCATCTTCAGAGCACACAACACAAAGTTTGTTACAAATGCAAGACAACCACAATCCGGTGTAACAGTGGGGCTAGTATAAGTAATTGCAGCATGCAACACAAGACTAAAGTCCTAATATAGCGCCATCTAAGTTTAAAAAAATAAATAAAAAAAAGTTCAAAGTTTTGAAATAGTAATCCAAATGATAGTCTTAGAAAGTTTGAAAAAATAAAATAAAATAAAGGTAATAAATATTAATTTGGTCTTCATAGTCACATAGTCTCCATCGAGGTCTACACATTTGGTCCAGCGAGTTTCCAACTTTTTCATCCTATCTATAAAAGTAGGATTTGTCCAGTTGTGAAAAATAGTCACTGACAGTCTTGATGACATCCTCATTCAAAGAAAATGTTTTCTCACCTAGTCAAAGTTTTAAGTTTGGGAACAAGAAGAAGTTGCACTGGGCAAAGTCCGGAGAATATGGTGGATGTAGAACCAATTTGATTTTGCCATTGCGACGGACAATGTGTGGGAAGGTACATTGTCTCGATGAAAGAGCACTTTTTTTGCGCTCCAATCATGGCCGTTTTTTTTTTCAGTTCTTCTTTTAAATGGTCCAACAATGACACATAATTGACTCCTGTTATCTCTTACCTGTTTTTCAAATAGTCTATCATGATAATTCCTTGGGAATCCCAAAACACAATAGCGATCACCTTCCCAGCTGACAAAACGGTCTTCGATTTTTTTGGTGCTCTTTCACCAGACATTGTCCACTGTTTTGACTGCTGCTTGGACTCAGGTGTGTAGTGGTGGATCCAAGTTTCGATAACAGTCACGAATTGATGCAAAATCCTGTGAATTGCGATTAAACATCGCCAGGCACTGCATTGAAATGTCTTTTCAGATGCTTTTTTGACAGTCAACAATTGCGGCATCAAATTGCACACACAGCTTTTTCATGTGCAATTTTTCGTGCAGGTTATTATACACCCATTCACTTGAGATGCCTACAAGCCCAGCAGTCTCATGCACTTTCATTCAGCAGTCTTCCATAACAATACTATTGGATTCTGAATGAAGAGAATTGGAAATTATTAATACTTCATTCAGAGTCCAACATAATCTGCCATTCCCTGAGCCAAATTTGCTCATCAGACTAATAAACTCTTATTAATAGTATGTTGTTCATATGATTTCTTTCGAGTGATGTTTATTAATATTTATTTGTTCATTTATTATTTTGAGATGAAGTGTAGTTGTAAAGGCTGTATATTAAATATCGCTTATTATCATGAAATTGATATTACTAAAACAGAGATAAAAACTGTAAAATATGTAATCTTATTATGCTATTAGTAAAATGTAATGTATCCAAGTAATTCTTCAAAATAAGATTTGATTGGTTGTTGTGATAAATTATGTTATTTTTAGCCAGCACGTGTTTTAGCGTGAGTTACTGTACAGTATGCAAGAAGCCAGTTAGATATCAACAAAAACCAGTTAGAGCCAGTTTTGGTGGGAAAGGAGAGTAGGATGTGATGAGTATGACAAAAAAAGAAGACAGTAATAAGGAGAGAAATAACCTGAGGTTGAATGGAGTAGGAACTGCTCTGGGAACTGGGAACCGCTCTGTATTTTGACTTATCTTTCTTCGAGCTATTATTCTTTTATAAATTCCTATCACCTCGCAGAAGGATAGCGTTGGACGAAAGGAATTACGAGCAAGAAGATAAATTCTCCCGAGTTAACTAATCAGTTACGGAAACCGAGGATTCTATATTTGTGTGCTCTCAAAGTGAATGTATTTCAGAACCAAAGAGGGTTTCTAGGATTCTCGATAATGAGGAAGCTATACTGTTTATACCGGTAAGGATATCTTTTCTATGCCTCATGTGAAGTAGCGAAGCTTGTTTCTAGAGAACATGATATAGTTCATATTGCTGAAATTAACTGTCAAGATTGAATGTGTGATATAGCGAAGCATTTTGTCATAAACGTAATATATGAAGTATCTCTGGATTAATAGTTCATATTTGAATGTGTGATATAGTGAAGCCTGTTACGTGAGAACGCAATGTAAAATTGAGACTGATCTTTCTGAGAACTATTAAGTTAGATTGATAAACTTTAAAGTAGCTAAATGAATGTCTGATGACTTGTGCTTTGCAATTGTTCTGAATAGTTAAACTGAGTCATTATTTAAGTATACATTGAATGATAACTTTGTTCAGAGTGAAATTGTGTTCGGAATCTTGATAATAAGAAAAGTGGAATATATATGCATAAACTCTAATCATACATGATATACTCAGCTGAGTAAATTACTAATGTCTTAATAAGAACTCGTTCATTCTTAATTGTGTTATCCCTACTAGGAATCCTTGTTTTAATATAAATCTATGTGTTAAAGCATTAAATATTTTTATTGAGTTGAATCTTGTGTTTGCCTGATTTTTTTCATTGCACTGCTCATTAAAATAGTTCGCATCTTAGCGGGAACCCTACACATAATAAGAAGAATTTCAGCCTGAATTTAGTTGATAATAATTTGTGCTAGCTGATGGTTGATTTCACAATGTTGCTTATGCGTAGAGCATAGAGTGCCGCAGTTAAAAATAAATTTTCTCTGTGTTTGAATGTGGAGTCAGTCAACAGCCAGAATATACATCGGAGTGGAAAGTACGACACAACAATACCATGGATTTTTTCAGTCATTTCCTTCATAGTGAACTCAGTCAGGTGTCTGGAGCGCACTTCATCTTTGATGGACTTACGATCACATTTAAACTCATTTATCCAAAAATAAATAGTCTTTAATGATGGTGCAGAGTCCCCGTGAACTGCATCTAACTCGACTTTGATCCACGCAGCCATCCACTTCTTCAAATAAAAGTGTTTTATCACTAGACGGAACTTGTTTTTCTCCATTTTTATTAAAAATGCGAACACGGTCATTTGAAATGTTTGTTAAACAAGAACTACGCATCTCACATGGCTAAAATTTTGCCAGGGATCATGAAAAGGGTTTTTATGATCCCTTTCATGATCCATATGTTGACACTGTTATGTATTGTGTCATTCTATTGGAAATTTACCTATAAGTTTTCAAACAACCCTCATACATCTTCCAGTGATGACCTTTTGTTTTTCCATGATCTCCTACTGTTTTATGAAGAACCTCTTCAACATTGATCCTATATAAAATCGCTTACCAACTTGTACATCTCTATCATATCAATCCTCTTTCTTCTATCCACTAGAATCTGTAAATTATATCTTTTCAACCTTTCCTCATATTCAGTGTTCTATAAATCCGAAACTACCTTAGTCAGTCGCCTCTGGACCTTTTTCAACATCTCTTCATCCTTTTGAAACAAGGTAACCAAATCTGTGCACAGTAGTCCATTTGTGATCTAATCAGAGCCTTATACAATGGAACAAGAATCTCCTTACTTCTATAAGTTAGTGTCCTCTGCCGCATTCCTAGAATTTGTTGTATTGTCCTCACAATTTTGGCAATATGTCCTCTAAATTTTAGATCCTTATTGCTCCCCCATACACAAGTTACTGATACCTATCAGCAAGTTGTGTATGTGGGAGCAAAAGCCATTGAAAACTCTAAGTATACTACTGTGTATCCATCTCCTTTGTCCAGTGAAGCCATCACCCTTTAATAAGTAAGTTGATTACTTAAAACATGTCCTCCCTTTAGTATTTTCATGTTCATTAACTTTTTTTTTTCTGATGGAAATTAATAATGATTTCTGCTGTTAAATAAGTTGCATCTCTGTGAGTTAATGTATCAACAGGTATTTGTATAGGGTCAAGGACTCTAAAGTATTTTCTAAAATTGTGTTTTTTTTTAATACAGTTTAAGAATCTATCAGTCATCAATCAACCACAGCCATAGGTTCAACGCCTGTTAGTGTCTGATGCCATTTTGATATGATTCTTCCAATGCATTTTGTTTTGTGCAAGATGACTCAGTTTGTGTCACCATTTGACGATGTCAACATCCCATTTTCTATTTGGTCTTCCTTTTATTCTTTCCTTCAATCATCCCAAACAGCAGTGCTTTGAATTTCCTCTCAATTTCGTTATGTATTTGTCTATAGATTTCCTCATGTTCATTTTCTGGATCCAGCTTATTCTCAAGATTTTTCTATAGCACTTCCTCTTGAATGCTAATATCCTCCTTTCAGATTCTCTCAGGAGTACCCAAGCCTCACTCCCATAGAGCATGCTGCTGAAGATACAAGTTTCCCCAATGCACAGTTTAGTCTTTATAGCTCAACTCTTCCATATTTTGTCCATGGTTTTTAAGATAGCTGTTGCTCTGGCTATTCTAATTTTTACTTCTTTTTTTGGATCCAAGTCATGCATCATGTGGCATCCAAGATATGTGAAGTGTTCCACATTTTCCAGTTGAAATCCTTCAATGGTAACTTTATTCAGTAATTTGTGTTATCCAAATAATATTGTTTTAGTTTTTTCAAAATTGACATGTAGTCCATACTTTTTCCTTCTGCATATAGTTTGCAGTGTAGTTTATTCTCCTTTTTCCTTCTACACATAGTTTTTGCAGTGTAGTTTATTCTCATGCCATTTATTGAAATGCCTCCACCTTCTTCTTTAATCTTATCTAGTGTTCTTTCCAGATGTGTGATGAAGATGATTGGTGGTATTGGGTCTCCTTCTCTTGTGCCCTGACTAGTCGCAAACCAATCTCCGGTCACACTTGCTATCCTCACTATATGCAGAAGGAAAAAGATATGGACTACATGTCAATTTTGAAAAAACTAAAACAATAATATTCGGATAACACAAATTACCGAATAAATTTACCATTGAAGGATTTCTACTGGAAAATGTGGAACACAAATGTGAAATGTTTGTGCTTGGCTGTTTATGTCTTTCAACAGGCAGATCAATTTATTGTCCACACCATAGGATTCCTAGACAGCCCATATTTTTTTTTTTTGGTCAATATTATAAAATACCTTTTGAAGTCCACAAAACAGCAGTACATCTTTTTGTTCTTTCTTCAAGCTTTCTCTGCTATTAGTCGCAGTGCGAGTATTTGTTGCACTGTACTTCGATCTTTTCAAAATCCAGTTTGCTCAGCAGGAAGATGTGCCTCCATATGACCCTTCAGGCATTCTGTAAGTATTTTCATCAGCATTTTGCCAAGATGACTCATTAGTGCAATAGTTCTGTAATTGATGCATTCTAAAGCTTCTCAGATTTGGTTCCCAGGATTTGAAGGGGATAAATTAACTGTGGAAAGGGTACAGAGACGGATGACAAAAATGGCTTCAGGAGTGTACAATTTTGGTTATGAGGATCGACTGAGGAAATGTGGTCTGCAGAGTTTGGTGGATAGAAGGAGGAGAGGTGATATGATTGAGACTTTTAAACTGTTGAGAGGTGGTTACAGGGTTGACACTGGGGAGTTCTTTTGCTTGGTTGAACAGTGGGAGGGAGTGATGACAAGAGGCCATCCATGGAAGTTACGAAAGGAAACTGTGAGGAAGAGGGTGAGGAGTGGTTTCTTTGCGTGGAGGATGGTTGAATCGTGGAATGCATTGCCTGATGGAGTGGTGAGAGCGAGAACGGTCAATGAGTTTAAGGAGTGGTATGATAGACTTTGTGTTTCTTAGGGGACGACCTCCCCTAGATGAGTCTTGACAGACTTTATGTTCTTAGGAAGGACCTCCCATAATGAATCTTTTGACTCCATGGAGGCCTGAATAATAATAAAAACCAAGACCGATTTTTTCCATGCTTCAGGGGCATACCCTGATCTCCATATTTCATTACATAGCTTATACATTTATTTTACAACCAGTTCTCCCCCATATTTTAGCATCTAACCTATTTTGCTGTCATTTCCAGGACTATTGTTATCGAGATGTTTTATAGCCTTGCTCACCTCCTCTTTCAAGATGTCATTTTCAAAGATCTCTTCTGGTGGAGAGATTGCTTTTAGTTCTTTGATTACTTCTGTTGCAGTATTATTTAGTTGATTTTTATATAGTTCGCTGCAATATCTTGTCCATCTGTGTATTATTTCGGTCTTGTCCATCACTACTTCATCATCTTCATCTTTGACTGCTACTGATCTTGTTTGCCACTTCCTACTGGCATTTCTCTGTAGTTTTGTGTTCTCCATAGTACTGTTCAGTGTTTTTGCATTGACCGTCCAGCCATTTGGCTTTATCAGATCTTGCTGCTTTCTGTACTTCATTGCATTTTTGACACTATAACTCATCTGCTGCCTCAGTCACAGTAACAAAAAATTCCATCATGTTTTTATGTCTAAAACTAAATATTATTATTATTATTATTATGGGTATCTCCATGAAATCAGTAGACTCATCGTGGGAGACCTAAACTATCAAAACAATATCTATTATATCTCTTCTTGAATTCATTTACAGACGAAGAACTCACAACTGAGTCAGGCAATGCATTCCACTCATTCACCACCCTCCAGGCAAAAAAACTAATTCTCATATCCTTGTTAACCACACTTTTCCTCAATTTCCAGGGATGACTTCTTGTTCTTGCATCACTATCACACAGCTGAAATATTTTCCCTGCATTAGTCTTATAAAAACCTTTTAGTAATTTCAATGTTTCTATCATATCCCCTCTTCCCCACCTATCAACCAACCTCTGCAATCCACAAGCTGTCAATCTATCAATGTAGGGAGCATTTTTCACATCACTCACCAACTTCACTCTCCTCTGAACCCTCTCCACAACTTCCTCATCTCCAAGGAATCCAGGTGACCAGACTTGAGCACAGTAATCCAAATGTGGAAGATCGATGCTTTATAAAGGGGAATAATAACCTCTTTACCTCTGGATGTTAGTGTGTTCTTCAATAACCAAGTAATCCTATATGCAGTCTTGGACATCTTAGCAATGTGTCCTCTGAACTTCATCTCCCTATCCACCAACACCACCAAGTACCTAGCCTCATCAATCTCTTGGAGTACCATTTCATCAGTGTAGTACACAGCTTGTAATCTTTTAATTTTAAAATGCATAACTTTCCACTTTTCATTATCCATTACCTTTTGCCCATTTTGCCAGCTTATTTATTATCCTGCAAACTCTCAACATCAGCTTGATTTTTTATTGTGCTATCCAACTTTGCATCATCAGCAAACAACTGAATATGTCCCTTCAAGCCATTTTCCGTATCGTTTATGTACAAATTAAACAATAACGGCCCAAGCACAGCACCCTGAGGCATACCACTGGTCACCTGCCTCATCCTGAACTCTGTTCCTCCATACACCACTTTCTGGTATCTCTCCCATATCATCTAATTGCAGATGTTTGTTTCATTCTTTATTGATGCTATGGTCCCTGTATATTTCATTTATAGGTGCATTGCCATCATTATGATCAAACAGTCATTATCATGTGAAATAAAAATCATGTGATTTGTCAGCAGTTCTGTCTTTATTTTTATAAAATGCATCAACTACTGCTAAACGAATTGCATGATTAAGGTATAGTGAATTTTTGACTTAGCTTTCATGTCAAAATTTTTGCATCATCCTTGCTCCATATGTCATTATCGGCACATTATATTTCTTTCAATTATTCCAAATTCTTACATTAATAAATCCACAATATTTTGATTATCAATTGAATCAAATTATTTTTTATGTATTTAAAGTAATCCTAAATAAAAAAATTTTTCCTTCATCTGAATGAATTGCAATATGGGAATATCTTTAATTTGCAATACTGGTCTGTTCATTCAATGGTGATCTGATTTTGTTAATCCTTTAATTTTTCATACTTTCTCTTTTTTGTTTTGTTAATAGATGTCCAAAACCAACTTTAAGTTAACTGAGTTTTTCTAATAATCAGTTTACTTGGAAATTGATTTGTCATATAAAAGAAATTGACAATTGTTTGAATTGACACAGCTTCTTTGGCAGCAAATCTAGATACAATCTCACTTAATTTTCTTGTTCTACAAAAGTTTAAACCTTAACTATTTTTTGAACACGACACTTGAAAGTTATCTGTTTTTCTCCATACAACAATTGAAATGTGATTTCTGTATGTGTTCTAAATGTCTCATCTATTCACTGCTGTTCAATCCCTTACATGAAATCTGCTTGAGACAAAAATTGCAGAAGGGAGCTGCAGTTGTCATCTGAATTGCTTCCTGATTTTTCCTTAAAATTAAAAAAAATTAAATAATAAAAAAATAAATGAAATAAAATAGAGTAAATTTCTCTTAAAAGGTTTCCAAACTTTGGATTGAATTATTTTTATTTCGAACTCCTTCCATAGCCAGCATTCCAAAGTCCTTACATTGTCTTGGTAACTCACCTCTGGACCCTCTCCAATGTCTCCACATCATGTTTTTTTTTTATTTTTAAAAGAAAAACTTTCCAAAGGAGTTTATATTCTTGTGACGTTATGGATAAAGAAGTGGTCCAGACATCCTGACATTTTATATCATAAATCTGCTTTGTTAGTATGAGATCAGTTTAGATGCCATTTGCAAAATGAACACAACAATAGCTGTAATCCCAGGAGGACTCTCCTCCATGCTTCAACCTTTAGATGTATCAAAGAGCAAACTGCATAAAAAGATTTATGAGAGAAATGAATCAGTTGGATGCAATTTCCAAATTTTGAGGAAACATCCACAGGTAGGAGAAAGAAGGCCACAGTTTAGCAGGTGTGCAAATGGGTAAAGAGTTCATGGAATGACGTGAAACCCAAAATTATTATAAAATTTTTCCATAAGAGTGGCATTGGTAATTCTCTTGATGGTACGAAGGATGGCTTATTATTTCAAACAGCAATGCTTTGGCTTCTGATGAAGAATCAAGTTCAGAAAATTTTGAGAGTGAAGATGAAGCTGAATAAAGATTTGAAAAGACGATTAATAAAATTTATAAAAATTATTGGTTTGCTTACTGGTCAAAGCTATATATACCTGAGAGCAGACCTCCACATAGCCTTCAAAGGAATGCAGAGAACCGACCAGGGCCTCTGACCTGATGTCCAATCCTCACCTTCTCGTGGTGCACCCCCTTTTAGGTATCTACCCAGATATTGAACAAACGAGGATGGGCTGGCAATTTGGGATTTAGCTGACCAAATTGTATTCTTATTGGCTTAAACAAAATTTCAAATGATGGTACAACATGACAGAATTTCTGGCATGAAAAACAGAATTTCATGTCGCCCGGTTAAACAAAACCTCCTGTTGATTTCACCAGGGAACCAGGGCAAACAGCCAAAAGTCAGCTACTGGAACAAATCCTAAAACTTACTCAAACTCAACATGAGAGCTCAAGATTGGTACTATCAAAACATAAAAGACAAAAACTGGTGAGATCTTTCTGAGCAATAAATACAAAAATGTTATATTCAGGCAATGACAATCAATGAAAAGAAGGAGTAGCCATGGTATTCAATACTAAATATGAGGCTAATCTTCATGAATGGCAGGCAGTCTCAAGTAGAGTGATGCGGACAAATATGAGAAGAGGGAACTGGACAATGAGACTTATTTGTACCTGTGGTCCCACAGAAGGCTCCACTAGAAGTGGAGGAATTTTTTAAGGGTTTAGAGAAAGCAACTGACAATGAAAAAGAAAAAGTTGGTCCTTGTTGGGGATCTAAATAGCAGAGTAGGAAATGATTGTCAGACATACAAAATATTTTGGGAAAATTTGGAGAAAAGAGCAAAGCTAATAATAATGGTAAATACCTGTTGGATTTCTGCTTAGGACATGGACTGTTATTACTAACACCATGTTCCAACATAAAAATGTGCACAAATTCACATGGAGAGAAGAGGCAAGGAATAAGAAAAGTCTCATTGACTATGTTATTGTTAATAGTGATGTTTTCCCACTGGTGCAGGACACCAGAGTGTACAGAGGATTTGAAATTGGAAGTGATCACCATTTAGTCTTTAGCAGGATAAAATTGAATTTCATATCGAAAAGAAGAACATGTAAGGAAGTTTTAAAGAGAATAAAAGTTGAGCAGCTCTCAGATGAGAACTGTAAACTAAAATACATAAATATTATTCAAGAAATAAATGAAAGTGTTTGAGAGCAGAAATGAAACCTTGGAGATTCAGTGGCAAACCCTGAAGAAAATACTGATTGATTCAGCCAGAGAAGCATGTGATGAGGTTGTGTGCAAGGATAGAAAAATCAGAACTTCATGGTGGACACAGGAAGGTAAAGAGGCAGGGAGGGAAAAGAAGAAAGCATATCAAAAGTTCCTGGCAAATAATTCCACTTGTGCTCATAGAGAATACAGAGAGAAATGTAAGAAACACTGTGTAAAACTGGCTAAACAAAAGGAATGGGAGGACTTTGGCAAGAACATAGAAAATAAATATCAAGAAGGTGGCAAGATATTCTGGAGGTTGTTGAAGAAGCTCCGAAATGGAGAAAAGAATGTTGTGAAAGGAATTAGAGATGATAAAGGTGACATGAAAACTGGAGAAAAAGATATCCTTGATGTACGGAGTAATTACTTTGAAAAAGTGCTAAATGAAACAAGCAGTGATCACAGCACAGTGGTAAAAAACACTGACCAGGCATACAGTCAGGAATACATATCCATTAAAAGCCTGAAATGTGGAAAGGCAGCAGGAGTAGATGATATTCGACCAGAAATGCTGAAGTATGGAAGTATAAAAGTCATACAGTTGCTGCACTGTATAGTACAGAAGGCCTAGTCAGAGTGACGAATTCCAGATGATTGGAGTATAGCTCACATAGTACCCATATATAAAAAGGGAAATAAAATTGAACATGGAAATTACAGAGTGTTCCTATTAAGATATATGCAAGTATACTTGAGAAACGGTTGAGAAGGATTGTGGAAGAGAAGCTTCTGTTGAAGAACAAGCTGGATTCAGGCCAAATAGAGGCTGTCAGGATCAGATTTTCACTTTAAGACAGTTAGTTGAGAAATCATGGGAATATAACAAAGATCAAGTTTTGTAGATCTGGAAAAGGCATATGAGAAGGTGCCAAGAGAGAAGCTTTTCCAAACGCTACCGTTATATCAAGCAATACTTAGTCTTTATTTGTCTTCTAAGTCAGCAGTTAGAATTGAAGGAAGTACAGGAAGATGATTTAATGTTAAATCTGGTGTCTGACACAGATGTACATTAACCCATCTCTTATTCATCATCTGTATGGATCACATTATGAAGGAAAGTGGTATAAACTTGATATCAAAATTGGAGGTGTTAATCTCAGCTCTTTGCTTTATGTGGTGATGTTATACTTCTAAATAAATCTATTACAAGTCTGCAAGATTCCCTGACTAAATTGAATAACCTGTAATAGATATGGTGTGAAGGTCATCATTAAAAAGACAAGACAATTAAATAGGCAGAATCATTGAAAATGTCATTTGCATCATGAATGGAGAACTTATAGAACAAGTAAAACATTTCAGCTACTTATGCATGGTTTTTAGTGAAGATGTTTTGCTGGCAAAGGTTGGTCGATTGGTAGAGCCTCTGCTACTAATGGCTCAGTTAAGTAAGTTTGAGCGCAGTTAGTAGTTGGAAGGGGACCAATCATTCGATACTGTTGGCACACTCTCCCTTGATGAGTCTTTGGACTACCTGGAGGTGTCAAATAATAATAATAATAATAATAATTTAAATATGGAAATAGGCAACAGAATCAACAAAGCTGGTATGGTAGGAAGTCAGCTAAATAAATTTATATGGAATAAGAGAGAAATTAGCTAAAACACTAAATTAGCTGTATACAAGACAGTGTTTAAACGAATTTTAACTTATGGATCTGGGAGCTTGGTTAGTAGTAAAGCTCTTGACCAAAGACTAGAGACCGCAGATATGAGAGTCCTGAGAAAGTCTAGGTGGCATGAACAGATGGCATCAATGGTAATATCATATTAAAAACGAGGATATTAGGAAAGAACTTGATATTGTCAGCATCCAGGAATGCATTAATAGAGCTAATCTTAGGTGGTATGGTCACTTAAGCAGAATGGGAGAGGAAAGATTAGCAAAACAAGTGTTCTCTGCCAGGTTGGCAGGAAAAAGACCCAGAGGAAGACCAAAATATAGGTGGATTGATACAGTAAAAAGTGCCTTAGAAAACAGACATATAAGACTTGATAATATTGAAGTCTTGACATTTAACAGACTGATTTGGAGGAAAATTGTAGATAGGAGGTTAGTAATGATGTTAATTTTTCATGTAGTACTATCATATCCTATACACCCCTTGAGTGTATATATCAGGAATTTGATGATGATGATGATGATGATGAAAATATTTTGTTTATATGATCATATATATATATTATGTTAGATTTTTTAGTTATTTGATTTTTTTATGAATAATTGTTTTTTTAGGTATTATATCTGGGATAAATGCCATGTTAAACAGAAGCAGGCAAAATAGCTGTAAAAACAATTGTTTTTTTTTTATTTTCTTCTTCTTCTTTTCAGCCATTTTCTATCCACTGCTGGACGAAGGCCTATTTCAGTTCTTTCCACCTTTCTCTGTTCTTGGCAATGGTTGACCAATTTTTCCCAACAAAATTTGACAATTCATCACTCCACCTTCTTTTAGGACGTCCTCAGCCTCGTTTCCCTTCTTTAGGAATCCAGTTCGTTAGTATGGTGGGCCATTGCTCATCTTCTCTTCTGGATAGATGTCCAGCCCATTTCCATTTTAGTGTGATGCTTAGCATCAACATCTCCATTTTTCTTTGAGTTGTTAATTTATTTGCCAGTGCTTTTGTTAGTGACCAAGTTTCACAACCATATGAGATGACTGGAAGTATGCACTGGTTAAATGTCTTCCTTTTTAAAAGAGTTGGACATCATTGAAAAATGCTGTTCAATTTTCCAAATGCATTCCAGGCAAGTTGAACTCTCCTATTTATTTCCTCTTGGATTCCACAGTTTAGATTAATGAGATGACCTAAGTAATATGAAGAGACTCTTTCCAAGAAAGTGTTTTCTATTATTATGTTTTTTGGCGTTACAAAATGATTAAACATGATTTTAGTTTTTTTCTCTGTTTATCTTTGGAGCGACTTTTCTGCTTTCATGATATAGGTCTTCTATCATTATATTAAGGTCTTCTGGAGTGTTTGCAAAAATCATGATATCATCTGCATATCTTAGGTGTGTTAAGTTTCTGTTATTAATTTTTATACCAAGGTTTGTCCAGTTTATATTATTAAATCTTTCTTGAAGGACTGCTGTAAAGATTTTGGGTGATAGAGAGTCTCCTTGTTTCTATTGATATTTTATTGCTACTCGTGTAAAGTTGGATTGTTGATGTTGCAGTGAGGTATATTGCCTGGAGGAGGTCCATATATTCTCCAAAGAACTCTCTGATTCTGGCATGCTTTGATTATTGCATTAGTTTTGATGGAATCAAATGCTTTTTCATAATCAACAAAGGCTAAACAGAGAGGCAATTGGATTTCTTCTGCTTTTTCTATTATTTGTTTTACTGCATGAATATGATCAATTGTGTTAAAGCCTTTATGGAATCCTGCTTGTTGTACTGGTTGATTTGAGTCTAGAAGAGGTGTTAACCTGTTTGTTATTACTTTCGTGAGAATTTTGTACAAATTAGAGAGAATACTGATTGGTTCTCTAGTTCTTTCTCCCCTTTTTTAAATAACAGTATCAGAGTAGCATTTTCCAATTTTCTGGTATCTTCCCCTCTTCTAGGCATAAATTTAGTAAGTTTGTGACATGGTGAGTTATATTATTCATCCCCATTTAATTAATTCTATGTGAATGAGGTCTTCACCAGGACATTTTCCATTTTTCAATTGTTTTAATGCTTGTTTTATTTCATCTGAAGTGAATGGGGGGATAAATTCCATATGCGACAGAGAAAAGTTATTTATATTTGATTTATCTTTTGAAGGATCACTATAGAGTTCTTTATAAAATTCTTCTAGCCTGCTTAGGATTTGTTCTTGGTTCCTTATTGTAGTTCCATTCTTATATTTTATTGCAGTTATTTGACTTTTGCCAACTGATAAATGTTTTCTTAGTATTTTCATATCCTTATTGTTTTCAATTGTTTCTTTTATTTTTTTAGTGTTATAAGATCTTATTTCATTTCTCATCTTTTTCCTTATTGTTTTGCATAGTTCTGCATATTCTATTTTAGAAATTAAGTTTTTTTCTTGTTCCATATTTCGTCTCTTTTTTAGTAGTTGTAAGGTTTCCTCTGAAAGTTTATGGTCTTTTTGTTGTTTGTTGCTTTTGAATTCATTGGCTGCTGCGATTATTACTTCTGTTAGGTTTCTGTTTATTTTATTTATGGCTTCTTCTTCAAATATATTCATTAAGTCTAGTTTTTGATTGAGTTTTTCTTCGTAATCCTTCTTCTTGTTTTGGATAGGTTTTAAGTCAAAACTTCTTGATTTCTTGTTGTTTAGCCATTTTATATCTTATAAAATGGATAATACATGTATTAAAATTGAAGAAAAAAAATATTTGCATAAAAAATTTGATGCATAATTTGTGCATCTTATTCTTCAAGGAATATTTTTCCTCCAAAAATTCATCTTTCGTCATTCAAAAATCACATCAACCTAAAAAATGTGATGTCCAATATAATGGTGTGTCTTATAAGGCAAAAAATATAGTATATATCTCAGTCATATCTTTTCTCATCCTTCTATCCTCTGGACAATTCTGCCATTTGCATTCCTTCAATCTTCCTTCATATTCTACATTCCATAGACCAGAAAACACCTTAATCAGTTGTCCCTGAACCTGTTCCCGCATCTCTTCATCCATTAGAAATCCAAGTGACTAAATATGCTCACAGTAATGGAATCACATCCTTATTCCTACATATCAATGTTCTCCACATCATTCACACACATCCACTTATTTCCCACTTATGTATCCTTCTTACTTTGGGTATGCAGTCTTGGCACTGCTTCTCTCAAACAATCTCTGACCACTTCCCATGCATTACTGATATTCTTTCCTTGTAGCTTCTCAAGCCATGGCATTTTTCCCAGATGATTTCTAAGTCTCTCATAATTATCAGCTTTATAGTTTAACATAAACCATTTCTACAGAGAATACGTTTCCCAACTTCCCAGAACAACGACTGCATGGTCACTCTTCACAATTGGAGGAAGAGTGTCTTCTTTGGTTATGGATATATCTGTTGGTGCTATTATCAGATCCAACACTCTCAAATTCCTGGTTCCCTCTATAACATGTTGTTTGAGAGGGAACAACAGTTGTTAAGGGATAATTACATAGGTAATTATCCCTTATTACCTTAACAACTCTATAAATCTCCCTTAACAACTGTATAAATTCCATTTCCATCTTGCCATGCCCCTTTTCCTCCCTGGAAACTATCTCTTCATAGTTAAAGTCTTCTATAACAATTGTTTGGCTTGCACTCATTGTGCTAATCTTCCAAGACATGGTGTCTAAATCTCCCCTCACCCCCAGTCTGTATCAGCACCCAAGAATATATTTTGTTCTATTGGCCTCTCATACTTAAAATCCTCTTTAACTTCTAATTTTGATTTTCTTGGTTGTTACTCTTGCTATCATCAGCAATACCTATCATACCTGTCATATTCTCTCTATTCTCCCTGAAAATGCAATACCCTTTTCATTATACCTGCAACTATATCATTTTCTCCCAGCCAGGTCTCACTGGTACCTATAATTTTTGGCCAAGTCAAGCTGACTAATGCCAAAAACTCCTCTCTCTTATTCCTGATACTTCTGGTATTCATGTACATGCATTTCAGTATCCACTTGTCTCCACAGTTACCCCTGGATAATGTAATTACCATCCTATTCAAACTGGAAACCTGTGAAATTCAGCATTGCATAATCAATTCTATTCATTTATTGCTCATTTATCACAGGGGTAGCCAGACACATGCTTGATTGCACCACACTCCCCCAAATGTCTGCTTTCCCTGGTTTTGCACTTACAAACAACTCTCACTAAATAATATTTTCTCTAAACATCTAACTCCAAAACCATTTAAATGTAGTCCATCAGGCATGAATAAGTGCTTTCACCTATGAATAGACTGCACACACACTCTCTCTCTCGTGCTCGATCTTCTCATTGGCAATAATGGTCTTTCTTCTCAACTCTGTCCTATCATACTGAGGTAGAAGATTCACATTTTTTACTTCCTTACTTTTCATTTTTTCATGTTTTAACAACTCATATCTTTTCTCATTACATATTTCTTCCCTTTCAAATCATTCATTTCTGCCATAAGAATCATTTCTTTCACTTCACTCTTCTGCAAACTAAAATATATGGGATAACTGAGGGTTAAGGCAATAAGGCGTGGTAGTCATGGGCAAATCTTAACTAACTAGTAGCATGGTTAGCACTGGTTATAGACCTGAAAGTGAACTGCTGTGTTTATTTACAGATGAAAACATCAAGAATAAGGGAGATGCAGTGATTATGCAGATTGAATTTGTTCATCCAAAATATGTTTAAATAAGTAAAACATACTTGTTAGCCTGCATCTTTAATGTAATATTGATGGTTCTTCCAATATTTCATTGGTCATCGAGATATCTTCAGGGAGTATGGAGGGCACTTCTCTCTCTCTCTCTCTCTCTCTCTCTCTCTCTCTCACTCACTCACTCACTCACTCACTCACACACACACACACACACACACACAGGCAATACAACATAAATGAAACACATGGATTTGACCCTAAAGTAGTATCTAGGTGTGACACCCTCTATGGGTGTCAATAGGAGTCCTAGGTTATAAATTTGAATCTCTGAGGATTAATGTTTTCCTTATTTTGGAAAGTGTCATGCATCAGTATATATTTAAATTTTGTTGACTTCTGAGTGCAGCTATAGATTTCAAAAACAGTCTTTCTTTCTTTTTTTTCCAGAAAATCCTCTGAGAGGTATCCAATACATGTTCTGGAAAACCAGATTCACCAAAGTCGCCATTGCAGATGTATATTTTGTATTCATCTATGCAGATGGTGGCTTCTACCTATCTGTGCAAAAGTATGCCAACTTGCAGGAACAGGGCACTTTATGTACTCCAGGCACTGAGGGCAGAAGGCAATGTTCTTTAGTGGAATCAATAAGGGTAGCAAGTTTCTGGTAGGATTTGAATGCTGTGCAACAGGTGTATCTCATATGTAGGGGATGGTGGGGGAAAGTTTTTGAATGTATCTTCCTGTCTGAGTGGATTTTCTGTATACAATGAAGGAGAGGTTGCCACTTGTAGGACATGTCACTAAGGTGTCCAGAGAGAGTAAATTATTGTTAGTTTCCTTTTCCATCATAAACTGGATTCCTAAATGTAGATTATCGAGGTGACAGAGGAAGGATTCTAATGTGTCTGGGCCTTGAGCCCAAATAGAGAACATATTATCTATATATCTTAGCCAGATAGAAGGTTAGAGAGGGAGACTGAATCCATGGCTCATTTTCCATTTAAACATTGACAAATGGAGGTTAGAGAGGGGGGAAGCATAGCGGTTTCCTTTATCTGTTGGTAAATTTTGTTCTTCCAAAGGAAAATATCCAGAATTAGTGTTAATGGAAAAGAGATTTAAGATATCAGAAGGAAAAACATTTTTTAACTGTTAAGGTGTCATTCAATGGAATATTGATAAACAGCAAGATGATGTCAAAGATTATCAATAAATTAGTATTTTTTAAAGTTAGTTCTTTTTAAAAAAATATTTCAAAATGGGTCAAGATTTTTATATGTGTCATATATAAAATTACTGGAAAACGTGTTTTTAAATTAAAGTCTCTTTAATTCCGTAAGCTAAATAGACTTCATAGGTGCGGAACCTTTCACAGCTTCCCGAATTCTTTCTTTGTCCTTAAGTATTGTCGATACCGTGGAATGTGATAACTTTAAGTCACGTGCTATCGTATTCACTTTCGTTCTGCCTTCATACTTCTGGATGACTTTCATTTTACACTCTAAATCAATAGTTTTCCTTGAAAATGCTTTCATTTTCTGTAGATGAAGGCATTTTCCTTTTACTAGACATTTTATGGATAGTATTTCAGTAGAATTTTAATTAATACAACACATGCAACAGATGCTTGAAAGCAACTGAGTGTATGTGAGAGATAGTTATCGTACGATAACTATCGTAAACGCAGCTGCCTGATTTGTTATTAATTTATTCATTATTTTATTATATTTTTTTTGTGGTCGTAAGTGCGGACGGTCGTAAGTCGACGACCAGGTGTATATTTTTACTAAATAGCTTAAGGAAATTACAACATATACCAGGATATAAATTAAAATAAATTTTAATACACTTCCAATATTTCGGCAACGTGATGTTGCCGAAATATTGGAAGTGTATTAAAATTTATTTTAATTTATATCCTGGTATACGTTGTAATTTCCTTAAGCTATTTAGTAAAAATGCATAACCAACGTCTAAGCCTTTTCCACAAGGACCAGGTGTATAGTGTGCCTTTTTGTCTGAAATTGTGCTTCGGTTAGATACAAGTGTCCTTCAGTGGTGTTTTTGTCTGGAATTATGTTGTATATATATATATTGTGTTTTTGCTGCTGTTTGTTACACTACCAGCGACTAAAGATGGCGTCCAACAAGAAACGTGTCAGCGGCTCGCAGAACTTCTCTAAGAAAGTCTGGCTTTGTGTTGAATTTTTCGCAACGGATGCATTGTGGAAACTTATATGTATGTGCCGAGGAATGTGAAGTATCTGTGAACTGTTTGGCTAAATGAGAAGAATGAAAAGTCGACGTAGGTGAGAAGTGACGGGATAGACTGGAGCGATTAGGCATGGAAGCAGACATCGGGACTGTAGCTGATGAACTTCGGCAGGAGTTCAGGAGAATGAAAAATGATCATCTTTTGCAAGAGGAATTTGAAGTGCTCAGTAAGGGGGTTCTGGAAATTAAATCCGAGTTAAATGGGTTGAATAGAGAAATTAGGACTATGGAGATTACTCTAGCTGAAATAACTAGAACAGGATTAAGTATGGGAGAGTCTTTGGTGATTGATGAAGAAACAAATAGTATGGGAGTGATTGGGAGTCAACAGAATGAAAGCACAAGAGGTCTAGAAGAAATGAGATGTCATGAAAATGAGGGAGTTAGTAAAAGAGCGTTGAGTAACGAAACTGGGAGAGTCATGCTGAATAGCATAGAAAATGAGGCTGTGAATGATTCTTTGGACTTGAATGAAGTTATGAGTAGTAAAATATATGATGATTCTATGATTAAGGGTAAGGAGAGTGGTATGCCTGAGGAGTGCTTGGCTGGTGGAACAATAGAGAGAGTGGCTTTAGCAATAAAGAGAGGGCATGTTGCAGAAAAGATGATAGTTATGGTGGGTACAAATGACCTGAATGGTAGTATAAATCGGGTAGCAAAAGATTTAAGAACATTGTTAGATATCGTGAAGAAGAAAAGTGTCAATGGGAGGATATTGTGCATGCTGCCTCGTTTTAACAATTATGAGTTAAGTAGATGAGCAATGATAATGAATGATATGATTGCAAGAATGTGCAAAAAAGATGTGTGGAGTATGTTTGAAGGCAAAAGAGAGCTGTATGCAAGAGATGAGTTGCATCTGAACATGGAAGGTCATAAGCGATTGAAGAAGTTACTGTTTTCTGAACAAGTTGAAGTAATTAGGCACGGAAACTAAAATTGAAAAGGTTGAGTGTAAGAGGGAGAAACTTAAGCTGTGATTGTATAATTGTTGTTCCTTATTCGTGGAGTAAATTGCAGAATAGAGTGGATAAAAATCGGCAAGGACTACTGAAATTAGTGACATGTATATTAGTTCTAAAGCTGGTACAAGAACTAAAGGGAATCTGCAATTTTTGTATACCAATGCAAGAAGCATTTGAAATAAGAGGGAAGAATTTTTGGCATTAGTCAGTGCGATCTCACCAAAAGTTGTAGGCATTAGTGAAACTTGGCTGTCAGCAGAAGATGTGGTCACTGGAATTGAATGTGATGGATACAGTGTTTTCAGGGAGGATAGAGAAGATAGAAGGGGGGAGGAGTACTGTTGATGATAGCTGATGAGTTGCAGCCAAAGAAAGTAGTATATCAAGATGATAGACATGTGACTGATAGTACATTTGAGGCGGTCTGGTGTGAAATAGTGACCAACACAACCAAATATACAGTTGGTTGCTGCTATAGGCCAGGGGGTGATATTGAATTCATGCATCAGCAAATTAGTGCAATGAGTGCAGGGTTAGTGATTAATATGGGGGATTTTAATTATGGTGATATCAATTGGAAGGAGAAAATATCACATGGCAAAAAGGAAATGGAATTCATACATCTTCTACGAGATAATTACTTGAAACAGCACATAGCTGAAGGGACATGTGGTGTGAGAGTGTTGGACTTAGTTATTGGTTCAGAAGATATATGCATAAGTAAGGTGTCCTCGTTACCTCCAATTGGTGAGAGCGATCATGTGGTATTGACGTGGGAAGTTGCAAAATTTGTAGATTTCTCTCTTAAGAAGGGGTGTATATAATTGCCTAACTACAGGTTAGGCAATTATAACAAGCTTCGGAGTGAGCTTGCAGCAGTCCCATGACAGAACATATAACAGGGGAAAGATGTTAACAATGCATGGGATAAAATCAGCGTGTATCTGAGGAAGGCAATATCAGATTGTGTCTCCATGGTCAGGAAGACAAACAAGATAGGCATTAGATGGATGAGTACTAGTATCAAGCTTGATCTGCAGAAAAATAAAATGTTGTGAAGAATTTTCAAGGAGAAAGGTGACCTGTACACCCATGAGCAGTACAAGGCTCAAGCTAGGAACATTACCAGCATAGTAAGAAATGCTAAATCAGATTATGAGAAGAACTTAGCCAAGGAGATCAAGGGTTATCCCAAAGAGTTCTTCCGCTATGTAACAAGTAAAAGGAAGAATGACTTCGGAAGGATAACCTTAGTGGATGCTGATGGTATCGAGGTAACCAATTCTGATGTAAAAGTACAGTTACTAAATGATCACTTTTCAAAAGTCTATCACCCAAGTGAGAATATCTCTGTACCTGTAGCAATAACTAATGTGAGAATTGAAGTTAATAAATACTCTGGTGTTGCTTGAATGTGCAAAGGAATTGGGAATGCCTCTTACTTGGTTTTTTAACTTAAATTTGAACTCTGGTATGCTCCCTAGGGAGTGAAAGGAAGGCAAAGTAGTTCCTTTGCATAAAGGTGGCTCTAAAACTGCGGTAGTTAATTACAGACCAATCACCATCTCGGGGGGGGGGGGTAAAAGTATTGGAAAAGTTGGTTAAAGACAAAATTCAAGAATGGGTGGATCAGGATATGATACTCTATAGGGGGACAACATGGTTTTGTTAAAGTTCGATCCTACCTTAGCAATTTATTAGTTTTTTTATAATAGAATGACATCTGAGTTGGACAAAGGAAATGGCTACACATTGGTACTTCTGGATTTTACTAAGGCTTTTGACAGGATACCCCATCCAATACTGTTGTGCAAATTGGAGAAGATGGATGATGGATACTAAACTGGTGATATGGATAGGAGAATGACTCAGGGAGAGATACCAGAAGGTGGTGTATGGAGGAGCAGAGTCTAGGATGAGGCAGGTGACCAGTGGTGTGCTTCAGGGCGCTGTGTTTTCCATCACTATCACACAGCTGAAATATTACCCCTGCAGGATGATTTAAATAAGCTGGTAAAATGGGCAAAAGATAATGGATGTCAGTTCAATGAGGAAAAGTGTAAAGTTATACATTTTGGTATTAAAAGATTACCAGCTGTGTACTACATTGATGGAACTGTACTCCAAGAGATTGATGAGGCTAGGGACTTAGGGGGTGTTGGTAGATAGGGAGATGAAGTTCAGGGGATACATTGCTAAGGTGTCCCAGATTGCACATAGGATTACTTGGTTATTGAGGAACATACTAACATCCAGAGATAAAGAGGTTATTATTCCCCTTCATGAAGCATTGATACTTCCACATGTGGATTATTGTGCTCAAGTCTGGTCACCTGAATTCCTTGGAGATGAGGAGGTTGTGGAAAGGGTTCAGAGGAGAGTGACTAAGTTGGCGAGTGGTGTAAAAAATGTTCTCTACATTGATAGATTGAGAGCTTGTGGATTGCAGAGATTGGTTGATAGGCAGAGAAGAAGGGATATGATAGAAACATTTAAATTACTAAACGGTTTTTATAAGACTAATGCAGGGGGAATATTTCAGCTGTGTGATAGTGATCGAAGAACAAGAGGTCATCCCTGGAAATAAAGAAGAAGTGTGGTTAACAAGGGTGTGAGAATGAGGTTTTTCGCCTGGAGGGTGGTGAATGAGTGGAATGCATTGCCTGACTCAGTTGTGAGTTCTTTGTCTGTAAATGAATTCAAGAACAGATATGATAGATATTGTTTTGATAGTTTGGGTCTCCCGCGATGAGTCTACTGACTCCATGGAGATACCCATAACAATAATAATAATAATAATATGACCAGTCAAGTGGGAAGTAAGAGTGTTTGCTAGTTGTTTTGATAATTTATAACATTGGGAATCAGTGGCATCCACTATACATGTTAGGGAGGGAGAGAAGTGAGTTTTTGGATTTTTGGTAAACAGTATATCTGGGGTGGAGGATGAGAAATGAAGGTTTTGAGCTTTTTTGTAATGTGAGAAAGCCAGGAAGATGTTATCTTAAGTAGGCTTTTTAAATTTTAACCTGTGTTACTGGGATTGTAATCTAGTGGGATGTAGGTAGCATGGTCTCAAAGAATGATGTCCATTTTACAATTATATTGTCTGGTATTATATTGGGGTGCTTAAGGGTCGATGCTGTATAACTGAGAGGAGACCTCTTCATCGCCTTTAAAGGAATGTGGAGAACCGACCAGGGCTTCTGACCTAATGTCCAATCCTCACCTTCTCGTTGTGCACCCTGTTGGGTATCTACCTGGATAGTGAACGAACGAGGATAGGCTGACAATTTGGGATTTAGCCGACCAAATTGTAATTCTTATTGGCTTAAATCAAATTATAAAATGATGGTACAACATGACAAAATTTCATGCTGGCTGTGGCGTTGCCAGGTTAAACAAGACCCCCGTTGTTTTCACCAGGGAACCAGGTGAACAGCAAAAAGTCAGCTACTGGAACAAATCTGAAAAAATACCCCAACTCAACATCACCAGAATTAAAGATCAGTACTATCAATATAGGAAGCCTGAATGGCAAAGAAATGGAGCTAGCTGAGGAATTAGATAAGTACCAGATCGGCATAATAGGGGTGACTGAAACAAAAAAGCCAATAATTGGCGAGATCTTTCTGAGCAATAAATACAAAATGTTATATTCAGGCAATGAAAATCAAAGAAAAGAGGGAGTAGCCATTGTATTCAACAATATAGATATGGTATGAAGGTCAGCATTAAAAAGACAATGGAAATAGGCAGAATTGTTGAAAATGTCAACTACATTGTGAATGGAGAACCTGTGGAACAAGTAAAACAACTAAAGCACGATTTTTAGTGAAGATGGTAAATTAAATATAGAAATAGACAACAGAATCAATAAAGCTGGTATAGTAGGAAGTCAATTGAATAAATTCATATGGAATAAGAGAGAAGTTAGT
The DNA here is from genome assembly GCF_054136105.1 of Typopeltis vanoorti. Lineage (NCBI taxonomy): Eukaryota > Metazoa > Arthropoda > Arachnida > Uropygi > Thelyphonidae > Typopeltis > Typopeltis vanoorti. The sequence goes on along the minus strand of NC_143549.1, from coordinate 1,788,661 downwards.
CAGAACACTAAATTTGCTGTATACAAGACAGTGTTCAAACCAGTTTTAACTTATGGATCTGAGAGCTGGGTCAGAAGTAAAACACTTGACAAAAGACTAGAGACTACAGATATGAGAGTCCTGAGAAAGATTAGAGGCGTGAACAGATGGCATCAATGGCAATATCATATTAAAAATGAGGATATTAGGAAAGAACTTGAAATTGTCATCATCCAGGAATGCGTTTGCAGAGCTAATCTCAGGTGGTATGGTCACTTAAATAGAATGGGTGAGGAAAGATTAGCAAAACAAGTGTTCTCTGCCAGGTTGGCAGGAAAACGACCCAGAGGAAGACCAAGATATAGGTGGATTGATACAGTACAAAGTGCCTTAGACGACAGAAATTTACTATCTGATAATATTCATGTCTTGACAAGTAACAGGCTGATCTGGAGGAAAATTGTAGATAGGAAGTTAGTAATTATGTAAATTTTTCATGTAGTGCTATCATATCCTGTACACCTCTTGAGGGTATATGGCAGGAATTTGATGATGATGATGATTCTCTGGTATTAAAACCAACTGTAGCATTGCCCTTATCCATGATGGTGATAACTGTACTTTTATCTTTTAGTTGCTTTCTGAGAGTAGCAGATAGGATAGTACTGATAGATGAATTTTTGGAGGAGAAGACTGTGTAAGAATGTCAGTGATGTGAAGTCTGATGTTTGTTATTTTGGGAGCTAAGTTAATGATCCGTATTCTACATTGTACATAAAGACTAGCACTGACACTTTTTTCTGTGCTACAGCAAAATTGTGGCTGAAGCTTAGGGTTCTGATGGGATCTTCATTGTGCCTTATTTAAGACAGATTCACTATTTTATGGAGAGGTTGAATTTGTGGCTGGGATTTAGAATTTCTATTATTATTATTATTATTGCTACCTCTGTGGAGTTGCAAGACTCATCATGAGAGGTCAATACAATTATTGTTATTATTTATTAACATTTGACCTTCATGCAGTCAGAGACTCATCGTGGGAGGTACTCATTACTGCATACAATGTCAATCCAACCGATTCTTAAACTGATTCAGTGTGTCCACATCCACAACACACTCAGGCAATGCATTCCATTCACCAACCACCCTCCATGCAAAGAACCTACCTCTCCCTCCCTTGCTCACACCCTCCTTATACAGTTTCCAGCAATGGCCTTTTGTTCTACTCCCCTCTCCCATTCTATGAGAAATCTCTTCCATGTCTACCTGATAACAACCCCTGACCAGCTTATATGTCTCAATCATATCCCCCCCTCTTCCTCCTATTCACGAGGCTCTGCAACTTACATTCTCTCAATCTGTCCTCGTACCCCACATTCCAAAGACCACTGACTACCTTTGTGAATCTTCTCTGTACCCTTTCCAACATATCCTCATCATCATGAAAACCCAGCCACTGTGCACAAATCTGTGCACAATAATCCATACGAGGCCTGATCAACCACTCTTTTTTAAACTCATCCACTATCTGTCTGCATGTTCCCCACCCTTTCGGTGTATTCGATGCACCTACCACTCTGTATGCAGAAAACTTACTTCTTACCATTTTACTCACCACTTCTTTTTTCAACTTCTGGGGATCATCCCTCCTTTTCCTTTCCCTCATTATACCATATGAAAAATCTCCTCAGTGTTAACACGATAATAACATTATCGTGTTAACTATAATGTTATTATCACTTCAACAGCTTATATGTCTCAATTTTATTCCTCCTTTGTCTTGTATTCACCAAACTACAGTCTGCATGACTTGACTCTATCCTCATAATCAACATTGTGCAGTCCTAATAATGTTTTTGCTATCTGTCTCTGTGCCTTCTCCAAGGTTACTTCATCCTCTTCAAATTCCAGTGATCAAATCTAAGCACAGAAATCTGATCAAAGCTTCATATGATATGACCACTTTATCTCTTGCAGTGAATGTGATCCTCAACATTGCTGCAATTCTCTGAGATGTCTTCACATTCTTTGCAATATGTCCTTAGAACTTCAAATTTCTATCCACAATCACCTCAAGATCTCTTGCTTCCTCCATTTCTTTCAATATCACTAAATGAATATGAAGCATCCCAAATATTAAAACCTTACATTTAATTGCATTAAACTGATATCCCAGTTTGTTTGCTGACATTTCCAGCTTATGCAAATCCTCTTGAAGAGCCAAAACATCAGCACACCATTACTGATAACCTTTCAAAGCTTCACGTTGTCAGCAAATAACTGGACATCTCCCTTTGTAGTCCTGTGGCAATAAATAAATAAATAAAATAAATAAATTCTGCGTGATGATACAGTGTTCCCCCTTTATCTGGGAGTTCATGGTACCATCTAGTCCCCACAAATTTTATCCGGGCTCCGGAACCGGCATAGGCTGATGAATCAGATGTATGGCTGGGTCAGTGTTCATGACTGTAATCCATGTGTGTCCTTGGACCGGTTTGCCTGCATGCGGGATGAAAAAACCAGATAAACTGGCAGAAAAAAACCTTGCTGTCCATGCCCAAGATTGGCTAACTTGGCTATGGCTGAGGAAGATCCTTGAGCTCCTCACGTCATTGATGGGAATTGAACCTAAGACACTCCTTCCCCAGGCATATGGTTGTGAAGCGCCAAGCCACTAGGCTAACCGCTCAGACCTGTGGCAATAACAGTGACTTAAAGATTGAATAATAATGGTTCCGAACCCTGTGGAACTTCACTTCTAACCTTCTTAGTTCCTGATACTGCTCCACCATATATAACTCTCTATCTATCAGAGAGGCAATCACCAATCTAATTCACTAACCTGATATCCATATTCATATGTTGCAACTTTAAAATCAGTTTGTCTTGTAGCACCCTATCAAATGCCTTTGAAAAATAAAATAAAAAATTATGGGGTATGCCTTACCCTATTCCATTGCTCTTATTACTGTATTGTAAAAGATTGCCAGATTACTAAAACAAGAGCAACCTTTAACAAATTTGCATAAATTATATTGCCCTCATCTTCACAATTCTTTCTGTATATGAGTTTTTACTTATTTCTCCAAAATCTTAACAAATACATAAGAAATATAAATAGGCATATAGTTTGGTATCTTGTTTCTACTGATATTATTATTATTATTCAGGCCTCCATGGAGTCAAAAGACTCATCGCGGAGGTCCTTCCTAGGAAACACAAAGTCTATCAAGACTCATCGCGGGAGGTCCCTCCTAGGAAACACAAAGTCTATCATACCACTTCTTAAACTCATTGACCATTCTTGCTCTCACCACTCTATCATGCAATGCATGCAATCATGCTATCTTCTATTCTATGGGAACCTGTCCCGTTACAATACTTTCATTAAACAGCCAAATTAATGGCACAGCTTGTTTCATTGTACATTTCCTTAAAATTAGACTTTTAAATAAAAGAATAGCATTTGGATACTTTCAATGTGAAATAGCATATGGATATTATTATATAACATGAATACATAAAATGTTTTATATATTTCATCCTTATGGTCATTTGGGTGGTTAATATGAATTTTTTTATTTATTTATTTTTAGTCAAAGTCATCGAAGAATGATGCTACTACTAGTACAGCAGACGAAGAAGCTCAAGATGCATGGGAGTCAACTATTAATGATTATATGAATAAATACGAAGAGGCAGTGGTTAATCAGTATACACCTGAAATACAACTTTGGACAAGCACATTAAAATCAGAGCATGTAAGTAATATATCCGGATTATTAAATTCTTATTTATTGCATGCTTCTTTTACATATGTTTGTTCTTGATTTTTCATATATTTATTGTGGACATAAAACAGATGGAGAATATACTTTGAGGGACTTTTGAACGAGGAAAATGCGAGGACTCACAGAGAAGGGCAGCCTTCTGAGGGGATGGTGCAGAACATTAGTAGAGTGGAAGTGAAGGAGGCCATGAAGAATGGAAAATCAGTGGGCCCAGACAGGATTCCAGTGGAGGCATGGAAAGCTCTGGGGGTAGAGGGAATCGACCTGCTGTGGGACCTGTTTATGAAAGTTTGTCAACAGGAAAATATACCCGAGGAATGGAGGAAAAGTACTCTTGTCCCCATCTACAAGAGTGAAGGGGAGGCACAAGACTGTAAGAATTACAGAGGAATAAAGTTGATGTCCCACACAATGAAAATCCTTGAAAGGGTTCTTGATGGAAGACTGAGGAAGGAGGTGGAGATTGCAAAGGAGCAATTTGGCTTCATGTCTGGTCGATCGGCCACAGATGCTATCTTTGGGGTACGACAGATGATGGAAAAGTTTCGAGAGAAGCAACGGGAGCTACATCTGGTATTTATTGATCTGCAGAAAGTGTATGATAGAGTGCCAAGGCAAAAAGTCTGGAGTGTCTGAGGAAGAAGAAGGTATCGGAGAAATATGTCAGGTTGGTGCAGGAGATGTACAGAAATGGGAAGACAAGGTTTCGAACCTTGGTGGTTCGAAACCTGGGAGTGACAGAAAGTTTTCCAGTGACAGTTGGCTTGCATTAAGTCCGTTCCTGATTAATATTGTGATGGAGGTGGTGACGGAGGACGCGAGAGAAGACATGCCTTGGACTATGTTGTATGCAGATGACATAGTTCTGTGTGCAGAATCAAGAGAAGAAGTGGCAGCCAAATTGGAAAGTTGGAGGAAAGTACTGGAAGAGAGAGGTATGAGACTGAGCAGAAGTAAGACTGAGTATATGTGTTGCAAAGTGGATGGCAGCCAGGAGACAGATCTGAAGCTGGAAGGAAATGTCATCAGGAAGGTCAGTGACTTTAGATACTTAGGTTCAACAATGAAAGAGGATGATGAGGCTGAGAAGGAAGTGGGATGCAGGATGGAGGAACTGGAGAGAGATGGCTGGAGTGCTATGTGATAAGAGGGTGGCGATCAATCTGAAGGGCAAAATTTATAGGACAGTAGTGAGACCACCTATGACGTATGCTTTGGAAACTGTGGCCCTGAGGAAAAATAATATCAATAGGATGGAGGTAGCGGAGATGAGAATGCGTAGGTGGATGTGTGGTGTGACCAGAAAGGATCATCTGGGAAATGACTATATAATGGGAATGGTGAAAGTTACGAACTTAGGAGCAAAGATACAGGAGGTAAGGTTGAGATGGCTTGGTCATGTGATGAGGAGGGAGGAAGAGTATGTGGGAAGAAAGGTCATGCAGATGGATGTGCAGGGGAAGAGGAAGAACGGACAGCCAAAGAAGAGATGGAGGGAGATGGTGGAGGAGGACTTGAGAATGAAGAACTTGGATGTGGCTACAGCCCAAGACAGGAAGTTGTGGAGGAGACTCACCACAAACAACAGTGGCTTAAGTGACTACTTAAGTGGGAAAAGCTGCAGAAGAAGAAGATTGTGGGATGCGCTTTCCATGTTCATCACAACTTTTAAAATTCCCTGCTGGCACAACGAAAAAGGAAAAGTTGATCTTTGATGAAGATTTGAACAGCTTCAAAACAGAAATGTTTTGAGAAAATTTGGAGATAAGAAAAAATCTAATAATAATAACAATATTCCAAAATAAAAATCTGCAGTGTTCCTGGAATTTATGAAAGGAAGCTGTAAGCAAGCTGGTGAGAAGTGGTTTCTTTTCATGGGGGGTGCTTGAACCATGGAATGCATTGGGTGATAGAGTGAAGAGATCACAAACGGTAAATTAGTTCAAGGAGTGGTATGATGGATTTTGTGTTTTCTAGGGTGTTCCTCCCATGATGGATCTTGTGACCCTGTGGAGGAAGCCTGAATAATAATAATATCCTCAGTTTTTATCATTCTCCCATTATCACTTACCAACATCATCATCCTCCATTATTAAAAATTATGGAAATATCTACTGTGTTATAGTAAAACTTCAGTTTAATATAAACCAAAGTAATTAATCACTTATCATTTCAAACTTTATATTAAGGTCGTCATCTGAAGTGTACACTTATATACAAATAAACGAGCTAAGTTACATTCTAAATGGTACGCTAAATTCAAAGTAATTTGGTCAACTGTTAAAACTGCTAGCCTGACCTCTGGTGGAAAAAATCCTTATTCACATTAAAGCTCGAGTACTGTTGTTATTATTATTATTATTATTTGTTTGTTATAAATCATTAAGAGATATATTATATTAAGCTAGACGGCAACATGCTTTCACATAATTACTCACATAAATAAATAAAAACAGTAATGGATGCTTAGAGTAAAATAAGGGTTTGCTGGAAAACTTGAAGAACTTAAGTGGGCTGAATGTGTGCCATCCAATTCTTATAATTTTTATGCTACCATTCTTAAGATTAGAATCGTTGATCAAAATTTCACAGGCTTCTTTAAATTTGTTTTCATACTAGATTTTTGCATAATGTAAGGAACAGATACTTTTCCAATCTATTTGGGTAGGGAATTAAGAGCATGATCTGAGAGACTTGCTTTACCAAAATTGTTAAATTTAATGTGTCGTTTGTCTCTTTTTTACGGATAGGAATTGTGCATCCAGTTTCACAAATATAAATTAGGTTACAGGTGCAAAGTTGGGGGGGGGGGGATCCTTGGAGGAGTTCAATATGCTTTTTAATTTTATAGGTGTTTAAAAGTGACATTAAGATTGTAATGATATAGAATTCTATTTATTTAATATGATAACCTTTAAAAGTATGGGGTAGCTGTGGTTTTACTATATATTTGCATTTTTTAATGAAGTTTTGCAACCAACTTTATTGATGGTATTTTTGCTATAGCTATATTTACACAAGGGTGGTCTGAAAAGTTCTCGGCCTTGATCATAGATGGTAACACTATCGGCAGGATTTTTTTTTCTCTAAGTCGGTGCATCTGTCATAAGCATCCATGTGAAATTGCAAGTCATTCTATGAAGTAGTTTGTTTTATACAGTTGTCTGAAGCAAAAGTATTGTCTGTATCCCTTGAAATGGAGAAAATTAAGTATCGTGCGGTTATAAAATTCTTTGTAAAAGAAGGTTTAACGCCAAAAGAAATTCATTCGAAGTTCATAAAAGTTTATGGGCACTCTTCTCCTTCATTTTCGACAATTAAGAACTGGGCTGCCGAGTTTACACATGGCCATACCAGCCTTGAAGATGATCCACATGAAGGACGTCCAAAAAGTGTTACAATACCAGAAATCATTGATCAAGTGCACAATATGGTATTGGATGACCGGCAAGTCAAAGTGCATGAAATTGCTGAGACTATAGGCTATATTTCAAAAGAACGTGTAGGATATATTTTGCATGAAGAATTGCAAATGAAAAAGCTTTGTGCAAGATGGTGCTGCACATGCTCACACGAGATCAAAAATGCACTCGCATGAATATCTCTGAACAGTACTTGGAGCATTTTAACAAGAATAAAACTGATTTTGTGCATCGATTTATTACTATGGATGAGACTTGGATTCACCATTACACACCAGAATTTAAACAGCAGTCAAAACAGTGGACAGAAGCCAGTTGTTCCACGCCAAAGAAAACAAAGTCGGTTCCATGAGCAGGAAAGGTCATCGCATTGATATTTTGGGATGCTAAAGGTATTTTGTTTATTAATTATTTTGAAAGGGTAAAACAATGACTGGGGAATGTTATTCAGATCTTTTAACTAGACTAGACGAAAAAATTCATGAGAAAAGACCTGGTTTGCAGGAAAAAAAAATCATCTCTCATCATGACAGTGCACCTGTTCACAAAGGTGTTTTGTCAATGGGGAAAATTAAGGGATCTGCACTATGAATTTTTGGAACATCCATCCTATTCTCCAGATTTGGCTTTATCTGACTTCTATCTCTTCCCAAAACTAAAACTCTTCCTCACCGGTCAGCATTTTTCTTCTAATCAAGAGGTAATTGCAGCTGTAGAGGGGTATTTTGCAGATCTTACTATGAATCACTGCAGGGATTGGATAATGGTGCTGGAGCATCACTGGAATAAATGTATTAGTCTTAAGGGAGATTATATTGATTATGTTAGGCTGAGAACTTTTCAGACTACCCTCATAAATGCATGATTAGCATTCATTATTAAAAATTATGGGAATCAAATACTGTGTTCAAAATATCAGTGTAATATAAACCAACATAATCACTCGAAATATTGATTTTCATATTAAGGTCATCATGTCTTTGTATATACATATATATGAGGACTTAATATGAAGGTCAAAATCACTGTTTCACAAATGTGAAGCATTTACACAGAATCAGTCTTGTTTGGTTTAGAATCAGTCTTGTACATGCAGTAGAAAGTTTTGACCTTGTATCTGTTTTCCTCTAGATTTAAAGATGGGTCTGCATTCTATCTCTTTTTTGACTATTCACTATAGTTCAATTGATAATCATTGTTCTTTGATTAGAAAGACCTAGGTTTGAATTCAGTCCCTTATTCATGAAGAACCTTATAAGGACTTTCGAGCTAAAGGTGAGTTAATCAATCTGTTACCGAGGTGGGAAGCTCATACCATGAAATATACACATCAACCACAGAATACTTTTGTTTGGCAGATATATCAGATTACTCTGAATATAGGATTAACACACACACACACACACACACACACACATGCAAATTTGCAGCTGACAGAGACTAGTGGAGTAGTTTATCATAATATATACCTTTCTATAGTAAATTTGCTTTAGAATACATTGTCTGCAGGGTCGCATTTACAAATAGGCACAAGTTGGGGGCTACATTTTAAAACCTTACTCCTCACAAAGAACAATATAAAAAAACAGCATAGTTATAGTCGCAAAATAAAATACTTATTTTTAAATATTATATTCATAATATAAAAACTACAGGCCGCTGAAAAATTTGTGAGGCCTCCCACTTCCATTTGAAATACATTGTTCTTTCCTTAGAATATATAACTAATAGGAACTTCTGTATTCCATAAAATTCATGTATGTAAGCGTACCATTTCTTTGCCAGACTTATATACACGTCCAGCAAACCTGGATAATATTCTGTCCATTGAAAGAACATGGATAAGAAGTGCAGTTTGACCGTCATGTCCATTAGAATGGGCAATAATCCTTCACACTGAAAAGAACACTTAACTAGATTACTTGGCATGCGTAGTAGTACATTCAGTTGCCTACAGCAAGAAACGCAGTTGCTTGCCGTTTGCTCGGTAACCGGAATCTAACTTATATCAGACGAAATACCAATCAGTTATATTCATTTTTTGCTGCTTGTTTTTATCGTATAATTATAGTTTTTAATGTCAGTGCAAAATAAGAAATCCTTTCATACTTTCTTCACTTCATATTGTATCACTTTGGAAGATCAATGTCACTATCAATTTTTTTGCTAATTATTTTAATTGCCAATACATTTTAAAATTCTCTGAGAACTTCATTGAAGATAATTATTTTTGTCAAACGATTATTTTATAAATTCACGAAAATCTGTATCTAAAAATGAATACAGCCTCCATCTATTCCAAATTAAGCTTTCTTTTTTATTCATAATCTTAATTCCAAGGCTAGTTCACAGATTGCACAAAGGTTCGCACTTTTAAATTTTGCTTTATAGAGAATCATACGTAAATCTTGAATCATATCAGGTAATGCATAATTTTTTTATAACATAATCTGTAGGTTTTTGCATTTCAACTTTCTTGGTTTCCCCCTAATCACTCACTACAAATTGAAATAAAAAGCAGTTATGAAGTCAAGTGTTATGTACATATTTTCAGCTAATTTCGATATTATGCGGCAGTTTTGAAGTAGAGATATTTTCCCTACAGTTTATCTTTTGAAACATGTGTAGGTGCATGTATCAAAATGAAATTCTTATTTCCAAAATTTTCATAACAGAATTAATTCACCTTTAATGACTAACGCCCCCCCCCCAAAAAAAAAAAAAAAAATTATTCCCCCACCACCACACACACACACAAAATACTGCTAGATATCATATGTGCACTTTATTTTTGTTTGAATTCGTTATTTTTCCAAAATAATGGTACCAGAGTACTTTTAATATTCCGATACCGAAATTAAATTGTGATTATTATAAATTAGCAAATTTTGTATAGTTTTTCATTTATATTATTTCCTGATGAGTATTAAATAATTAAATTATGTAATATTGGGGAAATTAATGTTTAAAAAACAGTTTTATCCTACAAAAGCAATATCCGAATAAAATGTTTTGAACATCTGTCAAGCAATCAGAAAGGTGAAAAATATAGTAATAAAATAAAATATATTTCTTTGTTTATTCGGCTATTGTTAGAGACTTTTTAGTGCATCTACTGGATGTGTTCGTCTCTCACTTTCTCAATAATTTTCGTTAGCTTACGGACTGTTACTCTAGCAGAAAGGAATCAGTCTATAACCCTCTTTCCCCCAAAAAAAACAAATGATTATGTAATACATATGCGCCTTTTCTTTTTAATAATTCAAATCTTTTTTTTTTTTTCAAGATAATTGTATCAAATTATTTATAATTTTTTGATAATAAAAATGAAATTAATCACTATAAATTAAGAAAATATTTTGGTATAACTGTATCAGTTTGTAACATATGTCAGTATTTCTGTGTTAGGATGTCTGTAATCAACAATAGAAAACGAAATGACATTCTTGATGTATTCTGAACTACAGCTAGGCAATTTAGTGTGATTTCTGGGGAAGCTTTCTCTCTTGTCTTTCTCAATAGCAGTGATAGTAATCTAAGTTTAGCTTTTCCTACAGCTAAGAGGATTATTACGGAGTATTTCAAGACGTAGTAATATTTAGAAATAAAATAAAAAAAAACACTACTGAAATTTCTGAACAACTGATTTCAGATTGCAGAGAAATAGTACAAAATTAGGAGTTTCGACGGCACAACAATATTATTGCTTTATTTATTTTTTTATTTATATTTTATTTTATTTTTTTGTCAAAACAGTAAACTGAAGTAACAGAATTTGAATACTGTCTGAAAGCTTTTAAACCAGTAGAAATTTTAAGTAGTTACGTAATTGATTTCCAGGAGAGCAGATGGGATGTAGATGCAGTAGAAAATCTTCAAATGACATAAATTTTGAATTATTTTGTATAGGATATCCTTCATATTATATTTTCAGCACATCTACAGTGATTACACTGCATATTATAATAATGCGGATCCTAAAAAAAAAAATCTGTTGCAGTTTTAAGCAAAAGACAAAAGCGAAGAGTTTCTGATAAAATACCATTGGATATAAATTTTTGATATTAGAAACACTCACAATCGGAAACCTCGAGTAATGCAGTTTAACATCATTTGTTGTTCATAAAAAAAAAATCGTTCCTAAAATTGAAATGTGCGCCCTATATAATCTTATTTTGCAAGGAAAGAAAGCAAAATGTCATATTTATTTCAATAAATGTTATTTAAAAAAAAAAATATTTGACATAATATTCCAAACATTTTGATTATTTATTTTTGCACATGTGAAATTCGTTTTTATTTTGGGAAGAGACGCAATAAATAAATTGTGCAGCAAAAAAGGATCAAATATCGTAGGACAGTAAAGGAAATTCCAAGTAATACAGTGCACATAAAGACAATAATCTGTTAACGGCAAGGGGGGGGTAATTGCATTTTAACAGATAGAATGCTGATGAAGTTTCATCAGCATCCTACCTTTTTATTAGGTCAAAGGGATTTTGATTATATCTGTTTGCAAATATACTATAAATAATAATAAAATAGCAAAATTCATAATGCTTCAGAATAACTTGATAAATTTTGATAATACCAAAACAAGATGAGACACATCTGTAGAAATCTGTTATTATTATTATTAGAGTCCTTTTAATTATGAACTCTATAAAGATATACTTAATAAATTGGTTGTGTTTTTGTGTTTTTACTTAAATAAACTAGTTCAATTTTGTCACAGATGATTTTTGCTTCTGGACTACCTGGACTTTTAGACTATTGTTCTTATCAGTATTACTAAATTCCAATCTCCTCTGGAAATTTTTTGTTAGTAAATGTTTGACTTGTGTTGACCAACCTCTGAGTTATTTGGCAGTTAATCCAGAGATTATATATATGGTCAGTTTAATCCATAACGTTCTTAAGAATATTTCACCCTGTGATTTCCCAGAATCCTGTTAGGAAAGAACAGATCGCTGAGTATTAAATTTGTGATCATTTTAAAACACATTCCTTAGACAACAGAGGTTTTTTGTATTAATTAGTTGGGTAGGAGCAGTTTCTATATCACATAAACAGAGCAATTGATTTTTCGGTTAATTTTTTTGTGCATCAAGATTCTAGTTATTTTAGGATAAGATGTTGAGTAAAAAAAGTGTTGGATATTAACGAGCATAGCAAGTTATCGTTACTATTTATTGCTTCTACGTTTTAACTAAAGCTGGAATTATTCTGCTTATTACTACAACTTAAAAAATTCAAACCTGGAGTTGAATAAATCTTAATAATTGGGCGATAAAGTTGGAACTGAATTAATCCTATATATATATGTGTGTGTGTATGCTTTTTATGTGAATCCCAGGCCTCCAGTAAGTAAGGGGTGGTCTCCCACTAGGCGACAAAATTTTCCTTTACCTAAAGTTGGGTGGTTGGAAAGCAGATATGTTAACCATTCTGTCAACCAGGGAGGCATACTATGCATGTTACTGCAAACTGAAATGATTTATATTTAGATCCATGTTGTAATTCCATAAATATGACGATTCTTGCTACAATTTTACAATTTTTATTACCATAAATTCAAAATTTTATTTTTAGTGAGAATATCTGAACTTTACAGTTGATGAAGTTCCTATTTTTACCTTGATTAGCAAGCTTAATTTGATTGCAGCTAAATTATTTAAAAAAAGAAAAAACTTTTATCGCTATACTAAATTATTATCATACCTTTTAATATTTTTTCGGTATTCAGAATTTTTGTAGCAACTATGATGCTTGTCAACGAAGCTTGTCAAACAAAATCAACGTTCTCAAAATCAACAATCAACACTGCAATTGAAATCTTTCACAGAAAGATTTTAATTACATCTTTCTTTAAATTATGATTCAATTACATGGAATATTTAAAAGTGTAAATAATATATATATATTTAGAATTACATTGAAAGATTTAAACTATTTAGAAAATTTAATATTAAATATAAAATATCATAGAAATTGCATAATTATTTAAATCCATCGATATAAGTTAGTCATTTATTTATATAAAATGACTTACAATGTTTCTGGTTTAATATCACCAAGATTTTTTTTAATATTAATATTTATTGTATGCATGTGAGGTTCGTTTTTATTTTTGGGAAGAGACACAATAAATAAATTGTGCAAAATAAATAAATTTCCTTTACTGTTCTACGATATTTGACCAAAAAGGGTCAAATATCATAGAACAGTAAAGGAAATTCCAAATAATGGTAATTAAACGGATAGTCTAGTTACCATTATTTGGCTAGTGTTTGTAAAGCAGTATACTGCATACAAGTGCATATACCTAATTATATGGTTAAAGTAGTTGTCGCAGTTGGTAGGAATATATTTTTCAATTAATTTATTATTCTTATATTACTGTTACTCGTTTATTTTAACAAAACCAAGATACTACTGTTTCTATTTTTGTATTTTGTTAGCTTTTAATGTAATTGTTTATTATCTTTATGTTTATTTTGGATTTAATAAATATATATATATATATATTTTTTTTTTTAAATAACGAATCCTGTGGTGCGATCATAATTAAAAGAAACACAAACAATTTATTATTGTTTTAAGCTACTGTACAGATGATGTCCTAAGATACTTAGGATGAAATATTTACAATTAAATAATTTTCACTGTGGTTAATATGTGTGTTTCTTTTAATTAATAAATATTTATTTCACTTATGATAGATTAATACAGATAATGATGCCAAGAAGATTTGAATCTGGAGCTGGTAAAAGAAAATGACTCAGAGAAAATGGAAAACAGCTAAATAGTCAAAAGGGGCAATTTTGTCTTTCTTGCATTCTGAAAATGAAGAATTTCGTAGAACTGAAGTTGTACTTCACACTTCTCGGAACGAAAACAAAGCATTGGTATCATTATCAGGAGGAGATGAAAGTGAAAATAATGTGGAAAACATAGGAGAGAAAGAAGTAAATGAAACAAATCAAGAGGGTTCTGAAGAAAATTTTCAATCGGAGTCTGTACTTACTAGCAAGCAAGCTATCTCCTATCCTGCCAATATAGCAGCGTGGCCACTTACTATTAATGAACAGTTTATCAAGCATATTTTAATAAATATGCTCGAATGCCCAAAATGTTGGTAAAATCGAAAATTTAAAAAAAGAATATACAGAATGCAATAGAATATATGTCAGAAATGTAAATGAATCACATTATTACTCTAAAAAGGCGAATGGAACAAAGGAGAAAAGAGAGTGGCTAATTTTTTCAGAAACCAGCGAAGCAATTTACTGCTTTGTTTGTAAATTGTTTTCTAAGTCAAATAATAGCTTAATGAAAGGTTTTAATGACTAGGGAAATATAATACAAACCTTATGTGATCACGAGCATTCTACTAAGCATATACAAGCGATGTGCACATATTGCAAAAGAAAATCAAATTCTGTAAATAGTCGAATTGATTCTGAATTGATCAAACAAATACCATCCGAAGAAAATTATTGGAGAGAGGTTTAAAAAGAGGAAATACAAATGATATTTGGAGGAAATACAAATGATATTTTTTCTGATTCTTGCAGAAATTATTTATCATGTGTACGTTATTTAAGTGAATTTGATGATTTTTTAAAACATCACATGAAAATGTATGCCAACTGTGGTTCTGGCAGATCAAATTATCTTTCTTACCACACTTGTGATGAATTCATAGTGTTAATAGCTAAGAAAACAAGAGAAATATTAATATCAGAAATTAAGGAAGCTGCTCATTTTGAAATAATACTCGATTCATCGCCAAACATTGCCCATAATTTCCAATTAGCTATGATATTTAAGTGTATTGCTGCAAATTCTGACATTAGAGAAACATTTATCGGGTTCATCAGTAACACACAACATAATTGCTTATATTTAGAAGAGGTAGTGTTAAAAAAATTAGAAGAATTTTTTATATCTTTGGATATAAAAATGTGCAGAGGGCAAAGCTATGATGATGCTTCCAATATGAAAGTATCTATACAGGTTTACAAGCTAGGCTGAAAAAACATAGTTTCTCTGCACATTATATACCATGCTCTAGTCATTCCTTAAATTTAATTGGCAACTTATTTTGAAATAATACTCGATTCATCGCCAGACATTGCCCATAATGACCAATTAGCTATGATATCTTGTCCGGAAGCAGTGCAGTATTTTTGTTTTATTCAAAATGTATATAATTACTTTTCATCTTCAACAAGAAGATGGAGTATACTCCTTAAACATTTAGAAAAAAAATCTTTAACAGTTAAAAGACTAAGTAAAACGAGGTGGTCCGCAAGAGCTGAAGCTATATTGGCTTTGAAACGTGAATATAAACAAATTAAAGACGCATTACTTGAACTATCCATTTCTCCTCATGAAAAATCTATTTCTAAATTAGAGAGCTGATCATTGGCTGAACATTTTGAGAAACCAGAAACAGCAATTTTAATAGTTATGTAGGACAAAATTTTACAACGAATAAATGCTACTAGTAAATCTCTACAAGATCCCCATATGGATTTGTTTTTTGCTAATAATTTGTTACACTCTTTAGTTGGTTTTATTTTAGATATAAAAAATAGTTTTGCTGCTGTAAATGAAGAAGCGAATTTATTAACAGACGAGACAAAATTTAAAGATGAAAAGGAAAGAGTTAAAAAACGAAAAAAAAAAATGAGTGACGAAGTTTCACAATCTAACAATGAGATTATATTACATGGGAAAGAAAATTTCACTCTGAACACTATTAATGTCATTTTGCGATAAGCTAATTTTGGAAATTAATGAAAGAACAAAAAGTTATTTCAACATTAGATATGTTTGACATTTTTTTGAAGAAAGATATAGATCAAGACAAGTACAAGACTAGTATTAATAAAATTTTACGAACTTATGGGACTGATATTGATCCAGAAAAATTTCCTGATTAAGTTAAACGCAATTTGTAATAATGATAAAGTAAGAAAATTCTTGAATTAAAAATATGTACAAATTTATAAACGATGGCTTAAGGTTTTCCGAACGTAGAAACAATTTTAAAAATATTTTTGATGATGCCAATTTCAAATGTAAGTGCTTAGCGCTCATTTTCAGTTTTGAAACAAATAAAAAATTATTTTATTTAAGAAGCAACTTGCACCAAAATAAAACAAGTGACCTGTCGTTATTATGCATTGAATCAGATGAAATGGACTCGATTAATTATGATATTATAGATATATTTGCTAAAACCAAAGCCAGAAAAAAAATTTTAGTTATTAATTTTTTTTATTTAAATTTGAACTGATTTATTTTTATACTTTTTTTAAAATGCAAATATATGTATACCAAAGTTGTATAGTGTTATTAAAATGAGTTATTATGGAAATGTTGACTTTTATTTTCAATAAACTAAAAAAATGCTTATTTTTGAGGCCTCATAATGATGCGCATAGGGCCTCCAAAAGTATAAATGCACCCCTGATTTTCTGGTGACTTATTTTATAGTTCATTGTAATGAGTGTTTTCTCCAGTGAGAATCTGCTGTGTGAAGCAAGTTTAACATCCCATTTAGCCTAATATGTTATGTAGAAAGAATTTCATTGGCTCTGAGATTACCATCATTTTTAGTAATTCTGAAGTGGCTTGACAAAAAGTTCCATGCTTGTTCTGTAGAGTACGATTTCCAGATTTGCGGTTATGTGATATCCAGTCATTTTTGACACTTGATGATCTTGTGAACAAAGGCTCTTCATCTCACTCAGCCTCTTGTACTCTCTTTCAGCAATTGTAAGTTCAAATTGGTGTGTTCTTTTATGTTGTCCATCCAACTCTTTTGTGATCTTCCTCTTCTCATTCCCTCAATCTTCCCCAAAATAACTGTTTTCCAGTGATTCATCAGTTCTCATAATATGTCCAGAGTACATCAACTTCTGTGTAGCAATCATTGTCTCCAAGTGCAGTTTGTCTTTATTATTATTATTATTATTATTCAGGCCTCCATGGAGTCAAAAGACTCATCGTGTGAGGTCCTTCCTAAGAACATAAAGTCTGTCAAGACTCATCGAGGGGAGGTCCTCCCCAAGAAACACAAAGTCTATCATACCACTCTTTGAACTCATTGACCGTTCTCGCTCAAACCACTCCATCAGGCAATGCATTCCATGGTTCAACCACCATCCACGCAAAGAAACCACTCCTTACCCTCTTGCTCACAGTTTCCTTTCGTAACTTCCAGGGATGGCTTCTTGTCATCGCTCCTTCCTGCTGTTCAATCAAGCGAAAGAACTCCCCAGTGTCAACCCTGTAACCACCTCTCAACAGTTTAAAAGTCTCAATCATATCACCTCTCCTTCTTCTATCCACCAAACTCTGCAGTCCACATTCCCTCAGCCGATCCTCATAACTATGCTTGTACAGTCCTGAAACCATCTTTGTCATCAGTCTTTATATCCTTTCCACAGTTAATTTATCCCCTTCAAATCCTGGGGACCAAATCTGAGAACAGTAGTCCAAGTGTGATCTGATCAGAGACTTATACAATGGAATGATAACCCTCTTATCTCTGCAGGTCAGTGTCCTTCTCATAATTGCAGCAATCCTCTGTGTTACCTTCACCACCTTTGCAATATGTCCCCTAAACTTCAGGTTTCTATCAATCATCAACCCCAGATCTCTTGTCTCCCCTACTTCCATTAGTATAACTCCTTTCATAGAGTATGCAGCATCCCATTGATGTTTCCCAAACCTCAAGACCTTACATTTTGCTGCATTAAACTGACAGCCCCATTCATTTACCCATCTATCTAGCTTATTTAAATCCTCTTGCAGGGCTACCACATCTGCACTATTACTAATAATCCTTCGCATCATCTGCAAACAACTGAATATCCCCTTGCAATCCACTGGCAATGTCATTGATTTAAAGGTTAAACAATATAGGTCCTAGTACTGAGCCCTGTCGGACCCCACTTGTAACCCTCTGCCTCCTTGAAACTTCTCCAGCATACACAACTCTCTGATACCTATCAGACAGCCAATCCTGTATCCAGTTGACCAATCTGACATCCAGACCCATTTGCTGCAACTTTAATATCAGCTTATCATGTGTTACCCTGTCAAATGCCTTTGCTAAGTCTAAGAAAATTGCAGTATATGCCTTTCCCTCATCTAATGTTCTTGTAACTTTATTATAAAATGCTAGCATATTGCTAAAACAAGAGTGCACTTTCACAAATCCATGTTGACTCTCACAGATAACATTACCCTCATCTGCTCAAGGCTGTATACGGTCCTTCACTACTTTCTCCGAGTTCTTAACAACTACTGATGACACACAGACTGGCCTATAATTAGACACTTCCAGTCTGTTACCATCCTTATACAATAGCACTTTCTTACCTTCCTTCCATTCCCTGGGCACCTTTGCCAAAGCCAGACTTTCATTGAAAAGCCAGGTCAAAAGAGCTGTCAGTTCCCTAGCACATTCTCTCAAAACTCGAGGTGAAATACCATCCAGTCACACAGCTTTACTGACATCCAGAGTACTCAATATCTGAAACACACTCTCCTCCTGTACTTCTAAACCTCGAACCAGCCCTATCCCTCTAGCATTAAAACTGACTCCTCTAGGATGAAATACTCCAATAAAGTGTTCATTGAACAATTCCACTATGTCCTCTGCATCAGTTACTCTGTTCCCATTTTTATCCCACAATATCATACTTCCAAAGTCATTTCTACTCCTACTGGCCACATAGCTAAAAAAATTCCCCAGGATTTTCTTTGGATCTTAGGGCCAATCTCCTCTCATATTCCAGTTTCGCTTTCCGTACCACACTAGTCACTCTTCTGGCCTGTGTCTTATATTCTTCATGCATCCTCTCTTCACCTGTCTCCTTATATCTCTTCCATAGCCTCTTTTTCACATGCAATTCCTGTTTAACATTGTTTGTCATCCACTTTACTCCAAATTGTGTCCTCTTCTTCACTTGTGGTATACAATTTACCATTGCTGCTAACAAATATTCTTTCACAATTTCCCATGCACTAATGATATCCCGGCTTTCCAATTCCTCCCTCCATGAAACTTCCCGAAGTTGACGTCTAAGACTATTATAATCAGCTGTATTATAATTCCACATAAGTTCCCGTCTCTTTGATACTCCTGCATGTCTATTCATTTTCCAAGTCGAAACCATATGGTCACTCTCTCCAACTGGTGGGAGAGATGTCAACTCAGTTATTATCAACTCTTCTGATGCTATAACCAAATCTACAACTCTTGAACCTCTTGTTCCCTCTGTTACATATTGCCTAAGACATTTGTCCCTCAAGAATGCTAGAAATTCCATTCCCCTATTGCTACATGCATCTTCCTCTCTCCAATTTATACTACTGTAGTTAAAATCTCCCATAACAATCATTCTTCTTGCACTTGCCAAAGTTAGCTGTCTAAATATTCCTGGTCCCCATGCTCTGTGCTCCTGGGTCTGTAGCAACACCCCACTAAATATCCTGTCTTGCCTACCTCTACCTCACACCTCAAAATCATTTGTCTCACTTCCTTCCAATGCCTCCACTCTTAGAGGACATAGGTCATCACTTATCATAAGCAGTACCACACCACCACGCTTTCCCCTCCTATCCTGACGAAAAATGCTATACTCAGCGACTTCTATCCTGTTGTTATATCCCCTTCTGTCAACCATGTCTCAGTGATCGTAATAATTTTTGACCAGGCTGATGCTATCTGCACCACCAATTCCTCTCCCTTATTCTGCATACTCCTGGCATTAGCATAAAGCATATAAATGCCATTGTTTCTGTACCCAGCATTATCCCTTCTACACTCCACTGGGCTCAGTGTTACCTGACATCGTCTCCCTTCTCCCAAGTATCCATTCCCACAAGAGGCCACCCCTGCTATCATCCTCCCTGGGACACACTGACTCGTTCAGAACAGCAATCTCTCCAGATACCTACCTCCTTCCTCATTCAAATGTAAGTGGTCTCTCGCATACAATTCCTCTCTTTCCTCAAACGCACTCCAAGCATCCACATATACCAGTCCTCTCTTTTCACACATTCTCGCTATTATGCCATTCAATATCACCACTCTTCTTCTCAGCTCATCATTATCATACCTAGGCAACACGCACACTATTTTTCCCCTCTCTGTCTTCTTCCATACAGTCTCAAGCAAAAACCTCATATCTCTCGCTGCCCGACTTACATTACCACTCAAGTCATTCGTTCCTACCATCAATCATCTCATCCACCCTTTCACCTCTCTTAATTGCCATAGCCACCCTTTCTATTGTTCCTCCTGTCAAACACTCCTCACACATCCTATCTTGAACACCACGGATCATTTAGTCACCATACATTATACCTCTTACCATTCCCACTCTCCTGTTGTTTCCATTCTCTCCTCTTCTTTCATTCCCACAGGTCTCTCTCATTCCTTCTCCTCTACTGCTATTCTCTCTTCTAGCATTCCCATACCTCTCTCCCCTACTGTTTCCATTCTCTCCTCTTCTAGCACACCCATACATATCTCTCATTTCCTCCTACTGTTTCCATTTTCTCCACTTCTAGCACTTCCATATACATCTCTCATTCTGTCTCTCCTACTGTTTCCATCCTCTCGTCTTCTAGCATTCCCATACCTCTCTCTCATTCCATCTCTCCTACCGTTTCCATTCTCTCCTCTTCTAGCACCCCCATAACTCTCACTCATACTCCCTAAATTCTCTCTCTCTCTCTCCCCTACTCTAATTCGCCTTGCATTTATCTCTTCCATTCTCCTAATCTGATCTTTCATACTTCTGCTCTCATTCACAAGACATTCCACCTCCTCTTTCAGCTCATCTATCTTCCTTTGCAGGTCAGTCACTCTTAATCTAAATTCACTCTCCCAAACAAAACCATCTCCTAAATTTTCACAGTCACTCACACCTTCCACACTATCAACTATTATTTTCTCATTCATATATATATTTTTTTCATTCTCTCCTATCACACTACTTGTCTTCCTACATTCATTCCCCTTTCCTGGTGCAACAAGGATATCGATATTTCTAATGCACTTATTTCCTCCAGCTCCCTGCATTTTGCGCAGGCAGCTGGAGGAAATATTATTACGCTCTCTGCTCTCTTTCATAAGCCACATATCCAATTCCCAAGACGCATACATGCCGCAAGTACTGCATGCCACAAAGTCCCTTATAATATTACTTATAATAGAGTTCTTAAATGGTGGAGGACTTGGCGACACGCCACTTGCGACTGCAGCTGAATCCGCCATCATTCCTTACTGCCGAGTAGCGTAATCTTTAATAATTATTCAATTAATAAATTCCGTTAAATAAATAAGAAAAAAAGTACAAACAAGTACAAACAAAAAAACATTTAAGTACACTAAATATAATTAAATAAAATGAAATATAATTAAATACAGTAATGAAAACTTAGCTTCGTTTTGTCTTCCACCGTTATGCATTCGATTCCGACGGTAACCAAAATATATTATATCACGACAGCAACTAACTTCCAAAAAACAACCAGTGAAGTACACTTGTATTCAGAGAAACAATATAGCACTCAAAAACGGGGAAAAAAAAATGGACTATTCACTGATTAAAAATCACTTTCTTCTGCACAGCTCAAATTCACCGCTACGTGCTACGGTGACGCCAGCGCCACCTTTTCATTATATATTCTTTCATTATACATTTTTATATTCTCTAAACCTTCTTATTGGTCATTTTTGGCAGTCCATGAGATTCTTAATAGTTTCCTTCACACCCATAATTCAAGTGAATTAATTCGCTTTCTATCTTTCTTAATAATCCAGCTTTCACATCCATACATCACTACTGGAAATACCATTGCTTTGCATTCTAACTTTCCTGGCCTTACACCTCTATAAAAGGACCTCATGGAGTCAAAGACTCATCTGGGAGGTCATTTTATCACACACACATCTCATCATACCGTGTCTTAAACACGCTCAAACTCCTTGCAGACACCACACTCTCAGGCAAGGCATTCCAATCATTCACAACTCTGCATGAAAAAGAACCTACCTCTCACCCCCCCTACCCACACCCTCTTTATACAGTTTCCAGGGATGACCTCTGGTTCTCCCCTGATCTCCCAATATTCTCTGTAGAACTTCTCCACCACTGATCTTATAACAACCCCTTACCAACTTGTAGGTGTCTATCATATCTCCCCTCTTCCTTCTCTCCACCAGACTTTGCAAGTTACATCTTCTCAATCTTTCCTCATATTCAACATTCCAGAGGTCAGAATCTACCTTAGTCAGTCGCCTTTGGACCCTTTCCAACATTTCTTCATCCTTCTGAAAACCCGGTGACCAAATCTGGGCACAATAGTCCATGTGTGGCCTAATCAGTGCCTTATAGAATGGAACAAGTATTTCCCTACTTCTACACGTCAGTGTCCTCCGCATCATTCCCAGAAGTCTTTGTGTTTTCTTCACAATTTTGGCAATGTGTCCCCTAAATTTTAGATCCTTATCCACTATCACCCCTAGATCTCTTATTTCCTCTGCTTCCAACAATATATTCTCACCAAGCATAAATTCTGCATCCCATCTTTGTTTTCCAAATTTTAAAACCTTACATTTTGCAACATTGAACTCACATCCCCATTTGCTTGCCCAATCGCTCAATTTATTCAAGTCTTCTTGTAAGGCCACAACATCTTCACTACTCTTTATGTACAAGTTAACTAGTAATGACCCTAAAACAGACTCCTGAGGCACTCCACTAGTGACTTTTCTTTTCCTAGATATCGCATCCCCATACACAACTTGTTGATACCTATCAGATAGCCAGTTTCCAATCCAATGCACTAATCTAATATCCAACCCCATCTGCTCTAGTTTGACTGTCAACTTATCATGAGGTACTCTATCAAAATCCTTTGCGAAATCCAAGTATATTACTGTGTATCCTTCTCCTCTGTCCAAGGAAGCAGTCACTTTATTGTAATAAGTAAGTAGATTACTAAAACATGACCTCCCTTTAGCAAATCCATGCTGTCCATCAAAGATTATACCATTGTTGTCAACACAACTCTGGATCCTAGTTCTCAGCTTCTCCAACAACTTAACCACCACACCTGACACAGAGATAGGCCTATAGTTTGATGCTTGAGTTTGATCACCTCCTTTATGAAGTGGCACAATCTTGCCATCCTTCAACTCTTTAGGTACTTGACGAAGTGCAAGACTCATATTAAAAAAATATGTCAAGACAGGTGTCAACTCTCTGGCACATTCCTTCAGAATACGTTGTGATATATTATCAAGTGCCACTGCCTTATTTACATCTAGTTTACTCAACTCCCCAAACACCTCTTTCTCACTTACAGTCAGTCTCTCCTCCCCATCATCAACTGCTCTCAATCTCTCCATGAAGTCACATTCACAAGATTGAAAGATCTTTATGAACTGCTCTTTAAGTATCTCCACCACACATTCTGCAACAGCTGTCTTTATACCATTTCCTCCAATCAATGTCATCCTTTCATAATCATTCCATCTTTTGCTGGCTACATATCGAAAGAACTCCCTAGGATTCTTTTTGGCTTCATTAGCTACTCTCACCAACCAAGTCACCCTCCTTGCCTGGTCTTTGTAGACCCCATGAAATTGGTTACTTCCACTTCTCTTATGCTGCCTCCACAATGCCCTTTTTCTCTGTATTGCATGCTTAATCTCTTTATTCATCCATCTCACACCTACCTTATTTAACCTTCTCACCCTTGGAATACATTTAGACATTGCATCTACTAAATAGTTTTTGAAAATCTCCCAAGCTACATTGATCTCTTTTCCATCTAACTCCTCATTCTATGCTACACCCGCAAGCTGTCTCTTGAGCTCTTCATAATCACCCCCCCCCCCCCCTTGTAGTTCCACATATGCCCTTTTTTCATAGGGGTCCTTGCACTTCTGGCAACCACCCAGGTAATCACCTCATGGTCACTTTCACCAATTGGTGGATGATTTAACACCTCATTTATAATTACATCCTCTGATCAGATGACCAAATCCAAGACCCTTAATCCTCGTGTGCTCTCTGTTACATACTCTCTGAGGTAGTTATCCCTCAAAAACTCAAGAAACTCATTTTCTTTACTTCCAGTTTCAGTCTCATCATTGCAGTCTATATTGCCATAATTAAAATCACCCATAATGATCACCCTTTTCTTATTTACTTGAGTAATTTGATTGCACATTTCATTATCACCACCATCCACATTACCTGGTCTATAACAACATCCCACCAAGTATTTGATTCCATTTGATTTGTATATTAAAATCATGTATACTTGAGAAATGGTTGAGATGGATTGTGGAAGAAAAGCTTGTGATGAACAAGCTGGATTTCAATCTCATTGGTGTGGTCACTTAATCAGAATGGGGTAGCAAAGATTATCAAAACAAGCAAGTGTTCTCTACCAGGTTGGCAGGAAAAAGACCCAGAGGAAGACCAAGATATTGGTGGATTGATACGGTAAAAAATGCATTAGAAGATAGAATATATAAGATCTGATAATGTTGAAGTCTTGACAGGTAACAGACTGATTTTGCGGAAAATTGTAAATAGGAAGTTAGTATTGATGTAATTTCTTCATGTAGTATATTCATAATATCCTGTACGCACCTTGAGAATACATGGCAGGAATTTGATGATGATGAAGATTCTATATTCTGGGTTTCATCCTTTATGTATGTGTAGTATCTTCATGACTAGGCTACTTGTATATAGGTGCTAATAACTTAACTTCAAGTCTTGAAGCAAGGAATATAATTTTTTCTTTCCAATATATAGTTTAACCAAATGAGAAAACTTTCACCTCTATCTCCAGATTCTACAAACATATTCAGGAAAAGGTGACCAACAACATCAAACAACAATTGTGATTTTTCTGCAAGCACAGGTTGGCTTACAAAATTTCTCAAAAGATACGCATTTCATAATTTAAAAATAAAAGGAGAAGCCGCATCTGCAGATGAGCCGGCAGCTAAGGAATTTCTTTCAAAACTATCCAAAATTATTGAAAATGGTGGTTACACTCCTGCTCAAGTCTGGAATGCAGATGAGACTGGCCTTTTTTTGGAAAAAAATGTCAAGTAGAACATATATAGCAAAATCACAAAAAAGTGTTCGTGGCTTTAAAGCAGCTAAGGATCGTGTGACTCTATTATTTTGTAGCAATGCTTCAGGAGATTGTATATTAAAACTATTACTCATTAATCGTTCCCTAAGACCACAGGCAATGAAAGATGTGGATTTTAACACGTTACCAGTGCATTGGAAGGCAAACAAAAAGGGTTGGGTTACAAAAGAAATTTTTAATGAATGGTTCCCTCAATGTTTTGTTCCAGAAGTTAAGTGCTATTTGATGGAAAAACATCTGGACTTTTAAAGTTTTATTGATTATAGACAATGTGTCTGGCCATCTTGTTTTAGAACACCCAAATGTGGAATTTTGTTTTCTGCCACTTAATACAACCACTAGACCAGGGTGTGATCAATACCTTCAAAACTTACTAAATAAGAAGAACATTCCAATACATTTTGGATAAACTAGATAAGAATAATCTACTGACAGTTATTGGTGTGTGGAAGAAATTTTCTATTTTGGATTGCAACAAACTTGCTAAGTTTGCGTTATCAGAATTGAAACCATCAACTTTATAAATGCATGCTGGAAAGCTACTTGACTGGAATGTACGAAAAAGAAAAACTCTGTACCTTTGCATACAACTGAATATTCCAATATCATCAGATTATCACATGTAGTTGGCAGAGAAGGATTTTATGATTTTTGATATATGACTTATGATATATGACTTCTGAATGATTCAATCTTAATATCTCTTCTGGGTCTAGGTCCCACTGATGATATTTATTAATGCTCATCATGGTCAGCTAATTAGAAGAGTGGGTTTGCTTACTTCTTGGGAGAGTAGAGAGGTTGTACTCAGTGGCAGGTTTTTTTCTTGTCACTGGATGGAACCACTACTGAGTTTCCTGTTCTGGAGTGATTCAGAACAGGAAACTCAGTTTACTATGAAACTCATTAGGAGTAATGAGTTTCGTAGTAATCCTTTAGGGTTATTCAGTGAGATTTAGAGTGATCTTGTGGATCACTCAGAGTTTTTTGGAGAATTATCACTGCACTTAAACAAAATTCAGATTTACATGACATAAATACTTTTCTTTCCTTTGTTTTTCACTTTAATATTTTTATTTTAATTGACTGGTGCTTGTGGTTGTTTCACTACCCACTATCACTTCCATTTCAGTCTAGTAATGATGGCACTTTCAAACAAACTATACTTGGTAAATCAGAAAAAAGTGCACAACCAAATCAACCAGAAATTAGCCCCAAAATTCTCCAAACTGCAGGATCCACTTCACCAGTCAAATATGGATGGACCATTAGTTGAAATTACCAATAATGTACCTAATATAACAACTGAACATATGCAAAATGAAATGCAAAGTAATGAAACTGTTATACAAGGAGAAAGTGGAGAAGAAACAGAAAAGCAAGTAAGACAACTGAAAGAACCTATAGGTTCTTTCAGTTGTCTTACTTTCAGGCAATATCATCAAATGTCTTACTTACTTTTCAGGCAATATCATCAAAAAGAAAGATGAATTAATAAAAAAAAATTCAGGATAAACAAAACAAAATCAAAATGCAAACAAAAAAAGGAAAAAAATCTAAAAGGAGAAGAAATGATAATTTTTTTTTTTTTTTTTTTTTTTTTTTTTAAATTAAAGGTGGAGAAGGTTGTGGATCACAAGTGAAGACTTCTCAGGCTCAGACGAATTTATGGACTATATGGTTCTGTGTCATGCTAATAAAGGGAACTTAAGAGATACAATTAAAGAAAAAAATAATAAAGTTTACTGAATCAAAGTTTTCTCAAGTATGATTATCATCTACATGAAAAAAAAAAAACTAGCTTCCAAATAGAAAGATAGGCATCAAATTTAAATAATGGAAAGCTATGGGAAAAAAGTGGAAAACAATTTATAAGAAGCAGGCTACAGAAATTACTCCTTCAGAGATTGAAGACCTCATCAGGTTCATCCAGAATCTAGAAGTTAAAGAGTTACCTATTACACTTCACTAATCATATCATCTCCTTTCTGCATTACTTCATTAAATGTATGAGGATTTCACAGGCAAGGTAAACAAGAAACTATGTGGAAACTTTTGCTATACCATAATATCAGGTTTTTTCCTCCAAGAAACATACTTCTGCAGATATTAAAGATATATAAACTTTAATAGATAGATATCCACTTCTTTCTTATTGAAGCTTTAGAAGATTTAAAAGGACTACAGTAGGCGATCTTATTCTTATCTTATCTTCCTTCCATTCATTAGGTACCTTTCTCACAGCCAGACTCTTATTGAAGAGCCAAGTCAATGGAGCTGTCAGTTCTTTAGCTCTCTCCATACCTGTGGTGAAATACCATCTAGTCCCACATCTTTACTGCCATCCTGAGTACTCAGTATTTGGAACACTCTCTCCTCTTTCTCCTCTAAACTCTGAATCTGCCCTATCCCTCTAGTATTAAAACCTTCTCCAGGATAAAATACTCCAATAGAGTGCTCATTGAACAACTCCACTATGTCCTCTGCATCAATCACTCTATTCCCATTTTTATCCTGCAATGTCATTCTTCCACAATCATTTCTCCTCCTACTGGCCACATAGCTAAAAATATCCCTAGGATTTTCTTTGGATCTTAGTGCCAATCCCTTCTCATATTCCAGTTTTGCCTTCCTCACCATACTGGTCACTGTCTCCTGGTCTGTGTCTTATATTCTTCATGCATCTGCTCTCCACTCCTTTCCTTATATCTCTTCCATAATCTCTTTTTCAACTGCAATTCCTGTTTGATATTGTTTGTCATCCACTGTACACCAAATTGTGTCCTCTTCTTCACTCATTCAATACAGCTTACTATTTCTGCTAACAAATTTTTCTTCACAATTTCCCAAGCACTAATGATATCTCACCCTTCCAATTTCTCCCTCCATGGAACTGTCGCAAGTTAATATCTAAGACTATTATAATCATCTGCCTTATAATTCTACATATGTTCCCTTTTAACTGTCAGCTTGATATAAACTATTATAATCACCCACCTTATAATTTCACGTATGTTCCCTTTTCTTTGATACTCCTGCATGTCTATTCATTTTCCAAGTCAAAACCACATGATCACTCTCTCTCCAAATGGGGGAAGACATTAGTTAACCTCTTGTTCTCTCTATTACATTGCCTAAGACATTTGTTCCTCAATAATTATAGAAATTCCATTCCCTTATTACAACATGCATTTTCCTCTTCCCAGCTTATACTGCTGTAGTTAAAATCTCCCATAACTATCATTCTTCTTGCACTTGCCAAGCTCAACTGCATAAACATCTCCTGTTTCCCATCCTCTGTATCCCTTGGTTTGTAGCAACATCCTACGAAATATCCTGTCTTGCCCACTTCTACCTCACACCATATGCTTTCAAAACCATTTGTGTCACTTCCTTCCAAAGCCTCCACTCTTAGAGGACATAGGTCACCCTTTCTTTATAATATTATATTGTAGAGGTTTTATTATTCATTCTGAAGATTTTTGTATTTAGAAAGAAACATTCTAGGAGATATAAAATTTTTGGCTAGGTGGTGTAGGCCACCTACATTATGCAATATTCACTGGGGGGGGGGGATCAAATTCTGCTGTTATTACTATGAGAAGTTTTTTTTAATGATTCCATCCTCTTAGTTCAGTATGGTCTTATGGTTAATTGTAGGGATGACTGGAGAGCAATTCCAGGTAGAGAAGGCTAACTCAAGGAGGTTCTCAAATTAGGCTAAATACCTGGGTATCAGTCATCATTGCACTTTAGTTTCAATTGGTCTTTTGGTTTGTTTTGTTGCAGACTGGTGAAAAAGGAAAACTATTAGCCTTTGACTATATGATGATATAAAAGAACTGAGGCTTGTTTTTGATCTCTCATACTATCTATCTGTCTTTTCTTTATCCTAATACTCTTGGTCTTTACTGAGGTGAAAAAGTAAAGGAGTGCTTATCTGAGGTCAAAACCAGTTTAGCAAATGGCCCTTTCCATAATGCATAGTATTATAAATATCCATAAGGATGTATGCATTGCATTATGGTATACTATGGCAATTAGTGTGAAGTCATTAGCATTTAGATAAACGTAGCCTAGTGTTGAAGTTGCTTCAAGTAAAAACATTGTTTTATTTCACTTGGATGAAACCAAGAATATAATTTCTTGGCATCTTTAATTTATAGTTTAATCAGGAGAAAAATTTTCAACATGAACCATTACATAACTGAAACCAAACATGTAAGAATTTCACACACACACACACACACACACACACACTCTCTCTCTCTCTCTCTCTCTCTCTCTCTCTCTCTCGTGGAACATGATGGAAGGTGATAAAAATATCGTATATGTTTTTGTTTTCTTGATCCAGAAGAAGCCACTAGCATATGTTATGAAACGTATTGGTCTATCTATCTACGGATTAATGTCATGACCTACTGTATCCAGTGTTGGTTATCATTTATCATAATATATAATGACAGTAAATCATTTATCAGTATTAATTACAAAATTTTCTAAATAGGCAATAAATGGATAAAATCATTGATTACCTAATGGCATTCTGCAGAAGTCCTGACTCCCTCTTCACTAAATGAGAACTATTAAAACATAAAAGTATAATTGAGGAGTTTATTAGACGCATGTATTCATAAGAATAAATCTCATCTCATCTTCCTTTTACTCTCTTTTTACCTTGAGGTGTCGAGGGTTTTTATTAATCAACAGACCTCAAACTGTTCACCAGATAAGGTGGTCAGCCCTACGCTCTAGTATATCCTATGTCCTGTAGTGTTGGGTTCTCAGGCTGGTTTGCCTGCTTTGTGGGATGAAAAACCCCTGGATAAACTGGAAAAAATCCTACTGTCCACGGCCAAGACCCGGCTGACATGGCTATGGCTGAGGTAGATCCTTCAGCTCCTCATGTCACCGACGAGAATCGAACCTAGGACGCTCTTTCCCCAGGTATATGTTTGTGAAGTGCACAGCCACTAGGCTAACTGCACGGACATGAGAATAAATAATCATTTTACTTTTGCAAATATTTTGACCAGAAAGTAACTCGCCATCAGCTTTATCCCAAGGTGAAGCTAGAACAAAGAATATTAATCCTATTTACAAAACTGAGCAACATGCCAGGATGGCACGTTGCGAGTGGGTACAAAATAAAATAAAGATTACAATTTTATTTTGTAACTACTCACAAGGTTGCATTCCAGCATGTGGCTCAGCTCTGTAAATAAGATGAAAATTCTTTGTACTGGTTTCATATTATGATTATGCTGATGCACTGATGATGGTCAGTTAGTTTCTTGTTAAAATATTTGCAATAATAAAAATTATTATTTATTTTTGTGAATATGCATGTCTAGTGAACTTTATTTTGTCACAAATATCATTAAAAACTCATATAATTGAGTATGCCATACTGTTACATGTAGAATAATTCCTGTAACTGTATTACTCTATCTATCCATTTGATTGATATATTTTGTTCTTTCTTTTAATTAAACAGGATATTTCTGCAAACCTTTCAAAAGAAAATATATGGATACAACTATGCAAGGTGAATAAACTTCATAGAGATCAAAGAAGATTAATTGCAACTCAGGATATAGTCATAGGTCAAGCAGTCATTGAATATAGAGGAAAAATTTTAACTACTGCTCAGTTTTTTGAACAGAATCCATTTTTCAGTAAAAGGTGAGATCATTTTTGTACTGATAAATATATTGTATGATTCTTAGTCTGAAATTGTAGTTTTTTCCTGTTCTGGATACATTGGTTGATATCGTAATTTTTCCAAAAATTGCATAATGTTATAGCATCTTCTTGGCCTGGTTGGCCGAGTGGTTAGCACATCCACTCTCCAGCCAAAAGGCTGCAGGTTCGAATCCTGCCATGGGCATGGATGTTTGTGATTGTCTGTGAAAGCACTAGTGGTGGTAGTCAGCGTTAGATGCCGTTGGTGTTAGATGATGAAGGTTGGTGGAGTAGTGAGATGAAGAGTTGTAGAGTTGATGCCCTCCCTCAATGAGCCTTTGGACTCCCTGGAGGTGTGATATAATAATAATAATAATTATAGTTTCTTCTTCATTCTTATTTCCTTCTACTTTACTTTAGGCACTTAAATTTTGCTTTCAGAGATTAAGGAATGAAGGATGGTAGGAAGAAAGCATTAATAAGCTGCATTCCCAGAGTTAGGGTCAAGTAGGAATGAAGTGGATGAATAGCATTATTAAGGAGGAGCTGCATAAAAGAGAAAATGGCATGAAAGAAATATGAGGGAAAATATTATAAATAAGCTCATGAGCAGTACAAAACACAGCCAGGTAGTTTGACCAGCATGGCTTCACAGAGTTCTGTTTGCTTGGTGAGTAATATGAACAATGATTAAAGAAGGACTACTTCAATCTGTTTGCCAGTGTATCAAGCAAGAGGATATAATACAGGGACTGGTTTGTGAAATAAAAAGAATGAAATAGAGCTAGGTGAAACTGAAGGTGCTCAGGTATTGTAAATTGTCAGGGAAGGTTGCTTACTTTCTATGGCCGTGTCCCAATTTAATTACTCAAATAAGCACTCTAAGACAGATAACACATTATAGGCTGGACAGCATATCTGGAATAGTGATTGGGATATTGGAAAAGTTGGATAGTCACATTTCTATCCAGCTGTTCCTGAAATAATGCTTGGACCATGTCTGAAGGCACCCATTAACTTTGTGTGCTTCATTTATTAAAATTGAATCATGATTTCCCTTTCTTTCTTTCTTTCTTTTTTTTTTTTTTTTATCTGACAAGCATGTTTTTCTTTCACTATCACAATGTGCACTTTTTTGAGGGGAAGGGAGGGGTGCTTTGTGTGTGAGGTTTCATTTATTATTATTATTATTGAGGGAGCTTTAGCAGCAAGTGGTAGCAGACACTTTGCAACTTAAAATATGCTCCCATATTTTAAGTTGCAAAGTAGATTTTTTTCTGGTGAATTAAAATTTAAAGTGTATCAGTGAATTGCATTCTTCAAGCTGAACATATTGACATAAAAATTGTAAGTATCAGTTAAGTAATAAGTAAATTATAAATATTCAAAGTTCGAATTATACGTTGGTCAACTACGTGAGAAGAGAACAAAGGAAGTCGCCATATTAGAAATTACAGCAAGATCGTCAGACAAGAAATATGAAGTGCTACAAATGCCATGAAGACTTAACAGGGGAAGAAAACCACATAACATGCAGGAACTGCAGAGAAAAATGCATTTTCTATGTTCAGGATTGTCCGAGGCCACTTGACAGCGAAAATCAAACGCAAGCGTGACAAGTGGAAGTGTCCGCAGTGTAGAGAAAACAAAGGAATGTCGCCTTCAACTGCAGGCTGGAAACTGACAATGCTGTAAACAACCGCAGGCAGTAAACAGATAATGCAGCAATCAACAGTAGAGAGAACGAAAAACAAAGAAAACAATGGAAACCTAGGTGAGCCAATTTTGAATGCATTACTTGAAAATAGATTAAAAAACCTAAAAGACTATTTAATTGATTTTGTTGGAGAACTATTTGAAAAACATACCATGCAGATTACCGAAAAATTCAACCAATATGAGGAATTAATTAAATTTAATAACAACTCGATAGAAGATGTATTACAGACTGTCAGAGAAATTAAAAACTGCATTTAAGAGCTAACGGAAAGCTAACAGCATAATCTAATTAAAGAGACAACAGAATTACGGCAAGAACTAAACTCTTTAAAGCAACAGTACAAACTCTTAAACCAACAGCATATAAAAATGATATCCTGGTAGATGGCCTCCCAGAAATTGCTACGGAACACCTAAAAGACACCGTAATACAACTAAGCCAAAAAATTGGTGCTCCCATTGAATCAAAAGATATCCAGTCAGTACATCAGTTACCACAAAAAAAGGAAAAGAGAAAATAATTCCCGTCCTCCTGTCGTGGTGCGACTCACCAACAGCCCAACAAAAATTACACTTATAAAAGCTAGCAGGATTAAAAAACCAGTAGTCAAGAATCTCAAAGGAGCCCACGACAATACCCCAATATACTTGTCCTAATTCTTAATGCCTTATTATCAGTAACTATTCTACCTAACAAGGAAAGTAAAAACAGAAAATAAATTACCAGTTCATATGGATAAGAGACAGCAAAATATTCCTTAAACAGACACAAGACGCAAAACCAATCCAAATAAAATCCGTAGAAGACCTCAACAGGCTGCCACATTAAAAAGGAATATTGACAACTCATAAAGAAGGGAACAGCACACCAACCTACATGAATGAAGACCATCAAGCAGATATAATCACCCCAGAACATGATAATTGCCACATTCTGAAATCAATAAAAAAATGGAAACAAGCGACTATCCCCAAGAAAGGACTATCTATTCTCCACGTCAACATCAGAAGCATTCAAAAATACTGACTGACCCTGCTAACTTATCTGAAGAAAGATATTTTATAGATAACACAGACATTTTAGTACTGACTGAAGTATCTATGACAAATGAAGAGGCAACCATCTATCAAATGCCACACTTCTAACAACACAAACACTGCAGACAAACTAAATGAGGAGGCGGTAAAATAATATTTACCAAACATAAACTTGAAGTAACAGAAATAAACTATAAACTAGAATACACAGAAAACATATGCATCGAAATTAAAAACATCAAACAAGAAAATTCCTTGATATTAAATGCAGTATACAGACCACCCAACTTAAGCACCACAAATTTTCTAGATGAACTAAACAGATGGCTTTCAGCCACGAAAGAAGGTGCCTCAGAATACTTGATAATAATAGGAGACATGAATATGAACATTAGGAACATAAATAACAGCACAGAACAATACCTAGACTTATCAGCACATAACATGACCCCATCCATACACTCATATACGCGAGAAGAGATAGGTCAGAAATACAACAACCTCATCCTGTATTGACCATATAAATATACGGGCCCCCTCCAAACAGTCACACAGCAGCCGTCATAACATGCAAACTGGCAGACCATTATTTCACAGCATTACAGTTACACACTGAACCAGAACCCATAAAACTCACTGAGATTACAAAACAGTATTATACCATTCTAAACGAAACAATAGTAAACGACGAAATCAGAAAAAAACAGACTGGATGCAGATAGCATATTTAGACTCTGCTGAAGCTGCATATAATAATCTTAAACTTGCATTTAATAAAATATATAACAAAGTATTAACAAAAATAAAAATACGCTCCCAAACAAAACAGAATCCATGGATAACAGGCAACATATTAACAGACATACAAAGAAAAAATGCCATATGGAAATAACTTAAGAAGTTGAAAAAATGGGATTAAAAATAAATATCACCAAAACTAAATTCATGGTCATAAGTAAGAAACCAATTCTTAATTTAGCACTTTCTTTAAATAGGAAACAAATAGAAAGAGTGGCAAAGTTTAAATATCTCGGATGCTGGTTAAATGAAGATTGCAATCCAGAAATGGAAATAAAAGTTAGAATTGAAATGGCAAGAAAAAATTTTCTCTTGATGAAATCAACACTGTGTAACCGCAGTTTAAACTTAGAACTTAGAGTACGCATGGTTAAATGCTACGTATGGTCAGTACTGCTGTACGGTGCAGAAACTTGGACCTTGAAGACAACATCAATAAAAAGACTTGAAGCCTTTGAGATGTGGTTATACAGACGAACGTTAAAAATCCCATGGACAGCAAAAACGTCCAATCAGGAAGTACTGGAACAAATGGGGAAATTACATGAACTTTTAGATACCATAAAAAGAAGGAAAACTGCATATCTTGGTCACCTACTTCGTAATGAAAAATATAAGATACTTCAATTGATTATAAAAGGGAAGATAAATGGAAGAAGAGGACAAGGAAGATGAAGAAAATCTTGGCTGGCAGATATCAGACAGTGGACTGGTATGAATTCTAAGAGACTGCTCAGAATAGCTGAGAATCGCTCAAAATTTGCCAAGGTGATCGCCGACCTCCGATAGGAGATGGCACTCAAAGAAGAAGAAGAAGTTGCCAAACAATATCGCTTTACAAGCTGAATACAAAAGACAACAGAATCTTCTAACACAAATTATATCGGCAAAAAAAACTATTATAGCAACAAATTAACAAGAGTGCAGAACAACATAAAGGAAACCTGGCACCTGATTAATGAAATGCTGGACAATATACACAGAACCACTACCTTAGAAACAATAAAACACAGCTTTGCTTGAAACCCCAAATCCCTCAAATAGTTGGCAAACAACTTTAATCAGTAATTCATGAACTCCATCCAAAAACTACAAGAAACAACCTTTCCTCACACAAACGAACATTTTCCACTAGGTCCAGGAGCAACCCAGTCGATGTGGTTCCCCACAGTATCACTGGCAATTCAACAAATTAACCCTAACAAAGGACTGGGGAAAGATGGAATCAGACCAAAAGACATCAAGAAACACTCAACCAACCTATGTCCAGTTATACAATAACTGTTAAATAAATTCTTTGAAACGGGACACATGCCTGAAACACTGAAGACTGCATTAATCACACCCATACACAAACATGGAAAAAGAAACATTATAAGTAATTACAGACCCATTGCCACGTTGTTTGTAATCAACCAAATCATGGAACGCATCGTGCATTGCAAACTCTCCACATACGTTGAAAAATTCAAATCATACCCAAAACACAATATGGCTTTCAAAAAAATAAAGGAACAGCAACACTCCTGGAAGATTTCACAGACCTAATAAATGCTGCATTGGATAAAAACAGAATAACATTAGTTGTATTTTGTCCTAACAAAAGCTTTTGACACACTAACACACAAAACTTTGTTAACGAAACTAACGCATATCAAAATCGGAGGTCGTCTACTCCAGTGGTTTAAAGCATACATGAAAAACAGGAAGCACATCACACGTATAGAATCAGCGTACAGCAAAGAGGTATCGGTAACCTGCGGAGTACTGCAAGGAGCTGTTCTATCTCCCATTCTATTTAATGTATATGTACCGCTAAAGTGCAGAAATCAGTTATTCTGCAGATTATCTAGGTATTGTGCAGATTAACTACGGTGATCCGCTAATGTGCGGAAAATTGTTTCATTTCTCAAATTACCTAGGTAATCTGCACATTACGTACTAGGCACTCGTTAAAGTGAAAATAAGATCTTTGCTGGAACAACAGCAACGTTTCTGTATGTTTAAATTAAGATAATGTTATTTATTTATTTTTTGATATCTAAAGAATCAAGTTAATACAATCAAACAATCAACAAATTAGTTGATAGAATCAATCATCAATCAATTAATATAATACAAGGAATCAAACGGTTTAAAATATTATTATAATTAAGAAAAAAACATATGATAAAATTATGTTTACTTATTAAAAAACCAAACTAAAAGTGGAGGGAGAGGGGGGAAGGAGTAGGGAAAGGAAATGAGAGAAACAAACTTTTGAACTTTAACGATACGGAAGCCGTTAATGTGCACATTACCTAGGTAAAATGCGGAAAACTCTTGATTCCGCACGTTAACGGAGCAAATCAGTTAATCTGCAGATTAGCTAGGTAATGTGCACATTAACGGTTTTCGCACTTTAGCGGTAACACACACACACGACATAAGCCATCTTCCCTTAAAAAGTAAAATCTTTTAGTATGCAGATGACACGCCCATAGTATCCATTCACATGCAAATATCGCTTACACAAATATGAAACACAACATCAATCAAATTATTATTATTATTACCTCAGGACCTCATGGAGTCAAAGACTCATCTGGGAGGTCCTTTTATCTCACACACACACAGCTCATCATATCGTGCCTTGAACACATTCAAACTCCTTGCAGACACCACACTCTCAGGCAAGGCATTCCAATCATTTACAACTCTGTGTGAAAAAAACCTGCCTCTCACTCCCCTACTCACACCCTCTTTATACGGTTTCCAGATGATCTCTGGTTCTCCTCGATCTCCCACTATTTTCTGTAGAACTTCTCCACCATTGATCCTATAACAATCCCTTATCAACTTGTAGGTCTCTATCATATCTCCCCTCTTCCTCCTGTCCACCAGACTCTGCAAATTACATCTTTTCAATGTTTCCCTCATACTTGACATTCCAGAGGTCAGAAACTACCTTAGTCAGTCGCCTTTGGACCCTTTCCAACATCTCTTTATCCTTCTGAAAACCCGGTGACCAAATCTGCGCACAATAGTCCATGTGTGGCCTAATCAAAGCCTTATACAACAGAACAAGAATCTCCCTACTTCTACACGTCAGTGTCCTCTGCATCATTCCCAGAATCCTTGTGTTGTCTTCACAATTTTGGCTATGTGTCCTCTAATTTCAAATCCTTATCTGCTATCACTTCCAGAACTCTTATTTTTTCTAGCTCCAACAATATATCCTCACCAAGCATAAATTCTGCATCCCATCTTTGTTTTCCATATTTTAAAACCTTATATTTTGCAACATTGAACTCACATCCCCATTTCCGTGCCCAATCACTCAATTTATTCAAGTCTTCTTGTAAGGCCACAACAGCTTCACTATTCTTGATGGTTCGTCCCAACTTTGCATCATCTGCAAACAACTGAATATCCCCATCCAAATCTTCATCAATGTCATTAATATTCAAGTTAAACAGTAATGACTCCTAAACAGACCCCTGAGGCACTTCACTAGTGACTTTCCTTTTCCTGGATATCACTCCCCCATACACAACTTGTTGATACCTATCAGATAGCCTGTCTCCAATCCAGTGCACCAATCTAATATCCAACTCCATCTGCTCTAGTTTGACTGTCAACTTGTCATGAGGTACTCTATCAAAAACCTTTGCGAAATCCAAGTATATTACTGTGTATCCTTCTCCTCTGTCCAAGGAAGCAATCACTTTATTGTAATAAGTAAGTAGATTACTAAAACATGACCTCCCTTTAGCAAATCCATGCTATCCATCAAAGATTATACCATTGTTGTTAACCCAACTCTGGATCCTAGTTCTCACAAGCTTCTCCATCTGGTTAACTGGTTGCATGTCACAAATTTATGATTTTTGACATGAAAATGATATTCAGAAACCCCCAAACTCTGTCCATAGAAACTAAATATCTACTGACATTCACCCTCCTATACACAAAGCACTGAACCTAAAACCGTAACCATCACACAGGTGAAAACAACATGCTATCTCTGACTTTACTTCGATACTGATCAAAGTTGGAATAGCCATATAAACTACCTACACACCAAGCTTAGGATAATAGCAAGCAAACTATACCGATTAAAAGACGTAGTCCCGACACAAAAAAAAATGCTAATCTATAAAGCATTATGTGAAAACATTTTAAGATACGAAATCACATCATATGCATTCTGCGCAGACTACAGACTTAACAAGTTACAATGGTTGCAAGATAAAATGGTAAAACTGATATTCTGGGAACATCCCACACTTATGCAGGGAGCATGGACGAACACAAAATATTTAAGGTGAAACACTTATGCCACTACACAGTCATGTTAAAACATTACTACATACCAGATAACAAGACCATAGTCAACAAACTACATAACATATAAGTACAACAATCACCACGGCAAAGCCACCCGAAACTTCTACGTACCTGATATGATGAACAAACTGCCATTCGACGACAGAAACCATGTCCCAAGGTTTCTGTCATCGAATGGCAACAGAGAGCTGAAACAGGTGCTTGTAGTGGTGTTATATAGAATGAAAATTAGAGAAATTCCTGTTTCTCTCTCTCTCTCTCTCTCTCTCTCTCTCTCTCTCTCTCTCTTTCCCTCACACACACACAAAACCTATGACAAATCTCTCTCAAAAGACACCACTACAAGGACACAAACAAACACACCATGTCCGAATCCATCCCTACTTGCAAAAAAAAAAAAAAAAGTTAAACTGTGGAATAGCAGTTGAAGCCTTCCAAGCATGTACCAACAAACAGTAAAATAGTACTCCATGAAAAATTTACATCATTACTAACTTCTTATCTACAATTTTCCTCCAAATCAGTCTGTTACTTGTCAAGACTCCAACATTATCAGATCTTATATTTCTTTGTACCGTATTAATCCACCTACATCTTGGTCTTCCTCTGGGTCATTTTCCTGCCAACCTGGCAGAGAACACTTGTTTTGCTAATCTATCCTCGCCCATTCTGTTTAAGTGACCATACCACCTGAAATTAGCTCTGCTAACACATTCTTGGATGCTGACAATGTCAAGTGCTTTCCTAATATCCTCGTTTTTAATATGATATTGCCATTGATGCCATCTATTCACGCCTCTAATCTTTTTCAGGACTGTCATATCTGCAGTCTCTAGTCTAGTGTTTTACTTCTGACTCAGATCCATAAGTTAAAACTAGTTTGAACACTGTCTTGTATACAACTAATTTAGTGTTTCAACTAATTTCTCTCTTATTCCATATGAATTTATTCAATTGACTTCCTACCATACCAGCTTCTAATATTAGAACATGTGTTGTAAATGCATAATACAGAAGCAAAGAGTTTTATTAAAATTATTAACTGAAATCCAATGTAGAAAAATTTTGTAAAATTATACTCAAGATAACTATTGTACATATATGTGTAAATATTCTAGCAATGAATAAAATTATTAATTATTTAAAATATATATATATATTATTATTATTATATGACACCTCCAGGGAGTTCAAAGACTCATCAAGTTGAAGGCACCTACTTTACAACTCTCTGTCTCCACTATTCAATCCACCAACTACAACAAACTGCAACTATCTTCATCATTTATACCAATGTCATCTACCACCAACCACCCCCACCAACCACCCCCACCACTAGTATTTTCACAGACAATCACAAACATTCATGTCGACAGTGGGATTCGAACCCGCAGCCTTTTGGCTGGAGAGCAAATATGCTAACCACTCGGCCAACCAGGCTGGCACTGAACTTTATAACTAAAGGTAAACTCATTCTGCAATAAAGTGAAAGAGTTTTAAAAAAAAATAAAAGGGAAATGGCTACACTGTGATATTGGTGGATTTTGTTATTATATTTCAACAATACAAACACTATTATATTTCACCACACTTTAGTATTTCATGGTTATTTCTGTCATTTGCTTCATTTATAGTGGCTTACTATTTGTGATTTCCGAAATCTTCCTGGTGGGAGCAGATCTCACCGTGATAGCTGTTTGTGTTAATCTTTCATTTTTTCTTATATTTCATGTTCTCCAATAACTTCAGGCAAATTCCTTAGACTACTCTCTTGAAGTTATTTCAGAACACCATCATTGGAATCTAACATTTTACCAACATGCTCTTCAAACCTGCTCTGCTCATGTATTCCTGAATACTAACAATATCAGGTTCTTTCCTAATATCTTCATTATTTCTAAGAACTCTCATACATGTCTCCAGTCTTTGATCAATGTTTTAGTTTAATCCTGCTCTCAACGCTGTAAGTTAAAATCAATTCCTTGATACTATATTCTATAAAGTGGAGTTGAGTGTTCTGACTCATTTCTCTCTTAATCTATATAAATTTATTCTGTAGACTCTCCATCATACTAACCTTGCCGATTATATTGTTTACTTCTTATTTAATTTGCTGTCTTCACTAAAAATTGTGACAAAATGACTGAAATGTTTTACTTATCCTGTATTACTCCATTCAATTCAATTTTTCTTTGTTTTTGTTTATTTTCATGCTTTGGCATTTTTATTGCTTATTTTCATTTCATATTTGTCAGCAGTTATTCGTCATAGTTAAGGAATCCAACAAACACTACTATACACTATTTTATACACTATTTGTTATTGCTTTTTGTATATAAATAAAGAGCTGCATAAACAACTGAGATTTCAATGTCGAAAACAGATTTAATAATATTTCTGTTCATGATGTAAAGCAAAGAGTTTGATTATAGTGGATGTAGTCCGTACCCTTGTCTGTGCTGACTTACAGCTTCAGTACAGACTGATGCTCAGTGCAGTGCCATATTTGCAGCATATAACTGTAGTGTTTTGAACTTCATTTCTCTTGGCACCATGTCATTTTTCTGCCTTGTTCAGATCTATAAAACTTCAATACACATCCTTGTTGTATTTCCATTATTTCTGTAGTATTTCTTAAAGTGAAAATCTGATCATGAAAACTTCTATTTAGCTTGAATCCAGTTTGTTTTTCCAAGTTTGAATTCTGCAGTTTTTCTTATTCTCTTCTCGTGTATGCTTGCATAAATACTATCAGGAATACCCAGTATGGAAATTCCTCTATATTCTCACATTCAGTCTTATTTCCCTTTTATAGAGGTTCTATGAGAACTCTACTCAAATTATTTCTAATTTGAGTAGAGTTCTCATAGAATAGAAGCAGAATTGTTGCTGTAAAAGTTCTATTTGAGCATTTCTGGCCAAATATTATGTATTCCATCTGCCTTTCCACATTTCAGGCATTTGATTCCCATTTCTACCTTGACTATTCATATATACTCCTGATTGCATTCCTCTTGAATGACTTCTACTGCCAGTATATCTTTTTCCATTTAAGTTCTTTTATATTACCTTTATCAACTCTCATCAATATCATTTCCTGATATGTACCCTCAAGAGGTGTACAGGCTACTGTGACAATCTACATGATTAAATTTACATTACTACTAATCTTCTATCAGAAATATTCTTCTACATCAGTCTATTACTTGTCTGTACTCCAGTATTGTCACACCTAACATTTTGGTCTTCTAAGCACTTATGTTTGAATAATCTACCTAGCTAGATTTTGGTCTTCCTTTGGATCACTTTCCTGCCATCATGTCATCAAATACCTCCTTTCTTTTAGGCTTACACGGTGATCCGAATGCATTTTTGAAAATTATGGAGACAACTACCCTGTTTGAATAAAAACTTTAGTTTAATATAACTAAAATCTACATTCGACGTTTCGACCTTTATGTCAAGGTTATCTTCTGGAGCATACAACTATACACAGGCAACAAGCTGTGCTACAATCAAACTGGTTTGTTAAAGACACTGACCAACCGCTACAACAATTGTTGGCCTGACCTCTGGTGGGAAAAAAAATAAAATAATAAAATAATAAAAAAAAAAATAAAAAATAAAAAATAAAAAATTATACATCAACGCTAGAGTCCTATTATTAGTGTTGTCTACTATATACATATATTAACATCATTCCAGCCAGTTGGTATGGAATGGTTTCTAATACTAGCTGAGGATTGGCTAGAGTTCTGACTTATGCTGGATCTTACATATTAGGTGGGCTGAATGTGTGCCATCCAGATCCTTGGAATTTTCATGCCATCTTTGTTGTTGATATTTGGGTGGTTTATCAGGATTTCGCAGGATTCCTTAAATTTCCTTTCGTACCAAGTTTTTGTGCGGTGTAAAGAGCAGGTGCTTTTCCAGTTGATTTGGTGTAAGGTGTTGAGTGCATGGTCTGAGAGGCCTGCTTCACCATAATGGTTATATTTAATGTGTCTAATGTGTTCTTTCTTGCGTATAGGGATTGTCCATCCTGTTTCACCAATGTACGGTAAGTTACAGGTGCAGCGGATGCAATAGACTCCAGGATGTGCTAATGGGAGGAGAGGATCCTTAGAGGAGTTGAATGTGGTTTTAAGTTTAGTGGGTGGTTTAAAGGTGGCATTGAGTTATAATGTTGTAGGATTCTGTTGATATTTTCGGATAACCCTTTAATGTATGGGATGGCTATGGTTTTACTGTAATCTAGATTCGTTTTTGTTGTAGTTTTATAATAGTCATTATTTATGAATGTGTCACTAATGATTTTTCGTTCTTCTTTCAGGGCTTGTTGGTTAGAGCAAATAGTTGTGGCTCTGTTTTTAAGGGTGTTAATGACTCCATATTTTTGTGATGGGTGGTGGTATGAATTAGCATGCATGTATTAGCCAGTGTGTGTCGGTTTTCAGTAGACCGTGAAGGATAGACTGCCTGAAGGAAGACGTGTAACTAGTGTGTAGGAACAGGAGTGAATTTTGGTTTTCGATTTCGATGGTAAATTGTATGTGTTCGTGTTGTTTGTTCAGGTGGCTGAGGGATGTGTTTAGCATTTGTCGCGTGTGTGGCCAGATTGCGAACATGTCGTCAACATATCTAAGCCAGACTGTCGGTCTTAGCGTGGCGGAATCAAGAGCCCTTTGCTCAAAGGTTTCCATGTAGAAGTTAGGATTGGGGGGGGGGGGGATGGTGGTGAGCCCATGGCTGTACCTTCTTTTTTATAGGTAGAATTTGTTTTGTTTTGCCACATGAAGTAACCAGACTGTAGTACGCAGGCAAAGAGGGCCGTAATGTCGGGCGGAAATTTGTTCTGCAGTAGGAGAATTGTGTCATTGATGGGGACATTAGTGAAAAGGGCAGAAACGTCGAAACTGACTAATAAGTCGTCTTTGTCGAGTG
This sequence comes from Typopeltis vanoorti, assembly GCF_054136105.1. Taxonomy (NCBI): domain Eukaryota; kingdom Metazoa; phylum Arthropoda; class Arachnida; order Uropygi; family Thelyphonidae; genus Typopeltis; species Typopeltis vanoorti. Next base: position 1,744,732 of record NC_143549.1, on the reverse strand, counting down.
TTATATTTTTAATTTTGTTTATAAAGTGTTGTGTCTTTTTTATGTAGGAGGGGGAATGACCTACCAACTCCTTGAGTATTGCTGCTAATTTCTTGGCCAGGTGGTAATTGGGACTGTCTATTCCTTCCACGATTGGTCGAAGGGCCACATTTTGTTTGTGTATTTTCGGAACCCCTATATTCTGGGGGGGGGGGGCTAGTGGGGTTTGAATTTTTTAACCGTGTCTGGTGGTGGCCAAGAAGTGACGGACTTGAGTAGTTTTTCTGTTTTATCCTTTATCCTTTTTGTTGGGTTATAATTTACCATTTTATATGTGTTGTTATCGGCTACTAGTTGATTCATTTGAAGAACGTATGTGACCTGTCAAGGACGACAGTGGCATTGCCTTTATCTGCTTTCATTATTATTATGTTTTGTTTGGCTTTTAATGATTTAATTGCTGCTAATTCTGTTTTTATCAGGTTGTTCTGTATGGGTTTCTTAGTGTTCAGGACATTACTGGTTTCTAGTTGTATTTTATCTGCTATATTGTTAGGTAGGGATCTGATGCCTCTTTCAATGTGGTAGATAAAATCCAATTTGTTTACCTTTTTTTAGGTGCTGTTGTGTAGTTTAGTCTTTTATTCAGTAGCGTAAGTTCGCCGTTGTTCAGGGTATGGCTTGATAGGTTAATCACATGGTTCTTGCTTGTCGGTGGTTGGTCGCTCCTTGTCTCCCTTTGTTGTTCATTGTTAGTGTTTATCGGGGAGGAAGTCCTCTGATTGGATGGATTCCTGTGATTGGCCGCCATATTTTGCCGTTGTTTCAAACTGTGGAATTTTTTCTTGAGTTTTTCTTTATTCTTTTCCAGGGTATGTTTGGCTGAATTGTCAGTAATTCTTTCAAGTGTTTGTAGAATGTCTGGATTAACATAGTTCAATAGTTTGGATTGTAATCTAGAAACCAGATTTTGTGTTGTAGCTAGGTTTTGGATCCTCTAAGGATCCTCTCCTCCCATTAGCACATCCTGGAGTCTATTGCATCCGCTGCACCTGTAACTTACCGTACATTGGTGAAACAGGACGGACAATCCCTATACGCAAGAAAGAACACATTAGACACATTAAATATAACCATTATGGTGAAGCAGGCCTCTCAGACCACGCACTCAACACCTTACACCAAATCAACTGGAAAAGCACCTGCTCTTTACACCGCACAAAAACCTGGTACGAAAGGAAATTTAAGGAATCCTGCGAAATCCTGATAAACCACCCAAATATCAACAACAAAGATGGCATGAAAATTCCAAGGATCTGGATGGCACACATTCAGCCCACTTAATATGTAAGATCCAGCATAAGTCAGAACTCTAGCCAATCTTCAGCTAGTATTAGAAAACCATTCCATACCAACTGGCTGGAATGATGTTAATATATGTATATAGTAGACAACACTAATAATAGGACTCTAGCGTTGATGTATAATTTTTTATTTTTTATTTTTATTTTTTTTTTATTTTTTTATTTTTTTATTTTTTTTCCCACCAGAGGTCAGGCCAACAATTGTTGTAGCGGTTGGTCAGTGTCTTTAACAAACCAGTTTGATTGTAGTATAGCTTGTTGCCTGAAACGTCGAATGTAGATTTTAGTTATATTAAACTAAAGTTTTTATTCAAACATGGTAGTTGTCTCCATAATCATCAAATACCTGTTTTGCTAAGGTTCCCACTCCCATTCTGTTGAAAATGACTATAAAACTATAGATTTGCCCTACTCACAATTTCTTGAATACTTAAGAATGTCAACTTCCTTCCTAATATATTCTTGTAGAGATGTGGGTTCAAGTCCTGTGTAGAAAGTAAAGAACCTTTCTTACGGCATTTCAGTTAAAGGTAAGTTAGCTAGTCTAAGACAGAGGTGGTAAGGTTTTTTCTCATGTAAACTTGGGTTTTTCATTACACAGAGCAGACCACACACAATTAACAAATATAATATATAGACAAAATGGATATTAGATCCATCATTATTTCAAAGCTGAATGCAGAAACTATGAAAGTTTTATAAGATAAGTTGACCTGAGAGTTTATGGGAATACTATCTCTCCTGCATTCACGAGTTGCCTTAGTGTGGACTACTTAAAAGACATAGGTGTCACGAAAGCATTTATGTTTGCCTTTTATTAATCCATTTTGATAAGGTTTCACTGGCCTGACAGCTATTTCAAACTGGTTGGTTCTTTTCTTTCCTGGGATGAGTTGAATGTGGACATGTTTCTATGTCGTAGTGTAGATGAATAGCATAGTTGAATAGGATAGATTGAAGAGGCAATACAGAATAGGTATTAGTTATGAGGAACAAGTTATTAACACTAAACATGAGATACCATCAAGCCTAGATGCCTCTTTTATGTTCAGGTTATGAAGGATTCTTTGGATTTCTTTCTGGCCGAAGACTATGTTTGATAAACCAGAGGTCATCCCTGGAAACTGTATAAAGAAGGTGTGAGTAGGGGAGTGAGAGGCAGGTTTTTTTTGTGCAGAGTTGTGAATGATTGGAATGCCTTGTCTGAGAGTGTGGTGTCTGCAAGGAGTTTGAGTGTGTTTAAGACACGGTATGATGAATTATGTGTGTGATAAAAGGACCTCCCAGATGAGTCTTTGACTCCATGAGGTCTTGGGAAATAATAATAATAATATGGAGAGAGCAGTTCTTAGTGGAGAAGAGGGAACTTTTCTTGTGTTGTTAATGCAGGTATTGGAAGAGAAGAGTGATGCCAGTAAATCCTCCTTGCCTTTAGTTGAAGTAAAAATAGTACTATCTGTATGTGAGGGTGATGGAAACCTGAGTGATTAAAGAAGCAACCAGTGGCCTTATCAGGAGATCAGAAGATCAACTCTCATTTGGACAGGAGACAGGTTTGCAGCATTTAGCTTTTTCAAAGTCTGATTTGATTTGGTGGTGTTTATTTTACAGCTGTTACAAGCTGTAGAGTGAGCATCTGGTGTTTTGGTCTTGAGCCATTTGTGGAATGCAAAGGTTTTTAGGTTTTTCTTTTACTACCTTGGCACAGTGTTTTGAATACCAAGGCTTGGATTGTGGCTGTAAATTTGGTGTGGAATAAGTGATGAAGGCCATCATTCCTGTGAGGATGATTTCTAAAGACCACTGACTACCTTTGTGAATCTTCTCTGTACCCTTTCCAACATATCCTCATCACCATGAAAACCCGGCGACCAAATCTGTGCACAATAATCCATATGAGGCCTGATCAAGGCCTTATACAATGGAATCATAACCCCTCTATTCTACATGTCGGAGTTCTCCGCATCATTGTCATTATTCGATGTGATGTGTTCACAACTTGTGCAATGTGGCCTCTGAATTTTAGGTCCTTGTCCACTATCGCTCTTAGATCTCTCTCTCTCTCATCCCCTCTACTTCTGTTAAAGTTTCCCCACCAAATGTATACTTTGCATCCCATCATTGCTTACCAAATATCAAAACCTTACACTTGGCGACATTGAACTGATAGTTCCACTTACCTGCCCATTCATGCAATGTATTCAAGTCCTATTGTAAGGCATTAACATCAGCTTGACTGTGCATTGCTCTCCCTAATTTTGCATCATCTGAAAACAGCTGGATATCACTAGTTAAACCCAACCTAATACCATTAACATACAAATTGAACAACAGTGGCCCCAAAAATGACACCTGCGGCACACCACTGGTGATGGTTCTCTTTCGAAATACTGCACCCCATATACAACTTTCTGATACCTATCTTTCTTTTAAGGTTACACGGTGATCAGCACTCATATATGTAAATTTAGGGACACATAAACACACGAATTGAACAGATTATTTTATTAATTACTAACAAAATAAAACTTGACGTTTTGACCCCTGTATCGAGGTCATCATCGGAAGAATACAAGTGTATAAAGCTACATGCTCATGCCCTGTATACCGGTAAACTAAATCGATGTAGTTAATTAATCCTTTTCCCTAGCCTGACCTCTAGTGATTAAAAATAAAAAAATAAATAAATAAATACAACTACAATAAACTGCTAAAGTCCTCATGTAATAATATTCTTCTGGATAGTTCTGATTGTTATAATATGTTTTCTTTCAGTTGCTGTCGAATGTTACAAACACTTCACCAGGTTGTCTTCTTGTAGTGGGATTTTTTCTATGGCTAGTTTAGGTTGTTATACAGGTTGTAGATGGGTCCTCCACATTCTTGAAATGGTTAGGCCATCATTTTTGTCGAGATTTGGGTTGTGTTTGAGCATTTCACATGACTTTTTAAATTTTCTCTCAGAAATGAGAGAAAATTTTAAAATTACTTGCTGACATCTTTCCTGAAGACATTATAAAACTTTTCAATTTCGTAATACATTCTGGATATTTCGTATGTCAAAATAAATTTTACAGCCAAGTAGAAGGAACGGCCATCGGAAGTCCTGTTTCTCCTGCTTTAGCCAACTTTTATTTAGAACATTTAGAAAAAGTCCTCTTCTCATCTATTTTCCCTCAACCATCCTTTTGGGTAAGATATATAGATGACATCTTTACTATTTGGCCACATAGCAGAAACTCTTTATCTTCTCTTTTAAACAGTATCAATTCCTTGCATGATCGTATAAAATTTACTATGGAAATAGAAGAAAACAACCAGTTATCTTTTTTAGACGTTCTCCTCATCCGGTCACCTTCAAATATGCTTACATCTACAGTATACAGGAAACCAACATTCACAGGTCGTTATATTCTTAAAGAATCAGCCCATCATCCATGTCTAAAAACAGGAATTATAAAATGCCTCATCAGAAGAGCCAAAACTAATTGTTCTACTTTTGATTATCTACAGAAAGAACTTTCTACTATCCAACAACACATGAAACTCAATGGCTTTTCTGAAAAAAGTACTCAACATCTTCTCAATTCTTATAATCCTTCACAAAACAACAAAGTTTCAATACGTTGAGTATGAATTCCTTATATCTCCGGTATTTCAGAACCTATCACAATAATTTTAAAGAAATATGATATAACAGCTACTTATTCACCTATTAACAAATTGTCTTCTCATTTTCCTTCTCCTAAAGACAAACGCTCAACTTTATCTCTTCCTGGAGTTTATCAAATTCTGTGCAACTGTACTCTCTCCTATTTTGGACAGACTGGACGTTCTCTTGAAAAAGAATCCAAGAACATCAATCCTCTATTCTTCACAACAAACCTGAAAAGTCTGGATTGGCTCAGCACGGGATTGAAACTGACCACAACATGCTTTGGTCCAGGACTCGCCTCTTACATAGATCCCATTATAGGTTTGAACGTTTGTTCAAGGAAAGCATGGAAATACCATGCTTTCCTTAATGAAATTCCATTCTTAATGAAATAAGCAAAAAATTTCACATAAATCATGGAATAAGACAAGAAGACACCATTTCTCCCAAACTCTTCATCTTAAACACTGGAACATATGATGTGTAATTTAGAATGGTCCTATAAAGGAGTCAATATTAATGGAATTAAATTAAATAACCTAAGATTTGCTACTGATATTCTTATTATTGCAAACAACATGAAAGATTTAAAAGAAATGATAGAAGATCCAACAACTAAATCACTAGAAATTGGGGTAGACATTAATTCTGGGAAAAGTAAAATAATGACAAACCAAAAAGGATGTGATGAAAGACACAATGTTATTAGGGTAAAGAATAAAGAAATTGAAAAGTAGATGAATGTATACTGCAAGGAATCATGTAAGAAGTGAGAAGAAGAATGGGAATGGGATGAGAAGCTTTTAGGAAATTGAAGATTCTTTAAACAGCAAAATAAAACCTGAGAACAGAGCAAAACTGTTCAACCAATGCATCTTGCCTGTTATGACATATGGAGCAGAAGCCTGGTCAATCAAAAAGGTAATAATAGATGAAATGCGAAAAATAGAAGGATGAATGGAAAGATGTCTGCTAAACATAAGACTCAGAGATAAAATCAGAAATGAAGTGACAAGAGCTAAAACAAAATTTTTAGATATTGGAGAAACCATACTTCAAAAGAAATGGGCAGGACACATTGCAAGACTCAAGGACAATAGATGGACAAAAGTTTTACTGGAGTGGTGGCCATATGAAGGTAAAAGATCAGCTGGAAAATCTGCAAGAAGATCGTCAGATGATATAAAACCAACAGTTGGAACTCTTTGGCACCAGCAAGCTCTGGATAGAAACAGATGGAAAGAATTGGGAGACACCTATAGTCAGAAGTGGTCAAAAAATGGTTAAAAGAAGAAGACGATTATAAGCCAGTATTTTGTTTTGTCACAAAGACGTCTTCTAGGGACAAAGAACTAGGTACATGCAGGAAAGCAAACATAGATTGATTTCAAATGGCTCTCTCCTGTAGTTATAACTCTAGTGCCCTCTATATGTGCAGTGGGAGAAACTTGCTGAATGTCTCACAGTGATGGTCTTCCAGATTTTTTACAATGTGTTTAAGACAGATTTGTTTAGATTTTGAGAATACTGTAGTGCTCTGGTGAATCAGGACCATTCTCTCTGAATTATATCTGTTTCCATATAAGGAAGGAGGTTTTTTCATTCCATCAAATCTGGTGATCTGTATCTATAACATGGTCTGTCACTCCAGAACAGTAATGCATGTGATGGACATACTTTCTGTATTCTAGGTGAATATTTCCTGCTCTTCCAGTTTTTCCAAAGTATTTACATTTGTTGGAGCATGGGTTACTGTAGACACTAAGATAATCTAAGTGGTGGAACAGATCTTCTGGTGAGATGATAAGGGTAGCTAATTTTTCATATGGTCTGAAGTAGGTATGTATGTCATTTGTTTTAACAACGAGTGAAATATTTTCTGAGGTCTGCAAGCTGTATGCGATAACAATGGATTTTGTGGGGTGATTAGATTTGGAGAATCAGCAGGGAACTCTGCTGATTTTGTGAAGAACAACGCCATTGGTTAAAAAAAGTTTTACAGATGTGATGGAATTCATTGGAGAGGCTAGTATGATCTCAGTAGATGGTTATTGCTCTAATAGGTTTTGATGACACCGTATTGCTGGGAGGGGTGTAGGTGGTGTGATAGGTGATTGATGTACCTTCCAGTGTGGATACATTTTCTGTAAATAGAAAAGAGCACAGTAAAATCTTAATTTAAAGGACCACGATTCAACGGACTTCGGATGTAACGGACAGAATTTGACAAATAAATACAGATAATGAAAGAATTAATATGATGGTTAATCAGAAGTGATTGGCAGTGTTTACAAATTGAGTCTTCGGATACATTCATGTATATTTATGATATTTCATGCGTACTCATAATAGTTCGTGCACATGCATGTGCTTTGATTCAGTAGCATTGCTAGCACAAAACATGTGGTGTTTAGGCTGTTGCTGGAGTAATGTTTAGTTAAACTATTATTAATCATTATTAATATCAGTTAATATGTCTGGGATTAAAAGAACAAGAGTAAACTTGATGATAGCACAGAAACTTGAGTTAATAAGTAAGTTAAAATGGTGCATCTGTTGCTCATGTTTGTGAACTTTATGGGGTGAAAAAGCAAACAGTTTCAGATATATGCAAAAATAAAGACAAACACTCAGTTTTTGCTAAAATATAGCATTGAGAGCTCCAAAAGTGATTTCACTGTGGTGGATAAGAAACATGAAGTTGGCCAAGCATAAGAATTTAGAAGAAGGAGTTTACAAGTGGTTCATTCAACAGCGATCTAGTGGCGTTGTTATTCATGGTGTTGAACTCAGGTCATCTGCTGAAAAACTGGCACGACACATGAGCTTACAGTTCCAGGTGAGTGATGGGTGGTTTTGACGCTTTCCTAAACAACATGGCATTATGAACAGGCAAACATGTGATGAAGCACTGAATTCCAATATTATTATTATTATTATTATTATTATTATTAGACACCTCCAGGGAGTACAAAGACTCATCGAGAAAACAAGTTGAGCCCTTCAGAAAATACATCATTGAAGTCATTCAATCTGAGGGTCTTATTTTGTCTCAAGTTTACAATGCAACTGAGACCTGTTCTATCATGCTGTTCCCGAAAATACCCTCACGAAAAAACATGAGATTAGCAAGCCTGGCTGCAAATTAAACAAGGAATGCATTTCAGCCCTACTTTGTACTAATGGCGATGACAAACATCGTCTCAAGCATATAATAGATTTAGTTTAATCCTTTATCCCAGTGAGAGCAAACAAAGTTTGCGCCTGAAAATATCTTCAGGACTAAATATAGTGTTGTACTATCTTATCCAGTAAGTAGTGCAACACCAAGGCAACTCGTGGCAAAGGTGGAGCAAGCTACCAGGCACTTCTAACCCAGTATCTCCCATAATGCAAAACACATTTCCTATGTGGATATGTATACTGTTATGCATTAAAGGGATTGGCCATCTACCCAGACTAGTTTCGACCTTTATTGAGGTCTCTTCAGTGGGAGCCAGGCCCAGAGCTGGAGATACCAGGCAGAAGCAGTAGCAAGTCATCTGTGCCTATGGGAGTTGCCAAAAGGTTTATCACCTTTTTTAAAAATTACTCTGGATTTAGAGAAAGATGTTGAAAATTTATTTATCACTAGGTTAGACTATAATAGATTTAGTTTAATCCTTTATCCCAGTGAGAGCAAACAAAGTTTGCGCCTGAAAATATCTTCAGGACTAAATATAGTGTTGTACTATCTTATCCAGTAAGTAGTGCAACACCAAGGCAACTCGTGGTAGCTTGCTCCACCTTTGCCACGAGTTGCCTTGGTGTTGCACTACTTACTGGATAAGATAGTACAACACTATATTTAGTCCTGAAGATATTTTCAGGCGCAAACTTTGTTTGCTCTCACTGGGATAAAGGATTAAACTAAATCTATTATAGTCTAACCTAGTGATAAATAAATTTTCAACATCTTTCTCTAAATCCAGAGTAATTTTTAAAAAAGGTGATAAACCTTTTGGCAACTCCCATAGGCACAGATGACTTGCTACTGCTTCTGCCTGGTATCTCCAGCTCTGGGCCTGGCTCCCACTGAAGAGACCTCAATAAAGGTCGAAACTAGTCTGGGTAGATGGCCAATCCCTTTAATGCATAACAGTATACATATCCACATAGGAAATGTGTTTTGCATTATGGGAGATACTGGGTTAGAAGTGCCTGGTAGCTTGCTCCACCTTTGCCACGAGTTGCCTTGGTGTTGCACTACTTACTGGATAAGATAGTACAACACTATATTTAGTCCTGAAGATATTTTCAGGCGCAAACTTTGTTTGCTCTCACTGGGATAAAGGATTAAACTAAATCTATTATAGTCTAACCTAGTGATAAATAAATTTTCATCGTCTCAAGCAAATGATAGTCAGAAGAGCACGAAAGCCTGGCTCTTTCAAGAATGTTCTGAATAATCAGTTGCCTGTCATCTATTCCAGCTCAAGGAATGCCTGATTTTCAAGTGACATTTTTTTCGACTGGTTTTTCAATCACTTCATACCTGAAGTGCAAAACTACCAAGAAGAGGTCCTGAAAATCTCTCCTGAAGATGGAAAAGCTGTTTTACTTCTTGATAATGCATCAGCCCATCATAATGCTGAGAAGTTGGTTAGTAGGAATGGAAGAATAAAATGTATCTTCCTTCCTCCAAACACCACTTCAATAATACAGCATATAGACCAGGGAGTCATTGTTGCCTGCAAGAGGTTGTATAAGTTTCTTGAAGAGGTTATGGTTGTCTTGGAGAATGAAAACGATCCCAAAAAAGAAGATACAAGAGGAGCCAGGACACTTCAAAATTTGCATGCATACAATATCAAGTCTGCCATCTTTAATTTTGCTTCTGCTTGTAAAGAGATAAAGACATTGGTTAATAGCTGGACCAAGTTACTGAATGGGAGTGAACCAGAATATGATTTTAGTGGTTTCAAAACCTCTGATTTCCATGAAATTTTGATGCGAACTGGTGATAATGTCAGTGAGAATAACATTGAACAATGGCGAGACATTGACGAGGGTGACCCAGGCTATTAAATTCTTAGTCAGGAAGAGATTGCTGAAGATATTCTGTGGGGCAATCAGGAGGTTGACAACGAGGAAGAAGAAGATAAAGAAGCAGTTCCAGCTGGTCCGAAACTATTGGTGGTTAGAGAACAGATGGACAACATCATGTCGTTCTTAGGCACATCTTCAGATCCACAAGTGATTCCTTATTATGAACATTTTCGGCAATTTCGATCGTTATTTATTAAGAAACAGTAGCAACTGAAGCTTGATGCTTTTTTCAAGCCCAATCATCAGTAAAATGCTATTTACATAAAAATTTTCTCATTAAAATATATTAATACTGTACCACTGAAAGTGTTTTATTTTCATTACTATTCCTAAGGTTCACTATTTAATGGACTTGCAATTTTACGGACAATCCGTAGCCCCTAATAGTCCTTTAAATCGAGAGTTTACTGTATAAAGATCCTTTGGGAAGCCAGGTAACTTAGAGTATCAAAGAACAGACAATTATTATTATTATTATTATTATTATTATTATTATTTTATTCACATAATTGATACACAGTCAAAACAAGATATTATATAAACAAAAATGACTGGTGATACAGAACAATTCAGATTCTATCCAAGAATCTAAGAATAGTCTGTCAGGTAGCGTCGTAAAATATGGGCTGTTCCAAGTAATGCTGTATTTTGTAGGTCATATGGGATCACTTTGTCGATTTTTAATTGCTGTAAATAGTTGGATAACTTCTTTGAAGTTGCATCAAGTACGCCGATAACAATTGGGATGACTTTAGTGTGTTTAATCCACAACTGGCTGGCCAACTTCAATTACCAGATCTCGATATTTAAGTCATTTTTTTCCAGCTCTTTGTTGTTAATGTTGTTATCACTGGGTACTGTGATATCAATAATCCAAACCTGTCGATGTTTGATAATTGTGATGTTAGGTCTATTGTGTTCCAAATGCTGATCAGTTTGCATTCTAAAGTCCCAGAGAATTTTTGCTGTTTCGTTTTCCAATACTGTCTCTATTTTATGCTACCACCAGTTATCAGAAGTAGGAAAGCCATATTTTTTGCATACATACCAATGAATTATTTTGGCCACTTGATCATGGCAGTATTTATAGTCAGTTTGAGAATTCATTGCTATCTTGCTGCATATGCACTGATTAGATGTTCTACAGTCTCATCTTTCTCATTGCATAATCTGCATTTGCTAATATTATTGATGTTCAAAATTTTTGCTTTCATTGCATTAGTTTATAATGCCTGTTCTTGAGCTGTTAGAATAAATCCGTCTGTTTTTTTTTTTTTTTTTTTTTTTAATGAATCCATATTGTAGCCATTGCCACGTCTTGTCCTCAGTATCTTGAAGAAATTTGGCCATGCAAAGGTTTATTTTTCCTGCACACATATCGGTTATTTTGTTGTTCCTTTTTGTAATTGGATTTGTTTCCTGTTGCTTTTAGAAGGCCTCTTGTGTAATTGCTTGAAGCATTGGCTCAGAGCTATTCTTGATGTAACTTCTTAAACTAATTTCTTCTTCTTCTTCCACAGTCTGTCTCACTTGCAGCAGACCCCGTCCACCTATTCTCCTTGGTAGGTACAACCAGTCAACATCACTTTGTGGATGTAATGCATGAAGCATAGTCATTACTTTTCTAGTTTTGCAGTCCAGTTTGTCCAGGTCTTCTTTTGTCCAATCTGTTATGCCAGTTGTGTATCCGATCATTTTTTTAGCCCAAGAATTCATTGCTCTAATTCTGTTTAATCCATTTAGTTTTGTTTTTAGAATACTTCTAACTCTTTTGATGTATTCTGATTCTCCCTGTTGTTTAACTTTTCGAGTGGAGAATATCATTGGCTTCTGATATTCCTAGGTATTTATAGTTTTCATCAGCTGAAATTGCTTTTATATATTTCTCTTGATTAAAATTGCTGGTGTCATTAATTTTTCCTAATTTAATAGATGAAATTGCACATTTATCTAAACCAAATTCCATTTTGATGTCCTGACTGAAAATATGAACTGTGTTCAATAAAGAGTCTATTTGCTGGGCCGATAGTCCATATACATAGTCATCCATATTCAATAGATGGGAAATTTTAATATTACATTTAGGAATTTCATATCCAAGTTTTGTTTTCTTCAGAATCATAGACAAAGATATCAAAGAAATGTTGAAGAGCAATGGTGACAAGGAATCACCTTGGAAAATTCCACGTTTAATGCTAATATCTCGAATCTTTCATTATTCACTATTATAGTTGTTTTCCATGATTTCATAGCAGCAGCCAGAAACAAGCATATGTTTTTGCTAATTCCAAATATTTGTAGTGATTTTAGGATCCAGGAGTGTGGGAGAGAATCGAATGCTTTCTTGTAGTCTATCCATGCCATGTTTAAGTTAGTTTTTTGTCTTTTTGAATTTCTGAGAATGATTTTATAAGGATCTGGTCTTTTGTTCCTCTAGATTTTTAAAAATTGCCTTTTTGTTCAATCGGATAAGTCTGATTATCTGATAAGTACTGGTATATGGAATTTTCTGTGATTGGAGTGAACATCTTAAGCATAGTTGGTAGGCATGTTATTGGACAATAGTTACTTGGGTCTGCACCCTTATCTTTCATTAAGAGAAAAGTATGCCCAGATATCATCCAGTCTTCTACTGAGCTTGACCGCAACAAATAATTAAATTGTTCTGCCATTCGATCATGTAGAATGGTTAGATGTTTTAACTAAAATCCATGTAGTTCATCTTTGCCAGGTGCACTCCAGTTTTTTAATTTTCTAGCTTGTGCACTGACCATTTCTTTAGTGATAATGACATTTTGCATTTGTTTTTGTTTCATTTCTGATTATATTACAGTAATCCATGAGGCATCTTTATTGTGTTCAATAGGATTATCCCAGATTGACTTCCAAAATTTGTGTGTTTCTTCTTTTTCTGGTGAATGATTGTTTGCATTTGTATTTCTCTGGAGAGAGTGAAAGAACTGATGTTGGTTCTGTTGAAATTGCATATTTTGCACATATTGGTTTATTCTTGCTTCATATCTTTTCATTTTCTATGAGCCGCTATAATTCTTTGTTTTAGCTCTTCAGTAACTTCAGCAATTGTTTTTTTTTGGCAAATTTAAACACTTAAATTTAGTGTTAAACAGTTTTGTTTTTGGTGTTATTATTTTTCAGCCATCCTTCTTTAAAACTCTTTAAGTTGCTCAGATCACATCGAAGTTTGTTGACTTTTAGTTCCAACCGGATTTTCCATGGTGCAGATTGTTTCATCCTCGACTTTTACTCTTGCGGTTTGCAACCAAGATCACTGTAATGATATAGGCTATGCTGTGTAGGAGCTGATTTGTTTCCTTTATCCTGTTGGTTGTGATGGTTTTAATTACAGCATTTGCATCGAAGAGGAACTGTTTTAGCTTAGATTTCTGTAAAGACTTTAATGGTGGTAGTCTTATACAGTCATTTATGGAGTTCATATGTTCCAATATCCCTGACTTCATTTTACACTGCGCTTCTGTCAAAACATTCTGAGGTATGTTGTCAGCTTGATGTTTACTGAGTTGAATTCCAAAGTTTGATATAGCTACTTCCTGATGATTTGCTGTTACTTTAACTGGAGTTGTTGGTTTATTAAGTAACTCTTGCAGCTCAAGTTCATTAAATAATTTGTTATGGAAAATGAAATTCTTTTGGTTCATTAGTCTTTGTTCTGTTATTGCAGATTGTGGGAATTTTTGTTTCCAAATTAAATGCATGCACTTTCTAAAGCCTCTTTTTTCTGGTGTTGATCTGTAAAAACATTTCATAACTTCTCTGTTTTCTTCTACAGTCCATTTTTTACATTTGGTTTCTTCCAGTTGCTTTTCAGCTTCCTGCTCTGATTGCCCAGCAAGGGGAGCTGGGTCCTGTAGCCCACTTGTCACCTTATGCACAGGATCCCCAACATCAGATGCAGTGCTTGATGACCCAGGCATTGACTGATCCGGTATGGACCTCTTCTTCCTTTTCACCATTAAGATGGGGGATGGAACACGGTTAGTCTGGCTCCTCAGTTGAGACCTGTCTGACAAGGGTTGTCTTGCTGGGAGCTATGCTACCGCCAGAATAGCTCTCAACATCACTGAAGCACGCAAGTCCCACCACCATGACAAGGCCATGTTCCTTCGGGAGGACAATTTATTATTATTATTATTATTATTATTATTAACATTTGACCTCCATGGAGTCAGAGAGACTCATTGTGGGAGGTACACACCATTGCACACAATGCTCATACAACTGTGCCTTAATCTGATTCAATGTGTCTACACCCACAACACACTCAGGCAATGCATTCATCTCACCAACCACTCTCCATGCAAAGAACCTACTCCTCACTCCTCTGTTCACACCCACCTTTCCAGCAATGACCTCTTGTTCTACCTCCCCCTCTCCCATTTCTATGAATAATCTCCTCCATGTCGATAACAACCCGTAACAAGCTTATATTTACTCAATCATACCCCCCATCCCTCTCTTCCTCCTATTCATGAGGCTCTGCAACTTTCAATCTGTCCTCATACTCCACATTCCAATGACCAATGACCACCTTTGTGAATCTTCTCTGGACCCTTTCCTACATATCCTCATCACCATGAAAACCAGGTGACCAAATCTGTGCACAATAATTCATATGAGGCCTGATTATTTTCCTTTTGTTTTGATTATTGTTTTATTTTCAGAAAATGTTCAGTTATGCTAAAATGTTTCTAACATATCTCAACCATGTGGCGAACACATCACCAATTAGCATATTCATATTATGGATTTGAGAGGAGCAGAGTTTAGAACTGCGTTTTTGAAATGTTCCATGAAAAGATTTGCAATGAGGGCATCCATGATTATGCCTTCAATGCACTTGTAGGTTTTCCCGTGGCATTTAAAATAGCCAGAATCTATAGTGAAAGCGAATAAGGTAATATGTTGGAGATTGAGAGTATGAATGAAGGAGTACACTGAATAAGAAGGAAGGAATAGTAATAGAAATAAGGATATAACTATATTAAAGCAGACAATGATATCAGTGTCACTGAGGATCATTTCTGGCATGCAGGATTTGAAGTGGGCATAGTGTTAACATGGGAAGAAGTGTGGCCTGTAATGAGAGTTCTATGGCCACTTTATAGGGGAATCAGTACTTTCTATTCTGGGTCTAAGAGATATGGTCTGTTTATGTATTTTTACTTAAAAGTTCCTCAAGCAAGCAACAGTTATAGTGATCTGATCAGATTGAATATCTTTCTATTCCAGATGTGTGCATCCTGAGCATATACTGTTGCTTCGTGCCTGTAAATGTCAATTCTATTTAGGTTTTGTTTGATATTATCATTCAGTCCATCTCATTAGAGGTATACCTCTTTGCCTAACAACTTCTGTATCATCAACATAATCCTGTTGATGGACTGAGTGTCCTACATCCTGATAACATGGCCTAAATGATGTAGCCTCTCCTTACATATGATAATGTTGAGAGTTTGCTGACTACTCCTGCTTCGTATTTCAGCATTATTCCAGAACCAAACATTTCACACCAAAAATATTCTTTAAAGACCGTGGGATAAAAGAATCACATCTCTTGATTATATTAGTAGGTAATGTGGTTTGCTGCAGTTGGTGGATTGAGTTGTAGAGTAGGTGCCCTCCCTCGATGAGTCTTTGGACTACTTGGAGGTGTCACATAATGATAATGATATTATTCTTATATAATATCCATGACACAGCTCCATAATGTAAAAAGAGAGAGAGAACTAGATATTTTATATTTTAAGCATTGTTTTTGTTGATAGTATAATGTCTTTACAAACTTTTCATAATTTATTGAACACATCTGAAGCCATTCCTAACCTTATAACCCATGTCATTCCTCACTTCACCAATATCAGTTGCACAGCTACCAAGATAATTGAACTGCGAGATGTGTTCTTATAGAACATCCTTTAATCATCCTGGATTTTGCTAAGGCTTTTGACAGGATACCCCCATAGAACACTGTTACGCAAATTGGAGGAGATGGGAATGGATATTAAATTGGTCATATGGATAGGAGAATGGCTCAGGGAGAGATACCATAAGGTGGTGTATGGAGGAGCCGAGTCCAGAATGAGGCAGGTGACCAGTGGTGTGCTGCAGGGCTCTGTGCTTGGGCCAATGTTGTTTAATTTGTATATAAATGATATAGGAAATGGCTTAAAGAAGATATTCAGTTGTTTGCTGATGATGCAAAGTTGTGTAGCGCAATGAAAAATCAAGCCAATGTTGAAAGTTTGCAGGATGCTTTAAATAAGCTGGTAAAATGGGCAAAAGATAATGGATGTCAGTTCAATGTGGAAAAGTGTAAAGTCATGCATTTTGGGATTAAAAGAATACCAGCTATGTACTGCATTGATGGAAAGGTACTCCAAGAGATTGATGAGGCTAGGGACTTAGGGTGTTGGTAGATAGGGAGATGAAGTTCAGAGGACACATTGCTAAGGTGTCCAAGATTGCACATAGGATTACTTGGTTGTTGAGGAACACACTGACATTCAGAGATAAAGAGGTTATTATTCCCCTTTATAAAGCATTGATACTTCCCCATTTGGATTACTGTGCTCAGTTCTGGTCACCTGGATTCCTTGGAGATGAGGAAGCTGTGGAGAGGGTTCAGAGAAGAGTGACCAAATTGGTGAGTGATATAAAAAATGCCCCGTACATTGATAGATTGAGAGCTTGTGGATTGCAGAGATTGGTTGATAGGCGAAGAAGAGGTGATATGATAGAAACATTTAAATTACTGAAAGGTTTTTATAGAATTGATGCAGGGGAAATGTTTCAGCTGTGTGATAGTGATGGAAGAACAAGAGGTCATCTCTGGAAATTAAAGAAGAGTGTGGTTAACAAAGGTGTCAGAACAAGGTTTTTTGCCTGGAGGGTGGTGAATGGGTGGAATTCATTGCCTGACTTAGTTGTGAGCTCTTCGTCTGTAAATGAATTCAAGAAGAGATATGACAGATATTGTTTTGCTAGTTTGGGTCTCCCGCGATGAGTCTACTGACTCCATGGAGATACCCGTAATAATAATTAAAAAAGACTGAGGATTCATCTTTATGACCTATTTTCATTACCTTTGTTTTTTTTTTCTCAGATTGATAATCAAACCTAGTTGACTCCCATCATTGTCAGCCGCAGCAATAAAGGAATTTATTTTTCTACATTATTTGCAAATAAGTGTAAATCATAAGCATAATCCAGATTAGATATTCTAAGATTCTTTGCTTTAATCCTCAGCTCTTCCTTTGTACAGTGTTATGCATCACAAAATCAGTTACAAGTCTAAATAGAGAAGTCTTTGGGTATGATGTGGTGTGGTACTGTCATCCATAAAAATGAATTCTTCATCTAGAACACCACAGAACAATCAAACGTACTTCATTGCAATATCATTCACCAGTCATGGTCCCTTTTTTCCAGTACATGTAGTTCAGTGCATCCATTAAGCATAATGCCTACCCATACCATGATCCTAGCAGCCATGTCTCTCCCTTTCAAGAACATTTTCACTGTGGTAAGTAGTGCTACTTTTTTGCCAGATTAAGTGTCTTCTAGAATCAGAGGAAAGATTAAAATTACTCTCATCTCTGAAAAACGCCCATTGGTGTCTTGTCCAATTTTTTTGGATGCAACACAACTGCAAACATGCTCTGCGATGAGCTGTGGATAAAGCAACACTGACTAGACACCTTAGGGCATATAGGCCAACCTGTTGCCGTTGTCTTGCCACAGTTTGTCAAGATATCTGTGCACCTGTGCTTGAATTGAACTGACTTGTGAGCTGACCTGCCATGGTGCATCGATTACATTTTGCAGTTATAACCAAAAATCTGTCTTCGTGCTCCATGATAGAGTGAGGGTGACCTCTTAGCAAATGTCTGGAGCACATTCGATTGGTTTGAAACACTTCCCAGAGCCTGAATACAACACTGTGTGAGATTTCCAAAGGCTCTGGCAATATCAGTAATTCTGCAGTCTTCTTCACACTTTCAAATAATTCTTCCCCTACATGAAATCATCCAGATGATGCCTTTGAGATATTACAAGATGTCCAAGTTTGCAACTTTATTCCAAGCACTATTCGCTTAGTGCAGCCTTTTGCCTTTTATCCTGTTGAGTAGTACTGTGTGACCCCCTTTGAGCTCAATTTGAAAATTTGAATGTGTATTATCCACTTTCTACTCAAAATCATCACTTGTACAACTTGCCACAAGCTGATTCTTCTTTCCATTATATATATATATACAGGGGATCCTCAACCTACATTGTGTCATTTCAACTTTACAGCGGTAATTCCATAAATAATTTAAAAAATTAATTTCGACTTGAAGCAGCACAACATAAAATTCAAACATCGCGGGCGAACTTGTTTGTGAGCGTGGCGGAAGAATGCGCCGTTTGTTTGGGAGAGGTGGCATCGCTTGGGTCCCATCATACACTCTTTGGGTACCATGTGCTTTGTTTACATCCGCTCTCTCACTTTTGTGTTTGTGTTTTTTTTTTGACTTTTTACCCTTCAATATGGCTCCCAAACGTAAGGCAGACTCTTCTGATAGCAGTGTGTCGAAGAAAAGGAAAGCCATTACATTAGAAGTGAAATTAGACATTATTAAAAGGGCAAAAAAGGGAGAAACGCCAACAAACATCAGCCGTGCGTTGAACTTAAGTTGTACCACAGTTGGGACTATTATCAAGGATAAAGTTCGCATCCTTGAACACGTGAAAGGATTGGCAGATTGGAAAGGATTCTCATTTTTATGTTTGTTTTTTTATTACAGTTTCATTTTTGTAATTTTTCTGTACTATACAGTAATTATGTTCTCCCTTTCATTTTCCTATGGCCTAGTTCTGTTTCTTGATATATATACGTATGACTTTAGAGTGTTTTAGGTTAGGTAAGTAACTTAGGCTATGATAATTCCGACTTGCATCGAAAATCACCTTACATCGGTCCGTAGGAACGGATCTCCGACGTAACTCAAGGACCCCCTGTATATATAATGGAAGACTTGCCAAATTTATTTTCAAATTGTGCTCTTTGTATTGTTCCTAGTATACTACTACATGTATACCCTCCATGTACTTCTTCTTCTTAAGCTTTCACAAACCTTTAAGATTCTTAGAAGTGGGCTTTGCAACTGTAACTGTCTCGAGGATCAGGTGGTTTGCCCCATCCCTCCTGGTTTTGATGCATGTGTTCCTGTGGCTGGTTTGCCTGTTCTTGGGGGATGAAAAACCCGCTTTTCCAGGTGAAAAAACCCCTTACCTCCATATAAGACCAGCTAACTCACCTTCATTTGAAAGAGACTAGATAAAAGTTCCTGATATCATGGATGAGAATCTAACCCATTCTCTCTTGTACAAGGACTTTGTCTATACCAACTGAGCTACAGAGGCTCAGCCTCCATGTACACCTGATAGAATATTGGACAGAAAAATTATTCTTTATCTATAAACACCTTTCTAAAGGATTTCCATTAGGTTTAGTCCAGTGTGCTATATAGCAACTAAACTTAGAACAAAAGATTTTAAAAAATTATCTGAATAATAATTTTTTTAAATCTGTTCTCTTGAAACAGAGAATTGTTTCTTCTCTTCATGATGCATAATATAATTGTAAAAACATGCCATTGTGAAAGAGTTTGGGGGAAAAAATAAATAAATAAAAAACAATCTTTGTTCTAAAATTTAGCAATGGCTTTTGCACACTTTAATGTTTCATTAAGGAATATTGTGGTATTATACCAGATGACAAAAATCATTCACTGGTTTCTTAATATCATAGAGGCTTGTACCTTATTTCTGAGCAGCATGACATCTTAACATCTGCCCAGTTTATTTCACTCTTATAAAGAGTTATCATTCCGTTGTAAAAGACTCTGATCAGACCACACTTAGACTATTGTTCTCAGATTTGGCCCCCAGGATTTGAAGGGAATAAATTAACTTCAGGACTGTACAATGTTAATTATGAGGATCAGCTGAGGGAATGTGGACTGCATAGTTTGGTGGATAGAAGAAGGAGAGGTGATATGATTGAGACTTTTAAACTGTTGAGAGGTGGTTACAGGGTTGACACTGAGAAGTTCTTTCGCTTGGTTGAACAGCGGGAAGGAGTGATGAGAAGGGGCCAACCCTGGAAGTTACGAAACGAAACTGTGAGAGAGGGTGAGGAGTAGTTTCTTTGCATGGAGGATGGTTGAACTGTGGAATGGATTGCCTGATAGAGTGGTGAGAGCGAGAATAGTCAATGAGTTTAAGAAGTGGTATGATAGACTTTGTGTTTCCTAAAGGGACCTCCGACGATGAGTCTTGACAGACTTTGTGTTTCCTAGGAAGGACCTCCCATGATGAGTCTTTTGACTACATGGAGGCCTAAATAATAATAAAAATAATAATAATTATATATTTTCCTCAGTCTATAGGTATAGGCAAGAGTATTTGGTTGTTACAGGTAGACCAGACTTCACTAAACTCAGTGCATTTCACTGACCTTTGACACATTGTTGTCACTTTTGCTTTACTGATTTTCAAGTCTGTTAAGGTGTTTCTAGCTCCAACTTTTCAGAGTTTATCCTTTTCCTTTGCATTGACAGCAGGTTCTTTGTATAACCAAGTAGTGTTCCATCTTACATGATGGTTAAAAAGTTAGTTGATAGGAAAAAAGAGTAGACATGATGTAAATTCTTAAGTTATTAAAGGGTTTCTATAAGATTGATGAAAGAAATAAAAAATAATAATTAATACATGGTGAATAGAGACAGATAACTAGAGGTTACTCCTGGAAGCTGTGTAAGAATGTGGTTAGCAAAGGTATGTGGACTAGATTTTTTGCTTGGAGAGTTGTGAATGAGTGGAATGGATTATTCCCAGAAATTAGTTGTGAGTGCCTTGACAGTGAATGAGTTTAAAGCAAGGTATGATAGGTATTGTCTGTAAAAGGCAATTTGCTGATGTCATGGAGTTACCTGTGTAATAATAATAATATTTGGTTGTGTTTCATCACTTAATGTATGTGTAATTTTTTGGTACTGTTCTTTATTCTTCTATGTTAAACCTCTTAATGATAGTTATTTTTTATTATTTTATTATTTACATGTTTTATACATCTGTGTTTAAAAATTACAAGGTTATTAGTATTTTTAGAGTTTTTTTCCACCCCCTCCAGATCCTATCCTTTTGTGTTATTTTATAAGTCTCAGGGCAAAGAATATGATATATGTGTTGATGCGAGAGAATATGGAAATGATGCAAGATTTATTCGGCAGTCCTGTTCACCAAATGTTGAAGTAAGTAATGTCTTTATTTTTAAAAGGTGATATAGACATAATTCTTAATTCACATAAAAAAAACTGATTTTTTTTTTCCCATTATGGTAATTTTTATATAACATTAGTAATATTAGTATTATTTCTGGGTGTTTATATATATATGTAGAACATTGCTTGCTGGAAAAGGCTAGATTCCCTTACAGACAATAATACATATTTTATCATATCACATTTAAGCCAATGTATGACTTGAAAATATTCACTGTTGGGGCAATCACCACACACTCCAATAATGCATTTCACTCATTCACCCCACTTGCCATGTAAAAATTACTTTAATGTACCCCCCCCCATTTTTTTCTGACTCCCACTTGCACAACATTATATAGTACATGGTTGGAGTAGTTTTGTTTATTTATATCTTATTTTTTGCATAACCCAGAAATGCTGCTGTTAAAGACCAAACATAAAACTTTCTAGCAGTTCAGGTCTCTTATAAGCAGGGTGGTTGTGTCACACTGGAGATGAGGCACATTAATCCATCATTTTTATCCAGTTAGAGTCAGTCCTGGTAGAAGAGAGGATGAATAGCCTTTTATTCTCTCTTGTACTAGCTAAATAATAAATCCAGATTTCTTTAGGATTTGACTTGGCTACTTCAGCTGTTATTCTTTCATCTGCTTTATCCTCACTATACTCATCTCATTCCTCGGTTGTGCCTTATTAAACTGAAGCTGATGAACATCCTACTTTATAACATCCCCCTTCTCTGCAGCTTCTCTATAATTTCATGATTTATCCATTTCACTCCCACTGTATTTGTTCTCCTAAATAAGGAGGGCAAATTTAGTATTCGATGATGTAATAAATATCATAGATAGAACTTGAATGCATTTAGCATTTAGAATGTATTTAGAAAGAACATGTGTTGAAAGTTTATTTTTCACTTGGTTAGAGTATAATAAAATAGGTAGAGATGACCTGCTAATGCTTCTGCCTGGTATCTCCACTTGGGCCTGGCTCCCACTGAAGAGACCTCAATAAAGGTCGAAACTAGACTGGGTAGTGGCCCTTCCCT
Source organism: Typopeltis vanoorti (assembly GCF_054136105.1). Classification (NCBI taxonomy): domain Eukaryota; kingdom Metazoa; phylum Arthropoda; class Arachnida; order Uropygi; family Thelyphonidae; genus Typopeltis; species Typopeltis vanoorti. The sequence goes on along the minus strand of NC_143549.1, from coordinate 1,722,250 downwards.
TAATGCATAACATTAGACATATCAGCAAGGAGATGTGTTTTGCATTATAGGAGATACTGAGATAGGAGTGTTGGTATCTTGCTCCACCTTTGCAACGAGTTGTCCTGGTGTTGTACCACCTTACCCCAGTCCTGAAGATACTTTCAGGCGCAAACTTTGTTTGCTCACAATTGGAAAAAGGATTAAACTAATTTTATTATAAAGAACATGTGAATTGGAATGTATTTGAAAGGCAAATATGCAGCAAAAATAAACAAATAAATGAAACAGTCAGTCATAGATGCAATTTTTTATTCCCACAGTTTTCTACCTAGCAGAATATTCTGATAAATCTGAAAAAATCCAAATTACAAGATATGCGGGAAGCTTTTTTTAGTTCTTAAGAGTGCATTTTCTGCATAGAAGTAGTTGAATCTGTAACATTTTGCTATTTGCCAATAATTTAAGTAGAACATTTTGAACAATGGTGATTTATATGAAATTTTTTGCATCCATGCAGTGCAAATAGGCATTCATTATTACTAGATTTTTCAGTGATTCGGAAAAATGTCTCTACAACAAATTCTTGTTTTTATAGAATTTTATGTTCTCATTAAAAGGAAGATTGATTGATTCATTTTGAAGAATACTTACAGAATATTCATTTGATAGCACACACTTACTTTCTTAATGAGGTGAACGGATTTACAGAGAATTTTCCAGCCTGTGTTGTTTCTTTTTCGTAATTATTGTCTTCATTCCTCATGCTTTTTGATTCCACTTTATGTTGTCATGTTTGGAATTTTTTTCCATAAATTTTGGAGACTGCAACTGTGTTAGGAATAATTACTTTAATTTCCTGATGTTTCGACCTTCGTACTATGGTTATCATTTGCAGCATGCACATATATTTACAAAGACAAGCTATATTATCCTTTCTTTTAGTGTTGTATGGTGATCAGCATTCATTTTAGAAATTATGGACTTTACAATCATGTTATATATCTATTTTTATTTCTCGTTTGCAACCTTCATATTAAGATTATCATCTGGAGTATATACAAATATACAAGGACAAGCTGAGTTACATTTCACACAGTAAGCTAAAGAAACAATCATTTGATCACCAGTTATTCTACTGGCATGACCTCTAGTGAAAAAATAAATTAATTAAAAAAAAATAAATTTTTAAAAAAATACAGATAATAACTTACAAATTAATTAATTATTTAGAAACTACATCAAAGCTAAATTCTATTTAAGATCACATGAGAGAAACATTCTTTCTTATGGATAGTTTTCTTACAGTGACAATGATGTCTTATTTTTAACATTACAATTGTTATATTAGTTTTAGGATTGTGGATATCTACAGCTGTGTTTATAGTTAACAATTGGGGTGAAAGGTTCCGTGGGTAGAATATGTGCCTTCCATATGCTTGGGATTTTTAGGCCATCATTATTGTTCAAATTGAGGTAGTTGATAAGAATCTCACAGGCTTCCTTAAATTTGCATTCATACCATGTTTTGGTGTGATGTAAACAACTGGTGTTTTCCCAGTCAATTCTATGTAAAGTGTTCAGGGCATGATCAGTAAGGCCAGCTTCACCATTTTTATTATATTTAATGTGTCATTTATGTTCCTTTTGTCTGATAGGAATCATGCATCCTGTTTCCCCTATATATGGTAGATTACAGGTGCAATTAATAAGGTATACTTCAGGGTGGGCCAGCAGAGGGAGTGGGTCTTTGGATGAGTTGAGTAAGCTTTTTAATTTTGCAGGAGGCTTAAAGGTGGCTTTGAGGTTGTATTTCCTCAGTATTCTGTTTATTTTACCTGATGTCCCTTTAATATAACGAATGGTTATAATTTTATTGTAGTCTGGTTTATCTTTCTTTTTTATTGAGGTCTTGTAGAGAATTTTGTTAATAGTGTTTTGACTGTAACCAATTTTTAGAAAAGTGTTGCTGATAACTTTAAATTTATCTTTATATATATTTAAATATATTTATCTTTATTATATATATATAATATATATATAAATTTATCTTTATATGTAGTTAAATATTTAAATATTTTTAAATATGTCAAAAATTACTAATAAATCACTTTTTTTCAAGTGTGATGTCCTTAATTTTGGTTATAAAGTGCTGTGTTTTTAATAATAATTTACCATAATTTAGTCTCCATAGTTTACCGAAATCAATGCTGATTACTTGAATAACACTAAAGGAAAGGATTTTTGGGAGTTTGAACATTGGGTATATTTTGATTGCATCTTGCTTCCCAAAATTTATGTAACAATTTGTCTGTATCTGCCCTGCTGAGATAACCAAGCCACCTGTGATGAGCTTTCTGATTTCCTTCTTGAAAAGGCTTTCCCCTTAGATTCTGTCTAAAAGTGATTTTTTTTATTTTATTTTTTTATTGTTGTCTCTTGTCTTTTTTGGAAACCTTTAATAACTCATTTCTGTGGTTTGAATTTGAAGTCAGTGTTGACTGGACAATGGGCAGTAGCCAATTCATTCACTTGTCAAGAACTGATTGGTTTGTGACCTCTGCAAGGTCTAACTCCCAATGATCCCATTTCTTCATCATCATCTTCATCATAATAAATTTAGTTTAATCCTTTATCCAAGTGCAAGCAAGCAAAGTTTACGCCTGAAAATATCTTCAGGACAAAGGTGGACCAAGCTCTCATCACTCCTTGTCTCAGTATCTCCCATAATGCAAAGCACATCTCCTTGCGGACATGTATACTACTATGCATTAAGGGAAGGGCCACTACCCAGACCGGTTTCAACCCTTATTTAGTACTCGTCAGTGGGAGGCAGACCCAAACATGGAGATACTAAGGCAGAATCAATAGGAGAGTCCATATTTACCTATAGGAGTTACCAACAGGTGTACCACCTATTATTGAATTACTCTGGATTTAGAGAAAGTTGTTGAAGTTTATTTTGCACTTGGTTAGACTATAATAAATTTAGTTTAATCCTTTATCCAAGTGTAAGCAAATAAAGTTTGCGCTTGGTCCACCTTTGCTCGGAGTTGCCTGGTGTTGCACCACCTTACCTCAGTCCTGAAGATATTTTCAGGCTCAAACTTTGTTTGCTTACACTTGGATAAAGGATTAAACTCAATTTATTATAGTCTAACCAAGTGCAAAATAAACTTCCAACATCACTTCATCAATTTCCTGATGTGTACCTCCAAGGAGTATTCAGGTTGCTATGACAGTACTACATGATTAAGTTTACATCATCTCCTATCGACAATTTTCCTCCAAATTAATTTATTACTTGTGAGCACTCCAATGTTGTCATCTTTAACTTTTTGTGCTTGTAAGGCACTTCTGACCAAATCAATAAGCCTAGATCTCAGTCTTCCTCTGGGTCTCTTTCCTGCCATCTTGGCATCAAACACCTGTTTTGCTAATCTTTCCTCACCCATTCTTCATTTTTAATATGATTCTGCCATCATTTCAGTCCCCTAATGTTTCTCAGAGCCCTCATATCTGTGGTCTCTAATCTTTGATCAAGCACTTTATTTATACCTGAACTCTAAGAACCATAACTTAAACTGTTTTGTATACTGCTAATTTGGTATATGGCTAATTTCTCTTATTCTGTATAAATTTATTCAGCTGGGTATCCACCATATCAACTCTGCTTATTCTGTTCTCTATTTTCATATTTAACCTGCCATTTTCATTAAAAACTGTGCCTAAATAACAGAAATATTTCTTTTTGTTCAGAATGAAGCGGAAAGTTTCTATGTTCCTGCCTATTTTCATAGCTTTTGTCTTTTTATTGCTGATTTTCATGCTGTATTTGTTATAGCTGTAATTCAGTTTACTTAGTGAATCCTGGAGACTTGTACTAGATGCGTTTAGGAGTACAACATCATCTGTATAAAGCAAAGAGCTAAGTTTTGACATCTCCTATTCTAATATGAGGTTTAATGCCACTTTCTTTCATAATGTAATCCATATAGATGATGAATAAGAGTGGAGATAATGCGCATCCTTGTCTTACCCCTGATTTTACATCAAACCATCTTCCTGTATTTCCTTCAATTCTCTCTGCTGACTGACAACTTAAATATAAACTATGTATTTTGCTCTGTATAATGTTCCATTCACCCCATATAATTGTAGTATTTTGAAAAGCTTTTTTCTAGACACCTTGTCATATGCCTTTTCCAGATCTACAAAAGTTAAGTATAGATCCTTATCGTATTCCCATGATTTCTCAACTATTTGTCTTAAAGTGAAAATCTGATCTTGATAATCTCTATTTGGCCTGAATGCAGCTTGTTCTTCTTCAAGTTTCTCTTCCACAATCTTTCTCAACATCTTTTCAAGTATGCATGCATAAATCTTACCTAGAACATTTAGTAGAGATATTTCTCTGTAATTCTCACATTTAGTTTTTTTATTCCCTTTTTTTAATGAATAGGTACTGCGCGATCTCTTCTCTAGTCATTGGATGAGTCTCTGACTTCATGGAGGTCATATGTTAATAATAATAATAATGCACAACTACTTGTATAGACAGATTCAGGTTTGTCTCATGCACTGTACTGTTTTATGTTCAGATTTCTTACTCTTGTTTTTCATTCTTGTTGATGTTGTCTTGCAATACATAAGGCAATATATGTGTAAAATCAATATTATATTTTACTGTGGAACATGCGTGAATGTTCAAATATGGAAACTCCACAGGTCTTGGCTATACAAGGAAATATATACGATGTACTTTTGGCAAATGATAAGCTTCTTTGAATCTCCCGTAAGTCAGAATCAAAAAATTATTGATAAAATCTTTAATTTTTTTATGAGCTTTTTAGCTTTTATTCCTTTATTAAAGCTAGTCTGTAGATTCTCCATAGAAGATCCTTTTATAGACCTTTTGTCAGTCAGTTTCCACCTTAGTTGATATATGTCACTGGCAGATAGATTCCCCTTCCCAGAAACTTTACTTTTTAACCCTGTAGCTCAAAAATCAGCCACAGAACTCACTCCATTTCTGATATAACGTATGCTTGTTAAGGTTTAGTGTGATATGACTACACTGTTATAATCTCTCTCTCATGGCCTCAAGCACACTGTCATAAAAGCTGAGGAGTGGAGACTAGCTGACGTTCAGTCTGCAAAAAAGGTAGGGCTGCAGGAGTTTGCCTAGTTCTTTTGGGGCTGAAAGATGTTGGAGGTGGAATTTATATTCGTCATTGGGAATGCAATTAATGTTTTCATTTTTCGTGTCTGTTTCCATAGTGTCTTTATATTACAGATTTTCATGTTAAATTGATTACAGTAGTTATTGAATTTAGTTAACAAATCCTGAAATCTTGTGTCGGATTTAAAAGAATAAAGTCATTGGATAAAGTAAAGAGCAAGTTGAATGTTTTACACCTTATTTTGAATTACATCATATCCTCGAATCTCTTTCAACTGCCAATTACAAGTTAAAAGAAATACATGTATTAACCACAGTGAAAATTATTTAATTGTAAATATTTCATCCTAAGTATCTTAGGACATCATTAGTACAGTAGTTTTAAACAATAATAGGAATAACATACAGTTAGGGAGCATGATTACAATAGAATCTCATTAAACGTGCATAACATGCTACAGAAGTTAAAAAAAAAAAAAAAAATTATTTAACACAATTTTGTATGACAATTTCCCATACTTTAGGAATAGTAAGAACGTCGTTGTGGTTTAAGTTTGGACTGTGTAGTAGGGCTTCAGAACTTTCTTTGTATAAACATTCATGTTTATATAAAGATCTATGTAAAAGTTTAGACTTTTCCCAATGGATCCTATAGTTTGAATTTTCAATTCCGTGTTGAGAGAGTCCAGATTTCTGCAGTTTAAAAAGACGAATGTGGTCTTGATGTTCCAAGATGCGTTTCTGAACAGACCTACCTGTCTGTCCAAAGTAAGATAATTTGCATGAGCATGGAATCTCATAAATGCCAGGCAACATCAGTGGTGAGAGTTTGTCCTTAGGAGAAGGTAACAAGTTGTAAATTTGGTTGATAGGTTTGTAAGTAGTGGCAAAATTGTATTTCTTCATAATTTTAGAAAGACGTTCGGAGATGCCTTTAACGTAAGGTATGGGAATCCTATGGACTTCTTCCTGTTTGGTTTGATGTGTGGAGAAGTGACTGATTTTTTGAGTTGTTTTAGGATTATATCCATTTAGGATGGTTGTATTTTTGATTACTTCTAATTCCTGGTTTTAAGATTCTTCAGAGGAGCAAAAACTAAACTTCTCTTTGAATGAATCAACAATTGAACAGGTAAAACAGTTCAACTATTTAGGAACAGTAATAACAGAACACCCAGATACCATGACCACTATTAAACATAGAATATCAACTGCATGGTCATCATTTAATAAGCTAGGTAAAATCTGGAAAAATAATAAAATCTCCAAACCTCTAAAAATAAAATTATATAATGCAATTATAATACCCACTGTGCTATATGCTTGAGAAACTTGGACACTCAAGAAGACAGAGATATGAAAACTGGAGACTTTCGAGATGAAATGTCTCAGAAAAATAAATAAAACAAAATGGACAGAAAAGAAACAAATGGAACTGTAAGACAAGACCTAAAATATACAGACTCGTCAATCGAAAAGATCAAAAGAAGACAACTTCAGTGATATGGACATGTCGAGAGAATGCTATCAAAAAGACTATCGAACTACTCTCTATGCAAGAATAAAAGAAGAAAGAAAAAAAGGAAGACCAAGAACTAAATGGATAACAACAATCAAGGTCAACTCTGGATTACAAACATATAGACTGCTCACCAGCCACGCAAGAAACCGAGACTCCTGGAGGTTGTTGTGGAAACATAGAAGACTCAATCTATCCCTGACGGAAGAGGACAGTAAGTAAACACACACATGCGCACACAACATTTGTATGTATGTGTACAGGGGTGATCAGGAAGGAAGAAATCTGTTAATGTATTTCAGGAGTGAAATTGATTTGATAAGTATGGATGGGAACTAACAGCCACCCATGTTTTTACAAGATTAGAGGAAAACAAAGGAATGATACTGGCTTGTTCTGCAGAGTAGCTCTCATGAAAATACCTATACAGTACTCATGATGTAGAAATAGGGAATTTCTGAGATAATGATTAAAGGAAATATATTTTTGAGAACATTTGAAGTAAACTGCCAAGTAGATTGCCCCTTTCTGAATGTAATTGAGTATTTTTAGTGAGACTGTGGTTGCACTCTCTCAGATGTATGAGCATTTAAGTATAGGTAGATGTGGGATTTCTACTATTCTCAGAGTCGTGCGGGATAAAAGCATTATTTTGAAGAAAATTTTTGTTTTATATATTTATGTATTTTATTTTGTTTTATTTTTTTACACTTAACATATGGTATGATGTATTTATACAAGCATAGGCCAGATGTGGAAGTTAACCTGAGAAAAGAAAGCTGAAAAATCTTATCCTGATTAGGGATTGAAATACCACCAAAAGTGAGAGAAAATGAAGTGCAATCCCTCCATGAGATAAGACAGGCTTGCAATAACATTGCAATTCACTAATTTAAGAATGGTGAGGAGATCAAGTTTTGCAAGACTAGTTAAGGAAGATTTTTAAGTTATATCATTTGAGTACATCGGAGTTTATTGAATGAAAAAGGGAATGGAGTATGCCCTCATAAGTAAGTCTATGGATTGGATTTGAGGTTAGTGAGAGAAGAAGCTCATTAATATATAGGAGGAGGAGGAGTGTCGGTTAAAGCATAATTCTGTGAAGTACTTTAGCATATGGAAAAAGCTGATAAGGGGGAAACCATGACATGCAATGACTAGCAAGGAAATTGATAATCCAATATCAAATGATAGGATGGAGATTATATGATGATAACCAGGAACAAAAACCTCAATGCCTTGGAAATATCAAAAGTTGCAACGTGAATTTCTCCATAATTTTTCATGGATTGTTTCAAAATGTAAAGTTAACCTACAGATCTGCTGTGCAAATAAGAGTTGCAGAATCTATATTGGAAAGCTAAGTAATTGGTGGATCCCCACTTTGCAAAGAATTAGCTATTAATGACATTTTTTCTTGACTTTCAAGAATATTTACCAAAGAGTAATACAATAATGACTTGATGGCTGACTGTTAAGTTTTATATAAACTTGCTTCCATACTGTTGGATAGATGCCGTATCAATCATTTTTAAAATAAAGAGCCAAAAGGCTTCAGTTCAGCAATGCCATATTTGTATTAAAACTTCTATAGGTGATTCAGGATGCATGTTAATTCTTGTGCACAAGTTTTTTAGCAGAATTGACAGGAAACCATCAGAAATAGGTGACTTAACAAGACTATCAAGGTTTTTACTGGCAAGCTATCTTGCCAGGAAAAAAAAAAAAAAAACTCATTAGTCTTTAAAAATCTTTTGACCAAAGAATAGAGGAGACATACTGTTAGCAGTTTGTATTATAGCAGGAGGGCATGTAACTTAGTCTTCCCTGCAAGAATCGGAGGAAAAAATTGATATCAGGATGGTTTGCCTTATATTTAGCTAATGTTACCGTGGAGTCATCGATATGTAAGAAAGGTTAAAAATCGGGAATTGCAGAAGCCTCACCAAACTGCCAGGCTGTGTTTGCTTTGTTGATCATCTTTTTTATGATTGTTATGAGGTGTGGCTTTGACTGAATGGGAAGATAGGGGATTTAAATGTAGAGGTTTTTTTTTTTTAATCACTGCTTTTCACAATTGTTTGAAAACCACATCTGAATATTTATCTGAGACTTTGAGTGGAGTGGGGAATGAAGGTTTTCCTTCTAGCAAGGATCATTTCACTTATTTGGTCAGAGTAGGTGTTTTTAAATCAGAAGAGCAAAAATACTTGCAGGGTACTTACAGAACAAAAACAAAATAATAATAATAAAATAATTAAACAAATAACTAGATGCCATTTATAGGTGTGTACAGATAGTTCATGTGTTTCAACTAAATGACTCTTTTGGACATATCAAAAAATGTTTCATATAGCAGCCATCATAATTTTTATAATATATTGAACAGTTAAAAAAAAAAAAAAAACTGTCTAAAATGCATATCATGCCGACACACACATAAATATATGTACACACACCAATTTCTCATAATTGTATATTCTCACAGTGATTTACTAGATTTGTAAATGTAATTTCCTAAGTGCAATAAGAGTATGAGCCATACAATTTCTTAAAAATTGCGATTAAAGTTATTTTTTGGCTTTTTTGTTGTTATTAAAGTGCTTTTTTTTTTTTTTACCCTACAGGTTCGTCATGTAATTCACATTGGAATGCTCCATATGATGTTATTTTCTTCCAAGTATATCAAGAAAGATCAAGAAATAACTGTATCATTTGATTTCAGTTACAAGGATAGGTTGGTAATTTTTTATTTACTGTTTATAAATGTTAAAATACAATATGGAAAAGCTGAATAATTATTGATTAAAATACATTGGTTTAGCATGTTTATAATTTTCACTATATTATTTCAGGAAATTACAGCGTACTAGGATATACATTAAAATAAATTTTAATATATTTCTATATTTCGGCAATGTCACGCTGCCATTTTCAAGAACTTAGGTACAAGATACGTGCACGCAGGCACAGCAAAAACAATAAATGAGTAAGAAGAATGAAGCTATTATTTCTCCTAAAGTCCTGATGGTGCCCTCTAGTGGGCGATGTTGGTATTCTTGGGCACCATCAGGACTTTAGGAGAAATAATAGCTTCATTCTTCTTACTCATTTATTGTTTTTGCTGTGCCTGCGTGCACGTATCTTGTACCTAAGTTCTTGAAAATGGCAGCGTGATGTTGCTGAAATATAGAAATATATTAAAATTTATTTTAATGTATATCCTAGTACGTTGTAATTTCCTGAAATAATATAGTGAAAATGCATAACCAACGTCTAAGCCTTTCCACGAGAATGTTTATAATTGCATTGCAGAGATTTTTTTTTTTTTATACAGATGACATCCATAACAAATAGAACACTTACACATGTAGAGCATTATTCTTAATCAAAATTATTTTACAAAATGGGTCAGATATCTTTTCAATGTATTTGATTTTTGCACTCAGCTTATGAATATTCCATTTGTGCTACTATGTATCTCTTTATCCTCTTAAACTGGCTGACACACAAAATTCAGAGCAGCACGTAGTTATTAGGTAAATGTAATTGAATTTCCAACTTGCCTGCAAACTAGCCAAATCTATTTTGTATATTATAATCAGTATATCCCTAAATTTTGCATACGACAAAAACTGGTAAGATGAGATCTTTCTGAGCAATAAATGCAAAATGTTATATTCAGACAATAACAATCAAGGAAAAGAAGATGTAACTATAGTATTCGATACTAAATATGAGGCTAATCTTCTTGAATAAAAGGCAATACCAAGTAGAGTAATGTGGGAAAATACCAGAATGGAGAACTGGACAATGAGTCTTATTTATGCATATGGTCTCACAGAAGGTTCTACTGATGTAGAAGTGGAGTAATTTTTTTGAGGCCTTAGAGAATGCAACTGACACAATGAAAAACGAAACATTGGGCCTGGTTGGGGATCTATATAGCAGAGTAGGAAATGATTGTCAGACATACAAAAATAATTTTGGAAAATTTGGAGAAAAGAGCAAAGCTAATAACAATGGCAAATACCTGTTGGATTTCTGCTCAGGACAAGGAGTGGTTAGTATTAACACAATGTTTCAACATAATTTAAGCGCCTCCGTAGTGCAATTGGAAGACCGACGATACGTTGCACCCTTCAATTAGAAAAGGCCTAAGTTCGATTCTCGTCACGATGGGAGAAATCTTTATATGGACTTTTTCAATTGAAAGTGAGTTATCTCATACGGAGGTAGCAGGATTTTTTCCTCCCGGAAACTTGGATTTTTCATCCTGCATATAGACAAATCGGCTCTTCGGATATGAGCCGATTTGTCTATATGAGCCGATTTCTCATTAACTATGTGTTAATAATGATTGTTTCTCTCTGGTGCAGGACACTCACCTCAAGGGCTCACTTTAGTGAATGTGGGCATGGCAAACCCAAGGTACCTGATGCTGGACCATGCCTTACTTCATGTAATATACATCTGTTATATTATCTGTAGACTGGTTCCTCCCCTTTTTTCTTTCCTTCTTTCTTTTCTTCTTGCTCCTTCTCCCCAATACTGTTAGAGAATTCGAGGGCCAGGGGTGAATCCTTCCTATTTTGCTATTTCATCTCATCTTATGTGGAAAGGTCCTCTGCAACTCTACCACTTTCTTCTTACAGTGACTTCACTCCAAAATGCTAATATGGTTGTGCCTTATAACACATCTCATGCTGCATCGGCTGTTGCAGAATAATCAGAACCACGTCTAGGGCTTAGGCAGAGGGTCTGTTCGAGAAGTATATTACAGTCTCCATCAAAAGTCAGCGATACTGTGAATGAGCAACAACACAGAAGGTATAAGATTCATCTTAAAAGGGAGTTTTACATAGGCACATGGAATATTCGGGATCTATAGATGGATACCCTTGAGACTGTCTGTAAAGCGATGGATAGGTATAAAATTGACATCCTGGGAATTACAGAGACCAGATGGAATGGAGACGGTCACTTCAAAAGACAGGATGGTAAACTAGTTATTTACTCAGGTGGTGACTCAAAACATCATGGGGGTAGCTGTGATACTGAAGACAGCTCAGGCAAGAAGTCTTCTTGTTATAACCCCCATTAATGATAGGATACTTTCTATTAGACTTAAGGCTCAGCCTACCAATGTATCAGTTGTGGTAGTTTATGCACCCCCACGCAGATAGGCCTGAAGAAGAGAGCGAGGAATTCTATGAAACTTACAAACTGTTTTGGACTGCCTACTAAGGAGAGACATACTTTACATCTTAGAGGACTTAAATGCAAAAGTGGGAAAGAGTATGAGAGTCAGGCCGGAGTGTGGCATGTTTGGTCTGGGTGAACGTAACACCCGTGGTGAAAGATTGTTGGATTTGCCCTTGCTAACAGATTAGTTATTACCAATACCTGCTCCCAGAAATATCCACGACAGACCCATATTTGGAAAGCTAACATTGATAGGTCAAGGCACCAGATTAATTACATCCTGACTCTCCAGCAGTGGAAGACATACATCTCTGATGTGCATACTTGTCCTGGAGCAGATTGTGGCACAGACCATCAGCTAGTAAGATCCAAAGTAAGACTAAGACTACGAAAACTTCCAGGTCAGGCACATCCCACTAGATTGGATGTTAGAGTAATTCCTACTGGATTCACAGAAGAAACATCAACTCAGTTGGATGATTTTTTGGAGACCACTGAGGAGAACTCACCAGAAATGCTTTGGGAAGGAGTCAAGGTGATAATACAGGATACAACGAAGAATTATCTCGGCCCAATAAGAAGACCAAGAGACCCATGGATATCAGATTCAACATGGGAACTAATCAAAAGAAGGAAGTTGGAAAAACAAAGAGACACAGGGACTGAACAATACAAGAGATTACATAGAGAAGTCAGAAGAGCCATCAAGCAGGACAAAGAACAGTTCTATACTAATAAATGTGAAGAAGTAGAGGTCCAGATGAGGAGGCACAATTATAAAAGGATGTTTCATTTAGTTCGTGACTTAAAGCACAAGTTTAAGCCTAAATTGAATGTCTCCCAAATTTGTTGAAGTTTGGAGAGTTTCTTAGGGCTGAGGCTAATTCCATAAATAGCCTATCTAATTTGTATTTGCTAAGGTGTATTACTGCAGCTTTCTTCCACCGTATTCTGTGGCGTGTATCCAGAGCATGGTCTGCAAGACCAGAATGGCTGTACTTGTGAAACCGGATGTAGTCCTTGTGTTCAGAAATTCTGATATTTCTGAACACAAGGACTACATCCGCTAGGCATACATCAGCAGACCTTCAGCCCAACATCCAAGAACACCTACTTAGCCCACTAGAGGGCACCATCAGGACTTCTAGGAGAATGATAGCCTCATATCTTCATTCTCAGTTACTGTGTTGTAGTGCCTGCGTGCACTTGCCTTTTTGTAAGTTCCTTTTGAAAATGGCAACGTGACATTGCCGAAATATCGGAAATATTTATTAAAGTACAATTTAATTTATATTCGGATCTACGTTGTTCAATTCCCTAAGTGATTTAGAAATGCATAACCAACGTATAAGCCTGTCTACGAGAATAAATTGAATGTCATCAAAGACAGGAATGGAGCATCACTAACAGAAGAGTTGGAAATCAAAAACAGATTGAAATAATACTGTAATGGCCTGTACAGCAGAATGGATAAAGAAAATGTGGAGCCCTCTCACCAGGAAAATTTTGATTTGGAACCTCCTCCACTTAGGCATGAAGTTGAAAGAGCAGTTAAACAGCTTAAAAGCAATAAGGCCCCAGGTGCAGATGAAATCCCAGCAGAGTTAATTAAGGCCACAGGGAATGGAGAGATAAGGGTGTTTCATAGATTGATTACAAGGGTATGGGAGACAGGATCATGGCCTAGAGCCGGAAAATTAGGTTTGCATACCACTACATAACAAAGGTGATATGAAGGTATGTAAGAATTATAGAACTATTATTTTAATATCTCATGCAAATAAAATTTTATTGAAGATCATGCTAAATAGGATTGAGGCCAAAGTTAAGGCAGAGATGCCTGAGGAACAAGCAGGTTTTAAGAAAGGTAAGGGCACCAGAGATCCATTATTGATGTGAAGAATTGCTGTTCAAAAGACGTCAGAAAAAGGTTAGGAATGGCTAAAACAACAGTCAAAGACATCTCTAAAATCTGGAAGGATGGATCTATTTCCGTGTGGGAACAAAGTTGAGGATTTTGGGTGCAGTTGTTTTTCCAACAGTGACTTATGAATGTGAAACTTGGAACCTAAAGAAGTCAGACAAGACATGGATATCTGCTTTTGAGATGTTGTGTTACAGAAGGCTGTTGAGGATCTCATATACTGAAAGGCATATAAATGAATGAGTGTTAGAAAAGATCAGTAGAACTTTAAGACTCCTTAAGGATATTGACAGAAGAAAGATAAAATATTTTGGACACATAGAAAGGATTGAAGCGGGACTTCTCAGAACAGTAATAGAAGGTAAAGTTCGTGGAAAAAGAGGAAGGGATAGACCATCAATGACACGGATGGATGGTGGCAGTGTTGATACCTCATTCACAACCACATCCTGTGAGGATATCACCAAATATAAAACCCAAACTTGTGGATCCTTGGAATGCATTGCCTGATGGAGTGATGAGAGTGAGAACTGTCAATGAGTTTAAGGAGTGGTATGATAGACTTTGTATTTCTTATGGGCGGGGACCTCCCCCTTGATGAGTCTTGATAGACTTTGTGTTTCTTAGGAAGGACTCTCATGATGAGTCTTTTGGCTCCATGGAGGCCTGGATAATAATAATAATAATAATATTACAGAACTTGCCCAATCAGTTTTCAGAATAAAATAAAGCTTTTTCAAAGAGATCTGGCAACAAAGAAATTTGTGCACTTTCTCAACATTAAATTAAGAATAACTGCTTTTCCTGATGCTGAAATTAAACACAGTAAACTGAAACAATACAAAGGAAACATAGAAACACTTTATAATGATTTTGAGAATAGATTTGAGAAACTAAAAAAGTTAAAGCCATGTTTTGAATTTCTTGTGAATCCTTTTGTGATTGATGTCATCAACGATGGATGTCCTGTTGTTACACCTTTTACCGCAGATGTTGTTTCAATAGAGACAGAGCTTATTGAGCTGAAGGAATATGTGGGTTTGAAGTTCGTACATAAAAGCTCATCTGTAACTGACTTTTGGAAACAAATCCCAGAAACAAAGTATCCCAATCCTCAGAAAACTGACTTCCGAATATTCTCTGTTTTTGGAATAACTTACTGCTGTGAATCTTTCTTCTCTGCAATGAAATTTGTCAAGTCAAAACAAATATTCTCACTAACAGCCACCTCACTGAGCTTCTTGGAACAGCTTTGACATCCTACCAGCCAGATTTTAAACTATTGACTGCACAAATGAAGACTCAATCAAAGCCTTCAATAAGTAGAGATTAAACATATTCTTCTTTGGTAAGCAAGACGTCAGAAAAAGGTTAGGAATGACTAAAACAACAGTCAGAGACATGTCTAAAATCTGGAAGGATGGATCTATTTCCATGTGGGAATAAAGTTGAGGATTTTGGGTGCAGTTGTTTTTCCAACAGTGACTTATGAATGTGAGACTTGCAACCTAAAGAAGTCAGATAAGAAATGGATATCTGCTTTTGAAATGTGGTGTTACAGAAGGCTGTTGAGGATCTCATATACTGAAAGGCATATAAATGAATGAGTGTTAGAAAAGATCAGTAGAACTTTAACTCCTTAAGGATATTGACAGAAGAAAGATAAAATATTTTGGACACATAGAAAGGATTGAAGGGGGACTTCTCTCAGAACAGTAATAGAAGGTAAATTTCCTGGGAAAAGAGGAAGGGATAGACCATCAATGACACGGATGGATGGTGTGTGTGGATTGACTGATCTTCAGAGAGTTGAGGCCACCAGAAAAGCAAACAATAGGACTACATGGCAAGGCCTGGTGTGGTACATCACCAAACATCGGAGTGAACATACAGCATCTGTAGATGCCCAGTGAACATAGAGAGAGCAGGATACTGGAATTTACAGAGACTTTGAAATTGGAAGTGATCACCATTTAGTTTTGACCAGGATAAAACTGAATTTCATATTGAAAAGAAGAACATGTAAGAAAATTTTAAAGTGAATAAACATTGAGCAGCTCTCAGATGTGAACTGTAGACTAAAATACACAAACATTATTGGGGGGGGGGGAATGAAAGAGTTTGAGAACAGGAACAAAACCTTAGAGATTCGGTGCCAAATCCTGAAGAAAACATTGAATGATTCAGCCAGAGAGGCATGTGGTGAAGATGTCTGCAAGGATAGAAAAATGTGAACTCCATGGTGGACACAGGAAGTTAAAGAGGAAAAGAAGAAAGCATATCAAATGTTCCTGACAAATAAGTCAGGTTGTGCTCTTAGAGAATACAGAGAGAAATGTAAGAAAGCTAAACACTATATAAAACTAGCTAAAGAAAAGTCATGGGAAGACTTTGGTAAGAACATCATCAAATTCCTGACAAGTACCCACAAGTGTTCAGGATATGGTAGTACTACATGAAAAACGTCCATCATTACTAACTTCCTATCTACAATTTTTCTCCAAATCAGTGTGTTACCTGTCAAGACTCCAACATTATCACCTCTTACATTTCTATCTTCTAAGGCCCTTTTTACTTTATCAATCTGCCTGTATCTTGATCTTCCTCTGGGTCTTTTTCCTGCCAACCTGGCAGGAAAAAGACCCAGAATCTTTCCTTTCTCATTCTATTTTCATGACCATACCACCTCAGATTAGCTCTGCTAACACATTCTTGGATGCTAACGATGTTAAGTTATTTTCTAATACCCGTGTTTTGAATATGATATTGCCATTGACGCCATCTGTTTATGTCTCTAGTCTTTGGTCAAGTGTTTTATTTCTAACCCAACTTTCAGATCCATAAGTTCAAATTGGTTTGAACACTGTTGTATACAGCTAATTTAGTGTTTTGACTAATTTCTTTCTTATTCCATACAAATTTAATCAGCCGACTTCCTACTATCATACCAGCTTTATTCATTCTGTTGTCTACTTCCAGATTTAATTTACCATTTTCACTAAAAATCGTGCATAGGAAACAGAAATGTTTTACTTATTCTGTAGGTTATCCATTCATGGTGCATTTGTTATTTTTATGCTTCTGCCTATTTTTATTGTCTTTGTCTTGTTCTTCTTATTATTATTTGACACCTCCAGGGAGTCCCAGGACTCATCGAGGGAATGCACCTGTTCTACAACTCCATCCCCACCATTCAATCACCAACTGACCTCAACTACACAAACGGCATCTACTGCTGACCACCACTGGTATTTTCTACAGACAATCACAAAAATCCATGCCTATGGCAGGGTGCGAACCCACAGCCTTTTGGCTGGAGAGCAGATACACTATCCACTCAGCCAACCAAGCTGGTTGTCTTGTTATTGCTGACCTTCATACCATATCTATTACAACAGTTATTCATTTTAGTCAGGGAATCTTGGAGACTTGTACTGGATTTATTTAGAGGTATAACATCATTCTCCTAAAGTAAAGAGCCTAGATTAGCATCTCCAATTTTGATATCAGGTTTAGTACCACTTTCCTTCATTATGTGATCCATATAGATAACAACAGAGGGAATGATGCACATCCTTGTCTGACACCAGATTTAACATTAAACCATCTTCCTGTACTTCCTTCAATTCTAACTGCTGACTTCCAACACAAATAGAGACTAAGTATTTCTTGATATAATGCTCCATTGACACCATACAACTGTAGCATTTTGAATAGCTTTTCTCTTAGCACCTTGTCATATGCCTTTTCCAGTTCTACAAAAGTACATTCAGATCTTTGTTATATTCCCATGATTTCTCATTCGTTTGTCATAAATTGAAAATCTGATCCTCACAGCCTCTATTTGGCCTGAATCTAGCTTGTTCTTCACCAAGCTTCCCTTCCACAATAGTTCTGATCGTTTCACAAGTATACTTGTATCTTACCAGGAACACTCAGTTGAGAAATACCTCTATAATTCTGACTTTCACCGTTATCTCCCTTTTTATATATGGGTACTATAAGAACTCTACTCCGCTCATCCGAATTTGTCCCTTTGTCCAGGCCTTCTGAACTATGCAGTGCAGCCACTTTAAGTCTTTTACCTCCATACTTGAGCATTTCTGGTTAAATATCATATACTCTTGCTGCCTTTCCACAATTCAGACTTATGATGGCTTTTTCTACTTGAAATATGGATATGTGCTCCTGATTGCATGCCTGTTGAGTGTATTTTACTACTGTGCTGTCACTGATTGTTTCATTTAATAATTTTTAGAAATAATTACTCCATCCATCAAGGATATCATTTTCACCAGTTTTCATGTCACTTTTATTATCCCTAATTCCTTTTACAGCACTCTTCCCTCCAATTCTGAGCTTTTTCAAGCCTTCAGAATATTTTGCCACCATGTTCTTACTAAAGTCTTCCTGTGACTTTTGCTTAGCTAGTTTTACAGAGTCATTTGTCTCTGTATTTTCTATCACAAGCTGACTTATTTGCCAGGAACTTTTGATATGCTCCCTTCTTTTTCTTCACTGTATCATTAACTTATCATTAGCTTCCTGATTCCCCTATGGCGTTCTGATTTTATATTTAGCAATATGTCCTCTAAACTTGAACTCTCTGGCTACCACCACTCCTAAATCTCTAGCTTCATCTCTTTTCTGGAGTACGGTGCCATCAATGTGATACACGCTTTTAATCTATTTATTCCGAAATGCATAACTTTACATTTCTCGACATTAAACTGACACCCATTAACTTTAACCCATACTGACAGTTATTTAAATCATCCTGCAAGCTCTTCACATTGCCTTGATTAACTATTACTTACCTAATTTCTCATCATCAGCAAACAAATGTATATTTCCTTTCATATTATTTCCTATATCATTTATGTACAAAAAAAAACAGCAATTGTCCCAGCACTGAACCTTGCAGCACACCACTAGTTCACCTGTTTCTGCCTCGATATCGGGCCAGCATCCACCCTGTTATCCACTTAACCAGTGTCAGGTCCCTTCCCCATAGAATTCCATGTGGTATTCTGTCAAATGCCTTTGCAAAATCATTGTTTAGCCATTTCTTTTATCCAACTCAGCTATTACTCTATCTTAAAAAATTAGTACATTACTAAGGAATGACCGACCCTTCACAAAGCCATGTTGACCCTCATACGGTATCATATTTTTATCTATCCATTCTTAAATTATCTTTTTTACCAATTTTTCTAGTACTTTTACCACTATGCCTGAGATACTGATTGGTCTGAAATTTGCTACTGTTATTTTGCACCCTTTCCACTCCCTTGAATCCCTACAAGAGCTTATATTTAAATTAAAGAGCCTAGTGAAATGCTTTGCCAGTTCCTTTACACATTCTAGCAAAAAAACCTAACTGATATCCCATCTAATACCACTGCTGTATTTACATTGAGATTCTGCAATATCATAGTAACATCCAATTCATCCACCGCAGTTTCCACATTAGTGTCTCTCACATAAGTTAAAGCAATAACCTCACCAGAATGATATATCTTTGCAAAGTGGTCACTCAGTAACTCAACTATTTTATCTGCTTCTGTCTCCTCGTGACCATCATCACTCATTAAGGTTATTCTTCCATAGTCATTTTTCCTCTTACTTGCCACATAATGAAAGAACTCTTTGGGATTTCCTTAGCCTGCTTGGTAGATTCTTCTCATAATCTGATTTTGCCTTCCTTGCCATGCTGATTATCTTTCTTGCTTGAGCCTTGTACTGTTCATGAGTTTGCTGGTCACCTTTCTCTTTATATACTCTCAGCAGCATTTTCTTCTTCTGCAGCTCATGCGTAATGATATTACTCATCCATGTAACTCCCACCCGATTAACCCTCCTTATCCTGGGTTTACTACTGCTTCCTCTTGATGACCCTTAACTATATCCTATGAACTACTAACATCATCCTTACCCTGCAGTCTTTTATGCCATTGTACAAATTTAAGGTTCTTTCTAAGCATGCCTTAAGTAATTATCTCTCAGCAGATTTATAAATTCTATTACCTTCCTGCCATGTGATCTTTGGTTCTTCCAGTCTACATCTCCAGAGTTGAAGTCCCCCATAATAATCACTTTGCCTGTACTCTTTGTGCTAATTTGGCTATGCATACTTTCCAGATTATCTATGGAACTCCCTGGTCTATAGCAACAACCAACTGTATATTTTGTGTTACTGGCCTTAATCTCACACCAGATTGCTTCAAATGAAGCAATCTGAGCCACCCTCCCACCTGTCTCCTATTCTTTTTGGTTGGAATTCATCTGCTATCATTGGCAGTACCCCCCCCCCCCCAATCCTATCTTTCCTGAAAATACTAACCCCTTCACATTCAATCCCTATAACTACATCATCTGCCGTTAGCCAAGTCTCACTAATGCCTACAAGTTTTGGCGAGGTTGTTCAATGCCAAAAACTCCTCCCTCTTGTTCCTGATACTTCTGGCATTAGTATATACAAAGTGCAGCATTTCTTTAGTTACCCTGCCCCCTTTACTTTTTTGAATTGACTATCCTATTCAATATTTTTTCTAGAGACTAGATTCCTCACTTGGTCATTCTCACACTCACTCGCTTCATGGGTGCTTTCACACAAGCTCACTTGATTCCACCATAATTGCTTAAGTTTCCCTGAATTTGCACTTCAGCATGCTTGTGCAAAAAGCTCTCTCTAGTCACCTAACGCCAAAACCATTTAGATGCATCAGCATTGTACAAATCCTTCTTTCCATCAAACAAAGACCAGAGATCCACAAATTCTACATCATTCCTTTTGCACAATGTACGTATAGACTCATTGACTATCAATGTCCTCTTCCTCAGTTCATCTCTATCATAGCCTGGTAGGAGACTTACAGTCTTCATCTTCTCGTGCTTTAGTTTTTCCTCTTCCATACTTCTCACCTCTCATATCATTTTTTCCAATCACGATAATCATTTCCTTCAACTTACCATTTTGTATCCGGATGGTGTGGCTAATATCGTGAATTTTTGCATCAGGGAAACATGTTTTTGTCTTACTTTCATTAAGTACTCGCCTGATTATTGAGACTCCATACATAATTTTCTCCTTAACTTGTTTTTCTTGTTTGTTCGGTCAGTGTTTATTATTCCTTCAGATACCTGCTTCTTTCTTTTTTCATTCCTGCTTAACTCTTGCCACTTCTGCAAATTTTCAATTTCACACCTATGAAGGATAACATTTAAATGCACTATGTCTTTATTATTATCCATTTCATTCTCCTCTATTTCCATGGCCACACATTCAACATTAATAATTTCATATTCCACCTTATCATCAGTAATTGTTGCGTTCTTGTCCCTCAGCAGATACTCACTTTTGAAACACTTAATACATGCTCTCTCTCTCTCTCGTTTCAATTTCCTTCCACATATGCTTTAATTTTCTCGATGTGTACATTTCACATGCACTGCATTGAATAATATCCTGCAAATTCAAATCGCCACACAGTGTGATCTTTGCCATCATTGTTCGTCATTTGTGCCATGCCGATAATATCACGATAAACATCACAATAAAAATGTTAGAGGTACTAAATACACACTCTAAAAACACAAAAATCTACACTGATACACTATACAGGAAAACTTCATTTAATGCCGTTAATTAATCCATTAATTAATGCATGTTAAATGAATAATAAACAATAGGAATAATTATAATTCATCCATCAGTTAACACATTCGCTGCCAACTATGAGTATACTCGTAGTTGGTATATGAGCAGCACAAGTCAGCTACGAATATACTCATATTATTATTATTATTATTATTATTAAACAAGACCTCATGGAGTCAAAGACTCATCTAGAAATATGATGCTTACTGCCGGCAACGAGATTACCCGCACTGACCTTGAAGAAGTGAAAATGCTTGGCCTGTGGAGCTAGCAGCGAAAGTGTGTATACTCGTAGATGGTATATGAGCCTCACAAGCCAACTACGAATATACTCGTATGATGCTTGCTGCCGGCAACGAGGTTGCACATACTGACCTTGAAGAAGTGAAATTGCATGGTGTACAGTAACAAACTATGCCTGAGTAGTGTGGCAGCGAACGTGTTAATGTAAATTTGAAAAAAAGAAAAAAATGAAGTAGAGATGTTTGAATAGTGGTCGACTTTTTCATCTTGTCATGCACTTTGTGATCTAGCTGGTGATCGCTTATCAAGATTTCGGCAGACTTCAAAGCTTCGTTCCATATATTAGGATCAGCATCAAACAAAATTTCCTTAGCTTGTTCAATGTGATCGAAAAATAACTCAAGTTCTTTTGCAGTTAGCTTCTTAGCCATAACATTCTCTTGTTCGCACTTCTAATCTTTTTCTTCATATGAATGCTGCTGTTCTAGTTGAAGGAAATCATTCTCGCTTAACTGTTCTGAATGGGAATCGAGCAAGTTCCTCACATCTTCATTATCCACTTCATTAAATCCTATTTCTTTTCCAATTGTGCTGATTTCTTCAGTAATGTTAGATCTTGGATTTTGTGCACGTTTAGGTTAACTAACATAGGCTTGAGTTTAAAGTCGCCTTCTGCATTGCCTCCTAATAAAAGCATAAGATGATCGTTAGATATTTATATCCTGGTTGAGATGCTTCAATTTTATCTAGGAAAGATTTTGTCAACGTTGAATATTTGACGATTGTCATAATCACCTCCTGAATTGTCCATTGCAATTCTTCAAAGAACATGACCACAGAATCTTTATCAGCACAAGCAGATTCTCTAGTTATTCTTACATTGTGCAGTCCAGCTCGATTTTTAAAAAGGTCAAACCATCCTAAATTTGCAGTAAAGATTTCACATTTCTCTTGAAATTTGGTCTCTTTCAGTGAAGTAAAAAATATGGACAGCTTTTGACTGAATATATCTTGTACTAAGAGGTATTCTTTTTTGGTTACAATTCCTCAATCCAGAGTGATAGAATATGTTCCATCTCGATCATTAAATGGCTTTTATTTCGGGTGATCTGCATGCTTAAAGAAGCAGTAACAACTTTTCCTTGGTCTTTGTATTCTTTGCTCTTATTTCATATAGTCTGAACTGTAGACTTACTGTATCCCAGATCTCGCACATTGTAATACTAGTGGCATTTTAATGTCTCTTAATGACTTCCAGCTTTTCCTCTAACATAATTACTTTTCTTCCCTTTTTATTACTACCACTTTCTTTATCAGTCATTCTCTTATCCATATCAGGGGTTGAATATAATAAAGCCTTATGATTGATTCTCTTCTGTTGAGTGCTTCGTGAGTCCATTTTCTCCTCTCTTCTCTTACTGAAGTCTTTCTTGAAAGATCTTGAAGGCTGTTGATCTTATCGGCATTCTTAACATTGGTGAACAGACTGAATCAACAGAGATTGCCTTAAATTGTCCTACAGGAATGGAAAACTCCAAACGGACAAGGGAAGATCAAGGATAAGCTGGATCACCAAATCCCTATAGTTATCAAAATTAAAGCAAAATGAAGGAAAAGTGACTGAGCGAGAGAACAGAGTTTGCATGTGTGCTTGCACTGATAGCTTTGAGTCAACTGCTGAGTGTCGGCAGCCACTGCCCACTGACTGCTACATTGACAAGAGCCACTGCTTGTTGCAGATTGGTGACCAAAAAATTTCGCATAACGTAAAAATTTGTGTTAACTGCTTAATCACTTGTTTAAAATGGTAAATAGTATCATTTCACTCAATCACACTAACTGATCATCGCACATATCGAATTTGCATTAAGTGAGGTTTTCCTTTAATACTCTAATTTTCTGAAGAAAAACACAGTAAAATGTTATAAATCGTTAATTTTACACAGCACTAAATTACACGACAACTCACAAATAACCTCAAACCAAGCTCATAGTTCATTCTGGTAATTTTTTCTTCATATTAATTCCCATTACTTGAGTTTAATTGGGAATGTTATTTAGTTCTTGTCATGATTGTTAATTATGCACATGTACTTTTTTATTATTTTTTTTAGTAACTATGAGCTGTATATTTGTTTTAGTACAAGATTTTATTTTATACATCATTACATAAGTTGTACAATTTTCAGTATTCGGGATGTACAGTGTGCTTGTGAGAAAGACAACTGCCTCTTTGCTGCTGTACCAAGAAAAGACTATAGAGAATCCAGGTATGTTCTCCTCCTTCTCATACACACATATACACCCTATTCTCAAAAAGAAAAATCCCTCCTTATGATGGTCTTTACTTTCTTAGGAGATTGATTACATTTATTTTATGACTATTATTAAAGTAATCTCTCAGTTATCCAAACTTTCATATAGTATAATTTACAATTAATCAGTTCTCGAGTGGATTTAGTGTGTTATGTGATTCAATGAACATCATCAAATACCTAATATGTTCTCCAAGAGGAGTGTGAGATATTAGGCTAAGTACTGCATGATAAGTTTACATTATTACTAACTTCATATAGACAATTTTTCTCATTTCATCTATCAACTCTCATGACTCTATTACCAGATCTTATACTTCAATGTTCTAAGACACTTGTATCTGTATAGAGCTTGGTGGATAGGGAACTAAATTACAATAATCACATTGCAAAAGTTGTTAGGCTTATTCAACAAAATTGCTGCTGTAATGTGAAGAATGCTGACATGTATGGATAAGGAGGTGATAGTTGAACTATATAAGGGAATTAGACTTTAGTTGGATTTCTTTTCATGGATCTGATCACCTGGCTATGTTGGTGATAAGAAAACATTGGAGAGAGCACAGAGATGAATTACTAAGATTGCCTCAGGAACTCTGAAATATTGAGTATGAGGACTAAGGGCATGTGATCTTCAGAGCTTTGCAGATAGGTGGAGGATGCATGATATGATTGAGATGTATGTTGATGAGTAGATGACCTGGCAAGCCAAGTGGTTAGCATATCTGCTCTTCAGCCAAAAAACTGTAGGTTCCAATCCCAATGGATATGGATGTTTATGACTGTCCTACTAACTCTGTGTGCAAATAGCACAACCCTACAGCAGAAGGCTTCACTAGAAACTATGGGAGGGGTCTGGAAAATAAACATCTAGAACAAAATTATATTAAATCAACTGATATAACCACAAGAATGAAAAAAGAACAAATTATTACAAATACAAATTACAAACACAAATACATATAAAAAAATTATTACAAATACAAATTTAATATTGTTTTTGTTCTAGTTATTATCAGAACTTCCCAGATCCTCCTTTGTATACAAAGGTCATGTGAGAAAGGAAATAAAAAGAAAGTGTTTTATTTGGCAGGTGATGAATGATGTGAATGCATTTTCAAAGTGGGTAGTGAGCACTCCAGCATTGAATGTGTTCAAGGCAAGGTACGATAGCTGTAATCTATGAGTGTTCGACATCCCACAATGACTCTTCAAATTCCATAGAGGTTTGGATATAATACTAAAACTAGATCACTGTCTTCCTTTACATGTTTTTTTGGTCTTTTTCCTGTCATCAAACACTTTTTTTCAGGAAACTTTCCTCTCATTCTGTTTTAAGTGACCACATTAGATTA
Source organism: Typopeltis vanoorti (assembly GCF_054136105.1). Taxonomy (NCBI): domain Eukaryota; kingdom Metazoa; phylum Arthropoda; class Arachnida; order Uropygi; family Thelyphonidae; genus Typopeltis; species Typopeltis vanoorti. The sequence goes on along the minus strand of NC_143549.1, from coordinate 1,696,868 downwards.
GCATTTCTCACACATTCCAGAATTCCCGCAATGTTAGTTTTCTTTCTAATTTCTTAATGGAAGTTTTTTCACTTGGCTATACTACCAATTATATATTTGGTTTAATCCTTTTTCCTTTATGCCTTTGATCCTTTATGTTTTATGGAGATATGACTTCTGCATTACTTCCACCAGTATCACCACCTCTGGGTCTGGCTCCCACTGACAAGACCTGAATAAAGGTTGAAACTGGTCGGGTAGTGACCCTTCCCTTGATGCATAGCAGTATACATGTCTGCAAGGAGATGTGTTTTGCATTATGGGATACTAAGGCGAGTGATCAGAACTTATACCACCTTTACCACTAGTTGCCCTAGTCCTAAAAATACTTCAGGCGCAAACTTTGTTTGCTTACACTTGGATAAAGGATTAAACCAAATATATAATTGATAGCATAGCCAAGTGAAAAAAACTTCCATCAACTATCTCTAATCCAGAGAATTTTAATAATAAGGTGTTGACAACTTTTGGCAACTAGTATATGGTGAAATGACTTCTGCATTACTTCCACCTTAGTATCACCACCTCTGGCTCCCACTGATGAGACCTCAATAAAGGTCGAAACCGGTCTGGATAGTAACCCTTTCTATAATGCATAGCATTATATATACCCATAAGGATATGTGCTTTGCATTATGGGATACTAAGGCAAGTGATCAGAACTTATACTACCTTTACCACAAATTGCCCTAGTCCTGAAAATACTTCAGTCGCAAACTTTATTTGCTTACACTTGGATAAAGGATTAAACCAAATATATAATTTCTAGTTTCTTCTTTTTTAATATGATTATTTGACATCTGCCATCTTTTCAGTCTCTTAGTTTTCTCAGAACTTGCATATCCACATGTCTCTGATCCATAAGTTATAATTGGTTTGAACAGTGTTTTCTATACTGCTAGTTTAATGCTTTGACTAATTTCTCTCTTACTCCTTATAAGTTTATTCGTTTAACTCTCTACTATACCAGCTTTGCCAATTCTGTTATCTCTTTCCTTATATATTTTGCCATCTTCACTAGTGCTTTAGTTAATTATTTATTCACATATGAAATCATTAGATGCCATATGGTTACTTCCATACCTCATACAGTTTTGAGAGTGAAGCCTTCTGCTGTAGGGTTGTGCTATTTGCACACAGAGTTAGTAGGACAGTCATAAACATCCATATCCATTGGGATTGGAACCTACAGTTTCTTGGCTGGAGAGCAGATATGCTAACCACTTGGCTTGCCAGGTCATCTACTAGTGCTTCAAATAGCAGCAATTTACTTATTCAGTAGGTTCGCCATTCAAAAATGCAGCTGATGTTTTTGACGAACCTGCATATTTTTCATGATTTTTGTCTTTTTATTGCTGATTTTCCTATCAGTCCTGTTATTGCAGTAAGTCAGTGTAGTGAAGGAATCCTGTAGATGATGCGGTTTGCTGTAGTTGGTGGATTGAGTGGTGGAGACGGAGAGTTGTAGATTAGGTGGCCTCCCTCGATGAGTCTTTGGTGGACTCCTTGGAGGTGTCGTAACAATAATAATAATACAGGAAAACCTCACTTAACACGAATTTGATATGCACAATAATCAGTTAGCATGATTGAGTGAGTGACTAATCAGTTAATGAGATTTTTTTGCTTTATGCGAAATTGTATGTTGCCGATGTGCATCGAGTGGCAGCACTTGTCAATGTAGCAGCCATTGGGCGGTGGCCAGCGACACACTCAGCAGTGTGTCACTGGTGTGTTTATTATATTCAACCCCTGATATGAAAAAGAGAAGGGCTGATAAAGAAAGTGGTAGTAATAAAAAGTGAAGAAAAGTAATTATGTTAGAGGAGAAGCTGGACATCATTAAGAGACATTAAAGTGCCGCTAGTAATACAATGATTGTGCGAGACCTGGTATACAGCGAGTCTACAGTTCGGATATATTAAATAAGAACAAAGAATACAAAGAACAGGGAAAAGTTGCTATTGCTTCTTTAAGCGTGCAGGTCATTGGTAAAGGAAAATTCAGGCAAAAGCTCTCAATATTTTTACATCATTGAAAGAGACCAAATTTCAAGTGGAATGTGAAAGCTTTACTGTGAGTTTAGGATGGTTTGACCAATTGGAAAATTGCGCTGGACTGAAGAAGATGAAAAACTCGAGACTATTCAAACATCTTCAGTTAATTTTATCAAATGTTTAGACACTAACTAAAAATTTAAGCAATTGATTTTTATTAACATTGATGATTTTATCCTCTAATGTAGCTTATAATTTTTTTTTTCAAATTTATGCTAACTGATGGATTAATTATAATTAATCCTATTGTTTATTGTATTTTCTTAGCATGCATTAAATGATGAGCCAATTAATCACATTAAGCGAGGTTTCCTTAATAACTATTTTGCTTCTAATTGGAGATTATCCACAAAATGCCATTGTTCTCCCAGTTTTTATCTGTGGATATTATCTTTTCATTTCAAACTGCTCTTCTATCATATATTGCTCTTTGTAAATTGTCTTCCTTATCTGATATTTTTCCACGATCTTCTGCATATAATAATATGATTATTTTATTATTCTAAGAAATTTCAATACCTGGGTTATTTAAAGGATTCAACTGTATTGTTATTTCATTAATATAAATATTAATAAGTGCTGCAGACAGAGGACATCCATGTATTGCATCTTGGTTTATTGATTGTTTTTCAAACAATTTTTCATTTATTTTTATTTCATTATCATTGTATATATTCATGGAGTCAAAAGATTTATCATGGGAGACCCACTCAATCAGCAACATGTCTATCGTAATAAGCTTTGAAGTTATTTACACTACCTGCACTCACAACACACTCAAGCAATGCATTCCACTCACTAATAACTCTCCATGTAAAAGTCTACTCCTCACACTCTTCTTCACCACATCTTTATACACTTCCAGAGATGGCCTCTCGTTCTTCACATTTTAACATCCACCTTCTCTCTTTTTATAATTTCTTCTGTATTAATCTGATAGAATCTCTTAACTCATTTAAAGATCTCTATCATATCCCCTCTTTTCCTCCTATCCACCAACCTCCGTAATCCACATTCTCTCAAGCGCTCTTCATAACTAACACTCCAGAGTCCTGATATCACTTTGGTTATTCGTTATTGGACCCTTTCTAGTGCTTCCACATCACAATGAAAACTAGTTGACCAAATCTGAAAACAGTGGTTCATATATATTGTCTGATCAATGTCTTATATAGATGCATTTACTTATCTCTGCATGTCATAGTACTTTTTATCATAGCAGCAATATGATGCTATGATAAAAGTCTTTTCAGTCTTTTCAACACATGCAATGTGTCCTCAGAACTTCAGTCCACTGTCCACCATCACTCCAAATTCCCGAATCTCATTTACTTCCTGAAATACAGCTCCACCAATACAATATGTAACCTTATATATCTCTATCGCAAAGTATAACACTTTGCCTTTATTAACAATTAAAACTGCATTGCCACTCATTTGTCCAAGCTAAAAGTCTATTCAAATCTTCCTGTAGAGAATTAACATCAGGACTATTCCTGATACTTCTGCCTACCTTTGCTTCATTGGGAAACATTTGAAGATCCCTAATTAATCCACATGAACTATCATTAACAAACAAGTTAAAGAGTAGGGTCTTGGGCCCTACTCTTTAACTTGAGGCATGCCACTGGTGACTTTCATTTCTGAGACACAGCTCCATTCGAATTGATTCTAATTGTACACAACTTGCTGGTATCTTTCAGAGAGCCAATCTCCAATCCATCTAACCAATATACTATCTATTGTTATCCTCTGCAGCTTGTACACCACTTTATCATCTGGTAATTTATCGAATGCTTTTCAAACTCCAAGAATATCACTATACATGATTCTCCATTATCAAACACATTTGTCATCTTATCATAAAACATAAGCAGATTGTTAAAACAAGACCTGCCCTTCACAAACCCATGCTGACCATCATAGAGAATCCTATGTTCATCCACACAATCTTGTATTCTATTTCTAACCAATTTTTCCAACTCTTGGATCACAACTGCAGACACACAGACCGTTCTATAATTTGAAACTTCTGTTCTCAAACCATGCTTGTGGAGAGGTATTATTTTGTTTTGTCTTCTTTCCACACCATATTAACTTTATCCACTCCAAGACTCTCATTAAATAACTAGAAAAAAGGGCACATATATCGCTTCTGTATTCTTTAAATATGCATGGTGATATGTCATCCATTCCCTTATTAACATCTAATCTGAGCAACACTTGATACACCTCCAATTCTTTTACCTTTAATTCTCCTAATTCTTGTCCCTTTTACATGTTACATCATTCACAGCACTATGATATACACTGATGAAGTGTTGTTTAAATAATTCCACTGTATCATTTCCTATGGTTACTCTGTTACCATAGCTATCCACCAGCATCAAACTGCCATAGTTATTTTTCCTCTTTTTTGCCACATAGCAGAAAAATTCCCTTGGATAAGCTTTGGCCTGACTGACCAATCTCCTCTCATATTCTACTTTTTATTTTTTAACCATGCTTGTCACTTTTCTGGCCTGCACTTTATATTCTTCATGCATCTGTTCACTGCAAACTGTCTTGTACTTCCTCCTAGCAACTCCTTTTGTAACACTTCTTGCTTGATTTTACAGTTATGCATTGCTTGTGTTAGATATTGCATTATCATTTCCCATGCACTGTCAACATCTTTTCTACACAATTCCTCAACCCAATTTATTGATGACTATGGAGCATCTGATAATCATCCGCCTTATAGTTCGACATATAGACCTTGATAACTATTTTATCCTGTTTGACTATCTTCCAAACTAGTACCACATGATCACTTTCACCAACAGGTGGCAGTGTTGATACCTCATTCACAACCACATCCTGTGAGGATATCACCAAATATAAAAACCCAAACTTGTGGATCCTTGGAATGCGTTGCTTGATGGAGTGATGAGAGTGAGAACTGTCAGTGAGTTTAAGGAGTGGTATGATAGACTTTGTGTTTCTTAGGGGCGGGGACCTCCCCCTTGATGAGTCTTGATAGACTTTGTGTTTCTTAGGAAGGACTCTCATGATGAGTCTTTTGGCTCCATGGAGGCCTGGATAATAATAATAATAATAATATTACAGAACTTGCCCAATCAGTTTTCAGAATAAAATAAAGGTTTTTCAAAGAGATCTGGCAACAAAGAAATTTGAGCACTTTCCCAACATTAAATTAAGAATAACTGCTTTTCTTGATGCTGAAATTAAACACAGTAAACTGAAACAATACAAAGGAAACATAGAAACACTTTATAATGATTTTGAGAATAGATTTGAGAAACTAAAAAAGTTAAAGCCATGTTTTGAATTTCTTGTGAATCCTTTTGTGATTGATGTCATCAACGATGGATGTCCTGTTGTTACACCTTTTACCGCAGATGTTGTTTCAATAGAGACAGAGCTTATTGAGCTGAAGGAATATGTGGGTTTGAAGTTCGTACATAAAAGCTCATCTGTAACTGACTTTTGGAAACAAATCCCAGAAACAAAGTATCCCAATCCTCAGAAAACTGACTTCCGAATATTCTCTGTTTTTGGAATAACTTACTGCTGTGAATCTTTCTTCTCTGCAATGAAATTTGTCAAGTCAAAACAAATATTCTCACTAACAGCCACCTCACTGAGCTTCTTGGAACAGCTTTGACATCCTACCAGCCAGATTTTAAACTATTGACTGCACAAATGAAGACTCAATCAAAGCCTTCAATAAGTAGAGATTAAACATATTCTTCTTTGGTAAGCAGGACTACTATATAGTTGTATTTTTTATTATTTATAAATACAATTTTAAAATTATGTTTTCTACAGCTCTTGAACATTCAAAAATGTAATAAAAGTATTATATGTGGCTCTTATTACCAAAGAACTTGCCCACCCCTGTTATATACTATCTCTTCTTTCCATTCCACATTCCTATAATTAAAATTCTCATTAGGATCATCTTCCTTTCAATTTATGAACTAAATTGTCTAAACACTTTACAATCAGTACTCTAAACAATTCCCTGGCCTATAACAGTATCCTCTTAGATATGCTATTCTACTGATCTCAACTTCACACCAAACAGCTTTACAAATACTACTGTTTTACACTTTGATTCCTCAAGGACACAATTCCTCTGCTACCATTAATTATTATTAAATATTAAAAAATTAAATAAAAAAATAATTATTAAAACATTTTCATAATGTCTAAACAAGAGGTGAGTTTTTAAATTAAATTATCTTCTTTTCTTTATAAGTATTTTTAAACAAAAAAACTGCATCCATGTTGGGAATCCTTTCATAAATTCATTTTCAGATACATTAAAGCTACTAAGAAATTATATACTTGGTTTTAATTCTTCACCCAAGGAAGCAAAACTATGTTTTGCCCATGAAATATATTCACATTTGAACTACTTGTAGGGGTGCTTAAGGGTCAAAGCTGTATAAATGAGAGGAGACCTCCACATAGCCTTTAAAGGAATGCAGAAAACCAACTAGGGCTTCTAACCTAATGTCCAATCCTCACCTTCTCGTGGTGCACCCTGTTGGGTATCTACTTGGATACTGAACGAATGAGGATGGGCTGGCAATTTGGGATTTAGCTGACCAAATTGTATTCTTATTGGTTAAACCAAAATAAAATAAAAAAAATGATGGTACAACATGACAAAATTTTATGCCGACTGGGGCGTCGCCCAGTTAAAAAAGGCCCTCGTTGTTTTCGCCAGAGAACCAGGGCAAACAGCAAAAAGTCAGCTACTGGAAAAAATCTGAAAACACACCCCAACTCAAAATTACCAGAGGTAAAGATTGGTACTATCAACATAAGAAGCCTGAATGGCAAAGAAATGGACCTAGCTGAGGAATTAGATAAGTACCAGATCGACATAATAGGGGTGACTGAAACAAAAAAGACCAAAACTGGTGAGATCTTTCTGAGCAATAAATGCAAAATGTTATATTCAGGCAATGACAATCAAGGAAAAGAAGGAGTAGCCATTGTATTCAACACTAAATACGAGGCTAATCTTGAATGGCAGTCAGTCTCAAGTAGAGTAATGTGGGCAAATATGAGAATGGGGAACTGGACAATGAGACTTATTTGTGCCTATGGTCCCACAGAAGGTTATACTAAGGTAGAAGTGGAGGAATTTTTTGTGGCTTTAGAAAAAGCAACTGACACAATGAAAAAGGAAAAGTTGGTCCTTGTTAGGGATCTAAATAGCAGAGTAGGAAATGATTGTCAGACATGCAGAAATATTTTGGGAAAATTTGAAGAAAAGAGCAAAGCTAATAATAATGGCAAATATCTGTTGGATTTCTGCTCAGGACATGGACTGGTTGTTACTAACACCATGTTCCAACATAAAAATGTGCACAAATTCACATGTAGAGAAGAGGCAAGGAATAAGAAAAGTCTCCTTGACTATGTTATTGTTGATAGTGATGTTTTCTCTCTGGTGCATGACACCAGAGTGTACAGAGGATTTGAAAGTGGAAGTGATCACTATTTAGTCTTGAGCAGTATAAAATTGAATTTCATATTGAAAAGAATAACATGTAAGAAAGCATTAAAGAGAACAAAAGTTGAGCAGCTCTCAGATGTGAACTGTAGACTAAAATACACAATGATTATTGAAGAAAAAATGAAAGAGTTTGAAAACAGGAATCAAACCTTGGAGATTCAGTGGCAAGCCTTGAAGAAAGCCCTGATTGATTCAGCTAGAGAGGCATGTGGTGAAGTTGTCTGCAAGGATAGAAAAATTAGAACTCCATGGTGGACACTGGAAGTTAAAGAGGCAATGAAGCAAAAGAGGAAAGCGTATCAAAAGTTCCTGGCAAATAAGTCAGATTGTGCTCTTAGAGAATACAGAGACAAATGTAAGAAAGCTAAACATTGTGTAAAGCTAGCTAAACAAAAGTCATGGGAGGAGTTTGGCAAGAATAGAGAAAATAAATATCAAGAAGGTAGCAAAATATTCTGGAGGTTGTTGAAGAAGCTTAAGAAAGAATGCTGTAAAAGGAGTTAGAAATGATAAAGGTGACATGAAAATGGGACAAAAAGATATCCTTGAAGTACGGAGTAATTACTTTTAAAGAACTGCTAATTGAAACAAGCAGTGATGACAGAACAGTGATAAAAAACACTGACCAGGCATGCAGTCAGGAATACATAGCCATACTTGAAGTAGAAAAAGTCATCAAAGGCTTGAAATGTGGAAAGGCAGCAGGAGTAGATGATATTCAACCAGAACTGCTGAAGTATAGTAGTATAAGAATCTTACAGTGGCTGCACTGCATAATTCAGAAAGACTGGACAGAGGGACGAATTCCTGGTGATTGGAGTAGAGCTCTCATAGTACCCATATATAAAAAGGGAAATAAAATTGAATGTGAGAATTACAGAGGTATTTCCCTATTGAGTGTTCCTGACAAGATCTATGCAAGTATACTTGAGAAACGGTTGAGAAGAATTGTGGAAGAAAAGCTTGGTGAAGAACAAGTTGGATTCAGGCCAAATAGAGGCTGTCAGGATCAGATCTTCACTTTACGACAAATAGTTGAGAAAGAATTGGAAGATAACAGAGGTCTGTATTTAAGTTTTGTCGATTTGGAAAAGGCACATGAAAAGGTGCCAAGAGAGAAGCTATTCAATACGCTACAGTTATGTGGTGTCAATGGGACATTATATCAAGCAATACTTAGTCTTTATTTGAGTTGTAAGTCAGCAGTTAGAATTGAAGGAAGTACAGGAAGATGGTTCAATGTTAAATCTGGTGTGAGACAAGGATGTACATGATCCCCTCTGTTATTCATTATATATATGGATCACATTATGAAGGAAAGTGGTATTAAACATGATATCAAAATTGGAGATGTTAATGTCAGCTTTTTGCTTTATGCGGATGATGTTATACTTCTAAATAAATCCGCTACAAGTCTACAAGATTCTCTGACTAAATTGAATAACTGTTGTAATTGATATGGTATCAAGGTCAGCATTAAAAAGACAAAGACAATGAAAATAGGCAGAATCGTTGAAAATGTCAACTGGGTTGTGAATGGAGAACCTGTGGAACAAGTAAAACATTCCAGCTACTTAGGCACGATTTTTAGTGAAGATGGTAAATTAAATATAGAAATAGACAACAAAATCAGCAAAGCTGGTATGGTGGAAAGTCAATTGAATAAATTCATATGGAATAAGAGAAAAATTAGTCAGAACACTAAATTAGCTGTATACAAAAAAGTGTTCAAACCAGTTTTAACTTATGGATCTGAGAGCTGGGTCAGAAGTAAAACACTTGACCAAAGACTAGAGACCACAGATAAGAGAGTCCTGAGAAAGATTATAGGCATGAACAGATGGCATCAATGGCAATATCATATTAAAAACGAGGATATTAGGAAAGAACTTGACATTGTCAGCATCCAGGAATGCGTTTGCAGAGCTAATCTCAGGTGGTATGATTACTTAAACAGAATGGGTGAAGAAAGATTAGCATAACAAATGTTCTCTGGCAGCAAAATGACCCAGACTAAGACCAAGATATAGGTTTATTGATACGGTACAAAGTGCCTTAGACGATAGAAATATTAGATCTGATAATGTTGGAGTCTTGACAAGTAACAGACTGATTTGGAGGAAAATTGTAAATAGGAAGTTAGTAATGATGTAATTTTTTTCATGTAGTACTATCATATCCTGTACACCACTTGAGAGTACATGGCAGGAATTTGATGATGATGATGAATTACTTGTATATAGAAGCTAATGACTTTACATCACTTGCCTTAGTGTGTATCCCATAATGTAAAGCACACACACACCCTTTCAGCCATATAAAACGCTATGAATAAAGGGAAGGATCACTATCCAGACCGGTTTCGACCTTTACTGGGTCTCATCAGTGGGACCGAAACCCAGGAGAGATACCAAGGTTGATGTAATGCAGAGGTCATATATATCTCATAAACAAGTAGCCAAGAGGTGCTAGACCTAATAAAGTCTAGCACCTTTTGAAATAAAAAATTTCTTTATAAGAGAAAGATGGTTAGTAGTTGGAAGGGGACCAATCTTTGTATACTGTTGGCACATTCTCCTTTGATGAGTCTTTGGACTCCTTGGAGGTGTCACATAATAATAATCTTGAAAGTTTTTTTATCCGGGTTCTATTATACATTAAAGATACCAAGAATAAATGATACTATTATTATTATTATTCAGGTCTCAATGGAGTCAAAAGACTCATCGCGGGATGTCCTTTCTAAGAAACACAAGTTTATCAAGACTCATCGAGGGAGGGTCCCGCCTACGAAACACAAAGTCTGTCATACCACTCCTTAAACGCATTGACTATTCTTGCTCTCATCACCGCTGTTCAACCAAGCGAAAGAACTCCCCATTGTCAACACTGTAACTACCTCTGAACAGTTTAAAAGTCTCAATCATATCACCTCTCCTTCTTCTATCCACCAAACTCTGCAGTCCACATTCCTGCAGCGAATCCTCATAACTAACATTGTACATAACTAACTAACAGTCCCAACACCATCTTTGTTATCTGCCTTTGTACCTTTTCCAAAGTTATTTTATCCCCTTCAAATCCTGGGGACCAGATCTGAGAACAATAGTCTAAGTATGGTCTGATCAGAGTCTTATACAACAGAATGATAACCATTTTATCTCTACAGGTCAGTGTCCTTCTCATTATTGCATTAATCCTCTGTGTTACCTTCACTACCTTTCAATATGTCCCCTAAATTTCAGGTTTCTATCATTCATCAACCCCAGATCTCTTGTCTCCCCTACTTCCTCCAGTATAATTCTTCCCATAGAGTATGCGGCATCCCATCAATGTGTCAGAAACCTCACGTCCTTACATTTTGCTGCATTAAATTGAAACCCCCATTCATTTACCCATCAATCTAGCTTGTTCAAATTCTCTTGCAGGGCTATCACATCTGCATTATTACTAATAACCCTTCCCAGCTTCGCATCATCCGCAAACAACCAAATATCCCCTTGCAATCCACAGACAATATCATTGATATAAAGGTTAAACAAAATAGGTCCCAGTACTCAGCCCTGTGGAACCCCACTTGTAACCTTCTGCCTCTTTGATATTGCTCCACCATGCACAACTCTCTGATACCTATCAGACAGCCAATCCTGAATCCAGTTGACTAATCTGACATCCAGACCCATGTGCTGCAACTTGTGCTGCATCAGCTTATTGTATGGCACGTGCGAAATGCCTTTGCTAAGTCTAGGAAAATCGCAGTATATGCCCTTCCCTCATCTAATGCTGTTGTAACTTTATCATAAAAGGCTAGCATATTGCTAAAACAAGAGCGCCCTTCACAAATCCATGTTGACTCTCACAGGTAACATTACCCTCATCTACCCAATGCTGTATACGGTCCCTCACTACTTTCTCCAAGATCTTACTAACTACTGATCACACACAAACTGGCCTATAATTAGACACTACCAGTCTTCTACTGCCCTTTTGCAATGGCACTATCTTACTTTCTTCAATTCCATGGGCACCTTTCCCGCAGCCAGACTTTCATTGAAAAGACAGGTCAAAGGCACTGTCAGTTCCTTAGCACATTCTCTCAAAACTTGTGGTGGAATACCATCCAGTCCCACCGCTTTACTATCATCCAGAGTACCTAGTATGTGGCACACACACTTGCCTCCTGCACCTCTAAACCACAAACCTGCCCTATCCCTCTAGTATTAAAATTGATTCCTCCAGTATGAAATACTCCAATAAAGTGTTCATTGAACAATTCCACTATGTCCTCTGCATCAGTCACTCTATTCACATTTTTATCCCACAATGTCATTCTTCCACAGTCATTTTTCCTCCTACTGGCCATATAGCTAAATAATTCCCTAGGATTTTCCTTGGATCTAAGAGCCAATCTTTTCTCATATTCCAGTTTTGCCTTCCTTACCATACTAGTCATTCTCCTGGCCTGTCTCTTATATTCTTCATACATCTTCTTCACCTGTCTCCTTATATCTCTTCCATAGCCTCTTTTTTTCCATGCAGTTCCTGTTTAGTATTGTTTGTCATCCACTTTACTCCAAATTGTGTCCTCTCTTCGCTCGTGGAATACAGCTTACCATTGCTGCTAACAAATATTCCTTCACAATTTCCCAAGCACTAATGTTATCCTGGCCTTCCAGTTCCTCCCTCCACAAAACTTCACCAAGTTGACATCTAAGACTATTATAATCATCTGCTTTATAATTCCACATACGTTCCTGTCTCTTTGAAACTCCTGCATGTCTATTCATTTTCCAAGTCAAAACCATATGGTCACTCTCTCTAACTGGTGGGAGAGATGCCATCTCAGTTATTTTCAACTCTTCTGATGGTATAACCAAATCCAAAACACTTGAACCTCTTGTTCCCTCTGTTACATGTTGCCTAAGACATTTGTCCCTCAAGAATTCTAGAAATTCCATTCCCTTATTGCTACATGCATCTTCCTCTCCCCAATTTATACTGCTATAGTTAAAATCTCTCATAACAATCATTCTTCTTGCACTTGCCACACTCAACTGTCTCAACATCTCGTGGTCTCCACCCCTCTGTGCTCATTGGTCTGTAGCAACACCCCCACTAAGTATCCTGTCTTGCCCACCTCTACCTCACACCATATGCTTTAAAAATCATTAGTGTCACAGCTTTCCAAAGCCTCCACTCTTAGAGGGCATAGGTCGTCACTTATCATAAGCAGTAATCCACCACCACACCTGCCGAAAAATGCTCTACCAAGCTACTTCCATTCCTGTTATTATATCCTCTTCTGTCAACAGTGTTTTGGTGATCCCAATAATATTTGGCCAGGCTGATGCTATCAGTGCCACCAATTCCTTTCCCTTATTCCGAATACTCCTGGCATTAGTATAAAGCATAAAAATGCCATTGTTTCTATACCCAGCATTATCCTCTCTCTTTATGTTCTGTTTTCCTTTTACCATTTTTCATCTCTGATTCCTTTTTCAGTACTTTTTACTTAATTTCTAAGCTTTTTGCCACCTTCCTGATATTTATATTTCATGTTCTTACCAGAATCTTCCCATGACTTCTGTTTGGCTAGTTTAACACAGCACTTCCTTTCTTATATTTTTCTCTATATTCCTTAAGAGCACAGGCTGACTTACTTGTCAGGAAGGTTCTATATGCTTTCTTCTTTTCCTTGAATGCCTTGTTAACTTCCAGTGGTCCACCATGGAGTTCTAATTTTTGTATTCTTACAGACAACCTCACCACATGCCTCTCAGGCTGAAACAATCAATGTTTTCTTCGGTATTTGCCACTGAATTAAAGGTTTACTTCTTGTTTTCAAATTCTTTTGTTTTTTTTCTTCAATGATGTCTGTGTATTTCAGTCTATATGAAAACTTTCTTACACACTGTTCTTTTCAATATGAAATTCAATTTTATCTTGCTGAGAACTAAATACTGATCAATTTCTATTTCAAATCCTTTGTTTACTCTTGTGTTCTGTACCAGTTGGAAACCATTGCTATCAACTATAACATAGTTGATAGCAATCTTTATTGCTCTCCTCTCCATATGATCTTGTACATATTTTTATGTTGGAACTTAGTGTTAGTAATAGCTAATCCATGTCTTGAACAGAAATCCAGCAGACATTTACCATTATTATTAGCTTTGTGTGTTTCTCAAAACATTTCTATAAGTCTGGAAGTCATTTCCTACTCTGCTGTTTAGATCTCTAACGAGGACCTTTTTTTTCATTGAACCAGCTGCCCTATCTAATACCTCAAAAATTTCTCCATTTCTTCCTTGAGAGAACCTTCTGTGAGACCATAAGCAGAAATTAATCTCATTGTCCTTCTCCATTCTGATATTTGCTCACATCACTCTACTTCACATTGCTTAGCATTGAAGAAGATTATCCTCATATTTAGTGTTGAATACTATAGCTACTCCCTCTTTTTCCTGATTGTCCTTGCCTGAATATAACATTTTGTATTTGTCACTTAGAAAAATCTCACCTGTCTTCTTTGTTTCAGTCATGTCTTGTATGTCGATCTGGTACTTATCCAATTCTTCTGCTAGTTCCATTTCTTTTCCATTGATGCTTCTCATGTTGATAGTACCAATCTTAAATTCTGCTTCCCATGTGCTGATGTTGAGCTTGGATGTGTTCTGGAATTTGTTCCAATCTGGTTACCTGATGTAAACAATGTTGTGGGGGAGCTTGTTTAGATGTTCAGAAATTCACACAGCCAGCATGAATTTCTGTCATGTTTACCATCATTTTACATTTTGGTTTAAACCAATAAGATTGGTTTAAACCCATCTTATTGGTTTAATAAGATTGGCAACCCATCCTCGTTTGTTCATTATTCTGATAGATTCCTAACAGGGTGCACCATGAGAAGGTGAGGATTGGACATTACGTCAGAAGCTCAAATCAGTTCTCCACATTCCTTAAAAGGCTATGAGGTCTCTTCCCAATTTTACAACTTTGACCTGTAAGCACCTCCGTATAATTCCATACTTCCCTCAAATCCATCCTCATCCACAAATTGTACTCCCTTCTCCTCACACAAATCCACTGGCCCATTCATCATTTTGGCTCTCCATGTCAATTAATCATTATCATACCCTGGGAACACACTGACATCCTTTCCCACTATACAGTTACCTTTCATTCCCCTCAGTAACCTCTTTACTTAAATCTTTAATCGTTTAAATACTTAAATCATTTCTCCCCAAAGCCATCAGTAATTTTCTTGCTTGTTTCCTTCACATGTCCAAAGCATGAATTATCTTGCTTGCTGCCCCTCCTGAATAGCAGAACTTATAGACTATCTCATTAACCAATGCTCTAACAATAAAATCTCCATACACTTCTATTTTCAAATCACTCCTCATTTCTTTTATCCCCCCCTTTTTTTTTTAATTCTATTCTTTTGTACACTTTCATTTGTTTCCACTAAATGTCCATTATCATTCTGCATGTTTCTCATTTTTTATTTTCAATAACTGCATCATCAAATCTTACATTCCGACAGTTTCACTCTCTGTCATTCCCATATTCTCATTACCTCTCTGTCTGCTGAACCTTACTTCCATTTCCTCATTTATTCTTCCTTTTGCTCCCTTAACACTTATTTTCATTTCTACATTCTTATGAAAATATCATACGTCCTACAAGTCCATACTTTCATCTCCTGTTCACTTTCTCTCTTACGTTTTGCCAGGAATTCATAATATTCATATTCATATTCATATTAACAGCACTTGATTTTGCAGTGCTCGCCTAGTCACACTGTCAATATCCTGAATACTGCCATTGTGTTCTATTCAAAGAATGCAGAATTCAAAATTTCAGTTGAGTTAGTGACAATTCCCCAAGGCTAAAAAGCAATCAAACACACTAAGTTATCAAAAATAAACAATACTATGCTAAAATTCAAGGAATATCAAGCAACTCAACTAGAATTACCAGGGTGGATTGTAGCAGGGGGGTGGGCTTTTGTGGGAATAGGTGTTTGGGAGAAGGGTTAATATATCAGGTAATGCTGAGTCCGGTGGATTCAGGAGAGGATAATGATAGGTATAGAAACAGTAGCATTTTTATTCTTTATACTAATGCCAGGATACTCCTGGCATTAGTATAAAGTTTATTAACTTCTTCAATTTTTTTTTGTGTACGAGTTTGAAGAATGCATCTTTAATTCCTTTATTAGCATTATCATTTGGGCCATATGCAACAATTACAGTGAATACTTGGTTATATGATTTAAAATTTATAGTGATTGTTAACAACCGTTCATTTATTAGTTGCCATTTAGTAATACAGTAAAACCCCGAAGTTACGTGGCAGGTGGGACCAACAAAAAGCATGTAAGTCAAATTTGCGTAACTCGGGATATAATTTTGCATGTAATTTATATATACAAACATACAATTGGGACCAAAGGTTTACAAAAACACTTATATTTTTTAAGAAATATAATCATAAATGTAGTTTTTCGTACATAAAAAAAAGAAAGTTATTTCGATGTCGATGGTTTCATAAAATCTAATAGATTCGTCTGACGGCATAATGTCTTTTTCTTTTCATGCAAAATTTCTTTATAGCAAGCTAATGATTTTTTTATTCCTTGCCTTGTGGCTACAATTTGTTCCTCGTTAAAATCTATGTCCTCCAAAATCTGTAAACCTTTCTTTTATGATTGTTCTTACTGTGGATTCCTGTAGATCGAACTTCTTTGCTAGCTCACAAATTTTCATTCCGCCTTCAAAATCCTTAATAATGTTGAGTTTTGTTTCCAAAGGCAATGTTTTTATTTTCTTGCCAGCAGTAGACAAATCGGACTTGCTTCTTTTGGATGACTGATAAAATTTTTATCAAGAACATAACATTAAACATTCGCAAGGTTTGTAGACTATAAAAATCGTGTATGAATGGAGAATGCGCAAAACACGTCAGTGCTTGTTCACAGCATGTGCGACACTGGTGAATGCAGCCGGCGCCTGAAAGATACGACTAGTGGTGAGGCGTGAAGCGGGACAGGAATATGTACATATAAGAAACCGCGTAACTCTGGATTCACATAAGTCGGGGTATGACTGTATATGCTTTGAAATCTGGTTTAATTATGCAGGCTACCCCTCATTTTCCCCATTCTCTTGGGTTTACCCCTGAATTGAAAAGTATATTGGAATTCTAATCCGTAAACTACAACATATGGGAATGGATATAGGGTTGGTGAGATGGATAGCTGGGTGGTTGATGGAGAGATATCAAAGAGTAGTTTATTCAGGAGTAGAGTCCAAAAAACGGCCTGTGACTAGTGCTGTGCCACAGGGTTCTGTTCTTGGACCACTGCTGTTTAATCTGTTCATTAACGATATAGGGAATGGTCTAAGTGGGACAGTTCATTTGTTCGCTGATGATGCAAAGTTGGGTAGGGCGATAGTGAATGCAGAAGATGTCAAAGTCTTGCAAGATGACTTAGATAGATTGGAGTTCTGGACTAAGGAGAATGGATGTCAATTTAATGTGACAAAATGTAAGGTTATGCATTTCGGAGTGAAAAGATTAGCAGCAGTATACTACATTGGTGGAACTGTACTCCAGGAGATTGATGAGGCCAGGGACTTGGGAGTGTTGGTGGATAGGGAGATGAAGTTTAGGGGGCACATTGCGAAAGTAGCTAAATCAGCTCATCAACTCACTTAGTTGCTGAAAAATACCTTGACGAGCAGAGAAAAACAAGTTATTGTACCTCTGTACCGAGCCCTGATAAGACTTCATCTCGACTACTGTGCCCAGATTTGGTCACCTCGGTTCCTTCTTGATGGGGAGGAGGTTGAGAGGATCCAGAAGCGAGTGACTAAGATGATAGCAGGTCTATGGAATGCACCATATGAGAACAGGTTGAAGATTTGTGGGTTGCAGAAACTAGTTGATAGGCGAAAAAGGAGAGATATGATTGAGACATTCAAATTGCTAAAAGGATTCTATAGGATTAATTCAGATGATATTTTTGAGATCAGGACTGGTGGTGGGAGAACTAGGGGACACCCATGGAAGCTGGGCAAGAGCGTGGTTAGCAGGGGTGTTAGAGCTGGGTTCTTTACTTTTAGAGTGGTAAATGAGTGGAATAAGCTGCCAGAGTCTGTTGTGGGTGCTATGACAGTGAGCGAGTTCAAGGCAAGGTATGATAGATACTGTGAGAATGTTGAACAGCTGTGTGAACATGATGTTTAGGGCCTCCCTCGATGAGTCTAAGGACTCCTGGAGTAGCCCGTGGTAATAATAATAATAATAATAATAATATATCCATCTTTCATTTTCTGGCAACCTTCACCTTCCTTTTTTGTTTCTGTGAGTGCTAGCAGATCCAATCTCGATTTTTTTAAATTCATGTATTAATTATTAATTCATTTTCTTTTCTGTGTAGACTTTTAATGTTCCATGTTCAGTATCTCATGTACCTTTTTCCTCGCTTTGTCGTTAACCATTTAGGCAGTTCGCTATCTCTTTGTTATTTCTTCTAATGAGTGAAATTTTAAGGTGTGTACGGGATTAGCCTTCAGCATCCGAGTCTGGTGGTGGGGCTGCCACCTTCGAGGCCCCCAAGACTGGCCTAAGACAGAAGTGTTATCCTGTTGGTTCACGGGAGGTATTTTATTTCTCTCCTATCCTTCATAGTAAGCTATGACGAGCATTCCCCAATCTGCCACCAGGGGAATGCGCCCGATGGGGTTACAGATGTCTCCACATGGGGACACCTGTAACCAATTAGTAGTACATTTGTGAATAGTGAGGTGATATCAAAACTCACCATTATGTCTGAACTTTTTAAGATATGGTGTTCTAAAATACTTTTTAAGTGGGCAGAATTTTTGACAAAGGTGTGCCTTGTTTGTTAATTTTTGAAACCAAAAATTCACAAACAAGGTACACCTTTACGTCTTATGGTGGATAGTATAAATAGTCTCACTTACAAACTGGCTAGACATTTAGCTAAGTTACTAGCCACTCTCAGAAACAAAAACAAAAGCCTAACTAAAAAGCATTTTAGAACACCAGACCTTAAACAGCTCAGACACATAATGATGAGTTGTGATATCACCTCACTATTCACAAATGTACCATTAATTGAAATCCTTGATCTGCTAAAGTCACACTTTTCCCCTGATATATTTGAACTATTTAAATTCACAATACATGCAGGATATTTCACTTGGAAAGGGAAAATATACAAGCAATTAGATGGGATGGCTGTTCACCCCCCCCCCCTTCTTAGCCAACTTCTAAATAGAACAGCTGGAAAAACTAGCTATCAATACACCCACTCTCAAACTAATGCTTTGGCTATGCCATGTTGACGATGTGCTTCCTATTTGGCCACATGGCCCAGGCACATTGGATACATTCTTAGCACATTTAAATAGCCAACACCAAAAGATCTAATTTATAATGGAACTGGAAGCTAATAACTGTCTTCCCTTCCTGGATATACTAATCACATGTCTTCCAGATGGTTCATTATCATTCTCAGTTTTTAGAAAACCCACACATACAGGAATATATTTGCACAGACAATCGCACCATCACCCTATTCAACATTATTATTATTATTATTATTATTATTATTACAGGCGACTCCAAGAAGTCCTTAGACTCATCGAGGGAGGCCCTAAACATCATGTCCATCACAACTATTCGACATTCACACAGTATCTATCATACTTTGCCTTGAACTCATTCACTGTCATAGCACATACAACAGACTTTAGCAGCTTATTCCACTCATTCACCACTCTAAAAGTAAAAAACCCAGCTCTAACACCCTTGTCGACCACGCTCTTGCCCAGCTTCCATAGATGACAATTAGTCCTCCCACCACCAGTCCTGTTCTCAAAAATATCCTCTGAATTAATCCTATAGAAACCCTTCAGCAATTTGAATGTCTCAATCATATCTCCCCTTTTCACCCTATCGACCAATTTCTGCAACCCACAAATCTTCAACCCGTTTTCATAAGGTTCATTCCATAGACCTGCTATCATCTTGGTCACTCGCCTCTGGATCCTCTCAACCTCCTCCCCATCAAGAAGAAACCTAGGTGGCCAGATCTGGGCACAGTAGTCGAGATGGGATCTTATCAAGGCTCGATACAGAGGAACAATAACTTGCTTATCTCTGCTCGTCAAAGTATTCTTCAGCATCCAAGTGATTTGATGAGCTGATTTAGTCACTTTTGCAATGTGTCCCCTAAACTTCAACTCCCTATCCACCAACACTCCCAAGTCCGTGGCCTCATCAATCTCTTGGAGTACAGTTCCACCAATGTGATATACTGCTGCTAATCTTTTCACTCCAAAATGCATAACCTTACATTTTGCCACATTAAATTGACATCCATTTTCCTTAGCCCAGATCTCCAATCTATCCAAATCATCCTGCCAAATTTTGACATCTTCTGCATTCACTATTGCCCTACCAAACTTTGCATCATCAGTGAACAAATGAACCGTTCCTCTCAGTTCCTTCCCTATATCGTTAATGAACAAATTAAACAGCAGTAGTCCAAGAACGGGGTGCTTAAGGGTCAAAGCTGTATAACTGAGAGGAGACCTCCACATAGCCGTTAAAGGAATGCGGAGAACCGACCAGCGCTTCTGACCTAATGTCCAATCCTCACCTTCTCGTGGTGCACCCTGTTGGGTATCTACTTTGATACTGAACGAACGAGGATGGGCTGGCAATTTGGGATTTAGTCGACCAAATTGTATTCTTATTGGTTAACACGTTCGCTGCCACGCTACTTTGGCATGATCTGTTCCCCTACGCCGAGCAGTTTTTCTTCTTCAAGGTCAGTACGATAATCTCGTTACCGGAGGTAAACGTCCTACGAGTATACTCGTAGTTGGCTTGTAAAGAGCATATACGGTCTATGTGAATACATAGTTTTGATGCTAGCCCCACAAGCCAAGGATTTTCACTTCTTCAAGGTCACTACAATAATCTCGTTCCCGGAGGTAAGCGTCATACGAGTATACTCGTAGCTGGCTTGTGAAGCAGGTTTACCCACTACGAGTATACTCGTAGTTGGCAGCGAACGTGTTAAACCGAAATAAAAAAATGATTGTACAACATGACAAAATTTCATGCTGGCTGGGGCGTCGCCTGGTTAAACAAGGCCCCCATTGTTTTCGCCAGGGAACCAGGGCGAACAGCGAAAAGTCAGCTACTGGAACAAATCTGAAAACAAACCCCAACTCAACATCAGCAGAGTTAAAGATCGGTACTATCAACATAAGAACCCTGAAAGGCAAAGAAATGGAGCTAGCTGAGGAATTAGATAAGTACCAGATCGACATAATAGGGGTGACTGAAACAAAAAAGACCAAAACTGGTGAGATCTTTCTGAGCAATAAATGCAAAATGTTATATTCAGGCAATGACAATCAAGGAAAAGAAGGAGTAGCCATAGTATTCAACACAAAATACGAGGCTAATCTTCTTGAATGGCAGTCAGTCTCAAGTAGAGTAATGTGGGCAAATATGAGAATGGGGAACTGGACAATGAGACTTATTTGTGCCTATGGTCTCACAGAAGGTTCTACTAAGGTAGAAGTGGAGGAATTTTTTGAGGCTTTAGAAAAAGCAACTGACACAATGAAAAAGGAAAAGTTAGTCCTTGTTGGGGATCTAAATAGCAGAGTAGGAAATGATTGTGAGACATACAAAAATATTTTGGGAAAATTTGGAGAAAAGAGCAAAGCTAATAATAATGGCAAATATCTGTTGGATTTCTGCTCAGGACATGGACTGGTTATTACTAACACCATGTTCCAACATAAAAATGTGCACAAATTCACATGGAGAGAAGAGGCTAGGAATAAGAAAAGTCTCATTGACTATGTTATTGTTGATAGTGATGTTTTCTCCCTGGTGCAGGACACCAGAGTGTACAGAGGATTTGAAATTGGAAGTGATCACTATTTAGTCTTGAGCAGAATAAAATTGAATTTCATGTTGAAAAGAATAACATGCAAGAAAGTTTTAAAGCGAATAAAAGTTGAGCAGCTCTCAGATGTGAACTGTAGACTAAAATACAGAAAGATTATTGAAAAGAAAATGAAAGAGTTTGAGAACAGGAATCAAACCTTGGAGATTCAGTGGCAAACTCTGAAGAAAACATTGATTGATTCTACCAGAGAGGCATGTGGTGAGGTTGTATGCGAGGATAAAATAATCAGAACTCCCTGGTGGACACAGGAAGTTAAAGAGGCAGTGAAGGAAAAGAAGAAAGCATATCAAAAGTTCCTGGCAAATAAGTCAGCTTTTACTCTTACAGAATACAGAGACAAATGTAAGAAAGCTAAACAGTGTGTAAAACTAGCTAAACAAAAGTCATGGGGGGACTTTGGCAAGAATATAGAAAATAAATATCAAGAAGGTGGCAAAATATTCTTGAGGTTGTTGAAAAAGCTTAGGAATGGAAGAAAGAGTGCTGTAAAAGGAGTTAGAGATGATAAAGGTGACATGAAAACAGGAGAAAAAGATATCCTTGAAGTATGGAGTAATTACTTTGAAAAACTGCTAAATGAAACATGCAGTGATGACAGCACAGTGATAAAAAAACACTGACCAGGCATGCAGTCAGGAATACATATCCATACTTGAAGTAGAAAAAGCCATCAAAGGCTTGAAATGTGGAAAGGCAGCAGGAATAGATGATATTCGACCAGAAATGCCGAAGTATGGTGGTATAAAAGTCTTACAGTGGCTGCACTGCATAGTTCAGAAAGCCTGGACAGAGGGACGAATTCCCGATGATTGGAGTAGAGCTCTCATAGTACCCATGTATAAAAAGGGAAATAAAACTGAATGTGAGAATTGCAGAGGTATTTACCTACTTAGTGTTCCCGGCAAGATCTATGCAAGTATACTTGAGAAACGGTTGAGAAGAATTGTGGAAGAAAAGCTTGGTGAAGAACAAGCTGTATTCAGGCCAAATAGAGGCTGTCAGCATCAGATCTTCACTTTACAACAAATAGTTGAGAAAGCATGGGAATATAACAAAGATCTGTATTTAAGTTTTGTCGATTTGGAGAAGGCATATGACAAGGTACCAAGAGAGAAGCTATTCAATACGCTGCAGTTATATGATGTCAATGGGGCATTATATCAAGCAATGCTTAGTCTGTATTTGAGTTGTAAGTCAGCAGTTAGAATTGAAGGAAGTACAGGAAGATGGTTTAATGTTAAATCTGGTGTGAGACAAGGATGTACATGATCCCCTCTGTTATTCATTATATATATGGATCACATTATGAAGGAAAGTGGTATTAAACCTGATATCAAAATTGGAGATGTTAATGTCAGCTCTTAGCTTTATGCGGATGATGTTATACTTCCAAATATATCCGCTACAAGTCTGCAAGATTCTCTGCCTAAATTGAATAGCTGTTGTAATAGACATGGTATGAAGGTCAGCAATAAAAAGACAAAGACAATGAAAATAGGTAGAATCATTGAAAATGTCAACTGTGTTGTGAATGGAGAACCTGTGGAACAAGTGAAACATTTCAGCTACTTAGGCACCATTTTTACTGAAGATAGTAAATTAAATATAGAAAGAGACAACAGAATCAGCAAAGCTGCTATGGTAGGAAGTCAATTGAATAAATTCATATGGAATAAGAGAGAAATTAGTCAGAACACTAAATTAGCTGTATACAAGACAGTGTTCAAACCAGTTTTAACTTATGGATCTGAGAGCTGGGTCAGAAGTAAAACACTTGACCAAAGACTAGAGACCGCAGATATGAGACTCCTGAGAAAGATTAGAGGCATGAACAGATGGCATCAATGGCAATATCATATTAAAAATGAGGATATTAGGAAAGAACTTGACATTATCAGCATCCAGGAATGCGTTAGCAGAGCTAATCTCAGGTGGTATGGTCACTTAAATAGAATGGGAGAGGAAAGATTAGCAAAACAAGTGTTCTCTGCCAGGTTGGCAGGAAAACGTCCCAGAGGAAGACCAAGATATAGGTGGATTGATACGGTACAAAGTGCCTTAGACGATAGAAATATAAGATCTGATAATGTTGGAGTCTTGACAAGTAACAGACTGATTTGGAAGAAAATTGTAGATAGGAAGTTAGTAATGATGTAAATTTTTCATGTAGTACTATCATATCCTGTATACCCTTTGATGGTACATGGCAGGAATTTGATGATGAAGATGATGATGGTCCAAGAACAGAACCCTGCGACACACCACTAGTCACAGGCCGTCTTTTGGACTACTCCTGAGTAAACTACTCTCTTGTATCTCTCCATCAACCACCCTCCTATCCATCTCACCAACCCTATAACTATTCCCCTATGTTGCAATTTACAGATTAGAATTCCATGTGGTATTCTGTCAAAGTCCTTAGCCAGGTCCAGCAGTATCACTGTAAACCCTTTATCTGCATCCAGTTCAGCCGTCACTGAGTAATAAAACCTGAGCAAGTTACTGAGACATGATCTGCCTTCACAAAACCATGCTATCCCACATACAGTATCTCATTTTCATCAATCCATTCCTGTGTTTTTCCCCTTGACTACTTTCTCCAAGACGTTCACAACGACTCCTGATATGCTGATCGGTCGGTAATTTGCAACAGTAGTCTTGGATCCTCCTTTATGCAGTGGAACTATTTTCCCCTCTTTCCACCCCTTCGGGAATAAACCCGACCTGAGACTCTGATTAAAAAATAAGGTCAAGGGCACTGACAATGCTTTAGCCGATTCACGTACGACACGAGCTGGTATACCATCCAATCCCACACATGTATTGACATTGAGGTTTTGTAATAGACTATTCACCCCACTTCATTCAGCACAATTCCCATATAAGCTAATGGTTCCTTCATTCCTTCAATGTCACCTCCTGGATGATATACTCTTGCAAAGAGCTCATTAATTCCACTATATCAACTGATTCGGTTACCTCCCTACCATCGGCATTGCTTAAAATCATTCTGCCGTATACATTTTTTCTTTTATTTGCAGCATATCGAAAAAACTCTTTGGGATTCTCTTTAGCTTGCAGGTTAATTCCCTTTCATAATCCGCTTTTGCTTTTCTTACCACACTCGTTACCCTTCTAGCCTGCGCTTTATACCGTTCATGTGCCTGCCAGTCACCTTTCTCCTTAAATTCCCTCCATAGTTGTTTCTTTTTTTTGCAGCTCAAGCTTAATGGTGTTATTCATCCTTTTAACCTTTTTGCTTTTGCTTTTCTTACCACACTTGTTACCCTTCTGGCCTGCACTTTATACCGTTCATGTGCCTGCCGGTCACCTTTCTTCTTAAATTCCCTCCATAGTTGTTTCTTTTTTTGCAGCTCAAGCTTAATTGTGTTATTCATCCATTTAACCCCTACTTGTTTTACTATTCGGACCCTAGGTATACAATCAGCCATAACCTCCTGTAAATGCTCCTTGACGACTTCCCATGCTCTATCGACATCCAACCCTTGCAGTTTTACATGCCATGGCACTGAACCAATCAATCTCCTAAGCTTGTCATACTTGCCAGCATGGTAATTCCACATATACCCTGTCTTAATCGAATATTCCACACCTTTAGCCACCTCCTAGGTCAAAACCTTATGATCACTCTCACCAATAGGTGGCTACACAGTCATATTCATTACAGTCAAATTCTCAGATGTATTACCAGGTCAAGCACTCTCAAACCCTAGTATTTTCTATTTCATGCTGTCTCAGATAGTTATCCCTTAATAATTGAATAAAATCCAGTTCCTTCCTCCCATATGTCCTCTCCTCCTTACAATCAATGTTACCGTTGTTGAAATCCCCCATAATAATTACCTTCCTTCCACTCATTTGATCAATTTGTCTGTGCATACTCCACCATCTATTCCATCACCTGGTCTTTAGCAGCACCCAACTGTACATTTTGTTCCATTAGTCTCAATCTCACACCAGTGGTATGGTATCTTAAAAATGCTAACCCACAGAGCGAGAGCAATCTGTTCCAATGAAAATGCTCTTGCTGCTGAACCTGCTCACTTATGCCACATCTTCTTAGCCAATGACTATAATCCCCATAAGATGGACAAAATACTAAATGCTCCCAAGAAGCTCCTCCCACTATCCACTATGGAGAACCACAACAAAACAGTCACAATCCCATACATTAAAGGCACATCGGAAAAAACATCAACTATGCACTGTATTCATGCCGTGTGTCAAATTAGCAACTCTCATCCATTCACCCAAGGACAGTGTCTCTCCTTTATGTCATCCTGGAGTCTATGAAGTACCCTGCTCATGTGATCAAGCATACTACATTCAAACAGGAAGAACTATGGATATCCACATCAGTGAACATAAAAAATACATCCGGCACTATCACTATGGCAAGTCGGGCCTAGCAGACCATGCTTTGGATACCCTTGCACAAAGGATCAACTGGAAAAAAACAAAAGTACTACACATAAGCTTTTACAACTGAGAGCTATTGTTCTTAGAAGCAACAGAAGCCTTGAAACATACTCTGAATCGCAACAGATATGGCTGTATAAATTTGCCTAAAATTTTGGGAGACAGTCATCCTAAGACATAACTAGTACCTGCTTTCTCTCTCTCTGTTTCTTTTTTTTAAACATCAGATAATAAGATAATAAGGTGCCTTATTAGGACTTTACTCTTTGTGTTGTTGCTACAATTGTTCAAACTTGCCCAATTTTTACACCATGTTATTGTTGTAGTCTCTCATACTGTGACAAACTATGCTTTGTTCTCTGAAGATGCTGGTTATAACACCAGCAAAATATCAGTAATAAGTCAATAAATAATTGACAAATTATTTATTGACTTATTGCTGATATTTCATTGATGATTTTTGTTGATCTTATTGCTGATATTTTGTTTCATTTGTTGATGGGTCCAAACCAGACGAACACAAAGTTGAAATCGTTCTCTTCTCATAATCATTTCCATGATAATCACCAAATCAGACAAACACTATTAGCACAGTTTTATAACATTGCCACTCATATACTCATATTCTCACCATTCCTCTCATTATAATTTAGTTTCCCTGACTCTCCGTGTTAGGTCTCATACCAGTTATTAGTTTTTCAGTTTTTCTCCTAATATCAAACACATTCGAGTTTTAGATCAGATCTAAAACTAAAACTAATTCAAACTAATATTCTCCTCAAACTCGCTCTACACATCCAAAAACTCATATCCTTTCCTTCCTCACAGCATATGCCTTGAATTGGTTGCTATCATAGCCCTACTTCTTAATTCATTTATATCATATCAAGGTAATATACTTAGTATTTTTCACTTACTCACTCTTCACTTTCACCTCTTCCAACAACCCTTTCATGTCCTCTCTCATACTGAACTTATCATTGGTTAAGTCATTAGTGCCTACGGCAGTTATAATCTCGCCTAGTTTTGTTTGAAGTTTTTCACTTGGTTATATTATAATTTAAAGATACCAAGAAATTATATACTTGGTTTAATCCATTATCCAAATGTGAGCAAGCAAAGTTTGCACCTGAAGTAATTTATAATATTTGTAATAATAATAATTTATAATATAACCAAGTGAAAAACTTTCAACAACTATCTATCTCTAATCAGAGTATTTTAATAATAAGGTGTGACCCCTTTTGGTAATCTCATATAGGAAAATATGACTTCTCTATTACTTCCACCTTAGTATCGTCACCCCTGGGTCTGGCTCCCACTGATGAGACCTCAGTAAAGGTCGAAACCGGTCTGGGTAGTGACCCTTCCTTTAATGCATAGCATTATAAATGTCCTCAAGGAGATGTGCTTTGCATTATGGGATACTAAGGCAAATGATGAGAAGTTATACCATCTTTGCCATGAGTTGCCCCAGTCCTGAAATATACTTTAAACTTTGTCGCAAACTTTGCTCACACTTGAATAATGGATTAAACAAGTATATAATTTCTTGGTATCTTTAATTTACTCGCTTAATTTTCTTTTCTGTTTTTGAATTGCATTGTATTTTTAATTTTTGCTCCTGGCAACCTCGAAATTATAACCCGCTCATCAACAGCATGTTTTATGTCGCCATACCAAATAATATCCTTCTTTTTACAAACACTACTTATCTGGTTTTCTTTACTTACTGACTTACCTGATTCTCTGCTTTGTTGGTTCTTATTTTGGTGCTTCGTTTTCTTTCCCTTCTTATGTTCATTTAAACGCTTATTGACTTTCTCTAATTCTCACATCACCTCTCTGATAATTTGCTTTAACTTCTCTATTTTGGGGGTTAATTTAAGTTCAATAACTTCCTCAAGATCGCCAATAATCTCCTGAGTTGGGTAAGCCTACTTTTTCTCAGCTTCGCTGTTCTTTTTAGTGTTATGTTCCTTGTGTGATTTTTGGCACATTTTAAACTATATTTATTATTGTAGTATCTTAAGCAAAAGTATGTTGTCAAACACTATATACACTAAAATCACAAAAATATACATTAATATATTTTATAAAACACTAATTCTCTAGGGGAAAGCCACGATAAAACAGATTAAAATCACAAATTGTACAGGAGCTCTAAATTCACTGAGCAATAACAATGCAGCCTCGAGCCCCAGAACGAAGACATAATCACATATTGATATACTGGAAAACAACATAACCAAAAAAAATTTAGAAAGCACAAGTTTACAAATGAAGCATTGCTTCATTAGTTTACTAGACAAAGAAATGCTGATTCTCAATAGTTGATCTGATCTTGAAGGCTCAGGCAGAAAATTTGCTAAAGGATTTGGATGTGACAATTTTGTATGTAACAACGACTGGTTGGATAACTGAAAGGGCCTTTATTATTAACTGATATTCTTTTTAAGTACAGAGAATAAACTGTTTAGTATTAAGTGCATGGGTTTAAAATTATGGACAAATTATGTTTAATATTAAGTGTATTGTAATTCATACTTATATATTTAATAAATAATATCTAAGTATGTAATTATATTATGTTTTTCTCCCTGATACTTTTTTCTTTGGGTTCTTGAGAATTTAAAGATAAAAAAAAATAAGAGACAAATTTAACTTGTATGGAGACTCAATGATCTGTGGTGTGCAAGATAGTATGCCAAAAGAATGGAATGTTTGCCTAGAGGAACGATTGAAAGTGTGGCTATGGCAATTAATCGGGGTGAAGGGATGTATGAGAAGATTGTGATGGTTGGCATGAATGACTTGAGAGGCAGTGTAAATCGGGTGGTGAGCGATCTGAGATTCGTGCTTGAGGTTGTACAGAAGAAAACTCAGAGAGGGAACATAGTATGTGTTTTGTCCATGTATGATAATGATGAGATGAGTAGAAGAGCATTAATAATAAATAGCATGATAGCCTGAATGTGTCAGAAGAAAGGCTTGGAATATTTGGATGCTTGGAGGGTATTTGAGGACAGAAAGGAACTGTATGTGAGAGACCACTTGCATTTGAATGAGGAAGGATGTAAGCATCTGGAGAGATTGCTGTTCTCTGAACGAGTTGGTATATCAATGTAGGGAAACTAGAATTACAATCGTGGATAGTAGCAGGAGTGCCTCTTTTGGGAATAGGTGCTTGGGAGAAGGGGGAATACATCAAGTAATGCTGAGTGCAGTGGAGTCTGGAGGGGATAATGATAGGCATAGAAACAGACATTTTTATGCTTTATACTCCTTTATACTAAGGAGTATCTCGAATAGATAGCATCAGGCTGTCAATAGATTATTGGGATCTCTGAGATGTGGTTGAGGGAAGATGATATAATAACAGGAATGGAAGTAGCTGGACACAGCACTTTTCCACAGGATAAGAAGGGAAAACGCTTTGGTGGAGTACTATCAATGATAAGTGATGGCTCATCTCAGAGTGGAGGCTTTGGAGGACAGTGGCACTAATGGTTTTGAAAGCATATAGTGAGGTAAAGGTTGGCAAGACAGGATATTTAGTGGGGTGTTGCTACAAGCCAAAGAGTACAGAGAGTGAGGATCAAAGATGTTTAGACAGGTGAGCTTGTCAAGTGCAAGAAGAATGATTGTTATGGGCGATTTTAACTACGGCAGTATAAACTGGGAAGAGGAAAATGCATGTAGTAATATGGGAATGGAATTTCTAGAATTCTTGAAGGACAAATGTCCTAGGCAACATGTAATAGAAGGAACGCACAGTTCAAGAATTTTAGGTTTGGTCATGCCATCAGATGAGCTGATTATAACTGAGATGGCATCTCTTCCCCAAGTTTGTGGTTTTGACTTGGAATACGAATAGATATGCAGCAGTATCAAACAGAAGAGAATATATGTGGAATTATAAGGCAGGTGATTATAATAGTCTTAGATATCAACTTGGGCCAGTTCCATGGAGGGAAGAATTGGAAGGGCAGGATATCATTAGTGCTAGGGAAATTGTGAAGGAATATTTGTTAGCAGCAATAGTAAGTTGCATTCCACGAGTGAAGAAGAGGACACAATTTGGTGTAAAGTGGATGACAAACAATATCAAACAGGAACTGCAGGTGAAATAGAGGTTATGGAAGAGATATAAGGAGAGGGGTGGAGAGAAGATGCATGATGAATATAAGACTCTGTCTAGGAGAGTAACTAGTATGATAAGGAAGGCAGAACTGGAATATGAGAAGAGATTGGCCCTTAAAATCCAAAGAAAATCCTACGGAACTTTTTAGCTATGCGGCCAGTAGAAGGAGAAATGATGGTGGAATAATGACATTGCGGGATAAAAAAAAGGGAATAGAGTGACTGATGCAGAGGACATAGTGGAGTTTTTCAATGAACACTTTATTGGAGTATTTCATCCTGTAGAAGAAGATTTTAATGCTAGAGGGATAGGGCGGGTTCGAGGTTTAGAGGTGCACGAGGAGACTGTGTTTCAAATACTGAGTACTCTAGATATCAATAAAGCAGTGGAACTGGATGGAATTTTGTCACGGGTTTTGAGAGACTGTGCTAAAGAACTGACAGCTCTGTTGACCTGGCTTTATAATGAAAGTGTTGCTACAGCAAAGGTACCAAAGGAATGGAAAGAAGGTAAGATTGTGCCATTGCATAAGTGTGGTAGCAGACTGGAATTGTCAAATTATAGACCAGTTTGTGTTTCATCAGTAGTCGTTTAAGATCTTGGAGAAATTAGTCAGGGACCATAAACAGCTGCTGCTGAGAATAATGCTATCTGCGAGAGTCATGGATTTAAACATCGTTTAAGAGGGGTAGTGTTTAGAGTTATATTTTTAAAATGTTTCTTTAAAAGATGGATGGGAGAAGAGAAAGGGGGTTAATTCTATACCTACGATCTGATTGTAGATTTTTCCCTGCCATGCAAATTAGCCACAGTGTAGTGAAAATGAATAAGGTAGATATGCCAGATGGGTGTGGGATAGAGAGTATTAATGATTTCTAAAGTTTCTTTTCCATGCATTGGTGTATAGGGAGTTTACATCAAGATTTGAAGTATGCAATTTTTTTAACGTATAAAGAAGTTTGGCCAGTAGGTTTAGAGTTTGGTGGCTAAGTATTTGGTGACCTATAAGTAGGTAACCAGTACTATCTGCTATTGATCTTCGGGTGTATTCTGTTTTTTATGTAAATCAGGAGAGGTCTAGGATTATAAAGTTTAAGATTTGGATAGTTCAGGAGGCCAGGATGCAACTTTAGCAAGATCGTTAGCAATTTTGCAATTTTGCAAGATCGTTTCTTTTGATTTTGGGTAGATTTAGTGTCAGTTAGGTGGTATGTGGATTGATCTCTGAGTAAGACTGAATTTTTTTTCAATCATATTCTGATTGATCTAGTACAATCATAGCATTTTCCTTATCCACTTTGGAGAAGATAATATTCTGGTTGTTCCAGGAATATGTTAGCAAAGCTAATCTCAGGTGGTATGGTCACTTAAACAGAATGGGAGAGGAAAGATTAGCAAAACAAGTGTTCTCTGCCAGGCTGGCAAGAAAAAGACCCAGAGGAAGACCAAGATACAGGTTGATTGATACAGTAAAAAAGTACCTTAGAAATATCCATCCATCCATCTTCAAGGCCCCACCTTTCCTAATTGGGTTGTGTGGGCAGCAGCTGCAAGAGGGACTTCCAATGGTCGCGATCCTCCGTCACCAATTTCAGGTGTTCTGGTGGTACTCCCATATGTGTCCACCCAAGGATTTAGATATAATCTATCCAGCAAGTCCTTGGCCTTCCATGTGGCCTCGCACCCTCTGGCTTGGCAAAGAGAGCCTGCTGGTGGGGGGGGGGGGGCTCTCTTGTGGCATTCTGACCAGGTGCCCATATCATCATAACTGTGATCTTTCACCATGGAGAAGCAGCAGTTGAGTATTGAGGGTTTCCCAAATTGCAGCGCTTCTGACTCTGTCGAGTCTTGTCAGCCCTGCAACCCCTCAAAGGAACCTCATTTCAGCCACTTGGATTCGTGTCCACATTCTTTCGGTCTTTTCCAAGCTCTCATGACCATACATGAGGATAGGGACATAAACTGTATTGAAGACAGCCAGCTTTGCCTTCTGGCTTAACTCCTGCTTCAATTCTACTGAACGGCCAAGCTCCCGCAATATTGAGCTTGCTAAGCCAATTCGAGTATCTAGCTCTATGTCCCATTTTCCATCATTCGTGAATATGGACCCAAGGTATTTAAACTTCTCCATCTGCCTCAGTAGGACTCCACTCACATGTAGAGTGCACTGGGATTGTTGTCTTGAGACCACATATGTTTCCCTTATGGCCACACTGATCTTTATCCCTGCTTCTACACAAACAGCTACAAACCTATCCAGGGTCTGCTGGAGGTCATCTGTGGAAGAGCTAAGCAAAACTAGGTCATCGGCAAAAAGCAGACATCCAATGCTACATCTTCCAATTCTGACACACTCGCTGCTTCGGCTGTGCCTATCAATCAAGTCGATAAATATTATAAAAAGGAGGGGTGACAGAACACACCCTTAGTGGAGACCAACGGAGACTGTGAAAGGTTCAGACTTCGTGCTGTTTACTCTGACACAAAACTCTGGGCATTCATACAGGCACTTGATGGCAGCTAATAGTTGGGCATCCACTCCATACTCCTGTACTACTTGCCAAAGTTTATCCCAAGGAACCTGGTCATATGCCTTCTCCAAGTCCTCAAAACATGTGTAGACATGCTTGGCATATTCCAAAGATTTCTCAAAGACTTGCCTTAAAGTGAAGATTTTGTCAGTTGTGCTTCTACCAGGACGAAAGCGACATTGCTCTTCTTGGAACTTTGACTCAACTATGCTCCTCTGCCTTCTTTCCAAGCACCTAGCATTTACTTTCCCCAGCAGGCTGAGCAGAGAGATGCCCCGATAGTTGCTGCAATCTCTCTTGTCTCCCTTCTTGAAGATTGGTATTATTATGCCTGTTTGCCACTGCTTTGGTGCTCACTCATATATCCAAGCTCACTCATATATCGAGTCAGCCAGAGAATACTGTCTCGATTTAAGGCTTTTAGCATTTTGGGCTGAATTTCATCATCAACAGCAGCCCTGCCCAATTTTAGTGATTTTATTGTTAAATGGAACTCTTCTGCTGTGAGACTGGTCATCACCCTGATCTGCCCCTCTTGGATGTCCACAGCTGCCGGACCATCAGGGTAAAAAGGCTCTCAAAGTATTCCCTCCATCTGTGGAGGATATCCTTCTCGGTTGTTAAAAGTGCGCCATCAGAGGCCTTAATTGCCCTTGCTGTGCACGATTTCCTCCCTCGAAGGCGGCAGATGGTCTGCCAGAATACCGTGTTTGCAATTGCATAGGATGAGTCTAATCTTTCTCTAAAAGATTCCCAAGTCTTCTGCTTTGCTGTCTTTACTGCCTCAGCAGCAGCTTTTATCACCTCAGTGTACCGGAAACGCATCTCAGGTGACCTGACCCTAAGCCATGATAGGTAGGCCTCCTTTTTATCTGAACAGCTTTTTTTGGACCTCTTGGTTCCACCAAGGTGTCCTTTTCTCACTGCCCGTCACCATGCCGAGCCGCTTTCTGCCACAGCATGATAGTGCACAGAGGCAGTGACAGCTGTTCTGAACAGCTCCCACTCCTCAACAGCTGCAGTATGTCTGGGAATCTCTTTGAACCTGGAGGAGATGTTATCTGTAAATTTCATCCTCACACCCTCATTTTCCAATGCCTCCCATTTCATGTAGTATAGCTGCTTAGGTCCACCAGCATTGATGGTAGCATTTGGTTTCTGTGGCAGAACTGTCTGACAGTTCTGCCACTCTCTTCACACGAACATCCAGCACTGAGAAAAATAAATCTGTTGAGACCTTAGAAATATAAGATCTGTTAATATTGTAGTCTTGACAGGTAATAGATTTGGAGCAAAATTGTAGATAGGAAGTTAGCAATGATGTACATTTTTCATGTAGTATTATCATTCCTGTACACCCCCCCCTTGAGGGTATAAGTCAAGAATTTGATGATGATGATGATGAAAATTCTGGTTTTCATCAACCTTGGCACTTTTTTTTAATGCAACAAGTTCTACATCCGATAAATTTCTCTTCAGAGGATTTACAGATTTTAAAATTTTGACTGTATCTAGCTGAATATTATTGGTGATGAGTAGGTGGTTGTAGATGCCACGTTCTATTTTTGCAGTTACTCAACAGATATGGCTACATTAAACTGCCTCTCATCTGGGAAACTCTTATCTGTAGCCAGTCAGTCCAATAACTTAGAAGAGCACTCATTTACCCTCAGTAAATAGTGTAATTTAGGACTACAGGCCTCCTTTTCTCCTGCTCTTCTGTTTATTCTCATCACATACTGATACTGTGCTTGTTTGCATGTAGTAATACCAGTGTATTATTATTATTATTTTGTGACATCTCCATGGAGTCCAAACAATCATCAAGAGATAGGGCACGTACTCTGCAGCTCTCCTCTGCACCACTTCATCCACCAACTACACTGAACCGCTACTACCATCATCATCTGTACTGATGTTATCTGCTGCCCACTACCACCACTAGTATTTATTGTCTGTAAATTGCATGTGTTCTGAAGGCCAATTTGTCTGTATATGGGATGAAAAAAATCTTACTACCACCATATGAAATCAGCTAACTGACCCTCCCGTCATGAAGAGAATTAAACTTAAGGCCTTTTTCAATTGAAGGGTGCAATGTACTGTCATTCTTTCAATTGTGCTAAGGAGATGTTATTATTTTCCTGATGATGCCAATTTAACTTTGAAAATATATGGGCTAAATAAATTATATATAAGTATATTTATTTTGTTTAATTTCCTTAATAAACATCATGAGTAATAATCGATATATAACCTTGAAACTTTAAATTAAAGATACCAAGAAATTATATACAGTTACACCCTGAGTTACGTAATATGTGACTTATGTAAATTTGCAGTTACATAATAAATCTACTAGCGCATATGAACACGTTTGCGGCTTTGCACAGGTGCATTTTTGACAGCCTTATTGCAGTACAGTAGTAGATGTCTCGCTCGGTTAGCTGAGTCACTTGTTATCACTGCTAGTTTTGTTGTTTTTTGCCCTTAAAATGGAATGCAAACGCAAAACCGAATGTGCCAGTAATACATCTAAAAAACAAAGGTCTGCAATTACTTTAGAAGAAAAGTTGAAAATAATTCGTATGTATGAAGGTGGGAAAATTCTATCAACAATAGCTTGGGAAATAAATCGACCTATTTTGACAGTCAATACAATACTGAAGGATAAAGTTTGCATTGCTGAAAGCACGAAAGGTGCAGTAGCATTGAAGGACACAATTGTTACCAAGAAGAGGCTGGGCCCGATATCAGAGCTGGAGAAATTGTTGTCTCACTGGATCGATGATCTGACACAGAAGCAGATACCATTATGTTTACTGATTATACAGCAGAAGGCTATGTCCTTATATAAGGATTTAAAAGAGCAACTCGGCATCACATACACTTAAAGCTATTGCTGGATGGTTCGAACCATTCAAGAAATGTACAAATCTACACATCATGAAAATCACTGGTGAGGCAGCAAGTGCAGATACAGACACAGCAAGTTGATTTCCCAAACTTCTGGCAGAAATAATTGAGGAGGGGGAATATTTGTCTGAGCATATATTTAATGTCAATCTCTGTTTTGGAAGAGGATGTCATCACGGGCATTTATTGCAAAAGAGGAAAAATCTATGCCTGGATTCAAGGTTGCAAAAGATCGGATCAGCAACATTTTAGATTACTTAAAACTT
Source organism: Typopeltis vanoorti (assembly GCF_054136105.1). NCBI lineage: Eukaryota > Metazoa > Arthropoda > Arachnida > Uropygi > Thelyphonidae > Typopeltis > Typopeltis vanoorti. Next base: position 1,660,910 of record NC_143549.1, on the reverse strand, counting down.
AAACTGCTTACAGTGTATCATTCCCTGAGACGCATGCCTTTGAGAACATTGACGCGAGTATGCTGCCCATAATCTGATATCCAACACCAAGGCTTGGGTTAAACATGCGCTGTTTGGAGACTGGTTCAATAACCACTTCATTCACTAGGTGAAGAAATATTGTGCCGTGAAAGGAATCCCGTTTAAAGTGATTCTACTCCTGGACAATGTCCCTAGTCATCCAGAAGAGTTGGACGACTTTCATCCTTTCCCAAGCAATCAAGACTATTGATTATGGTAAGGGCATTACCCTATGTGATTTCTGTCGGAACTGCCCAGAAATGGTCCATAATTTTAAGCGTTTCATGGAAGGAGAGCAAACAATGACTGATACTGGTGCTGAGTTGACACAAGAATTACAGCAGATGATGGAGACGTATGTGCAACTTGCACTGCATTTAGAGCTAGAAGTGGACAATGGTGACACTAACAAGCTTCTTTTGAGTCACGATGAAGCACTAACTAATGATGACCTTTTTCAGTTGGAGGCATTCTGAAATTCAGAAGAAAATACTAAGCCGATTGAACTGCCAGACATAAAGAAATTTACAATGAAGGGACTAGCCGAGGTTTTTAAATTGATAGACATGGCATTAGCAAAATTAGAATCGATGGATCTGAACACTGAGTGGTTCGAAAATGTTAGCTGCCATATCTATTCCGATATGTCTAGTTATGAGGACAAGAAGCATGTGACCACACAATCTTCTCTAGACATGTTTGTGAGATGCCATTCACAACAAAGTCAAGATGACAACTCAGAATGTCCTGACCATCCTCAGTGTTCAATATCGAAAGGGTTAAAACTTCATGCAGAACAGCATTCCTTAAAACAGCCACCTTAGCCATCACAAGACATGCTTTTATTTGAAAAGTGAATATTTCAGTTTGTTTTTATATTCTTTTATATTATGTATTTTTCATACTTTCATATTTACAGTATGTATATTATTCAAATACAATTGATAATTTTTTTTTGATCATCCCAAAAATGAAAAATATTAAAAATGGAAAATATCTTATTAATGGCAAAAAAATTAATTTAAGACTTGAACATTTTATTGTATGTATGTACGTATGTAATTTACAAATTCGACTTACGTAAAATTCAAGTTACATAAAGGTTTATGGAACGCATTACTTACGTAACTCGGGGTGTAACTGCACTTGGTTTAATCCTTTATCCAAGTGTAAGCAAATAAGTTTTCACCTGAACTATTTTCAGGACTGGGGCAACTAGTATAAAGAAGCTAATGACTTCACATCACTTGCCTTAGGATCCCATAATGCAAAGCACATCTCCTTGCAGACATTTAGAATGCTAAGCATTATGGGAAGAGCCATTACCCAGATCGGTTTCGATCTTTATTGAGGTCTCATCAGTGGGAGCCAGACCCAGAGGTGATACTAAGGAAAAATATTTCTTCTGTACTACTTCAACCTTAGTATCACTTCTGGGTCTGGCTCCCACTCATGAGACCTCAATAAAGGTGGAAACTGGTCTGGGTAATGGCCCTTCTTAATGCATAGCATTATCCATGTCTGAAAGGAGATGTGCTTTGCATTGTGGGATACTAAGGCAAGTGATGTGAAGTCTTTAGCTTCTCTATAAGTGTTGTCCCAGTCCTGAAAATAATTTATGCACAAACTTGTTTTCTTACACTTGGATAAAGGATTAAACCAAGTATATAATTTCTTGTATCTTTAATTTATAGTATAAATAAGTGGAAAAACTTCCAACAACTTTCTCTAATCCAGAGTATTTTAATAATAAGGTGTGATACCTTTTGGCTACTCATATATGAAAATGTGACTTCTGCACTACTTCAACTTTTGTATCACCTCTGGATCTGGCTCCCACTGATGAGATCTCAGTAAAGATTGAAACTGGCTGGGTAGTGGTCCTTCCCATAATGCATAGCATTATACATGTCCGCAAGGAGATGTGCTTCGCATTATGGGATACTAAGGCAAGTGATGTGAAGTCATTAGCTTCTTTATAAGTGTTGTCCCAGTCCTGAAAATAATTTAGGCACAAACTTGTTTTCTTACACTTGGATAAAGGATTAAACCAAGTATATAATTTCTTGTATCTTTAATTTATAGTATAAATAAGTGGAAAAACTTCCAACAACTTTCTCTAATCCAGAGTATTTTAATAATAAGGTGTGATACCTTTTGGCTACTCATATATGAAAATGTGACTTCTGCACTACTTCAACTTTTGTATCACCTCTGGATCTGGCTCCCACTGATGAGATCTCAGTAAAGATTGAAACCAGCTGGGTAGTGGTCCTTCCCATAATGCATAGCATTATACATGTCCGCAAGGAGATGTGCTTCGCATTATGGGATACTAAGACAAGTGATGTGAAGTCATTAGCTTCTTTATACGAGTTACCCCAGTCCTGAAAATAGTTCAGGTGCAAATTCATTTGCTTACACTTGAATAAAGGATTAAACCAAGTATGTAATATTTTGGTATTTTTAATTTATAGTATAACCAAGTGGAAAAACTTCCAGCAACCTTGAAAACTTGAACACCAAAAGGATGAATGCTTTTCTGTTTAGCATTTTATTGTCTCCTGATCTCTATATTTCTGTGTAGAAAACCTGTTTGTTCATGCAAAGCTAGATTGCTTCACAGTGATTCATCTTGTTCATGTATATGTAATTGGAAATTTACCTGTTATATGACACAGTAAGAATTCATGGTATACCTCACTACATCCTTTGACCAAGAATTACATATGTTATCTTATATTCTAGTAGGTAGACATATATTCTAGTGCAGTGCTTCCCAAACTTCTGGATGTCAGGGCCTCCCTTTGGAAAAATGAAAATATTTTACGGCCCCCTCGAAAAAAAATCATAATATAGACATATATTATTATAATATTTATTGTATTTATATTCAATACAAAACATACATAACGAATATTGCAAAAATCAAATGCAAATATTACATTTTTAGCATCTTACATACACATTTTACATGGCATATTAGCTCATGTTTTTATATAGATAGTATCTTGTTATTGTACATTTGCAGTATAAGCACATAAAACGAATTAAAAACATAAAAGAAGTTTTATGTTTTTAATTAATAATTAATTAAAATTAATTATTAATTAAAATTATTAATAAAATTATTAATTAAATTAATAATTTAATTAATAATCTTATGTTTTTAATTTAGAATTAAAAACATAAAAGAAGTTTAATAACAGTTGAATGTGTTTCAATACTGCTACACAAAAAAGTCAGTATCAGGTGAAATATTTGAAACTGCAATTCTTAGATTTCTGCTTGTGGACTGCAAAATTGGCGGATAGAAGGAGAGATGATATGATTGAGACATTTAAACTGTTGAGAGGGAGTTACGAAGTTGACACTGGAAAGTTTTTTCATATGGTAGAACAGGGGAAAGCAGGACAAGGGCTATTCCTTGAAGTTGCAAAAGGAAGTCTTGAGGAAGAGAGTGAAGATGGGATTCTTTATACATGGACTCTGGTTGATCTCTGAAATGTATTTTTTTTATAGGGTGGTGAGAGCTCAAAAGTGAATAAGTTCAAGGAGTGATATTATAGTCTGTGTTGTCTAGGATGGGCCTCCCACAGTGATTATAATCCATGGAGTTCCTGAATGATGATGATAATCATCATTCTGGACCTCCTAATTAGATGAGGAGGTTGTGTTGAGAATGATAAAAAATAATAGTGTGATAGGAAAGGAAGTGAGTGTATTGCCCAGGTATGACAGTAATGATTAGAGGCAGAGAGTGAAGACTGTGAATGATAAGTTAGTGGAAATGTGTGAGGAGAAAGAAGTGCAGGTTGTTAATGTGTGGAGTGAGTTTAAAGGATGAAGAGTGGTGGGCTGCATTTGAATGGTTTTCGTGTGAGTCATTTGAAGAGACTGCTACTGCTCAAAGGTAGAGGAAATGAGTGCAGAGAATGAATCTAATGAAGTAAGAAGGAATGTGGGAGAGTAAGGAAGGAGAGATTGAAGTGGTGGTTATGAATGAAGCAGTGGGTAGCATGAATATAAAGAATAAGAGAACAAGTATGGAAGAAAAATAGGGAAATTGGGAGGCTCTGGGTGGATAGGTGAACACAACATGAGAAAGCTTGATGCTCTCAAGAGGATGTGAATGCATGTATAGACAAAAGTGGAAAGGGTGACCAGGGATCAAGGGAAAACAGTTGAATTTGAAGAAGGTTCTAAGATGAATAAGGAGAAGAAGAAATGGCTCAAATTAAGTATAGAGAAGTCACATCTAATAAGCAGTATCAATGAAACTTGTTATAGATACAGGAATGAGCTGTTATGTTTGTTTATAAATGCTAGAAGTGTGAGAAACAAGGTAAATGAATTGGTGGCATTGATTGAGTCTGTTCACCTAGAAATTGTTGGACTAAGGGAGACATGGATGGATGAGCATGATATCCTGACAGGAATAGAGATGGAAGGTTATGATGTGTTTCATGATAGAAAGGATAAAAAGAGAGGGGAGAGTGCTATTGATGGTAGAGAAACAGTGTCCATGCAAGAGGGAAATAATGGTAGTGGTTTTGAGGCAGTATGATGAGAGATAGAGGTGAATAAAATGAAATACTAAGTAGGATGTTGTTATTGACCTGGTAATGTGGATGGTAGTGACCATGAAATGTATAATCAAATCAGCCAAGCAAATAAGAAAAGGGTGATCATTATGGACAATTTTAATTATGGCAGTATAGACCAGGATGATGAGATAGCAACTGGAAGTAAAGAAAATTAGGTTCTTAAGATTTTGAGGGACAACTACCTCAGACAGTATGTAGAGAGGGTTCACAAGGATTGAGGGTCTTGGATTTGATCATCTCATCAGAGGATGTTATTATAAATGAGGTATCGAATCACTGTCCAGTTGGTGAGAGTGATCATAAAATGACTATGTGAGTGGTTGCCAGCACTGTGAGGAAAGGGTATAAGTGGAACTACAAGGCTGGTGATTATGAGAAGCTCAGGAGACAGCTTGCAGGTGTAGCATGGAAAGAGCAGTTGACTGTAAAGGAGGTCAATGCTACTTGGGTGATATTCAAGAACTGTCTAGTAGAAGCAATGTCTAAATGTATTCCAAGTGTCAGAAGGTTAAATAAGGAGGTGTGAAATAGATGAATGAAGAAATTATAAGCATGCAATACAGAAGATAAAGGCATTATGAACGCAACATAAGAGGAGTGGTAATAATCAATTCCATGTGAAATACAAAGAACAGGCAAGGTGGGCGACTTAGTTGGTAAGGGTAGCAAAAGTGAAGTATGAGCAGCAGTTAGCTAACGAAGCCAAAAAAAAAAAAAAAAAAAAAAATACCTGGAAGTTCTTTCAATATGTAGCCAGAAAAAAAAAGAATGGCATTGATTGGAGAATATGGTATAAGAACAGTTGATGCAGAAGACATAGTTGAGATATTTAATGAGTATTTTTTAAAGGTCTTGTGAATGTGACATCATTGAAAGTTGGAGAGCAGTTCATAATGAGGAGAGACTGACTGTAAGTGAGCAAGAGCTATATAGGGAATTAAGCAAACTCGATGTTAATAATGCTGTGGGATTTGATGATATATCACAACGTATTTTGTAGGAATGTGCCAGGGAGTTGGCATCCATCTTGACATATTTGCTTAGTATGATTCTTACAGTGGATCATGTTTCACTAGTGGAAGGAAGGCAAGATTGTCATAATGGAGGTGAGAGAACACTAGCATCAAATTATATGCCTGTCTGTGTCAGTTGTTATAGTGTTGGAGAGGCCTGTGAGAAACAGGATCCAGATTTGGGTTGACAACAGTTGTATTATCTTTGATGGGCAGCTTTGGCATGGATTTGGTAAAGGAAGGTCATGTTTTAGTAATCTTCTTACTTATTACAATAAGGTGATGGCTTCAATTGGACAAAGGAGATGAATATACAGTAGTATACTTAGATTTTACAAAGGCTTTTGATAGATTACCACATGATAAGTTGATACTTAAACTAGAGGCAGATGGGGTTAGATATTAGACTAGTGCATTGGATTATAGACTGGATATCTGATAGGTTTCATCAAGTTGTGTATGGGGGAGCAATATCCCCGAAGATGAAAGTCACTAGTAGTGTGTCTCAGGGGTCTGTTTTACGGCCATTGCTGTTTGACCTGTATTTTATTGATGTTGGGGAAGATTTAGATGCAGATATTCAATTGTTTGCATGATGCAAACTATTGGGATTTGTTCAATGTTGTGAAATGTAAGGTTTTAAAATTTGGGAAACAAAGATGGGATATATTGTTGGAGATGGAGGAAATAAAAGATTTTGTGGTGATGGCAAATAAGGATCTAAAATTTAGATGGCACATTGCCAAAATTGTAAGGACAACTCAGCAAATTCTGGAAATGATGCCGAGGACTCTGACTTGTAGAAGTAAGGAGATTCTTGTTCCATTGTATAAAGCCTTGATTTGACCATATACGGACTACTTTGCACAGATTTGATCACCTGGTTTTCAAAAAGGATGAAGAGATGTTTGTTGTAAACGGTTCAGAGGCGACTTACTAAGGTAGTTTCTGATCTATGGAATGTTGAATATGAGAAAAGGTTGAGAAGATGCAATGTACAGAGTCGAGTTGACAAGAGGAAGAAGGGTGATATGATAGAGACATACTAGTTGGTAAGGGGTTGTTATAGGATCAGTGTTGGAGAAGTTTTTAATGAAATGGTGGGAGATAAGGGGAGGACAAGAGGTCACACCTGGAAGCTGTATAAGGAGGGTGTGAGCAAGGGAGTGAGAAGCAGGTTTTTTGCATGGAGAATTGTGAATGATTGTAATGCCTTTCCTGATAGTGTGGTGTCTGCAGAGAATTTGAATGTGTTTAACTCAAGATATGATGAGGTGTGTGTGTGTGTGTGTGTGTGTGTGTGTGTGTGTGTGTGTGTGTGTGTGTGTGTGTGTGTGTGTGTGTTACAAAAGGACCTCCTACATGAGTCTTGGATTCCATGGGGGTCTTAGGATAATAATAATAATAATGATTAATAATAATTATGTGAAGTATATTCATAACTAGATTTCTTGTATAGAAAGGCTGTCGACTTTACATCAGTTGCTTCAATGTACTATAATGCCAGCCTGGTTGGCCGAGTGGTCAGCATATCTGCTCTCCAGCCAAAAGGCTGGGGGTTCAAATCCTGCTGTGGACATGGTTATTTGTGATTGTCTGTGAAAATACTAGTGGTGGGCAGTAGATGCTGTTGGTGTAGATGATGGTAGTTGCGGTTCATTGTAGTTGATGGATTGAGTAGTGGAAACAGAACTGTAAAGTAGGTAGCCTCCCTCAATGAGTCTTTGGACTCCCTGGAGGGATCATGTAATAACAATAATAATTGTTATTATTATTAATCAATTATGGGCAAGATCATTACTCAGATTGGTTTCCATTTTTATTGAGATCTCGTCATGTTCTTGTATGATGGGTACTGAGGCAGTTGTGAAGTCAGAAACCTGTATGATATATAAGTAGCTTAGTTATGAAGATACTTCACATGCAGATTTTGTTTCCTTATTCTTGTTTTTATCCCTTATAATAAGGATAAAAACAAGAATATAATTTCTTATCTATTATAATTTACTTGGTAACCAAGCAGAAACAGCTTTCTCACAAGTTTCGAGAGAATGTGCTAAAGAACTGACAGCTCCGCTGACCTGGCTCTTCAATAAATTTCTGGCTGCAGGAAAGGTACCCAAAAAAGGGAAGGAAGGTAAGATAGTGCCTTTGCATAAGGGCAATAGCAGACTGGAAGTTTCTAATTATAGGCCAGTTTGTGTGTCATCAGTAGTTGTTAAGGTCTTGGAGAAATTAGTGTGGGACTGTATACAGCATTGGGCAGATGAAGGTAATATTATCTGTGAGAATCAACATGGATTTGTTAAGGGGTGCTCTTGCTTTAGTAATATTATTATTATTATCCAGGCCTCCATGGAGTCAAAAGACTTGTCGTGGGAGGTCCTTCCTAAGAAACACAAAGTCTATCAAGACTCGACGGGAGCCCCCCCCCCCCTAAGAAACACAAAGTATCATACCACTCCTTGAACTCATTGACCGTTCTCGTTCTCACCACTCCATCAGGCAATGCATTCCATGGTTCAACCACCCTCCATGCAAAGAAACCACTCCGCACCCTCTTGCTCACAGTTTCCTTTCGTAACTTCCAGGGATGGCCTATTGTCATCACTGTTCAACCAAGCCAAAGAACTCTCCAGTGTCAACACTGTAACTACCTCTGAACAGTTTAAAAGTCTCAATCATATCACCTCTCTTTCTTCTATCCACCAAACTCTGCAGTCCACATTCCCTCAGCCGATCCTCATAACTAACATTGTAACCATCTTTGTTATCCTCCTATGTACCCTTTCCACAGTTAATTTACCCCCTTCAAATCCTGGGGACCAAATCTGAGAACAATAGTCTAAATGTGGTCTGATCAGAGTCTTATACAACGGAATTATAACCCTTTTATCTCTGCAAGTCAGTGTCCTTCTCATTATTGCAGCAATCCTCTGTGTTACCTTCACCACCTTTGCAATATGTCCCTTAAATTTCAGGTTACTATCAATCATCAACCCCAGATCTCTTGTCTCCCCTACTTCCTCCAGTATAACTCCTCCCATAGAGTATGCAGAGGCCCATCGATGTTTCCCAAACCTCAATATGTGATCACCTTTTATAATAAAGTGACAAGAGCAGTTGATGAGGGAGAGGCATACACTGCCATTTTTTTTGGATTTTGCAAAGGCATTTGACAGGATGCCAAATGATAAGCTGATATGTAAGTTGCAGCCCATGGATTTAAATGTTCGGTGAGTAAACTGGATTCAGGATTGGCTGTCTGATAGGTATCAGATAGTTGTGTACGATGGGGCAATATCAAGGAAGCAGAAGGTTACAAGTGGGGTTCCACAGGGCTCAGTACTGGGACCTGTATTGTTCAACCTTTGTATTAATGACATTGTCAGTGGATTGCAAGGGGGTATTGAGTTGTTTGCGTACGATGCAAAGCTGGGAAGGGTTATCAGTAATAGTGCAGATGTGGCAGCCGTACAAGAGGATTTGAATAAATTAAACTGATGTGCAAATGAATGGGGGTGTCTGTTTAATGTAGCAAGATGTAAAGTCTTGAAGTTTGGGATCCATTAATGTGAGTCTGCATACTCGATTTGATGAGATCTACTAGAGGAAGTAGGGGGGGGGATGATTGATAGAAAACTGAAATTCAGGGAGCATATTGCAAAGGTGGTGAAGGTAACCCAGAGAATTGCTGCAATACTGAGAAGGATGCTGACCTACTGAGATAAAACAGTTATCTTTCCTTTGTATAAGACCCTGATCAGACCACACTTGGACTATTGCTCTGAAATGTTGTCCTCAGGATTTGATGGGGATAAATTAACTGTGGAAAGGGTACAGAGGCAGATAACAAAGATGGTTTCAGGACTGTACAATATCAGTTATGAGGATCAGCTGAGGAAATGTCTACTGCAGAGTTTGGTGAATAGATCATATGATCGAGACTTTTAAACCATTGAGAGGCAGTTACAGGGTGAAATGCGGAGTTCTTTCGCTTAGTGGATCCTTCCTAATGGAACATCAGGAAGGATCATCAAGGGACCATCGATGGAAGTTACGAAAGGAAGCTGTGAGCAAGAGGGTGAGGAGTAGTTTCTCCTCGTCTAGAGTGGTTGAACCGTGGAATGCATTACTGAGAGAGAGTGGTGAGAACAAGAACGGTCAATGAGTTCAAGGAGTGATGTGATAAACTTTGTGTTTACCTAAAAAGAGCCTCCCACGATGAGTCTCTTGACTCCATTGAGGCCTGAATAATAATAATAATAAAGATTTCTAACTAGGAAAATAAATAGGCTAATTATTCCTACTTACTCTTCTACAAGTTTTATCTTATGTTTTATCTTTTATCTTATCTTGAATCCTTGCCATACCTAAAAATAGGTCACATCGGTACATAGGCCTATGTGTTGCAGTTCATGTTGCATTTTGAACATGGTTTAATTTACAACACAAGACACTAATAAGAAAATGAATAATATATTGATTTAATTAGTTACTAATATTTCAATGGTTTTCTGCTCTTCTTTTTCAGAACACAAATGGTTTGTCACAGTATGCAAACAGCAACAATTAGTTAATAGTGGAAGAAGTTTAAAATGATAACAGACAACACAAGACACTAATAAGAAAATGAATAATATATTGATTTAATTAGTTACTAATATTTCAATGGTTTTCTGCTCTTCTTTTTCAGAACACAAATGGTTTGTCACAGTATGCAAACAGCAACAATTAGTTAATGGTGGAAAAAGTTTAAAATTATAACAAACAGCACAAAGAACTAAAGTCTGAATGGGCACTGTCTATTGTTGGATTAAGAGAGAGAGAGGGGAGGGAGTTAAAATTATTAATTTGATTTTATAATACCAGATTTTTGGTAAATTGACCACTGTTAAAAATCTGGGAAGCAGTCAGACCAAATTAATACTTGTTAATCTCTTCCCTCTTCCATAATGATCACCATAATAAATGATACCCATTAAGACTTTAGTGCTTTATGTCATCTATTACAGTTTTAAACTGTTATCACTATTAACTAATTATTGTTGTTTGCATTCTGTAACAAACTGTTGGCACTCTGAAGATGCTGATCAACAAAATATCAGTAACTAACAAAATAAATATATATTATTTAAATTAAGGGGATATTTAATCCCATATTATTTTAATTTATTTCATTAATTTCACACTTTCATTAATTTAAATATATATTGCATATTTACTTATTAATGTCTTGTGTTGTGAATTAAACCATGAAAAAAGGGACATCTTGTAGTATTATATATAATTCTACTACTTTTTATTACAATTTATCAGTATTCTTTTCTATATGCCTATCTTTCATGTAGCTTGGATAAGAGGAAACAAAGCAAAAAATCATCTGTTAGTATAGATGATGATAGTAGCCAGTCATCTGTAGCAGGTGCGAATTTTTTTCAGTCTCCCATGAGATCTTTAAAAGGAACCTTGCTAAAAAATTCCAGCTATCAGCAGGTAGGATTCATTTAATTTCTTCTTACTTGTACAGTTTTAGTTTTCTATATGAGTAGAACAAATATATGCATATATATTTTCTGGAAAATAAATTGCAAATAATGATAACATTCTATTCATTTTTAATTAAATATAAGTTTCATTGAGCATTCAAATATTTATGATGTATGGCATTTGCCGAATAATACCACCTGTACAATTCAGAGCTGCAAATGTGAAATATATATTTTACTCCTATTTCTGTATTCATTTTGATGAACTTTTTTTGTAGAATTCTACAATTATTATCACTTATGGATAAATGATTTCATTGCAAATATATTAGTGCATTTATTGCAATTATAACAATTGGATAGAAGAAGAAGGAAAGGTGATATGATTGAGACTTTTAAACTGTTGAGAGGTGGTTACAGGGTTGACACTGGGGAGTTCTTTTGCTTAGTTGAGCATCACTCCTTCAGCGGGAAGGAGTGATGACAAGGGGCCATCCCTGGAAGTTACAAAAGGAAACTGTGAGCAAAAGGATGAGAAGTGGTTTCTTTGCACGGAGGGTGGGTTGTTGAACCATGGAAGAATGCATTGCCTGATAGAGTGGTGAGAGTGAGAACGGTCAATGAGTTTAAGGAGTGGTATGATAGACTTTGTGTTTCCTAGGAAGGACCTCCCACGATGAGTCTTTTGACTCCTTGGAGGCCTAAATAATAATAATAATAATAATAATAATAATATCCTAAGAGCCTGTGTAGCTCAGTGGAGGTGGTAATTGCATTCATAGCTCTAGGCTGCCTGAAGAAAGACCTAAATTAAATTCCAGACAATGAGCAGATACTTTTTCTGAGCCTTTCTTAACCCAGTTTCTGAGTTAGTTGATCTCTTGCATGTGCAAATGGTTTTTTTTACTCCCAGGAACGTGGGTTCTTTTTGTCCCATAAACTGAAAAATATCAACCCTAGACCCCTCACTATTTCAGACTATAATGTAATGTGTTAGCATTTGAAACCATGAAGTGCCAACACTTGTCTCCCATTTTTTCACTAAATGACTATTAACATCAGCAGTTGTCTTTGACCAGCTATCTCTTATTGGCTACTGGTAGAGATTAAAGTGCCCCCCCCCCTCCCCTTTCAGTCTTCAAAAGCTAGATAGAACTAAAATGGCCTTGCCTACTTACTCCCTATAAGGAAATAAAAGGCAATAGCTGATGTTTAGCAGATCATAAATATCATAATATCCTATTAATACGATGTCTGATTACAATTTAGCACACGGCATTTGCCGCATGCTAAATTGTTATCTATTTTAGTCTTTGGTATAGTTTAGATGGGCATGCAAAATTCTGTTAGTGTTAGGTGCTGGTTTATGCTCATAGTTAGGTTTAATAGAAAGAATATGTCACGAAGAAATACATAAAAATAAGTTCAGACCCAAACTGCCATGAGTAGTTCCATCTATGAGTATCTTTGAGTACTGTTGAAGATGGGATTAGTTACCCAAATTTGGTTAATTTAACACAACCATAGTTATTTAGATTAGGTATTTTTTTACTTGTTGATTCTAAAACATCTTCTATTACAAACTACAAGACCTCATAAACAAAACTAATAAAAAATGTATGTTAATAGTCATAGGAGATTTTAACTCCAAAAGGAAATACCCCAGATATGAAAGGTGATATGGGCAAATTCGGAATAGATGAGAGAAATAACAGAGAAGAAAAATTACTTGGATTCTGCAAACAAAATAATCTGTTTATTTCCGACACCCAATTCTACCATAGGCCTTCCCATAAATATACTTGGACATCACTAGATGGAGTCAGCAAAAATTGTATTGATTACATTTTAATGAATAAATGGAAAGCATTAGTTCATAATGTCAAAGCCCTAGTAAAAGCCTAACATGATGCCCTCTCAGCAAAGATTAAATTAAAATTCAAAGATAATATTCCAAAGAGCAACTGTAACCTAATAAACAGAAGCAAAATAAATGAAGAACATATAAATAAATTATATGAGAACACCATAGAAACAGAAATACAAAACATACCCTTTGCTAACGTAGAAACTGCATGGAATCAGGGAAGAACAATAGTCAAAAGCACAGCTATCGCGATTCTAGACACAGCCATCAAACCAAATAACAATTGTATCACCCCTGAAATCTTAAAACTCCTAGAAGTAAAAAAGAGGGGCTAAAAACACATTAAATCAGAATAATTCTGAAGAAAGCAGACAACACTGTAAAAGGCTAAAAAATAAAATCAATAGAATGTGCAAAGCGGCAAAGGAATCATTATTATTATTATTATTATTATTATTATTATTATTATTATGTGACACCTCCAGGGAGTCCAAAGACTCATCGAGGGAGGGTACCCACTCCACAACTCTCCATCTCCACCACTCAAATCCACTAACTTCCACTGACCGTAACTACACCAATGCCATCTACCGCCGACCACCACCAGTGTTTCCACAGACAATCACAAACATCCGTGCCACAGCGGGATTCGAACCCGCAGCCTTTTGGCTGGAGAGCGAATATACTAACCACTCGGCCAACCAGGCTGGCTTATGGTTATGCTAATGGTTAGAAGAAAAAAATAAAACAGTGTGAGGAAGCAAATAAAAAGCATGACACTAAAACTGCTTAAAAATAATAAAAGATCTAAACAAAGAATATAATAACATCACCTTAAAAATGAAAGAGTCTAATAATATAGAAAAAATGTAATTCAAGATATACAAAAAAATATGGAAAGAATACTACCAAACACTATTCGACAGAAACCAAACATGGGATTCATCAAACAGCAACGAATAAAGAAAGAGCACCCACTATCCTAAAAGATAAACCACTTAAAGCAATAAACCAAATGAACACATCCAAACCTCCTGGAATTGACCAAATTCCTACTGAACTCTGGAAACATGGAGGCCAGGGAACCAAAATATTTATTGAAACTTTTTAACCAAATTTTATTCTCAGGAGAAATACCTAAGGATTGGAAAACTGGGATCATAATATTCACCCATAAAAAAAGTGACAAACAAAAATGTTATCTCCCTATCACCCTTTTAAATCATAGCTATAAGATATTTGTTTGAATTATACAAAACTGCATGCATAAATTAATGGAAGAAATAGTCAAGGAGGAATAAGCTGGGTTCAGACCCACAAGATATACAATTGATCAAATCTTCACACTTAATACTATAGAAGAAATGTGCTGAGAAGACAGTCTACCATTGTTCTTCAACTTCATCGACTTTAAACAAGACTTTGATTCCTTACATGAGACAAACTGATCAACAATCCTAAATGCTAAATCAATAGACTCCAAATTGGTGACCTTCGCTTCAAACTTTTACAAAGAGACAAAAGCACTCATCAAATTTAATAATATAAAAACAGAAGAATTTAAGATAGAAAAAGGAGTCATGCAAGGCTGCCCACTTTCACCACACTTATTTAACATATACCTAGAAGAAATTTGCAAAGAAATCTCCAACAAACCAGGGATAAATATAAATGGAAGAAACATCAACCACATCAAATATGCAGATGATATAGTAATCCTGGCAGTATCCAAGCTTCAATTAGAAAAAACAGTCCATCCTTTAAATTAAGCATTAAAATCTTTGGAATGAGGATCAATAGCAGTAAGACCAAAATAATGAAAATAGGAAGAGAAGGACTGAAAACATCTCAATAACTCTGGAAAACCAAACTGTAGAACAAATAAAATCCTTTGTCTACTTAGGAAGTACCATTACACACAATTTAAACAGTACTGAAAGTAAAACACATAATTAACATTGGATGGTTGAACATGAATAAATTAAGCAAAATATGGAACAATAACAAACTGTTGAAACATCTTAAAATCAAACTTTTCAAAGCCATGATCATCACTACAGCAACTGATGGAAGTGAGTCATGCAACTCACTGAGAAGAAACCAGCTTCGATGGTTAGGCCATGTCCAGAGAATGCCTCCTCACCTACTTCCATACATCATATGAAATGGAAGAACAGGAAAAGAGTGTCCACCAGGAAGACCTAGGAAAAGTTGGCTCAGACCCTTAAAAGAAAGAAGTGAATTCCCCAACTTCATTACTATGTTCGAGAAGACTAGAAATAGAACCATTTGGAGACAGATTGTACAAAGTGGACTCAACCCATCACCAAATGGATGAGAAGAAGAAAAGAAGATTCTAAAAAAAAATCTTTCAAGTTTTTGTTGTTATGATGAAAGAAGTAATTTTTTTCCTATTTCATTCTGTGGAAGTTATCCAAGGCATAGTCAGCTATATGTGATTAACTATAGTTATAATAGCAGATGTATTTCTTTTGTATCTCAAAGCAGATCTCTCCCAATTTGATCATAATGATAACTTGCAAAAACAAGAATCCTCATAAACCTCTGGAATTGTAGGAGGGGGATCCTTGAAAGAGTGGATAAAGGCAACCAGCTTCATATGAGGTTTGAAAGCAATACACAAATTACACTTCGTTAAAGTTCTGGATATTTTTTTCTGAAGTACCTCAATTGCTGGCCTGGTTGTCCAAGTGATTAGCGTATCTGCTCTCCAGCCAAAAGGCTGCAGGTTCGTATCCCGCTGTGGGCACGGATGTTTGTGATTGTCTACGAAAATACTAGTGGTGGTAGTGTTGGGCAGTAGATAATTGTGGTTTGTTGTAGTTGGTAGATTGAGTGGTGGAGACGGAGAGTTGTGGAGTGGGTGCCCTCCCTCGATGAGTCTCTGGACTCCTTGGAGTAATAATAGCATTTGAAAAGAATTATAAAAATGGAGGAAAACTCATGTAAAAAACTTTATTAATGTAGAATTTTTGCCTAATCATTGGTATAATCAATACAAGATTACAAAATGGCAATTAAACAATAATGGACAATTCCAAAAAAGTCCCACATGAGTAGCTAATTTAAGATAACTAAAAAAAAAAAAAAAGTCACTAATTTCCTAACTCATTGAAATATATATATGTATATTAATGATACGAAGCAACTTTATAAACTTGGTTTTAATCCTTTTTCTCAAGTAAGCAAACAAGTGGGTAAGTCAAGTTTGAGCCTGAAGTATTTTCATGGTCTGAGGCAACTCGTGGTAAAGGTGGAGTAAGCTCTGATCACTTTCCTTAGTATCTCTCATAATGCAAAGCACATCTCCTTGTGGACATGTATGATGCTATGCATTAAGGGAAGGACCACTACCCAGACCGGTTTTGACCTTTATTGAGGTCTCGTCAGTGGGAGCCAGACCCTGAGATGTCAAGGTTGAAGTAATCCAGAACTTATAAACTTTACCTATACAAGTTGCCACAAGGTGCTTTGACCTTATTAAATAAAAATCTCAGGATGAGAGAAAGATGTAGAATTTTTTTTTTTTTTACCTTGGGTATACTATACGTTAAAGATACCAAGCAATTTTATAAACTTGGTTTTAATCCATTTTAAGAAAGATTAGTCAATTTTAAAAGTACTATCTCCCACAAAGGGGAAATAGATGTTGACCATCAGATCTGTTTAAGTTAAGACAGTGAAGTAAAGTTTTGTGTATTTCTTTATAAAGATATTCTATGAGGAAATGACTTTTATGAAGGACTCTCTTCTTATTCCAATAAACTCTATGGTTTGTGTCAATAGTATGCTGTTCAAATCCAGACTGTTCAGGCTTATGGACCTGAAGAACACAAGTCTTACTTGGTATTTAATGTAAGGCTTGTGTTCTTCTAGACTAGTAAAAGCAGATCTTCCTGTTTGTCCAATATAAGACAACCCACAAGAGCAAGAAATCTGGTTGATGCTTGGATAACTGAGAAGTAGAAGCTTCTCTATAGGAGAAGCGAGAAACTTAGATATTTTTCTGATGGGACAAAAGGTAACAAAAATATTCAGTGGTTTTAAAACTTTCACTATGCACTCACTGATGCCATGAACATAAGGGACAGGAATGCGAGTTATTTCTTCTGTATTTGAAGAGGTGGAGGTACCATAACTGTTGAAAGCGTTTTTTTTTTTTTTTTTTTTTATTAAAGAATCCTTAAATCTGTTAGATAAAAAGGTGCAATTAATATTGTATATCATAATTCTTTCTATAAAAGTTCATCTGAAGAACATAAAGAATGGGCACTATGCACTAAAGTCTTAATTATTCCAGCCTTTTGACTAGGATTGTGATGAGATTGAACGTAGATGTAAATGTTTGTATCAGTCTTCTTCCAAAAAACTGAAGAATGTAGGCTACCATCTGGTTGAAAAATTAGAAATCTAAAAGGCTAATTGTTTATTTACTTTTTCCTTCTTCTTTTAAGTTGATCACGGGATGAAGTGCATTTAATTTAGAAAGAAACTGCTTTAACTCAGAGAAAGAGCCATTCCAAATTGCAAAAATATCACCTCTTATTTATACCAGTCTACAAGTCTAGGTGAAATATTATCAAAAATAAGTTGTTCAAAGTGTTCCATAAAGAATTTGCTATAGTAGAAATAAGATTGCCCATGAATGTTCTGTTAATGTATTGATATAATTTGTTTTTAAAGGAAAAATAACTAGAATGTATTACAAAATCAAATAGTTTAACAATATCTGAAGGAAATTCTTCTTGAAGTAATTCAGTGGCATCAGATAAAAGAATATTAGTAAACAAGGATTTAAAAAAAAAAGTGATATAAATATTGGGATTGATACCTATACTCTGATAGGTATCAGAGTATAGGTATTGGGATACCTATACTCTGATACCTATCAGAATTGTATATGGTGGGGCAATATCAAGGAGACAGAAGGTTACAAGTGGGATTCCACAGGGCTCAGTACTGGGACCTGTATTGTTTAACCTTTATATCAATGACATTGTCAATGGATTGCAAGGGGATATTCAGTTGTTTGCAGATGATGTCAAGCTGGGCAGGGTTATTAGTAATAGTGCAGATGTGGCAACCCTGTAAGAGCATTTGAATAAACTAGACAGATGGGCAAATAAATGGGGGTGTCGGTTTAATGCAGCAAAATGTAAAGAAGTCTTGAAGTTTGGGATCCATCAATGGTAGGGTGCATACTTGATTGGAGGAGCTATACTGGAGGAAGTAGGGAAGAAAAGAGATCTGGGGGGTGATGATTGATAGAAAACTGAAATTCAGGGAGTATTTTGCAAAGCTGATGAAGGTAACCTATAGAATTGCTGCAATACTGAGAATGATGCCGACCTGCAGAGATAAAAGAGTTATCATTCCATTCTATAAAACCCTGATCAGACCACACTTGGACTATTGTTCTTAAATTTGGTTCGCAGGATTTGAGGGGGATAAATTAATGTGGAAAGGGTACAGAGGCAGATAACAAAGATGGTTTCAGGACTGTACAATGTCAGTTATGAGGATCGACTGAGGGAATGTGGAGTGCAGAGTTTGGTGGATAAAAGAAGGAGAGGTGATATGATCGAGACTTTTAAACTGTTGAGAGGCGGTTACTGGGTAGACACTGGGGAGTTCTTTCGCTTGGTGGAACGGTAGAAGGAGCGATGACATTGGCCATCCCTGGAAGTTATGAAAGTAAGCTGCGAGCAAGAGGGTGAGGCGTGGTTTTCTTTGTGTGGAGGGTGGTTGAACCAAGGATTGCATTGCCTGAGAGAGTGGTTAGAACAATTACGGTTAATGAGATCAAGGAGTGGTATGATAGACTTTGTGTTTCCTAATAAGGACCTCCCACGATGAGTCTTTTGTCTCCACGGAGGCCTGAATAATAATAATAATAATAAAATCCATGCTGACCATGGATTAATAATACCTCTTGTGGAGCAGTATTATTTTGCCTTCTTTCCACTCCTTTGGAACCCTTCCCATTGCAAGACCTTTCTTAAATAACCAGGTCAAGGGCATAGCCAGCTGTGGTGGTGCACATTTCTTAAGCATACATGGCGATATGTCATCCATTCCCACAGCCTTATTCACATCTAACCCAACGAACATCTTATACGCCTCTGTTTCTTTCACTTCCAATTCTCCTAATACTTGCCTCTCATCTATATATTATATCGGATCATTTATATGAGTATTTCACTATATCCTTTACAGCTGTTAGTCTGTTGCCATGGCTATCCACCAATGTTAGTCTACCATAATTATTCTTCCTCATGCTTGCCATGTAGCAGAAAAATTCTCTTGAGTTAACCTTGTCCTGACCAGCCAATCCCCTCTCATACTGACTTTTTCTTTCTTTACCATCCATGTCACCTTTCTAGCCTGCACCTTATACTCTTCATGGCTGATCACCACCAACTGTCTCGTACCTCCTCCATAACATTTTCTTTTCCAGCACAGTTTGCTTGTTTTCGCTCTTCATCCATTTCACTCCCACTCTATTTACTTGCTTAACTCTCGGTATGCAGTCATACGTTGCTTTTGTCAGATACTGCCTTATGTCTATCGCAAGCTGACATTTTCAGGTCGCTGCATTCACCATACTTCTGCTCACCATCCCTCTCAAAAATTTGGCATCATTAAATCATTGGTTAACCAGAACACACAGATTTTGCTCCTACGAGGATTCTCTAAACAAGAATTGGAAATAATCAAAAACACAGCCACTCTAAATGGATACAATCTCAAAACAACTCAAAAAATCCTCAGCAACATCTCTACACATCAACCTAGATGAGAACAAGCCCATAGAATTACCATACCTTATATCAAAGACATATCCGAATGGCTCTCGAAAATTATGAAGAAATACAATCTTACTGCCACCTACAAACCCATCAACCAGATCCACAACCTGTTACCTTTGGCCAAAGACAAACTTTCACCTATGCTACTACCTGGTGTATACAAGGTTCCATGCTCCTGTAAACTCTCTTATTATGGACAGACAGGCAGATCAGTTTTTAAATGCATTTCGGAACATCAAGACCATATCCGCCTCATCAAACCCCAAAAATCAGGCCTCGCTCAACACGGAGTTGAAAACCCAAACTATAAGATCCACTGGGAAAAGACAAAACTCCTACACAGATCTTCATATAAATATGAATGGTTATATAAAGAAAGTGCTGAAGCCCTAATCTAATGCACAGACCAAATCTAAACCGCAATGATGATTCTTGCCATCCCTAAAGTATGGGAAATTCTCATACAAAATTGTGTAAAAATAACTTATTGTAATTTAATTTTAATTAAATTAAATTAATTTAATTCAATTTAATCTAATTTAAGCTCAGGCCGCAACGCGCCACTGCACGCAATTTGGATTCCATTGTACGTATGCACCCTACCCTTTGTGTCATTCCTAGTATTGTTCTACTGTACTAATAATGTCCTAAGATACCTAGGACAAAATATTTACATAATAAAAAACCTACTACTGTGGTTCATGTGTGTGAATTTTAGTCACTGAAATGCATGAAAACTTATAAGTTTTCATGCATTGTCAACATCTACAGAATTTGTGTAAGCTCTTGTTAAATTTTTCTGAGTTGCAGGAGAAAAACTTTTGTATACTACAGAAATTAATAAATTGTGCACTAAAGAAAATTAAGAGCTTAGAAAAAGTTTCTTATTTGGCAACTACATGTAGTATTCTTTCATTTCTCCATCCAAGCCAATTTTTCATTTGAGGATCTAACGTTCATTAACTTGAAGTTAATGAACTTGAAGTTCAAAAGAAATATTTCAGTGATTATACCACATTTTTTATTATTCAGTTATACAGTATACTGAAATAATAGTTCCTGACAAGTTTCGTAAATCATAGGATTTAACATCTTCAGGGGTAAATAGTATAACTTAAAGTTTAAGCAAGAAAAATTAATAAATACAAATCATAACCATCTGGCTATTCATAAATTCAAATAACAAAATGCAGATATAAAACATTATTGATGTTGAACAATACTGGACGATGTCACATGTTCTTGTTCTCGTTCATACAGTCCGAGCTCAGATTGAGGTAGATTTTTTATTAGAGCTGACCACACTTGATGGAGAATTAAACCTTGATTTTTACTGCAGTGGGTAGGATTTTTCAGCATATTAGCAGCTTTAAATTTTCTTATGTAGAGTTGTTTTCTATGTATGACATCGTCATTTTTTGCCAGAGTACATTGTGTCCAGTGGAAGTGGTATGGAAAGCAAGACCCATTTTTTGTTCTCTTTTGTGTTGTACGTCTTTTTGGTGTTCGGTCATGCGTATTTCTCCAGATCTTCCTGTCTGTCCTACGTAACAAATCTCGCAAGAGCAATGGATTTTGTAGACTCCTGGTTTTTTAAGAGGATGATGAGGTGGTTTGGGTGGATGTAGGAATCTTGAGATTTTTTCCATAGGAAGGAAGGCTACTTTCACGTTGTGTTTATCCATTAATTTTGCTAGCTTATCGTAATATTTTTGATATAAGGAAGCGAGATTGCGTTTTTTAATCCTGTTTTATTGTGTTGGTAGTTGGAGGCATTATAAGGATTCTCTTGACGGTTTTTGTTTCATACCCATTCTGTTGGAGGATTTGTGTTAAGTATTTTAGTTCTTCATTGTATCTTTCTTGTGTGCTGGAGATATTGTATGCTCTGTCTCAAAGAGTTTTAATTAAGCTTATTTTTTTGTGAAGGATGGTGGTGTGAGGCTGCATTTAGAAATCTTTCTGTGTTCGTCGGCTTCCTATATACTGAGAATAAGAGTTTGTTTTCTTCATTAACTTCTAATAGAATATCTAGAAAAGGAAGTTTTCTATTTTTTTCTTGTTCTAAAGTGAATTTTATGGTTTTGTGCAAATTGTTGAGATAATCTTTAAAATTGGTAAGTTCATCTGTTGTTCGATTCCATATGATGAAAATATCGTCTACATAGCGTAGCCATATTTTTGGTTTTTTATGGTAATTCTTTAGAGCATTGTTTTCAAATTTTTCCATAAATAGGTTTACTAATACTGGTGATAATGATGAACCCATGGCCAGTCCTTTTTGTTCCCAGATTCTGTCTTGATAGGTGAAAAAAGTATTGTTTATACAATGTTTAAAAAGATCTAAGATGTCCTGAGGGAAGAGGTCGGTCTTCTAGGATATTCAAAATTTTTTGTCTCGGGACTTTTGTAAAGAAGCTGATAATGTCTAGACTTGCTAAGATGTCTGATGGATCAATATGTATATCTTTCACTTTTTCTATGAAATGTGTACTATTTTTTATGAAAGAAGATGTTTTTCCTATATGCTGTGAGATGATGTTGGCGAGTTATTTTGCCAAGTTGGGAAGTCGGTGAATCTCTTCCATCTGCTACTGGTCTTAAAGGTATATCTGTCTTGTGGATATTTGGAACACCATAGATTCTTGGTATCAAAGGATGTTTTGATTGTAAGTATTTTTTAAGTTCTTCCGTCTAGAAAGGCACTTTTTTTATGAGATCATTTGTTGTTGTTTTTTTGTGTGTATGCGAAGTCGGTTTCTGTCTAAGGGTTTGTAGGTGTTTGTGTTCTCCAGGAAACTATTCATTTTATTATTATATTCTGTAGCATTTAAAACTACAGTTGCGTTGCCTTTATACACTTTGATTATGACAATATTTTTGTCATCCTTTAATTTTTTAAGGCAAGTGTATTCATTGTAAGGTAGATTCCTACGAGGTAATCTGTTTTTTAATAGTAAAGCTGCACTCTCTATATGGATAAGATCTGCCATGTTGTTCGGTAGATTTCTAATTTCTTTTTCTATTTGTGCTATGATATCAATTTTTGGTAGGAAACATAGGGTTAAGGCAAAGTTAAAACCCTTAAGTGAAAGGTTGTTCTCTTCTTTTGTTAGGACTCTCGAAGAAAGGTTAATAACTACTTTTGAATAATCTAGTTGTGTTTTATGTATTTCTTTCTTCTGTTCTGAGATCGCTATTGCTTTGTTGAATGTAACACCATCATTGTTGTTTCATAGGTAGGATGGAAGAGATGTGGCTAGTTCATTATGAAGAGAAAAAGTATTATTACTAATTAATGCTAATTCAGCTCTAGTGACTGTAATTCTTTCTCTTAAAAGAGCTAGTTCCATTTTATGGTAAATTCTGGAGGCCTTGTTTGTATTGAATGCGCATTTGATTTTGATGAATTTCGGGATGACTTCGTTATCTCTGCATCGGATGAAGCAAATTAAACGGTTAATGAAGCTGAGGCGTTTAATGCGTAGTTTCTTTAGTTGTATAACTTTATGCCAAAAGCATTCACCGTAAGTTTGTAATTGCAGGCGTAGATTTCTGTGGCTAATTAGTTCAAAAGACATATTTCGGTGATTATACCACATTTTTTATTATTCAGTTATACAATATACTGAAATAATAATAGTTCCCGATAAGTTTCATAAATCATAGGATTTACATCTTCAGGGGTAAATAGTATACTTAAAGTTTAAACAAGAGAAATTAATAAATACAAATCATAACCATCTGGCTATTCATAAACACTCAAATAACAGAATGCAGATATAAATCATTATTGATGTTGAACAATACTGGACGATGTCACATGTTCTTGTTCTCGTTCATACAGTCCATGCTCAGATTGAGGTAGATTTTTTATTAGAGCCGACCACACTTGATGGAGAATTAAACCTTGTGAAAAACCCAACCCAGTGCAATAAAAATCAAGGTCTAATTCTCCATCAAGTGTAGTTAGCTCTAATAAAAAATCTACCTGAATCTTTTGGCATAAAGTTATATAACTAGAGAAAGTATGCATTAAACATCTCAACTTCATTAACTGTCTAATTTTCCTCATCTGATGGAGAGATAACGAAGTCATCCCGAAATTCATCAAAATCAAACGCTTATTCAATAATAACAAGGCCACCAGAATTTATCATAAAATGGAACTAGCTCTTTTAAGAGAAAGAATTACAGTCACTAGATCTGAATTAGCATTAATTAGTAATAACACTTTTTCTCTTCATAATGAACTGGCCACATCTCTTCCATCCTACCTATGGAACAACATTTATAGTGTTACATTCGACAAACAATAGCGATCTCAGAACAGAAGAAACATACATTAATTCATAAGTTCAACTTACTCCTTCAGAATCCTATCAAGAAGGAATCTGGGAACAAAAAGAAGGACTGGCCATGGGTTCATCATTATCACCGGTATTAGTAAACCTATTTATGGAAAAATTTGAAAACAATGCTCTAAAGAATTACCATAAAAAACCAAAAATATGGCTACGCTATGTAGATGATATTTTCATCATATGGAATGGAACAACAGATGAACTTACCAATTTTAAAGATTATCTTAACAATTTGCACAACACCATAAAATTCAATTTAAAACAAGAAGAAAATAGAAAACTTCCTTTTCTAGATATTCTATTAGAAGTTAATGAAGAAAGCAAACTCTTATTCTCAGTATACAGGAAGCCGACGAACCCAGAAAGATTTCTAAATGCAGCCTCACACCACCATCCTTCACAAAAAATAAGCTTAATTAAAACTCTTCGAGACAGAGCATACAATATCTCCAGCACACAATAAAGATATAATGAAGAACTAAAAATACTTAACACAAATCCTCCAACAGAATGCGTATGAAACAAAAACCGTCAAGAGAATTATTAAAATGCCTCCAACTACCAACACAATAAAACAGGATTACAAAAACGCAATCTCACTTCCTTATATCAAAAATGTTACAGATAAGCTAGCAAAATTAATGGATAAACACAACGTGAAAGTAGCCTTCCTTCCTATGGAAAAAATCTCAAGATTCCTACATCCACCAAACCACCTCATCATTCTCTTAAAAAACCAGGAGTCTACAAAATCCATTGCTCTTGCGAGATTTGTTATGTAGGACAGACAGGAAGATCTGGAGAAATACGCATGACCGAACACCAAAAAGACGTACAACACAAAAGAGAACAAAAAATGGGTCTTGCTTTCCATACCACTTCCACTGGACACAATGTACTCTGGCAAAAAAATGACGATGTCATACATAGAAAACAACTCTACATAAGAAAATTTAAAGAAGCTGCTAATATGCTGAAAAATCCTACCCACTGCAGTAAAAATCAAGGTTTAATTCTCCATCAAGTGTGGTCAGCTCTAATAAAAAATCTACCTCAATCTGAGCTCGGACTGTATGAACGAGAACAAGAAGATGTGACATCGTCCAGTATTGTTCAACATCAATAATGTTTTATATCTGCATTTTGTTATTTGAGTTTATGAATAGCCAGATGGTTATGATTTGTATTTATTAATTTCTCTTGTTTAAACTTTAAGTTATACTATTTACCCCTGAAGATGTAAATCGTATGATTTACGACACTTGTCAGGAACTATTATTATTTCAGTATATTGTAAAACTGAATAATAAAAAATGTGGTATAATCACCGAAATATGTCTTTTGAACCAATTAGCCACAGAAGTTTACGCCTGCATTAACTTGAAGTTGTTAAATTAAAATATAATTACTGACACTTTCAGTTGGTTTCTTCAGTTAAAAAAAAAAAAATGCTTAATGATAATATTTTTGACATAGTACCTATATGTTAAGCAAACAAAAGGAGATAATAATTGGAAGCTTCTTGATAATATAACACTTTGATTGGCAGGCAGAGAATTAATAGTGATAAACTGTAAACAAAATATAGTATAACATGCTATATTTATCATATTTCTAATTCATTTTTATTTTTAAAAATTATAAATAACTATCATGCTGTAAAAAACTTCATTTTAATATAAGCAAATGTAATCTATGTTTCTAATGGAATGTTTTTTTTTTTTTTTGACTCTTCAGTGATTACTTCCTTTCAGTTGAATGGAGGATTCATCATCCTTATTATTATTTTATACAGGTACCTCCATTGTGTCAGATGACTCTTCATGAGAGATCAGTTTATTCATACACTAGCCATCGTTCATACAATACCTATCGTTGTTGTTATGTGCCATCTAGTAATTTTTGACTCTTGGTAATCTTGTGAACAAAGGCTCTCCATTCCACTCAGCTTCTTGTCTTTTCTTTCAGCAGTTATAAATTCAAGTTGGTAATTTCTTTTATGTTTTCCATCCAACTCTTTTGCAGTCTGCCTTTTCTTCTCATGGCCTCAATGATCCCCAACTTAACTGTCTTTTGTAATGATTCATCTGCTCACATAATATGTCCAAATTACATCATCTTCTGTTTTACAGTCATTGCCTCCAAGGAACATTCTGTCTGTGTACTCTCCAAAAACCTTCTTATTGGTCATTCTTACAGTCCATGCAATTCTAAATAGTCTCCTCCACACCCATAATTCAAATGAATCAGTTGGCTTTATGTCTTTCTTCTTGATAATCCAGCTTTCACTTCCATACATCACTACTGGAAATACCATTGCGTTGACAATTCTAACTTCTAACAACTTAACTGCCTTTTCTAATGATTCATCTGCTCACATAATATGTCCAAATTACATCAACTTCTATTTTATAGTCATTGCCTCCAAGGAACATTCTATCTGTGTGCTGTACTCTCTAAAACTTTCTTATTGGTTATTCTTACAGTCGATGCGATTCTAAATAGTCTCCTCCACACCCATAATTCAAATGAATCAATTGGATTTATGTGTTTCTTCTTGATAATCCAGCTTTCACTTCCATACATCACTACTGGAAATACCATTGCTTTGACAATTCTAACTTCTCTGGCCTTACCTCTCTATCTATCATAATTTTTGTCAGGTTTAACATACTTTTTTTTTCCCTCCTTTCTATCCTTCTTTTAATTTCATCTTCACATTTACCATCATTTCTGATTCTGGACCCCAGTCAATCATATCTTTCAATGATCTCTGTTTCATCTTTCTGTATTATAAATTCATATAAATTGCCAGAAGCCATCACTTTTGTTTTGTTAATGTTTAAATTATATTAGGTGGGTTGATATGGTAAAAAGTGCCTTAGAAGATAGAAATATAAGATCTGAAGTCTTGACAGGTAACAGATTGATTTTCAGGAAAATTGTAGACGGGAAGTTAGTAATGATGTAAATTTTTCATGTAGTACTATCACATCCTGTACACCCCTTGAGGGTACATGTCAGAAATTTGATGATGATGATGATGTTTAAATTAAGCCCTGCATATCTTAAATTATTTCTTTTTCTTCCACTAATCTTAATTCCAGCTGACTCTTTGTCAAAGTTAGCCATTCTCATGATATATTCACTACAAATATTTAAAAAAGATAGGATGACAGTATACAATCCTGCTGCATCCTATTTTCTACTTGAACACTGTCTCTTTCTCCAAAGCTGTTTTTACTGAAATTTCTTGCAATACAGCTCTCTTATCAAGAGAATTAGATGGTTAGGTATTCCCATTGATCTCACTACAATCCTCTGTTGGATTGTAATGAGTTGTGATCCATGCAATCAAAAGGTTTCTTATAATCAATAAAATAGATGAATAAATTCTCTTGTTCTTTCCTTAATCCATCTCATGTTTCCTATCTGGTCTCTAGTTTGTTTACCTCTCCTAAAGTCTGCCTTTCCTTGTGACATTTCTCTATTTCACATATGGCTCTATCCTTTGGTGGATCACTTTCAGCATAACTTTAAATGTATGTGATATTAAAGCAATGGTTCTATAATTCTCACAATCTCTGGGTTTTCTTTTTTAAAATTGGGATCATAACTGATGTTTTCCCATCTCTACACCACTATATTTTCTTCCAAACCTTGATAAATTTCAATCAATATGTTCACTACTTCATCCCCAGCTGCTATCAATAATTCCACTGACACTCCATCAGCTAAAGGAGCTTTTCCTTCTGGCAGCTGTTCCATTACTGATATCCTCTTCTTCCTGTAATATTGCTTTCTTCAATTTCCTTGCATCTTTTTTTAAATGTTTTTCCTAAACTTCATTGGAAATCTGTACTCTGTTGTCTAACCCCTTCTTTCCCTTCTTTGTTTCTCTGAAGTTTCATTTTCTTCTTTCCTTTGCTAGTCATTTTGATTTCTTTTGTCAGCTGTTTACAGTCTCTTTCATGTTGCTTTACTTAGTCTTTTTTGCTTTTATTATTATTGTACATTTTGTTTCTTCCAATGGTTGTTATAATACCTTGAACTCATTCACTGAAGAAGCACTCACAACTGATTCTTGCAATCCATTCCACCTATTCACTACCCTTCAAGAAAAAAAAATCGGTCCTAACACCTTTGCCAACTGCACTCTTACACAACTTCCACTGCTGATCCTTTGTTCTCTCTCTTCTTGCCATTTACTGAAAAATGTCTTCGGTGTCAATCTTATAAAACCCTTTTAATAACTCAAATGCCTCTATCATGTCTCCTTTTTAACTATCAGATAATTTTTGATCACTTGTGTTTGGTTGGTAGCGGCTTTAGCTTCCCCTAATGGGTACTCACAGAGTGTAGGAACGAGAACCTAGCTGCTCTGTGCCTCCCGGTTGCTGCAAACAAAACCTCATCAAATGGAGCTACCTCACTGGACCAGATAATTGTGAGTGTGGGACAACCCAGTCCATGGAATACTTTGGAATGTGTATGTACCCCATGGAAGTGTGTATGTAACTGGCATACCACTTGTATAGATAGATAAAACTATAGTTATAGTATAACAATAGGAATAAATTCGATTGGAAAAGGCCTGAGGTCGATTCTCTTCATGACGGGAGGAATCTTTATATGGACTTTTTCAATCGAAGGTGAGTTAGCCAATCTCATACGGAGGTAGCAGGGTTTTTTTCTTCCGGAAACTCGGGTGTTTCATCCCGCATACAGACAAATCAGCCCGTCAGAACACAATCTATTTACTGACAAAAATTACTAGCTGTGGTGGTGGTGGTGGGTGGTGTGGATGGCGCTGGTGGATGATTGGTAATAGAGGATCAGTCTAGTGGTGGAGATGGAGAGTTGTACAATAGGTATCCTCCTGCAATGAGTCTTCTGACTCCTTGGAGGTGTCACGAATAATAATAATAAAATAAAACATATATCTATACACATTAAATTTTTTGTTCTAAATTACATATATCCATAAACACAAAGAGTGACATAAAGAATTTAACAAATCTTAGAAAATTATAAACATTTTACTCAGTAATCAGGAGATGGTTGTGGTTGTTTGCACTTGCACAGTTCATCAGTGGTTGGGGTTATCTTGCTAAGGTAGTCACAAGTCATCTTCAACATCCAGCCTTCTTATATTTATTTTTTAAAGCAGTTAAAGATGAAAAACAAGTTTCACCTAAACAAATTATTGTAAAAGGTAACAAATATTTGACTACAATTTTTGACAAAGTCAGCTGTTCCTTCTCCATTCCAGTCCAAAAACTAATCAATGGCTTTTTGGAATGAATGCTTTTTAAACTATTGTCACAAGATATCTCAACTCTTCTCTATTGGACAATGGAAGCTCACAATTTTCCAAATCAAATGTGAAGAGGTCTAGAATCCATTCTTGTATTTAATAGAGGGTTGAAAATACTGCCTTATAAGACTTTTAAGAGTGCTTAAGTGAACGATTATTTGTTGTCTAATGTCTTCAAAGTCTGCAATCATTCACTCATTTTCTTTAAGAAATGAATCTCATTGCTGAAATTGGTCACAACTGTTCTTTTTTTTTTTTTTAATTCTGTTTTCTCAGAGATAATTTTTTTCACCCATGTCATTTGTTTTCTTCTCAACATAGAACACATCAATGTTATCTCCTTATAATGATTATTATTATTATTCAAGCGACCATGGTGTCAAGAGACTCATCGTGGGAAGTTCTTCTTAGGAAACACTAAGTCTATCATACCACTCATTGACTATTCTTGCTCTCAGCACTCTATCAGGCAATACATTCCACGGTTCAACAACCCTCCATGCAAAGAAACCACTACTCATCCTCTTGCTCACAGCTTCCTTTCGTAACTTCCAGGGATAGCCCCTTGTCATCGCTCCTTTCCAATGTTCCACCAAGTGAAAGAATTCCCCAGTGTCAACCCTGTAACTGCCTTTCAACAGTTTAAAAGTCTTGATGATATCATCTCTCTTGAGGGAATGTGGACTGAAACTCTGCAGCCCATATTCCCTCATCCGAATCTCATAACTGACATTGTACAGTGCTGTAACCATTTTTGTTATCTGCCTCTGTACCATTTGCACAGTTAATTGATCCCCTTCAAATCCTGGAGACCAAATTTGAGAACAGTAGTCTAAGTGTGGTCTGATCAGAGTCATATACAACGGCATGATAACTCTTTTATCTCTGCAGGTCAGCTTCATTCTCAGTGTTGCAGCAATCCTCTAGGTCAGCTTCATTCTCAGTGTTGCAGCAATCCTCTAGGTTACCTTCACCATCTTTGCAATATACTCCCTGAATTTCAGGTTTCTATCAATCACCAACCCCAGATCTCTTGTCTCCCCTTACTTCCTCCAGTACAGCTCCTCCAATTGAGTATACAGCCTCCCATCACTGTATCCCAAACTTCAAGACTTTACATTTTGCTGCATTAAACTGTCACCCCATTCATTTGTCATCTGTCCAGTTTATTCAAATCTTTTTGCAGGGCTGCCGCATCTACACTATTACTAATAATCCTTTCCAGCTTCACATCGTCTACAAACTACCGAATATCCCCTTGCAATCCATTGACAATGTCATTGATATAAAGGTCCCAACACTGAGTCCTGTGGAACCCTACTTGTAATCTTCTCCCTCCTTGATATTGCCCCACCATACACAACTCTCTGATACCTATCAGACAGCCAATCCTGAATCCAGTTGACTAACCTTTGGTGCAACTACTTAAGTTGCACCAAACCCATTTGCTGCAACTTAAGTATCAACTTATCATGTGACATCTGTCAAATGCCTTTGCAAAATCAAAAAAAAAAATGGCAGTATATGCCTTTCCCTCATCAACTGCTCTTGTCACTTTATTATAAAAGGCAATCATATTACTAAAGCAAGAGCACTCGTTAACAAATCCATGTTGATTCTCACAGATAGCATTACCATCATCAGCCCAACGCTCTATATGATCCCTCACTAATTTCTCCAAGAACTTAACAATTACTATATAATATAAACACGTATTCACAAGAAAGATATTTAATTAGCCAAATATTTCGGTCTGAAAATTGTAGACCATCTTCAGTGGCACTACAAGAACAGTTTAAAAAATACAAGGTGGAATATTAACAATAGATCATTTATAAATAGAACAAGCCGCGTGATGTTATATCACTAAGTATTAAAGGGAAATATTTTTAAGCAGAGACATGATCGAATTGAAGATATTAATTAATAATTTCAAAAAATTTTAAATAACATAAAAATAATGTGAATTAATGAGTTACCCTGATTAGACTTTCCCAGATTTTTGATACAGATATACAGTCATTCCGATTAAGGTTAGGATAATGGAGTAAGGCCTCTATGCTTTCTCTAAATAAATGTTCAAATTTATAGCAGGATCTATGTAAGAGGCGAGTTTTTGACCAAAGGATGTTGTGGTTAGTTTCTATCCCGTGCTGAGCCAATACAGATTTTTCGGGTTTGTTGTGATGAATGGAGGATTGATGTTCTTGGATTCTTTTTTCTAAAGAGCGTCCAGTTTGTCCAAAATAGGAGAGATCACAGTTGCAGGAATTTGATAAACTGTAGGAAGAGAAATAGTTGAGCGTTTGTCTTTAGAAGAAGGAAAATGGGAAGATAATTTATTAATAGGTGAATAAGTAGCTGTTAACTCATATTTCTTCAGAATTCTTGAAATAGGTTCTGAAATCCCAGGGATGTATGGAATTGGAACTCGGCATATTGAATCTTTGTTGTTTAGAGGTGGATTATAAGAATCGAGATGTTGTGTACTCTTTTCGTAAAAGCCATTGAGTTTCATGTGCTGTTGGATAGTGGAAAGTTCTTTCTGTAGAAAATTAGAAGTAGAACAATTAGTTTTGGCTCTTCTGATTAGAAATTTTATGATTACTGTTTTTTTGACAAGGATGATGGGCAGATTCTTTAAGAATATAACGACCTGTGAACGTTGGTTTCCTGTAAACTGTAGTTGTAAGAGTATTTGAAGCTGATCAGATGAGGAGAATGTCTAAAAATGATAACTGGTTGTTCTATTTATAAATGATCTATTGTTAGTATTCCACCTTGTATTTTTTAAACTGTTCTTGTAGTGCCACTGAAGATGGTCTGCTATTTTCAGACCGAATTATTTGGCTAATTAAATATCTTTTTTGTGAATACGTGTTTATATTATACAATCTTTATGTCACAAGTGTCCTTAAAATATCAAATTAACAACTACTGATAACACATAAACTGGCCTATAATTAGAAACTTCCAGTGTCTGCTATCATCCTTATGGAATAGCACTATCTTACCTTCCTTCCATTCCTTGGGTAGTATCTTTCCTGTAGCGAGACTTTCATTGAAAACCAGCAGGTCAATAGAGCTGTCAGTTCTTTAGCACATTCTCTCAAAACCCATGGTGAAATACCACCCAGTCCCACAACTTTACTGGCATCTAGAATACTCAATATTTGCAAAACACTCTCATCTTGTACCCTGCTACTTCTATTCCTGTTATTATATCATTTTCCGTCAACTACGTCTCAGAGATCCCGATAATCTTTGGTCAGGCTCATGCTATCAGTGCCACCAATTCATCTTCTTTATTCCAGATGCTCCTGGCATTAGTATAAAGCATGAAAATGTAACTGCTTCTCTACTTATCATTATCCCCTCCAGACCCCACTGTACTCAGTGTTACTTGATGTCATTCCCCTTTCCTCCAAGCACTCATTCCCACAAGAGGCCACCCTTGCTATCATCCACTCTGGGAATTCTAGTTGCCCTTCATTGACACACCGATTCTTTCAGAAAACAGCAATCTCTCCAGATGTTTATGTCCTTCCTCATTCAAATGCAAGCGGTGTCTTGCATACAGTTCTCTTCTGTTCTCAAATGTTCTCCACTCCTCCACATATTCCAATCATCTCTTCTGACACATTCTGGTTATTATGCTATTCATTATTACTGCTCAGCTCATCACTATCATACCTGGGCTGTACAAGCATAATCTTTCCTCTCTGCAAAACAAAAGAAAACACCTTTTCTTTCCTTTTCTACAACCTCAAGCAAGAATCTCTGATCTCTCACCACCCGATTTACATTGCCTCTCAAGTCATTCGTGCTCACCATCACATTCATCCCAGCCACCCTTTCATCCTACTTAAGTGCCATAGCCATACTGTCTATCGTTCTTCCAGGCAAACACTCCTTTGGCATCCTATCTTGCACACCACAATGATTAGTTTCAAATATTTTTTTTTCTCAAAAATATTAGCTAATTATGCTAACCTTAGAAGCCATTCTAAGTCTTGTAATCTCACAGAAATATGAAAATTGTGTCCATGAAAAAAGGCATTCTACCCATTTCTTCACAGATAATTGAAAAAAGTTGAGATTTCAATAGTCGGATTTTGATGAAAGTAACCATTTGTACACTTTCATTCAGCACTCTTTTTAAATCATCAGAGAGAAATTTAGTTATCAGCACTTAACAGCGAAGACAACAATGAGTGATCTTACATTCTGTGCAACTTGTTTTATACAATCTGCTAGTCGATATAACCACTCATTGCTTTTGCTCTGTCAGTACATACAGAAATATAATTTTTCCATTGAAAGTTTTTTTCAGCAAAAAATGAATCAATCATATTAAAAATGTCCTCACCCATAGTAGATGTTTTGAAAGGCTTACAAATTAAAATATCTTCAATTATTGCATCCTCAAATCTTCCTTGCACAGAAACAAATAATTGTGCTAACCCTGCTGCATCTGTTGACTCATTCATTTTATGGCAAACCACGGGCTACATTGAATAGCTTGAATGAGTTGGTTCTTAATATTACAAGCCAT
Organism: Typopeltis vanoorti; assembly: GCF_054136105.1. Taxonomy (NCBI): domain Eukaryota; kingdom Metazoa; phylum Arthropoda; class Arachnida; order Uropygi; family Thelyphonidae; genus Typopeltis; species Typopeltis vanoorti. Next base: position 1,626,808 of record NC_143549.1, on the reverse strand, counting down.
ATCTTTAATTCTTGTGGAAATTGCATCATTTGTAAGTAAGCAAAATTATTAAGGGAAAACCTACTCTTCACAAAATCATGTTGTCCCTTATAGAGTATCATATTCCTGTCCACCCAGTTCTGAATTCTTTCACCAATTTCTCCAATACCTTAACCACCACTCCTAAGATGCTGATTAGTTATAATTTGCTACTTCTGTCTTAGAGCTACCCTTCATCCATTGAGACTAGTTTGATCTCTTTCCACTCCATTGGCACCTTCCCACTACTGAGGTATCTTAAATTAAACATCTTGGTCAGAGGAACCAATAATTCCCTTGCACATTCTCATAATACACAGGCCGATATGCCATATAATTCAATGGCTGTTTTCATATTGAGGTTCTGCAATGTCTCCACCAATTTGGTACATCCCTGCAAAATGCTCACTGAGTAATTTAATTCTTTGGTTTAGTTCTGTTATCTCCCCACCATCAGCATTTTTTAAAGTCATCCTTCCATAATCATTTCTCCTTTACTTGCCACATAGCAAAAGAAAACTCCTTAGGGTTTCTTTTGACCTCATCGGCTAGCTTTCTTTCATAATTAGCTTTCATCTTCCTAACCATACTGGTCGCCCTTAATGCCTACACCTTACGCTACTCATGGGAATGCTGATCATCTTTTTTTTTTGTTTATAATCCTTAAAACCCGCTAAATGAGGCTATACATCCATCTAACTCCTATCTGATTTATCCTTCTGACCTCTAGGTATACATTCATATACTGCTTTCTTCAAACACAACTCGTCTACCTCCCATGCACCAACATCATCTCTCCCCTCCAAATTTTTATACCATTGCTATACTGAGAGCTGTCTTCTCAGTTTGGCTTAATCACCTACTTTGCAGTTTCACATATATCCCTTCTTAATAGAAAATTCTGCATTTTTGGCAGTCTTTTAGATCAAAATTACATGATCACTTTCTCTATGCAGAAGCAGCATAGCGAGATTGGTTAGTGTTATGTTCTCTGATTTGGTGATCATTTAAACACTCTTGAACCTCATGTTGCCTCTACTGCATGGTGCCTCAGGTAGTTATCTCTCTCTACAGCCATATAAATTCCAGTTCTTTCCTGACTGTGACCATTCCTCCTCCCAATCTATGTCCTCATAGTTGAAATCTCCCATAATAATTACTCAACCTCTGTTCATCCTAATTGATGAGTGCATGCCATCTACATTCCCTGTATTTATGACTCCTAGATTATAATGTTATTATTATTGTATGAGCACCTCCATGGATTTCAAAGAATCATCATGAGGAGACCCAAACTATCAACACAACCTATCATTCCTTTTTTTGAACAGTTCATCTGTTAATACGTTCAAGTTGAACCTATTAACAGATGAAGCACTCAAAACTGACTCTGGCAGCTAATTATACTCATTCACACTGACAGCACCAGGAGGCATTCAAATTAAACAATAAATGGAAATCTTAACAGTACTAAGGAGCTTATTATTTCTGTACAATGTAAGTACTTATAGTGCATTAAATATCTGTTATCTTTCGATTTAAAAATCAGCCATGTGTAAGCACTCAATATGCCTACCATACAAAGCAAAGATTGTGGCAAAAAAAGCCAATGTCAAATGAGCACCACATATCTGGCTAGTGCAGCGACGGCGATTGCTGACAAATCCACAAATGCCGCAGCTCTAAAATTGATGTCAGTGATTAAAAAAAAAAGGTATAATGTGTGAGTTCTGTTGACACTTTCTACACACTCCTTGCGCAAAAAGAGATGAATCAGCACTCAAGATATTTTTCGACTTCGACCAGCCCTTTTCTGTTTGCTGTGCCTTCCTTCTGTAAAACATCTCCTGAACTTAAGCAAATGAATCAAAAACTTCAAACAGCACATCAATGCAATTAATGAAACATTTTCCTCCAAAATACGAGCACTGGAAACCAAGCTTGAACTAGCTGATGATCAGCGCTGCTCAAGTTTACCCTTGCCCATAAACGAACTCTGTAACCTAATCACACCAACAGTGCACGATTTGATGGAGGCCAAAAAAAAAAAAAAAAAAAAACGCCATTATTTTGAAACTTTCCAAAGGAAAATGAAAAGCACTAAAAGACATCATCAAATTAGCAGAAGAATGCAACATTGATTCTAAAAACATTGTCAGGTATCATCATTTCAGACCCATTATTAAAAGAAAGGATGGAACGAACTTTCCATGCCTAATGTAAAGCACATCAAAATTAATAACAGCGATCAAAAACATGTTCAAAAACATATTAATAGAAAGGGGGATGGAAATCCCTTTATGTTTTAATAGCCGGGTACGAAACTCGGATTGAAATCCATAGAGTTTCATGCCGAAAAAAACTATCGGCAGGCCCAAGTATAAATGATCACTTGGATAGTACAACATAGCCTTTCGGCTTATTAAATGTTCAAAAACACTTGCCCCAAATCGTGCATATGTACTCGACCAGACCTAACATTTGCACAGAGGGAATAAGGACACCAGCTTTGAAGACAACTTGAAGAAAATTGTCAAAATGGAGACTACAGTTAGATCATTGACTACAGCCAAGTTAAATTAATCCAAAAATCAAGTGACACCAAAATCAAGTCACTATAGAGACTGACATGCAGTCACTGCATAGGAAATGTGCAAGACACTTGTGGTCAAATATATGTCTCACAGAACCCTACCTATCCACTTCACCAACATCCGTGGCCTAAACTCCAACCTTAATAGTGTCCACTACCATCTTCAATCTACCAAACCCCACCAACTCCTTCTGGCAGAAACTCAAGTCTCACCTCCCTCCAGCACTATTCATTCCAATCTTCCAAACTACACACTCTTTAACTCCTTTCAATCCAAGGGAGGTATCTGTGCATACATCCACTCCAACATACCTTGCCAGAGAGCACCCAACCTAGGATTGCCTAACTTTGACCTGCTTTGGTTGAAAATATCCCTTCCCCACTCAGTCAAATTCATTTGCTGTCTCTATTGCTCCCCTAATACAACCAATCACTCTGAGCTCTTTCATTTCCTCTCCTTAAAAATTTTTTTCTCCAGTCCCACTTTCCCAACAGTGAAATCATCCTCATATGAAATTTTTAATGTCCACAACACTAGCTATACAGATCTTGCAGACAGAGATGCTGAAACATTTGCCGTCACTAATGACCTTACACTTGTTCAGATGCCAACCAGAATACCTGATAACCCAAACCACTCCCCAAACACCCTTGATCTCTTCCTCACCAATGACCCTTCCAAATACACAGGGAATGTAGTGGGCCCCTAGGTAATTCTGACCACCATCTAGTGCTCATCCCCCCCCCCCCCCCCCCCGTCTGTAACAACACTTACACTGCCACTCCCATACAAGAGTATAGTTTCCCATTATAACAGTAGCAAGTGGGACATCCTCTGCAACCCTCTTCCTGCTATATATCAATGACCTGCTTCAGCTGACCTCCAACCCAATACACAGTTTTGCAGATGACAACACGTAGCACTCCTCCCTTTCATTTGATAAACCTTACTCTACACAACTCACCTCAACCTACAGAACATCAACCACCACCACCCTCAATTCCTATCTCCAAGTCATCCTCAAATGTGCATCAGATAATCTTGTCAATTTCAATACTAATAAAACCAGTAGTGTATTATTTCTCATAAAAAAGAAAAAATTTCAGCCAGTATTATTTTTGACACCACCCAAATTTCCAGACAATTTGAGATTTCTCTTCTTGGAATTACCCTGACATCAAGCCTCTCCTGGCATAAATACATCACAACCATTGCATCTTCATCTTTTAAAAAACTATGATTTCTCTTTTGATGATGTTACTTCTTCACCACTGAACAGCTATTAACCTTATACAAATCACAAATCCGTCCACCTACTGAATGCTGTTCTCACATATTGGGTGGAGCCCCCAAAAGCTCCGTCAAAATACTTGATTCAATACAGAGGAAAGCAATTAGACTTATTAATGACCCATCTCTTACCAAGTCACTTCCCCCCCCCCCCACTTTCTCACAGACGATTGGTCTCTGCAATATGTGTATTCTACAAATATTTCCATGAAAATTGTTCATCTGAAATAGCATCAATAATTCTCCTACTTAGTACTAAGCTCCTTGGAACATTTGCAGCTGCTGCTCTACATCCATTCACAGTGCACCTTGAAAACCACAGAATAAGTTTCTTCTCCTCCATCCCTGTAACTGCTGTACTGTGGAACCGTCATCCCTTGTGTTCCACAAAGAATACAATATGCAGTCATTTAAATCAAACGTGAACAAGTACCTCCTTTCCCAACTCACTATCCATACATGGTACTAATGTACTGTAGGTTGATTAACCAATCTCTTGTGCATGGGTTCAACTTGAAAAAAAAATAATAAAATTCGCAACTCTCTAAGCAAAAATTTTAGTTGTCACACACCTACTAACAACACCTTTATTCAACTTCCAGGAATGACCTCTTTTTCTGACACCTTCAGCCAAGTCCTGAAACATTTCCCCTGCATCAATCCTTTAAAACCATTTAAGCAAATTTAATATTTCTATCATATCCCCTCTTTTTCTCCTATCAACCAACTTCTGCAATCCACGTACCTTAATCTATCTTCATAGGGAACATTGTATAGACCTCTCTCCATCTTGGTCACTTGCCTCTGAGTCCTCTCCACCACTTCCTCATCCATAAGAAATCCAGGGGATCAGACTTGAGCAAAGTGATCCAGATGTGGGTGTATCAAGGCCTTATAAAGAGGAATAACAACCTCCTTATCTGCATGTTAATGTGTTCTTCAATAGCCAAGTAATCTTATGGGCTACCTTAGCTACCGCCTTAGCCGAATATCTTCTAAACTTTAACTCTCTGTCTATCTGTCTATAAATAACCCTAAATCTCTAGCTTCATTTATTTCCTGGAGTACAGTTCCATCAACATGATAAACAGCTTGTAATCTATTTTTCCTAAAATTCATAACTTTACATTTCTCTACATTAAACTGATATCCATTATCTTTTGTCCATACTGACACCCCATTTAAATCGTCCTGCAGGCACACATCACCTTGATTAACTATTACTCTATATTGCTCTACCTAATTTTGCATCATCAGCAAACAGCTGAATATTTCCTTTCAGGTTATTCCCTATATCACTTAAGTAGAAATTAAAGCAATGGTCCCAGCACTGAACCTTGCAGCACATCACTGGTCACCTGCTTTTGCCTCAATTCTGTCCCTCCATATACCACTTTTTGATATCTGTTTAGCAGCAACTCTCTTATCAACTTAACCAGATTCGTGTCCATCTTCATTTCTTTTAATTTGTATTACAGAGTTCCACCTGTTACTCTGTTATAAAAAGTTATTAAATTACTAAGGCATGACTGACCCTTCACAAAGCCATGTTGATCCTGATAAAGTATCATATTTTTATCTACGTATTCTTGAATTCTCTTTTTGACCAATTTTTCTAGTCCTTTTATCACCACACCTGAGATACTGATTCGTTAATGTGCTATTATTTTGCACTTTTTCCACTCCCTTGGAAGTCTACCAAAGCCGAGACTTAAATTAAAGAACTTATAGGCATTGCCAGTTCCCTTGCATATTCTCACAAAATAGGAGCTGATATCCCATTTAATTTCTCCATAGCTGTAATTACAAGTAGACTCTACAATATCTTAAGAACCTGCAATTTATCCACCTCTGTTCTTACATTAGTGTCTGTCACATATGTTAGAGCAGTAACCTCACTAGGATGATTTACCCTTGAAAAGTGGTCACTCAGTAACTCGACTATTTTATCTGTTTCTGTAACTCGTGACTATCATCACTCATTAAGATTAATCTTCCCTGGTCATTCTTCCTTCTATATGCCACATAACAAAAGAACTCTTTGGTCTCCTTTACTAAATTCTTCTCATAATCCAATTTTGCCTTCATTTCTATGATGGTCACCTTTCTTGCCTGAGCCTTGTACTTTTTGTGAGTTTGCTGGTCAAAATTCTCTTTCTATATTCCCTCCACAACATTTTCTTCTTCTGCATCTCATGCATGATGATATTACTCATCCATGTAACTCCTACTTAATTAACCCTCCTTACCTTAGGTATTCAATTTAATACTGCTTCCTCTAGATCAGTGGTGGCGAACCTTTTTATGTGCGTGTGCCAAAAATTTGCAAATCTGGTTGCTGACATGCTAGCATGTGCCAAAAATTTACCAATCGACTTGCTGACGTGCCAGGCAGTTTTTAATAGGGGAAAATTAATAGAAAATTAATCTCACTTTATTTATTTATTTGTAATATACATTTTTATTTATATTATTGTATTATTAAATTTATTTTAATGATGTTGGTTTGAAAAAAAAAACGATAGTGAGAAAAATATTTATGCATTGTAACTCACCATAGAAGTCAGCTGAACAGGGGAAGCAGCCGACAAGTTGACATCCTGTCAACTTGTCGCCGAAACGCTTACCGTATTCACTTGAATATGACTTTTCCTGGCACCCCTGATTTTACTTCATGAAAAAAAGACATTAAAAAGTTTTGCATATATCTCGCACTTGAAAAATGTTTCAATATTGGAACTTTTTTCACTTGGTTAGACTGTAAATTATATATTTAGTTTGATCCTTTATCCAAGTTAAGCAAACAAAGTTTGCGCCTGAAATATCTTCAGGACTGGGACAACTCGTGGCAAAGGCAGACTGACTTCACATCAGTTGACTTAGTATCCCATAATGCAAAGCCCATCTCCTTGCAGACATGTATAATGCTATGCATTATGGGAAAGGTCACTACCCAGACTGGTTTCCACCTTTATTGAGGTCTCTTCAGTGGGAGCCAGACCCAGAGTTGGTACCAAGGTTGAAGTAATGCAGAAGTCATTTTTCCTATACCAGTTACCAAAAGGTGCCACACTTTTTATTAAATTACTCTGGATTAGAGAAAGATGTTGGAAGTTTATTCACCTGGTTAGACTATAAATTACTGTATATACATGTGTCTTCTGAAAAGTTCTCGGCCTAACAATGAAAAAACGAATTTATAATTTCGTAATTATACATTTATTCCAGCGATGCTCCAGTGCCATTATCCCGTCCCTGTAGTAGTTCTCAGTAAGATCTGCAAAATATCCCTCTACAGCTGCAATCACTTCTCAATTCAAAGAAAAACACTGACTAGCGAGGAAGAGTTTTAGTTTTGAGATGAGATAGAAGTCAGAGGGAACCAAATCTGGGGAACAGGGTGGATGTTCCAACAATTCTTAGTGCAGATCCCTTAATTTTCCTATTATCAAAACACCTTTGTGGGGGCAGGTGTATTGTCCTGATGAAAGATGATTTTTTTTTCTTCTGCAAACCGGGTCTTTTCTCATGAATTTTTTCATCTATTCTCTAGTTAAAAGATCGGAATAATATTCCCCAGTCATTGTTTTACCCTTTTCAAGATAATTAATAAAGGAAATGTCAACTACAAAGATAATAAGCCGAAAGGCTATTTTACCAGCGAATTTGTTAATTAAGAGGGAGATGTTAAATCCCGTTTTATTTTATAGCTGGGTACGAAACCAGGGTCGAAATCCATCGACCTCCATAGAGTTTCAATGCCGAAAAACATTATCGGCGGAACCAAGTGTAAATGATCACTTGGACAGGGCAGGAGTTACCCTGGTGTTGCACTATCCAAGTGATCATTTACACTTGGTTCCGCCAATAGTGTTTTTCGGCATTGAAACTCTATGGAGGTTGATGGATTTCGACCCTAGTTTCGTACCCGGCTATAAAATAAAAAGGGATTTAACATCTCCCTCTTTAAAAGGAAATGTCTTTAGCATCCCAAAAGACTGATGGCATTACCTTTCCTGCTGATGGAACCGACTTTATCTTCTTTGGCATCGAAAAACCGTCTTCTGTCCACTGTTTCGACTGCTGTTTGGATTCTGGTGTGTAATGGTGAATCCAAGTTTAAACAATAGTAATAAATCGATGCACAAAATTGGTTTTATTCTTGTTAAAATGCTCCAAGCACTGTTCAGAGATTTTCATGCGAGTGCGTTTTTGATCTGCGTTGCACCCATCTTGCGCAAAGCTTTTTCATTTGCAATTCTTCATGCAAAATGTATCCTACATGTTCTTTTGAAATGCCCATAGTCTCAGCAATTTCACTCACTTTGACTCGCTGGGTTATCTAATATATCGTGCACCTGATCAATTTTCTGGTATTGTTACACTTTTGGACATCCTTCACGTGGATCTTCAAAGCTGGTACGGCCATGTTTAAACTCGGCAGCCCATTTCTTAATTGTCGAAAATGAAGGAGAAGAGTGCCCATAAACTTTTATGAACTTTGAATGAATTTCCTTTGGCGTTAATCCTTCTTTTACAAAGAATTTTATAACTGCATAATACTCAATTTTATCCATTTCAAGGGATACAGACAACACTTTTGCTTCAGACAGCTGTATAAAACAAATTACTTGATAGAATGACTTGCAATTTCACATGGATGCTTATATGATGAACCAACTTAGAAAAAAAAAAAAAACTATCTTGCCAATAGTATTGCCATTTATGGTTGAGGCCGAGAACTTTTCAGACCATCCACGTATTTAATTTAATCCTTTATCCAAGTGTAAGCAAACAAATTTTGCACCTGACGTATCTTCAGGACTGGGGCAACTTGTGGTAAGGGTGGACTGGCTTCACATCACTTGCTTTAGTATCCCATAATGCAAAGCACATCTCCATGCAGATATGTATAATGCTATGCATAATGGAAAGGGTCACTACCCAGACCGGTTTCGACCTTTATTGAGGTCTTTACTGGGAGTTAGACTCAGAAGTGATACCAAGGTTGAAATAATGCAGAAGTCATATTTTCGCGCCTTATTATTAAATTACTTGGGATTAGAGAAAGATGTTGGAAGTGTGATGACACCTTTTTGCAACTGGTATAGGAAAATATGACTTCTGCATTACTTTAACCTTGGTAAACTTCTGCATTACTTTAACCTGGGTCTGGCTCCCACTGAAGAGACCTCAATAAAGGTCGAAACCGGTCTGGGTAGTGATCTTCCATTATGCATAGCATTATATGTCTGCAAGAAGATGTACTTTGCATTATGGGACACTAAGGCGAGTGATGTGAAGTCAGTCTACCTTTGTCACGAGTTGCCCCAGTCCTGAAGATATGTCAGGCACAAAATTTGTTTGCATACACTTGGATTAAACTAAATATATAATTTAATGTTTGAACATGTTCACTTCAAGGCAATAGTAACTCGCTCCCCCACGATTAGCAACATGCCTTCCCCAACAGCCATTATACTGCAGATGCAACAAAAACAAGTAGTTTTATTGTATCCCTGAATAAGTACAGAACCTTTTGCAGTCTGTTTAGTATATTTCTCAACAAATAGTGCAATTCCAGATAACTGGAATAAAACAGCACTAACTAATGAATTGCATGTTCCCTCTCACAGAATCTATGCTGTATAGACTCAAGCAAATCCATATGTTGCATCAGAAACACAGTGTTATCTAACTAAAAAACTATTGTCCAATTTTTCAATAACATGAAATAAGTGTTTGTTTTATTGCATTTTGAAATTCTCAATGTCATTATGACAGATCACAAAGGCTAACTTCAAATAAAATTCTACCACGAATTGAAGCATGCCATATAATGTTTGTGTGAGTTTGCCTACCACCTCAACTCAAACAAGCAGCAAATAAATTTCAACCAAAATTTGGAACTTTGTGTGAGTTGAGCCTGCCGGTAATGAGAAGTTCCTTCCTGTCCCGCCGTGAATGTGTTTAAACTGAGAGATATATAATGAATATTGTTATGACAGTTTCAGATGTTATGAAATTCGGTTGAAGAGAATTAGCATTTTAACTCAAGAATTGTCGGTTGCCTTTTGTCTTTGGGTCACAGTTTCACCAATCATATGCACGTCTTCATAGCTGCTCTCTTTTGTATACCAAAATTTAACTCATACGTATTGTAACAATTAAAAAAAAGGCTGAATAATTTATAAGCATATAAAAGGATATCACCTGTAAATTGTTAACGTGCCAGCAAAATTCTCGGATGTGCCACCTCTGGCACGCGTGCCATTGGTTCGCCATCTATGCTCTAGTTGATCCTTAACTATATGCTAGCCTGCTGGCCGAGTGGTTAACATATCCGCTCCCTAGCCAAAAAAGGCTATGGGTTCAAATCCCACTGTGGGCATTGACGTTTGTGGAAATACTAGTGGTGGTGGTCGGCAGTAGATGGCATTGGTGTAGTTGCGGTCAGTTGGTAAATTGAGTGGCGGAGGCAGAGTTTGGAGCAAGTGCTCTCCCTCAATGAGTCTTTAGACTCCCTGGAGGTGTCTAATAATAATAATATCCCATGCACTACTGACATCTTACCCTCAGTGTTTTATGACATGGTTCAGATTGATGAAAGTAACCATGCAGTAATTTTCATCATTCAGATACGATGTCGTCACTTTCGTTATGGATAGGCTCTTCTGATATTATGACCACGTTCAATAGTCTCACTCCCCTAGTCCCCCTCCATCACATGCTGCCTTAAGTAATTATGTCTTAGGAGGTGTATTTCCATTTCCTTCCTGTCATGTGATCTTTCCTCGTTACAGTTTATATCTCCATAGTATAATTCCTCCATAATAATCATTGAACTATACACATTGTGCTGATTTGGCAATACACGTCTTCCAGGTCATCCATGGAACTCCTTCCTATAGCAACACCCAACTGTATATTTTGTCTTACTGGCCCTAATCTCTCACCAGACTGCTTCAAATGAACAGCTACCCTCCCACCTATCTCCTGGTTTTTGGCTGCAATTCATCCACTATCATCAGTACCCCCCCCACCCCCATCCTGTTTTCCCTGAAAATACTAAACCTTCCACATTAATCAATGTCAGTAACTCTTCTCTCTTGTTCCTGATACTTTTGGAATTAGTATATAGAAACTGCAACCTTTATCCCTTTAGGCCTATGCCCACCTTTACTTCCTGAATTAACTACCCTGTTGTTTCCACTGTAATTGGTTTCTTTTTTCCTGAATTTGCACTTCAGCATGCTCGGTGAACAAAGTTCTCTCTAGACACCTAACACCAGAATGATTTAGATGTGGTCCATCTTCATGATATACATTCTTTCTGTCAAACATCCACCAGAGATCCACAAATCCTACATCACTCCTTCTATGTATTGATTCATTAGCTCTCAACGTCCTCCTCCTCATAATAAATTTAGTTTAATCCTTTATCCAAGTGTAAGCAAACAAAGTTTGCAGCTGAAGTATGTTCAGGACTGAGGCAACTCGTGGTAAAGGTGGACCTATACCTGTTACTTCCATCTTAGTATCACCAGCTCTGGGTCTAGCTCCCACTGATGAGCCCTCAATAAAGGTCGAAACCGGTCTGGGCAGTGGCCCTTCCCTTAATGCATAGCATCATACATGTCTGCAACGAGATGTGTTTTGCATTATGGGAGTTACTAAGACAAGTGATGAGAGCTTGTTCCACCTTTAACACGAGTTCCCTTAGTCCTGAAGATACTTCAGGCGCAAACTTTGTTTGCTTACACTTGGATAAAGGATTAAACTAAATTTATTATAGTCTAACCAAGTGGGGAAAAAAACTTCCAACGTCCTTCTCCTCAGTTCCTCTATCAGAGCATGGTAAGAGACTTACATCTTCACTTCTTGCTCTTCAGTTTTGCCTCTTCTAACAACTCCTTTACATCCTCCCTAATAGAATATTTCTCACCTTTGAAATCATTTGTGCCAAGAAAGACAGTAATTTTCTTTGACTCACCTTTTTGCTTCCTGATGGTGGACTAATATTGTGAATTTTTGCACGAGAGAAACAGGATTTTGTCACATTTTCATTAAGTACTCCTCTGATCATTGAGTTTCCATATGTAATTTTCTTCTTAACTTGTTTCTTGTTTATTTGCTCGGTCTTCATCTGACCACTGCTTTCTGCTCTTTTCAGTCCTCCTTGTGCAGTTTTTCAATTTTGCGCTTTGTAGGATAACAAAAGTGTGAAATGTTAACCTGTGTTATCTTTATTTTTATCACTATTTCTTTTCTTAATTTCTTAATTGTTATCACTATTTCTTTAATAATGTACATTTCATTCTCCTCTCTTCTCATAGCCGCACATTCAACATTAATAACATTAGTTTCTATCCTCTCATCGGTACTGTCCACTCTGCTAACATTTCCTGCATTCTCATCTAATAGGTGCTCACTTTTGAAACAGTTAATACACACACACTCTGTCCAATTTCAATTTCTTTCCACATATCCTTTAATTTTCTATTTCACATATACTGCACTGCACAAAATCCCACAAATTCAAATCGCCCAACAATGTGGTCTTTGCTGCCATTGCTCCTCATGCATTGGCACCATACCAAATATCATATTTAATATAAAAATACGATGTTTACTTACAAACTAAATAGCTCATTCAATCACACACTCGTTTTAAAAAAATACAATAAGTTCACCTAATATTTTCAAGTAAAATACAAAAAAAGTTACTTATTCTTCAGGAGCAATAAATCCACTTTACACACACAATACCACCCCACCTAACAGCAATATTATTAGCAGCAATTGCCAATTACATATTTAGTCCTGTTGGTCTCTCTCTCTCACACACACATCAGATAGCCTCAAATGAACTGCCCTCTGAATCTGTGTTCCTTCTGATGTACTTATGCTCTTTTTGGCTTTAATTGCTCTGCTATCGTTAGCAAATCCTGTTCCTTTTGTCCTCGAAGTCAAAATATCTCTTGCATTATATTCCTATGGCCATATCATCCTTGGTCAACCACATCTCTCTAATGCCGATAACTTTTGGGCAAGTTGTACTTGCCAAAAACCCCTCAACCTTATTTTGAATGCTTCTGGCATTAGTATACACAAACTGCAATACTCCCTCATCCAAAAACCTCCATTAAACCATGTTTAATGGAGGTTTATGTAGATGTAGGTCTCTGTAGTTTGTTTTTATTTTATTTTTTATTTTTAATAAAAAGAGTTTATTAAAAATAAAGAATTAAAAAATTAAAAAAAACCAACAAGTTTTATGCATTGTAAGACTTAGATCATCAGGGATAATGGTACATAAACGTTTTACACAACAAAAACTTATAGACAATTTACTACACATGTTGGATGTTTTTTATAACTTCACAACTGTTAAATAAATTGATAAACCAGAATACAAATGGTATACTCATTACTGTATGCATTTTGGAACATTGCTAGTTGCTGTCACATTCTGTGGTTCACGTGTGTTATTTCCTAGGTCCATGGTAGTTAAATTTTTGATGAAGACAGACCACACTTGATGTAAAATCAAGCCTTGATTTTTATTGCACTGTGTAGGGATCCTAAGCATTTGTGCGGCTTGGTTAAATTTTCTTGTGAAACACTTATTATCAATATATGACATTTTTGTCTGTTGCCAGAGTACCTGATGGCTAGTAGTGGCTGTGTGGAATGCTAAACCTGATTTGTGCTTCCTTCTTTTTTTGACATCTTTTACGTGTTCAGATGTGCAGATCTCTCCCAACCTTCTTGTCTGGAATACATAGCAAATGCTTCATGAGCAATGAATCTCATAGATGCCTGGTTTTTTCATGGGGTGATGACATCTTGGCAGTTTTGGTGGCTGTAGGAATCTTGACATTTTTTGTAAAGGGAAAAAAGCCACTTTTATGTTGTACTCCATGACATTTTTTATGTATGGCAGCATGATTGCATTCTTGAAATCTCGTTTAAATAAGGGAGTTGCAGGAGCTGTATTAAAATTTTTTTTGATCGTCTTGGGTTCAAAACCATTAAGTGCCAGGTAGTGTAATTTTTCATTTCCTTAAATCTGTGTGCTAGATATATTGTATGCCCTGTCTTGCAAAGTTTTAATTATGCCTATTTTTTGCAATGGATGGTAGTGTGAAGTGCCATTTCAAAATCTTTCCGTTGTGGTGAGTTATCTGTACGGAGAAGGATAATTCTTCTTCGTTTACTTCAACAAAGATATCAAGGAAAGGTAATTTTCTTCCTTCCATCGAACTCATGTTTTACTTAATCCACTAAAGTGAACCTGGGGTGTTACATTTTGCATCATGTGGTGGGTGACTCTCCTACATACTAACCTCTAGGATTATCTGGACACATGTTCACCAGCATTCTCCTAAGCATTTTAGTTTCCCTGACTTTGTACTTCTAAACTTTTACTGAACAACACTTTCTCAAATAAATAATAAATTACATGATAACAACATGTAATTAACTTTAATGAAATAAAAGTTCAAATATTTCATACTGAAATTAACAGTACATCATCAGTGTAGACAACAAGCAGTTCAAAGGAATGGAATACAAAGTACATAACAGTTGGTGGATTACCAATTAAAAACTGTTGCTGCATGCTAGAAATTAATATTAATAAATTATTATTAAATAATTCTTAAAAACTATTTCTTGGATGATTACATAAGATAAGAATCTCCCAAACTTTTGGGAGAGAAAGAGACAATCAGGCTGATGTAAAAGGGCTTCGCAACTTTCTTTGAAAAGGCGTTCTTATTTAAACTTTCATCTATGGAGAAGACGAGCTTTATCCCACTGGACATTGTGTTTAGTTTCAATACTATGTTGTGCCAGACTAGATTTTTGAGGTTTCATGTTTTCGATATAATATCGATGTTCATTCATTCTTTTTTTAAGGCCATTCATTCTGTGGAAAAAAAACACAGAATGGCCTGTTTGTCCAAAGTATGTTAAATTACTTTCATCTATGGAGAAGACGAGCTTTATCCCACTGGACATTGTGTTTAGTTTCAATACTGTGTTGTGCCAGACTAGACTTTTGAGGTTTCATGTATTCGATATAATATCGATGTTCATTCATTCTTTTTTTAAGGCCATTCTGTGGAAATAAACACAGAATGGCCTGTTTGTCCAAAGTATGTTAAATTACTTTCACACAGTATCTGGTAAATGCCAGCTAATGATAGAGGTGCCAGTTTGTCTTTTGTAGATGGATTTTTATAGAACTTCCTTATTTACTTGGGGAATAAGACCAAACTCATCTTGTGACTGTGGTGAGAATAACCAAACTATACAACATATCACATTTGACTGTCCTGACAGAGCCTTCATAGGACCAGTAACTGACTTTATAACAGTTTCTACTGATGCTGTTGACTGGTTGTCAAACTTAGACATTCAATTTTAATTTTATGTTTATTTGTATTTTTTTATATGTATATATGACTACAGTGTCACTTCACACTATTCTATTCTTTTATGCATTATTTTGTCTTGTAGGTGGTTTTTTTTGTGTTTGGTAGCGTATGAATGCATGTATTCTTCTCAGCCAAATGCTATGTAAATGAATAACAATTTTTCTCTCTATTACTGATCAGCACTCCAATATTGTCGCTGCTAAGAATTCATTTTTCTAAGGCACTTCTCCAATCAATGCACCTAGACCTTGTCTTCTCTCAATCTTTTGCTGCCATCTTGATGCATCAAATACCTGTTTCACTAATCTTCTCTCTCCCATTCTATTTAAGTGGTCATACCACCTTAGATTAGCTCTGCTGACACATTTTTGAATGCTAATAATGTCGAAGTTCTTTCTAATATCGTTGTTTTTAATACGATTGTGCCATTAATGCCATTAGTTCACTCACCTAATTTTTTTCAGAATCCTCATATCTGTGGTTGTTAGTGTTTGATCAAGTGCTTTATTTCTAACCCAACTCTCAGATCCATAACTTAAAACCAGTTTTAAGTTATGGATCTGAGATTTGGTCACCTGGGTTTTTTGGGGATAAAGAGGTGATAGAGAATATTCATAGATATGTGACCAAGCTTGTGAAAGGTCTGTCAAATGCTGATTCTCCCTATGAGGGTGTGGGGGTTATAAGGTTTAGTTGATGGGCAGAGAAGACGGGACATGATAGAAACTTAAAGGATATCAAAAAGGTTTTATAAAATTGATGCAAAATAAATTTTTCGATATATGACAAATGGTCAGAGAAGTAAGGTCATTCATGGAATTTGTGTAACAGTGTAGTTAGTAAGCACATGCAGACTAGATTTTTTGCATGGAGAATAGTGAATTGAGTGGAGTGTATTGCCAGAATTAGTTGTGAGTTACCTTACAGTGAATGAGTTTAAGGAGAGGTCTGATAGTTTTATGTATATAATAGTTTGGATCTTCCACAATGAGTCTTTGTAATCTATGGAGATAGCGTATAAGACATATATAGATGGAACATATGAGAGCTTTACTCCACGCGTCTGGAATTTCACTTTCTGACCAGGCCCTCCGAATTATGCAGTTTATAAGTCCATATTTTGCAATTTTTATAAGTCCATATTTCAGCATTTCCGGTTGATTATCATATGCGACACTTCCAGTGAGTCCAAAGACCTATTGGGGAGGACACTTTAAACCCTCCGGCGCTACCATTTATTCCCCCAATACAACACATTGATATCTATTGCCTACCACCAACCACTAGCATTTGTTTGTAAATTATGGGTGTGCTCTCATGGCCAATTTGTCTGTATGCGGATCCTTTCCTTCATGCTTACACAGTGATCAGAATACATTATGCAAATTAGGGAAACAACTACTGTGTGTGTGTGTGTGTTAGAGTAAAACTTTAGTTTAATATAAACCAAAAATCCGTCGAGTTCAGACACTTGACGTTTAGAACTTCACTTTAAGGTCATCATCTGGAGTATGCACATATATACAAATAAAAAAGATGCACTACAGTCTACATGGTATGCTAAAATTACTGACCAACCATTACAACTATTGGCCTGACGTCTAAGTGAAGAAAAAAAAAACTTACTACATCAAAGCTAGAGTCCTATTATTATTATTATTATTATTATTATTATTATTATTCATTAGGTTACAAAATTAAATTAAGCTGGAGAGCAACATGTTTACAAAAAAGGAAAAAAATAATAAATAAACAATTATTACTTATATAAGTATGCATACATACCATCTGTCCAAAAAGAAACCGAACTTTTCGAAAATAGAAGAAACTAGTGGTGTTACCTGTTGTATCTTTTTGTTGTCGAAAGCAGCAACCTTCATTAGTGTTGTGTCAACTGTTTATGATATTTGTTTCATTAGAAGCCTAGTTATAGTGCCAAGAGTGACAGTGTGTTTTAACGAACGGTCGGAAAATGAGTTTCAAACAGAGAGCTCCGATTGACTTTTGTGTTAAACTTGGTAAAAGTTTTACCGAAATGCATCAAATGTTTCAAAAAGCATACAGTGCTTTTTGAAGGGTACGGGAATGCTTATCCCATACTCAAGTTTACAAGTGGTTTAAGTGATTTCAAAGTGGTTGAGACGTTTGAGGACGACGAAAAGCCAGGCCGTCCAAAAACTGGACTGAGCAAAGTTAACATCCAAAAAGTGCATGATTTCATCAAATAAAATCCAAAATCATCCATGAGATTGATTGAAGATGAATTGGGGATTTAAAATCAACTGTGCACAACATTTTGACCAAGAGTTTAGACCTTTGTAAATTGAATTCATGATTTTCGTGTTCCCCACAATTTGACTGACAACCAAAAAATGTATCGAATTGAACACTGCAAGGATCTCATTAAAACCACTCATAAGGACTCAAACTTCCTTGAAACGATCGTTACTGGTGACAAAATGTGGTGTTTTGAGTATGAGCCCGAAACAAAGCTCCAAAGTGCTGAGTGGAGACCACCAGAAGAGGGGAGTCTGAAAAAAAGTCGCTTGAAGAAGTCAAAAGTAAAGACAATGCTGATTTGTTTCTACGATTCCAAGGGCATTATCCACAAAGAATTCGCTCTGCCTGGCCAAACAGTCAGTGGTGAGTTTTATCACAAAGTTTTGAAGCGATTGATAGCGAGAATTCATCGCATAAGGCATGAATATTATGTTGACCGTTCGTCAAAACACACTGTTACTCTTGGCACTATAACTCGGCTACTAATGAAACAAATGTCATAAACATTTGACGCAACACCAATGAAGGTTGCCGCTTTCGACAACAAAAAGATACAACAGGTGGTGCTACTAGTTTGTTCTATTTTCGAAAAGTTTGGTTTCTTTTTGGACAAAAGGTGTAAATTACAGCTGACTGGTATGGATAGTGGCCAATAAAAGCTGAAAAATTGCGTAAAGTTCTCAAGTCAGGGTATGCTGGAAACTAAGTAGGCTGAATGTGTGCCATCCAAATTCTTGGGATTTTTATGCCACCATTATTGTTGATTGGGGTGGTTAATCAAAATTTCACAGGCTTCTTTAAATTTTCGTTCATACCAGGTTTTTGTATGATGTAATAAGCAAGTACTTTTCCAATCAATTTGGTGTCAGGTGTTAAGAGTGTGATCTGAGATGCCTGCTTCACCAATATTGTTAAATTTAATGTGTAGTTTGTTCTCTTTTTTTTTTTTTATGGATTTGGATTGTACATCCAGTATCAGGTAAGTTACAGGTGCACTAGATGCAATAAACTCCAGGTTGTGCCAATGGGGGGAGAGGATCCTTCGAGGAGTTGAATACGTTTTTTAATTTTAAAGGTGGTTTAAAAGTGGCATTAAGATTGCTATTATTTTCCACATGAAGTAACTTGAACGTAGTATGTAGACAAATGAAGCCGTAATGTTGGGCAGGAATTTGTTCTGTAGGAGAGAAATTGTGTCATTGATTGGGAAATTTGTGAAAAGGGCAGAAACATAAAACTTACTTTTTTTTTTTTTTCACCAGAGTTCAGGCCAATAGTTGTAACGGTTGGTCAGGTCAGTTATTTAGCATGCCATGTAGATTGTAGTGCAGGTTGTTTGTTTGTATATATGTGTATACTCCAGATGATGACCTTAATGTGAAGGTCGAGTGTCTATTTTGGGTTATATTAAACTAAAGTTTTACTCTAGTTTATAGCCATGTGATCAACCTATCTAGCCACACCTTAAATGACAGTCGACTTGCACTACTTGATAACAGCCTAAACTTCGCAGTAGCACCTAGAACTGTTAATAAACTGGATATTATATACCACATAGAGACATTAAATCTCTTCCAAATAATACAGCTGATAAAATTCATTTCGAAACCAGCAATGTTTTGAATAAAAAGAAAACTGTAATCTTACAAAAACAGAATTAGCAGCAAACAAGTCATTAAAAGCTAATCAAGATGTAATTATAACAAAATCGGACAAAGATAATGCAACTGTCGTCCTTGACAGATCAACTTACATTCATCAGATGAACGAACTAGTCTCCAATAACAGCATCTATCATCTTGTGAACTATAATCTGATGAACAGGATAAAGGAAAAAAACTGTGAACTTACTTGAATCTGTCACTTCTTGGCCTTCAGACAATGTTAAAAAATATATATCCCATCAAAATATATGGTATTCCCAAGGTACGCAAACATAATGTTCTGCTTTGGCTGATAGTTGAGCGAATAGACAGCCCTAATTATCACCTTGCCAAGAAATTAGTGTCAACACTCAAGGAGTTAGTAGGTTATTCCCCCCTTTTACATAAAGAACACATAACACTTTATAAACAAAATTAAAAACATAACACTCGGCAAAAATTATTAGTCAGTTTTGACGTTTCTGTCCTTTTCACAAATGTCCCAATCAGTGACACAATTCTTCTCCTACAACACATTTCCACCCCGCATTGTGGCTCTATTTGTCCATGTACTATGTTCCGGTTACTTCGTGTCGCAAAATAAATTTTACCTACAAAAAGAAGGTACGCCCATGGGCTCACCTCCACCCCCCCCCACACACACACCAATTGCTAACTTTATATGGAAGCTTTTGAGACAATTTGCATAATGTTGTCTGTATGTGGGATGAAAAACCCCAAATTTTTGAAGGCTTTTTCTACCTCAAATATTGATAGACACTCCTGTTTGCATTTCTCTCGAAAATGGATAGTTCTAAATTGGAAAAAATGTTTATACTTTATTTCATTCGGTATTCTAGCATGTACAATGCACAAATGATTAAATTGCTTTTGGCTCTAGCAGATAGGATTTATAAAATTTTCAGATGGCACTCTGATTAGTGCCAAAAGCAATTTACTAATTTCTATCTACTATAATACAGAATGAAATAAGGTGTAAACATTTTTCCAATTTAGAATCCTCTATTTTCAAGAGATGCAAACAGGAGTGCATATGAACACTTGAGGCAGAAAAAGCCTTCAAAAACATCAGGTTTTTATCCTGCATACAGACAAATGCTAGTGGTTGATGGTAAGCAATGGATGTCATTGTTTGCTGTTGGTGGATTATATGGTAGAACCAGAGAGTTGTAGAGTAGAGTGTCCTCACCAGTAGGTCTTTGGACTCATTATTGGAGGTGTCACATGTGATAATTGTAGTTACACTAAATTATAGTCAAGGAATTGTAAATGCAGAAGTGTGCACTATCATTTAGAGGTTGGGAGAGGGCTCTTTCTGTGACTGCTTCATTTAGCAAGGTCATATTTGCTTTATTTGTTTTTTTTATGGTATTCTCTTTTTTGTTCTCACATCAAGCAGTTTACCAGCAAATGGTGTTTATGTTCTCTACATAAATAAACATATTTCCCTGTAGTGCATTCAATTTTTAATGAAACACATTGTCACTTCCAATTGAAAACCAATTTTCTTAGTGTTTTTTTTTTATCATGTCACCTTAAAATGATATTCCCTGTTGATTTCTTTTTTGCTCTTTTTACAGTAAATTTGTGTGTGTATGTGCATACATGCATGTGCATGTATGCATGCTTAGCCAAGTAACTACAAATAACTGTTACATGGCTAAGAAATGGAAATTATTAAGATGCCACTTTTATAGATTCAAAATTCATTGCTTGAAGCTACTTCATGCAGATGGGTGACCATATAATAATATATACTCATCCATCTGCACCACACCACTTACCTTTGCACAAAACCCTGTTAATATTATATGTAATATCATGAGAAATTAAAATTATTATATTGTCAGAAGTATATGCAGGTGTGTGCTTGCATTCTTCATTTTTCTCTCCATTGGTTCTCCATTCATGTGATAAATTAAGATATTCCATGGAATATCTTAATTTATTTCATCAAAATAGTATCTTTACATATGACACCCTGAAGGAAAAAACTTACATAGATTAAAAACATTTGATGTTTAATACTTGTCAGCACTAAAAGAAAAGAGACTAGGAAAGTTGAATCATCAATTTCTTGCAGGTAAAATAAACAGTACTCTGAAACTGTATTAGGGAGATATGAATAAATTCTTATTAATTTATGGAGATAGCAGGATTTTTCCTCCCAGAAACTTGTGTTTTCCATCCTGCATACAGGCAAATCAGCCATGAGAAAACATATGCACACACACAATTTAGAGAGAGACAAAATACTGTTGGTGGTCATGGATAGGGGTTTCATTGTGTTGATGATAGTAGTGTTTTTGTGGTAATACTAATTGGAGGATCAAATGGGAGAATAGTTAGTTGTCTATAGTGGAGTGGAGTGCCATCCTGTAATGAGTCCTTTCAGGTGTCACATCATAATAATATTCTTAATAGCATATTATTAATAATATGCAGTATTAATAATATGCTGTACGAAATTTAAAAAAAGAAAAAAAAATGATGCTTTTTAAAAAATGTGATACAGTTTGTAAGGATTGTCCATGATTTATCCAATAAAATAAGAACACCAGGAGGACACAATAATTTAAAGGATCAGTCCTAGAATAGGAGAAAGCATACTGAAAGTTCCTAGCAAATGACTTTGCAGATGTACTAAAAAATGTTCTAACAGCTATTGAAAAGGCTTAGAAATGTAGGAAAGAGTACTGTAAAAGCAATGAAAGATGATAAAGGTGACAAGAAGACTAAAGGATATTCTAAATACCTGGAAGAATTATTTTGAAAGATTGTGAAAAAACAAAAAGTAGTAACAAAAAAAGTAGTAGAATATTTTCAAGAGATTTCTCTTGAAAAGACATCACTATATATCAGTACTTGAGATAGAAAAAACTATTAAAAACTTGAAATCTAGAAAGGCAGGTCAAGAAGAATTATATAAATTCGACCGATCAGCATATCAGGAATCATTGTCAAGGTCTTGGAGAAAATAGTCAAGAGAAAAATACAGGATTAGATAGATGAAAATAGGATACTGTATGGGGGGACAGCATGGTTTTGTGAAGGGTAGATCATGCCTCAGTAACTTGCTCACGTTTTATAACACAGTGACGGCTGAACTAGATAAGGGTAATGGGTTTACAGTGATTCACTGGACCTTGCTAAGGCCTTTGACAGGATACCACATGGAATTCTAATCAGTAAACTGCAGCATATAGGGATGGATACAGGGTTGGTGAGATGGATAGGAGGGTGGTTGATGGAGTGATATCAGAGAGTGGTTTATTCAGGAGTAGAGTCCAAAAGATGGCCTGTGACTAGTGGTGTGCTGCAGGGTTCTGTTCTTCGACCACTACTTTTCAATTTGTTCATTAGCGATATATGAAAGGATCTGAGAGGAAGTGTTCATTTGTTTGCTGATGATGTAAAGTTGGGTAGAGCAATAGTGAGTGCAGAGGATGTCAAAATTTTGCAAGATGATTTGGATAGTTTGAAGGACTAGGCTAAGGAAAATGGATGTCAATTTAATGTGGCCCAAGGGTTTGAGATTGACGAACCTAGGAATTTGTGAGTGTTGGTGGAAAAGGAGTTGAAGTTTAGTGGGCACATTGCAAAAGTGCTAAATCAGCTCCTCAAATCACTTGGTTGCTGAAAAATACTTTAACAAGCAGAGACAAAGTTCCTTTTTATCGAGCCTTGATAAGATCCCATCTAGACCCCTGATATGGGCGCCAGGGTTTCTTCTTGATGGAGAGGATCCAGAGATGAGTGACCAAGATGATAGCAGGTCTATGGAATGAACCGTATGAGAACAGGTTGAAGATTTGTAAGTTGCAGAAATTGGTTGATAGGTGGAAAAGGGGTGATATGATTGAGACATTCAAATTACGGAAGGGTTTCTATAAGATTAATTCAGAAGATATTTTTGAGAATAGGACTGGTGGTGGGAAGACTAGGGACTATACATGGAAGCTGGGCAAGAGTGTGGTTAGCAAAGGTGTTAGAGCTAGGTTTTTTACTTGGAGAGTGGTGAATGAGTGGAATAAGCTGCAAGAGTCTGTTGTGGGTGCCATGACTGTGAATGAGTTCAAGGCGAGGTATGATAGATACTGTGTGAATGTCAAATAGTTGTTCTTGACATGATGTTAGGCCTCCCTTGATGAGTCTAAGGACTCCTTGGAGTTGCCCGTAATAATAAATAATAATATTTGACAAGAAATGCTCAAATATAGAAGTATAAACGTTCTGCATAGTTCAGAGATGCCTGGTGAGAAGGTTAAATTCCACATGATTAGAGTAGAACTCTCTCATAGTTCTCATGTAAATGATGAATAAAGCTGAATGTGACAATTACAGAGGGATTTCTCTACTACTACTACTACTACTAAGATTTATGCAAGCATACTTGAAAATAGGCTGAAGAAGAAAAAAAAAAGCATTTGGACGTGAAACTTGGAGAAGAACAAACTGAATTCAGGCCAAACAAAAGTTGTCAGGATTAGATTTACTCTTTATGACAGATAACTGAGAAATCATGGGTATATAAGAATGGTCTATACTCAAGTTCTGCAGATCTGGAAAAACCATATGACAAGATGTCCAGAATTGAGTTAATGCAGGAAGAATCTTTGATGTAAAATCAAATGTAATACACAGGTAAATTCCATTTATATGGATCACATTATGAAAATAGCATTAAAAGAGTGGTGTAGCTAAAGCTTTGGCAACCTGGGGCAGTTCCTGAGATTGCTGCCCCTCTCAATACACAACAAAAATACTACAAAAAGTCAAAACCACGTATAAGGAAATAAATTAAAACACTATGTTTATTTTTGAAGAAAAACTTTAATTTCAACATTCTAAAATGCTATTTTTCTTGCTTTTCTGTTTGCAAAATCGTTGATGACATTGGCGAAGTCTATTTCATAGTAATGTAGGTAATTCTTAATCAGTTTGATTTAGAAAATCAAACTGATTTTAGAAAATTTAGAAAACCTCCTCTCACAACTAGTAAACACTTACAGCAGTTGTGTGGAAAATTCACAGTAGTTTTACAATATTTTGAACTGAGTTCTCGAGACTGTATTTTAGAATTAACTGCAAAAGTTCAAAAAGGTTCAAATTGACTCCCGGGGCAAACCGCCCACCTGTATTTAATATGAGGTTTAATGCAGAGGCTACGCCTCTGCATTAAACCTCATATTAAATACAGAGATATGAAACATACGGATAATGGACAAAAAGATAGAAACACTGAGCTAATCAGGTTGCGTTATCAGCAGTTGCAATGCAGCATCTACAATGCACCAAACACAGCTGCAGTTGATATGCAAATATACTCCAAATGTTCTTATTAGAGACAAGTCTAAAAGGCAAAAGGTGATTATGAAGAGCTCAGGAGACAGCTCGCAGGTGTAGCATGGAATGAGGTGTTAGCTGGAAAAGAGATCAATGCAGCTTGGGGGATTTTCAAAAACTGTGGTAGATGCAATGTCTAAATCTATTCCAAGGGTGAGAAGGTTAAATAAGATAGGTGTGAGATGGATGAATAAAGAGATTAAGCATGCAATACAGAGAAAAAGGGCATTGTGGAGACAGCATAAGAGAAGTGGAAATAACCAATTCCATGAGGTCTACAAAGACCAGGCAAGGAGGGTGACTTGGTTGGTGAGGGTAGCTAAAGAGAGGTACGAACAGCAGTTAGCTAATCAAGCCAAAAAAAATCCTAAGGAGTTCTTTTGATATGTAGCCAGCAAAAGATTTTAATTATGGCAATATAGACTGGAACGATGAGACTGAAACTGGAAGTAAAGAAAATAAGTTTCTTGAGTTTTTGAGGGATAACTACCTCAGACAGTATGTAACAGACGGCACATGAGGATTGAGAGTCTTGGATTTGGTCATCTCATCAGAGGATGTAATTATAAATGAGTTGTCAAATCATCCCCCAATTGGTGAGAGTGACCATGAGGTGATTACCTGTGTGGTTGCCAGCAGTGTGAGGACCTATGTGAGAAAAGGGTATATGTGGAACTACAAGGGGGTGATTATGAAGAGCTCAGGAGACAGTTTGCAGGTGTAGCGTGGAATGAGGAGTTAGCTGGAAAAGAGATCAATGTAGCTTGGGGGATTTTCAAAAACTGTTTAGTAGATGCAATGTCTAAATGTATTCCAAGGGAGAGAAGGTTAAATAAGGGTGTGAGATGGATAAATAAAGAGATTAAGCATGTGATACACAGAAAAAGGGCATTCTGGAGGCAGCATAAGAGAAGTGGAAATAACCAATTCCATGAGGTCTACAAAGACCAAGCAAGGAGGGTGACTTGGTTGGTGAGGATATCTAAAGTGAGGTATGAACAGCAGTTAGCTAATGAAGCCAAAAAGAATCCTAAGGAATTCTTTCGATATGTAGCCAGCAAAAGAAAGAATGATTATGGAAGGATGACAATGATTGGAGAAAATTGTATAAAGACAGCTGTTGCAGAATGTGTGTGTGGTGGAGATACTAAATAAGCAGTTCATAAAGGTCTTTCAATCATGTGAATGTGACTTCATGGAGAGATTGAGAGCAGTTGATGATGGGGAGTAGAGACTGACTGTAAGTGAGCAAGAGGTGTATGGGGAGTTGAGTAAACTTGATGTTAATAAGGGCTGTGGGACTAGATAATATATCACCACGTATTCTGAAGGAATGTGCCAGGGTGGTGACACCTGGCTTGACATATTTTTTTAATACGAGTCTTGCACTCGGTCAAGTTCCTAAGGAGTGGAAGGAAGGCAAGATTGTGCCACTTCATAAAGGAGGTGATCGAACTCAAGCATCAAATTATAGGCTTGTCTGTGTATCAGGTATTGTGGTTAAGTTGTTGGTGAAGCTTGTGAGAACTACGATCCATATGGGTTGACAACAATGATATTATCTTTGATGGAAGGCATGGATTTGCTCAAGGGAGGTAATGTTTTAGTAATCTACTTACTTATTACAATAAAGGGACTGCTTCCTTGGACAGAGAAGAAAGGTTACACAGTAATATACTTGGATTTCACAAAAGCTTTTGATTGAGTACCTCATGATAAGTTGACAGTCAGACTAGAGCAGATGGGGTTGGATATTAGATTAGTGCATTTAATTGGAGACTGGGTATCTAATAGGTAGCAACATGTTGTGTATGCGGGGAGCGATATCCAGGAAAAGGAAATTCACTAGTGGAGTGCATCATGGGTCTGCTTTAGGGCCATTACTGTTTAACTTGTATATTAATGATATTGGTGAAGATTTGGATGGAGATATTCAGTTGTTTGAGGATGATTCAAAGTTGGAACAAACCACAAAGAGTAGGGAAGATGCTGTGGCCTTACAAGTAGACTTGAATAAATTGAGTGATTTGGCACGGAAATGGGAATGAGAGTTCAATGTTGCAAAATGTAAGATTTTAAAATTTGGAAAACAAAGATGGGATGTAGAATTTATGCTTCGTGAGGATATATTGTTGGAGGTGGAGGAAATAAGAGTTCTGGGGGTGATAATGGATAAGGATCTGAAATTTAGGGGACACATAGCCAAAATTGTGAAGACAACACAAAGGCTTCTGGGAATGATGCGGAGGACACTGACTTGTAGAAGTAGGGAGATTCTTGTTCCATTGTATAAGGCTTTGATTAGGCCACACATGGACTATTGTGCCCAGATTTGGTCACCTTGTTTTCATAAGTATGAAGAGATGTTGTGGAGGGTCCAAAGGTGACTGACTAAGGTAGTTTCTAACCTCCAGAATGTCAAGTATGAGGTAAGATTGAGAAGATGTAATTTGAGGCTGGTGGACAGGAGGAAGAGGGGAGATATGATAGAGACCTACAAGTTGGTAAGGGGTTGTTATAGGATCAAAGCTGAAGAGGTTCTGCAGAAAATATTGGGAGATCAGGGGAGAACCAGAAGTCATCTGGAAACTGTATAAAGATGGTGTGTGTAGGGGAGTGAGAGGCAGTTTTTTACATGTAGAGTTGTAAATAATTGGAATGCCTTGTCTGAGAGTGTGATGTCTGCAAGGAGTTTTGAGTGTGTTTAAGACAGATATGATGAGCTGTGTGTGTAATAAAAGTATCTCCCAGATGAGTCTTTGACTCCATGAGGTCTTGGGGTAGTAATAGTAATAATAATATATAATTTAAAAATTATAGTAGAAATTATATTAGAATAGTTTGGAATGAAAATTTCCTCAGAAGAAACTAAAACAATGGCATTTTGTGGACAAACTCCAGTTAGAAGCAAAATAGTTATTAATAATAAAATAATAGAACAGATAAATACTTTCAGTTATCTTGGATGTGAAATATCATATGAAGGAGAAAAAGACATAAAATTAAAAACTTCATAATTTTTACAGATTATAGGCCTGATAAATAAAACACTCAAACCCAAATATAGTACAGTAAGAAACACGCTTGAAAATATACAATACTTTAGCAGTGCCCATATTATTATATGGCAGTGAAATTTGAGCAATAAACGAACGATAAAATAAACTATAAACAAAGAATTAAAACAAGTGAAATGAGATTTATGAGAAGAACTGCAAAATAAACATTATTAGATCAAAAAAGGAACAAAGACATTTTAAAAGAACTAAAAACAAAATCAATAGAAGAAAAACTAAACAATTATAAACAAAAATGAATTGAACATGTAAACCGAATGGCCAACACCAGACATCCTCAACAATTCCAAAAAAATAAGCCAATTGGAAAGAGAATGCAGGATAGACCTCAAAAAAGAATTTTGGATGGATAATGGGACCGGAATAGACCAATATGGTTTATACCCTTAAGTAGTGTTATGATGATGATGGTTTGAAAAAAAAAAAAAACAGTAATGAGAAAAATGTTTATGCAGTGTAAGTCACATAGAAGTCTGATGAGCAGGGGAAGCAGCAGAAGGATGTCAACTTGTCGGCGAAACACTTATTATCACATTCACATGCCAAATATGTATATAATATACAAAATATGTAATTTAATAAATAAAAATGTATGAATCTCTCAATTCTAAACTTTAATTAAGATTTTGAATTTAAAAATGCATCACTAGAACACAGCAATTATAAGTTATTGAAATTAAACTTAGTTTCTTTTGTTACAGCACTGCAGTTTTGAAGGTTTAAGTTAAGCTAGTGACACTTTTGTTGCTTTTTTCTGTATGTTAGCTTATTAATTCTAGGATGAATTGAAATGATAGCCAAACCGAGACAGTTGATATAGTCGATATGATAGCCAAACCGAGACAGTCGATATAGCCATCTGGCACACTAGTGCTAAAATCAAAGAATCAGAGGAAATTCTAAACAAATCCATGAGAGGATTAGAAAAATGGTCAGACGAACTTAAACTCAAAATCAACCCAGCAAAACAAAACTAAGTACATTTAGTACAGACAGGAAAAATAGACATTCCTACAATTCCAAAGTCATGATCAATAACAAGCTAATTGAAAAAGTCACAAATCCAAAATACCTTGGTATTACGCTTGATCAGGAATTACGTTTTGCACAACACATCTCTAACACTTCCAACAGAGCTCTAAAAAAATTAAATATACTGAAAACGCTTTGTGGAACAAATTGGGGCACAAAGCCAAAAATCCTCAAAACTACTTACACTACACTAATAAGGCCAATAATGGAATATGCAGCACCTATCTGGTCACCTTCGGCTTCATCGGTAAAGAAAAAACTAGACAAAATACAAGCAAAAGCATCCAAGATTATCATTGGTGCAGTCTCATCCACTAACAACATCAGAGCCCAACAGGAATGTGGGCTTGACCTGCTGGAGGACAGACGAAAATTTGCCACCATAAAATTCATAAATAATATCAGAAGCTACCAAAGTGATCATATCTCCCTAAAAACTTATGAACATTGGAACCAAAATTGCAGACTTCACAGATCATCAACTTTACAATATGATGACACTATCAGGAAAGAAATAGGTCTTGATCAGCTAAATGTCCACATAAACAAAGAACCTCTATTTTCCAGTCTTTTACCTTCAAATACCTCCATAAATCTAAACCTTACCAAACTCTGTACAAAAAAAGAACCAAAAGAAATGCTTAAAGAAAAAGGCCTAAATACCATCAACCTTCTTTCATTCTCCAAACAGGTTATTTGTTATACCGATGGATCATCAGACACCAATATGATTAATGGAGGCGCTGGTGTTCTCCTTCTACTCCCGAAAGGTGAAAAACTTTCAATAAAAGTTGGATCTGGGAGAATCCTTCCAATTTTACCAGCGAACTCTACGCAATAAATAAAGCACTAGAAGCCTACTTAAATCTGTCATCATCTCAACAATCTGAAGGAATTATAATTTACAGTGACTCAAGATCAGCTATGGAGGCAATCAAAAATGGCAATACCAAGCTCACACAAGACATCCATAAACTCTTAAATCAACTAAAGTGTTTAGGTAAAAGTTGCATTTTACAATGGATTCCTGCTCATGTAGGCATTGATCACAACGAAGCAGCTGATAAATTAGCAAAAGAGGCCAGCGAACTCAACCAAGAAACTCATATGATAACTCTTGCTGATGCCAATGCACTAGCAAAAGCTAAACTAATTCCATTGAAATCAGTGATACAACATCAAATTCCCGAGATCAATGCTGACAGAAGGACCTCCACCACGATAGCAAGACTACGAACAGGACATTATAGAGGAATGAAGATCAATACAGATGATACGAGAACATATAGAAACTGCAACAACTGCCGCAATACTGAACTGACACCCACTCACATCTTTACCTGTCCAGCAATTACAGCAGCCTTGCAAGAAATAGATCCTAATCCTGAACAACAGCTCTATACAAACAAAATCACAGACATAGCCAAAGCAGTACAAGGAGCACACGGAAACATCTAAGACTCTTCAAAGGACAAGACAACAACAACTGAGACAGTCAAAAAGTTGCAGGCTGTTCCTCTGTTTCGTGTTTCACAATGATATGTGGTGGAAAAGCAAAGAAGAAAAAAAGAAATCTCATTGTTATTTCATGTAAATTTGAATATTTATTTTGCATTCTTATCTAGAATTTCGAATAACTCATAGAATTATAAATAATTTCCAGTCTTTTGTTCAATGATAATTCAATAACGTGAAGGATTTCTTCATGAGAAAGGGCTGTCTCTTTGTTGGGTTCGCAATCCACATATTTTGCTTCCGGGGATCCTCATGTTCAAGATAATGCTTTTCAAATCACAACAACATCTTCAAGTGGGCTGCAATAATATCACTGAATTCTGTGAATAGAAATCATCTGCTTCCATAATATAATCTAAGTATGACTAAAACATTTCATTATTTCTTTCTGCAGTCATATTAAGCCAGAATTTGAGGGTTTTTTTTTTTTTAATGATTCAATCTTGTTCCAAGCATTAAATATTGTTGTGTCTGGATCTTGAAGTTTTAAATTCAACTAATTAATGTGATAAAATATGTTGCTGAGATATGCCAGCCTGGCTACCCATTTCTTATCCTAGAAATAATGGGACAAGTCACTATTCAATTAGAAACAGCTCAACTTTCTTTTGAAGTTCATATAACCTCTTGAGAACTTTACTGTGGGACAGCAAATGAACTTCCAAATGGAAAAGAAGATTTTGATGATCAGAGCCCATTTCATTGCACAATGCTTTTAATAGTCTTGTATTTAAAGCACTGTTTTTATATAATATTAATAATTTTAACAGATTGAAACATCGCTTCATTAAGCTCAGGTGCCATTGTTTTGGTGGCCAGGTTTTGCCTATGAATGTAGCAATGCATTGACAATAAGTTATTGCCTGCCATATCCTTAATTTTAGTGACTAAACCTGAATTTCTACCTGTAAGACACGCAGCACAGTCAGTAAAAACTCCAATATAATTTTTCCATTCTAGACCTCTCTCTTCAATGAAACCATTTAAAACTTGAAAATTTTCACTTCTGGTAGTGTGTGTAGATAGTTCAGAAACACTAAAAATGTCTTCCTTCATGTCACTTTCATCATGATCAATAAATCTTACATATGTAAGTAAAATGCTGTTGTTCTGAATATCTCTAGATTCATCCAGTTGTAATGCAAATAATTTCAATTTTTATTTTTTCATTTTTTCAATGAGTTGTCTTTCTGTATCTTCTGCCATATCAGATATCTGCCTTTCAACTGTATCATTTGACTGTGGGATGTCTTTGATTTTACTTTCCACAGACTGACCTAATACTTCATTACAAGCAGCAATCAAAGAAGGCTTAATGAGTTCTTTGTCAATGGAATACGATTTTTTACATTTAACTATATGTAATGATATTAAATAGGATGTTAATAATAAATAGGATATTAATGATATTAAATAGCATGCTGTCAGAAGTGAAGTGTCAGTGGTTGAAGCTTGGAAAATAATTTTCTTTTCTATTTTAAGTGCATCTCTTTTACACATAAAGAACTCAGTGCGTTTATTGACTAGATTGGAATGTTTTGCTTTGAGATGTCAGGTAATTCATGATGGCTTCATAGCTTCATTTCCCAGAACAGTAGTACAAATGACATATTGAGGTCGTGGCAATTGCTCAGTGTGAGGGCATTTTATGAAACCAAATTTTAAATAGCCTTCCACGTACTCACGAGTGAATGCAGACTTTTTCTTCTAAGTGCTGGTAGTTTTCCCTCCTTTTCTACATCCTAGAGATCGCTCTAGGCTTGAGGTGGATGAATCACTATTTGTTGCATCACAGATACCTTCGATATCAGATTTCTTAACAACAAAATTAAACAAAGTCGCTTGCCTTTTATTCATATTAAAATTTAAATCTGTAGGCCTATTACTTTTAAAAAATAATGCACTCAGGTTTCGAAACATGCACTTACATACTGGTATATGAACTTGCGAAGAAAAAATATTCAGTATTACTAGATTTGAGAACCAGATACAGACTGCCTTGATCTTCAATTTCAGTTGAAAAATTTTCTCTGTGCTTCCTTGCTAATTGTCACTGACATTTGCAACACAGGTGTTATTTTGTTCAGTTTTTGTTGTAATTGGCTTGCAGGCAATTTTTATGACTGATCATAAACAACGGTATTCCCTCTCCCAAATGTTGAAAGATTTTGATGTCTGAAAATTCCCAATAATTCATGAATACTTTCATGTTTAAAAATACGAAGTTTGATCACTGATATTTGCTACACAGATGTTATTTAGACGTTCTGAGTCTGAGCTTTTCGACACATTCATAAATATTATTCTCCTAAGAATACTTCATTTCCCTACACAATCTTTATTCATGAAAAATGCTTAGAAAACTAAAATTGCAAATTCGAGGAGAACTTCTTGCTGCTCAGTATAATTGATGCCATGGCCTGGTACTAGGCCGCCACCTGGCAGTTGAGAAACACTAGTGTAGAGGACATAGCAGAGGATAGCTTAATTGTGAGTGAGCAGGAGGTATTTGAGGAAATAAATAAACTTGATGTCAATCAGGAGATAGGATTTTATGATATATCACCATGCATCTTAAGGGAATGTTCCAGGAAATTGGCAGTAGCATTGGCATGCCTGTTTAATGTCTTCCAACAGCACAGGTTCCAAGGAAGTGGAAGGAGGGTAAAATTGTTCCACTGCATAAAGGTGGTGATAAGGCAAATTATAGGCCAATATGTGTATCTGGAGTTGTGGTGAAGGTACTGGAGAGATTGGTGAGAAGGAGGATACAGAAATGGGTTGATAACATCAGTATTCACTGTGGTTATCATCATGGGCTTATTAAGGAGAGATCATGTTTCACTAACTTACTTATGTACTATAACAAAGTGTCATATACCTTGGACAAGGGAGATGCATATTCAGTGGTGTGATTGGATTTTGCAAAAGCTTTTGATATATTGCCACATGACAAGCTGATAAATAAATTGAAACAGATGGAATTGGATAACAGACTTCTGAATTGTATCAGTGACTGGCTGTCAGATAGGTATCAAAAAGTTGTATATGGGGAGTGCAGTATCCCAAAAGAGGAAGATCACTAGTGGTGTACCACAAGTGTCATTTTTGAGAACGTTGTTCAATTTGTAATACTGAAATTATGACAGTCTTTCATTGCTCCAGCATAGTAAATTCAGTGGGACCTCTGACAATAATTGCCAGAGGTCCCACTTTACATCCTGGTCCACCTGCAAATGCCCATAGAGGGTGCACGGCCTAGAGAGGACTCTAGAATCACCCTTGTGTTACATTTAGCATTGTGTTGTCTTTATGTGTGTTTTACAAGAGTTGTTTTTAGTCACTGAGAAGAAATATTGGAAGCATTAAAAGTAATCTTTAATCCTTTCCTAGTGTTGTAAATATTCCATTATACCCCCAACTATCAGATCATTAATTAGGTTTCCTAGAAGCCAAGTTAACTTACCCTTCTAGAGCATTCATTAGGTATCAGAGAAGCCAAGTTACTTAGCCATGACAGACCATTGAACACAACACACACACACATGGGGAATATGAGATAATGAGAGAAGTTAACTTAATTTTGTTTTGAGATGTCACATAATATAATGAGAAAGCAATTCATAAAGAAACTGGTTTGGAAAGAATATTTTTTACTGAAGAATCAGTTTTTCCTCTCTGTTGTGAAATATACATAGATAGATCCTGATATTTGATAGAAGTTTGTATATTAAAAATATAATGAGAAAGTTTGTATTATAGAAATCTGAAGTTTTGGCTTTCTATAAAGACAATTTAATTTAGCATTGTGTTGTCTTGAAGAACTGTATTGTTTTTCTTGACTATATTTACATCTTGTTAGATTACTCACTTAACCGAACAGCAGATACTCTAGAAGGATTAATTCATACTATCCTTAGTCTTGATAATAGTAGGTTTATATTATTATTATTATTATTATTATTATTATTATTATTATTATTATTATTTGACACCTCCAGGGAGTCCAAAGACTCATCAAGTGAGAGTGTGCCAACAGCATTGAATGATTGATCCCCTTCCGACTACTAACCGCACTCAAATTTGCTTAAGCTCTACCAATCGACCAACCTTTGCTGGCAATTATACAAGGAATAGCTCAAAACTTTGCTACTATGAAATAATATACTTTCTAATAATCAGGATAAGTGATAGATAATTTTATACTAATATATATTCACATTGATTATGCTCATTGCATATATGTAATAGCATTGAATGTGCATATGCCAGATATTATTTTTTAGGTAACAACTAGAATACCATCATCATCAACGTTCTCATCAATAACAGTACCTGATTCGACAAGTGAATTAAAATTGCCATCAGATGAACTTGATCCAGATGAGCAGACAGTTGAAAGCAAAAGAAAAATGGTAAATAAATTTTGCTTGCATTACATTTTATTTTGATTGTAGGAGAGGGAGTAGACAGGATACCTGTTCATCTTAGCATAGCTGCCAAAGTAGTTTTAAAAAATGAAACAGAAAAATAGGTTTTGAGACTTCTGTGATCCTCTTAAACAAAATTTTAAATTATAAATCACATAAAGTGTTATTTGATCTTCACTTCCAAATTAGAGAAATGTGATTCAATAAAATTCATTGCAGTTGATATTTGTGGGAGCTTTATTATTATTATTATTATTATTACCCAAAGATCATTGGAGTCAAAGACTCATCTGGGAGGTCCTTTTATCACACACACACACACACAGCTCATCATACCATGTCTTAAACACACTCAAACTCCTTGCTAACACCACACTCTCAGGCAAGGCATTACAATCATTTACAACTCTGTGCAAAAAAACCCTTCTCACTCCCCTACTCACACCCTCTTTATACAATTTCCAGGAATGACCTCTGGTTTTCCCCCGATCTCCCACTTTTTTCCGTAGAACTTCTCCAGCATTGATCCTATAACAACCCCTTACCAACTTGTAGGTCTCTATCATATCTCCCCTCTTCCTCCTCTGAACCAGCCTCAAATTAAATCTTCTCAATCTTTCCTCATATGTGACATTCCAGAGGTTAGAAATTACCTTAGTCAGTCGCCTTTGGACCCTTTACAACATCTCTTCGTCCTTCTGAAAACCAGGTGACCAAATCTGGGCACAATGGTCCATGTATGGCCTAATCAAAGCCTTATACAATGGAACAAGAATCTCCCTACTTCTACAAGTCAGTGTCCTCCACATCATTCACAGAAGGTTTAGCTATGTGTACATTTCAGATCTTTATCCACTATCACCTCCAGAACTTTTATTTCCTCCAGCTCCAACAATATATCCTCACCAAGCATAAATTCTGCATCCCATCTTTGTTTTCAAAATTTTAAAACCTTAAATTTTGCAACAAATCTGAAAACAAACCCCAACTCAACATCACCAGAGTTAAAGAGGTACTATCAACATAAGAAGCCTGAATGGCAAAGAAATGCAGCTAGCTGAGGAATTAGATAAGTACCAGATCGACATAATAGGGGTGACTGAAACAAAAAAGACAAAAATTTGTGAGAACTTTCTGAGCAATAAACACAAAATGTTATATTCAGGCAATGACAATCAAGGAAAAGTAGGAGTAGCTATAGTATTCAACACAAAATGCAAGGCTAATCTTCTTGAATGGCAGTCAGTCTCAAGTAGAGTAATGTGGGCAAATATGAGAATGGGAAACTGGACAATGAGATTTATTTGTGCCTATGGTCCCACAGAAGGTTCTGCTAAGGTTGAAGTGGAGGAATTATTTGATGCTTTAGAAAACACAACTGACACAACGAAAAATGAAAAGTTGATCCTTGTTGGGGATCTAAATAGCAGAGTAGGAAATGATTGTGAGACATACAAAAATATTTTGGGAAAATTTGTAGAAAAGAGCAAAGCTAATAATAATGGCAAATATCTGTTGGATTTCTGCTCAGGACATGGACTGGTTATTACTAACACATGTTCCAACATAAAAATGTGCACAAATCCACATGGAGAGAAGAGGCAAGGAATAAGAAAAGTCTCATTGACTATGTTATTCTTGTTATTGTTTTCTCCCTGGGCAGGACACCAGAGTGTACAGAGAATTTGAAATTGGAAGTGATCACTATTTAGTCTCGAGCAGGATAAAATTGAATTTCATTTTGAAAAGAAGAACATGTAAAAAGGTTTGAAAGCGAATAAGTAGTGAGGGACTGTATACAGCATTGGGCAGATGAGGGTAATAAGTTTTAAAAGAGGTAAACCGTGAGTAGACATAACTATACAAATAAATAACGGAAAAACTCACGTAGAAATATTATTTAATAGTATAATTTTCGCCTGTGTGTCACAGGCATCTTCAGTACAATTAGGCACAAAAATTAAACACTAACTGACAATTCCAAAAAGCGCCACCTAAGTAGCTGGTGTAAGATAACTAAAAAGGTCAATAACTTTCCTAAAAAAAAAAAAAAAAAAAAAAAAAAAAAAAAAAAAAAAAAAAAATTTAATACAATAAAAAGTTAGGAAAGATTAGCTGATTTGTAAAGTACTATCTCCCATAAAGGGGATAGACGTAAGCCGTCGGATCTGTTTAAGTTAGGAGAATGAAGTAGAGTTTCACATGCTTCTTTATAAAGGTGTTCCATGAGAAACTGACTTTTGTGAAGAACTCTTGTCTTTCTCCAATGAACTCTGTGTCTAGTGAAGATGGCATGTTCTGCAAGTCCAGACTTTTCAGGTTTAAAGTATTCAATATAAGATTGGTGTTCTTCTAGCCAAA
Organism: Typopeltis vanoorti; assembly: GCF_054136105.1. Lineage (NCBI taxonomy): Eukaryota > Metazoa > Arthropoda > Arachnida > Uropygi > Thelyphonidae > Typopeltis > Typopeltis vanoorti. The sequence continues at coordinate 1,589,757 of NC_143549.1, read as the reverse complement.
TGGAGGCAGATCTTCCCGTTTGTCCGAAATAACATAATCCACAAGAGCACGGAATCTGGTAGACACCTGGATGATTAAGATGTGGAAGCTTGTCCTTTGGAGAAGCGAGAAAGGTGGAGATTTTTCTAAACGGTCAAAAGGCAACAAAAATATTCAGTGGTTTTAAAATTTTTGCTATACGTTCACTGATGCCTTGAATATAAGGGATGGTAATGCACGTTATTTCCTCTGTGTTTGAAGAGGGAGACATATTAAATCTACTCAAAGTTCTTTTAATGAAGCAATTCTTATAGCCATTAGATAGAAAGGAAGAAGTTATATATCGTATTTCTTTCTGTAAAAGATCGACTGTAGAACAAAAGGAGTGGGCCCGATGAACCAGTGTTTTAATAGTTCCTGCCTTTTGACTGGGATGGTGATGAGATTCCGCATGGATATAGTGGCCTGTATGAGTCTTCTTTCTATAAACTGAGAAATGTAGGTTACCATCTGGTTGGCGAAGAATTAGAAGATCTAAAAAGACTAACTGCTTATTTGATTCTACTTCTAGGGTAAACTTGATCCTAGGATGAAATGCGTTTAACTTATTGAGAAATTGCTGAAGTTCATCAGAAGAACCATTCCATACAGCAAAAATGTCATTGACATATCTGAACCAATGAGTAGGTCTGGGAGAAATATTGTCAAAGATACGTTGTTCAAAATGTTCCATAAAGAAATTAGAGATAGCAGGAGAGAGAGGATTACCCATTGCTGTTCCTTCAATTTGTTGAATTCTGGTTATAAATTCTAATAAATTCTAGTAATAAATTCTGGTTATTTTTCTTTTAAAAATAAGTTGTATCAACAAATTGAAGGAACAGCAATGCGGATGATGTTATACTTCTAAATAAATCTACTACAAGTCTCCAAGATTCTCTGACTAAATTGAATAACTGTTGTAATAGATATGGTATGAAGGTCAGCAATAAAAAAACAAAGACAATGAAAATAGGCAGAATCATTGAAAATGTCAACTGTGTTGTAAATGGAGAACCTGTGGAACAAGTAAAACATTTCAGCTACTTAAGCACCATTTTTACTGAAGATGGTAAATTAAATATAGAAATAGACAACAGAATCAGCAAAGCTGGTATGGTGGGAAGTCAATTGAATAAATTCATGTGAAATAAGAGAGAAATTAGTTGGAACACTAAATTAGCTGTATACAAGACAGTGTTCAAACCAGTTTTAACTTATGGATCTGAGAGCGGGGTCAGAAGTAAAACACTTGACCAAAGACTAGAGACCGCAGATATGAGAGTCCTGAGAAAGATTATAGGCGTGAACAGATGGAATCAATGGCAATATCATATTAAAAATGAGGATATTAGGAAAGAACTTGACTTTGTCGCCATCCAGGAATGCATTAGCAGAGCTAATCTCAGGTGGTATGGTCACTTAAACAGAATGGGCGAAGAAAGATTAGCAAAACAAGTGTTCTCTGCCAGGTTGGCAGCAAAACGACCCAGAGGAAGACCAAGATATAGGTGGATTGATACGGTATACAAAGTGCCTTAGATGATAGAAATATAAGATCTGATAATGTCGGATCTTGACAAGTAACAGACTGATTTGGAGGAAAATTGTAGATAAGAAGTTAGTAATGATGTCATTTTTTTCATATAGTACTATCATATCCTGTACATCCCTTGAGGGTACATGGCAGGAATTTCATGATGATGATACATTTTGCAACATTGAACTCTCATTTCCATTTCCATGCCCAATCACTCAATTTATTCAAGTCCTCTTGTAAGGCCACAACATCTTCCCTACTCTTCGTGGTTTGTCCCAACTTTGCATCATCTGCAAACAACTGAATATCTCCATCCAAATCTTTACCAATATCATTAATATACAAGTTAAACAGAAATGGCCCTAAAACAGACCCCTGATGCACTCCACTAGTGACTTTCCTTTTCCTGGATATCACTCTCCCATACACTACTTGTTGATACCTATCAGATAGCCTGTCTCCATTTCAATGAACTAATCTAATATCCAACCCCATCTGCTCTAATTTGACTGTCAACTTATCATGAGGTAATCTATCAAAAACCTTTGCAAAATCCAAGTTTATTACTTGGTATCCTTCTCCTCTGTCCAAGGAAGCAGTCACTTTAGTGTAATACGTAAGTAGATTACTAAAACATGACCTTCCTTTAGCAAATCCATGCTGTCCATTTAAGATAATACCATCTTTGTCAACCAAATTCTGGATCGTAGTTTTCAAAATTTCTCCAACAACACCTGACACACTGATAGGCCAATAGTTTGATGCTTCAGTACGATCACATCCTTTATGAAGTGGCACAATCTTGCCCTCCTTCCACTCCTTATGAAATTGAGCCAGTGCAAGACTCATATTAAAAAAATATGTCAAGCCAGTTGTCAACTCAACTGCACATTCCTTCAAAAAACCTGGTGGTATATTTTCAAGTCCCACAACCATATTAACATCTAGTTTGCTGAACTCCCCATACACCTCTTGCTCACTTACAGTCAGTCTCTCCTCCCCATCGTCAACTGCTCTCAATCTCTCCATGAAGTCACATTCATGATTGAAAGACCTTTATGAACTGCTTATTTAGTATCTCCACCACACACACATTCTGCAACAGCTGTCTTTATACAATTTTCTCCAATCATTGTCATCCTTCCATAATCATTCTTTCTTTTGCTGGCTACATATCGAAAGAATTCCTTAGGATTCTTTTTGGCTTCATTAGCTAACTGCTGTTCATACCTCACTTTAGATATCCTCACCAACCAAGTCACCCGCCTTGCCTGGTCTTTGTAAACCTCATGGAATTGGTTATTTCCATTCTCTTATGCTGCATCGACAATGCCCTTTTTCTCTGTATTGCATTCTTAATCTCTTTATTCATCCATCTCCCACCTACCTTATTTAACCTTCTCACCTTTTGACTACATTTAGACATTGCATCTACTAGATAGTTTTTGAAAATCCCCCAAGCTGCATTGGTCTCTTTTCCAGCTAACTCCTCATTTCATTCTACATGCGCAAGCTGTCTCCTGAGCTCTTCATAATCATCCCCCCCCCCCTTGTAGTTCCACGTATACCCTTTTCTCAAAGAGGTCCTCACACTACTGGCAACCACCCAGGTAATCACCTCATGGTCACTCTCACCAATTGGTGGATGATTCGACTGATGAGATGACAAAATCTAAGACCTTCAATCTTCGCGTGCCCTCTGTTACATACTCTCTGAGGTAGTTATCTCCCAAAACCTCAAAAAACTCATTTTCTTTACTTCAGTTGCTATCTCATTATTCCAGTCTGTATTTCCATAATTAAAATCGCCCATAATGATCACTCTTTTGTAATTTTCTTGGCTAATTTGATCATACATTTCATTATCACCACTGTCCACATTACCTGGTCTAGAACAACATCCAACCAAGTATTTGATTCCATTCACCTATATCTCACACCATACTGCCTCAAAACCACTGGCACTATTTCCCTCTTGCATCTCTTCTTTGTATGGACATAACTTTTTCTCCATCATCAATCATAAGTTTTGAGGTGGTTATTAGCTGCATTTTAGGGTATCTCTTTTAGCATCAACTGACTCACATTAAGATGGATTGCTTGTCTGTGATACTTTTTAAATGGTGTGGCAAGCATCAGAAGTAACTGATGTACTCAGCTAATAAAATTTTCACAGGTGAGTTTATCAACCCTTAGACTTAAAATATTATAATGTTAAAGAATGCAACAGGAGAGCAAGAGCTGAATTGTTTTATTAAAGAATTGCTTAACACGTTCGCTGCCACGCTACTTTGGCATGGTCTGTTCCCCTACGCCGAGCTGTTTTACTTCTTCAAGGTCAGTACGATAATCTCGTTACCGGAGGTAAACGACCTACGAGTATACTCGTAGTTGGCTTGTACAGAGCATATATGGTCTATGAGAATACACAGTTTTGAAGCTAGCCCCACAAGCCAAGCATTTTCATTTCTTCAAGGTCACTAAAAATATTATAATGTTAAAGAATGCAACAGGAGAGCAAGAGCTGAATTGTTTTATTAAAGAATTGCTTAACACGTTCGCTGCCACGCTACTTTGGCATGGTCTGTTCCCCTACGCCGAGCTGTTTTACTTCTTCAAGGTCAGTACGATAATCTCGTTACCGGAGGTAAACGACCTACGAGTATACTCGTAGTTGGCTTGTACAGAGCATATATGGTCTATGAGAATACACAGTTTTGAAGCTAGCCCCACAAGCCAAGCATTTTCATTTCTTCAAGGTCACTACAATAATCTCGTTCCCGGCGGTAAGCGTCCTACGAGTATACTCGTAGCTGGCTTGTGAAGCAGGATTACCCACTACGAGTATACTCGTAGTTGGCAGCGAACGTGTTAACCTTCCAGCCACCCAAAGTGTATGAAATACTCAGACACCTTAGGATTTTTCATGGATGAAACGTCATTGGCATTTTGCTTTTCATCATGTAATTACCCTCCTCCGCCATTAATCCCTTAACAGTGTTTGTAGAGCCATTAGTGGATTAACTCTAATGGAGCTACTTTTTTCACTTGACTTGAAGTACACTGTGTTGCTTGAAATTCCTTCGTTGTCCTTCGATATTTTATCTTTTTGTGGTACAGTTTATTTTATTGTCTATTTCTAAAGATGAAAACAAATTCATAGGTTGAAAATAAATAATCAGTCCTGAAATTACTACAGATCAATCAGCCTTTGCAATGAATTTATGTAGTAGTAGTAAATTTGCTGTCTCTTGTTTTTCAAATCAGTGCAATGAACAAGACTTTATTATTATTATTATTTAGGCCTCCAAGGAGTCAAAAAACTCATCGGGAGGTCCCTCCTAGAAAACACAAGTCTATCAAGACTCAGCGTGGGAGGTTCCTCCCAGTTTATGTTCTTTCATTTTACTGACAATATTGAAGAAATCATTTTTGTGCAATTTTGAATTTTCAAATGCCTGTATTGGAAATCATTATGTTAATTGTTTAGGGTTTTTTTTTAATAACATTTATTAAAATAAATATTAACTTTTGTTTAGACCAGTGGTTCTTAACCAGTGTTCCACAGAAGGTGAATAGGTGTTCCACGAGAAGTTCTGGAATTTGTCATTTTTAAATTAAGTTGTCAGCACAAATTAATTTAATGATGGTTTAAGTGATGTTTAATTAATTAATAATTTATACATTACAAAATAACTAAGGTGTTCCGTGAAAATTTCCGGATTTGTGAAGTGTTCTGTAGTCGAAAAAAGTTTGAGAAACGCTGATGTAGACTGACACATCATTTTTAGAAATTTTTTTTTTTTTATGAACATCAAATTATGTTAAATTGCATTACTTGCATTCCGATTTTGAGAGTTTAATATCGGAAATATATATCTAATGATATTTCATCATGAAATATCATTTGATATATTTGAAAAAAAAAAAACTCTTTGTTTGATGTACATTTCTGTAATATCCATTACTTAGCTACTATAGATATGATGAAAAGATGAAAGGCATCGTATATGGAGACATTCAAAATTTATACTCATTTAGAAGATTTCCAGTTGTATCCCCCCCCCCTTCCCTTCCTCTCCTCTCGTTGAACTGAATTACAAATATCACAGACAATGTTCAAAAGTTCAAGTTTGTCTATCGTTTTCGGTGCTATACTAAAATTTAAACCTTTGTTAAGTATAGAGATTTCATCTTTGTTTAGAGCGTGGTTAGATAGGTTAATTATGTTATTGATACCTGTGGGTGATTGGTGGCTCCTGTTGTTTCTTGCTTCTGGTTGGTTGTTGTTGTTCACTGTGGCAAACTTTGAATATGGCGGCTGGTTTTGTTGTTCTTTTTGTCTTTGAAATTTGGAAATTAGGTTTTCTTTCTTCGTTTGTTGGATGTGGTTTGCTGTGTTGTCCGTAATCCTTTCTAGGATTATCCAGATATCTGCGTTTAAGTAGCTAGACAGCTCCATTTTTTCTTTTAGTAGCTGGTTTTGTGTAGCAGCTAGGTTCTTTCTGGTAGCTTGGATCTGCTCTCTCAGTAGTGCTTTCTCCATGTGGTGGTATATTCTTTGTGCCTTTGTTGAAGTGAATTTTCACTTTAGCCTGATGCAATTAGGAGTGATATCGCTGTCCCTACACCGTTTTAAAAACACCCACAGGTATCAATAACATAATTAACCTATCTAACCACGCTCTAAACAAAGACAAAATCTCTATACTTAACAAAGATTTAAATTTTGCTATAGCACCAAAAACGATAGACAAACTTGAAGTTATTTGTAATATGGAAAGAGGCCTAAGATTCATACCTAATAACATAGCAGACAAAAATACGTATAGAAACTGTGAACATTTTAAACCATAACAAAACAATACCAAGCAACATAACTAAACACGAATTAACAGCGATAAAATCACTTAAAACAAACCGAACATAGTAATAACCAGAGCCGATAAAGGAAATGCCACTGTCATTTTAAACCGTACCACTTATATAGAAAAAATGAATCTGCTGGTCTCTGACAATAACACATACAAATTAGTTAACTACAACCCAACTAACAGAACAAAAAACAAAACAGAGAAACTACTTAAATCAATTACCACATGGCCCGAAGATACAGTCAAAAAACTGTTCCCTCATTACGCACGCTCCCCTAGAATTTACTGGCTACCAAAAATTCACAAAGAAAACACCCCGCTAAGACCTATCGTTGAAGGAATTGATAGCCTGACGTATCACCTAGCCAAAAAATTAGCGGCAACACTCAAGGAGTTGGTAGGTCATTCCCCTTCCTATATCAAAAACACAGAACACTTCATAAACATCATCAAAGACATTACATTAGAAAAGATTTATTAGTCAGTTTTGATGTCTCTGCCCTCTTTATGAATGTCCCAATCAATGACACAATCCTTCTCCTACAGAACAAATTCCCTCCAGATATCACGGTGCTTTTTGCGCATGTATTACGGTCGGGTTATTTTGTATGGCAAAACGCCTTCTACTTACAAAAAGAAGGCACAGCCATGGGCTCGCCATTATCCCCCCTATTGCTAACTTTTATATGGAACATTTTGAGCAACTTGCTCTAGATTTCTCCCCTCTAAAACCCAAAGTCTGGCTTAGATACGTCGACGATGTTTTCGCGATCTGGTCCCATGGCCGCCAGACATTAGACACATTCCTTAACCACCTAAACAAACAACACAAACTCATACAGTTCACAATTGGAAATTTGGAAAACACAACACACTTCCGTTTCTAGATACACTTGTCACACATCTTCCCTCGGGCAATCTTTCCTTCACTGTTTACCGAAAACCGACATATACGGGACAATATATACACATAAACTCCTACCACCACCCAACACAAAAATTAGGTGTCATCAACATGCTAAAAAACAGAGCTCAGACGCTTTGTTCCAGTGAACAGGCACTGAAAAACGAATTTAAAATTATCAGTAATAACTTACAAAAAAACGGATACAGCCAAAACATCATAAACAAAATTCTTTACAAAACCACAATAAAAAACAAAGACAAACCAGACTACAGTAAAACTATAACCATTCCCTACATTAAAGGAATGTCAGACAGAATAAACAGAGTACTACAAAAGTACAACCTCAAAGCAACACCTTTAAACCTCCTGCAGAATTAAAAAACTTACTCAACTCATCCAAAGACCCACTCCCTCCACTAGCTCACCCTGGAGTATACCAGATTTATTGTACTTGCAACATACCATATATAGGAGAAACAGGATGCACTATTCCTATTAGACAAAAAGAACATAAACGACACATTAAATATAATAATTATGGTGGAGCTGGCCTTTCTGATCATGCCCTGAATTCCTTACACAGAATTGACTGGAAAACCACCAGCTGTCTGCATCACACTAGAACATGGTATGAACGGAAATTCAAGGAAGCCTGTGAGATTATCAGCAACCACCCCAATCTGAACAACAATGATGGTTTAAAAATCCCAAACATATGGAAGGTCTATATTCGACCTTCCTCACCAAAAACAACTGTAAACAGGAATGTAGAAAATCCAGTATTGTAAATCAAAAATAAGAATTGTAATACTAAAAATAGGACACCATTTGTTTCGGAAAGAAAACCATCTAAAATAATGTTTATTCCTGTCATTGTAAAAATAGAATTTAGCTCGATGTAAAAATTTATTTATTTATTTTATTTTATTTTATTTTTATATATATAATTTTTTTTCCACCAGAGGTCACGCCAGTAGAATAACATGTGATCAAATCATTGTTTCTCTAGCTTACAGTTAATGATGTAACTCAGCTTGTCCTGTATATTTATGTACGCTCCAGATGATGATCTTGATGTGAAAATCGAAACGTCGGGATAATAAAAAGTTATTTTAACACGGTTGTAAATTCCATAAAATTTTTAAAATGAATGCTGATCACCGTGTAACCCTAAAAGAAAGGATTACAAAAAAGAAAGTTTCGTATTGTTACTGCTGCTTACTTGTCATTTCTGAAATAAGCTGTGTTGTAGAAACACTAGATAATAATCCTTTCAAGATGGAGGAAAAGACTAAACACTTAAGTTACTTGTTGAGAAAGAAAAGAAGAACATTTTCCAATAAGTTGCACTCAAGAACCTCAAACAGCAGTGCAGAATGCATCAGCAATGTCTTGTTTTGTTTTCAGTTGATTGATTAGCAGACATCCTAAAAAGAAATAGATATTTCGTTTACAGGCTGATACGGTATTTATGTTAAAATAATTATTTCTTTATATAACCTGGTCCACTTTTATTATCAAAAAGTTATAAACTGTTTGATACTGTTTTCATGTAATCAAAGAATGATTTTTTTTTTTTTTTTTTTTTTTTTTTTTTTTTTTTTAAATGCATATGTTTTTCATAAGTGTTTAACTTTGTTTTGGTGGGGGAGGGATTAATTGCCTATTCAACCTGGAGATATTTCAGATAATTTATTTTCAAAACTGATTACTAGACAATTGTTACAAACATAAATCCCTTGGGGAACATGCTTATGCATTTTAGTGTAAAATAGTAGTAAAAGTATATCTACTTCAAAATTGCCTATCTAAACTAACAATAAATATGTTTTTCAAATGTGAAGTGATTTCTTTTTTGTACTACAAGAGCATCAAATAATAAGAATAAGAAAAAATATGTCTTATTCTCTTTACATCGAGGTTTAGGATGAAATGTTATTTATAATATAATTGTTTTTTTTTTTAAAAAAGAAAACGAACGTGACTGTTTTCTTGCTATTTTTGCTAACTGAACATAATACATTTTAAGAATGACAGCTTATTTTTTTTTTTTTTAATAAATAATTAAAGAAAATTACAACATCAACTAGGATATACATTAAAATAAATTTTAATATACTTCAATATTTTGGCAACGTCACATTGCCATTTTCAAGACACTTAAGAACAAGACATGTGCATGCAGGCACAACAAATAGTAAGTGAGGAAGAAGCAGGAAGCTATTATTTCTCCGAAAGTCCTGATGGTGCCCCCTAGCGGGCAATGTTGGTATTCTTGGGCGATTGGGCTGAAGGTCTTCTGATGTAGGTTTCCCAAATTTGAGGCAGTCTCATGCAGCCCAATTTGATCAGGACTTTAGGAGAAATAATAGCTTCATGCTTCTTCCTCACTTACTGTTTGTTATGCCTGCGTGCACGTGTCTTGGTCTTAAGTTTCTTGAAAATGGCGACGTGACATTGCCGAAATATTGAAGTATATTAAAATTTATTTTAATGTATATCCTAGTTGACGTAATTTCCTTAAATTATTTAGTAAAAAATGCATAACCAACGTCTAAGCCTTTCTACGAGACATTAGCTTAACTGTAGTATTCATGACTGCAATATTCATGATTTCTGGACTTGAAGAGTGAAATGTTTTACCTGGAATTTCCTCTATTATCGAAATCTAAGGAAACATTTTGGTTGTTTCCATGAGTTGGAAGATGAGTTAATGAAAATATTGTGGAAATTATTTTCATGCTAATTTCCAAAGCTTGTGTTAAAAAATTATTTTAAAATATTCCGAAAAAAAAAAAAGTGCTCATCAGCATTTACTGAAATAAATATGGTTTGAACATCACTTTGTTTTTTTCTTTCACTTTTCTGATATATGGAATTATGCATATCATGTCATTATGCTTACATGTGTAGATACACTCTTAAGGTTGCTTGTGAACAACTCTTTTTGCTTTTCTGAATAATAAATTATGTTAAATTGCATTATATTCTTATTGTTGAGGCTAATTTTTAAACATCAAAAATTTATATTTAGTTTTATTTCAAATGAATTTGCACTCAATATATTATTATATTATAATATAATTATAATTTATTATTATTAAATATTTGCTTGCTTGGTTGGCCGAATTGGTTAGTGTATCTGCTCTCCAGCGAAAAGGCTGCAGGTTCAAATCCCACTATGGGCATGGATGTTTGTGATTGTCTGTAAAAATACTAGTAGTGGTGTTCGGCGGTAGATGGCATTGGTGTAGATGATGAAAGCAGTTGCGGTTCATTGTAGTTGGTGGATTCAGTGGTGGAGACAACTGTGGAGTAGGTGCCCTCCCTCGATGAGTCTTTGACTCCCTTTTGGTGTCATATTATTATTTGTAGAGTGCTCATTTCACTAATAATAATTCAATTTTTTAACTATTGTAATTAATACGATGAAATTATCGGAGACATGTCCTATGTAGAAATTTTTTTGTTTATTTTGAAGTACTCCAATCATAACTCCAACACATGTACTTGCCAAGACTGCTCACAGTGAATGAATTATAAATATTCATTTTTTTAAAAATCATTTTGTATTTCATACTTACACAGAGTGTATTTCAGTAAACGAAATATATTACTTTGCTTTACCTTTTGAGACATAAAATGAAATAATTATTCTTTTATGTATCTCCATACTATTTCTCTGATATTTAATTATTGCAACCATTACTTTTCTTTCTGGATCCCATTATTTTATTCATTTGTACAGGGAATAGCAATCAGCTAAAATTATTGTATATTTTTACAAATAGATATTATTATTGTCTATATTTAAAAAGCCTGATCTGTATGTGATGAAAGTTAGATATGAAGGTTAATGTTATTTTTGCCTTAGGAAGGAATGAAACTGAACAGCATGAATAATTTTTTTGCACTTCTGCTCATACAGAATATTTTTCTCTTTGAATATGCCATAACATCATTTTTTTTACTTTGCTATTTTTTAATACAAATATTATTTATGTTACTTTGAAAATTTCTCATCTGTGACACACACACTGCTATAAAATTATATAAGACAGAGGTTCACTATTGGCAAACTGTACTCTTATTTATTTACTCTTATTTGCCCATTATAAGACCTTTTTAGGTCTTATAATGGGCAAATTTTCATTAGGCAGGATTCTGTTACACATAATGTTTCAAAAAATAAAACAATCTTGATAAAAATTGGTATTTCATTGCAAAGCGAAATTTGAATATTATGAGATATCATGAGCATCTTCTGTTGAGAATTGCTCTGTACTTTTTCTGAAAGTGTATGTTCTAATAGTAAATGGTTTTCTTTTCTTTTTTTTTCCCCAGTAGAAATGAAATTTGATAATAACAGTGAAGGAAAGGATGATAAATAACAGTAATAGTTAATCTTACGTTTATTTGCTCTTCCAGGGAAAATGAGAATAAAATATTATGTAACTATCATTAATAATTATCATCATTTTATCGTCATTAATAATGATCATTATTATCATGCACATCATCATGCCTCATCATAAACACATTCAAATTCTGCAGACACCACACTCTCAGGGAATGCATTTCAATCATTCACAACTGCATGCAAAAAACCTGCTTCTCACTCCCCTGCTGACACTCTCCTTATATAGCTTCCAGTGATGACTGCTGGTTCACCCCTGATCTCCCACCATTTTCTGTAAAAATTCTTCAACACTGATAACAACCCCCTTACTAACTTATAGGTCTCTATCATATCACCCCACTTCCTCCTATCCACTAGACTTGGTAAATTGCATCTTCCCAACCTTTCCTCATCTTAAACAAACTAGAGATCAAAAACGAACTTACACAATCATCTCTGGACCCTTTTGAAAACTAGCTGACCAAATCTCTGCACAGTAATCCATATGTGATCTAATCAAGGCCTTATACAATAGAACAGAATCTCAATACTTCTACAGGTCAGTGTACTCCATATCATTATTATTATTATTAAGGCCTCCATGGAGTCAAAAGACTCATCGCAGGAGGTCCTTCCTAGGAAACACAAAGTCTATCAAGACTCATCGTGGAAGGTCCTTCCTAGAAAACACAAAGTCTATCATACCACGCCTTAAACTCATTGACCGTTCTCGCTTTCACCACTCAATCAGGCAATGCATTCCGTGGTTCAACCACCTTCCATGCAAAGAAACCACTCCTCACCATCTTGCTCACAGTTTCCTTCCATAACTTCCAGGGATATGATTCCTAGAATTATTGTAGCCTCCAGCTCCAATAATATATCCCCACCAGGTGTAAATTCTACATTCCATCTTTGTTTCCCAAATTTTAAAACCTTACATTATGCAACATTCAACTGGCATCCCAACTACGATGCCCATTCACTCAATCTATTCAAGTATTTTTATTAGGCCAGAACCTGCTCTACTCCTTATAGTTAGTCCCAACTTTGCATCATCTGTAAACAACTGAATATCTGCATCCAAGTCTTCCCCGATATCATTAACATAGAGGTTAAACAGCAATGGTCCTTGAACAGACCCCCTAAGAGCAGTAGCGCACTCTGGATTTAATCTTGTGGGGGGGGGGGGTTGAGTTGAGTAGACGATTTGAGAATACACACTATGCATCGCATGCAACCTATGACTGAGCATCTACAATGATCCCTAATTCATAAGTAATACAGAAATAGAAGACACGACATAACATAAATAAAAAAATTAAAATAAAATGAATTTTAATTAGCAAAAGATATTTGGAAAATTGTCTAGTGTTTTTTTTTCCTTTTTCTTTGAGGGGGCAGGACCCCCCTGGGTGCATCAATGCCTGAGGCACTCCACTAGTGACTTTAATCTTCCGGGATATTGCTCTCCTATACACAACTTGCCAATACCTATCAGATAGTCAATCTCCAATCCAATGCGATGCATTGGATTGGAGATTGACTCTAGTATAATATCAAACCCCATCTGCTCTAGTTTGACTATCAATTTATCATGCAGTAAGCTATCAAAAGCCTTTTTCAAAATTTATGCATACTACTGTATATACAACTCCTTTATCCATGGCTCCTGTCACCATATTGTAATAAGCAAGTAGATTACTAAAACATGACTTCCCTTTAGCAAATTCTTGCTGCCATCAAAGATAAGACTACTGTTGTCAACCTAATGCTGGATCCTGATTTTCACCCATTTTTCCAATACTTTAACTTAACCACAACAATAACTAAAACATACTATAGGACTATAATTTAATTCTTGAGTTCTGTCACCTCCCTTCTGAAGTGGTCCATTCTTGCCTTCCTTCTACTCCTTTGGAACTTGACCCAGTGCAAGACTCATATTGAAAAAATATGTCAAGGCAGATGCCAACTCCCTGGCACATTCCTTCAAAATACATAGTGGTATATTATCAAGTTCCACAGGAACTTATTAACATCAAGTTTGCTCAATTTCCCATATTCCTCTTGCTCACTTACAGTCAGCCTCTCCTCCTCATCATCATGCACTGCTCTCATACTTTCCATGATGCCACGTTCACAAGAATGAAGACCTTTTTGAGCCGCTCATTAATATCTCAACGATACTCCTGGATTCTGAGTAGGGAGATGTTTCACTTTAGGTTTACTTAGTATGGAGCGAAGTTTTGGAAACATAGTGAAGCAAGTTCTAATCTTGAATTTCTTAAGAATTTTTGCTAGTTTTGGGGAAAGAGAGCTGATGTATAGCAATGAAATGAAAGCTGTAGGAGAAGAAGAATCTTCAGTAGCAGTAGAGCGATGGAAAGAGAAAAATTTATCAATCTTTTTAAGAGAAAAGCCATTGTTGACAAAAGTCCTTTTAAGAAAATGGATTTCATTTTCAATTCCTGTTTCATCTGTAAGTAAAGATCTGGCTCGATGTGCTAGGGTTGAAATAATACCAAATTTTTGCAGAGGGTAGTGATGGGAAGAAGCATGAAGGTATCTGTCTGTGTGAGTCGGTTTTCTAAAAATTGAGATTTTTATATTATCAGTGCATCTCGTAAGTTTTAAGTCCAGAAAGGAGAGGCAGTCTTTGGATTCCAGTTAGAAGGTAAAATTGATATTTTCATGAAACTTGTTGAGGTGGTCTAGAAACAAATTGAGGTTGTTGATACCATGTTCCCTACAATAGGACCAGAGCCAGTGCTCTCTAGTCACGTTCTCTTCTCTATTAACTCAGATGAAGGCTGCCAACACCTCGTAGACTGGCCAAAAACTTTTAATATTATTATTATTATTGTTGTTGTTCCGGGAAACTCCAAGGAGTCGACAGACTCATCGAGGGAGGCCCTAACATGTCAAGAACAACTATTCAACATTCACACAGTATCTATCATACCTTGCCTTGAATTCATTCACGGTCGTAGCACCCACAACAGACTCTGGAAACTTATTCCACTCATTTACCACTCTCCAAGTAAAGAACCTAGCTCTAACACCCTTGTCAACCACGCTCTTGCCCAGCTTCCATGCATGGCCCCTAGTCCTCCCACCACCAGTCATATTTTCAAAAATATCTTCTGGATCAATCTTATAAAAACCCTTCAGTGATTTGAATGTCTCAATCATATCACCCCTCCTTCGCCTATCGTCCAATTTCTGCAACCCACAAATCTTCAACCTATTCTCATAAGGTTCATTCCACAGACCTGCTATCATCTTGGTCACTCGTCTCTCGACCCTCTCCACTTCCTCCCCATCACGAAGAAACCCTGGTGCCCATAACTGGGCACAGAAGTCCAGATGGGGTCTCATCAAGGCTCGATACAGAGGAACAACAACTTGTTCGTCTCTGCATGTTAAAGTATCTTTCAGAAGCCAAGTGATTTGGTGAGCTGTTTTAGTTACTTTTGCAATGTGCCCCCTAAACTTCAATTCTCTATTCACCAACACTCCCAAATCCCTGGCCTCATCAATCTCCTGGAGTATGGTTCCACCAATGCGATATACTGCTGCTATTCTTTTCACCCCAAAGTGCATAACCTTACACTTTGCCACATTAAATTGACATCCATTTTTTCTAGCCCAGTCCTCCAAACTATCCAAATCATCCTGTAAAATTTTGACATCCTGTGCACTCACAATTGCTCTACCCAACTTTGCATCATCAGCAAACAAGTGAACACTTCCTCTCAGATCCTTTCCAATATCATTGATGAACAAATTGAAAAGCAGTGGTCCAAGAACAGAGCCCTGTGGCACTCCACTAGTCACAAGACGTCTTTTAGACTCCACTCCTGAATAAACCACTCTTTGATATCTCTCCTTCAACCACCCTCTTATCCATCTCACCAACCCTATATCTATACCCATCTGCTCCAGTTTACTGATTAGGGTTCATCGAATCCAGAGAAATTTCACTAGATTCATCACATATTAACAACAGCCTTAGTTTCAATCTCTCTGACACACATATTGCCACTGTTCAGTATTGGCACACTCGTGGCAGCTCAAGCACATAGTCAACTTTAATTGAAACTCGGTCGAAATGTCGAGTGTTCATTTTTATTATTATTATCTGAGACCGCATCGAGGGAGGCTGTAAATTACCCAACCAGCTATCATACCCGCCCTTGAATTCATTCACACTAGATGCACTCATTACCTGTACGGGCAAATTGTTCCACTCACTCACTCACTGCTCTCTGGTAGAAAAACCTTGCTCTTACCCCTTTCTTGACTGCAAATAAATTTAACTTCCATGGATGTCCCCATGTTCTCTCCCCACCTTACATATAATGAAAATTATTTTGGTTTATATTAAACTAAAGTTTTGCTCTAACAGGGTAGTTGTCTCCATAATTTTCCATAATGAACTTTATTTAACCTTCTGACCTTTGGAATATGTTTAGACATAGCTTCTGTGAGATAGTTCTTGAATATCATTCGATCACCTTGCCAGCCAACTCCTCATTCCATGTTATAAATGCAAGCTGTCCCCTGAGCTTCCTATAATCACCAGCCTTGTGCTTTCACATATGCCCTTTCCTCACAGAGTTTCTCATGCTGAAAGCAACCACCCATATAATCTCTTCATGATCACCCTCACCAACTGGAGGGTGATTTGATTTCTCATTTATAATAACATCCTCTGATGAGATGATCAAATCCAGGATCTTTGTCTGCTCTCTTTTACATACTTACTGAGGTAATTATCCCTCAAAAACTAGAGAAACTCATTTTCTTTACTTCCATGTGCTATGGCGTCATCCCAGTCTATATCGCCATAATTAATATTGCTCATAACGATACGCTTTTATATTTCCTTAGCTAATTTGATACATTTCATGGTAACTACCATCCATATTACCAGGTCTATAACAACATCCGACTAAGTATTTCATTCTTTTAACCTCTATTTCACACCATACTGCCTCAAAACCATTGTCATTATTTCTCACTTGCATCTCCACCTTGTATGGACTTAACTCTTTCTCTATCATTAATAGCACTAATTCTCCCTTTTTACCTTTTCTATTTTCACAAAACACATCATACTCTTCCACCTCCATTCCTGTCAGGATGTCATCCTCATTGAATCATCTCACTTATTCTAACAATTTTTGGGTGAACAGACTCAATGCAACAATTTCATTCCCCTTGTTTCTTACACTTCTAGCATTTGTATACATACATAGTAACTAATTCCACTTATACTACTAATTTGATGCAACTTCTCCATGCTTAACTCGAGCCATTTCTTTTTCTCCTTATTCATTTTAGAACTTTCTTCAAATCCAACTGTTTTCCCTTGATCCCAGGTCATCTCCTTCTTTTTTTTTTTTTTTTTTTTGTTTATACATACACATTCACTTCCTCTTGGAGGATCAATCTTTCTCATGCTGTGTTCCCCTCCATCCTGAGGTGCAATCTATCAAGATCAATTATATAGTTGGGTGTTATTACAGACCTGGTGAATCAGTTGCTAGTGATGAAGATATTCATCACCAAATAGAAAAGTTGAGCACAAAAAGAGTAATCATAATGCGAGACTTTAATTATCCAAATATTGATTGTGTAGAAGTACAATTTCACAAGGAGAATGAAAATGCATTTATTGAGCTGTTGCGACACAACTTCCTCAAGCAGCATGTGACAGAAGGAACTCAAGGTCAAAAAGTGTTAAATTTGATTATAGTGTCAGAGGGTGTTTCAGTTGACATAACTATTCTGCCTCCGGTTGGCAACAGTGATCGTGTGGTACTCACTTGTGAAGTGACAAAGTTTATGAATGTTCCCTTCAGAAAAGGTTACATGCTGAACTACAAAGCAGGAATTTATGACCAACTGAGGAGTGTTCCATTCAGAAATGGTTTCATGCTAAAGTACAAAGCAGGAATTTATGACCAACTGAGGAGTATAGTGGAATGGGATCAGTTGCTGGATGGGAAGCATTTAAACAATACTTAAATATGCGATATCAGAATGTGTTCTGAGAGTTCGAAGAATAACTAGAGTAGGAGTCAAATGGATGTGTAATCTTATTGAGCAAGAGATTCGTAAGAAAAGGACGACGTGGTAGCAATACTGTGTGCATAAGAATGACATCCATTATGAACGTTATAAGCAACAGGCTAGCATAATCACAACTGTTGTACTGAAAGAAAAGTCTGAGTATGAAGAGAGACTATAAAGACAACCCACAAGAATTCTATCGATATGCTGCAAGTAAAAGAAAGAATGAATATGAAAGAAGAGGTTGTTCAGTTAATGAGTTCCCATTTTGTTAAAAGCTATCAACCCAGTGTAGGCAACATTGAGCTCACTGTTACCTCTTCCCTAAATGAAGAAACTCAGGTTTATGAGGACAGGGTATTAGAGCTGTTACACAAGTTGAATAATAATTCAGCAATAGGGACTGATGGGATATATCAGCATGTGTTCAGCTGAACTGGCCATTTTTTTGTCCAGGCTGTTTAATATGAGTCTCAGAACAGGGAAGATTCTGCAGGAATGTGTAATAGTTCCATTGCACAAAGGTGGTGCAAAGATCGATGTATCCAACTATTGACCAATTAGTATCTCAGGAGGTGGTGGTGAAGATTTTGGAAAAATTGGTTAGGGCTCGCATTCAGAAATGGGTTGACAGTGAATCTCTACTTTGCAATGAACAATGTTCTATAACAATTCTATAACAATGTTACCATTGAACTAAACAAGGGAAATGGATCCACCATGATGCTTTTGGATTTTGGTAAGGCTTTTGACAGAATACAGCCTGGTAAACTGTGGCATAAATTGGAGAAAATGGGTTTTGGTTATAGAATATTTTTATTATTATTATTATTATTCAGGCCTCCAAAGAAACACAAAGTCTATCATACCACTCCTTAAACTCATTGACCGTTCTCACCTGTATGGATAAGAGGATGGCTGATTGACAGATATCAAAAAGTGGTATATTGGGATGTGAGTCTGCAAAATTTAAGGTAACAACTGGTGTACCACAAGGATCAGTGCTTGGCCCACTGTTATTCAATCTGTATAATAATGGTATTGGGAAGGATTTGACAAGCAACATACAGCTATTTGCTGTTGATGCAAAGATAGGTAAGGTAATCAGGAATGCTGCTGATATGCTGTACTTGCAAAATGATTTGAATAGGCTGGAATTATAGGCATGGGAAAATGGACGTCAGTAAATAAAGTCATTCACTTTGGTGTGATTAGATATTCAATATCATATTATATTGGTGGGATTATGCTAGAAGAAACTGATGAGTCTAGGGATCTTGGAGTGTAAGTAAATAGAAAGTTGAAGTTCAGGGACCATGTAGCAAAGATTGCAAATACAACACACAGTATAATTGCAACTCTGAAATTGAACTTTGACATGTAAAGATAAAGATGTTATTTTGCCTCTTTACAAGGCCTTGATAAGAACCTCACTTGGACTATTGTGTCTGGTCTCCTGGTTTCTGTTAAGATTCTGATATATTGAAGAGAGCACAAAGGAGAATGTTAAAAATGATATGAGGATTGTGGAATACTGATTATAAGACAGATTTAGAATTTGTAGACTGCAGATGCTTGCAAACAGGAGAAAGAGGGGTAATATGATTAAGAATTACAAACTTCTGAAAGGTTCATACAGGATTTCAATTGATGAAATTTTTCAATTTATGGAGGATGGGGAAAGGCCGAGAGGGCATCCTTGGAAGCTGAGAATGAAGGCCACTAATAAGGGAGTGAGGGCTAGATTTTTCTCTTATAAGGTAGTGCATAATTGGTATGGATTGCCATTGGATGTTGTGGGTGCAAACAGTGTGAATGAATTCAAGAATAAGTATGATAGCTGGTGTGTAGTATATGGCCTCCCTCAATGAGTCTGACTCCCTGGAGGTCTCTCTTAATAATAATAATATTTATTTATTTATTCATATGGCATGAATAACAAAACATGCAGTAATACACTGTTACTTTAAAAACATATACAATTAAAAGTCATTTTAAAAAACAATAAAATGAAAAGGTTACATCCATATTGGTCAAATAGTTCATAACTTCGGGCAGCACTTAAAAAGACCAATTTGTCTCCTGAATATGCTCTGAGGTAACACTGAGTCACCATATGGTCCATAGTTTTTCTTTGAGCTCCACAATCACAATGCAGGGATGGTCGTTTATTCCATTTTAAAAGCATGTCGCACATACACCATGACCAGTTCGTATTCTATTAAGCTGAGTCCAGGATTTTCTTGGAAGGTGTGAGCAAGCATCAAAACTTTCTTGTAATTCTTTGAGAGAAAATTTTGTGATGTCATCTGTCTGGCTCTCCCACTGTTCTTGCCACTGTTGCTTCAGGTCAAAGTTAGATTGTAGTAGTGGATGTCTTGATCTCACTCGTCGTACACTTAAGTCTGGGAAATCTAAATGTATTGGTAGGGCTGTGTTCTCCAAGATTTTCTTATACTCCTGTAAGAGAGCCTTAGTCCTGTGCAGATTCAGTGGAACAATGTTGCTAAGAGCTGGAAGCCAGTGTGTGGGCATTGATTTAATTGTACCAGAAATCAGTCTCATTGTGTTATTTAGTTGGTTATCAACAAGTTTAACGTGTGCTATTTAGCCAAACTGGTGAGCAATATTCTGCAACAGAGAAAACTAGACCAAGAGCTGTAATCCGCAGATTATCAGCTGTTGCTTCCCATGTCGTGCCTATTAGTTTTTGTATTATGTTGTTACGGGTTCTTAACTTAGCAGAAACCCCACCCCTGTTTCCCATAAGACCCTTCATGGAGAACAAAGACATCCTAACATCTAACAATGTATGTGCAAAATTTCTTCCTCTATTATTCCATATATTTACCCTTAAAATACACTTATAATACCCTATGAATTCTTGAGTAAAAAGCCAATGTATTTAAAATAAGGACACTCCTAAACGAAAACAGGCATAAATAGCTGTAAAAATAATAGTTTTTAAGAGGAGTAACATGGGAATTTCCCAGAAATAATACCTATATTAGCAGAAACGTTTGTTAGGTGTTGCTTGTAAGAGAGCGTACATAAGGTCACGCCCAGGTACTTTGGTTACTTCTTGTGTCGTAGTAAACATCCTTCAAAGAAGATATGTAAAGTGACATCTGCTATGTGATTATTGAGGTGAAAGCTTGATACTTCTGTTTTGTTTGGATTTAGCTGGATCCTCCATTTTTTGTAATATTCACCTATTGTTTTCGGATCTTTTGTAAGTACCTCTTCAGCCTGACTCATGTTTTTGTGTCGAATGGAAATTACAGTGTCATCAGCATAACTGGTGTGGTTAGTATATTCGCTCTCCAGCCAAAGGGCTGCATGTTCGAATCCCGCCGTGGGCATGGATGTTTGTGATTGTCTGTGAAAATACTAATGGTAGTGGTGGTCAATCAACAGTAGATGGCGTTGGTGTAGATGATGAAGGTAGTTGGGGTTGGTGGAGTGGTGGTGAAGACAGAGAGTTGTAGAGTAGGTGCCCTCCCTCGATGAGTCTCTCGACTCCCTGGAGGTGTTATGTAATATAATAATAATAACAGAACTTGCGTGAGATGGTAGCAGGCAAGTCATATTTGTATAGGTTATAAAGTAAAGGTGCCAATACTGACCCTTGAGATTTCAAGTATTGACCAATACTTGAGAGTTCTCCAAATTTGGAGAACTCTCAAGTGTATATTTCAAAATGTATATTTGAAATATACTTTCAAATATACATTTTTTTTTCCCCCCAGTGGTAGTGGGGAAGGGGCTATTGATTTAACTAGGAAAGAATATCGTATTGTTCTGTCCACAAACAAACAAATCAGAAAATTCATCTAGACTCAAAAAGATAAAGAAGAGGAAATCATATTTAAAAAAAAAAAATCCTGGCAAGTACGTCAGCTTGGGTTCTTTAAGAATACACACAAAAATTGAGAAAATTAGGGGGGGGGGGGGGGGTAATAGTCTCTAATTTGAGACGAGTACCGTAAAAAGTATCAGATGATAAAGGTGATGTAAAAAAAATTGAGCTATGGATATTTTTATTATTATTATTATTATTCATGTTGGAGGCTTAATGGATTTTTTACAACACTCAAAAATAATTAAAATAGAATTTAATACTTCCTATATTTCGTCCTAGTCACTAGGACATCTACGGGGATTACAAAAACAGTTAATGTAACATACACACAAATAATACTGGGCCCAACCACGTGGGTGACACTAAAGTCCTATCTAGTTGGAGCACCATCTAAGGGCAGTAGTAGGTGGCCTGGAATGTAAGGTGAGACCTCTGTGATGAGTGTTTCCCAAATCTTCGGAAGCTTAATACAACCGTATTTATTCAGATTTGGTTGGTTTTTGAGAGCTGCTGCTTCCAAGAAAAGTCTCTCTTTCTTGAATTTGCTGTGGTGGAACATGCTGGTTTTCTTCCAAGATACCCTGTGGGTGGTATCTTGGAAGACTCTGGAAGCTTATTCCACTCATTCACCACTGTCCAAGTAAAAAACCTAGCTCTAACACCCTTGTCGACCACACTCTTGCCCAGCTTCCATGCATGGCTCCTAGTCCTCCCACCACCAGTCATATTTTCAAAAATATCTTCTGGATCAATCTTATAAAAACCCTTCAGTAATTTGAATGTCTCAATCATATCACCCCCTCCTTTGCCTATCGTCCAATCTCTGAACCCACAAATCTTCAACCTATTCTCATAAGGTTCATTCCACAGACCTGCTATCATCTTGGTCACTCGTCTCTCGACCCTCTCCACTTCCTCCCCATCACGAAGAAACCCTGGTGCCCATAACTGGGCACAGAAGTCCAGATGGGGTCTCATCAAGGCTCGATACAGAGGAACAACAACTTGTTTGTCTCTGCATGTTAAAGTATTCTTCAGAAGCCAAGTGATTTGGTGAGCTGTTTTAGTCACTTTTGCATTGTGCCCCCTAAACTTCAACTCCCTATCCACCAACACTCCCAAATCCCTGGCCTCATCAATCTCCTGGAGTACGGTTCCACCAATGCGATATACTGCTGCTATTCTTTTCACCCCAAAGTGCATAACCTTACACTTTGCCACATTAAATTGACATCCATTTTTCCTAGCCCAGTCCTCCAAACTATCCAAATCATCCTGTAAAATTTTAACATCCTGTGCACTCACAATTGCTGTACCCAACTTTGCATCATCAGCAAACAAGTGAACACTTCCTCTCAAATCCTTTCCAGTATCATTGATGAACAAATTGAAAAGCAGTGGTCCAAGAACAGAACCCTGCGGCACTCCACTAGTCACAATCCGTCTTTTAGACTCCACTCCTGAATAAACCACACTTTGGTATCTCTACTTCAACCACCCTCCTATCCATCTCACCAACCCTATATCTATCCCCATCTGCTCCAGTATACTGATTAGGGTTCCATGTGGTATCCTATCAAAGGCCTTGGCAAGGTCCAGTAGTATCACTGTAAACCCATTACCCCTATCCAGTTCAGCCATTACTATGTTATAAAACGTGAGCAAGTTACTGAGGCATGATCTACCCTTCACAAAACCATGTTGTCCCCCATACAATATCCCATTTTCATCTATTCAATCCTGTATTCTTTTCTTGACTAATTTCTCTAAGACCTTGACAATGATTCCTGCTATGCTAATCGGTCGGTAATTTACAACACCAGTCTTGGAACCACCTTTATGCAGTGGAACTATTTTCCCCCTCTTTCCACCCGCTCGGGACTAACCCAGACCCAAGACTCAAATTAAACAAAATGGTCAAAGGTACTGACAGTTCTTTAGCTGCTTCTCATACAACACAAGCTGGTATACCATCCAATCCCACAGATGTATTGACATTGAGGTTATGCAATAGACTCCTCACCTCCACTTCATTCACCACAATTCCCATATAATCTACTGGTGTATTCGTTTCTGTAATGTCACCACCTGGATGATATATTCTTGCAAAGTGCTCACTCAGTAACTCAACTATCTCAACTGATTCAGTTACCTCCCTGCCATCGGCATTCTTTAAAATCATTCTGCCATGTACATTTTTCCTTTTACTTGCTACATATGCTAAAAAACTGTTTAGGATTCTCTTTAGCCTGCATGGCCAATGTTCTTTCGTAATCCTTTTTTGCTTTTCTTACCACACTCGTCACCCTTCTGGCCTGCGCTTTATACCGTTCACGTGCCTGTCGGTCACCTTTCTCCTTAAATTCCCTCCATAGTTGTTTCTTTTTTTGCAGCTGAAGCTTAATGGTGTTATTCATCCATTTAACTCCTACTTGATTTATTATTCGGACTCTAGGTATACATCAGCCATTGCTTCATGCAAGCACTTCTTAACTACCTCCCATGCGCTATCAACTTCTAGTCCTTGCAGTTGTACATGCCATGGCATTGAACCAATCAAACTCCTAAGCTTGTCATACTTTCCAGCCCGATAATTCTGCATGTACCCTATCTTAATTGAAAATTCTACACCTTTAGCCACCTCCCAAGTCAAGACCCTATGATCACTCTCACCAATTGGTGGCAATATATTCATATTTGTTACAGCCAAATCCTCAGATGTAATTACTAGGTCAAGCACTCTCTGACCCCTAGTATTTTCCATTACATGCTGTCGCAGATAGTTATCCCTTAATAACCACATAAAATCTAATTCCTTCCTCCCGTGTGTCCTCTCCTCACTCCAATCAATGCGACCATAGTTGAAATCTCCCATAATAATCACCCTCCTTCCACTCATTTCTTCTATTTGCTTGTGCATACTGTCACCACCATCTTTTCCATCACCTGATCTATAGCAGCACCCAATTGTATATTTAGTTCTGCTAGCCACAATCTCACACCAAATGGCCTCAAATGTGCTCTTTTCTCTATCCTGCAATTCAACTTCTATTCTCCTTGGCTGTATCTCATCAGCTATCATCAACAATACTCCTCACATTCAATCCCACTGGCTATATCATCTACAGTCAGCCATGTCTCACTAATACCAGTAACCTGTGGTCTGGAAGTGCCAACCATGGCCAAAAACTCTTCCTTCTTGTTCCTAATACTCCTAGTATTAGTGTACATGAATTTAAGACCCCCCCATTAGCCCCAACCATACCTTGATGCCTTATATTAACTATCGCACTCTGATTTGTTGTCCTTATTTGCTCTGGCATATTATATTCATTCTTACATTCAACTGCCTCCCTAAGGACTGTATATCTACTCCCCCCCCCCCTTAACATATCTAGTTTCCCTGAATTGGCACATCCACTATATTCAGCAACACTTTCTCAAGTCTTCTTACACCGTAACCATTCAAATGCAAGCCATCCTTCTTATACAGATCCTTTCGCCCATCAAACTCACTCCACACATCCACAAATTCCGCACCACTCGTCATACATAACCCACGCATAAAGTCATTCGCAATTATGGCCCTTCTTTTAAACATTTCACTGTCATACCGTGGCAAAAGACTAATCATTCTAACTCTCTCACTCTTTTCTTTTGCTACCTCAAACAATTCATTCAGGTCTTCTATCATTTCCATTTTATCTCCTTTCAAATCATTCGTACCTGCCACAACAATCATTTCTTTCGCCCTTTCCTTTTGCTCTCTAATAGACTCAGTTACATCCTTTATGGTCGCACCAGGTTGGTATGATTTTGTCAAATCCTCTACTAAGACACCTCGTACTAACGAGTCTTCATACAGCACTCTATTCTTCATTTTGTTCATGTTCACATTCATACGTCTATTTTTCCTGTCATACCTTTTATTATTGGTTGGTTCATTCAGTCGACTTTTGTTCATGCACTCTAGCTGCTGTTTTGCCCTTTCTATCACACCATTCAACAATGCGATCTCACTCAATGCATCTATCTCATCTTTTTTATTCTCTGAGAAATCATTAATACTATCATTCACACTTTCTATATTCACACTCTCACAATTCTCATGTACAATCTTGCCGTTTCTTGTCATATCCCTATTTTCTTCATTCTGAAGTTTGACAAAAATATCACACTCACGATCCGAAATACATTTCAATTCCTCATTCTCCCTACATTTTCTACACACATTCAGTCCTTTATTATCTTCTAACCACACTCCGACCGCACTCTGCAAAGCATACATTTCACAGCTAGTACACTGACTCATTTCTTTTATACTACTGTTCTTTGATAAAGATGGCGAACCATCATTACTGGCCGCCATTTTCCTTCGTACAGATGCCATACTTATTTGCAACGTGTTTTATCAAATTATAGATTATAACACACCAAAAACACACAAACGGACGCACTAAAATACGCAAGGCAAACAAAACTATGCAATATTAAGTAATTTTATCAACGATAACTGAAAATAATACTTATCTTATCAGGAGCCTGCACAAACACTACTCACTACGATATAACCTCGAACCCCAATTGATATTACATAACTTACTTTGACGCACGCTTCACTCTCTTCCCTCTGCCTTTTAAATGTACCCTGCTGGCATTTTAAATCAATTTGGAAATGGTTCACTTTGTCCACATGAAGCTGCCCTTGAAGGTGATCGAAATTGGACGCATACTTTGTCTCATAGTGTCGTTTTATATTGTATTCTTTTGATACTGACACATGACAAAGTAAACACACTGGCTTGTTGTCAATCGACACAAAAAGTTACAAATTGGTCCACTTTTCATTAAAAATCCGATATGAATCACTTGATTTACGCTTTTTAGTCGTAGACACCATAGTGATGGAAGGTGAACAAAAAATGATCCGAAATGGCCGTGTAACGGTTATTATCCACTGAATATGTCTCACACTAATGAAAAAAGTGGTTGGGGGAGGGGCGTCCTTATAAAGCTTCCAGGGAAGAACCTATTGTTCTCCTCCATTCTTCCACCAATTTATGTAAAATCTCTTAATCATTAATCCAATAACAACCCTTTACCAACTTGTACATCTCTATCATATCACTGCTCTTGAGATTGTCATCCAATCTATATTGCTGTATTTAAAATCACCCATAATGATCACCCTTTTCCCATTTGCTTGGTTAATTTGCTTATACATTTTTAACATATATGCATTTTCATATATATATATATATATATATATGCATTAATATACAGAAGAGGAAACTAAGTGATTTCTTTTGGAGACCTAGAGACTGTGAACTTAAAGCTGTTAAATGATAAGACTTGGCATTCTTTTTTCTTCTTGTCAGTGACAACATAACAGATTTCTTTATACCAACAGTAGTCTAGATACAAACAGCACAAACACTTCAAAATTTGATTGTACAAAAATATAATTACAAACTACTATTTAATTAAATTAGTTTATTTTATATCTAATGAAGACTTTAGTAGCTAAAGATAAAAATGGCATATCAAAATGTCTTCTTTGTTATATACAAAAAGAAACATTTAACTAATTGATTTACATGACTTTATTATTAACATTATTAGCATTTTAACATGACTTTAATTTTTTTTTAATTTGTGGGATATCTGAATTTTCATACAGCTAACTTTTCACTCTCCACCTTGGTTATCTGATGAAAATAGTAGCACCTTTTGAAATAAATATTTATTAAGAGGAAAATACTTCTTCTCTTGGTTTCAAGACAAGAAGTATTGTATGAGGGAGGATGTGAAAACAAGTGCAGAGTGTAGTCTCTTAAAAAATATATGTTTGTGTGTATGTGGATGTGTTGACTAGGATAGTCAATTCAGGAAGTAAAAGTGGTTGGAGGCATACAGGGATGCTGCAATTTCTATATACTAATGCCAAAAGTATCAGAAACAAGATGGAAGGAGTATGGGGCATTGGTTAGTACATCTTTGACAAATGTTATAGGCTTTAGTTATACTGGTGATGATGTACTTACAGGGATAGAATGTGATGGATTTAGTATTTATAGGGAGGATAGATCAGACATGACAAGTGATGAGGTACTGCTGATGATAGCAGATGAATTGCAGCCAACGAGATCAGGAGTCAGTATGCCAAGGAGTGCTGGGGATGATGCGGAAGACATGATTCATCAGATAAGTACAATGAGTGGCAGAGTAATTCTTATGGGGATTTCAATTCCGGAGACATCGATTGGAAGGAGGAAAGATCACATGACAGGAAGGAAATGGAATTGAAATATTTACTCAGAGAAAATTGTTTGAAGCAGAATGTAATTGAGGGGATTCATGATACATTACGAAAAATTATGAACACAACTACCGTGTTAGAATAAAACTTTAGTTTAATATAAACCAAAATATATACACTCGATGTTTCGAACTTCACATTAAGGTCATCTTCTGTAGTATATGTATATATACAAAGAAACAAGCTGCACTACAATCTACATGACATGCTAAAGTTACTGATCAACTGGTAAAACTATTTACCTGACATCTGGTCTTAAAAAAAAAAGAAAAAAATCTCACTACATCAAAGCGAAAGTCCTGTTATTATTATTATTATCTATTAGGTTACAAAGTTAATTAAGCTGGCGAGTAGCATGTTCATGTATGAAATAATAGATAAATAAATAAACAGAAAATAAAATTACTTATATAAGTATACATATAAATTGCAACTGGTATGGATAGTGGCCAACAAAACAATAAAACAACAAAAACTTAGGGCCAAATTTCATACTTTAAAACAACAGCAAAATTTGAATGTCAATCATACAAATCTAACCAATCAGGATCTCACTTCTCCGACTCCAACAGTGAACAACAAACAAGTGAGATGAGGCGTGACCAACCACATGCAAGCAATGTTCATGTGATCAACCTATCTAGCCACACTTTAAATAACAGTCAACTTGCATTACTTGATAAAGGCCTAAACTTTGCAGTAGCACCTAGAACTGTTAATAAACTGGATGTTATATATTATTATTATTATTATTATTATTACCACGGGCTACTCCAGGAGTCCTTGTCCTAAGTCATCTTGCAAGACTTTGACATCTTCTGCATTCACTATCGCTCTACCCAACTTTGCATCATCAGCGAACAAATGAACTGTTCCCACTTAGACCCTTCCCTATATCGTTAATGAACAGATTAAACTGCAGTGGTCCAAGAACAGAAACCTGTGGCACACCACTAGTCACAGGCCGTTTTTTGGACTCTACTCCTGAATAAACTACTCTTTGATATCTCTCCATCAACCACCCAGCTATCCATCTCACCAACCCTATATCCATTCCCATATGTTGTAGTTTACGGATTAGAATTCCATGTGGTATCCTGTCAAACGCCTTTGCCAGGTCCAGCGGTATCACTGTAAACCCATTTCCCTTATCCAGTTCAGCCATCACCTTGTTATAAAACTTGAGCAAGTTACTGAGGCATGATCTACCCTTCACAAAGCCATGCTGTCCTCTGTACAGTATCTCATTTTCATCAATCCATTCCTGTATTTTTCCCTTGACTACTTTCTCCAAGACCTTGACAACGACTCCTGATATGCTGATCGGTCGGTAATTTGTAACCATAGTCTTGGATCCTCCTTTATGCAGTGAAACTATTTTCCCCCTCTTTCCACGCCTTCGGGACTAAGCCAGACCTGAGACTCAGATTAAACAACATGGTCAAGGGCACTGATAATTCATTAGCCGCTTCATGCAAGACCCGTGCCGGTATACCATCCAATCCCACAGATGTATTCACATTAAGGTTCTGTAATAGACTATTCACCTCCACTTCATTCATCACAATTCCCATATAAACTAATGGTTCCTTCATTTTTTCAACGTCACCACCTGGATGATATACTTTTGCAAAGTGCGCGCTCAGTAACTCCACTATATCGACTGGTTCAGTGAACTCTTTACCATCGTCATTCCTTAAAATCATTTTGCCATGTACAGTTTTTTTCTTGCTTGCAGCATATTGAAAGAACTGTTTGGGATTCTCTTTTGCTTGCATAGCTAGTTTCCTTTCATAATCGGCTTTTGCTGTTTTTACCACACTCGTTACCCTTCTGGCCTGTACTTTATACCATTCGTGTGCCTGCAGGTCACCCCTTTCTTTAAATTCCCTCCATAGTTTCTTTTTTTGCAGCTCAAGCTTAATGGTGTTATTCATCCATTTAACCCCTCCTTGTTTCACTATTCGGACCTTAGGTATACAATCAGCCATAACCTCCTGTAAATGCTCTTTGATCACTTCCCATGCTCTATCGACATCCAGCCCTTGCAGTTGTACATGCCATGGCACTGATCCAAGCAATCTCCTAAGCTTGTCATACTTGCCAGCACAGTAATTCCACATATACCCTGTCTTAATCACAAATTTCACACCTTTAGCCACCTCCCAGGTGGCTAAAGGTGTGAAATTTGATCTTATGATCTTATGACCTTATGATCACTCTCACCAATAGGTGGCAACATGGTCATATTCATTACAGTCAAATTCTCAGATACTATTACCAGGTCAAGCACTCTCACACCCCTAGTATTTTCAATTACATGCTGTTTCAGATAGTTATCCCTTAATAATTGAATAAAATCCATTTCCTTCCTCACATGTGTCCTCTCCTCCTTCCAATCAATGTTACCATAGTTGAAATCCCCCATAATAATTACCCTCCTTCCACTCATTTCATCAATTTGTTTATGCATACCATCTCCACCATCTATTCCATCACCTGGTCTATAGCAGCACCCAACTGTATATTTTATTCTGCCAGTATCAATCTCACACCAAATAGCCTCAAATGAGTTCATCAGCTATCATCAATAACACCCCTCCCCCAATTTTATTCTCTCTGTCCCTCCTAAACATACTATAACCTACACATTCTATCCCACTAACTATATCATCTTCCGTCAGCCATGTTTCACTAATGCCAATAACCTGTGGCCAGGAAGAGCCAATCAAGGCCAAAAATTCTTCCTTCTTGTTCCTAATACTCCTGGCATTAGTATACATGAATTGCAGTGTTCCCTTTGTCCCACCCCTATCTTGATGCGTTATTCTAAATATCCCATTCCCATTTTTTGTCCTTTTTGCTGGCTCAGGTACATTATATACATTTTTACACTCAACTGTCTCACTGATGTCTGGATATCCACTTCCCCCCCTCCTTGGTAGTTCTAGTTTCCCTGGTTCTGCACATCCATTTTCACTTCATTCAGCAACACTGCCTTGACATATTTTTTTATTACGAGTCTTGCACTTGGTCAAGTCCCTAAAGAGTGGAAGGAGGGCAAGATTGTGCCACTTCATAAAGGAGGTGATCGAACTCAAGCATCAAACTATAGGCCTATCTGTGTGTCAGGTGTTGTGGTTAAGTTGTTGGAGAAGCTTGTTAGATCTAGGATCCAGAGTTGGGTTGACAACAATGGTATAATCTTTGATGGACAGCATGGATTTGCTAAAGGGAGGTCGTGTTTTAGTAATCTACTTACTTATTACAATAAAGTGACTGCTTCCTTGGACAGAGGAGAAGGATACACAGTAATATACTTGGATTTTGCAAAAGCTTTTGATAGAGTACCTCATGATAAGTTGACAGTCAAACTAGAGCAGATGGGGTTGGATATTAGATTAGTGCATTGGATTGGAGACTGGCTATCTGATAGGTATCAACAAGTTGTGTATGGGGGTGCAATATCCAGGAAAAGGAAAGTCACTAGTGGAGTGCCTCAGGGATCTGTTTTAGGGACATTACTATTTAACTTGTATATTAATGATATTGGCGAAGATTTGGATGGAGATATTCAGTTGTTTGCAGATGATGCAAAGTTGGGACGAACCATAAAGAGTAGTGAAGATGTTGTGGCCTTGCAAGAAGACTTGAATAAATTGAGTGATTGGGCAAGCAAATGGGGATGCGAGTTCAATGTTGCAAAATGTAAGGTTTTAAAATTTGGAAAACAAAGATGGGATGCAGAATTTATGCTTGGTGAGAATATATTGTTGGAAGTAGAGGAAATAAGAGATCTGGGAGTGATAGTGGATAAGGATCTAAAATTTAGGGGACACATCGCCAAAATTGTGAAGACAACACAAAGACTTCTGGGAATGATGAGGAAGACACTGACGTGTAGAAGTAGGGAGATTCTTGTTCCATTGTATAAGGCTTTGATTAGGCCACACATGGACTATTGTGCCCAGATTTGGTCACCTGGTTTTCAGAAGGATGAAGAGATGTTGGAAAGGGTGCAAAGGCGACTGACCAAGGTAGTTTCTGACCTCTGGAATGTCGAGTATGAGGAAAGATTGAAAAGATGTAATTTGCAGAGTCTAGTGGAGAGAAGGAAGAGGGGAGATATGATAGAGACCTACTAGTTGGTGAGGGGTTGTTATAGGATCAATGGTGGAGAAGTTCTACATAGAATAGTGGGAGATCAGGGGAGAACCAGAGGTCATACCTGGAAACTGTATAAAGAGGGTGTGAGTAGGGGAGTGAGAGGCAGGTTTTTTTCGTGCAGAGTTGTGAATGATTGGAATGCCTTGCCTGAGAGTGTGGTGTCTGCAAGGAGTTTGAATGTGTTTAAGACCCGGTATGATGAGATGTGTGTGAGATAAAAGGACCTCCTAGAAGAGTCTTTGACTCCATGAGGTCTTGTTTTAATAATAATAATAATAACACTTTTTCCAGTCTCCGCACACCAAGTCCATTCAAATGCAGGCCATCCATCTTGTATAAGTCCTTTTGCCCATCAAACTCATTCCACACGTCCACAAATTCCACACCACACCGTCCGCATAACCTGCGCATAATATCATTTGCGATTATGGCCCTCCTTCTAAACTTGTCTTTGTCATACCGCGGTAACAGACTCACCATTCTAACTCTGTCACTCTTTTTAGTCACATAGAAAGAGGCATTAAACTGCTTCCAAATAATATAGCTGATAAAATTTGTTTAGAAACCACAATGTTTTGAATAAAAAGAAAACCATATGTAGCAATTTGGCAAAAAAAAAAAACAGAACTAGCAGCAATCAAGTCATTAAAAGCTAATCAAGATATAATTATAACAAAATCAGACAAAAGTAATGCCACGGTCATCCTTGACAGATCAACTTACATCCATCAGACGAATCAACTAGTCTCCGATAACAGCACCTATCAGCTTGTGAACTATAATCTGCCCAAAAGGATAAAGAAAAAAACTGTGAAATTACTTAAGTCTGTCACCTCTTGGCCATCAGACACTGTCAAAAAATTAATACCCCATTATTACACCCGTTCTCCCAAAATATATGGTGCTTCCAAGGTACACAAACATAATGTTCCGCTTCAGCTGATAGTTAAGGGAATAGACAGCCCTAATTATCACCTAGCCAAGAAATTAACGTCAACACTCAAGGAGTTGGTAGGTCATTCCCCCTCCTATATAAAGAACACACAACACTTCATAAACAAAATTAAAAACATAACACTCAGCAAAAATGATTTATTAGTCAGTTTTGATGTTTCTGCCCTTTTCACAAATGTCCCAATCAGCGACACAATTCTTCTCCTGCAGAACAAATTTTCACCCATCATTATGGCTCTCTTTGTCCACATACTACATTCCGGTTACTTCGTGTGGCAAAATAAATTTTACCTAGAAAAAGAAGGTATGGCCATGGGCTCACCACTATCCCCCCAATTGCTAATTTTGATATGGAAGCTTTTGAGCAAAGTGCTCTTGATTCCTTTTCTCTAAAACCTACAGTTTGGCTTAGATATGTTGACGATGTTTACGTTATCTGGCCATACGGCAACCAAACGTTAAACACAATTTTAGCCATCTGAACAAACAAGGTGAGCGCATACAATTTACTACTGAAATTGAAAATCAGAACTCTCTCCCATTCCTGGATACACTAGTCACACGTCTTCTCTCAGGCAGTCTATCCTTCACTGTTTACTGTAAGCCTACACACACCAGCCAATATATACATGCTAACTCATATCACCACCCTTCACAGAAATTTGGAGTTATCAATACCTTCAAAAACAGAGCTATAACAATTTGCTCTAATGAACAAGCTCTTAAGCAAGAATTAAAAATTATTAGCAATACATTTATAAATAACGGACATAGCAAAAATACTATTAATAAAATTCTTCATAAAACTTCATCAAAAAGTAATATAGATTATAGTAAAACCATAACACTCCCATACATTAAAGGATTATCAGAAAAAATCAATAGAATCCTACATCATTAAAATCTTAATGCCACTTTTAAACCACCTTTAAAATTAAAAATCATATTCAGCCACTCTAAGGATCCTCTCCCCCCATTGGCACACCCTGGACTTTATTGCACCTAACATACCTTATATTGGGGAAACTGGACGTACAATCCCTATCTGTCAAAAATAACACAAACATCACATTAAATATAATAATTTTGGTGAACCAGGCCTCTCAGATCAAGCTCTTAACACCCTACATCAAATTGATTTGAAAAGTACTTGTTTTTTGCATCATACAAAAACTTGGTATGAACAGAAATTTAAAGAAACCTGTGAAATTTTGATTAACCACCCTAATCTTAATAATAATGGGGGCTTAAAAATCCCAAGAATTTGGATAGCATACATTCAGCCCAATAATTTCCATCAAACCCTGACTTGAGGACTTTAAGCAATTTTTCAATTTTTATTGGCCACTATCCATACCAGTTGCAATTTATATGTATACTTATATAAGTAATTTTATTTTGTGTTTATTTATTTATGTATTATTTTATACATGAACATGTTACTCTCCAGCTTAATTAACTTTGTAACCGAATAGATAATAATAATAATAGGACTCTAGCTTTGATGTAGTGAAGTTTTTTTTTTTTTTTAAGACCAGATGTCTGGTAAATAGTTTTAATGGTTGATCAGTAATTTAGCATGCCATGTAGATTGTAGTGCAGCTTGTTTCTTTTTATAATGTGAATGTCGAGTGTATATATTTTGGTTTATATTAAAGTTTTACTCTAACAGTGTAGTTGTATCCATAATTTTTCGTAATGTATTCTGATCACCGTGTAAGCATGAAAGAAAGGGATTCTTGATACAAAAGTGTTGAATCTTGTTATAGGATCAGAAAACATGTTCATACTAAGGTTGATACATTGCTTCTTATTCGGGAAAGTGATCATGCGGTCTTGACTTTGCAGGTATTTCCTCCTTGTAATTCCACATATACACCTAAACATGTGAAAATTCCACTTAAGAAGCGTATATGTGGAACTTATGATACATTTAGGAAGAAGCTTGAAGTACTATTGCATACAGATCTGCAAGGGAAAGATGTTCATAGTGTATTGGAGATAGTCAAGAAATATCTGGAGGAAACAATATGACACTGTATACTCAAAGTCAGGAGGGTAAATCAGGTAGGATTTAGATGGATTAGTAGTATCATTAATCATGATCTGCAAACTAAGAAAATAGTGTGGATGGTATATAAGGAGAAAGGTGACCAGCTAAATCATAAACAGTACAAACATCAGGCAAGAAAAGTAATCAGCATGGTAAAGAATGCAAAATCAGATTATGAGAAGAAATTAGCCAACAAACAAAAGTTAATCTCAAAGAGTTTTTCGTTATGTGGCAAGTATAGGAAGAATGGCTATGTAACGATAACTTTAATGAGTGCAGATGGTAAAGAGATAATGGAGGCAGATGAAATTGTTGAGCTACTGAGTGATCCTTTTGCAAGTGTATATCATCCAAGTGAAGATATTGTTATGACAGAGGCGACAGAGTGTGAGAACAGATGTTATTTGAGTTAATTAGTATATTACAGAATCTGAGTGCAAATACAGCTGGGATATTGGCTTGAAAATTTTCTGGTTTACTGCTGATGCCTTTGACTAGACTGTTTACTTTAAGTGTCAGCTCTGTCAAAGTCCCAAGACAGTAGAAGGAGGACAAAATAATTCCTTTGCATAAAGAAGAATCTAAGTTTGTAATGGCAAATTATAGACTAGTTCATATCTCAGCAGCAGTAGTAAAAGTACTGCTGCTGAGATATGAATTATGTCAAAAAGAGAATTCAGGAATGTGTGGCTACCTATGAATGGTACATGGCTTTGTGAAGAGTAAGTCATGCTTTAGTAATCTAGTCACTTTTTATAGCATAGCAATAGCTAAGTTGAATAAAGGAAACTGCTACATGATGATACTGCTTGATCTTACAAAAGCATTTGACAGGATGCCGCATCGATCTCTGTTACACAAACCCCAACATATGGAGATGCATAGGAACTGGTGATATGAAAAGAAGGGTGGCTGATGGACAGATACCAAAAAAAAAAAAAAAGAAAGTGGAATATTGAGGAGCAGAATCCAGGAGAAGATAGGTAACTAGCAGCTTGACATAGGGCTCTATTCTTAGGCAGAGGAGATATTAATTTGTTTGTTGATGATTCAAAGTTGGATATGATAATAGTTAATCAAGGTGTAGTGAGCTTGCAGTATGATTTGAATGGACTTGACAGTATGGGCAAAATATAATGGATGTCAATTTAATGTAGAAAAGTGTAAAGTTATGTATTTTGGAATACAAACATTACAAGATGTGTATCACATAGTGGGAACTGTATTCCAGGAAATTGATTAAGCTAAGGATTTAGGGCTAGTAGTAAGAGAGTTGATGTTTAGAGGGCATATCAGAGGTATAAAGTGAGTGTCAGACTTGGTGGCCTCCAGGAGCCCTGAGCTATGTGGAATAAATAAAAGAGATCTATAAGAACGATATAGATATTATTGTGCATTTTTATGATCAATTGTAACAATTTCTACTATTTTTAAAAGATATATCAGACTTCAAGAGAAATGTCATCAACTTTTCCAAATGTAGAAAAATATTTTAGGGCCCTCATAAATTTTACCACCAAGGACCCCAGCTGGCTTAATTCTCCCATGGGGCATATTGCTAAAATATCCAGAATGTGTGAGAAGAGAGGACTGGTATATGTGGATGCTTGGAGTGTGTTTGAGGAAAGAGAGGAATTGTATGCAAGAGACCGCTTACATTTGAATGAGGAAGGACATAGGCATCTGGAGAGATTGCTGTTCTGAACGAGTCAGTGTGTCCCATGAAGGATGATAGCAGGGGTGGCCTCTTGTGGGAATGGATACTTGGAAGAAGGGAGACGACATCAGGTAACACTGAGCCCAGTGGAGTCTAGAGAGGATAATGCTGGGTATAGAAACAATGGCATTTATATGCTTTATACTAATGCCAGGAGTATCCGGAATAAGGGAGAGGAATTGGTGGCACAGATAGCATCAGCCTGGCCAAACATTATTGGGATCACTGAGACGTCGTTGACAGAAGAGGATATAATTACAGGAATAGAAGACGCTGTGTACAGCATTTTTCAGCAGGATAGGAGGGGAAAGCGTGGTGGTGGGGTACTGCTTATGATAAGTGATGACTAATGTCCTCTAAGAGTGGAGGCTTTGAAAGGCAGTGAGACAAATGATTTTGAGAGCATATGGTGTGAGGTAGAGGTGGGCAAGACAGAATATTTAGTGGGGTGTTGCTACAGACGCAGGAGCACAGAGGATGGGGACCAGGAGGTGTTTAGACAGTTAAGTTTGGCAAGTGCAAGAAGAATGATTGTTATAGGAGATTTTAACTACAGTAGTATAAATTGGAGAGAGGAAGATGCATGTAGCAATAGTGGAATGGAATTTCTAGAATTCTTGAGGGACAAATGTCTTAGGCAACATGTAACACAGGGAACAAGAGGTTCAAGAAT
The DNA here is from genome assembly GCF_054136105.1 of Typopeltis vanoorti. Lineage (NCBI taxonomy): Eukaryota > Metazoa > Arthropoda > Arachnida > Uropygi > Thelyphonidae > Typopeltis > Typopeltis vanoorti. Next base: position 1,552,193 of record NC_143549.1, on the reverse strand, counting down.
TTTGGATTTGGTTGTAGAATCAGAAGGGTTGATAATAACTGAGATGACATCTCTCCCACCAGTTGGAGAGCGTGACCATATGGATTTGACTTGGAAAATGAATAGACATGCAGGAGTATCAAAGAGATGAGAACTTATGTGGAATTATAAAGCAGGTGATTATAATAGTCTTAGACGTCAACTTCGGGAAGTTTCATGGAGGGAGGAATTGGAAGGCCGGGATATCACTAGTGCGTGGGAAATTGTGAAAGAATATTTGTTATCAGCAATGGTAAGTTGTATACCACGAGTGAAGAAGAGGACGCAATTTGGAGTAAAGTGGATGACAAACAATATTGAACAGGAATTGCATGCGAAAAAGAGGCTATGGAAGAGATATAAGGAGACAGGTGAAGAGATGCATGAGGAATATAAGACACAGGCCAGAAGAGTGACTAGTGTGGTAAGGAAAGCGAAACTGGAATATGAGAGGAGATTGGCCCTAAGATCCAAAGAAAATCCTAGGGAATTTTTTAGCTATGTGGCCAGTAGGAGGAGAAATGACTGTGGAAGAATGATATTGTGGGTATATTATATGATATTGTGGGGATAAAAATGGGAATAGAGTGACTGATGCAGAGGACATAGTGGAATTGTTCAATGAACATTTTATTGGAGTATTTCATCCTAGAGGAGTCAGTTTTAATGCTAGAGGGATAGGACTGGTTCGAGGTCTGGAGGTACAGGAGGAGACCGTGTTTCAGATACTGAGTACTCTGGATGTCAGTAAAGCTGTGGGACTGGATGGTATTTCACCACGAGTTTTGAGAGAATGTGCTAGGGAATTGACAGTGCCTTTACCGTGGCTTTTCAATGAAAGTCTGGCTTTGGCAAAGGTGCCCAGGGAATGGAAGAAAGTTAAGATAGTGCCATTGCATAAGGGTGGTAACAGACTGGAAGTGTCTAATTATAGGCCAGTCTGTGTGTCATCAGTAGTTGTTAAGATCTTGGAGAAAGTAGTGAGGGACTGTATACAACATTGGACAGATGAGGGTAATGTTATCTGTGAGAGCCAACATGGATTTGTGAAAGGGCACTCTTGTTTTAGCAATATGCTAGCCTTTTATAATAAAGTTACAAGAATATTAGATGATGGAATTGCATATACTGCAATTTTCTTAGACTTGGCGAAGGCATTTGACAGGGTGCCACATGATAAGCTGATATTTAAGTTGCAGCGCAGGGTCTGGATGTCAGATTGGTCAACTGGATTCAGGATTGGCTGTCTGATAGGTATCAGAGAGTTGTGTATGGTGGAGCAGTTTCAAGGAGGCAGAGGGTTACAAGTGGGGTCCCACACGGCTCAGTACTAGGACCTATATTGTTTAACCTTTATATCAATGCAAGGGAATATTCAGTTGTTTGCAGATGATGCGAAGCTGGGAAGGATTATTAGTAATAGTGCAGATGTAGTAGCCCTGCAAGGGGATTTGAATAAGCTAGATAGATGGGCAAATGAATGGGGGTGTCATTTTAATGCAGCAAAATGTAAGCTCTTGAAGTTTGGGAAACATCGATGGGATGCTGCATACTCTATTGAAAGAGTTATACTGGAGGAAGTAGGGGAGACAAGCGATCTGAGGTTGATGGTTGATAGAGAAATGAAATTAGAAATACATATTGCAAAGGTGGTGAAGGTAACACAGAGGATTGCTGCTATTATGAGAAGGACACTGACCTGCAGAGATAAGAGGGTTATCATTCCGTTGTATAAGTCTCTGATCAGACCACACTTGGACTATTGTTCTCAGATTTGGTCCCCAGGATTTGAAGGGGATAAATTAACTGTGGAAAGGATACAAAGACGGATGACAAAGATGGTTTCAGGACTGTACAAGGATAGTTATGAGGATCGGCTGAGTGAATGTGGACTGCAGAGTTTGGTGGATAGAAGAAGGAGAGGTGATATGATTGAGACTTTTAAACTGTTGAGAGGTGGTTACAGGGTTGACACTGGGGAGTTCTTTCGACTGGTTGAACAGCGGGAAGGAGCGATGACAAGAAGCCATCCCTGGAAGTTACGAAAGGAAACTGTGAGCAAGAGTGGTTTCTTTGCATGGAGGGTGGTTGAACCGTGAAATGCATTGCCTGATGGAGTGGTGAGAGCGAGAATGGCCAATGAGTTTAAGGAGTAGTATGAAGACTTTGTCTCTCTTAGGGGAAACCTTCTTTCGATGAGTCTTGACAGACTATATGTTCTTAGGAAGGATCTCCCACAATGAGTCTTTTGACTCCATGGAGGCCTGAATAATAATAATAATAATAATAATAATAGTTCACAGGATTATTTGGTTATTGAAGAACACACTAGCAAGCAAAGTTAAGGGAGTTATCATTTCTCTTTATAAAGCCTTGATAGGACCACATCTAGGTTATTGTGCTCACTTCTGGTTATCTGGGTTTCTTGGGGATGAAGTAGTGGTGAAGAGGATCCAGAGGTGAGTGGTCTGCATAATGCTCCATATGAGGATAAATTGAGGATTTATAGATTGCAAAAGTTGGCTTTTAGGCAAAAGAGAGGTTGGGGGGAGATATATGACATTTAATTTACCTAAAGGTTAGGATTAATGCAGGGGAAAGGTTTCAGCACTTGGTTAGAACTAGGGGATTGACAGAACAAGAGGTCATCCACAAAAGTTAGGTAAGAATTCTTAGCAAAGGTGTGAGGAGTATATTTTTTGCTTGGAGAGTATTTAGTGAATGGAATGGAATGGTTTGCTTGAGTCAATTTTTCTGTAAATGGATTCAAGGAGAGGTATGATAGATATTGTGTTGATAGTTAGTTGCTAGCTAAAGAGAATCCCAAACAGTTCTTTCAATTATGCTGCAAGTAAAAGAAAAACTGTACACGGCAGAATGATTTTAAGGAATGTCGATGGCAAGGAGGTCACTAAATAAGTCGATATAGTGGAATTACTGAGTAAGCACTTTGCAAGAATATATCTTCCAGGTGGTGACATTGAAAGAATGAAGGAACCATTAGTTTATACAGGAATTGTAGTGAATGAAGTGGAGGTGAATAGTCTATTACAGAACCTTAATGTGAATACATCTGCGGGATTGGATTGTATACCAGCTCGTGTTGTATGTGAAGCAGCTAAAGAATTATTAGTGCACTTGACCATGTTGTTTAATCTGAATCTCAGGTCTAGTTTAATCCCGAAGGTATGGAAAGAGGGGAAAATAATTCCACTGCATAAAGGAGGATCCGAGACTACTGTTGCAAATTACCAGCCGATCAGCATGTCAGGAGTCGTTGTCAAGGTCTTGGAGAAAGTAGTCAAGGGAAAAATACAGGAATGGATTGATGAAATGAGATACTGTATGGATGACAGTAAGGCTTTGTGAAGGGTAGATCATGCTCAAATTTTATAACACAGTGACGGCTGAACTGGATAAGGGTAATGGGTTTACAGTGATTCACTGGACCTTGCTACGGCCTTTGACAGGATACCACATGGAATTCTAATCAGTAAACTGCAGCATATGGGGATGGATACAGGGTTGGTGAGATGGATAGGAGGGTGGTTGATGGAGTGATATCAGAGAGTGATTTATTCAGGAGTAGAGTCCAAAAGACGCCCTGTGACTAGTGGTGTGCCGCAGGGTTCTGTTCTTGGACCACTACTTTTCAATTTGTTCATTAACGATATAGGGAAGGATCTAAGATGAACGGTTCATTTGTTCACTGATGATGATGCAAAGTTGGGTAGGGCAATAGTGAATGCAGATGATGTCAAAATCTTGCAGAATAATTTGGATAGATTGAAGGTCTGGGCTAAGGAGAATGGATGTCAATTTAATGTGACAAAATGTAAGGTTATGCATTTTGGGGTGAAAAGATTAGCAGCAATATACCACATTGGTGGAACTGTACTCTAGGAGATTGATGAGGCCAGGGACTTGGGAGTGTTGGTGGATAGGGAGATGAAGTTTAGGGGGCACATTGCAAAAGTGGCTAAATCAGCTCATCAAATCACTTAGTTGCTGAAGAATACTTTGATGAGCAGAGATAAGCAAGTTATTGTTCTTCGTACCAAGCCTTGATAAGATATCATCTCGACTACTGTGCCCAGATTTGGTCACCCAGGTTTCTTCTTGATGGTGAGGAGGGTGAGACGATCCAGAGGCGTGTTACCAAGATGATAGCAGGTCTATGTAATGAACCTTATGAGAACAGGTTGAAGATTTGTGGGTTGCAGAAATTGGTTGATAGGTGGAAAAGAGGAGATATGATTGAGACATTCAAATTGCTGAAGGGTTTCTATAGGATTAATTCAGAGGATATTTTTGAGACCAGGACTGGTAGTGGGAGGACTAATTGTCATCTATGGAAGTTGGACAAGAGTGTGGTTAGTAAGGGTGCTAGAGCTGGGTTCTTTACTTTTAGAGCGGTAAATGAGTGGAATAAGCTGTCAGAGTCTGTTGTGGGTGCTATGACAATGAATGTGTTCAAGTCAAGGTATGATAGATACTGTGAGAATGTCGAATAGTTGTGTGTACATGATGTTTAGTGCCTCCCTCGATGAGTCTAAGGATCCCTTAGAGTCGCCCGTAGTAGTAATAATAATAATAATAATAATAATAGTTTGGTTCTTCTGCAATGAGTCTTAGGTCTCCATGGAGGTGCCTGTCCAATAATAATAATAATAAAAGATAACTATTATTTATCTTTGGTTATTTATTTGGTTATACAGTTATTAATTTTTGGATTAGGATGATGAATGTGTGATATACAGCATTCTTTGTATAATCTTTTTAAGGTTTCACAGAGAAGCCAGTTTTTATTTAGAAAGATTATATAAAGAAAGCTTTGAAGTTTACATTCATAATAGAGCACTTTATTGAAGTATTTCATCCTGGAGAAGAAGGTTTTAATACTAGACGGATAGGGCAGATTCAGGGTTTAGAGGTGCAAGAGAAGAGTTTGTTCCAAATACTGAGTACTGTGGATAGCAGTAAAGCTGTGAGACTAGATGGTATTTCACCATGGGTTTTGAGAGAATGTGCTAAAGAACTGACAGCTCCATTGACGTGGCTTTTCAATAAAAGTCTGGCTGAAGGAAGGGTACCCAGGGAATGGAAGGAAGGTAAGATTGTGCCGCTGCATAATGGTGGTAGCAGACTGGAAGTGTCTAATTATAGGCCTGTTTATATGTCATCAGTAGTTCTTAAGGTCTTGGAGAAATTAGTGAGGGACTACATACAGCATTGGGTAGATGAGGGTAATATTATCTGTGAGAATAAACATGAATTTGTTAAGGGGCGCTCTTGCTTTAGTAATATGATTGTCTTTTATAATAAAGTGACAAGAGCAGTTGATGAGGGAAAGGCATAAACTTCTATTTTTTTAGATTTTGCAAAGTTGTTTGACAGGGTGCCACATGATAAGCTGATATTTAAGTTGCAGCACATGAGTTTAAATGTCGGGTTAGTCAAATGGATTCAGGATTGGCTGACTGATAGGTATCAGAGAGTTGTGTATGATGGGGCAATATCAAGGAAGCAGAAGGTTACAAGTGGGGGTTCCACAGGGCTCAGTACTGGGACCTGTATTGTTTAATCTTTATATCAATGATATTGTCAATGGATTGCAAGGGGACATTCAGTTGTTTGCTGATGATGTGAAGTTCAGAAGAGTTATCAGTAATAGTGCAGATGTGGCAGCCCTGCAAGAGGATTTGAATAAACTAGACAGATGGGCAAATAAAGGGGGTTGCCGGTTCAATACAACAAAATGTAAAGTATTGAGGTTTGGGATGCATACTAGATTGGATGAGCTGTATTGGAGGAAGTAGGGGAGATAAAAGATCTGGGGGTGATGATTGATAGAAAACTGAAATTCAGGGAGCATATTGCAAAGGTGGTAAGGGTAACTCAGAGGATTACTACAATACTGAGAAGAATGCTGACCTGCAGAGATAAGAGTTATCATTCCGTTGTATAAGGCCCTGAACAGACCACACTTAGACTATGGTTCTCAGATTTGGTCCCCAGAATTTGAAGGGGATAAATTGACTGCGGAAAGGGTACAGAGGCAGATAACAAAGATTGTTTCAGGACTGTACAATATGAGTTATGAGGATCGACTGAGGGAATGTGGACTGCAGAGTTTGGTGGATAGAAGAAGGAGAGGTGATATGATCGAGGCTTTTAAACTGTTAAGAGGCAGTTACATGGTAGACATTGGAGAGTTCTTTCACTTGGTGGAATGTCGGGAAGGGGCCATCCCCGGAAGTTACGAAAGGAGGCTGTGCTCAAGAGGGTGAGGAGTGGTTTCTTTGTGTGGAGGATGGTTGAACCTTGGAATGCATTGCCTGAGAGAGTGGTTGGAGTAGGGACAGTTAATGGGTTCAAGGAGTGGTATGATAGACTTTGTATTTCCTAAAAACGACCTTGAATCATGATAGTTTCAGATTGAGCTATCCTCTTGCAATGAATATTGCATCAGGGACTATAATTTTCAGTTGTTGTCTTTTTAAATATTTTCCTTTTAACTGTCTTGAAATCAGACCTAAAAATTTCCCTTATATATCAAAGCAAATGAATGGGGGTGTCAGTTTAATGCAGCAAAATGTAAGGTCTTGAGGTTTGGGAAACATCGATGGGATGCTGCATACTCTATGGGAGGAGTTATACTGGAGGAAGTAGGGGAGACAAGAGATCTGGGGTTGATGATTGATAGAAACCTGAAGTTTTAGGGACATATTGCAAAGGTGGTGAAGGTAACACAGAGGATTGCTGCTATTATGAGAAGGACACTGACCTGCAGAGATAAGAGGGTTATCATTCCGTTGTATAAGTCTCTGATCAGACCACACTTGGACTATTGTTCTCAGATTTGGTCCCCAGGATTTGAAGGGGATAAATTAACTGTGGAAAGGATACAAAGACGGATGACAAAGATGGTTTCAGGACTGTACAAGGATAGTTATGAGGATCGGCTGAGTGAATGTGGACTGCAGAGTTTGGTGGATAGAAGAAGGAGAGGTGATATGATTGAGACTTTTAAACTGTTGAGAGGTGGTTACAGGGTTGACACTGGGGAGTTCTTTCGCTTGGTTGATCAGCGGGAAGGAGTGATGACAAGAGGCCATCCCTGGAAGTTACGAAAGGAAACTGTGAGCAAGAGAGTAAGGAGTGGTTTCTTTGTGTGGAGGGTGGTTGAGCCGTGGAATGCATTGCCTGATGGAGTGGTGGGAGCGAGAACGGTCAGTGGGTTTAAGGAGTGGTATGATAAACTTTGTGTTTCTCAGGGGGGGACTTCCCCTCGATGAGTCTTGACAGACTTTGTCTTAGAAAGGACCTCCCTCGATGAGTCTTTTGACTCCTTGGAGGCCTGAATAATAATAATAATAATAATAATAATAATAAAAATTAATTTTGCAGGTTGTTTACATTTATTTACTAGAATATGTCTTTCTCTTATGTTTCTATATTCCATACTATTTTGTAATAATAGTTTGTTTGTGTGTGGGGGGGGGTTTGGAGGTGGGGGGGGGGGATTGCATGTTTAACCTGATGACATTTCATCATGTACAGTTATGTTCTTTTGGTTTAAGCCAATAGAGAATACAATTTAGTTAGCTAAACTTCAAATTGCCAGCCTATCCTCTTTCCAATCACTATCCAAGTATATACCATGTGGACTTCTTCTCTTGACTCTTGATTATTTCATTTAGTAGAAAATATCTACAAAGAATGCAGTCACAAATGCATTTTGATTTGGAAATAGAAAAGGTTTTCAGAAGTCTAAAATGTAAAAGTATATCTTGTTTTAAATATTTTTGGTTAGAAATCCTTAAATATGGTGATTATATTATAATCACCATATTTATATTGTTATAATTAATAATATTATAATTAATAAAGAAAAAGCCCTGTGGGTTTTTTTTTCAGCAATATAAATTGTTGTAATGGTGATGTAATGTTGAATGTTTAACATCCACTATTTTTATGTAATTTGCATTTGCTGAAATGAAGCCATATGTCTCTTTCTTTAGTAATTACTTTTACGCATCAACTGAGAGTTCACTTACAAAAAATAGATTTCTCTGACATTGGATTTCTGCGTGGTCTCTGAATAGAGCCAACCAGTTAGAAACAGCTGTCAGGCCATTTGAAACCTTTATTAAATGCACTAATAATAAAAGGTAGATATACTGTCGCTTGGGTATTGCTCATGTTCTTTTAAGTGGTGCAATCTAAGACAACTCCAATGTTGAGAGCTCCAGTTGTATTCTTGTAAGCACTCAATTTAAATTTACAAAACCTTCATAGTTTCTACTATGAAAGAAGAGAAAAATGAAACTTCTGAGGAATAAAGAAAGGGTTAGACAACTGAGTGCAGATTTCCAAACACATGCTAGGAAAGATAAGGAAAAACATTTAAATAAAAGTTGCAAGCAAATTGAAGAAAGCAATATATAATGATCAGGCTTCATATGGATTATTGTATTCAGATTTCGTCACCAGGTTTTCATGGTGAGAAGAATATGTTGGAAACGGTCTAGAGAAGATTTACAAAGATAACAGTGTAGTAGGAAAAGTTGTCAGTGTGTTACTTAGATATGATGATGATGATGAGTTGTGATAGAGAATCAAAATAATGAATGGTATGCTAGCAGAGCTGTGTGAGGAGAAGGGGGTGGAGTTTGGGGAAGTATGGCATGTATTTAAGGGTAGATTGAAACTATAAAGGTGTGACAGGCTGCATTTAAATGGCTTTGGAGTGAGTGTGCTAGAGAAAGTGTTGCTGGATGGAAGTACAGTGTGTGCCATACTTGCCAGAGAACAGAAGCAAGAGATGAAAGGAAAAATCAGGAGAGTGGTACTGAAGAGAACAGAAAAGTGCTTCTTGGCATTGGAAACAGTAGTAGTGAGAGAGGAAGAGAGAACGGGAATACAAGTGGAACAGGGAAATGGAGGAAGCTCAAGGGAGTGGGAGTCATGGCATAGAGAGAGTGAATGCTGAAAGTGGCAGTGAATGTGTGTGTGTGTGTGTGTGTGTGTGTGTGTGTGTGTGTGTGTGTGTGTGTGTGTGTGTGTGTGTGTGTGTGTGTGTGTGTTGTGATGTGGGTGGAGAAGTTGAGCCTGAGCAGATGCATATGGTAAGCGGTGATAAAGATGATGATTGGGCAGGTGTAGTGAGGAAATCACAACAAATACATGGCTTGGGTAGGACTATAGACCTAAAAATGAACTGTTATGTCTGTATACAATTGCCAGAAGTATCAGGAATAAAGAGAATGAAATGGTTTCAGTGATTTGAGTTTATTCGTCCCCAAATCATTGGAATAAGTGAAACATGGTTGAATGAAGATGATAAAGTAATGAGAATAGAAATGGAAGAGTAATATTTTTTTGCAAGGATAGAGAGGGCAAGAAAGGAGGGGGAGTACTGCTGATGATAGCAGGGGAATTAAGTCCACATAAGATAGATATGAAAGCGGGAAATAGTGGCAATGGTTTTGAGGTGGTGTGGTGTAACATGGAGGTTGAGAGGAAGACATATTTAGTTAAATGTTGCTATAGGCCTAGGAATGTGGAAGGTGGTGATGAAGAAATGTATGAACAACTTGGATTAATGAACAAAGAAAGGGTAATTATTATGGGTGATTTTAATTATGATGGTATAGATTTGAATGAAGAGAGAGCATCTGAGAATAAGGAAAATGAATTTCTCGACTTCTTGAGAGATAACTATCTCAGGCATCACATAAAGAAGGGCACACGAGGATCAAGAATTCTAGATCTCATCATTTCATCAGAGGATATAATTGTTAGAGGGGGTTTCACATTTTCCTCCAGTTGGTGAAAGTTATCATAAAGTAATCACCTGTGTTGTCACTAGTCATATGCAGACTTTTGTGAGGAAAGGATATATGTGAAATTATAAGGCTGGTGATTATGACAAGCTATAACAAGGAACGAAGAGTTGAGCAGTAATGAAATAAATGTTACTTGGGAACTGACAAAGAAATACATAACAGTATCAATGTACGACTGTATTCCGAAGGCCAAGAGGTTGAATAAGGTAGGTGTAAAATGGATGAATGTGGAGCTTAAACATGACATCTGGAAAAAGAAAGTGCTTTGGAGGAAGTATAAGATGAATAATGGTAATAATCAGTCACATGAAAAGTATAAAGAACAAACCAGGAGAGTGACTCAGTTGGTAAGGAAAACAAAAGTAGAGTATGAGCAGATGGCAAATCAGGCAGAGAAAAACCCTAGAGAGTATTTTAGATATGTGACAAGTAGAAGGAAGATGATAAGATGAAGTTGAAGGGTGAAAGTGGTAGAATGGTAACTGCTGCAGAAGATATTGATGAGGTATTCAGTGATCAGTTTCTAAGGGTATTTCATCCTGATCAAGGAGGAATCTTGATGAACTTAGTGTAGAGAACATAGGAGGGGATGGCTTAATTAATTGTGAGTTAGCAAGAGGTATTTGAGGAAATAAATAAACAAAATGTCAATAATGCAATAGGATTTGATGACATATCACCACTCATTTTAAGGGAATGTTCCAGGGAATTGGCAATAGCATTTGACATGCCTGTTTAATAAGAGTCTTACAATAGCACAAGTTCCAAGGGAGTAGGAGGACGGTAAAATTGTTCCACTGCATAAAGGTGGTGATAAGGCTGTAGCTTCAAATTATAGGCCAGTCTGTATATCTGTGGTGAAGGTCCTGGGGAGATTGGTGAGAAGTAGGATACAGAAATGGGTTGATAACAGCAGTATTCTCTGTGGTTATCAGCATGGGTTTGTTAAGGGGAGATCTTGTTTCACTAACTTACTTATGTACTATAACAAGGTGACAAATACCTTGGACAAGGGAGATGCATATACAGTGGTGTACTTAGATTTTGCAAAGGCTCTTGGTAGACTGCACACGATAAGCTCTTAAATAAATTGAAACAGATGGGATTGGATAAACAGACTTCTGTGTTGGATCAGTGACTGGCTGTCAGATAGGTATCAGAAAGTTGTATATGAGGGTGCAGTATCTCAAAAGAGAAAGGTCATCATCAGTGGCGTGCCACAGGGGTTAGTTTTGGGGCCATTGTTGTTAAATTTGTATGTTAATGATATTGGATTGGGATTAACTAGTGATATCCAGCTGTTTGCAGATGATGCAAAACTGGGGAGAGCAAAGCAGAGTTACCTTACAAGAGGACTTGAATAGATTGCATGATTGGGCAGGTAAGTGGAAGTATCAGTTCAATGTTGCGAAGTATAAGGTTTTGAGATTTGGTAAGCAACAATAGGATGCCAAGTATACACTTTTTGGGGAGACTTTAACAGAAGTAGTGGAGTTGAGAGATCTAGGAGTGATGGTGGACAAGGACCTGAAATTCATGGGCCACATAGCACAAATTGTGAAGACATCACATCAGATAATGGCAGTGATGCGGAGGACCCTGACATATAGAAATAGAGAGGTTATGATTCCATTGTATAAGGCCTTGATCAGGATTCATTGGATTATTGCAACCTCAGATTTGGTTGCTTGGTTTTCATGGTGATAAGGATATGTTGGAAAGGATCCAGAGAAGATTCACAAATGTAGTCAGTGATCTTTGAAATGTGGAGTATCAGGATAGATTGAGAGAGTGTATTTTGCAGAGCCTTGTGAATAGGAGGAAGAAGAAGGGGTGGGGGGATATGATTGAGACTTATAAGCTTGTCAATGGTTGTTATCGGGTCGATATGGAAGAAAATTTTCACAGAATGGGAGAGGGGAGTAGAACAAGTGGACCATCACTGGAAATTGTATAAGGAGGGTATGAACAGAGGAGTGAGGAGTAGGTTCTTTGCATGGAGAGTGGTTGGTGAGTGGAATACATTGCCAAATGTGTTGTGGGTGTAGACTCATTAAATTAGTTTAGGGTATGGTTGGATGACCATTGTGTGCAATATTGTGTGTTGGATGAGCATTGTGTGAAATAATTTATCCTTAGATTAGGAGTTGTAAAAAGTGATTTGGGTAAATATCTGATGGAAGAAGGAGCAGTGAAAAAAGATGGAAGGTGTATGTAGAGGATTTGTACAAAAAAAGATAATAATATTGAAGGAGAATTTGTTGAGTAACCCATGATAATGAGAAGTGAAGTGATATTGGCAATGGAACAGATGCCAAAAGATAAGCTCCTGGAGCTGATGCATGTTAGAGGAATTATTGAGATCAACTGGAGATGAAGTAGTGAATATATTGACTGAAATTTGTCAACAGGTTTGGAAGAAAATATACTGGCCTAGAGATTGGAGAACATCAGTATTCATCCCAATTCCAAAAAAAAATCAAATCCAGAAATTGTGAGAACCACACTTTAATTTCACATGCAAGTAAAGTTATGCTGAAAGTGATCCAGTAAAGGTTGAAGCCATATGTGAATAGAGAAATGCCACAAGCATAGGCAAACTTTAGGAGAGGTAAACGAACTAGAGACCAGCTATGAAACATGAGATGGATTAAGGAAAGAACAAGAGAAGTAGACATTTTTAACATTTATAGTGAACATGTTATGGAGAATGGCTGATTTAGACAAACATCCAGTTGTCTAAATCAGCCTGAGTATTCCCATCCTAATTATGTTGTGATCCACATAATTATAAGAAAGCTTTTGATTCTGTGGATGACAATAGACTGTGGATTGTAATGAAATCAATAGGAATACTTGAAGATTAAATTCTCTTGATAAGAGAGCTGTATGACAACCAAGAAGCTTCAGTAAAAACAGTCTTTGGAGAAACAGACAGTATTCGAGTGGAAAAGAGGTGTGGCAACGTTGTGTACTATCACCCCTACTTTTTTAACATTTATAGTGAACACGTTATGAGAATGGCTGATTTAGACAAAGATCCAGCTGGAATTAAGATTAATGGTAAAAAAATTAATAATTTAATTATGAAAATAAAGAGCCAATAGGCTTCACTTTGTCAATGTAAAATTATATAAGCAAAGTGGATATTAGATCCAGCATGATTTCAAAGCTGAATATAGAAACTATGAAAGTTTCGTAAGGTAAGTTGACCAGAGAGACTACAGGAATACACTTCCTAGCATTCACGAGTTGCCTTATTGTGAACTACTTATTATTATTATTATTATTCAGGCCTCAATGGAGTCAAAAGACTCATCGTGGGAAGTCCTTCTTAAGAACATAAAGACTGTCAAGATTCATCGAGGGGAGGTCCCCTCTTAAGAAACACAAAGTCTATCATACCACTCCTTAAACTCATTGACCGTTCTCGCTCTCACCACTCCATCAGGCAATGCATTCAACGGTTCAACCACCCTCCATTTAAAGAAACCACTCCTCACCCTCTTTTTCACAGTTTCCTTTCATAATTTCCAGGGATGGCCTCTTGTCATCACTTCTTCCCGCTGTTCAACCAAGCAAAAGAACTCCCCAGTGTCAACCTTGTAACCACCTCTCAACAGTTTAAAAGTCTCAATCATATCACCTCTCCTTCTTCTGTCCACCAAACTCTGCAGGCCACATTCCCTCAGCCGATCCTCATAACCAAAATTGTACAGTCCTGAAACCATCTTTGTCATCTGTCTCTGTACCCTTTCCACAGTTAATTTATCCCCTTCAAATCCTCGGGACCAAATCTGAGAACAATAGTCTAAGTGTGGTCTGATCAGAGACTTATACAACGGAATGATAACCCTTTTATCTCTGCAGGTCAGTGTCCTTCTCATAGTTTCTATCAATCATCAACCCCAGATCTCTTGTCTCCCCTACTTCCTCCAGTATAACTCCTCCCATAGAGTATGTAGCATCCCATCGATGTTTCCCAAACCTCAAGACCTTACATTTTGCTGCATTAAACTGCCACCCCCATTCATTTGCCCATCTAATTATCTTATTCAAATCCTCTTGCAGGGCTAGCACATCTGCACTATTACTGATAATCCTTCCCAGCTTCACATCATCTGCAAACAACTGAATATCCCCTTCAATCCACTGGCAATGTCATTGATATAAAGGTTAAACAATATAGGTCCTAGTACTGAGCCCTGTGGGACCCCACTTGTAACCGTCTGTCTCCTTGAAACTGCTCCACCATACACAACTCTCTGATACCTATCAGGCAGCCAATCCTGAATCCAGTTGACCAATCTGACATCCAGACCCATGCGCTGCAACTTAAATATCAGCTTATCATGTGGCACCCTGTCAAATGCCTTCGCTAAGTCTAAGAAAATTGCAAAAGAACTCCCCAGTGTCAACCCTGTTGTTCTTGTAACTTTATTATAAAATCTAATGTTCTTGTAACTTTATTATAAAAGGCTAGCATATTGCTAAAACAAGAGCGCCCTTTCAGAAATCCATGTTGACTCTCACAGATAACATTATCCTCATCTGCTCAATATTGTATACGGTCCCTCACTACTTTCTCCAAGATCTTAACTACTGATGACACACAGACTGGCCTATAATTAGACACTTCCAGTCTGTTACCACCCTTATGCAATGGCACTATCTTACCTTCCTTCCGTTCCCTGGGCACCTTTCCCGTGGCCAGACTTTCATTGAAAAGCCAGGTTAAAGGCACTATCAGTTCCCTAGCACATTCTCTCAAAACTCTTGGTGAAATACCATCCAGTCCCACCGCTTTACTATCATCCAGAGTACTCAGTATGTGGCACACACACTTGCCTCCTGCACCTCTAAACCACAAACCTGCCCTATCCCTCTAGTATTAAAACTGACTCCTCCAGGATGAAATACTCTAATAAAGTATTCATTGAACAATTCCAATATGTCCTCTGCATCATTCACTCTATTCCCATTTTTATCCCCACAATATCATATAATATACCCACAATATCATTCTTCCACAGTCATTTCTTCTCTTACTGGCCACGTAGCTAAAAAATTCACTAGGATTGTCTTTGGATCTTAAGGCCAATCTCCTCTCATATTCCAGTTTTGCTTTCCTTACCACACTAGTCACTCTTCTGGCCTGTGTCTTATATTCCTCATACATCTTCTCTTCACCTGTCTCCTTATATCTCTTCCATAGCCTCTTTTTCGCATGCAATTCCTGTTTAATATTGTTTGTCATCCACTTTACTCCAAATTGTGTCCTCTTTCTCATTCGTGGTATACAACTTACCATTGCTGCTAACAAATATTCTTTCACAGTTTCCCACGCACTAATGATATCCCGGCCTTCCAATTCCTCCCTCCATGAAACTTCCCGAAGTTGATGTCTAAGACTATTATAATCACCTGCTTTATAATTCCACATAAGTTCTCATCTCTTTGATACTCCTTCATGTCTATTCATTTTCCAAGTCAAAACCATATGGTCACTCTCTCCAACTAGTGGGAGAGATGTCATCTCAGTTATTACATCTCTCCCACTAGTTGGAGAGAGCATCATGCTATAACCAAATCCAAAACCCTTGAACCTCTTGTTCCCTATGTTACATGATGCCTAAGACATTTGTCCCTCAAGAATTCTAGAAATTCCATTCCCTAATTGCTACATGCATCTTCCTTTCTCCAATTTATACTACTGTAGTTAAAATCTCCCATAACAATCATTCTTCTTGCGCTTGCCAAACTTAACTGTCTAAACACCTCCTGGTCCCCATCCTCTGTGCTCCTGCGTCTGTAGCAACACCCCACTAAATATTCTGTCTTGCCCACCTCTACCTCACACCATATGCTTTCAAAATCATTTGTCTCACTGCCTTCCAAAGCCTCCACTCTTAGAGGACATAAGTCGTCAATTATCATAAGCAGTACCCTACCACCACGCTTTCCCCTCCTATCCTGCTGAAAAATGCTGTACGCAGCGTCTTCTATGCCTGTTATTATATCCTCTTCTGTCAACGACGTCTCAGTGATCTCAATAATATTTGGCCAGGCTGATGCTATCTGCACCACCAATTCCTCTCCCTTATTCCGGATACTCCTGGCATTAGTATAAAGCATATAAATCCTATTGTTTCAATACCCAGCATTATCCCCTCTAGATTCCACTGGGCTCAGTGTTACCTGATGTCGTCTCCCTTCTCCCAAGTATCCATTCTCACAAGAAGCCACCCCTGCTATCATCCTTCATGGGACACACTGACTCGTTCAGAACAGCAATCTCTCCAGATGCCTATGTCCTTCCCCATTCAAATGTAAGCAGTCTCTCACATACAATTCCTCTCTTTCCTCAAACGCACTCCAAGCATCCACATATACCAATCTTCTCTTGTCACACATTCTAGCTATTATGTCATTCAATATTGCTACTCCTCTGCTCAACTCGTGATTATCATACCTAGGCAACATAGAGAGAGAGGAATATATTATCATACCTAGGCAAAATAGAGAGAGAGGAAATATAGTGTGCGCACACTATATTTCCTCTCTCTCTCTCTGTCTTCTTCCGTACAGCCTCAAGCAAAAATCTGATATCTCTCGCTGCCCGACTTACATTACTCAAGTCATTTGTTCCTACCATCACAATCATCTCATCCACCCTTTCACCTCTCTTAATTGCCATAGCCACCCTTTCTATTGTTCCTCCTGGCAAACACTCCTCACGTATCCTATCTTGAACACCATGGATCATTGAGTCGCATACATTATACCTCTTACCATTCTCTCCTCTTCTTTCATTACCATAGGTCTCTCTCTCATTCCCTCTTCTCTATTGCTATTCTCTCTTCTAGCATTCCTCTACCTCTCTCTCTCCTACTGTTTCCATTCTCTCCTCTTCTAGCAATCCCATATATCTCTCTCATACTGTTTCCATTTTCTCCACTTCTAGCACTTCCATATCCCTCTCTCATTCCGTCTCTCCTACTGTTTCCATCTTCTCGTCTTCTAGAATTCCCATACCTCTCTCTCATTCCATCTCTCCTACCGTTTCCATTCTCTCCTCTTCTAGCACTTCCATATCTCTCTCTGATTCCATCTCTCCTACTGTTTCCATCCTCTCGTCTGTTAGCATTCCCATAACTCTCTCTCTCATTCCCTCTCTTCTACTGTTTCCATTCTCTCCTCTTCTAGCAACCTCATACCTCTCACTCATTCCCTCTCTTCTACTGTTTCCTTTCTCTCCTCTTCTAACACTCCCAAAATTCTCTCTCTTCCCTACTCTGATCTGGCTTGCATTTATCTCTTCCATTCTCCTAATCTTATCTTTCATACTTCTGATCTCATTCACAAGACATTCCACCTCCTCTTTCAGCTCATCTATTTCCCTCTACAGATCAGTCACTCTTAATCTAAATTCACTCTCCCAAACAAAACCATCTCCTAAACTTTCACAGTCACTCATGCCTTCCACACTATCAACTATTATTTTTTCATTCATATATTTTTTTTTCATTCTCTCCTATCACACTACTTGTCTTCCTACATTCATTCCCTGTTCCTGGAGCAACAAGGTTGGATATTGATATTTCTAATGCACTTATATCCTCCCACTGCCTGCATTTTGCACACATATGCTCTTCACTCTCTTTCACAAGCCACATATCCAATCTCCACATGCACATATTACTTAGAAGACTTAAAGCCTATGTCTTCTAAGTAGTCCACACTTGCTAGCCTTAGCTGTTGGGCAGGAAGTCTAAGAATTAATGTTTACCAAAGGCTGGTTTACTAAATCTGGTGCTAATTCTAATAAAGTATTTTCAAGTTTATATTTGTTGCTCAAAGTATAGTAGTTTATCCCATTTGATTCTGTGCAAGGTATCCAAAGCATGGTCAGCTACACTAGAACCATAGTTTTGGCAGGAGATCTATTTCTGGATGATAGGCATATTCTTCTAGGCATATGTCTGCAGATCTTCCATTTTGACCATAATAAAATAATTAGCAAGAACAAGGAATCTATAAACACCTTGAACTGAGAAGAGACGGAGTGATCCTTAGGAGAGCAGATAACAGATTCCACATCAGATGAATGTTGAAAGCAGTATCTTCTTTGAGTGCCATCTCCTATCGGAGGTCGGCGACCACCTTGGCAAATTTTGAACGATTCTCAGCTCTTCTGAGCAGTCTCTCAGAGTTCATACCAGTCCACTGTCTGATATCTGCCAGCCAAGATTTTCTTCGTCTTCCTTGTCCTCTTCTTCCATTTATCTTCCCTTTTATAATCAATTGAAGTATCTTATATTTTTCATTATGAAGTAGGTGACCAAGATATGCAGTTTTCCTTCTTTTTATGGTATCTAAAAGTTCACGTGATTTCCCCATTTGTTTCAGTACTTCCTGATTGGACGTTTTTGCTGTCCATGGGATTTTTAACATTCATCTGTATAACCACATCTCAAAGGCTTCAAGTCTTTTTATTGATGTTGTCTTCAAGGTCCAAGTTTCTGCACTGTACAGCAGTACAGACCATACATAGCATTTAACCATGTGTACTCTAAGCTCTAAGTTTAAACTGCAGTTACACAGTGTTGATTTCATCAAGAGAAAATTTTTTCTTGCCATTTCAATTCTAACTTTTATTTCCATTTCTGGATTGCCATCTTCATTTAACCAGCATCCGAGATATTTAAACTTTGCCACTCTTTCTATTTGTTTCCTATTTAAAGAAAGTGCTAAATTAAGAATTGGTTTCTTACTTATGACCATGAATTTAGTTTTGGTGATATTTATTTTTAATCCCATTTTTTCATTCTCTGCATTTATTAGCTCCAAAAGATTTTGAAGATCCTGAATATTGTCAGCCAGAAGAGCTGTATCATCGGCATATTGGATGTTACTGATGATTTCACCATTTACACTAATCCCTTCCTTTCTTCCTTCCAAGACTTTTTGAAATATGGCTTCTGAGTAGATGTTAAAAAGAAGAGGTGACAGCACACATCCTTGCCTTACTCCTCGTTTGATGTTAATGGAGTCTGTAATAATGTCATCAACTTGAACAGATGCCTTTTGGTTCCAATATAAGTTTTCAATGATCCTGATGTCTTTACCATCTAATCCAATTCTTTTTAATAGTACAATCATTTTAGCATGTTGGACTTTGTCAAATGCTTTCTCAAAGTCGATGAAGCAAATGAATATTACCTTGTTTTGGTCAATACATTTTTGAAATAAGATCTGAGAACAGAAAAGGGCCTCTCTTGTTCCCAAGCTGTTTCTAAAGCCGAATTGGGTATCACTGATGGTGTCTTCACATTTTCTGTATATTCTTTTTTGAATTATTTTCAGAAACATTTTGAGAACGTGACTCATTAGGCTGATCATTCTATAGTCATTACAGGTTTTCACATTTACCTTTTTTAGGTAGCATGATGAAGGTCGACTGTAACCAGTCTTGAGGGATTATGCCTGTATCGTAGATCTTATTAAATAGCTTTACTAATATGTTAATGTTGTCACCTTCTAATAACTTTACTATTTCTGCCGGTATTCTATCTGATCCTAGGGCTTTACCATTTTTAGCTGAATTCAATGCACATTCTACCTCTGATTTTAGAATGCATGGACCTTCCATATGTTCATAAGTATTTTCTGGGTTCTGTCTGTCATCAGTAAAGAGTTCTATATATTTCACCCATTCTTGTATTTTGTCATCCTTTTTGGATATAATTTCTCCCTTTTTGTTTCGAAGGATACAATTGTTTTTTCTTATATATACCTGAGGTCTCTTTCATCTTTTTGTGTAGATTAAAATTGTCATGTTTTTCCTGTAGAATTTCTATTTCTTTACATTTTTCATTCATCCGGATTTCTGAAAAGCAGCAGTAGAAAGCAGTATAGGAATTATATTTTTTAGAGTGCTGACTATTTTTCTGAGGTGTCCTGAATATAGGAAATAGTAATGTCATCCCTGTAGTCTGTTTCTAGAGAAGTATGATTGGAGAAAAAAACAATTTTTTAGCATTGAAACCATTGAACAAGAGGATCTTTGAAGGATCCTCTACGTGTGGTGAATAAAATAGTTTTGGGCTGAAAGGGAAGCCTGGGTTAGACAGAGATTGGAGTCTCTGTTGATAAGAGCTTTGATGGCACCATACTGTTGTGGGAGGGGGGGGTGATGGGAAAGTTTATGTATGTATCTAACTGTGTGGGGTGAGTTTTCTCTAAATAAACTGAGAAAGAAAGGTTGCTATTTGGAAGATGTGATTAGAGTACCTAGAAACGGCAATCTATTATTATTTTCTTTTTCTCTGGTGAACTGAAACATAAAACAGAACACATCATCTATATATCTTAGCCTTATAGTAGGTTTTGAGAATAGCACTATGAAGGGCATGATTTTCAAAATATTCCATAAAGAAATTGGTTGTGGGGGAGAGGAGCTCATGGCTGTATCCTCTGTCTGTTATATGTAGTATCCTTCCAAGAGAAGTAGAAGGATGCATGGCAAAATTGAAAAGATCAGTAATATGGTGGGGGGGGGGGGGGATTTTTCAGAAAAGATAAAGTGTCAGAAAGAGGAATATTTGGAAATAAAGAGCTGACATCGAAGTTCACCATGGTATCCCTTTTATTTAAAACTAAATTTTGAATTAAAGATTGAACTCAGTAGAATTTTAACATAAAATGAAGTATGACGAGTAAGTGGGATTAAAGATTTAGCTTGCTAACTTAAAAGAGTGGTGTTCCAACTAATTTCTCTCTTATTCCATATGAATTTATTCAGTTGACTTCCTACCATACCAACTTTGTTAATTCTATTGTCTGTTTCCATATTTAATTTACCATCTTCACAAAAAAATCGTGCCTAAGTAGCTGAAATGTTTTACTTGTTCCACAGGTTCTCCATTCACAACGCAGTTGACATTTTCAATGTTTCTGCCTATTTTCATTATCTTTGTCTTGTTATTGCTGACCTTCATACCATATCTATGGATGTTATCCATAGATATGGATAGTGGATGGTATCCTCCCTGAGTTTCTAAAACATCTTGGTCAACAAGGCCAAACATGGCTGACCACACTGTTCTCAGAAATTATAATGACTGGTGAACTACCAAAACTGTGGTGGGAAGCCAAAATAATTGCCATGCACAAACCAGGGAAAGATCCAGATGATGTGAAAAATCTATGACCTATCTCCTTGCTTTGCTCCACCTTTAAGCTCTTTGAAAGAATTCTCCTTAAAAGAATTTCACCGCTCATCGAAAGAGCACTCCCGATTGAACAAGATGGCTTCAGGCTAGGAAGAAGTTGTTGTGACCAGGTCCTGGTCCACACAACACAGATTGAAGCAAGCTTCCAGAAGAAACTGAAATCTGGAGCCACTTTCATTGACCTAACATCAGCTTATGACACAGTCTGGATCAGGGGCCTCTTCCTAAAGCTAGGAAATATAATAAGGTGCAAAAAAAAAACACTTTTCCAGCTTTTTGAATCCATTCTCTCCAACAGAAAGATCTGGGTCCATATTGGCGGAGAAAAGAGCAGACCCAGATTCCTTCACAACGGTCTCCCACAGGGCTCTGTGTTATCTCCTTTACTATTTAACATCTACGTGTACAACTTACCACATACCAGCTCAAGCAAGTATATGTATGCTGATGACCTAGTGATCCTACATCAATAATACCTCCATTGCCAACTGGAATCAACCATGAACGCAGACCTGAACATCCTGGAAGAGTACTTCAAGCAGTGGTACTTGAAGCCAAATCCAATAAAAACTGTGTCCACAGTATTTCACCTGAACAATGCTGAGGCGAATCGACACCTCAACCTTTCTTTCTGTGGAAAAATGGTACAACACGAGCCTCACCTGAAATTCCTTGGAATGAGCTTGAACAGAAGCCTAACTTATAAAAGGCACATCACCAACCTATCCGCCAAAATTAAAACGAGAAACAGTATCATTTCAAGCCTTGCTGGTACCCACCTGAGGTTGTCATGCAGAAGTCCTAATGTTGTCTGCATGACAACCTCAGGTGGTACCAGCAAGGCTTGAAATGATACTGTTTCTCTACCAAGCGCACAATTAGTGGGACAGTGAGAAGCATTCCTCTCTCCTGGCTGCCTGTCCTATCTAACATTGATCCACCAAACATACGGAGAAGAAGACAAGCCTCGATTATAGAATTTAATAAAGCTATGAGGAACCCACTCCTGCCCTACACCAGAATCTCATAAATCCACCGTCTTTGTCTAAAATCTAGAAAGCCTCTCTTGTCCATGGACGAACTCTCTTCAGCTGCCCTGCCATCAACACCTGACATGTGGAGAGAATACTGGTCCAACAATCTCCCAATAAATGGCTTCCTTGTAGAAGATACCTGTGCTCTGCAGCCTGGTTTTGCTCTTCCTAGGAAGATTTAGTCATCAATCAACAGGATCAGAACTAACCGGGGGAGGTGTGGCTACCTACTACATAAATGGGGACTGTTAGACCACCCTTGTGATTGTTCTCCTGTAGCTCAGACAATTACTCAGACAATATGACTGGCCGAGGTGCCAATTTCACAGTGGTGGCCTACAGGACATCCACAGGGTGACAAATTAGGCCTTGGATTGGCTTTCCAGACTGGACATTGATCTGTAGTTGTAATTACTTTTGCTTTTTTTAAATGAAGTAAGACTTGAAAAGCAGTTTGTGCCTTTTATGCAATGAACTTTTACATGTTAAGATTTTCATCATTTGTTTCTGGATATTGTGATTGTACATTTCACTTCCCAGTTTCACAATGCCATATGCGTAAATAAATACCATATCTATTACAACAGTTATTCAATTTAGTCAGGGAATCTTTCAGACTTGTAGCAGATTTATTTAGAAGTATAACATCGTCTGCAAAAGGCAAAGACTGACATTAACATCTCCAATTTTGATATCAGGTTTAATGCCACTTTATTATTATTTTTATTATTATTACGGGTATCGCCATGGAGTCAGTAGACTCATCACAGGAGACCCAAACTATCAAAACAATATGTATCATATCTCTTTTTGAATTCATTTACAGACGAAGAACTCGCAAGTGAGTCAGGCAATTTTCAGTCCACTCATTCACCACCCTTCGGGCAAAAAACCTCGTTCTCACACCCTTGTTAACCACACTTTTCCTTAATTTCCAGGGATGACCTCTTGTTCTTCCATCACTATCACACGGCTGAAACATTTCCCTTGCATCAATATTATAAAATCCTTTTAGTAGTTTAAGTGTTTCTATCATATCTTCTCTTCTCCACCTATCAACCGACCTCTGCAATCCACACGCTTGCGATCTATCAATGTAGGGAGCATTTTTTACATCACTAACCAACTAAGTCACTCTCCTCTGAACCCTCTACACAACTTTCTCATCTCCACGGAATCCAGGTGGCCATACCTGAGCACACTAATCCAAATGTGGAAGTATCGATGCTTTATAAAGGGGGAATACTAACCTCTCTATCTCTGGATATTAATGTGTTCCTAAATAATCAAGTAATCCTATGTGCAATCTTGGGCACCTTAGCAATGTGTCCTCTGAACTTCATCTCCCTATCCATCAACACCCCTAAGTTCCTAGCCTCATCAATCTCTTGGAGTGAGTCTCCAAGAGATTGATGAGGCTCATCAATCTCTTGAATCTCCTTTCCATCAATGTAGTACACAGCTGGTAATCTTTTAATCCCAAAATGCATGACTTTACACTTTTCCACATTGAACTGACATCCATTATCTTTTGCCCATTTTTCCAGCTTATTTAAATCATCCTGCAAACTTTCAACATCAGCTTGATTTTTTATTGTGCTTCCCAACTTTGCATCATCAGCAAACAACTGAATATCTCCCTTTAAGCCATTTCCTATATCATTTATATACAAATTAAACAACAGTGGCCCAAGCACAGAGCCCTGAGGCCCACTGGTCACCTGCCTCATCCTGGACTTTGCTCTCCCATACACCACCTTCTGGTATCCCTCCCTGAGCCATTCTCTTACCCATATCACCAGTTTAGTATCCATCCCCATCTGCTCCAATTTGTGCAACAGTATTTTATAGAGTATCCTGTCACATATCGGTTATTTAGCAAAATCCAGAATTACCAATGTGTAGCCATTTCCTTTGTCCAACTCAGATAACATTCTATTATAAAAAGTTAATAAATTGCTAAGGCAGGATCGACCTTTAACAAAACCATGTTGGCCCCTTAGGCTCATAACCAACTACGAGTATACTCGTAGTTGGCAGCAAACATGTTAATTTCTGTAATTAGTTGAATAGCTTCTTTATAATTGCACCAAGTGCACCGATAACTATTGGTATAACTTTAGTGTGTTTAAGCCACAACCTGCCAACTTCGATTGCCAGATATCAATATTTAATCATTTTTTCCAGTTCTTTGTTGTTAATGTTGTTATCACTGGTTACTGCGATATTGATAATCCAAACCTGTCAATGTTGGATAATTGTGATGTCAGATCTATTATATTCCAAATGCCGATCAGTTTACATTTGAAAGTCCCAGAGAATTTTTGCTGTTTCGTTTTCCAATACTGTCTCTATTTTATGCTGCCACCAGTTATCCGATGTAGGAAAGACATATTTTTTGCTTACATACCAATGAATTATTTTGGCCACTTGATCATTGTAGTATTTATAGTCATTTTGAGCTATCTTGCTGCAGGCATTGATTAGATGTTCTACAGTCTCATCTTTCTGATCGCGTAATCTGCATTTGCTGTTATTATTGATGTTCAAAATTTTTGTTTTCATTGCATTAGTTTATAATGCCTGTTCTTAACTGCTAGAATAAATCCTTGTTTCTTTTTTAATATATTCATATTGTAGCTATTGCCATGCATGGTTCACATCAATTTTGTCCTTGGTATCTCTAAGACATTGGCCATGCAATGGTTTATTTTTCCAGCCCACATATCGGTTATTTTGCTGTTCCTTTTTGTAATCATAGTGTTTCCTGTTGCTTTCAGAAGGCCCTCTTGTGTAACTGCTTGAAGAATTTGCTCAGAGCTGTTGTCGATTTAACTTTTTAAGCTGATTTCTTCTTCTTCTTCTTCTTCTTCTTCTGCAGTTTGTCTTACTTGCAGTAGAACCCCGTCCACCTATTCTACTTAGTAGGTACAACTGCTCTACATCACTTCATGGATATAATGCATGATGCATAGTCATTAGTTTTCTAGTTTTGCAGTCCAATTTGTCCAGGTTTTCTTTTGTGCAATGTATTATGCCATCTGTGTATCGGATCACTGGTATAGCCCAAGAATTCATTCTAATTGTGTTTCATTCATCTAGTTCTTTTGGTGTATTCTTCTGTTGTCTGTGGAGAATATCACTGGCTTCTAATATTCCTAGATAATTATTATTATTATTATTATTATTAACAGTCCGCGCGGTTAGCCTAGTGGCTATGCGCTTCGCAACCATGCTTGGGGAAGGAGTGTCCTAGGTTCGATTCTCGTCGGTCGTGGACGTGAGGAGCTGAAGGATCTTCCTCAGGCCATAGGATACTCCGGGGCATAAGGCTGACCACCTTATCCTGTAAACGGAGTGAGGTCCGATGATCAATGGACCCTCGACACCGCAAGGTAAATGAGGGTATAAGGAAGATGAGATGAGATTATTATTAACATCTGACCTCCATGAAGTCTAACTTCATGGAGGTCAGATGTTAATATTATCCAACCATGCCTTAAACTGATTCAGTGTGTCTAGATTCACAACACACTGAGGCAATGCATTCCACTCACTAACCACTCTTCATGCAAGAACCTTCTCCTGACTACTCTGCTTCCACACTTCTCATATAGTTTCCAAAGATGGCCTCTTGTTTCACTCTCATCTCCCATTCTGTGAAAAATCTCTTACATGTTAACTTCATAGCAACCCCTGAAAATATCTTTTATGTCTCAATCATATTCCTCCTCCTCGTGTTCACAAGGTTTTGCAATTTACATTCTCTCAAAATGTCCTCATATTCCACATTCCAAAGACCACTGACCAATTTTCTGAATCTTCCCTGGACCCTTTCCAACATATCCTTGTCAACATAAAAACCCAATGACAATCTGTGCATGATAATCCATATGAGACCTCGTCAAGTACCATACAATGTCATCATAACCTCATTATTTCTGCATGTGAGGATGCTCTGCATCATTGTCATTATCTGATGTAACATCTTTGTAACTTGTGCAATGTGATCCCTGAATTTCAGATTCTTGTCCACTACCACTTTCATATCTCTCTTCTCCTCTAGCTCCTTTAAAGTTTCTCCACCAAGTGTATACTGTAAATCCCATTGTTGCTTACCAAATTTCAAAACCTTACATTTTGCAACATCGAACTGACAGTTTCATTTCCCTGCTTGTCTATACAATCTGTTCAAGTCCTCATATAAGGCCATAACATCTGGTTGACTCATAGCTTTCCCAATTTCAGACAAACTTGATTCTAGAAGTATAGAATAGTTTTAGAAAAGGACATTCATATATGTATATATTAAAAAAAAAAAAAAAAAATCAGCTAACGCCTTTTTATTCCCATATATACGGGAGTAGGCGAGGCCATTTAGCCCTATCTAACTTTTGGAGACTGAGTGGGCAGTTCAATCTCCACTGGTACCCAATCAGAGACAGATGGCCCAAGGCTATCACTAATTAAGCGGTACGCAGTGAAGAGAGACGGCTCAAATGTGCCGCCATCTCGTGGTCTCTAACCCTAACACAATATATTTAATGTCTGAAAATAATGTGGGTTCTACGGTCGATTTTCTTGAGTTTACAGGACGAAAAACCCGAGTTTCCGGGAGGAAAAACCTGCTTGCCCGTGCCAGAGATCGACTAACTCAGGAACCGGTCGAAAAAAGGCTTAGAAAAATTTCCTCTAGTCGCCGACTAGACTCGAAACCAAGACTTCCTTCGTGCGGCCTAGCGCGGTGGTGTGCAAACGCCACATCCACTGAGCTACACAGACTCTCCTGTGTATATATATATTATTATAATTCATTTTATTTGGTGGGAAATATTATTAAAAAGTTTTAATGATTGATACCAAGAGATAAAGAGATGACATACGATATTTGAAAAGATACTACTAGTTTACTAGCTCTGTTGAATTGATCAACATCTTCAGGTATCACAATCATAGAAATATATAAAAAATGACAGAGACTTAATTGCATTAACAGAACAAGTACAAAAGACAGTAGTGTGTTTGAAAACAAAATGCAAGCTTGAGTTCCAAATAAACATAGACTACGTGCTGTCACGAGTGTGCCAATACTGAACAGAGGCAACGTGTGCTTCAGAGAGATTGAAACTTAGGCTGTTGTTGATATGTGAAGAATCTAGAGAAATTTCTCTAGATTCGACAGTCTTTCTCTCGTGCTCATCATAGCACACATGGATGTTAGAAGTTTGAGTCCAGTTCACAATGTGTTGGCGGCCTTCGTCTGAGAGAGAGCACTGGCTCTAGTCCTGTTGTAGGAGATATCTCTACGGTGTTCTTCCAAACGTAGAAGGATGGATTTAGCAGTCTGGCCATAGTATGGCTTTCCACAATCACATAAAATCTTGTACACTCCTGGAAACTGAGTTGTAAGATGTTTCTCTTTAGGTTTACTAAGTATTGAACGAAGTTTTGGGAGCATAGTAAAGCAAGTTCTGAAGTTAAACTTCTTGAGAATTTTTGCCAGTTTTGGTGAAAGAGAGCTGATGTAAGCAAAGAGATGAAGGCTCTGGGAAGAGGGATCTTCAGAAGTAGTTGAGTGATATTTCTTTCCCCCCAGTCACTCAACTACTTCTGAAGATCCCTCTTCATAGTATGAAATTTTTACATAGTGTAACTATGTAGTCTAATTAACAATATAATTTTTCTAAATGATAAGATTAGTGCTTTCATAGTGCCTGTCTGTAAAAAAGTGCAAGAAAACTGAACTGAAGAATTACATAGGAATTTCTCTACTCATTGTTTCAGGTAAGAGTTATGCATGTATACTTGAGAAGAGGCTAAGAAAAATTGTGGCACAGGAACTGAGAAGAATAAGACCAAATAGGTTGTTGTTGAGAATATAGGAATGATCTGTATTGATACCTTTAATTACTGAAAAAAGGCATGCAATAAGGATACATGTAAGCAACACCATACAATTTAAGTTTTGCAAACAGTGGCTTCCTCCATTGACATTTTCTATCGTTTGTCAAACTCAGTGAACAAAGCACTCTAGATCTATCACCAAAACCATGTTGATGCAGTCTGTCAGCATTATACAAATCCTTCTTTCCATCAAACACAGGCCATAGGTTCACAAAATCTGCATCATTCATTCTGCACAACTTGCATCCCAATTTATGTGCTATCAACACAATCCTCCTCAGTTTAATTCTATTATAGTGTAGTGAGAGACTTCATGTCTTCACCTTCTTGCTCTTCGTTTTTGCTTTGTCTAACAACTCCTTCACGTCCTCATCCTCTTCCCAGTGATGCAGTTGTATTTTGTGTGCATTTGGGCTCTTTTTAAGATCTTGGAAATGTTACAGAGGAAATGCTTACTTGTGCATGATTACTACAGCTGGTTAATAGCAAAAAAAAAAACTGTTGAAAATTTATTTCAACCTCTCTATTCAGAGTAGCTTGTTCAGTCTATCTCCTACAGCTTTTATTAAGTTTTCTGCTTTTTCTTATGATCTTGATTATGTTCTGTATATCTCAAGTATTTGTTTGAAAATTATTAGGAAGTTTCTTTATTGTTTTAATTAATTTATTTTATTAAATTGGCATTTATCCTTGAAATTATTTTTTTTCTCTTCACTCAAGACTAGAGAAGAAAGGAAGATAGATGCTATTATGAGAGCTTTTGAGCGTATGGAGAAAACAGCAAAACGTCGACAGCAGGCTTTGGAACGTATAGCACAGCAAAGGCCTCAACAAGTCAAGCATCATTTGGGATTGCAGGAACATTTTTCTCATGATCAGAATCACAATGAAGATCATCAGATATTGCAACAAGATGATCATCTTCATATCCCTCATTTAGAAAATCACCACAGTGCAGATGATATTCTTCCTATAGGTGATAATAAGTTTCATGCACAAAATGTGAATGCACCTCACATTTATAAACAGAAAAAGGGGTAAGTAGTTCTGTGCTGTGTGATTAATTTTGTCAATGCATGTTTACTCTATGTGGAATCATATATTCATTAGCATCTTCCTGTTGTTATAATTCAGTTGACTTTATGTAATCATGACCTGCTTTTATACACACACACACCAGCAAAGGAAATGTGTTATGTTATGTATACATCATCCAGAATTTTTTCAGAGTACTTCCTAGAAATAGAAATATACTGTTCAAAAGAATAAAACTACTGTCATAGAATTCTGTCTTTGAAATTGGATGCCGCCCTCCATTTAAGTAATAAAATTCAAAGATATCGAAGATGGAAGACCATAGATTGACAAGAGTCTAAGTAAAATGAAAGTCATCAAAGTTTTAATAGAGTTAAGGAAATGGTAGACTCATTTTAAAAATTAAGCGATCCATTCACCTCTTTAATAAAGTTGTGAGGGGGGGGGAGCTAACTGAAGCATTTTGATGTAGAGAAGTGTTTACTGTACTGAACATTGTATAAACATAGCACTGATTAATGTTTGTGCTCAACTACTTAAAACATTAGTTATTATAAGGAGTGGCCCTTTTCTTCATGGTTACACAGTGATCAGAATTCATTGTAAAAATTATGGAAACAACTACCGTGTATAGAGAAAAACTTAAGTTTAATATAAATCAAAATAATCACTCAATATTTCGACCTTCACATTAAGGTTAACATTATATGTATACATATATATTTTAATTTTATAGGTAGTAAACCACCTATAAAATTATCTCTCCATCACCCTGCTACTTAATACTCTGACTTCTCACAATGACACTATACCATCAATGCCATCTATAGGCCACCACCAACAACAGTATTCTTGTCTCTAAATAATATTTAAATAATTTGATTCCATGTTAAGATGCAGTCCATCTCTATCATACAACTGCCTTTTTCCTTCAAATACACTCCAAACATCAACAAATTCCAAACCTCTTTTTTTGCACATTTTTGCAACCATATCATTCATTATCATTGCTCGTCTACTTAACTCGTAATTGTCAAAATGAGGCAGCACACACACTATCCTCCCATTGACAATTTTTCTCTTCACAATATCTAATAATGTTCTTAAATCTTTTCCTACCCAATTTATACTACCTCTCAGGTCATTCGTATCCACCATAACTATCATCTTGTCTGCTTCATGCCCTCTCTTTATTGCTAAAGCCACTCTTCCTATTGTCCCACCAGCCAAGCGCTCTTCGTGCATACCACTCTCCATACCCTTAATCATAGAATCACCATATATCTTACCACTCTTAACTTCATTCAAGTCCACACTCATGGACTCATTCTCTACGCTATTCAGCATGACTCTCCCAGCTTCATTACTCTATGCTCTATTACTTACCCCCCCCCCCCGCTCTCACGACATCTCGTTTCTTCTAGGCCACTTGTGTCTTTATTTTGTTGACTCCCAATCACTCCCATACTATTTATTACTGCATCATTCACCAAAGACTCACCCATATGTAATCCTGTTCTAGTTACTTCAGCTAATGTAACCTCTATAGTCCTAATTTCTCTGTTTAACACATTAAACTCACAGTATCTCCTTACCGAGCACTTCCTCATGAAGAAGATGGTCATTTTTCATTTTCATAAACTCCCGTTGAAGTTCTTCCGCTACAGTCACAATGTCAGCTTCCATTCCTAAATGCTCCAGCCTTTACGGCTTCTCACATACGTCGACATTTTCGTTCTTCTCATTTAGCCAGACCGACCACAGATCCTTCACATTCTTCGGCGCATACATGTAGCAGTTTCCGCAACACATCCATTGCGAAAAATCTAACGCTGAGCCAGCCTTTCGTGTAGAAGTAGAAGTCCTGCATGCTGCTGATGTACGTTTCTTGTTGGACGCCATCTTTACACGTTGAAATAGTGAAACAAACGGCAGTGAAAACACAATATATACAACACAGTTCCAAACAATAACACCACTGAAGGACACTTGTATCTAACCGATGCACAACTGCAGCACAATTTGTGACAAAAAGCCACACTATATTTAACTTTAAAAACACGTTTTCTAGACTAGCTAAACACGACCGCCACATTTACCAAGGATTAATGTTGAACTTAAGAATTTTTGCCAGTTTGGGAGAGAGGAAGCTGATGTATGGATGTATGAAAATTCAACTGACTTCGTAGCTAAAATCAAAGACTTCAAACTTAACAAATCAGATTTAATGGCTAGTTTCAATATAGTTTCTCTCTTCATGAATGTTCCTACCCGAGAAATCCTCAATCTTCTCGAGCAAATTATCCAAGAAATTCTTTTCCTTACTTTCTCATTGTGTTAATTCAGGATACTTCAAATTTGAGGATAAGATCTTTAAGCAGAACTCAGGATTAGCTATGTGTAGTCCGCTCTGACTGGTACTTGCTAATATATTTCTTGAAGCCTTCGAAGAAAAGGTGATTAATTCCTCAACACTTAAACCCAAAATCTGGTACTGTTTTATAGATGATGTTTTCCTCATTTGGAAACATCGTTTAAACAACCACAATATTTTTCTAGATCATCTTAACAACTTTCATCAGAAAATTAAATTCACCTATGAACTAGAATCCAACAACTGTCTTTCTTTTTTGGACTTAAAACTTACAAGATGCTCTGAAAATATCAAAATCTCAATTTTTAGAAAACCTACACACACAGACAGATACCTTCATGCTTCCTCCCATCACTACCCTCTGCAGAAATTTGGTATTATTTCAACCTGGCACATCGAGCCAGATCTTTATTAACAGACGAAACGGAGATTAAAAATAAACTTAATTTACTAAAAAAGGACCTTTCTCAACAATGGCTTCACTCTTAAGAACATTAAAAAATTTATCTCTCACCA
This sequence comes from Typopeltis vanoorti, assembly GCF_054136105.1. NCBI lineage: Eukaryota > Metazoa > Arthropoda > Arachnida > Uropygi > Thelyphonidae > Typopeltis > Typopeltis vanoorti. Next base: position 1,520,227 of record NC_143549.1, on the reverse strand, counting down.
TCGTTTACCTACTATTGAAGATTCTTCTTCCCCAAGAACATATATATCTTTGCCATACATCAGCTCCCTCTCTCCCAAACTAGCAAAAATTCTTAAGAAGTTCAACATTAAAACATATTTCACTACGTTTCCTAAACTTTGCTCCATACTTAGTAGACCTAAAGTAAAACATCTCTCTATTCAGTATCCATGAGTTTACAAGATCATTTGTGAATGTGGCAAACCATACTACGGTCAGACTGCTAAATCTGTCCTTTTACGTATTGAAGAACACAAAAGAGACATATCCTACAATATGACCCGAGCCAGCACTCTCTCAAGCCACGTTCTATTCTCTATAAACTCCGACGAAGGCCGCCAACACCTCATAGACTGGTCTCAAACATCCAATATATATATACTTGTTATGATGAACTCGAGAGAAGGATACTTGAATCCAAAGAAATATCCCTCGATTCATTCCATATGAATAACAGCCTGGCTACAATTTATGTGATGCGCACATTTCTGCTGTCCAGTATTGGTGCTCTCGCGATAGCTCACACACATAGTCAACTTCAATTGGAACTTCAGCACATTTTCCTTTTTAACTGTACTACAATTTTTTATATTAGATCTCTTGTTGTTATTTTATAATGTTTCTGTTATTTTTATATAATTCTTTGTATTTGACACCTGAAGGGGTTGGTTTTTTTCAACGAAACTAGTAGTGTCTCACAATTAAACCTTATTCTTTTTTATTCTTGGTATTATAGTCATTTAAATTAATATTCATAACATTATTTACTGAGTAAATATGAACTCCGGTATATATATATATATATATATATATATAAAAATTGACAGCCTATACTTGTACCCACTGAAAGGCTGAAGGCCTCTCCCATTGAGGGAGGTTTTGAGTCTACTCCATGGTGACCCAGTCCATATTGGGAGAGTGGACAATCACAAACATTCATGCCTATGTGGGATTCAAACCCATAGCCTCTTGGCTGTAGAGCGGATATGCTTACAACTCAGACAACCAGGCCGGCATATATATATATATATATATATATATAGTATTTGAATGGGTTTTGTGCTGGGCAGTTAGAAAGGATATTGTTTGCTGAGAAGGCACAGAATCAAGAGGTTAATGTAGCGAATGATCTAAGGGTACTAGTGAAGCTGTATCCTGTCACACAACCGGTTTAGCACAGCTAAACTGGTTGTGTGACAGGAGGAAGATGGATATGAGGTTGAAGATGTCGTTGCAGCTGAACAAGGTGATGGAATTCATAAAAGGTGAGAATGATACTGATATGAATGGCAATTGGTCAGGATCAGGGAAATAGGAGTGGTCAGAATAAGTAGCGAGGTGTGGAGCAGCAGCTAGAATAGAGAATGTTAGTACTGGTAGAATGGCCTCAAAGATAGAGGGATTGTTATGTTTATATACAAATGTAAAGAGTACTCAAAATAAGAGAGCTGAGTTTGTTGCATTGATGGAGTCAGTAGTTTGTTTGTTTGTTTGAGTCTGTTTGTTGTGAAGTTGAAAATAATTGGTTTGTATATCTAATAAGATGCTATTATAGGCCAAGGAAAAGAAGAATATTGATTGTGAAATGTTTAGGCAAAATGTATAGGGCATGTAATATTGCCAGCCTGGTTGGCTGAGTCATTTAGCATATCTGCTCTCTAGCCAAGAGGCTGCAGATTCGAATCTCGCCAAGGCCATGGATGTTTGTGATTGTCCTACTAACCAATAAATGCTTCTGTAGTGCAATGAAGAATGACAGTACGTTGCGCCCTTCGACTGGAAAAGGTCTAAATTCAGTTCTCGTAGTGATAGGAGGAATCTTTGAAGGTGAGTTAGCTGATATCATATCGAGAAAGCAGGGTTTTTTCTTCCGGAAATTCGGGTTTTTCATAATGCACACAGAAAAACTGGCTTTCAGAAAACACACAATTTACAGACAAAAAATACTGGTGGTGGCAATCGGCAGTAGATGGCATTGGTGTAGATGATGATGAAGTGGCAGCTTTGCTATAGTTGGTGGATTAAATGGTAGAGTAGGTGCCTGCCCTTGATGAGGCTTTAAAACTCCATGGAGGTGTCAAGAAATAATAATAATGAATAATGTAAAAAGAAGGTGATCCTGATGGAAGACAATCAACAGTGCAATTGTTGAATTTCTGAGGGATAAATATCTTGAGCAGCATGTGACTGATGCAACTAGAGGCTTCAGTGTTTTAGTTTTGGTGATAAGTTCACAAGATGTAGTTGGTCGATTGGTAGAGCCTCTGCTACTAATGGCTCAGTTAAGTATGTTTGAGCGCGGTTAGTAGTTGGAAGGGGACCAATCGTTCGATGCTGTCGGCACACTCTCCCTCGATGAGTCTTTGGACTCCCTGGAGGTGTCAAAATAATAATAATAATAATAATAATAATGAGCTATTGCTGCCAGTTGGTGTGAGTGATCATGAGGTACTTGTTTGGGAAGGGATGAAACAAGAAAAGGTTGCAGCCAAAAATGGATATATGTGGACGTATAGGTGGGTGATTATGGGAAGCTCTGCAGTCAGCTAGTACCAATGAGCTGTGCAGAAAAGATCTTGACAGTGCATGGAATTCATAAGGCTGTATATGATGCAAGCAATGCACAACTGCATACCAAGGTTTAAGCTAGTAAATAGAGTAGGAATGAAATGGATGAATAGTGAGATCAAGCAAGCTGTTCTGGAAAAGAAAATGCTATGGAGAAGGTACAAGACAGTTGGTAGTTATTGGATCCATTAAGAGTATAAATTGCAGGCTAGGAAGGTAACGAGCATAATAACGAAAGATAAGGTGCAGTATGAGAGGCATATATTTTTACTATATGCCAAACAAGAGAAAGAATAATTATGGCAGGTTGACACTAGTGGATAGTCATGGAACAGAGTGACTGTTGCAAAGGATGTATTGAATTATTGAATGAGCATTTTTTTCAGCATAAACCATACTAGTATAAATGATTTCATGCATCATATAGAAGAGAGGCATTAGGAGAACCGGAAAAGAAAAAATCAGAGGTGTGTCAGGTGTTGATTGAGTTAGATGTTAATAAAGCTGAGAGAATCAATGACATATCACCACATATTCTTAAGGAATGTGCATAACAGTTAGCTATGCCCTTGACCTGGTAATTTAATGAAAGTCTTGCAGCAGGTAAGTTCCTAAGGAGTGGAAAGGCAAAACAGCACTGCTCTGCAAGCATGGTTCTAGGGCAGAAGTTTCTAATTACAGACCAGTCTGTATTCCATGGTGTAAAATTCTGATTCATTCCATTGGTATGAACATTTGTGAATGTTTTAGATGAGAGATGGATTTCATCTACCTGCAGTGAGACCACTGCTTATTGGAGGTATGGAGTGATTTGAAAAAGATCCATGTTTAGACTCTTCAGCAAGGTTTCTGGACCTGGTAAAAATAAATAAAAAATAAATTTAAAAAAATCACTTGTGTCTAAAACCTAAGGATGAATGCTATTTCCAAATCTATCGATTAGAACTCTAAATCAGATGCTTCTGGCAATTTGTATAACTGATGATTGCAAGTAGAAAGAGGGTACACATTCATATTTTTGAATCAAGTGCTAGCACTAACAGGATAAATGCAAAACTTGCACTAAGCAAATTGTGTTTGAAGGGAGCTCTTTGTAAAAGAATAAAGTTGCAAATTTCAATGTCTTGTAATGTCTAAAAGACATCATCCAGATGATTTTATGCAGAGAAGAATTATTGGAAAGCTTGAAAAAGGTTGCAGAATTACTGATACTGCCAGAGAGTTTGGAATCTCACATAGCATTGCAGCCAGGCTCTGGGCAGCTTATCAAACCAATAGAATGGTTCCAGGCATTTTCTAAGAGATTGCCCTCACTCTACCATGGAACATGAAAACAAGTTTTGGTTAGAACACCAAAATGTAATCGATTCACCAAAGTAGGTCAGCTTGCAAGTCGGCTCCATTCATGCACAGGTATGTGATTATTGCAACAAACTGTGATAAGGCCTTGGTGAGAAGTAAACTTATATGCCCGAAGTCTGCATCCCTTTATCCACAGCTCATCATAGATAATGTTTCAGTACTGTTGTATTCATAAAAATTAGACAAGACACCATGGGCTAACGTACTCTTTACAGGGGAAAGTCGTTTCCATCTTTCCTCCAATTCTAGACGTCATCGCTTGCTAGCGATCTGGCATGAAAGTGGTACCTCTTACCATCACGAGAATGTTCTTGAAAGGGATAGATATGGTGGTGTCATGGTGTGAGGAGGTATGATTAATGGATGCACCAAATCACAAGTTATGGGAAAAGGGATTATGATTGGAAAATGATTTTGCAACGAAATTCTTCAATGACATGTTCAATGGTTCTGTTGTGCTGTAGGTGAAGCATTCGTTTTTATGATGACAATGCCATTAACATCCTCATCTCCAGAAGCAGATATACTTCTGGAGATGAGGATGTTAATTGTATAGTGCCCAGCACACTCTACAGATCTTCCAAGCATGTTCTATTGGAACATGTTTGGGACACAATAGAGTGATGCACTGCTACTCAAAATTCCACTCTGGAAAACAAACAAGGCCTTATCCTTGTTCTGTAGGAAGAATGGGCCAGTTTTCCTAAAGATATCCTGAATCACTTGGTACTAAGCATAGCCACGACATTATGGGAGTTGCATCAGTCTTGAGGATAGGCATATTCCATACTAAAATGCTCTCTGCATAGTATTCGGTGAGCACTGTACATTAATTTCTTAACTACATCATTAGGAAATTTTTGCCAAAAACATATTGCAATTTAATTTGCACAAAATTAATAAGAGATTTTTTGTTTAATATAATTATACTATGCTGGCAATAAATTTATGTCCAAATTTGGCTGTAGTCATGAAAAATTTTTCACATATAGGTAAAATGTAGTTCGTCCTTAGCTTTTGGATACCAGTGTAATAAACCAATAAAAACAGGAAAAAATCCTTAACAAATCTATGGTATGCTATAGATTAACAAATAAACCATTCATTTGTGAAGCCATATAAAAATAAATAAATAAATAAATAAAAGAAAAAAAATCCTTTCATTATTCCAGAAGAGCATTAGTCAGATTGGTCACATGTCAGGTAATTTGGAATGGCTTGCAATTGGCATTCCAATTCATCCCAAAAGTGACTGATGGGGTCGAGATTGGGTCTCTCTCTTCAGGTCAGTCAAGTTCTACAACACACATCTCATCAAACCATTCCTGCACAGGTCTCGCTTTGTGGTCGGGGAGGTGGGGGGGGATTGTCTTGTTGATGCAGGAAATAGCTGTCACCAAACATTTGCCAGAAAGTTAGAAACACAGAATTGTCTATGATATCATTATAGGTTGCAGTGTTAAGATTGTCCCTTCACTAGAGGGGGCCCAGCCAGAACCATAAAAATCAGCCTCAGAATGCGATGCCCCTCCAACAAACTCCACAGTTGGGACAACACATCTGGGCAGGTAACATTCTCCTGGCATCTGACATTAACTCAGTCATGTCTGTCAGACTTTCAGAAGGCAAAGCATGATTCATTACTCCAGAGAACACATCACCAGTGCTCCAGAGTCCAACAGCAGTGAGCTTTACACCACTCCACGTGATGACTGACAATGTCACTTATGAGTGGCTAATGAAAACACTGTGGTACAGCCAGCTGAAGTGGTGGTGTTAAGGAAGCATTTTGGAACTTGATATATAGTGTTTCTTGAGAATAGAGGCAATGCTTTTTGCTCCACGAACTTTGACACTTGTTGCCCCCCCCCCACACACACACACACAATCTCAAATTTCATGTAGCCTATTTCATAGAGGATACATTGTGTTTGGTCAGTGAATTTAGTGCTCATGTGAAATTGGTGATTTTTGTCTGTTTTATTGTGTTTTTACCTTAGAAAATTAGTGTTTTATTTGTATTTTAGTGTCAAATTTAATGTTTTTAGCATATTTAATATTTTATAACATATTTTTATTAACTGCCTTACCGGCCATTATGGATCAAATATGCATCCTCATACGCTTTGTATCCATCATATATTTCAATGTAATATCAATGATATTACAATTTTAATATGCACTTCGCATCCGTGATAATCTTGACGTCTTGGCCGGTAGCGTGGTTAAGATATTTCAATAATAACTCATTATCATCATCAAATTCCTGACATTTACCATCAAGTACTGCACTGCATATGATACTATTACTATATGAAAAATTTACATCATTACTAACTTCCTATTTACAATTTTCCTCAAAATCAATCTGTTACCTGTCAATACTAACATCATCAGATCTTATATTTCTATCTTCCAAGGCACTTTCGACTGTATCAATCCACCTATATCTTGGTCTTCCTCTGGGTCTTTATCCTGCCATCCTGGCAGAGAACACGTGTTTTGTTAATCTTTCCTCTCCAATTCTGTTGAAGTGACCATACCAACCTGAGATTAGCTCTGCTAACACATTCCTGGATACTAACAATGTGAAGTTCTTTCCTAATATCCTCATTTTTAATATGATATTGCCACTGATGCCATCTGTCACATCTTAATCTTTCTCAGGACTCTCACATTTACAGTCTCTAGTCTTTGGTTCAAGTGTTTTATTTCTAACCCAGCTCTCAGATCCAAAATTTAAAATTGGTTTGAACACAGTTGGAAGTTTTTTCACTTGGTTATATTATAAATTAAAGATACAAAGAAACTATATACTTGGTTGAATCCTTTATCCAAGTGTAAGCAAACAAAGTTTGTACCTGAAGTATTTTTGGGACTGGGGCAACTCATGGTAAAGATGGTATGACTTCACATCATTTGCCTTAGTATCCCATAATGCAAAGGACATCTCCTTGCAGACATGTATAATGCTATGCATTATGAGAAGGGTCACTACCTAGACCGGTTTGGCCCTTTATTGAGGGATCTTTAGTGGGGGCCAGACCCACAGGTGATGTGATACTAAGGTTGAAGTAATGCAGAAATCATGTTTTCCTATACCATTTGCCAAAAGGTGTTACACCTTATTATTAAATTACTTAGATTAGAGAAAGGTTGTTGGAAGTTTTTTCACTTGGTTATAGTATTATATAACAAATTAAAGTTCAATTTATAGTATAACCAATTGAAAAAATTTCTAATAACCTTTCTCTAATCCAGAGTAATTTAATAATAAGGTGTGACACTTTTTGACAACTTTGGTATAAGAAAATATGACTTCTGCATTACTTAAACCTTAGTATCACATCACCTCTGGGTATGGCTCCCACTGAAGAGACTTCAATAAAGGTCGAAACCAGTCTGGGTAGTGACCCTTCCCATAATGCATAGCATTATACATGTCTGCAAGGAGATGTGATTTGCATTATGGGATACTAATGCAAGTGATGTGAAATCATATCACCTTTACCACAAGTTGCCACACTCCTGAAAATACTTCAGGTACAAACTTTGTTTGCTTACACTTGGATAAAGGATTAAACCAAGTATATTAAACCAGGCCTGGTTGGCCGAGTGGTTAGCATATCCGCTCTCCAGCTAAAAAAAAAAAGGTTGTGGGTTCAAATCCTGCCATGGGCATGGATGTTTGTAATTGTGTGTGAAAATAAAAGTGTTTGTGGTGGTTGGTACATGCCGTTGGTGTAGATGATGATGGTAGTTGCATTTTGTAGTAGTTTGTGGATTGGGTGATGGATATGGAGTTGTAGAGTAGGTGCCCTCCCTCAATGAGTCCCTTGGACTCCCTTGAGGTGTAACGCAATAATAATAATAATAATATAATTTCTTGGTATCTTTAATTTATGGTTCAAACACTGTCTTATAGACAGCTAATTTAATGTTTTGGCTAATTTCTCTCTTATTCCATATAAATTTATTCATTTGACTACCTGCCATACCAGTTTTGTTGATTCTGTTGACTATTTCATTTTTAATTTACCATCTTCATTAAAAATCGTGCCTAGGTAGCTGAAATATTTTACTTCTTCTATAGGTTCTCCATTCACAATGCAGTTGATATTTCAATTTCTGCCTATTTTCATTGTCTTTGTCTTGTTATTGTTGATCTTCATACCATATCTATTACAAGAGTTATTCAATTTAGTCAGGGAATCTTGCAGAATTTTAGTGGATTTATTTAGAAGTATAACATCTCCAATTTTGATATCAGGTTTAATACCACTTTCCTTCACAATGTGATCCATCTAGAGAATGAATAACAGAGGGAATAATGTACATTCTTGTCTGACACCAGATTTAACATTAAATCATCTTCCTGTACTTCCTTCAGTTCTAACTGCTGATTACAACTCAAATAAAGACTTAGTATTGCTTGACATAATGACCCATTGACACCATACAACTATATCATTTTGAATAGCTTCTCTCATGGCACCTTATTATATGCCTTTTCCAGATCTACGAAACTTAAATACAGATCTTTGTTATATTCCCATGATTTCTCAACTATTTGTCGTAAAGTGAAAATCTGATCCTGACAGCTTCTAATTGGCCTGAATCCAGCTTGTTCTTCACCAAGCTTATCTTCCACAATCTTCTCAACTGTTTCTCAAGTATACTTGCATAGATCTTGCCAGGAACACTCAGTAGAGAAATACCTCTGTAATTCTCACATTCAGTTTTATTTCCCTTTTTATTTATGTATACTATATCCTCAAGGGCTCACTTTAGTGAGTACGGGCATGGCAAACCCGAGGTACCTGATGCTGGACCATGCCTTACTTCATGTAATATATATCTGTTATATTATTCTGTAGACTGGTCCCTCCTCTTCTTTCTTTGCTTCTTTCTCCTCTCCTTGCTCCTTCCCCCTGATGCTATTAGAGTATTCGAGGGCTAGGGGTGAGTCTTTCCTATCTTGCTAAGTCATTTCGTCTTATGCAGCCACCGAAGGAGGCAAGCTAGCCTCAATAGGTGCCGGTCCCAAGCCCGGATAAATGCGAGGGTTGATGTCAGGAAGGGCATCCGGTCGGAAAACTTCAGTGCCAACTCAAACTATGATTATGAGTCGAAGAGAAAATGATATAAGGGCTAGGGCGTACCCCTTAAGCGACGCGCAGCCACATCGCCCTACAGCTGTGAGAAGTGGACGAGGGCTACCGCATCAAGGGCGGGTGCGGTTAAAGAAGCGAGCCCAGCAGGTGGAGAGGATGTTGCGAGTGGAAACACTGAATGTTGGAAGCATGACTGGAAGGGGAAGAGAGGTGGCAGACATGATGAGGAAGAGGAAGTTGGACATTTTATGTGTGCAGGAGACAAGGTGGAAAGGGGGAAAGGCAAAGGAACTGGGAGATGGATATAAATTGTTCTACTCTGGAGCGAATAACGAGGGAAGAAATGGTGTAGGAATTGTGGTGTGTGGCAGAATGAAGGGTGAAGTACTGGACGTGGGTAGAAGGAATGACAGGATCATGCGAATGAAATTGGGTCTTGGAGAAGAGCGGGTGGTCGTATTATGTGTATATGCCCTGCAAGTTGGCTGTACAGCAGAGGAAAAAGATGAGTTCTGGAACGTGTTAGATGAAGAAATGAGGGAATTGGAAGAAAATGAGATGGTGATTGTCGGAGGAGACTTGAATGGGCACATAGGAAGACAGAATAGAGACTGTGAAAGGGTGCATGGTGGCCACGGAGTGGGAATGATGAACCAGGAAGGAGAGAGGGTTGTGGACTTTGCAGTAGCGTTTGATCTGGCAATTGTGAACTCGTTTTTCTTCAAGAGGGAAGAACATTTGATAACATTTAGAAGTGGTAACAACAGCTCACAAATTGACTACATTTTGACTAGAAGAAAACATCTTAAGGTTGTGACAAATTGTAAAGTAATTCCAACAGATCAAGTAGCACAACAACACCGACTGCTGTGCGCATACTTTAAAATAAGATCGAAGATAAGAACTTCTGGTTGCCATGGGATGAAGACAATTAAGTGGTTTCGCTTAAAAGAGGAGAGTGTGAGGAATCGTTTCAGGGAGAGAGTGTTAGAGAGGATTTCGGATGGACTGGAAAGTGTACAAGATTGGTGGAAACATAATTCAAAAGTAATCCTGAGCTGTGCAATCGAGGTGCTTGGTGAGACATCTGGAAAGATTAGAGAGCAGAAGGAGGGTTGGTGGTGGAATAATGATGTACAAGTGGCAGTGACAGCTAAGAGGAAGGCAAAGCAGAAGTGGGATGAGTCAAGAGTGGAAGAGGACAAAGAGGTGTACAAAGAGAGAAAGCAAGAAGCCAAGAGAGTTGTGGCACAGGCGAAGGCCATGGCATATCAAGATCTGTATGATCAATTAGAAACAAAGGAAGGACAGAGAAAAATTTACCAACTAGCGAAATGTAGAAATAAAGCAGCTAAGGACATCTTACATGTGAGGCAGATCAAAGATGCTGAAGGAAGAGTATTATGGAGGGATGTGGACATAAGAAACAGATGAAAAATATACTTTGAGGGACTTTTGAATGAGGAAAATGCAAGGACTCACAGAGGAGATGGGCAGCCTTCTGAGGGGATGGTGCAGAACATCAGTGGAATGGAAGTGACGGAGGCCATGAAGAGGATGAGGAATGGAAAAGCGGTGGGCCCCGACAGAATTCCAGTGGAGGCATGGAAGACACTGGGGGAAGAGGGAATTGACCTGCTGTGGGACCTGTTCATGAAAGTTTGCCAACAGGAAAATATACCCAAGGAATGGAGGGAGAGTACTCTTGTTCCCATCTACAAGGGTAAAGGGGATGCACAAGACTGTAAAAATTACAGAGGAATAAAGTTGATGTCCCACACAATGAAGATCCTAGAAAGGGTTCTTGATGGTAGATTGAGGGAGGAGGTGGAGATTGCAAAGGAACAATTTGGCTTCATGCCTGGTAGATCAACAACAGATGCTATCTTTGGGTTATGACAGATGATGGAAAAATATCGAGAGAAACAAAGAAGCTACATCTGGTATTTATTGATCTGGAGAAAGCATACGATAGAGTGCCAAGGCAAGAAGTCTGGAGGTGCCTGAGGGAGAAGAAGGTGCCTGAGAAATATGTCAGGTTGGTGCGGGAAATGTACAGAAATGTGAAGACAAGTGTTCGGACCTGTTTGGGACAGACAGAAAGTTTTCAAGTAACAGTTGGCTTACATCAAGGGTCAGCATTAAGTTCGTTTCTGTTTAATATTGTGATGGAGGTGGTAACAGAGGAGGTGAGAGAAGATGCACCTTGGACAATGTTGTGTGCAGATGACATCTTGCTGTGTGTAGATTCAAGAGAAGAAGCGGAAACTAAACTGGAAAGATAGAGAAAAGTACTGGAAGAGAGAGGTATGAGACTGAGCAGAAGTAAGACAGAGTATATGTGTTGCGCAGTGGGCGGTGGCCAGGAGACAGATCTGAAGCTGGAAGGAAATGTCATCAGGAAGGTGAGAGACTTTAGATACTTAGGTTCAACAGTGGAAGAAGATGGAGGAGCTGAGAAGGAAGTGGGATGCAGGATACAAGCGAGTTGGAGGAACTGGAGGCAGATGGCTGGAGTGTTATGCGATAAGAGGGTGCCGATCAATCTGAAAGGCAAAATTTATAGGACAGTAGTGAGGCCAGCTATGACATATGCTATAGAAACTGTGGCCCTGAGGAAAAATAACATCAGCAGGATGGAAGTAGCAGAGATGAGAATGCTTAGGTGGATGTGCGGTGTGACCAGAAAGGATCGTCTGAGAAATGACTATGTCAGGGGAACAGTGAAAGTTACGAACTTAGGAGCGAAAATACAGGAGGCAAGGTTGAGATGGTTTGGTCATGTGATGAGGAGGGAGGACAAATATGTGGGAAGAAGGGTCATGCAGATGGATGTGCAAGGAAGGCGGAAGCGTGGGCGGCCAAAGAAGAGATGGAGGGAGCTGGTAGAAGAGGACTTGAAGATGAAGAACTTGGATGTGATGACAGCCCAAGACAGGAAGGTGTGGAGGAGACTCATAACAAACAGTGACCCCACTTAAGTGGGAGAAGCTGTAGAAGAAGAAGAGAGATTTATGTATACTATAAGAGCTCCATTCCAATCATCTGGAATCAATAATAACTATAAGTTTAAAATGGCATGAAAAACACACAAGAAATGTAATGCTAAGAAGAGCACCACAAGCAAGAACAGGAAGGCTAGCGCTGCTAACGAGGTTATTGAATTTGTTTATGAGGTGACTGAAGATGAATTAATCTTCAAAATAGCAAAATGAAAGCAGATTATCAGAGAGACATCACAGAAATTACAAAAAGTCGAGAGGCGTTTAAATGATCATAGGGGAAAATAAGAAACAACAAAGCTTCGAAAATATGATCCTCACAACCTCTATTTTGTTGAATCCATCTTTTCTCCAGGTTTCTCTTCCTGTATTTTTCTCAGTCTCTTTACAAAGATACTTGCATAAATCTTACTGTAGAACACTTTATAAAGTAATTCCTCTGTAATTCTCACATTCAGCTTTATTCCCTTTTTGGCAAATGGGTACTATACGAGGGTTGTTCGAAAAGTTTGCTAAAAAAATAAGTTAAACACATTTTTTCGGAAAAAATCACCTTTATTTCTCAACATAGTCTCCATCGAGATCTACACATTTGGTCCAGTGAATTTCCAATTTTTTTTAATCCCATCTAAAAAGTAGGATTTGTGAAAAAATTTTCACAATTTCATAAAATTTCATAAATTTCACAAAACAAGGATGACATCCTCGTTCGAAGAAAATTTTTCCCCACCGAGTGAAATTTTTAAGTTTGAAAACAAGAAGAAGTCACACGGGGCTAAGTCTGGTGAATACAGTTTTGCCATTGTGACAGCCAATGTGTGGGACGGTGCATTGTCTTGATGAAAGAGCACCTTTTTGTGCACCAAACTTGGCCACAGTTCTTCTTTTAAATGGTCATCAATGACGCACAATAGACTCCTGTTATTGTCTTACCCTTTTCCAAATAGTCTATCATGATAATTCCTCGGGAATCCCAAAAAACAGTAGCCATCACCTTCCCAGCTGACAAAACGGTCTTCGATTTTTTCAGTGCTCTTTCACCAGGCATTGTCCACTGTTTTGACAGGTGCTTGGACTCAGGTGTGTAGTGGTCGATCCAAGTTTCGTCTACAGTCACGAATTGATGCAAAAAATCCTGCGAATTGCAATTAAAAATTGCCAAACACTGCATTGAAATCCCTTTTCCCATGCATTTTGGATCGACAGTCAACAATTGCAGCACCCATCGCGCGCACGCACACACACAGCTTTTTCATGTGCAATTTTTCGTGCAGGATTTATACACCCATTCAGTTGAGATGCCTACAATCTCAGCAATCTCACGCACTTTCACTCAGTGGTCTTTCATAACGATACCATGGATTTTGTCAATCATTTCTTTCATAGTGACCTCAGTTGAGCATCTGGTGCGCGTTTCATCTTCGATGGACTTACAACCATATTTAAACTTGTTTATCCAAAAATGAATAGTCTTTAATGCTAGTGCAGAATCCCCATGAACTGCATCTAACTCGGCTTTGATCTGCGTGGCCATCCAATTCTTCAAATAAAAGTGTTTTATCAATGCACAAAACTCATTTTTCTCCATTTTTATGAAAAAGTCAAACACGGTCATTTCAAATGTTTACCAAACAAGAACTGCATAGTTAAAATTTTGCAAGGGTTCATGAGAAAGGTGATATGTGCCTTCACTGGTATGAATGAATTGTGTCACCGCCTATTGGAAATTTACCATACTTTTCAAGCAACCATCGTACAACATGGTACTACCACCTTATTGACATCACTTTTATTCATTTCCACATATACTTTCTACTCACTCACAATTAATCATCCTCTCCTACTAGGGGGTCTGAAAAGTTCTGATAAACAACTAGAACAAAAATGATATTAAAGCAACTGAATTAACCACAAGAAAAAACATATCTTACAACCCTTTAATCGCATGGTTCATCAAATTGTAATAATTTGATGAACCATGTCTTCTGTATAAGAAGACATGTCAGAGGTTTTGAAGGAATTCAAAGAAACAGAGGTGTGGGCCATCATCAAGTTTTTTGTGCTCCAAGAAGTCTTCAACTGATTTTCTCCAAACTTTGTGTGACTTTAGGGGACTGTACCCCAGCATACCCAACAGTTGACATAAGGGTGGCCAAGTTTAAAACTGGTATCCTAAGACAGTAGATGCCCCCAGGTCTCCGGAAGACCTTCCACAGTGATCACACCTGAAAACATCGATGCAGTGCATGCCATGATCCATGATGATAGACAAATTCCAGCCAAAAACATTGCTCAGACTCTGGGGATATCCATGGAACAAGTGGTGGTCATTATTCACTAACATCTGAACATGCAGAAAATTTCAGTGAAGTGGGTTCCAAATGTTTGAATGCCATCCAAAACAGAGAACGTGTGTTGTCATCTCAAGGAATTTGGGGTCATTTTTGAGAAATCAGGTGTAAATTTTTTGGCTCGTACTATGACTGTTGATGAAACATGGCTTCACTACAACCCAGAGATCAAACAACAGTCAGTGGAGTGGAGACACAAAGGTTCTCCACGGTCGAAGAAATTTCGAACACAAAAGTCAGCAGGAAGGTTCTTGCCATTGTCTTTTGAGATATGGATGGAGTAATTCTTACCAAGTACCTCAATGAAGGTGAAACTGTTCCAGCAGAAGCAGTTTATTCAACAGCTCTGAAGGAATTGAAGGAGATACCAAAGGAAAAATGCCCTGGGAAACTGAGCTTAGGCATGTTGCTTTTGCAGGACATTGCACCTATTCACACTGCTCATGAAGCCCAACAAATAATATACAACTTGGGCTTTCACTGTCTCTCTCTCACCCACCCTATTCATCAGACCTGGCCCCATCTGACTATTTCCTATTACCATATTTAAAGAACCACTTGAAAGGAACAAGATAATGAAGTCATATCTGCAGCTGAGGACCGGTTTGTGCTAAAAAATAAAGATTTTTTACTTCAGAGGTTTGCAAATGATGCAGCACCAGCAGCATTGTAACAAGTGTATAACACTTCATGGGAGGAATGTGTGGAATGCTATGTAAGTTACATGGTTCTACCTTAATTCCTTCATAGTGAATATCAGAACTTTACTCTTCAGCATACCCTTGTATATCCTCAGCACATGAGTTTCTGATTATTTCACCCTGATGAAGATGAAACACCCTTATAAATTGATCACTGAATACCTCAACAATATCTTCTGCAGCAGATACTAACATTTTAATCCATTAACATGAGGTGGTTAAGGAGTTTCAAATCAATAATTTTCTTATAAGTCCGGATAAATGAATTAATTTGGATCAATGGAAGTCAAACAGCGAGCCGAGTGAATACGATTATAAGCAAAGTGTTAAAAACTCGATTGTACCTTGAATATTAAATATTCCAAAGCACATTACATCGATTTTTTGCTTACGTTAAGTCCCATGTGAGTAGTGTAAAAAAATAAACTGTTTGTTTTGATGCTTACTGGCAGATAAACATCAAAGGATTTGTATCCCCTTCATTATTAAACTTTGTTTGTCTCGGTATAGTTTGTATTAGATGTTTTTGTAAATAACTCTTTTGAAGCTAACTGCATATACTGCTTTAAGAAGAATATGTTAGAGTGTTAAAAACAAAGGCAATGTTTTTGTCGCTGAAGCTGTACATGGCGGCATTAGAAAGATTGTTATTGAAACTTGTATGTATGAGAAAGGCTTGCAGGCTCTAAGTGTAAACATCTCCGAAGTCAGTCAGAAAGAGTTCAAACAACTTTCCGATGACCGGCAACTTACAATCAAAAGAAAGCGGAGGAGAACCAAAGGCATGCCGAACTTGAAACTTAAGATGAAAGACTCATACCGATTCTTTGGGGATTGCCAAACTTCATGTGAGGTTTCAGAGGAGGCCTAATAAAAAGGGACTGAAGCAAGCAGAAGGGGTCCCTGTTCCAGAATTGCTGTCAGAGAGGAGGCCGTCTGGTCTAGAGTCGCCGTCAGAGAGACCGCCCGGATCCACGTTGCTTGAGAGAGGAGTTCCCCACTTCCAGAAAGGAGCTTCTCGGTTCGAGACGTCGCTAGAGAGAGAGACTACTTCTAGGCCACAGACAAGGTTTTTTGAAACTAGCCACTTAGACACTTCCAGTCTGCTACTGCCCTTATGCAATGCCGCTATCTTATCTAACTTCCATTCCCTGGGCACCTTTCCTATAGCCAGACTTTCATTGAAAAGCCAGGTCAAAGGAGCTGTCAGTTCCTTAGCACATTCTCTCAAAACTCGTGGTGAAATACCATTCAGTCCCACAATTTTACTGACATCCAGAGTACTCAGTATTTGGAACACGTTCCTTCCTGCGCCTCTAAACCTTGAACTTGCCCTATCCCTCTAGTATTAAAATTTACTCCTCCAGGATGAAATACACCTATAAAGTGTTCATTGAACAATTCCACTATGTCCTCTGCATCAGTCACTCTATTCCCATTTTTATCCCACAATGTCATTCTTCCACAATCATTTCTCCTTCTACTGGCCACATAGCTAAAAAATTCCGTAGGATTTTCTTTGGATCTTAGGGCCAATCTCTTCTCATATTCCAGTTTCGCCTTCCTTACCATAGTAGTCACTCTGTCTTATATTCTTTACGAATCTGCTCTTCACCTGTCTCCTTATATCTCTTCCATAGCCTCTTTTTCCCATGCAATTCTTGCTTAATATTGTTTGTCATCCAATTTACTCCAAATTGTGTCCTCTTCTTCACTCGTGGAATACAACTTACTATTGCTGCTAACAAATATTCCTTCACAATTTCCCAAGCACTAATGATATCCTGGCCTTCCAATTCCTCCATCCATGAAACTTCCACAAGTTGATGTCTAAGACTATTATAATCACCTGCCTTATATTTCCACATATGTTACTGTCTCTTTGATACTCTTGCATGTCATCGTTTGAAGAGCTTCGAAAGATAAGTTTTTTAGTTCTAAAAAAAAAAAATAGCATTATTAGTTTAAAAATTGTGCTAGAATTATAGTATATTGCAGAATTAATCTGTTTAGCAAAAAAGAATTGTTTTAATTAGTGTTAAATTAGTATTTAATAAGATACGGTAGATACGTAGTGTAGCACATGGCACCAATACGTAGGAAGGCAATGCCATCCAAATCGCCATCTTTGTTTAAAAACTTAATCAAGGGAGTTCATCCGGTGTAATGTCTGCGGGGTGTATGCTTTTCCATGAGCAGCTGGAGTTTGGTTTAATAAAGTGTGTCTCAGTTCGCGAGATTGATGTAGTAGATGAAAGTCATAATGCAATAGAAAATTGTGATGTAACACCAGATAGTATTGAGAGTGGTGTCGAAAGTGAGAGTAAAAGAGAGAGTGAAAGTAAAAGTATAGAGCAAGAGAATGATTTGACTGATAAAATAATGAAGAGTTAGTTGCAATGAGGGAGATTGCATGTTGCGTGCAGTGATACATAGGGCAAAGTGGCAACTGGAGCGATTACAAAATTGTCTACAGACTGCATCAGCTAACAGAAAGAAGCAAATGTGTGATAAGAAAAATGGGAGCATGATTGGGAGTGAAAGAAAAATTAAGGACCGAGTGTTGTACGGTGATTCAGTAGTAAAAGGTAATAGATGGGAGTGAACATTAATGATGTAAGTGAGGCTATTAGAGCACAAAAGCATAGGGTGAAAGAAATGATAGTAGTGGCAGGAAGAATGATTTAAAAGGTGAAAAATTTGCTATGGGAACGGACTTGAAGGAATTACTGAGGTAGCAAAAGAAAAGAGTGAGAGAGTTAAAATAGTGAGTCTGTTGCCGAGGTATGACAGAGTAGAGTTGAGAATGGGGGCTGTAACAAATATGCTGTCTGCTGCGTTATTGTAATATCTTTACTCTTTATATTTTGTAATATCCTCTTTATTCTTTATAAGCAGTGCACGCTTTTTCTCTCGTAACCTTCCTTACTTATTCTACTGCATACTATGTTTATCCACCTTCTGTATTTACTAGTCATATGCCTATGAACACTGGAAAATTTATTTGTAAGACTGCACCAACCAATATATTAATATTCGGCATAAGACTCAATAAAACGTCCGGTAGATCTCTCTCTCTCTCTCTCTCTCTCTCTCTCTCTCACTAGTGTAAATTTCTTCAGCAAAGTTTACATAAACAGTCATGGTTCTTAAGTAATTAAACTATGCTTTTAATGCCTCAGTTGTTTCCCGCTCACAAGTCTGATTATTTTTAGAAACAGTGCATTGTAAGATAAAGGATCAGACAGCACTCTTTTAACAAATAATTAAAACACATTTATTTATATTAATATGAAATATACATGAATCAGACGACAGGGAGATTGCTTTCTCTACCCATCTAAAAAATCTTTAGCATAAAATTAGAACCCTTTTTCTTCAACACTAAATAATCTCTTTAATTCAAAAACTTATTTACTCTCTGCTTACAAATTCAACTTATTAAACTTCTAGTTTACTCGCAAAGAGGTTAGCTAACTCTCTGCAAAGTTATTTTTACAAATTTGATATCAACTTCTAACATGGTAATTGACTCTTTTAACTATTAAGCAAATTCTTAACAGTCCATATATAACATATCTCCTAGATTATAAGAGGAAGTGTACAAAAAGGATGGAACTTACAGAGGCTGTGTCGCACTTTCAGTCAAGAGTCTTACACTAAAGTCTTTCTGGCATTTCATTCATCTCAGATCTTAAGCTTCCTTCATGAGTGTCTTGGTTCAGCAGTATCGCCTCGGGATATTGGCGGCTTTTGGACTGCAATCTGCAGTACTCGAATAGCACATGCAAGAGGTTTCACCATACAGGCAAATTTCTCCTCTGGATCCTACTTCGGTACTTCTGCTTCTAACTGCCGACTTCTCTGCTTCTAACTTCCGCCACTTCTGCTTCTAATTGCTGGTGACTGTGCCTCTTACTGCCAACCACCGATGACTGTTCTGGCTCTCTTCGGTAACAGCGCTTCACCTTTGCTCTCTCGACAACTGGATCTCTGCTCTCCTATGTCGGCAACTGGACCTGGACTCTCCTGCTTAGTAACTGGGGCCTTGCCTCTCCTCATTCTCTGCTGCCACTGCTCTGGTTCTGACAGTCCTCTGCTGTGGTTCCAACTCTCTCTCCTCTTTCTCTGC
This sequence comes from Typopeltis vanoorti, assembly GCF_054136105.1. NCBI lineage: Eukaryota > Metazoa > Arthropoda > Arachnida > Uropygi > Thelyphonidae > Typopeltis > Typopeltis vanoorti. The sequence goes on along the minus strand of NC_143549.1, from coordinate 1,500,978 downwards.
CAGAAACTGCCCACGTTCTCTGCCAGAGACTGCCTTTCCTCTGATGACGGCTGGAAGCCTTCTCTTGCTAGGCTCTGTCCCGTTTTATTACACCTTCTCTGAGACCTCGCACGAAGGGTTGTAACCCCCTAAGAATTAGGCATGACTCTTTCATCTTCTTTTAAGTTCAACCCGCTCTTTGTTCTCTTCCATGCACTCTTTTGATCGTAAGTTGCCGGCCAGCAGAAAGTTGTTTGAACCTTTCAGACTGACTTTGGAGGTGTTTATGCACAGAGCTTGTAAGCACTTTCTCTTACACACAAAATTCGTAAACAACCTTTCTTATGCCCTCATAGCTCTCTATGAGGGCATAAGAACATATTATACAACGTTCCGGTGGCAAAACATTGCCTTTATTTTTGACATTCTGAAATATTCTTGTTAAAGGAGTAAATACAGTTAATTTCCAAAGGGTTATTTACAATAATATCTAGCACAAAATATACAGACAAACACAGTTATTTTTACAACATTCTCATGGGACTTGACCTCTGTAAAAATCGATGTAAAGCGCTTTGGTGTTTTTTAAGCTACATCGAATTTTACAGGGCCATAATTGCGAAAATGGCTCTATGTGCAGATTATGCAGGAGGAGTGTGTGGAGTTTGTGGATGTGTGGATTGAGTTTGATGGGCAAAAAGACTTATACAAGAAGGATGGTTTGCATCTGAATGGATTTGGTGTGCAGAGACTAGAAAAAGTGTTGCTGAATGAAGTGAAAGTGGATGTGCAGAATCAGGGAAACTAGAGCTATTAGAGGGGGGGGGAGTGGATATGCAGACATCAGTGAAGCAGTTGAGTGTAAGAATGTGTATAACATGCCTGAGCTAGTACATAGGACAATGCAATATAAAGTTGAAATATAATAATATAATCAGAATGTAATAGTTAGTAGAAGACATCAAGATAAGGATGGGATTAACAGGCTTCTACACTTTATGTATACTAATGCCAGGAGTATTAAGAACAAGGAGGAGGAATTTTTGGCCTTGGTAGACTCTTCCTGGCCACAGGTTATTGGCATTAGTGAGACATGGCTGACAGAAGATGATATAGTTAGTGGGATAGAATGTGAAGGTGTAGTGTGTTCAGGATGCGCAGAGAGAAAAGAATGGTGGGAGGAGCGTTATTGATGATAGCCGATGAACTGCAGCCAAGGAGAATAGAAGTTGAACTGCAGGATAGTGAAAAGAGCACATTTGAGACTATTTGGTGTGAGATCGAGGGCAGCTGAACAAAATATACAGTTGGGTGCTGCTATAGACCAGGTGATGGAATAAATTATGGAGATAGTATGCATAGGCAAATAGACTCAATGAGTGGAAGACGGATAATTATTATGGCGGATTTCAACTATGGTAACATTGATTGGAAGGAGGAGAGGACACATGGGAGAAAGGAAATGGATTTTATGCAGTTACTAAGGGATAGCTACCTGAGATAGCATGTAATGGAATATACTAGGGGTTCGAGAGTGTTTGACCTAGTAATTGCATCTGAGAATTTGACTGTAATGAATATGATCATGTTGCCACCAACTGGTGAGAGTGATCATAAGGTCTCGAGTTGTGGCTAAATGTGTGGAAATTTCAATTAAGACAGGGTACATGTGGAATTACTGGGCTGGTAAGTATGACAAGCTTAGGAGATTGCTTGGTCCAGTGCCATGGCATGTAAAACTGCAAGGGCTGGATGTTGATAGTGCATGAGAAGTGGTTAAGTAGCATTTGCAGGAGGTAATGGCTGACCGCATACTTAGAGTCCGGATAGTAAATCAAGTGGGGGTTAAATTGATGAATAACACAATTAAGCTTGAGCTGCAAAGAAAGAAACAACTGTGGAGGGAATTTAAGGAGAAAGGTAACCTGCAGGCACATGGAAAGTGTAAAGCCAGCCAGAAGAGTAACTAGTGTGGTAAGAAAAGCAAAAGCAGATTATGAAAGGAAATTGCAACGCAAGCTAAAGAGAATCCCAAACAGCTTTTTCGATATGCTGCAAGTAAAAGAAAAAATGTATATGGCAGAATGATTTTAGGAATGCCGATGGTAGGGAGGTAACTGAATCAGTTGAAATAGTGGAATTACTGAACGAGTATTTTGCAAGAGTATATCATCCAGGTGGTGATATTACAGGAATGAATCTAGTAGTAAGACTTATACGTTGGTTAGACATAACTGGTAATTAGTTTACGGAAATTAACAACGCATATAAAGTATATTAATTAAAGGTAACTTTAATGAATAACTTCTATATTTCGGCAATGTCACATTGCCATCTTCGGGAACATAAATATATGGTATGTGCACTCAGGAACTAACACAAAGCAAATGAGGAAGAAAGCAAGAAACTAATATTGTTCCTAAAGTCCTAATGGTGCCCTCCTGCGGGCTAATTTGGTAGTCTTGGCAGTTGGGCTGAAGTTCTCATAATGAAAGTCTCCCAAATTTGGGGCAGTTTCATGCACCCAAATTTGTTGAGGTTAGGAACGTTTTTTAGAGCTGCTGAAGATTCTTTGAATAATCTTTCGTATTTAAACTTGCTGTGATGGATTATTTTTGTTTTCTTCCAATGAATTTTATGGTGGGTATCTAAGGCATGGTCTGCCAGCCCAGAGTGGCTGTACTGGTGAAACCGGATGTAGTCTTGGTGTTCTGAAATCCTGATATTTGTTGTTCTGCCTGTTTGGCCAAAGTAGGACAATTTGCAGCTGCAAGGGACCTGGTATACACCAGGTAGGTCTAGGGGAAGTGGTTGGTCTTTGGTAGAGCGGATAAGGGAAGCAAACTTTTTATATGGTCTGTAACAGGAAGTAAGGTCATATTTTTTGAGGATGTTGGTTATTTTTTCAGAGGTGCCCTGGATGTAGGGGATGGTGATAGACTTGGTGTAATCTTTATTGTGGAGGGGGGTTGTGGTTTACAGGTTTTAGTATTTTTTGGATTTTTTGGGGGTTATAGCCATTGGCTAAGAAAGTGTTGAGGATGTGGTTTAGTTCAATAGTCAGGGCCTTGTCATCTGAGCAGATTAATTTTGCCCGGTTATATAGTGTTTTTATCACCCCATATTGTTGTGAGGGGGGGGGGGATTGCTGGTGAATGTATCTGCCAGTGTGGGTGGGTTTTCTGTAAACAGAGAAAACCAAAGATCCATCAAGCTGGCGGGTGATTAAAGTGTCTAGGAAGGGGAGGGTCAGCTCTTTGCTTTATGCGGATGATGTTATACTTCTAAATAAATCCGCTACAAGTCTGCAAGATTCTCTGACTAAATTGAATAGCTGTTGTAATAGATATGGTATGAAGGTCAGCAATAAAAAGACAAAGACAATGAAAATAGGCAGAATCATTGAAAGTGTCAACTGTGTTGTGAATGGAGAACCTGTGGAACAAGTAAAACATTTCAGCTACTTAGGCACAATTTTTACTGAAGATGGTAAACTAAATATAGAAATAGACAACAGAATCAGCAATGCTGGTATCGTGGGAAGTCAATTGAATAAATTCATATGGAATAAGAAAGAAATTGGTCGGAACACTAAATTAGCTGTATACAAGACAGTGTTCAAACCAATTTTAACTTATGGATCTGAGAGCTGGGTCAGAAGTAAAACACTTGACCAAAGACTAGAGACCGCAGATATGAGACTCCTGAGAAAGATTAGAGGCATGAACAGATGGCATCAATGGCAATATCATATTAAAAATGAGGATATTAGGAAAGAACTTGACATTGTCAGCATCCAGGAATGCGTTAGCAGAGCTAATCTCAGATGGTATGGTCACTTAAATAGAATGGGAGAGGAAAGATTAGCAAAACAAGTGTTCTCTGCCAGGTTGGCAGGAAAACGACCCAGAGGAAGACCAAGATATAGGTGGATTGATACGGTACAAAGTGCCTTAGACGATAGAAATATAAGATCTGATAATGTTGGAGTCTTGACAAGTAACAGACTGATTTGGAGGAAAATTGTAGATAGGAAGTTAGTAATGATGTAATTTTTTCATGTAGTACTGTCATATCCTGTACACCCCTTGAGGGTACATGGCAGGAATTTGATGATGATGATGATTATTATTATTATTATTATTATTATTATTATTATTATACACCTCCAGGGAGTCCAAAGACTCATCGAGGGAGAGTGTGCCAACAGCATCGAACGATTGGTCCCCTTCTAACTACTAACCGCGCTCAAACTTACTTAACTGAGCCATTAGTAGCAGAGGCTCTACCAATCGACCAACCTTTGCCGGCTCCAGGTGTTGCTGCTCTCCCCAAAACCATATGGGACTTAGAAGAACTTTGCAGGAGTAATGGTTGTTATTACCAACTGAGCTCCAGGACACCTTTATAAACAGTATGAAACATCATTCTGAGTGCTGTATTGCTGTGAGGGGTGGCCACATTCCTTATTGAGGCATTTTGACAGTTTCATTTTGTTTTCTTGTTTTGACCATTGTTTTCATGCATCTATTTGTTACTGAATTAATTATTTATTTATTTGCAATATTTGTGGGTGTTTCTATCACACATCTCATTTCATTCTGCTTTTCACCAAATTTCATAAAAATTAATCGTGCAGTTGTTGAGTTATCGTGATTTTTCTCTTTGATCCTTAATTTATGGAAACCAGCAGATCTCAACATTTAACTGTAACCAGTAACCTCTAATTTGCAATGTTTGCAATCTCAGGTATGTTGTAGATGCTGATATCTTAATATATTTTTCCACTGAATGATCTATATTTTATTAATATTCCTACAAGGAATGGAAGATGAAATTTCAGGGGTGATGAAATGTTTGATATCAATTTTCTTTTATTAGTGTTAATGCTATCAATGAACTTTTGCAGTACTGTATGTGTATGTGCTCATGAAGAGTGATTGAAATATGCCCATATGATTCCATCTAGACAAAAAATTTCAATGCTTTTGGGAGTTGGATTTTAGCAATATCTGTCAGTATATTTTTATTTGCATATGTTTATTAATCCATTTTTTTTTAAATTACTTTTTAATGATATATGAAACTACACTTCTATAATGTGTTGATTTAACTTTATTGCACATCGTTATTCGTGGATATTGGCTCGAGGATATATTGTGGTTGGTCGGTGAATTTGTGTCCCTCAATTAGAAAATTAGTTTTTATAGTATACTCTTGTACTTTTTAGTGTTTTATAACATATTTTTATTAAGATATTTTAATAATAAGTATGAGTTTGAAATGGTAGCAGAAACACACAAGAAACACAGAAAGGAGAGCAGTGCAGTTGAGAACAAGAAGGCTTGCCCACTATTGAGGTTATTGGAGATATGGAGGAGGCTATTGAAAATGAATTAACCTCCAAAATGGTAAAATTAAAGCAGACCATCAGAGAGAGAGAGACAATGGGTGGAATTACAAAAAGTCGAGAGGCATTTAAATGAACATAGAGAGGAAAAGAAAATTAAGCAGCAAAATAAGAAACAACAGAGCATGAAAACCGATAAGTCAGGGAGTAATGGAAATCAGGTAAGTGATGTTGTTTGTAAAAAGAAGTATTTATTTGGTATGGTAACTCTATAATAAAACATGCTATTGATGAGCAAGTTATAACTTCAAATTTTCCCAGAACAAAATTAAGAACATAAACTAAGCAATTAAAATAGCAGAGAAAAGTAAACAAGATCATAACTGTAGGAGGTACTAGTAATAAGTCCATTATGAGAGAGGACATGAAAGGATTGTTGGTAGAGGTAAGAGTGAGAAAGTGAAAATAGTGCATATATTACCTCGATATGATAAAAATAAATTAAGAAGAAGGTCTATGATGGCAAACGATTCAATGCGTATGCTATGCAGAAGGAATATATGCAAGTTTTTGGATGTGTGGAGCGAGTTTGAGGGAAGATTGGATTTGTATAAGAGGGACGGCCTGCACTTGAATGTGTTTGGTATCAGTTGTGAAAAACTAACTGATATGAGATCTAACACAGAGAGTCAAGGAAACTAAATTATAAAGGCAGGAATAGAGAATGAGAGTGTAAGAGCGACACTGTTTTATAACTGTGTTAATGACTCGAATATGCTTTATAATGGAAATGTTGACGAGGAGAGAAGGATATCGAATTTTTGTTTATCTGGTTTTGAACCCGACAGACATGTGCAAAGATGACTACATGTATAAGACATACTAACTGGTATCAAGTGTAAAGGGTACACTATTTTTAGGAAGAATAGAGAGGAGGGGTTGTGCTGCTAATAATATCGGATGACTCGAATCCACTTAGAGTTGAGACCTATGATTGTAGTACTACTAAGAGTATTTCATGTGGTAATGAGTTTGAAGTCATCTAGTGTGAGGTGGAATCTGACAAGATCAATGACATAGTGGGATGTTGTTGCTAGTGATGAAGAAATGTATCACCAAATAGAAAAGATGACCGTGAAAAGAGTAATCAGAATGTGAGACTTTAATTATCTAAATATTGATTGGGTTGCAGTAGAATCTCATGAGAAGAATGAAAATTAATTTATTGTGCTCTTGCGAGACATCTTCTTCAAAGTAGCATGTGATAGAAGGAACTTGAGGTCAAAGAGTGTTAGATTTGATTATAGTGTCAGAGGGCATTTCAGTTATGAATTGCCCTCTGACAAGTTTATGAATGTTCCATTCAGAAAAGGTTACATGCTAAACTACAAAGCAGGAATTTACGACCAACTGAGGAGTATAGTGGAATGGGGTCAGTTGCTGGATGGGAAGCATTTGTACAATACTTAAATGATGCAATATCAGAATGCATCTCGAAAGTTCGAAGAACAAATAGGGTAGGAGTCAAATGGATGTGTAATCGTACTAAGCAAGAGATTTATAAAAAAGGATAATGTGGAAGGAATACTGTGTGCATAAGGATGATGTCCATTATGAATGACAAAGCTAGAATAGTCAGCTGTTGAAATAGAATAGAAAGCTAAGTCTGAATATGAAAGGAACTGGCTCTGTGTGCTAAAGACCCACAAGAATTCTATCAATATGCTGCAAGCAAAAGAAAGAATGAATATGAAAGAATAATTCTTCTAATTGCAGATGGCATGAGGGTAAGTGATGCAGAAGAGGTTGTTCAACTAATGAGCGCTCGCTATTTTAAAAAAAACCTATGAACCTGGTGTATGCAACATTGAGCTCACTGCTACCTCTTCACTAGATGAAGAAACTCAGGTGTATGAGGACAAGGTATTAGAGCTATTGCACAAACTGAATAAGAATTCAGCAATTGGGACTGATAAGATATCAGCACATGTGCTAAAAGAGTGCTTAGCTGAACTGGCTATTCCTTTTACCAGGCTGTTTAATAGGAGTCTCAAAACAAAAGGACAATTCCATGTACGAATGGAAAAAATGTATGATAATTCCATTGCTCAAGGGTAGTGCAAAAACCAATGTATCCAACTATTCACCAATTAGTATCTCAGGAGTGGTGTTGAAGATTTTGGAAAAATTGTTTAGTGCTTGTATTCAGAAGTGAGTTGAACATGAATCTCTACATTGCAATGAATAACATCGGTTTACTGAGGGAGGGTCATGTTTTAAGAACTTGTTCACATTCTATAATAATGTTAGCATTGTGTTAGATAAGGCAGAATAAATAATACACCATGATACTTTTCGGTTTTCTTAAGGCTTTTGAGAGAATACAACATGGTAGACCAGGGGTCGCCAAAGTTATTTGCCCGTCGACCCCTTCAAGAGTTTCTTGACTTTTTATCGACCCCCCCTATATTTTACTATTACATAATTATAATAGAACAAGCAAAAAAAGACACTTATGTGAGTT